>NC_088684.1:224790779-226175154 GCF_028017835.1 Emys orbicularis | reverse complement strand
TCACTACCCAAGGAAGCCAAGTAAGAGACAGCCAAAATGCTGCTGCCTTTGTTCTGAAAGCAAAAACAGGAAGGGGTTTGCAACTCCACATCTCATAGAGGGTGTGTCTGGCCAGAAGTGGAGTGATGTCCTCCTGCTCACTAGCTAACACTGGGGATGGAGCACATTATATTGGTAGTAAAAGTGCACCAGTTCTCCTACCCAACATGCTCCCTCCAGTGCCAGGAAGTAGAATGCCTCACATTGGATTATGCCTTCCTCTGTATTGCTTGGCAATGAGGTACTCTCCTCAAGTGCTCTGTCTCCTAGCTACACTCCCTGCATTCCTCTCGCTCTCAGGAATATTAAATTCAGTCTTTGGATTTTTAAGTATACTTCAAGAAAAATCAATGGGAAACTTTAGTAGACAGTCTCAGCAGGATCACGAGTGCTTTAAAATTGTCTGCATTCTTCCTTCTTGATGTAAAATAGATAACCACACTGCATCTCAGTTTACAGGCCAGTTTGAAGGCTGTCTTCCTGAAGGACAGATTACAAATTACATGACAGACTGCTTTGCTGTTACACTTAACTGATAACTAAGGATCCAATTCTGTGACTGGGGTCATGGAGTTCATAGATTCCCTGACTTCAAGGGACCTCCGTGACATTCGCAGCAATCGGGGGCTGGAGCAGTTGTCAGCTCCTGCTGCAGGAGCAGTGGACCCCAGGGCCAGGTGAGTCCCTGGGGCTGGAGCAGCAGCCCAGGGCCATCGGATCAGTGGCCCCCAGGCTGAAGCAGTAGCTGCCGGGACTGGAGCATGAGCAGTGGCTACTGGGGCCACCAGAGCAGTGACCCAGGGCCAAGTCACCTGAGCCACCGAAGCAGCGGTCCTGGGGCCAGGTGAGCCCAAGGGGCTGGAGCAGCAGCCTGGGGCCAATGGGCCAGTGCCCCCTTGTCCAGAGCAGTGGCTGCTGGGGCCGGAGCATGAGCAGCTGCTGCCGGAGCCACCAGAGCAGTGGCCAGGGCTGCCGGGTCAGCCCCTCTGGGCTGCATCAGTAGGTCACCACAGGAGCAGCCCCCGGACTGGCCGTCAGCCCACGGGGCCAGAGCAGCAATTGGGACTGGAAATTTAGTCCTCCCCCCAGCGTATTTTTAGTAAAAGTCAAGAACAGATTGCAGGCTACCATGAATTTTTTTGCATTGCCTTCAATCGCTCCTTGACTTTTACTAAAAATATCCGTGACAAAATCTTAATCTTACTGATAACTATCTACTATGAAGTCATTAATCTCCTCTTAAGTTCAAATGATCACAAATTACACTATATAGTTGGAGGTCCAGGAATGCACATTTTCCATTTAAAATCCCCTTAATCTACAGGATGATCATTATTATTTTAGCTACAGACAGTTAATTTTGGTCAATACAGATATAACAGCACATAACAGACAAAACTGTACAGCTCATTATCCCTCAGTAAGGTGAAACTGGGGTAAGCAAAAGGCTCGGATAGTTAATAGGCTGTTTTTCATGTAGTCCAAAATCAACTGACCTATAAAAAGGTAGAGTAAATAGGTAGGCAAAAAATGTCAGTAAGTCCCAAGATCAAGTAGGCATCTTCCCTTGCTTCACCTTTCTCCTAACCATCACTTCCTGTTTAGATTCTTGAGGTTCCTTCCCAAATGACTCTTCCAAAAAATTCATATATAAATGTTTGTTTCTTTATTTTAAACCATCTTACCGAACTCTATAGGATGGATAGAATTCACTATTAAAGTCTATAAGATGGTTAAAGATTCTATAGAAATGACAATTACAGCTTGTCTTAAACTAGAATTTTGAACATTTCTGACACAGAACTATTGAAGCATTTTGTTTAATAATGCTGAATCATTTCATTTAGACTTATCATACTTAAGATAATTTGTATTACTTAATATATGTTACAATATTAAATATAATTTTATATAAGTCAAAAATTAAACAAAATATTTCAGCTTTATCAAAGTGAAACAAGTCAAAGTGATTAGGTTCGATTTTTCCAGTTGAAAATTTGATCAATCAATACTTTCTTGCAAAACGTGTAGGTTTCGAAAAAACTGCATTTTGAACAGAACAATTTTCTGTCGGAAAAGTTTTTGACCAGCTCTAGATAAAATTCCCAATAAAATTCAACAAGGTTTTAGAATAATTTCTATAGAACGGTATTAAATTTCTCCAGAAGCCTATTGGCATCTCCTGATTATATTCGATAGCACTTTTCTAGAAGAGAAGACACTGTGATAAGTAAGCGGGAGAAATGTGGGCTCGACGGAGCTACCATTAAGTGAACAACATAATTAGTTAAGCAACCGCAAACAATGAGGAACTATTAATGGAATTAGAAGGAGGTCTCAAGTGGGGCTCTGTAGGAATCTGTTCTGTCCAGTGTTATTTAACATCTGTATTAATGAGCTGGACGAGGAATAGAGAGCATACTGACCAAATTTGCAGATGACACAAAGTTGGGTGGGGGGCATTGCAAACACTTTGGAGCACAGAGCTAAAATTCGAAGGGAACTTGATAAATTGGAGAACTGGGCTATAGACAACAAAATTAAATTCAGCGAAGACAAATGTAAGCTGCTACCATAAAAAAGATGTAGAAAAGTTTTTCTCTTTTGCCACAGAGGGCGGGACAAGAGGCAATGGGTTCAAACTACATCATAGCAGATTTAGATTACACCTCAGGAAAAACGTCCTAACTGTAAGAATAGTAGGACAATGGAACAGACTACCTAGGGAGGTCACAGAAGCTCCTTCACTGGAGGTTTTCAAAAGGAGGCTGGATAGCCATCTGTCTTGGATGGTTTAGACACAACAAATCCTGCATCTTGACAGGGGGTTAGACTATATGACCTTTGTGGTCCCTTCTAAACCTATGGTTCTATGATTCTAAGAGGTAAGCCCATCTGTCATCATATGTGATCAGTCTACCAACTTAAGTAAGGTTACCAGATGTCAGGAACTATATTGTAAACTGCCTGTTTTCATTTAGTGGGATTTAAGCAAACAGTGTGTTTATTTAAACAAGTCATAGAGAGAGATGCAGAGCTCCAGATAACATGGACATGCTAACATATTTATTTCAATGTGCGCTCAGTGATTTTTTTTATATAAAACTAAAGACTTGTCTACACTTACCAGAGTCGGCGCCTATGGTCATCTCTTTTCCAAGCTGAACAGTCCCAGTCTTCTTAATCTCTCTTCATATGGAAGCTGTTCCATATCCATATCCCTAATCATTTTTGTTGCTCTTCTCTGTATCTTTTTCAATTCCAATATACACTTTTGAGATGGGGCAACCAGAACTGTACACAGTATTCAAGGTTTGGTCATACCATGAATTTATATAGAGGCATTGTGATGTTTATTGTCTTATTATCTATTACTTTCCTAATGGTTCCTTACATTCGGATAGCTTTTTGACTGTGATTGCAATTGAGCGGATGTTTTCAGAGAACTATCCATGATGACTCCGAGATCTCTCTCTTGAGTGATAACAGCTAATTTATTCCTACCCTGTGTTTCCTGTCTTTTAACCAGTTACATGAGAGGACCGTCCTGTCTTATCCCATAACTGCTTAGTTTGCTTAAGAGCCTTTGGTGAGGGACCTTGTCAAAGGCCTTCTGAAAGTCCAAGTACACTATACCCACTGGATCACCCTTGTCCAGATGTTTATTGACCCCCCTCAAAGAATTCTAACAAAAGAATTCTGATTAAACTATTCCAGTTAGACACAATCTTTTATTGAGTGTTGTATGGAGCAGATATGGAGCAGATATGGATCCTCAGGGATCTATTAAATCCACCCAGCTACCTAAGTAGGGGCTGTGCCTAATTATATTCTTTCCTTTAAGTAACTTGTCTGAGTGACCATAGTATACCTCGTTATCTCATTTATTATTTTGAATACTTCAGTCATAGCACCCTCTTCCTCCAGCAAGTATAGTCCATTTACTCAACCTTTCTGCATATATTAACCTTCCAAGTATTTTTGCATTATTCTTGCTGCTTCTGCTTAGTCTTTTCTATCTATTTTAGAGTTTAGTGTTGAGTACCAAAATCTGACACACCAAAGCAGCAAATGGAAAAATGTTTTGGGGTTGGTATTACAGTCACTAGTGACAGAGTGAATAGAAGGAAACTCATGGTGCTGCTCCATCCTGCAGTGTATTTTTAAGCGTCAGGCTGGTTATCTACCCAGAAAAAAACTCACAGAACTAAGAAGGCCAGTGGGCTGACCTTGCGCTTCCTCCTAAAGGTGCCAGTAGGGGAAATTAGCCAGCAAGTAACCACTGAAGAAGTGGATGCCTCTGAGTCCCCTTCCTGATGCCTTCTAGGGCATAATTGGAATGGTTCAGCATGGACTGACTGGCATGGTAAAAGTGGGACAATACAGACTCCACGATTGGGTCTTGACTTGGGAAAAGAAAGTGGAGCAGCTTCCAGACCCATTAGCTTGAATTCATCTCTGAACATTTTAGATCCAAAGCCCAAGAGATAGGTCTGGTCTAGAGATAAGGATCTGGATTACCCCCAAAGTTAAAGGTGTTTGGTTTTGGAGACTGAATTTGGACCTCTATTAATGTTAACTGAAATAAATATACAGTTGGCAAAAAACTGAAAAGCATACAAAAGTGAAGTCTTGAGTGTTCTGTTGTGTGACAGAGCAAACAACAAATTCAGCAAATTCTGAATAGTTTTTATAGGCTTCTATCCTTGCCTGTTTGGGTCAGTGATTCTGGTCTTTCATTGACAGAATATTACTAGATTTTTAGATTGAAGTATGAGGGGTTTTGTTTGTGGGGCAATATTGTTCTGGAAATAGCAGAATAACAAAAGATTAATTTACATTATGATACAGTGATATATCAATTGTTTGGTAAGTTAGCAAAAATGTAATAGAGGGTTGAAGATTTATGTTGAATAGCACTGAATGAACAAGTCCCAAAATATTAAAATGATGCATTTTTTTTTTCTTTTTATGCACTGATGGCTTTGGGCTCTTGGCCAGATGCTCAGATGATATAAGTCACCATAGTTCTATAGCCCATTATTTTTGTTCAGTGCAGAAAAAAAAAATCAAATCAGTGATATGGGATAGCACAAAAAAGCCCCAGTACTGGTTGGAACTCCATTGAGCTTAGTGCTGTTACTGTGCTCCAGGAACCTCTTGGTGCCAACTGGCAGAGGGTACTGGAGCGCATAGGGGTTTACAGGGATCCCCTGGGTCTGATGTCTACAGAACAGTGCTGAAGCAGCCTCCATTCCCTTTTCCCGTCCACTTTTGAATTCTCATGCCACTTAAATAACATGTGATATAATTTACCCATTGAATAACCAATGTAATGCCCATTAAACCCAACAGGAGTTGTTTCATTTCAATAGCTGAGTTAATAGCTGAACAATGGGTTGGACTGGAACAGGTAAGTGACTACTGTGGGCTTGATCCAGAGATGACCTGTGCCTGCTGATACTGGGCAGGACAGAGTGAGGGCAACCAGCTTCTGCAGTGTTACTGAGCATGCTCAGTCCATGTGAGCATGCTCAGTACAAGCCAAGCAGCAAATCTGGGGTGAGGCACGTGACCCCCGCTTGCCCCCCACGCAACGCCTCTGTTGATTCAGAGCACTTTTAAGTCAGCAGGACTCCCACTGACTTCAGCAGGCTATGAATCAGGCCCCATCTTCCTTTTAAGCTCAGCAAGATGGCTGATTACATTATCTTCTCGCACTGACTTATACTAGTCAAATAGCCTTAGAGTTCAGAAATTAAAGGCCCAGTCCTGCAAACATTTAAGAATGCAAGTGTTTCCATAGAGTTCAATGTGACTATTCACCTATATAAAATTATCTTCATGCAAAAGTATTTGTGAAATGAAGGTCTATATTATTTGTATCTTTTTGATTTGTGTATTCATTTACTGCTAAGATTTCCTATAGGAATACTGTACACAGAAGAATTATTAAATATGCTGAGTTACATACTATGAAATAATCTTGTAACCAATAGGTCTCCATTTTTAAAAAAATGTAATTTAGGACTGTCAGAAAATCTTTCCAATGGCATTAAGAAAGTGAAGGTCCTTGGGACTGAGCAAAAGAGTCAAGTGTTATGCTTGATTTCTTAAAATATCCTGTAAATCTGCTGAAAGAACATAATAACCTTTAATAAAGCAGTATGTTAGGTGCTGCTTAAGGGTAAAGACATATTTTTGATATCTATATATGTAATGTAATGAAGATGTACCTCCAGGTCTTTGAAACATACATACAGATAATGAATATAGCCTCGGTTTCACACTAAGCTCAGTGCATGCTGGACAGAATGTTCAGACTTTAGTCAAAGCTGCATGAATACTCATACATTGGAGACATGGTCAACATTATAGCTAAGTACTTTACTACTGAATCTTAGTGCATTAAGTAAAACTTCCTTATAAAGCAAGTAGAAATGCAGGTTTCTCCTCTGAGGATCTAAAGGGTAATTCTATCTCTGTCTGTCTGTCTCTCTCTCTCTCTCTCAAAAGTGTTTGTGTTCTGCTTTTTTATCTTAAAATACCTGGAAGCTCATAACTTAACTAAAAAGATGAGAATGTTTAATATTTAACAAGGACATCCCTTGTCCTAGATTATACACATTTGAGTTAGATACATTTTTAACCCTACCCCTGTCTCTCAAAAGGTAATGTGGCAGGGTGAGTGCCCCACCCCCATGCGAGAGGAGGCTAGAGTAGGCCAGAGCACCTGCACAGACTGGCAGCCAATAAGAAAGGGGCTTAGTGGGGGCCAATCAGAGCCAAGATTGGAGACAGCCAATCAGGGCTCAGCTTGGCCCTATATAAAAAGGCTGCCCAGGAAGGGAGCAGTCAGTCTGTCCCAGACCTTCAACAGGGAAAGGTCAGTTTCCAGAGCTGGGTGACTAACACCACAGACAGCGCAGTGCTGGCCAGGCTCGGGGAGCAGAAGGGAGCTCTAGCCCGTAGCCTGCCAGGCTGCAGGCCTTGAAGGGAAGGGCCTAGCGGGTGCAAGGGGCCGTAGGGGAAGCGGCCCCGGGAAGTGGACAGACGAGGGGAGAGAAGGAGGACAGCAAGGCTGCTGCCAGAGGGTCCCTGGGCCGGGACCCAGAGTAGAGGGCGGGCCTGGGTCCCCCCCTTCTCCCCTTGCAGTACACCCGGCCATCGGCCGTGGGGAGCGGCCATCACAGACTACGCCAGATCCCTGACAAGAGGGATTAGACTTTGGGGGTGTGGTTGGACATGGTGGCTGGGGTATAGAAAGACTGCTGATCACCCACCCCCTGAAAGGGGGTGTGGATGGACAAAGGGGCACTGCCGGAGGGCAGTGGTCCGGAAGAGGACGCCGCAAGCTGGAGAGCTACACGGGCTCAGATGCCAACCAAGGGTGAGACAAGGGGCGGAACACCACCAGGAGAGGGCGCTCCACTGGACTGAGCTAATTCCAGAGACAACCAGTAGAAGGCGCTGCGGTGGTGAGTCCCAACCCTGTCACAGGTAAACATTGATTAAAAACAAATCTCCCCCCACCTTCAACTGCTCACATTTCAGTCTCATGGAATTATAAATTAAACAAGAATAGTTCTCCAGCTACCTACAGAATTTCAGAGTAAACAAGACCTAAATTTCAAATGCAAAAAAAAAGCTGATTTTTAAAGAAATAACAATCCAGACTTCCTTTATGCAGCACCAAAGTGCATAAAAATTCAAAAGCCCAATTTATACCTTTGCAGCTGCCAATAACTCACAATGCCACAAGTACTATGGACACCTATCCCCTCGGTTATCAGCTAAGACCACAGACCCATTTCACATAAGCTACTGAATAGCCATTAGATACCAAGTGACTTTCAAACACTATTAACTGGAGCTTGATTATGCTGCCACTTACTGCCAAACAAAGTGCTTATTATTGTGAATAGTTCCAACATGAATGGGACTACTCACGAGCCCTATGCTTGGTAAGAAGAGGTTGCAGGATCAAGCCTTGGGCTGGATCTGAAGTAGAGACCTAGAAGTGAAAGGCTGCATTACCAAATCTTTGGATTCATCCAGTCCCCTGACTTGTATAAACAGTCTTAAACAGCTCTATAGAATATGGCTTCCAAAGCTAGCTACAGAAAGCACTAAGCTGTGCTACTAACATTATCAGCAAAGGAAAGTATTACCATAAAAGTGATATATCAGGTTTCTGCTTTCAGTAGGATTAAACCCCTGCAGATTCCAGTAACACATCAACTGAAAAGTTCTGACAGGTATTTTTTAAAACCTTAGTACCTAGAGAGCCTGAAACACACTAGATTCAATATTCACAGAACTAGCATACAAGTATGAGATTTGTGATGTAGGTCAAAAGATTGATATCCTGCCTCCCTAATATTTGCATTTTCAATTTAGTTTCCATTCTCAATAAATATTCTGGATTGATAGCCCTAGACAATGAAGTCCTCTCTCTATCCACTGAACGGGGGACTGCATGAGTGTCAGGAATTCAAGTTGCCACACTAAGCCAATGTTCCTCAATTCTGAATTGGAAGGCGCATTACCATCAATCATTTATACTGTGGTAGGACCAAGAGGCTTCAATTGGGTTAGGACTCGATTGTCATTTATTGTGTTTGTACCATACCTGACCAATCTCTTCCCTCAATGATAGTCCCTTCCCTCAGACACCTCACGATCTAAAGGCAGCTTGTAATAGGTGGGTGAAACACATGAAGCAAATGCGGTGAGAGCAGGTGAGCAGGAGGAAAGAAGGACAGACAGAAAAACAACAAAACTAGTATCTCTGTGCGTGCACTAGCTGTATGAACAATCACAATTTGCCACTTTCTGAGGACTACCTCTGACACCAAAGACGGTGGTAATTAATAATGTTGTTACTCTCCACAACAACCTCATAAATATCACTCATCACAGGAAAAAAGGAGCGGGGATGCAACACAGAAAAAGAAAAGGAAAATGAGGGAAATAGAACTCTGGAGCCCACAGTTTCATACTGCTACACAGAACTCTGGGCAGGGAAAATGTATGATGTTGTTTAATCAGATATCAAGATTGAGAGAGTTCCACAACCTATGTCCCATCACAGCAAAAGCTGGCAGTCACCTCCTGGATCCCTAAAAGATGGGTAGTCTTAGAATGCCAATACCTGCCAGGAAAGATTCAAGGAGGTGGTGTCAGATGTTATGAAGACCTACAAAGTTAAGAGCTTTAAAAGCCAATAGGACCAACTTAACTCATTCTGATTTACAGGCAGCCCGTGTGAAAAAGCAGGTTTTTCCAAAGGCCCAGCCTTTCTATCGGGTCTGATAAAAAAATGCAGATTTAAAAGTAACAACAACAACATTTCATTCTCATAGCATTTTATATCACAGCGATGTAATGAAGATGATGGGTCAAAACCAGAACCTTGAATCCTAATGTCTTCAAATGCCTGGAGCTCAGATTTTAATCCCTGGACCGAAATATGCCCCTATTTCTAGGCTTTCAAGTTGGATGCTTGTAAAATCTCATGAGAACAGTTTGAGATTATTCCACTACTGAAGCTAAAATAAAACCTAGCACTGATTTGATCTCTAATGTAACCTAAATCAAATATCTGCTCTTTTGCCTATTTCTGAAGCACTCTTAACTAACCTTTGGAGAACTGAGACAGGAACCAAGATGTTGCTTTCAGTTACACCAGTGCAAATCCCAAGTAAATGTGAGACTGGATACAAACTCAAATTTTGTCATTTTCAACAAACAAGGTGGTGATAATCTGCCTTGCCTAGATGCACTCTCCAAGAATATTCAAACACAGAAATCACAGCAACAGTTTCTACCACTTTTTGACTGTCTGCACCAATCTATTTCCCCCTGACAACATTTCCCATTGTTACCAGAGGCGGCTCAAGGCACCAGCGCAGCAAGCGCATGCCTGGAGCAGCAAGCCGCAGGGGGAGGCCTCTCGGTCGCTGTGAGGGCAGCAGTGAGACAGCCTTCGGCGGCATGCCTGCGGGAGGTCCACCGGTCCCGCGGATTTGGCGGCAATTAGGCGGCGGGGACGCCAAAGGCACGGCACCAGCGACCTGACTGCCGTGCTTGGGGCGGCAAAAAACATAGAGCCGCCCTGGATTGTTACCACCACTGTTTCAGTGCCACATGTGCCAGGAACTGTGGAAATGTTACTGTAGTGTACACCAACCACTAACATTTTGACTACAGTGTCATCTAACCACACTCAGATACAGTCGGCACATACAGTGAAGCAGGAGAGATGGCTCAAGCAGCCGTGAACCATGGTAGAAGTGAACCATGTGGTCTAGCAAAACACAGCAGGAGCATGAGAGAAGGTAATCAGGAGATAAGGGAAGGAAGAATGTGCATGGGAGCTGCGAGAGAGAAAGGAACAGGAAGAGGGAAGAAATAAATGAAGTACAAAGGGACACTGTGATTAATTCTTTCACAAACGACAAAATGTTCATTGCTTTAAAGTACCTAAGCATCTTCCTGATTATACGGCTAAACTGTGGCTTTGATACAAACCCTGTGTATGGGGAAGCACAGCTATTGAAGTCAATCTGCCTCCCCGTTTTCCCTCAGCTCAATGTGGGAGAGAAAGGAAGAGAAGGACATGCTTTGCACCAGCCCTATACCTGGCACCAGGAAGAACCAAGGGTTTACTCCTTCCCACTCACTTGCAAGGAATAGAAATTAGCAACTCTTTAGAGGCTGCTTCCCCATCCCCTCACTACTCACAAAGCTGGTATCTGGCACAGAGAAGGGGGCACCTTACACCTCTTCTTACTCCCTTGTGTGGAGACATTAGATGAGACACACTGGGCTGACTTCTACCTCTCTTACTCAAACTGAACAGTGACTTACACTGAAAGGATTCTCACTGAAATCAATGGAACAACTCAGAGTAAGCTACTAAACGATGAGAATGAAGTAGCAGCATCCAGCCCATAACTTGCCCATGTAATCAATTGTGGCTCACATAAGAATGTGACACGATTGGAAATAGAATTATTATTAGACAGGAGGGTGGTCCACAAGATGATCTCCCTGTTAAGAGGTTGTCCACACTGTGAAAAATCTTGAAAGCCATTGCTATAAAGGAATGTGTTGTAAGCAGCTTCTGGACAGTAACCATTAAAGTTGTCTGGCATCTGAACTGGCCTATCAAAACCTGTTCAGAAGCGACCATTGCACTAGAGGGGCAGTGTGCTAATTCTTAAAAAAAAAAAAAAAAAAAAAAAAATCAGAAATAAAGTGACCAGTCTGCTGACAATGAAGAGGATTCTGGCATTTTTTTGTTTTTCTGTGTGAGTAATTTTCATTGGGTCTATGATCCTGTGTGGTTCACATTTTTAGGTCTAATTCAGGTCAGTGTTAAGGAACTAAGCAAGCTGCAATGCACAACTTCAAATCTCTTTATCAAGTCTCAGATTTTGAGCAAATCCTTATCAAGTGACAGGTGGATGGTAAAGCACTAACACAAGCTTGATTTCAAGACATGGAAGTATTTTATTTATACAGATGTATATAGATGGAAAATAGAAGTACGCTGTAGCTTTCAATATAAAAAAAAATCCTGCAACAAGAACCTCCCTTCCTTGTATTTTACATGATTCAATGTTTTTGAAAATAGGAAAAGCACTTTTTAACTAGTTTTTCAAGGGGATGTAAATCATATTTTTTGCAGAGAGAGGAAACGGGTTGTATTTCCCAAAGTCAGGTTTATTGATTAATCTTCTAGGTACATTATAAAGCTAAAAGGTATATTCACCAACTGCTATATATTTGCTGATTCTACAGGTCACTCTAGACTGTGTCAATATATTTTTACTTTAGCCGGGCCATTTTCAAGGTCACTGGGACTATTTCTGTTGAGCTTTAATATTGTATCTCTGCATGCACTAAATCCTGGATATTACACTATTGACTTACAAAAAGAATGACTTATTTCAGCTTGATTACATTCAGTTCACTGAAATTTATATTCTTTGCTTCAGAGCGTTTATTGGAACACTCAGCAAGAGGAAAACCTCTGGCTGAATTTTGTGGTGAGGCCTGGCTCTGGTTGGGCTATTTGATTAGGATTAGGGTCACACAGGCTAGAGGTCCCGGGACAAGGTTAGGCCGGTGGGTGGTAGGGCTCTCTGGCCTAAGGTTAGGGTTAGATAGGGTAGGGTGCCCCACATTAGGGTTAGGCCTGGGTCTTATAGGGTTCTCCAGATTAGGGTTGCAAAGAATAGGGCTCCTCGCATGAGGGTTTGGCCTGGGTCTGGTTGGGGTACCTGGTTACAAACAGTAGGGTTGCCAGGCTTATGTTAAGCTTGGGACTGGTACCACTCCCTGGGCTTTAGTTAGAGTTATCAAAAGTAGGGATCCCCAGTCCATGGTTAGGTCTGGGTCTAGTAGGGCTCACCAGGCTAGTATTAGGGATAAAAAAGATTGTGTTCCCCATACTAGGCTTAAACCTGGGTTTAGTTGGGATACCGAGCTGTGGTTAGGGTTACAAAGAACAGGGCTTCCTGGGCTAGGATTTGGGTTACAAAGGGTTACAGTGTAGGGCTCCCTATGATAGGGTTAGGCCTCAGGACTGTAGGGCTCACTGGGCTAGGGCTAGAGTTACAAAGTTCAGGTTGCCCTACACTAGAGTTAGGCCTGAGTCTGGTAGGGCTACCTGGATGAGTATTCAGGTTACAAAGGATAGGAGTCCCAATGCGACAGTTAGGCATAGGTCTGGTAGGGGCACCTCAATTGGGATCAGGGTTACAAAGGGAAGGGGGCTCCCTGGGCTAGGATTAGGCCTGGAGCCAGTATGGCTCCATGGCCTAGGGTTAAGATTCCAAAGAGTATGTATCCCCATGTTATGTTATGGTTAGGCCTCGGACTGGTACAGCTCTCTGGGCTAAAGTTAGGGTTACAAAGGTTAGGTCTCACCAGGGTAGGATTAGACTTGGGTCTGGTTGGCCTCGCTGGGTTAAATTTAGGGTTACAAAAGATAGGGGTCCCAGGGCTAAGATTGGGTTACACTATGTAGGGGTTCCTGGGATACAATTAGGACGCTGGCTGGTAAGGCTCCCTGGCCTAGGTTAGAGGTGGATTAAGGTTTGCTGGGGCCCTGGGCCAGAACAAGTGGGGGTCCCCTCCCCACTCCTTCTGCCAGCAGTCCCACCCCTTCTGCCTGCGGCCCCACCCACAGCCCCACCCTTTTCTCCCCTTTCCCTGGGACCCCATCCTGTCTCTCCCATTCTGCCCACCCCACAAACCATTTGATCCTTTCTGCCCCCTGCTAGGGTGGCCAACTTTCTAATAGCACAAAACCGAACATCCCTGCTCCACAGCAAGGCCCTGCCCCGCCCTTTCTCCAAGGCTCTGCCCCTAGCTCACTCCATCCCTCACTCTCCCCCACCCTCACTCACTTTCATCAGGCTGGAGCAGAGGGTTGGGGTGTGGGAGGGGGTGAGGGTGAGGGCTCTGGCTGGGAGTGCGGGCTCTGGGGTGGAGCCAGGGATGAGGGGTTTGGGGTGCAGGAGTGGACTGGGGCAGGAGGTTGGGGTGTACGGGGCGGGGTGCAGGCTCCGGGAAGGAGTTTGGATGCAGGAGGGGACTCTGGGCTGGGGCAGGAGGTTGGGATGCGGGAAGGGACTCCGGGCTGGGGCAGAGAGGTGGGGTTTGGGGTGAGAGTTCCCAGTGGCCCTTACCACGGCTCCCAAGAAGCGGTGGCCAGGTCCCTACAATGCAGCCCATAGGCACATTGGCAGCCGGTGAGGTTCTGTGTGCTGCCCTCGCATCTGCAGGCGCCACCGGTTCCCAGCCAATGTGAGCTGCTTAGTTGGCACTCAGGGCGGGGGCAGAGTGTGGAGACTCCCTGGCCAGCCATGAGCCTAGGGACCACAGAGACCCAGCAGCCGCTTCCGGGAACCGCGCAGAGCTAGGGCAGGTAGGGAGTCTGCCATAGCCTCCGCCCCCTGCTGTGCTGCTGACCGGACTTTTAATGGCCCGGTCGGTGGTGCTGAACGGAGCCGCCAGGGTCTCTTTTCAACAAGGCGTTCTGATCAAAAACTGGAAGCCTGGCAACCCTACCCCGCACTGCAGCTCCCAAGACTGGAGAAGCTCTGTCCCTGCGCCACCGCCCTGGGGCCACAGCAGGAAGGGAGAGCTCCCCCAGTACCAGGGTCGCAGCGGGGGTCCAGGTGCAGGGATTTCCCCTGCCACCACCACCACGCTTCTGCAGGGGAGCAGAGTCCAGGTGCTGGGTCTTCTCCCACCCAGCACTTTTGCCAGAGAGCAGGGTCGGGCACGGGGGTTTCCCCTGCTGCCTTGCAGTGTCTTCCGGGGATGGGGTCAGGCACTGGGGGCTTCCTCTGCTGGAGATGGGGGCCGCTGGGGAGGGGGGCTTCCCTCGCCCAGGGGCTTCCGCCAGGGAGCGGGCCAGAGGGCCACCGGGGGGCTTCCCCGTCCCACGTCTTCTGCTGAGGACAGGGCTGCTGGGGGAGCTTCCCGCGTCTTTTGCCAGGAATGGGGTCGGGGGCCGCTGGGGGAGCTTCCCACGTTCCGCAGCTTCTGCCGGGGATGGAGGGTGCTGCGGGGATTTCCCCCGGCCCACGGCTTCTACTGGGGATGGGAGGCTTCCCCTACCACACCGCTGGGTGGCGGAAGCCTTCCCCCCCCCCATTGGCTGGTGCTTCTGGGCACGGGCCCCAGTGGCTAATCTGCCACTGGCCTAGACTTAAGATTGCAAATGGTACGGCTTGCCATTATTGGGTTAGGCCTGATTCTTGTAGGTCTCCCAGGGTTGGGGTTAGTGTTACAAAGAGCAGGGTTCCCAACAAGAAGGTTAGGTCTGTATCTCACAGGGGTACCCGGGTTTGGGTAAGAATGCATAGGATTCCCCATGCTAAAGTTAGACCTGGGACTGGTAGAGTTCTCCAACCTAGGCTTAGGGTTACAAATGGAGGGCCACATGGGCTAGAGTTAGGCGTTCCTCTGGTTGGGCTACCCTAGTTACGGTTAGTGCTACAAAGATTACACAGGGCAGGACTCCCTGAGATAAGTTTAGACGTGTAGCTAGAGTTAGGCCTCTGTCTGGATGGGCTACCTGGGCTAGAGTTAGGGTTTCAAAGTATAGAGCTCACAGGGCTAAGATTAGGATTTCACAGCATAAGGGTCCCAGGGATGGGTTAGGCATATGTGAAAGATAAGGCTCCCTGGCGCTTAGGACTTTCTGGGAGGGAGGGGGAGGAGTGGGGATGCGGTGCGCTCAGGGGAGGAGGCGGAGAAGAGGCAGGGCAGGGCCAGGGATTTTGGGGGTAGGGGGTGGAATGGGGGTGGGGCAAGGGCAGTGCAGGGGCAGGAAGAGGCGGGGGGTGGGAGAGGACCCACCAGGCAGAGGGGAAGTCGGCGCCATAGCAGTAGCAGGCAGGGGGGTGAAGAAGCGAGCAGGCAGGGGGGAGGGTGAGGAGGCGAGCAGCAAGCCACTGGCAAGCTAGGGGATGAGGAAGGATGTGGTGGGGGGGAGCAGAGCGGGGAGGAGGCGGGACCTGGGGCAGAGTGGGGGCGGAGTCTGGGAGGAGCAGGGGTGGACTGTGGGCAGGGCTGATGGCACCCCAATGTGTCCCAATATTTTACTGTTGTGATCTGGTCACCCTAGGCACAATGGAAAGTTGGCACCTGTGCTTAGGTCGACTTACTGCAGTGTCTTACACCGCACTGGGTTGATGGGAGACACTCTCCCGTTGACTTACCTTACTCCTCTCGTTCGGTGGAGTACTGGAGTTGACCAGAGTGCCCTTCGGTCAATTTGGTGGGTCTTCACTAGACCCACTAAATCGACCCCTGCTGCATCGATTGCAATGGTAAGTGTAGACATAGCTTTGGGGAGGCTCTGCTCTTTATACCTGCATGTAGTGGAACATGGCAGCAGAGGGAGCTCAAGCCACTCAACAGGTACTGCTGAGGGGGAAAGTTTCCAGTGGTCATACGCTCGGCACACTGTCACCAAGAGTGGAATGCACATGTGCAATCACTGGAAGAAGTATCCTTTTGCCTACTATCAGATGATTACCCACATCAATTACACACAATTGTTCTTTCAAAGTCTAAATGTGTGTAAACAAAGCTACCTTTGCAAAAAGTATTCAAATACAAAAATCTGCTAAAAAATTCAGCAGATTAATGTTCCAAAATCTCAATTCAAATTCCAGAGGAAAGCAATTTAAAACCCAAACCAATGAATCAGACAACACTCTATCTGGTGTCAAATGACAATGTTCTGGGATTGTAGCTATCCTAGCATTTGCTCATGAAACCTTGGTGAATGGGAGAGAAAGGGAAAGAGGAAAAGGATGAAAAAAGTTCCCTCTGGGCTAAATAGTAGACCTATCTACTTGTAATTGTAACAAGAATTGTCTGAGTTTAACAGTTAGGGAGCCTGTAGTTAATCAGCTTGCTCTTACCAGTAAGTGTCTTTGCAGCAACAGGAATTATAATAGAGACAGAGAGAGCGCCAAATTCTGTTCTCAATTGTGCCAACGTAAATCTATAACTCAGGATTACTGATATCAAGGGATTTGCTCCAGTGCAACAGAAAAATTTGGCTCCAAGACTATTAAAATAGACATAAAGGGACGCTCATTTCAGTTGAAGTCACCGGAGTTGCACTGATGTTACAAAAGAATTTGGTCCCAAATAGTTCATTTTACACACAGAATTTTTGCATTAATTATTTTCAGCTACAATACACATTATCAGGCCACATATACAAATGAACGTACAGCTTGTTTTCTACAAGATCTCTATCCGTTTGTCCCAGTTTTTCACTGATGATGTCAGGTACTGAGTATCAGCGAGGATTCCCCACAATGGATTGCTGGCAAGTTATTCCGCACAATGCTGGTACTCTGGCTCAATACCACAAGGTTAGACTAAATACCTTTCTGTTGCTTTTTCCTTCTCTCAAGGAGCAATTGCTTAGAAAAATAACCTTTGGCTGACAAGATTGTAAGACAAACAAAAAATGCATCCTATTTGCTGTTATCAGAGAGATTGCCTAGGAACCAAACTTCACTTCCCAACAGCAGAAGACTAATAGTCTCAGTCATTGAGCCATCAACTTTACCAAGTCAAAATTAAGCATAACTGATGGTTGGCTGCCTGGGAAATAGCCTGGACCAACCTTAGAGAAGAAACCTGTAAATTAATTTAACAATCCACATAATGGCCAATATATGGATTTCCACTCCTTTTGGAGCACAATATCTACAGAGGGATAATTAACTTTAGCAATCACAAGGAGTTAAACACACCTACACGCAGTCTGTAGAATGCAGAACTGGCAGCCACACCACAGAAAACATAAAATAAGATGTACAGACAGGAAACGGTTGCTCACAGATTACAAAGTCATTCACAGATAACAGCTGTGCACCCTCCCTTTATAGAAATGGTTAAGGGTGACACTAACGTAAGCATATCACTTTAAAACACCTGTGTCTATAATGTGTGATGTAGTGACACGCTGAAAGGTAGAGGCTAAAAGAGGACATCGCTTTCATTAGAATAGTTTCTACTGTCATTGCTATCCTCTTGGGACAGATCAGAAAACACAAGAGAGGATGTTTCCTTAATTAAAATCCTTCCATCAGATAGATAAGCCTCAAAAAGAAGCTTCCCCTCACATCCACATTCTCCAGACAATTTCTAAATGCAAGGTTTTCAAAGCATTACAGGCTTGACCCTGATTAACTCTCATTTGAAGGCCCCTTTACACTGAGCAGTGTAAAGGGGACTTAGTGTAAGTGACAATCAGTCCCTATGCACCTGCTCATTTGGGCTTTGATAAACACTGAGTAGGTTGGATGTATTTTGACACTTACATAGAGGTTTCATTATATATGAATGCACAAAGACCACATGCCACTTTTTAAAGTAGAATCTCAACACAGGACTAGCACATACAATTCCCTTTAGTTATTTATACTTGACTTCATAAATGTCTCAAATCTGGCCGCCTCTTTCTTACCTGCACATAACTCCCCTTGACTATCATTGATGGCAGTTGAGCACACAAGTGAGATTTTGCCAACAGATTTTTTAAGATAATGACTTATCTTCATATTGGAAGAAAGTGACTACCTCTCCCACCCTGTTCAAAGCCAGAGTAAATGAGCTTTGCCTGGAGAACTAAGCAGGATTGACTGTGTAAAAACAGAATCCACACTATGAACCAGGCTATGGTCCATGTATGGAATACTGCTTGTTGCCCTCTGTGCCCATTTCCCAGAGAGTACCAAGAACTGCTCAGCCTAGTTGGACCCAATGCAGGGTACTGGGACTGTTGGAATGCGACTCATTTCCACCCATTTCACCCCCTCCACAATGTGGCTACACTTCCTAGAGCACCCACAACAAAGAGTTCTTCAGGGCTCCAGGGACATGGAATACCGTATATGGGCCTTCTGTCAAAAGGTGAATTTCATACCCTACCCCCTCAGCCACTGGTTTTCTTTGTAGGGAAGACAAGTCTTTCTACATTTGTGAGCAATGCCACAATCCTATTTTAAAAATACAATGAAGGGTAAACATCAAGATGTGACACTATGATCCTGCACATAAATAATCATATTAATATGTATATTGTGCCTAATTTAATGCACAATTTTTATTTCTTTGATTAAAATGCTGTACAGGAAAATAAACACATTGTAAGAGCAAAGCAAGTTTAGGAATTAGAGTGACTCACTTTGGCCCAGATCCTCAAAGATACCTAGGCACCTAATTACCATTGATTTCAATGGAGTTAGGCTCCTGAATACCTTTTGAGGATCTGGGCCTTTCTAACTTGCTCATATTCTACCTTCTCCCCCCAAAAAAACGCCATCCATGTGGCTGATTGGCTGTGCTCTGTTCTTCCCAAAGAACATCTAAAATACCAATTACTAAATGAATTAGCTAGCGTGTATGTACACCACTTCCTTTTGCAATCAGAACTGTCCATTTGAAATCCAGAGTTCCTGATTTGGAGGTATTTTAGGTCACACAAGAATGTGATTGGTCCTTAACCCCACAGAAGCACTGGAATGGGGGGACTGTATGACTTTTTAATTAATTTAAATAAATAGCACTTGGCTTTACAGAAATGATTTGTTTTGTTTTAATTGCCTCCCTAATTAGGCTTCCCTTTCTGTAAGGACTATGTCTCACCACGTGCTCAAGGGGTAGAGCCAATGTTGCTGTAAAAAGCTTACATTTAGTTTCTTGACTTTTGTGGGTTTTAATTTCTATTTCAACATTGCTTTTCCCTGCAATAATCAATGGCTCTGAATGTTAACATTAAAAATGTGACTTCAATATGAAAATATTTTCATAATGAACATTTCCAAGTCTTGCTTTTCTTCACATTTTTATTAGTCACTGATAAATATGCAGACAAGGATGCTGTGGGGACTTTTAATTACTACTGCCCATCACAGCTGTGGTGTTAATTTTTTATTGACAGCATGGTACAGTAAATTTATGATTGAGATTTAATTTTCTATTAGGTAAATATAAATACCTAGGTGTAATTTGCTAGTATGTGCTTTAATCCCATAATAGGGATTATATTCCAACAGGATTTACAAAATATTTACAGAATGAGAACTACAACAGTAAAGCACAATCTTGCATTTGGTCAAATTTAAAAGAATATAATTCATCCAATCATAATCCATTACATGTGTTCTCAGAAACTGAATATAAATCAATATACGGGATGACATTAGTTCTACATTAGTAGATTTATATTACTCAAATTATTATTAGGCATGCACGCGTTACCGTAATGAAAGCAGTACAAGTACCTGGATTGATATTATTAGGTTATTTATAATAATATATTTAGCGTTTTCTACAGGATTACACTTTGTATTATTAGTCTCTGCCTTTAATACAAGGCTGAACTTGTGTGCAAGTAAGGGCTCAGTCCTACAGTTTCGACTCAGGCAAAACTCCCATTGATAATCATACTGCTGCTAGAGGGCTCTTGTGTGTGAGGAGAAAAAAAATCCAGGAAGTTGACCAGAATATATATCAATCACAAACTCTGTGCTCACTTGTTTTCAATTACATGTTTTTGAAGGCATTTGAAGGGCCTAATTACAGGAAACAATTATAAACCTGAGCAAAACTCCAACTAGAAAAGAGATGCTAGCACCTCCACTCATGAGAGCATAACAGAACACAAAATGCACAGTGCAGCTCTGAATCAGGCCTTCAGTGAATGAGTAGATTTTGGCTTGGATTTCCTATAAATTATCTGGGTTTAAGCAAGGTTAATGGGGTTTTGTTTTTTAAAAAAACAAACAACAAAATTTGGTTTTATATTAGAATGTTTCTGAAAATGTTTGATTCTCTTCTTATTCTCACCTGTGAAAATACATGGTCTCCAATTCTCAGCCATGCTGCGTTTGGGAATATTATGCAGGCACAGGAACACAACAGCAATTCTGATGCCATCTCCCTCCATCCCCTGGTGAAAGGAGTCTGGCTGGGATATACCTGCCCAACGACAATCCCTGGGGCGGGAAGGAGAGGCGTTATTGACTGCCAGCATAAAGTCGAGCAGCTCAGGGCTGGGAGTAGATCAATAGCTAGATGGCTCTCTGAACAGGGGGTATATAAAGGTGGTTTTGTACCTTTCCTCCTACAGGGCTGCACCAAGCCCAGCTTAGATGCAGCAGAGGATCTGGCTCATTGTTTTCAGTGGAGTTGAGAGCAATGCTGGTGTAAGAGACAGGAATATTGGCCTAACATGCAGGTTATCTACATATGATGTACTGAGTGCCATGACAGGAGTCAACTTGATGGCACTCTGTTCACCCACAAGTGGGGCAATTATATGAGACATAACTTGGCTCCCCTAATTCCCATCATATCACAAAAAGAGACCAGTCTCCTTTTTACTCGCCCTTCTAAACCAATGTTATGTACAAAGGTTTGTTCGCTTCCTTCCAAACCCACTGAGGAAACAACATACACAACACAATCCACTCCTTTGGGGAATGCATACTGGAGCATTACCACGTCTCCCAATCCTAATAATAAGATTTACTACTTATCACTCCATGATTCTCCCCCAAATGAATGATCACCAAAGCCAGTACCCAGTTGAACTCCCTATATTCACTTCTGTATTATTGAAATGTCTGACTTTATGTAGAATATTTATGCTTGTTTGTAAGCAGCCCATGTTCATAGCTCTTTTTTTTTTTTTTTTTGTTAAGATCTGCAGATGTTTGCACAGTGTCTTGGAAAATTTTATTCCCTTCTTCCTCTAGATGACCTTCCACAATTCTAGCCTATTAGATGGCACAGAAAAGGAATGCAAATATGTAGTGTGTTTTTATGCCAATTCTTAGCTGCACTAGAGTAACTTTGGAAATTTCATACTGTGGGATGAAAGGCTGCTTAAACTGCGTTTGAGTGATACCAGTTAGTAAGTGCCACAGATATCATCTTCGCTTCAGCACTTCAGAAACATGCCTGGAGGAATGGGGGAAAAGGGATGAGAAGAGTTATTTAACAAAGAGATGAATACTGTAGTCCTGACATAAGAAAAACTCCCAATGGGCCAAATTCTGTTCTCATTTACATTGGTGAAACCCAACTGAAGTAAATGGGGGCAGGGAGCCAAGTCTGTTAAGACAGTGGGGATATACTTGTGCAACAGAGAAGAATTTGGCCCAAAGGAAGGACGTTTGGTCCATTGTTTTGCACTTGTCCTTTTAATTGGTTCCCATTTGGCATTAGCGTAGAATCTTGGTTTAATACCAATTTTTGCATTTGTCCATACGAGGACTTAAGATGCACTAGTTCCTCTCACACCTTCTAGGATAGGACCAGACCCCTGGGAAGAGAGAACCAGTAAGAAGGCTGAGAAGTAGCATGCAGGTAGCAGTGGGGAAAGTAGGTACACACCACCACCAGCCCTGCTATCTCCTAAACTGAGATGGAAGCTGCTTCAAAGTGCTAGTCCACCAGTGGTTCCCCCCTGCATTATCTGGGACAAGAGCCTCTCCACCCACCTTCCAGGGATAGGCACAGATTCCTGAGAGGAAACAAGCAGAAATGGGGCAGAGTAGGCTGGAAGCAGGCCCGCACCTCCACTACCTCGCCTCTGGTGAAAAGAACTCTAGAGCACTATGCTCTTGTCTGTACCACTCACCCATCACCATCACTACTACACAGGGCAGAAGCCACTCCAGCCACTTCCCAGGCAGAGAGAGAAGCAGCAGCAGCAGGGAAGATAAATGCAACTTCACAACCCCAGGAGCCTCCCTACACACCTCTGGCATAAGTAGAGACTTCTTCCACCAACTGGTAATTTGAGCAGGGTCAGGCTATTTTCATACAGAATGAAATGGCTTCCCGGAGGAAGGTGTTATGAGAACCATACAATACAGTATGCAAATTGCTATATGGAGGGAAGACATGGGGCCAGGGCAGGTGGGGAGAATGGTGAATTGTGACTATGGGGAACTTTAAACCAGAACTGAAGTTAGCAGTTACTTAGGGACAAATAAGGTAAATCCAGAATAACTCTATTGACTTCATTGGAGTCACCTCAGCTTTTGACCCTTAGTTCTCAAAATAAATATGCAAGACAAAAAATTCTATGGCATTACTATATTAGATAGCCATACAAAGGCAAGATCATGTGGAAAAAACTAAAATCTTCCATAAAAGGTAAATGCAGTGGAGTTACTCCAGATTTACACAGCATAAACATGAACAAAACTTGGCTGAAATATTCTAAAAATCTAAATGTGTATACCGTATTTGTTCTAATGAAGCCCATATATGCAGAGCTTGAGCCCACAAATGGTGGCTATAGCACAGTAGGAGAATGTTTATGTCCTTCAAGCACAAGAAACAGAAGGAAAATTCACAGGTCAGTGGTTTTATCTGGAGTCAGAGAATGGAGGTTTAAAACTACAGACTAAAGAGAAGTCACATCTAATTCTAAAAAGTTTTCCATCAAACGCAAGTCACTTTCTTTTTTCTCTCCCACTTTCCAGACAGTCTAGGTTGCTACATTTGAACTCACACTCAGTAAAGTCTATACTAAATTCCATTCAACTTTGTACAGATAGTGCTTGATTCTCCTTTGCATTTTGTCAGTTTTACTCCATTGACTTCAAAGGAATTTAAACACTGGATCAGGGCTGTTGTTTGAAGTGTGGCAATCCTCTGAAAAGGGACTCTGTAGAAATGCCATTGCAAGATTGCATGCTTATTGTCTTTCAACGAGTCCAAATCAAATTTGTTCAGTTTACAAATTGTGTTAAGCCTAGCTCTCCATTCAGGGGGAGTTTTGCTCAAGCACCTCAATTTCCCTCCCACCTCCCTCCATTTTTTTAAGTGGAGCTGTATTTTTTCTGACTCATGGCACTATCTATAATAAAGATTCTACTGGATAAATTCTGTCCTCAGTGGGATCACACAGATTGAGGCCTAATTGTGATTTTAGTCTGATGTAAATCAGGAGTGATTCCATCTCAGGTATTTCTGTGGCCCTGAGTACTGTAGCATCTGAGCGCCTCACAATCCTCGATATATTTATCCTCACAACACCCCTGTGAGGTAGGAAAGTACTATTATCCCCACTTGCGATGGGAAACTGAACACAAAGGCTAAGAGCCTTGCCCAAGGTAACATAGGAACATAGCAGGGACTCAAGCCAGGTCCCCATTCAAGTCAATGAAGTCTAATGGTATAAGCCTTCTGAGTGGAACTACACTTTAAGGACTTTGCCCACCTACTCATTCATTTCTAGACCATGTCTGCAATCGTGGCAATTTCTGTTCCAGTGACTTAGGGCCCAGTGGAGCAGTAGCTGTTTACACTAGCTGAAGATCTGGCCCTCATGCTTTACGCAACATACTGTGAACACTTTGTTGTCTCTTGGACCTCCTCTCCCACCACCAGACTTCTACAGACCCAGGAACTCTCTTTCATATCTCAGAATTTATCTTGGTGACATTTAATGGAAAAAATTTGTTTGCAACTGTGCGTGTATGTTTGGGGTGAGAGTGGAACGCTTGTATTCTATTATTATTTGAGAATGATTTACTTAGATTAGCAAGATCAGAGGGATGTACTCTACCTGAAGAGTGACTAAGTGAATATTTTACATGTTTGCCACAACTAAGAAACTGCTCATCCCGGGAAATTCCCTGGTGAACTAACTAATGTTGTCTGCGTCAAGATACCACCATATAGAAATTTGACCCACCAATGCTAGTGATTAGAATGATAGTGTCAAATATTTTTATCTTAATTCTATAATGTTTCTTTTCGCTCTCTGTCTCATTTTTGGATGAAATTACAATGCATCATGGAGCTTGTGATGGGGTGTCCACCCCACACAAGGCTTGAAGGGGTTAAGATGGCTAGCTGGGCCAATTAGCTCCCCAGGCTGCATCAGGAAGAGAGCCAGGCCACAGGGAATTAGACACAAGGCTCAGGGAAGGACCTGTATAAAGCCCAGTAACTGAAAGGAGGTAGTCTGCAGTCACTCCCTGGGAGGAGAGAGAGGTGTGTTTGAGGCTATAGAGATAGGTAGCCTACCATTACTCCCAGGGAGGAGGGAGTTTGTGCTGGCAAACCCAGAGAGGGGAGAGAGCCAGAAAGGTAGGAAAGGCTCAGTGGGAAAGCAGCAAGGTATGGGATAGGGCTGACCTGGGCTGTTGACAAGAGGGCCCCTGAGCTGGAAATTGGAACCCAGGATAAAGGGTGGGCCCAGGTTCCCCTACCAGACACTGGGGAAGTGGCACAGACCAGACAGCAGATTGTCAGGGACAGTTTGCTTTGGAAGACTTTGATACACAGGAAGAGGAAGACCATAGTGACCTGGCCGGAGGGCCAAGTCATGAACAGGAAGCTGCAGCTCCTGGAGTGAGAGGTGCCGCAGGGTGAGAGAAGATGATGGGTGAAGAGACCAGAGGAGGGCACAGCACTTGGAAAGAACTAATCCCCAGAGCGGCCAGGAGGACAAGTCCTTAGCAGTGTGTGCACCCCGTGACAGAGCAGCGTAACTTATGTGCAGTATGGGACAATGAGGATTTCTGAGGAAAATGTTAACTGAAAGAAGTCATGTTTAACTTTTCAAAAAAGATCTATGCAAACTGACCATTACACATCATTATGGCATCTAAAAAAGAGTAAAAATAAAAATGAAAAGGGGTTAACTAATCCTGCTCTCACTATCTGGAAATAACAGTTGCAGAAATATTATTCTCTCAGCTTTTAATATCACTGAGATGATGTGATCTTATCTGACGGTTCTGTCAAACTGGATTTCTAGTATATTGAACCACAAAAAATTGTGTTTAAATGGTTTGACTCACGAGTCAAGAAATTTAGAATTAAGGCTAAAAAAAATTGTCTTTAACTTTCCCTATTGTTCCCCCTGTTTGAAAACCTCTTCAGGACAAAGATGCGATTTAAGCCTTAACTCTGAATTACCTTGCTTTTGGGGAATTAAGTCAGTCCCTAACTCCTATTTTAGCGCAGTTATGTAATTTAATAATCCCAGAGCTAAGACCTTGCATAAGTATGGCAAATTTCAGTGAGCAAGTTTTTATGGCTGAATTTAAAACACACTTCTGAACTGGGGCTGATAATGGAAAAATTGATGGACCCCTAACTTCAGTGGTGTTACTAGGTGCTGCTATAGTCACTATGAATAAAAAGCTGAATCTTATTAAACTTAAACTCATGCTGGCAGACATCCAAGACAAGTGAAAGTGAAGGCCTCAGAACATTAAAAAAAGAAGTTTAAAGATGGACTGCCAGGGGGAAATAATTAGTGTCTTTTGTTGTTGTTGCTTCTTTATGACTTCTAAAGAAAATTCTTTTTCCTGCTTGCTTTTTAAACCTTATAGATGTTAAGAAAGTCAGGTCTCAAACTTGAGTTGTGACCTCTCTATCCATTGAATGAAGGGGTGAGAATGTGGACCCTTTACCACACTTTTCTCCTAAGTATTTCTTGTGCATTGGAATTAAATAGGTGTGAATGAATAAAGGTTTTAACAGTTTGAACAAAAATCCCATCCCCTCTAAAATTGCTACACTTTCAATGTACACTATTGTGATGTCACAATCACACTCGTTATCTCCAGGACTTTCCAGGTATACCAGACCTGAATGGTTTATTTCCCCCCCCCCTAAACTAACAACAACAAAACCCAACCTTTTAGGCTTCTTCCTACATCAAGAAATAAAAAACAAGGGCATGAGCCCACTTTCCTCTTGGGTCACCTTTCATGAAAACAGGGCTTATCTGAAGTCAATCATTTCTATTTACAGTAATCTCAAAAGTTCATATTAGCTTTGATTGTGCAACTTGCATTTAAACTTTGATCTTCACCTCCTTGATCTGACATACAACTTTTGCTTCTGACAAGTGAACCAAAACAATTCTTGAAAATGGCTTTTCAGTTGGAGTCAAAGGGATAAAAGCATCCTTGCTGAAAGTGGATTTTTTTCCCTGGCATATGCAGAACTAGCAACAGAGCAAGTTTTGCTGCTTTTGTTTTATGTGCACAATATTTTCTACATTTCTAGAGGAAACATGGTAACATTTCCAATGAGTTACTGTGCCTAGGTATTCTTGATGGCCACTCTATGTCAGATCCTACCCTCTGCTTCTAGGATTGGAGGGTATGGAGATCTACTGTATCCCTTCCCAGCACAAAAAGGGGAAGTGCTGCCTTTAGAGCCCCATTCGCCTTCCCCCTGCACACAGATTTGCTGGAGTGTAGGATCCATGCCTGGAGAGGTAACAGGTCACATGCAGACTGGAGGTGACAACAGTAACACAGTCATGAAGGCAACATCATCCTATCACCAACTCCACAGAACATTCAGTAGTATTATCTGATCTACCCTGTCAGGATTAATTTATCCACCTTTCTCCTCTGCACTGTGGAATTTCTCCTTTATGAGTGGCTTCAGGTCCACTAACTAACATAGTAATCCCCATCAGCAAGGATCCTGCAGAAACTCTGTAATCTGTAACAGATTCAGAAACAACAGAGCCAATGCATTAAGGGCCAGCTTGTGGAGCTCTGTATTTCTGCAGACCTGAGGGGTTCTGCTGGGACAAATCCCAGCTTGTTGTGTGTGTAAGCAAACCCCAACCCACTATGGAATGATGCCAGCCCACTTACAAGTTGTCTATACAGGTTATTTCCATTCAGGTTATTCCCACCTCGTTCTCTCTCCTCATGCGACAAAGTAGCAAATTTCATAGAGGAACAGAAGTGGAGTCAGAGTAAATCCCTTTTTATTCCCCCTCCATTCAAACAATTATGCTCAGCTTGCAGAATCCAACATCAATCACTTCTCACGTTCACATGGAGGGCACAAGAATCCAGCTTTCAAAGTGTACTTCATAATCTGCTGTAGTTGTTGCAGTCCATTATAGTTCCAGTAAAATGAACCTGCTATCTAATGTAAGCAGATTCCTGTCAATTATCCTCCAATTTACTGCCTGTAGCTAAATTGAATTTGGTTCTGCTTACAGACCTGATCTTTTACAAATGACAACATGCCTCTTCATATTAGTTTCATGACCTTAAGTGTTTTTCCACGCAGTCCTTGTATCTCTGAACCTCTATTGTGTAACTAAGAGAAACGAAAGAGGGACCCAAATCTAGAACAAAAAGGAAAAGGAATTCGGACTCAAATCAATGCTGACATTGGATAAAAATACAGAAGAATGTCCCTGACTTAATTTAGAATCAAATACCCTTTTATTTTAAGTAAATTCTTTGGCCATATTAAGTCATAATTTTCATGGTTAGCGCCCGCAGGTTTGAGACAGGTACTGTTTATTTTCAGGCTGATTAAGTTGGAGTCACTAGCACTTAATGTAAAGGCAGAGTTCAGTTCTATCTGTGAGTTGTTACAAAGCACATAGCATTGTACCTGGTGACATGCAGATGACCAAGAATTAGAGTTACTGTACTGGACATTAAAAGCTTTGGGAAGCTGCAGTAGTTTGCCAATACACCTCTACCCCGATATAACGCTGTCCTCGGGAGCCAAAAAAATCTTACTGCGTTATTGGTGAAACCGCGTTATTCGTGTTATATCGGGTCGTGTTATATCAGGATAGAGGTGTATTATATAATCTCTAACAACTTAAAATAGTTAGTCTCCAAAGCTGAAACCTTTAATAACCACTGAAAAGGAACCATTCACGGGTATTATTATAACTTGGATGGCTGTGCATACTTATTTCCAATGCCAGATTAGAAGGATTTATGTATTCTTCAGGATTTTTAATATTATTCACAGTTTTAAATCATTTCCTGTGTTGCAGTTTTATATCTGAATAATTCATATTGTTATATTTAAAGCTAATCTTACCTGCAAACAATAGGCTAGATGGTGCCACCCCTACTCAGACCCAATAGTAACTTACTCTTAGAGTAGATCCATTGAAACCAATGGAATAACTTGAGGAATACAGTAAAGGTGGGACAATTTGGCCTTTTATGGTTAGAATAGGTTAAAATCTTAGTGTCTGTCATCTATACATTTATTTCATGCACAGAACTTGTACTGATCTCAATAGGGAGTACTGAAGCATCCGGGATTGAACACCATATGTAGTGGCCATTACTAGTTAAACCACAAGTTTTATACAGTAATTATAATAATATCATAACAGGTCTATTAATCATGTTGATGTCTGGGCAAAGTAACAGAAAATCATCTAAGGAGGATAGTAGCAGGGAGAAAGGGGGAAAATACATCAGACATTATTGTAAAGCAACCTTTCTTAAGGGGCCTCCATTTATAAGTAGTTATTGTTCACCATTGTATTACATACAAAGGCTGATGTTTTCAAAACACAGAGGCTTGAGTTCTGCACACAAAGCATGTGGATAGAAAGGTATACCCAAGATCTCACACACTAAAATAAACAGGAAATGCACATGCAAAAGAACAGCTAGACCATGTGTGCCCTAATCTGATTTGTGCACACAAACATAGTAGCTTCATAGGGGTTTACTTCTGTGCATATGCATTTATTTGTAAACCTTTTAGAAATCTGGCAAAAATGCTCCTAGCAAAGAAGCCAAGTGAGAGGCTGCCTTTTATTAAACAAAAAATAAAAACAAAAAACAGAGACACCCCTTGTAACCATGCATTTGAAGCATGTTCTGAGGCAAAGATGCAAAAATGGTACTTTGTGTTACACATTGATCCAGTCCTGGTGTTGGGATCCACTAGGCATAGCTACCAGGTAACTCGGGAGAGTGGAAGGCCAAAGTGTCGATGAAGCTCTTTTGCTCTGGGCCTATCTGAAACCCCCAGACTCCATCTTGTGAACTCTCACCTACTTCTGTGTATACTGCTTTATACGCTCTGTAGCAGGCTGAAGTAGAAATGTATTGGTCAGCTATTTGCTAATTGGCTCACTTGGCTTACAAGTATATGCAGCTGTGTCTCCAGATATCCCCAAGGTATTTAGTGCAAAGGGTCAAGGGATGTACCCTGCTCTCCCTTCAAAATGACAAATGTATCCGCAACAGATGTCTCTTGTATCCCCTTCCCCAAAATAATACATGTATTCTGTGTAACCTGTTATCTATAGGTCAGCATAATGACGTAGAAAGGATGAGAACTGAGTTGTTTGTTACTGGTTATAAAAAGGGCCAGTTCGGCCATGTAAGGTGTGTCTCCTTTGGCATGAGCCGAGGTGCACCCTCTCAGCTGACTGACAAATAAAGGACCGGTACCCGTCTTCATGTCTCTCCGTGCCTCCTTGGTGTAATTAGGTAAGCTCCGGGGGGAAACGGGCCCTATTTGGCCAACACTGGGAGTAAAATCAACAGTTTTATAAAGGTCACAGAAAGAAAAGATAGTTAGCAAGCTAGAACTTGATTTTACGCAAAAAATAAAAAGCAATGAGAATGATATAATTGAAATCTTTGTGGAATGTATTCTACAAAAGGACCCTTTTTAAAGGCTATTACATTATCACTAGCCAGTAAGATAAATATTTTATGTACAGTTTCATGAAATATAGACCTGTCTAAATAACATTAATTTCTCTATTTGCATCACAGTAGTGTCTGGAGTCCCCAGTAGGAATTGGGGTCCAATTGTACAAACAAATTAGACATGGTCCCTTCACCAAAGAAAGTGTAATCTAACTTAACACAGGATACAAGGAGTAAGTTCAATAAATAGAAGAGATCAGAAAGAGAGTAACAATGATCTAGGATCATGCAATTACATAGGATAGCCAAACGCACAACCTGATGGTTCCAAAATATTTAACTCCCCACTCATATAAATAAATACCAGAAGTCCCCCACTAGACCTTCACCTAGTGTTATCAGTGGGCAATTTCCTGTAGGCTTCACAGTCAGAGTGGATCCTGAGCAGGAATTAGAAGAAGTTAATGGCTTTATGGCCAGTTTAAGGAAGAAATTCCAAATGCAAGGGGCAGCATGATAGTGCAAAGACGATTGTGAGAGAAATGGATAAACAGGCCATTGAGGCGGTCATCATTGGTGTGGTAAGATACAAAAGCTGGTCAACAGAGAGGAGAAGAGCTGTATAGGGTCTCCTGAGTGAAGACAAAAAGCTTGAATTTGATGGGGTAGAAAAAAGGAGGGGCCATCAAGGGAAAGCGTGGGGGGGTGCACAAATATGTTCAAATAGATGGGGAAAGAGGCTTATTTTAGCAGCTGCATTTTGAATGCACTGAATAGCGACAGTGTGAATGTCCGAGAGGCTGAAATGGAGCAGGTTGCTATCATCTAGAGGGGAGATGAGAGTTTTACGGACTGGATCCAGTTCCTACATAACTAAATGTTATCACCATGACAAAAACATATCGGAGTTTATTTGGCTCAGTGTAACACCATCAAAATGAACTAAATAAACTCTGGTCATATTGCTAGTGTTTGGTCATCTATAAACATTGGTTGAGAGAAGCAGGTAAAAAGATTTAGGATTAATTATAATCTTAAGATATAAAAGTTTAAACATTTAATAGATAATAAAAATAATAATAGAAAGTATTTCACCCATTAAGGTAATAACTAAAATCAAAACAAGTGACTGTGCCAGCAGTCATCCATTAAGTAAGATCCTAACCAGTCCCAAATACAAACCAAGACAGAGCAGGAGATGAGATTGGTGAAATAGCCAATGAAATACCAAGTGATACACAGACTGTGTTAGGTAAACAAAACGTTTTGTTCTTTCAGGTTTTTTAAGTACATGTGGACTCCACAAATATCTTTAAAATAGTCATAGTGTACCTGCTCCCTCTGATTTGTTGTGTTCTAGTGTCCTCCAATGGATACTCTTGAAAGTACTAGTTCTGAAGTAGCACTGAATTAGAATTACATCTGTAACTTGTTTAATGATTTGAGTAGGAAGCTGCATGCAAGACTGGAGGGGAAGGGGACAGGAAATCAAGTTCTCACATGGTCTTTAGTCTCTTTCCTTTGACTAGCAACACTCAGGTGCATGAATGACACACTTTTTACCCAATAGCTCAGCAGTCAAAGCACTCACCCAGAACGTGAGAGACCTGGCCAAAACAGGGCATATGGTCACCCTAGGCAGAGAGGGAACTAAACCTGGGTCTCTCACAATCCAAGTGAGTGCCCTAGCCACTGGGCTAAAGCTGATAAGGGAGGCAGCACCGCCACCTCATATTGTAAATGTCGGCCTGTAAAAATACCACAAAGAAAATGTTTTTGGTTGAATTATGTTTTCATTTTTAAGACTTGAAGCAGATTTAATTCACCAAAATGTCTTGCAATTTTCATATTTAGTGTGACCCTCTCAGGAGGTGACTCACCACACTTGCGCCTCCTGCTGGGCGTTTCGGGAATTAGCTCAGTCCCAGCAGGTGCGCCCTCAGATGGTGGGGGCTCTCCCATCTTTGTCTCCGCCTGCAGACCTGTTACCGGCTCCTTTCCCTCAGCGCCTGCTTCACGGCACAGCCCTCCACCCATCTCACCATCCATTTTCACCCTTCTGGGGCACTCCTCCAACAAAAGTCCAGCCACTCCTCGCAGCAGTGTGGCAGTCCACAGCTGGGCCACTCCTTCCCTGCTAGCATCTGCCCTTCTCCAGGTACTGGTCTCTCTGTAGCCATCTAGGAAGCCAGTCTTCTCCTTATGGCTCCCTGCATCAGACTCACTTGCTCTGGCCTGCACTTCCTTTTATATGGGCGAGCTGGGCCCTGATGGGCTGGTCCAGCTGCTGCCCTAATTGGCTGCAGCCACTGCCCTAATTGGCTGTTTCCTTGCAGCCCGCCAGGCTGGGTTTTAACCCTATCAGGGCCAGTGTGGGGCAGAAGCCCCATCACAGACCCAAACTGATATTTTATTTTTCTGCAAGTGCCAGCGAACCAAAGAGTCAGTTATTTGCCCAGTTCTAAGGATTAAGGTCAAACCAGGGCCTTGATCAGGCAAAAAACGTAAGGCCCCAAAAACCCATTTGATGGCTTCAGAGTTTAAGGCATAAATCAGCAAATATGCTTAATACACCATTGCAAACAGTTATGGGACAGTAACCATTTTTTATCACTACTGCCTGGCCTGGATTTAAACTACTGAGCTAATGGTAAAAGGCTCTGTATCCTTTTTATTGATCCATCCAGTTCCCATGTCACATGCTTCTTCTATAACTTTTATATCGCTCACTATACAAGCACAGGAAGAATAATGTTTCCCTTACAAAGAACTCAGTAGTAATAATCCCTTTCGCCCACGTTCCCTTCCACATAGAAGGGTTTAAAACAGTGTTAGATTCTCTTAAGCACAAAGCTCAGTAATAAACTTCCAGGTCCCCTTATGCACACAATTGTCTAATACACTTTCAGATTCCCTAAGAGACAAAGCTCTGTAATCCACTATCTAGGTCCCTTAAAGTGGAAAGTGTCTAGTTTACTTTCCTATTCCATTAAGCACTGGGGTTTCTTATAGGCTGTAATTTTTGCTGACACAATTCTGTGTATGTTCCCAGATTTCCCTATGCTGTATTCTCTAATACAGTCTCAAATTCTCAAGCATTTTTTGAAGCATTTATAAAGGCCATTTTACCAGTCAGTTTATATACCTTCAGCACATCTAATATTTAAGTTTCTATGTTTCTTTCTATTGCAATTTGCAGTACTATAGAAAGGGTGGCTGACACATAGGCAGGCCATTCATCCTGTTTAAAACCAGACAGTCCTGCGTTTCTAAGTTTTGTCCCTCATCTGGTACGGAAACAAAACCGGATGTGATTTTGTCCAGTATTGCACAAGGAACATGATTTTGAAGAATGCACTGTCCTGTCCCTCTGGGATGTGCCCTCATATGCAAGGTCATGCCTTTTGGGCAGGGCCCTCTTCAAAATGCATCCCCTATGCAGAGAGACCTCGGACACACCGTGCACGTGAAGTCATATAAGTGGGGGTTGGATTATACCGTTCTCACAAGTACTATAATGTCTGGTATTCTGGGGATACATGAGAAGCCACCCTTATGGCACACAAAATAGACTGAGTAAAAGTTTCTGAAGTGACTTAGGAATTGAAGGGCTTGTCTACACAGTGCATTAGCTTGCATCAGAGGAGTGTAAATTTTAGTCCGCAGTAGCGGACTGGTCACTAATCTGCCTAGAGAGTAGAGGATATATAAGCCCCACACATGGGCTCTAGGGTGCTGTCCTCCCTAGCTGCAGCCCGTGTTCACATTGTCAGATCAAGAACCACTGGAAGATCTCTGAGAAATACCACCACAGCTACATACCTGAGAAGTAATCCTGATCCTAATCCTGGTCCAGCAGTCAAAGGTCCGAGTCCCTCCTGTGCCGCCTGTCATTCCCAAGCACAGTAGTAGGTCCGGATCCAACATCTCGAGGCTGAGGTAGACGATCAGACGAACTTTGATCTGTAAAGTATAAGTACCTTTGTCTGTCATTTGTAGAGGGAGAGGGTTCTGGGCTTCATGCCCATGCAAGCCACTGAGATATTTTGTCCATATACTTACCTTATGTTAAATAAAGCATCTTTTTAGTTTAGCTTTTCTTGTCCCTTATCCTTATCTGCACTGAGATCAATTAGGTGATAAATCCTAATTCAGAGACAGCCGTACTTGTGACTTCTTAGCAGGGGTCCATAACATTCTTAATTTCTGCCCCCACATTGATACATTGCAACACTAGGGCACTTTTAGTAGGGTCCACACAAGCCAGTTAGTGCGCAACATGTTAGCACGCACTAAAATTTACACCCCTCTGGTGCAGATTAATACACTATGTAGACAAGCCCTAAGTCTCATTCTCAAAAGTGACATAGCCACTTAGGATCCTCAACCTCATTTTAAATAGAACTTAGGCACTTTTGAAAGTGTTACCCTTTACCTAGGTAGAAGTTAGAGGCCAGATCCTCAGCTGACTTAAGTCAGCATAGTTCCAGTACATTCAATGGAGCTAAAATGACTTACACCAACTAAGGATCTGGCCCTAGGCTGGGAAAACAGAGTGACCGTGCCAATTACTGGGCATACAGTTATGTAATATTACTACTGAGGACCAGCAAACCCCTGCTTGAAAAAAAACACACAGCCAAGACATTCACAACCCTTTCATCTTTAAACTCAGATGTTACCAGTCTCCCAGCTAAACAAGCTCTCCATCAGTCTTCTTGCAACACTGAATCCCAATCTTAAATGATCACCTCCTTATCTAGGGCAGTAGAGAGAGAAAAGACAACAATGCCTTTTCCAGATCTACTTGCAGCTCCATGTGAGAGAAGTGCTTACACTAATAGAATCCCTCAAGTTACTACAGCTCTGCTAGGGCAGAGGGGGAACATGGCTACTGGTTAGAGCTGGTAAAAAAAATTTCAAGACTAGATTCTTTTCCTATCGAAAGATGCTGTTTTCATTGAAACCTACATTTCCGTGAAACATTTATTATCAGTTTTGATAAAAACTCTCAGGTCTAGGATGGATCACACCCAAACCTACTCCAAAATAACCTATAGCCCAGTGGGTAGGTCAACACCCTCCTGGGAGGTGGGAGACCCAGGTTCAAATCCCTGTTCTAAATCAGGCAGAGAGATTTAAATCTAGGTCTCCCCATCCCAGGGGAGTGCACTAATCACTGGGCTATTTGCTCTCAAAGAATTCTGGATTTACTAATTTCATTAAGAAAATGTGTAAATTGAATATATCTGTATAAGAAGCTGCATGGGATATGATAACTAGTTCTAGGTCAAAGGTCAAATATTTTCGCCTTGATAAGGTCCCATGGTATTAAAATGCAAAACTCCTCCCATAACTTAAAATATTACCTATAAAGAGCCTCTGGCATATCAGGGGTTATGCTTTAAGGTTACAAAAGAGGTACATCTTGGGAGGATTTACAATAGTTATTGTGACACACGGAAAGACACATTGCTTAATAAGCATGTTTTGTTCCATTTTAGCAGGGAGAATACAGTCCTAGGTTTATAAGCATGCTGTGTAAATGTAAGATATTTCTATGATGTAACAGAGCTGCATATTCTTGGATTATTTAAGTGGAAATTGAGACAATAATCGGTCTATATCACTACTCACAAATGATTGATGGATTATGGGGGGGGGGGGGAGGGTTGGCCTCTTAAGACACATTGTTTTAAACTAGAACATATTAGTGCTATAGAAAAGCAATCCTGGCTGATAAAAGAAAAATAAATATTTTTAGTTCTTAAAACATTTTGCTTTCAAAAAGAAAAGTCAGTTTTCACAGGCACTTTACCCTGAACAGTTGTTCTTGCTGAGAAAATAAGGATATTTCTTCCCAAACTTTGGAACTTTCCAGTTTGTTAGAGTAAATCCACAAAAACTGAATTTTGCACTGGTATCAAAATTCACTCTTTCCACCAGAAACAGTTGCCTTCATTGGTGTAAACTGAAATTTGTCCTGAATGAAATTCACAAAAATACACATTATGAAACTAAACTCTTTCCATCCCATTGAGGTTTCTACCTGCAATAAATGAACAGGGAAGAAAAATACAGGAACTCCCATCCCTCTGTTTCCTCTAAATTTACATTCATGAAGGAAGTAGAAGTGTATTAGCAAAGCAACTGGGTCAGAAGAAACCCTGTAGGATTTTGTATGAGCATACAACTTACAATATAAATCCTTGAACATCAAGTAGTATTATCCATGTGATAGATCACCAGTAATGTAGAATACACTATAACAGAGAAGCAATTTACTGGCCACTTGTGTTATAGATGCACTAGATGTAGAACTACTCAAAATTCTTTTCTATTGGAAGCCTTGAGGCAGAGGACACAATATAAAGATATATTAAAAAGTAAAGGTTACATTCTATTTGAGTCATTCAGGCGAGGCTCACATATATTTAGTGCCTCATGATTGGTTGTCCACTTAGTTATTCAGGGCTGGGCAGTGAGCAATCTGACTGCATAAGACAGAGTGTTGTTCTGTAAAGTCTGTTCATCTGTCATAGTTGGCAAGATAGCTTGTGCTCACTTGTCGTGTTTATGTCTGTTTTCTCCTTAGAAGAGGCACTAGACAAACAGGGATACCCCATGCCCCAATATGAGTTAAGTCTTTCAGCACCCCCACTTGCAAAAGAGTAGAAACCTTTGGAAAGCATGACTGGCACAAAATTATTTTTGTGGGGGCCATTCTGCTCCCATTAACTTCAATGGGAGCAGAACTGTGTCCTGTATTTTATTACTATCAGTTATCAGCATGCAGGGCCAGATTAACCCATAGCCTAATAAGGCTATAGCCTTCCGCCCTCTTATTTTTAGGCCCTACTTTAGGCCCTCCATTCCATATTAAAGTAACAGCTAAGCGACGGTAGTGGGGACATCAGAATTTGTCTCTCATTAGATATTACTTTGTACAAATTAATCCATCAAGATTGTGAATTCAATTTATGGTGGTTGTGATTTTGTCTTTGTGGGCTAAGCAAGTGTTTGGGGGCCTAAGCAATATTGAACTTTGTACACAGTAGTCCTACACTGGACAATAGAAACCATGTCGAAGAAAGGAGGATGTCAGAAATTGAAGGAGGCCAAAGAAAGACAAAGACAAGATGTAGTGCTGAAAGGTACTCCTTCTCACCTAACGTTTTTTCCTCCTACTAAGACTGGTGGTGAGTAAGTCCAGGCGAATACCAGCCCAAGTGAATCTGCTGTGTCTATACCTGATGAAAAGGAGCAGCCTCCTGTTACTTCTCTAGCTGCAGTCTCACCCCACTCCTCTGAAGACTTTCCCAGTGATAGTAATACAAAAATATCCTTCTCCAACGATCCAGGTGAGTGGGACATGACTTCTCAAGATCTCGTTGCATATTGGACTGAGAAGGGCCCTCAGAAATGCCAGAATATAGATGCTGACTTTTCATTGACAAAGCAAGAGTACACCAATCAGAAGCATTATTCAAACATTGATTTGGTCAGATATGTGGAGTCTAACAGACTGGCAAGCAAGAATGGCTCTTCTAAGAAGAAAGTGTACTGTTTAAGTGGGGAATGTTCTGCGAAGCCTTTAATGACTAAAAGAATACTGCATACATTACCAATCATGCAATGAGTGAGCAGCATACATTGTCAATTAGCAGCTACCATGCCCAAAAGAAAGTTAGTAGCAGAATTGATACCCAAATGGAAAACCAGTTTGTGGAAGCTTGTGCTTATTGGAAGAATGTTCTCAGATGCATAGTTGAAACCATAGCTTTTCTTGCTGAATGTGGTCTACCTTTCTGTGGCTCAGATGACACTGTTGGATCGAAACACAATGGCAATTACCTTGGCGTTCTAGAGCTAATCACTAAGTTCGACCCTTTCTTAGCTCAGCACATCAATGAACACGCAAATCATGGAAAAGGCCATACATCATATCTATCAAAGACTATTTGTGATGAATTCATTGCACTGCTGGCAAAGAAGACGCTATCAGCCATTGAGATTAAAGATGTGAGATATTTTTCAGTGTCCATCGATTCAACACCAGATGTGTCACATGTAGATCAGCTGACTGTCATCTTGCATTATGTGCTACCTAGCGGACCAGTTGAGCGTTTCCATGACCTTCATAAACATCACCAGCCACACAGGGGAGAAACTTGCCTTGTACCTACTCGATTTCCTCACCAAAAATGGGATTGACCTCAGCTTCTGTAGTGCCCAAAGCTACGAGAATGCAAGTAATATGAGTGGCAAATATGCAGGGATGCAGGCAAAGATAAAAAGCACAATGCATTGGTTGATTACATACCATGTGCTGCACACTCACTCAACCTTGTTGGCCAGTCTACTGTGGATTGCTGTGTTGAAGCAGGGGATTTGTACAATTTTTTCCTCTGCATCAACCAGTCGTTGGATGATTCTTAGCGATTCACTACCAAAGGGATGCCCAGTGCCCAAATCACTCTCAGGAACACGGTGGAGAGCCAATGCTGAAGCTGTGAATCCAGTTGTTCTGGGATACCCCAACATCCTTGAAGAACTAGAGAGCATCAAGGATGATGAATCTCAAAAATCATCAACAAGAAAAGATGCGAAGATCCTGAGTGATGCAACGCACACTTTGGAAACTGGTATTTTGTGTGAGGTCTAGAATGATATACTTCAGCCATTCAGCAGGTGTAGTCTCAGCTTGAAAAGTGCTCACATTGACTTTTCCACTGCTGTAAACCTAATGAGGAGTCTTGGAACTGTTCTTCAACAAATGCGGGATAGTTTTGATGAGTATGAAATTCAGGGGGCTGCAAGGACTGCTAACCATGAGTATAAGTCAGCCAAATGTCACAAAAGACAGAAGACATGCGACGATGCAACTGCCCACTCATTCAGTGACAAGGAGGCCTTCAGAGTTAATACCTTCATCACAATCATCGACAACTGCAGAGTTCATTAGAACATCGGATCGAGGATTACGAAAATATTGACAAAACCTTTAGAGTACTGACAAATTTTTTGCCTAACATTTAAAGTTCTGAAGTCAGTGAAGGTATCAAATGTGTGTTTCAGAAGTACCCAGATAATCTCCAAGTAGATTTTACTAAAGAATTTCTTCAAATTGTTTCAGAGTAACTGTTGATTTCCCATCACTCTCAGATAGAGAGAAAAGATGACAAAAGCAAATCTATTTGGATGTACTGAGTTACCACTGAATCCAATGTGGTAGAATGTTTCCCAAATGTTGAAACTGCATTACGGCTGTATTTGTCACTAATGATCACTAACTGTACTGAAGAACGTTCCTTCTCTCTTCTAACAAGGGTCAAAAATGTCCACCGATCCACCATGACTCAAGAGCATCTCATTGCTTTGTCCCTCTTGAGCATTCAAAATGAAATTGTCAGGTCTTTGAATTACGATGACATCATTCATGACTTTGCCACAGCTAAAGCGGGGAGGGGGAGATTGTTTGTTTGAAGAACTGAGTGTAGTGAGAGTAGAATAAACTTGTTAATTTTACATAAATAAATAAATAAGTAAACATGTATGTAGATAAATGTGTGATGACTTCATAATTGTTTTTGGTGATATGCAATTCATACTTAGGCCCTTCCCTCCCATTAGCCTTAGGCCCCCATAACCTTAGTCCGGCCCGGTCAGCATGCTAGGCACTTTACAGTGTACAGACTAAAAACAAAGTCCCTGCCCCAGGCCCCTTAAAAGGGCTGGACCTTGCAGAGTACTGAGCATTCTGGTCCTGGTCCAGTAAAGCACTTATACATGCACTTAATATCAAAAAGGTGACTGATCCCACTGAAATAAATATCGTTTTATTTGAGCTCTCTTGAGCAGTATCTGTTTTCACACCTGTCTGTAAGGTGCCTACCATGCTGATAAATGTTACTGTGTCTATTATTAATATTGATTTATCAATGGGAACACTCACGTGCTTAAAGTTAAGCAAAGCTTAAAGGCTTTCTTAGATCGGGTCCAGAGCACTCAGCACCTTGCAGGAATGAGCCCTGAATAGGCAACATACAAATAAAAGAGGGGGGAAGGGAGGTTTCTGGGGAGGTTTGAGAGGAGTGCAAAGCTGAATTCTGGCAGCAGGGGGTGGGGAGTCACATGAGGTCTAGTACTGACAGAATAAGGGATCAGTTAAAGACCTTGTGGGGAAGAGGAGGAAGGGCAGGGCAGCAATACACAATGCAGTTTTGTTAACTCTCATGCTACTGGTACTAGGTTTTTCTGAAAGCCTCAGCCACTGGAATCATGTTATTATAGGAGAATCTCAGTTCTTTTTATGTATTTTTAAAGAAGTTTCTGTTCCTACCAGTTGTCAAGAAAAGCTTGAAAACATGAACCCTAAAGGCTCAGAAATGAGAAGGCAAATAACGAAACCCCTATATTTTTATATAGATAGATACACACACACACAGACTTTGGTGGGTTTGACTTATGATGTTTCAATGCTTGGTGCTGGCAATATTGCAACAGGCCTGAGTTGGGGTTGGTCCTGGAGTTGCACAAGTTATTTTCACCAAGTCTGCCATCTTTCACTAGCTCAGCTGTAGTGGCTCCTCTAGGTGGCCAAAGAGCTGAAAAATATGGGGCACAAAACAATGCTATGTTTTGTATAACTATCCCAAGAGATATGGTCACCCTAGGCAATACTCTACCTACAAGAGTCCCATAGGGTTGGGAAGGAGTTCATCCCTGAAGGCCTGTGCCTTGCTCAGTAGCAGAATCCTCACAAAAAGGTTTGTATGGAAATTTTTGGGAAGAGGAAATGAAAGTAGTGGAGGTGTCTTTTCTCCATGGTGTGCACCTTGTTCCAGATCCACTAGAATTTCACTCCTTTGCCCTGGGATGTGAAGTGCTATATTAGCAACCAATTGTGCAAACACTCCCACATGATTTCAGCTGTTTTGTGTGCTGAATTGTTTGGAGTGTTAGGTTCATAGACAGCACATCAAAGTGTCCATTGAAAACTAATGACATGCTAGAAGTACAAATATTTTTGTACTCAAAGAATGGCTTCTTGTACTTAAAATGAAAAGGCACAGGTTTAACATGAAGACATTTAGTGATTAAAAAGTAAATGAGTAAGTTATTAATATTATGAAAATTACTGCAGAAGATTTTCATACGTTCTCTAAGTACATATTAATACTGCAACAAGACTGAGGACAGCATCTCGAAAGGTGGATTTACTAAAGCATTTAATTAAAATTGGATTTAAATTTTGAGAACATAGTGGAGTTTTCATTCTCAGGCAGAAGAAATTAGCCGCCTTAAAAATTCCTTTTAAAGCTTTTTTTATTTTTAAACCACAACTAGCTTTCCTCTGCTGTCTCAACCTTCAGAAGGTATTTCAGACAGTGGAGAGATTTAAAAAAAAAAAAAAAAATCACCTCAAGCCATTGACTATTATTCTTTCCATTCCCACCCAGCGATTTCATAAGTGCTAATCATGCACCATCTCATCATGCAAGCTGGTAGATGTCAGGGTAGCTCTTTAAGCACATAATAGGTAGAATGCTTAGAATCTCTCAGGGGGCGGATTTCTTATTCTGCTTGAGTCAGGCTAACCTCAATGCACATGTGCACTCAATGAAGTCTGCTAGGTGAAGCAACATATAGTCAAGCTGATGGGCCAAAATTCTCAAATTTGAGTGCCTAAAAATAGGCAAATCTATGCTCAGGCCTCTAAATAATTGACCTGATTTTAAGAGGTGATGAGCACCTCCAGCTGGTACTGTGTCAAGAACCAGGATATGGGCAGTCCGGTTCAGTGGTTAGAGGCATAGGCAGTCGGTCTGAGGGGGGCCAAGGCAGAGTCAGCAGCCAAGGGCTGAGCCGGAGCCAGTAGTCAAGGGACCTGAGGACAGGGTGAGGAACAAGGCAGATCCCTGACCTGCTCCTGATGCGGACCCCACCTTGTTCCTGGTATTCCTTCCAGGCTTAAATAGTAAATTTGAGCCAATCAGAAGTCATGGGAAGGGCTGTCAGTTATCAATACCATGAGCAGCAATACTTCCAGTGACTGGTCTTCAAGGATGTATGGTGAGTGGACTGTGGCTGCCTGGTGGAAGCATCAAGCACTGGTTCAAGTCCCAAAAATCCTGACACATGGACTTCCATGGGAGTTGAACACCTCTGGAGAGAGGAGGGGGGAGGGGGAAAATCAGTAGTTATTTAGATGCCCAAATATGGATGTAAGTGCCAACATTAAGGAACACAAATTTGAAAGTGTTGGCCTCCCCTCCACCCACATCTCATTGACAGTCTTTCCTTCCATTATTTTGGTATTACACTGACATTTTGAAGTAAGATTGAACAGGATTCCCTTCGGAATCCTCTAAAACTGCTCCCAAATTACCATAGATTAGCTGCAGAGCAACCTAAAGGTTAAAGACAGTCAAAATATGACTTTATTCCAACCAAATTTTTAACAATTTTGGAATATTAACTAAAAACTGCAACAAAGTTTTCCACAAAAAATACTTTTCATGAAAATATTGCCCTTTTTTGACCAGCTGTAACTGAGGTGTTACTTAATCACAGAAGCAGAATGTACCTACATAACTGTCTCAGAACCCAGTATTCCTTTATTCCTTAAGAAAGAAAAGGTATTTATTTGTTTTTACCTTTGAAATATCAGAAATGCCAGCCAGGACATCCCTAGTTTTGCCAGAGGACATCCTATCTGTCTTAAAGGTGCATATTCTTAGCTAAAAGGGAATGGGTGCTGAATCTTTAACAAAGACACCTTTTCTCCAAAATTTTAGTCATAGACGTTAAATAGGTGTTAAGAAAACAAAAACAGAATTTCGGACAGTCTGACTAAAAATCCCTTCCCCTTCAATTGCTCAATTTTCATTCCCAAAATGCCATAATTTCATTAGCTCTCTAGTCAGCATGGTCTTCAGAGTAGACAACACTTGAATTTCTAACATATCAGAAACATGAGCAGAAGAAAAAAAGCCTGCTGGGATTTCAATATATATTTAAAGAAATATAAAGGAGCATAATCCCACTTTCCAAGTTACATTTTAAGGACCATTTCTGGCTCCTTATTCTATTGTACAATAAAGCGTACCATGTGCCTACTAGAAGGCTAAATGGCAAAAGTATGGGTATGTCTATACTCCAGAGACTAAACCAGCATAACCTCATCGCATAGACAAAGCCTAAACTAACAGAATGGTTTTCCCATCAATCTAGCAATGCCAACTCCACGAGGCCCTGACTCATTTTTTAATTCAGCCCTTACTCCAGTTCCTTCATTTTTACTCTATTGAGGTCAAGTGGAAGGACCTCCAGATTATAAATTATTTTAAAAAGTTAATACTTTGCATTTACATAATTTTTTCTGTTTGACAATCTCAAAGAGCTTTACAAATATTAACCAATTAACTCTCCAGAAATAAGAGGGATAACTGAAATATAGCCACCCACTGTGTGATAAGCAGCAGCTGTGAATAGCACACAGACACCATACAACAATTAAGGGTAAGAAGTGAAAAATAACATAACCAAATGAAATTTTAGTAGGGAGTCAGGTAGGGAGAAAACTACTACTTGAGCTGGAATTTGTCTGGAACATAAGGATTAACACTTACCCTCTGAAAATTACAACAGCTTTAAGTACTGATCTCTTGTGGTCATTTCCTTTAAATAGCCCTTTTGAAAGTCATCGGCACACTACTACTTAGCACCATGTTGGGATATTATTGGTCCATTAGTGACTCAGAGGGAAGAATCACCAACACTACTTCCTGCTAAGCCAAAGGTCCTTTGAGAACTACAGAATTTGGAGACCTTCAAAGTGAAGCTTACGCCCTATTTCTTTGCATGAAGCTTTAATGACTGTTTGAACTACTGAAATAGAGTATAGAGATATTTTATGAAATCCTTAATTTATAAAAAGCTACCCTCTGCAACTTTTGTATTTCTTTTCATTAGCACAAACTGCCTAGGTTCTGGGGCAATGGACATCACTTAATAATTGTCTCAGAGCCAAATCCTGAGGGCCTCACTCAAATTCTCAGGGCAATTTTACTCAAGTAAATTCCCATTGACTTAAGCCGAAACTTCAGGATGACCCTACAACCAAGGTTTTTGAGAATAGAAGCCCAAAATTAGGCTCTTAAATATCCATATTTAAACACCAAAATTACCTAATACTCCTTGCCTAATATATGCTACTCTGTGGCTTGTTATATCTTTTAATACACTTTTTCCACAACCCATATTTATTCCAGTAGAACCAGACATTAGCAGTAAAGTTCTATCTCACCATATATAATTAATTTAAAAACATAATACACAGTATTTTGCAGTTGCTGGTGCAGATCATTCAGGACCTGCCCTATATTAGCATTTCAAAACCATAAAACCTGCCAGGCCATGACTAATAATTTAGAACAGGTTGCTTTCATCCTTCTCTTTCATATACTATTTTGTTGCAGTCACTGGGACAGAGGATCCTTGGCAAAGGGTCCCCAGTTCTTTGCAAACAACTCTCACTTCAGACCCAACAAACTTACTACACCAAACATGTCTTGCAGACTATTTATCCATAAAGAGTAACATGTAAGGTATTTACAGAAAGCTCATAACTTGTCAAGCTTCATAATCATTGCAGGATGTACATACAGGTAATATTTAAGGATGGACTTGGTCAGGAAAAAATGAATTCGCTCTGAACACAATTATTTATCAGCTTCTAGGATTCTCAGAAATATAGTCGGAGTCCCTTATACCAGTGGTTCTCAACCAGGGTTCCTGGACCCTCTGGGGGCCATGAGCAGGTTTCAGGGGGTCCTCCAAGCATGGCCAGCATTTGGCTTTCTGCCTTGGGCCGCAGCAAGTCTAAGCCCCACCGCATGGGGCTGAAGCCTGGGGCTCTGAGCCCTGCCACCTGGGGCTGAAGCCAAAGCCTGAGCAACTTAGCTTCGTAGGGGCCCCAGGCAATTGTCTTGCTTGCTACCCCCTAATGCCAGTCATGGCCTTTATATGCAGAAAACCAGCTGTTGTGGCACAGGTGGGCCGTGGAGTTTTTATAGCAGGTTGGGGGGCCTCAGATAGAAAAAGGTTGAGAACCCCTGCTTTACACAAACCAAAACTTCCACTTAAGAGGAAAGTTAGCCAATAGCAACATGGGCTGTTTAAATTACATCCTCTTCCTACAAAACAGAACTTTATGCTTCCCTTAGGTGAGTGAAAGGGAACAGAAGTGGGCAGAAAGACTAAACTGTTCAGGGCAATGACCGTTATTTACTATATGTTTGAACAGAGCCCAGCACAGCAGTGCCTTGATCTCAACTGGGACCACTAAGCACTACCAAAACCAAATACTAACAACGGGATGAGAAGCATAGACATTTAGGTGTTATTGCACCACCACTGCATGATTTCTCCACTCTGGGCACTCCCAGAAGCCCCTTTGCATCCACTACATATAACCAGGCACCATCTCTTCTATGCTTCTCACTCCATTCCCCCCCTTCAACAGCATAGGAGGAGTGGGGGGAGAAGCAGTAACAGTATCTTTGAGAACATGTCAGTGAAGGCAACATGCACACTGTACCTGACAAAGGTGCTGATTGTGAGAGACACTGCATCTCCTGCAAGGTGCTGAGCGCCCTCAAGTCCCTGACTTGACTAGCAAAAGAGTGTACTTGGCACACACACACACACACAAAAAAACACCCCAAGGTTTTCAGCAGCAAGCAGCATCAGTTCTTTGAGCAACACGAATTACTCTTTTCCTAAAGAGTCATACAATGTCATAACACATTGTAGAGACAAGTATAGATGACAATATAATAGCAGTTGCTTTCAAAGCATTCCTGAAGAGACATTCATATAACTTTAATGCATCTCTATATCATAATACATTGCACAGTAATTAGAAAAAAAATATCACTTAACACAGGGTCAAATCATGCCCTTAGATGCACATGTGCAACTCCCACAGACTCACTAGGAACCTTGTGTATACATCTCAGGACAGAAATTGGCGCAAAGCATTTATACAAGCTACCTTAGAGACAACCAAATAACTCAGTGTGAAAATTATATCTTCAGGCTGTGTGTGATGGTAATTCTTACTCTGATACTTTAGCTCCTCCTTGTGGCAAGTAGTAGTTTTAATCTCTACTGTATACAAAGAACATTGTTTTTAAGTCTTGCTTTTCCTTCATTATTCTTATTACAGAAAATTAAATCTCACCAAAAATACAATAATACACTATGAGGCAAGAATGATTAGTTCTGAGGATAATGAAAATAGAACAAAGAGAGCATTAGTCTAATAATTGCTATTAGTCACAAATGGGTACTTTCATAACATGATGTAGCTAATCTGTATGTTCATAAAAGCCACTCTGTGTTCAGATACAAATCAGCTATTTCAGAGAATGAGCTTTGGACAGAGATATTTGAATTAAAATAGCCTTTCACAGGCACAATAGCTGTCCTTTCCCCCCTTGGGGCAAGATATCCAGCAACACATATTATATTACGTCAAAGAATTCCGGTTTATGTTCTGTCAAGCAAAATGTAACAAGCCATGGTTGTAGTTATGTAAATGTCTTTCTTGATGTTACAAGGAACAACACATTACGGTGCAAAGTATGTGCCATGTTTATTTAAGAAAATCAACTCCAAGATGACAAGTCTTTTTTTTAAAAATTACAAATTAATTATAGAAAAGAAAATATATTTTTAGTTATTTTTTTTCAGTTTGTGTACTTTTTGCATGACAGCTTTTTATGTTCCGTCAGTTTCACTTCTGCACTGAGTGTTTGCTTTACTTCCCTTTCTTGTGTACTAGAATGAGGATATTAGCTTGCTCATGCATGGCTCTAGTATCTCACATACTTACTCTTTCAGACACTGAGTACAACAACTGTGCAACCACAGCTGGTTTACAGTTTTTTTGGTTTCTGCTGTATAACTATCTCTCAGTTAAGTTATTTAATGTATGCATTTGCAAACAATGCTTTTAATAGATAATGTATAGGTCTTGTTTTAAACAGTTTTGTTTGGTTTTTTACTAATGGATGCCTTAATTTTTAGTTTCTTTGGATCAGGACAAGCAAATTGCCTAGTTTAGAGATGTTACAAATCCACAACTTAATTCAGCCAATTATTCACTAATGGCTGTCAGTACCTGCAAATACCGGATATGGTCCTCTGGTACTTCTGGGGAGACCAGAGGCAAAGGAAAGAAGCAGCAGCGGGTGGAAATAGGCAGGTGGTCTCCCCAAAATGACTCCATGAAACCCATAGGCAGAGAAGAGCAGTGGATCTAGGAAGCAGAAGGGGCAGGCACTTGTCTCCAGCTACTTCCCAGAGCTGCCTGTGCACAGCACAAGACAAAGGGCTGTTTCGCATTTTCACTGATGTCCCCCACCAGGCCCACAAACACTGCAGCAGTCAAGAAAAACAGCCAAACCAAAAAACCTTAGGAAAACTTGGTTAAATAACACTACTCTACAGCCAAAATGCTTCTGAAATAAATGTAGTCAAACTTTACTAATTCTGGGTCACTGAGAACGAAAATGATGCTTAAAATTGTTGATTGGCTCTAGTTTTCAAGATATGCTATTGGGTCAGTATATACGACCCTTGACTTGGGAATGGCGGAGGATAAGTGAGTTATAAAGGGAAGGGATCTCAATTTAAACCAGAAATAACTAAAATACATCTTTGACTGGATCTATGAATAAATCTATGACTGGGTTTGGACAGTACTTGCTTTTTAGGCAAAACAATGAATGATGCAATCTGAAGCTGGTATTGCTTCATACATAATAGGAATTGCATCATGTTATTCCTAGAAGACATGGATGATGTAATCATAATGAAGCTTACATCACTCTGCTGAACAAATTGCCCTATAGCAGCTCTAGAAATCATACAGTGTCGTGCTCTCTTATTTGTCAGTGTTTGATTTTGCAAAGGGACACATTTCTGTTTAGCCAAAGTGAGCAGAGATGCCTCGTACTTGTGTGAACAGTGCAGATAACTTCTGCTATGTTTGTGGTGAAGTTACTTTTGCATCACAAAAACGCAGTATAACCACTATGGTTAAGAAAGCCTATCACCTTTATTTTGGCTGCAAAATTGGAGATCAGGACAAGAGGTGGGCCCCACACATATGCTGCAACACTTGTGCAACAAATCTTTGCCAGTGGTTGAACAAGAAAAGGAAATCTATGCCTTTTGCAGTGCCAATGATTTGGAGAGAGCCAACAGATCATACTAGCAATTGTTACTTCTGCATGGTGCCTCCAGTTGGGAAAGGTGTGTCAAAGAAGAAAAAGTGGACTGTGCATTATCCAAACATTCCATCAGCTATATGCCCAGTACCCCACGGAAAAGGACTGCCGGTTCCTGATGCACCAGAATCATTCTCACTTGAGTCAGACAAGGAAGAGGAAGAGGATGAAACTTCTGGTCCTGAACCATCAATGTCACAGGACCCACATTTTCTCCCATCCTCCTCCTCTGAACCACACCTCATAACACAAGGTGAGCTGAATGACCTTGTCAGGGATTTGGAACTAGCCAAGAGTAAGGCAGAGCTGTTGGGCTCCAGACCACAGCAGTGGAATCTCCTGGCAGGTGATGTTAGGGTTTCCATGTTCCGTGACCGTCAAAAGGATCTTGTCCCATTCTTCTTCATAGAAGGTGATCTTGTAGCCTGCAACAACATCGATGGTGTGATGGCAGCCCTCAACATCGTTCACGATCCAGATGAGTGGAGACTGTTCATTGATTCATCGAAGACGAGTCTTAAAGCTGTTTTACTGCATAATGGCAATGTTTTGCCATCAATTCCAGTTGGTCATGCAGTCCATATGAAGGAAACCTATGACAACATGAAACAATTTTTGAGGTGCATAAACTATGACCAACATCAGTGGCAGCTTTGTGGCGATTTGAAGGTTCTTGCTCTCTTGCTTGGTCTGCAGACTGGATACACAAAGTACTGCTGTTTTCTCTGCGAATGGGATAGTCGTGCAAGAGATTCCCACTACATCAAGAAAGATTGGCCACTCCGACAGTCATTGGAGCCTGGGAGGAAAAGTGTTCAGCATCCACCACTTGTTGAATCAAGGAAGATTTTGTTACCACCCTTACACATCAAGCTGGGTCCGATGAAGAACTTTGTCAAGGCCATTGACAAAACACAAGCAGCTTTCAAGTACCTCCGTGGAAAATTTCCAAGGTTAAGTGAAGCTAAGATAAAGGAAGGTGTCTTTGTTGGTCCTCAGATTCGTGAACTTCTTCGAGATGATGCATTTGACCATGCACTGCGTGGCAAGGAAAAGACGGCATGGAAAGCCTTCCAGTTAGTGGCAATAAATTTTCTCGGAAACAACAAGGCAGACAACTACAGGTTGTTGGTGGAAAACCTCCTCAAGGCATACAAAAGCCTTGGTTGCAACATGTCACTAAAGATACATTTTTTGCACTCTCATCTGGATTTTTTTCCACCAAACTGCGGAGCAGAGAGCGACGAGCACGGCGAGCGATTTCACCAGGACATTGCAACAATGGAGAAATGCTATCAGGGCAAATGGAGCCCATCAATGCTTGCAGACTATTGCTGGACAGTGACAAGAGATGCTCCATTTAATGAATACAAGAGACAAGCCAAGAAGCACCGAGTAGACACTGAATAGGACTAAACTATGTACAGAATAGTTTTTTGCCTTTTGTTTCGTAATAAATTTTATTTATATAACCCTTTTGCTGATTTTTAAAGTGTTACATAAACAGGACAGGTGAAATATTATCATGTAAAGCAACCATAAACACATGAAAAGACCTAGGTTTACAATTTATGATTAAAACTCTACTATCTACACAATCTACATAGACATAAAATGTAAAAACTTAAATATCTTAGAAACAGTAGCCAATCAGTTGTTTTAATTGTCATATTTGAATTCAGCACATCAAAATACATAATAAATAGCACCTTTTATCTCTGAAGCAGACGACTTCTCAAAAATTGTAGGCCAGTGTAATTTGAGCAGCTATTCAGAGGAAGATGCACTTTGCCAAGATTCTGTGAAATTGAACAAATCATAAGTTGACAGTGTCCCTTTACCTACTCAATTATCACATGTGCAATTGCATAGGCTATAAAAAGGATCAATCAGTCAATACCTCTGACTTTCAGGAAGCTATAACCCTTCTCACAGAAATTCCACCATTGAGTAATATTTCTCACAGCACCACATAACTTACAAGTGGCCCTACCATTAGCTCCTGCAGCAGAAAGTGAAAATCTCACATCTCCCGGTCTGCTATAATCAATGCTTTGACACTCGTTACAGTCAGAGGGAGCAAACCACCCATGGGAGGGAATAGAAATTTAAGGGGACTGTTGGCCCCTTACTAAGACTCAGCAGGATTTTTTTGGTTGGCTAGCTCCCAATACCAAAAGAAAGGGGAAGGGTTGATGGGAAATCAGGACCCTGAGACTGACAGTCCCCAGGAACAATGGGGAGAGGCCAATGCTCCAAGTCAGCCTGACGGACAGTGCAGGCAGGCTAATGAGTGAGTCGGGGGGCCAAAGGGGGCCTGTCCTCCAGGTGAGCTGGAATTGCCTGGAACAGAATGGGCTGGGGTCGGGGGGGCTGAGCTAAGGAGAGAGCAGGAGCCTGAGCTGAGCTGGGGAGCAGAGCTGTGCCAGCCAGAGAGAACCAGAGAAGCAGCCCAGGGAGCAGATCAGTGCTGGGAGCAGAGCCACAGAAGCAGTCCAGAGAGCAGACCTGTGCTGGGAGGAGAGCTGCAGCAACCAGAGCCAGAGGGGCCAGAAAAAGCAGCCCAGGGGGCTGGAGGCAGAGCAGCATCAATGCTGAGGCAGAGTGGAGCTGGAGCAGTCTGGAGCCGGGTGCAGTGAGCAGCTGGGAAGAGTGAGGGGGGACCATGGGCAGTGGGCCCAGTGCAGGGACATGTCCCTGGAGAAGAGGCCTTGCAGGCCAGACTCAGGGAGATCATAACCCCAACGGGAGAGCGGGGGGAGGCTGATGCTGGGAAGAAGGGTCCTGCCACCTAGAGCCTGAGAGCATGTGGCCACCACCAGAGCAAGTGTCTGACCCGCAGCCAGGGCTGGCTCCAGGCACCAGCTTAACAAGCAGGTGCTTGGGGCGGCCAAGGGAGAGGGGCGGCACCTGCGGCAATTCGGGGGCGGCAGGTCCCTCACTCCCTCTAGGAGCGAAGGACCTGCCGCTGAACTGCCGCCGCCAATCGCGGCTTTTTTTTTTTTTTCTTCCAATTGCCGCCGCCAATCGCAATCGCGGCTTTTTTTGTTGTTGTTGTTGTTGCTGCTTGGGGCGGCAGAAATGCTGGAGCCGCCCCTGCCCACAGCATCCCTGCAGCACAGCCAAGGCCTGAAAAGGAGGCCTGGGACTTATGAGGAACAGCCTGTGAACTTCCCTTACATTCCAGAGACGCTGTTTGTGATGTCCCCGTGCCACAGAGCTGGGTTACGTATTTTCCTTTAACCTTTCCCATGTTTTCCTTATTATTTTAAATTGATTTCTGTTTGATAAATTGTATTTGCTTTGAACTGTATGAAACGATCAGTGGGTCAGGGAGGTGCCCAGTGCAGAGAGAGCACCCCGGAGTAGAGACACCCTAGCCCCTGCCCTAAGTGACCACGACAAGGTTGGGGGTCGAGCCCCCCAGGAATCCTGGGCCCAGCCTTGTTGGGGTTACGAGGACTCTGACAAACAGGAGAGTGGAAGGGGAGCTCTGGAGGTCAGGCAGGCCTCTGGGTAAAGGAAGTGGGTGCAAGGACTCAGATCCTTTCACTAGCACATTTCCCCAGGGTAGTGTATAAACCAGGAAAGTTCCCCAAAATAGAGGGACCATTCCCCCGCTTACAGAAATGATCCATTGATGAGGAAGCTGCACAAGCCACACCATGGGCTGGAAAAGGAGGATTGGGGAATAATCCATTCTATGATTGTTCTGTACAGGCGGGGATGTAGACACAGCCTGTGAGTAAACCTCTTCTATATAAGCTGTGTCTCAGTCTGTGAGCCAGGGAAAGCCTGCATCTGTGGGTACCACAGGACAGAATTCCTTCTGTTTACTTGTCCAAATCTCTCTCTTCTCTGTTAAGGAAATTACTGAGAAAGACCAGGAAAGAAATAAAAAACTGAGGAAAAATGGTACCCCACATTTTGAGAAGCCATTGTGTCTCACAAACCAGCAGTGGTGCTGGAACAACTTTTATATAGGGGGCGCTGAAGATGGAAACCATGTATTTGAGTTGTTATTACTACTTCAAGCCAGGGAATGAGGCAGCATCCCCAGCACCCCTAGTTCCAGCACCTACGCAAACCAGTGTTCGGAAACTTGCTAATAGTAATGTATAGCTTGTGTGGCTAATTACTGTAGCTTCTCCGGTAGTCATTGTATTATGACCTACAATAGTTAACTCATTTTGTTTTTAAATGCATTTATTTAGGGGATTTAGTGGCACATTACAGGTTTACAGCCCCTACAGGACACTGAAATCCTCTTTTTCCAATGGAACAAATACAGCTTCCATACATCACTGTATTTCAAAACCATGCCCTGAAAGGACCAACTCTACGGCTGAAAGCTTAGTTCACTCCCTCAGCCGACCCAGGCTGTGTACACACTATAGCTTAGGTCAGTATAAGTTATGTCACTCAGGGGTGTGAATAAGTTACCACCCTGAGCAATGTAAATTACCCTGACCTAAGCGCCGGTGTGGACAGCACTGTGTCAGCAGGAGAGCTTCTCCTGCCAACATAGCTACAGCCACTCGTGGTAATTAAGTAATTACCAACAGGTAATTAAGTCAACGGGAGAGCTCTCACATTAGCGCTGCTAGTGCTGATGCTTTAAGCCATAGTTGCACAGTTGCACCAACACCGCTGTAAGCTCCGTAGGGTAGCCATAGCCTCAGTCATTAACCTCCCTGTACTGCCAGCTAAGGAATGTGCCAGTCGCAGTCATGCCAATGAATGTTAGGGACATCTGCTCCTGAGGCCACCATCTCATTTCACACAGGCTACCAGACAGCCAGAAGAGAAAAAATATTTATTCTCACTACCAACCTCAGCTAGATTTGAACCAAGGACCTAGAAGTCAATTTGTTTTCAGTATGATCGAGTATGTTCTCCATATGCATTTCATTGCCCTATGTACAGTGCCTACTCCCAAAATTATTCCTATGTTCCCCAACAAACACCACTCAACATGCTGGCCCTCCCCCACCTCTGTACTGCCACTCTCTTGCCATATTCAGCTTTAAAAAGTTGATATGTATCAATATATGTTAACACCAGAATATAGTAAAGACAGCAATCGAGGATGAGCATTTTGAGGAGCAGGCTGTGGTAGAGGCTATGAGGAGTAAGGCTATGCTAGGGAGAGAATATGAGGGAAACCTGTTCATACAGGGGGGATGAGGGGAGCAAATGGGATCCTGAAGGGAGAAAAGGAGTAGCATAGCAGGGGAATGAGGGCTTGTGTATTATTTTCCCTATTAGTGTTAATATACATTTATTTAAAAACCTGGGAATTTCCCCAGAACAAAACTGATCAGTTTACAGTGAGTTTTGTTCAACAGACAATCCCACCAACATAATCTCTACAATCTAAGCAACACCAATTCAATTATTCCTCCTCCCCAACCTACAATATGCACCATCATTCCTTCTCATGCTCACCCATTACAATACACATATCCCCCTCCAACACAATCAGCAACAAATGTGCAGCCTTAACTCTGACCCCCAACAGTCACCCACCAACCCACAAGCAACACCATCTTGAAAGCACAAATACATAAATGAATGACATATGGCAAAAATACAAGTATGTGTATGAATGCCTAGAATTTTTTTAATGACCCTTCACCCAAATGGTAGATAGATTTTTAACCATGTTTTAGAGAATCTCAAGCATCCAATCTTCTGGATTATCCAACTGCATCATTGTTCCCAGTACTATTTCAATATAGTGACACTCTTGGCTTGGGCCCCAATTCATCACTGCCTCATTCCAGTTGTGTACCAGTATTACTCCATTAAAATCAGTGAAGTTACACCAGTAGAAAACTGGGGTAAAGCAGCAGATTGGACCCTTTGTTTAACTTCTAAAACATTATATGTAACAAGGGAACAGAAATTAAGAGCCAGATCCTCAGCTGTGTAAATCGTCTGAACTCCACCTGCCTGACCTCAGAGCATTGACCTAACTTGTGCCCTGCTGACACCCTTTCTATGGGCTTAGTGGCAGCCAGGAAATAGCAGCTCTGGTTCCACCTACTACTGGCTAGACTTCTGCAGAAGAGGCACAGAACCTGGTAATTAGCTCTGTGCACGCTATTGGTGTTCCCTGGGGGGAGCCATGGGACTGTTTTGCAGCTAGTTTGAGCTAGCACAGCCAGTATAAAGCACTGGGAAACTGAACCCTTATTTTCAAGAGTATGGTTACTGCCTATATATGGTTGTATAAATTGCCACAGATTTGGATAAGAGTTAAAATGTAAGGAAAAGAAAATTAAGGAAAGGCAAGCTTCATCTTTGCCAAATGCTAAAATTAATAGGAATTTTTAAAACTATGTATCTGCAAGTCAACAAAAGAAGAATACAGAATTTCAGCAATGGCGTTATGACTAAGAGCTCAGAGAAAGCCTAGACTTTGCACAGAATAAGGAACACCAATTTTTCAGCCCTGTATGAAACATGTATAGGTATGATTGAAGAAGCTGCATTTGGAAGCTTTTTTCCTGTTATTCTTGGGGAAATCAGTTCTCACTCCTTTACTTTCTTATATGGAAATATCAAAGCTTGAATACTTGCACATTTGTGGTACTAATTTAAAGAAATTAGTGAAAACAATCTTTACCACCCCCCACCCCCCAAAAGCGCTGCAGTTTAAGAAAATGATATTTAAAACAACAATGGAATACTTCGTGTTACTGATCCTTTTTAGAACAAAACTCATTTATACAGTGTTCTCCCTGCATGAGCACTAACATCTCATTTTTGCCTCAAAAAGAGTAGTGCCTACACCATGCAATAATTTTTTGCCCTTCTATTTCCTTCCTTGAAACACTACTTCATGTTTAATTTGGAGTCTGTGTCAAGGAAAGAGAAAGATCAGTTGTGAATATTCCAGGCTAACAAAAAACCAAAAATCCTTGATTCAAAGTTTTACTTTATATACCTACAGTTTCCCAGTAGTCCCATTTCTCATTCAGAATTTGAATAATCTTTACAATTTGTATTCCCCAAAACTCAGATTTAATGAGTTAGTCGGTATAGAAAAAGAAATAACAGCTGCAGCTTATCCCGCTGTGCTATTCAGTAATGACAATGTTATACCACATTAGTAATTGTGACATTAATAAAAAGAAGCCCATAGGATTAGCCAGTGACAGCTGACTTTAGTCAAATGTAGGTCATGCTTTGTTTGCTCAGAGCTGGGTAATAAATTTCCAGGTAAGTGCTCTCATGTGTCACACATATTTGCCAGGAGCATAATTTCAGCCACACTAAATGATCCACATTTTTAAATTTCCGTAAGCCGTTTCTAAATTATTGTTAAGCATTTAATTCCACTGCAGCATCTTATAGGCTACTTAAAGTTATTAACTCATGTGACACTACTGTGCGTTTCTTTCCTTGTGGCAGTTAATAGTATCTTGATCTCATTTCCCTTTCACCTTAAGGTATCTGAGACTCTGAAGTATGAGTATTTAACAAAAGATTCTTAGCAAGAAACCAAACCCAATACATTTTCCTGCACTAGCTAAAGGGGAAAACACCATTTGGACTCCATCCAAGCAGCAGCAAGATATTTTCCACCACATAAGGGAGGCTTTTAAAAAAAAAAAAAAGAAAGGAAATGAAGGTGATGCCTTCAATTAATAGTACAAAAGATCCTATCTCCATCTCTGTTATTTTGGCAAGCCCTCCAAATTTGGATTTAAAACAGACCTTTAAACATATTCATACTCTACTCTCAATATAAATGTACAATACATATATCTTGAACTTAAAAGGCCAAATTCTGCCCTCAGACTCACTTCAGTGGGAAAGAACATGTGTAACAGAGAGCAGAATTTGACCTTAACATTGTAATCTTACCTCCTTCTCATTTACTAATTGTATGATAGTAACAATTAGAGGCGTCAACCAAAATTGGGGCCCCACTGTTCTTGGTTTCATATATGCACAGTGAAAGACGGTCTCCCTGCCCTGAAGAAATAAAATCTAAATAGAGAAGACAGAAAAATGTATAGTTATTCACTCCATTTTACATATGGTGAACTGAGACGCAGAGAGATGAAGTGACTTGCCCAAGGTCACACAGGAAGTTTGTGGCAGGGTCAGGAATTGAACCTGGTGTCCTGAATCCTAAGCAAGTACCATAGCTCCAAGACTATCCTTCCTCCCCATTTATAATTAATGCAATTCTTTTACCTTCTAGTGGTTTACACCTTATATCTAGAGCTCCATATATTTTTAACCCATGTCTTGATCTGTAAAAATGTAGCTACCCATCAAGCCACCTCTGGGCACATGAGCAATTAGAACCCAAACAGCAATTACAATCACTGTAGACCACATCACATGCTTGATCTCATATGGCAAGCTAAATAAAAGCTAAGGACAGCATGTTTGAACTTGGATGCCTAGAATTAGGCCCCTAAATCTATGGGGCTCAGTTGTCCCCTCCTATGGAAAAAACCCACACAAGGGGGTAAGTGTAAGTAACAAAACAAACAAGCAGAGTTACTGCATAGAACCTGAGCCATCAGGTTAGACCAGGGCCATTAGCACAGAGACTGCATGCATCCAGGTGGGTTCATTGTTTCTAGTGACATGCCCACCCCCACAATACTTCTTGTCAGTGTGGTTCCAACGCAGCAATGTTGTCAGGTTTTTCTCCAACCTGAACTGTCCCCCAAAGCTCCCTTAAAAAGGAGAGAATCACCACCACAGAGTGGGTAGTCATAAACACACAGACACACACACCGGTGAATTTCCCCCCGCCCCCATCTCCTTTCCCAACAGCACATATCTGAAGGTTCACTACATATATCTGCTGGTAGGAAGGAGAGGCAGAGAAATTTCTACTGGACGTGTTGTGTGCACACACATGCATTCTCTCTCTGCATGATGCAGATCCTTCCCCCAGCCCATATAGTCCTACCTAGCCCATCATTGCTCCCAAACAAGCAGGTATCCAGACTTAGAGAGAGTCTTCCACAGGGCCCAGAGTGGGGCAGTGGTGCTATGGAACTGTTTGAGCTCTGTGCATGGATCTTAGGAGCAGGGCCGGCTCCAGGCACCAGCTTAACAAGCAGGTGCTTGGGGCGGCCAAGGGAGAGGGGTGGCACCTGCGGCAATTCGGGGGCAGCAGGTCCCTCACTCCCTCTAGGAGCGAAGGACCTGCCGCTGAACTGCCGCCACCAATCGCGGCTTTTTTTTTTTCCAATTGCCGCCGCCGATCGCGATTGCGGCTTTTTTTTTTTTTTTTTTTTTTTGCTTGGGGCGGCAGAAATGCTGGAGCCGGCCCTGCTCAGGAGCACATTCATATCCATAATTAAGCACTTAAAGGTGTGGGAGGAGAGGGGACTGCACAGCACAAAGACCCACCCTACTGTTTCACTAAGTGGGTAAATATGGAGAGATTGTCTAGTTTGAGGCACCCAGCTTTAAAGTCTTTTTTCACAATTCAAGGACTTTTTTGTTGTTGTTTTAAACAAATAAAGTGGAAGAATTGACACACTGATAACTTCCTGTTAGTAATAGCTTTAGGAAAAAACCTAAGACAGTCGCATATTAAAGAATGTTAAGCTCTCTATTATCCTGAGTAATTAAGAAAGCTAAAGCGCTGATACAATTACTGTATGACAGAAAGCCATATGAATCTGAAGTCTGGAGTTTTCTGTAAGGAACTAACAAAAATCAAAACATTTTGCTGTCATTTTTTATTACAACCATGAAGTAACAGCAATGCTTAAAAAGGTCCTTTTTCTCTTTTGAAGGACTTCACTTGTACCTGCAACCCTTTCTGGTTATCAGACAATTCAGTGTGAAGTTGTGGATATATTTTTAAAAGAAAATTTACTTCATAGCAGGTGCTGGTTCCCAGGAGGTGCGGAACACCTTTGGCCATCATTGACTTCAAAGGGAATTGAGGGTGGTCAGCACTTAGCAGCACCGAGATGTAAATCTATATTACCTATTAAATCATCATGTTACCTAGTATATTTTCCACACAAGACATTCTTTTTAGTGCAATTCAAACATGAGAGTGCAAAAAGACACTCTCAGAAATGGACATGTGAGGACAAATTCTTCTCTCAGTTATAGCCACCAACCCCACTGATTCCAATGGGTGTTGCGTACACACAGCTGAGGGCAGAATCTGACCCACAGTTTTGAAAGAGCCTATTTTGGCCAGGCTGCCTGTTGCACCTGCCCTCTGGTTGATCTGTGGGGAATCTCTCTGAATAACACTGTGCTCCCCCTAACTGGGGACCAGACACAGGAGCATCTGAAGTGTTTTTTTACCCACAAAAGCTTATGCCCAAATAAATCTGTTAGTCTTTAAGGTGCCACCAGACTCCTCATTGTTTTTGTGGATACAGACTAACATGGCTACCCCTCTGATACTCAGTCACAGGAGCTCTCCTTTCCCTATATCTCACTATAGCTGGTCAAAAGTTTTCCATCTAAATATTTTTTCAGAAATGGCTTTGACAAAATGGGATTTTAAAAAAAAAAGTTTATTTTTGTCTGACATTTCTCAGGCTTATGCCAATATAACCCCAAAACTGAAAGCTTTCAGCAAAAAAGAACATTTAAAATGAAAATTTTTGAATATGGAAAAAGATTTCTTTCCATCTAAATTGGGGTGGAAGGAGGACCAATTGTTTCCTGACCAGCTCTACGACTACGCAGGGTGACTCTTTTTTGTTCAGTGTCCCACTTGCCCTCCCTGGGCTCAGACAGACAAGGATATCCCTTGCTCAGGTCAGTGTTATGCTCTGAGACACCTCAGAACAGCAATCCCAAAACACAAAGAAATCAAAGGAAGACATGCAAGTAGGTGGTCAATCAAAACATGTAACCACCTGTAACGGTGTTGGGACTCACCGCCTGGCGCCTCCTGCTGGATGTGTCCAGGAATTAGCTCTGTCCAGTGGTGCGCCACCTCCTGGTGGTGTCCCGTCCGTTGTCTCGCCCTCGGTTGGCATCTGAGTCCGCGTCAGTCACCAACTCACGGCGTCCTTTTCAGGACCACTGCCCTCCGGCAGTGCCCCTCAGTCCATCCACACCCCCTTCCGGGGCAGGGGGGTGATCAGCAGTCCTACACCCCAGCCATCATGTCCAACCACACCCTCTGAGTCTAATCCCTCTTGTCAGGGATCTAGCGTTGTCTATAATGGCCGCTCCCTACGGCCAATGGCTGGGTGTACTGCAAGGAGGGAACCCAGGCCTGCCCTCTACTCTGGATCCCGGCCCAGGGACCCTCTGGCAGCAGCCTCGCTGTCCTCCTTCTCTCCCCTCCATCTGTTCACGTCCCTGGGCCACTTCCCCTACAGCCCCTCGCACCGGCTAGGCCCTTCCCCTCAGGGCCTGCAGTCTGGCAGACACTGGGCTGGAGTTCCCTTCTGCTCCCCCAGGCCTGCCCAGCACTGCGCTGTCCCAGGTGCTAGTCTCCCCCTCTGGAGACAGACCTTCCCCTCTCAAAGGCCTGGGACGGACAGACTGCTCCCTCCCTGAGCAGCCTTTTATAGGGCTGAGCCTGGCCCTGATTGGCTGCCTCCAATCCGGGCCCTGATTGGCTCCCAATAAGCCCTTCTCCAATTGGCTCCCTGTCTGCGCAGGCACACTGGCCTGCCACAGCCCACTCTCAGGGAGTGGGGCAGTCCGCTCCACTACACCATGAACCAATTAAGTCAGCAACAGTATGAACAAAACAAAATAAAACCAATGGCAGGTATGTAGCAGCAGATCCTACACTCACGCGAACAGGAATTAGAACACTGAGTTCAGGGAGCAGGAAGCAATTCTCTGCTATGGTCTGTCCATGACTACCGGTTTCAAAGGGAACAGAGAAGCAGTAGTTCTATGCACTGTGAAGGCTGAGCATGCCTTCACACAATGCTCAATGTGTGAGTGTGGCCCTGGCCACCAAGCATAACTACACAGAAATTCCTTCATCTTCGTAACTCCCAAATGTCCTTCATGAGCCACATCCAGGACTGTTTGTCGCAACTCTGCTGGGATGACCATCTGCACTGCTTTGCATAAGATATGTCAAGTAACACACATCTTCACTGTGAGCTCAGAACATATTTTGTAGAATGTAGAAAAAGTTCTCTTCAGGACTTCGTCTGTCCAGTCGACTTGTACAGCATGTATCACCTTGCACAGTACAGCATCTTAAAGAGTGACATCACCAGTCTGCCCTATGTCAATGGCATAACCTTAAGTAAGAACGATATGGCTTACTGTGCTCTTTCAAGAAATTCTGTTGGATTGGTAGTCATATGTGGAAATGACATCAGCAAGAAAATTACGTCTTTCTTTGATATGTACCAAATTAAAGTCATACTGCTGCAGCTGAATAATCCACCGCTACAACCTCATATTCAGCTGGTCAATGGCGTTATGATAGAGGCTTAAAAAAATTATCAGTTTCTAATGTGAAATGTCTTCCCAATAAGACTGAAGCATACAGTAGCAAAAACTATTGCCAAGAATTCTATCTCAATGTGGGTATACTTTGCTTCCGTTGGGGTGAGAGTATAGGATGCAAATACAACCAGCCATCCCTCCTGGAGCAGAGCTGCACCCAGGCCCCAAATGCATGCATCAGTCTGAATTGTTACAGGCTTCCTTGGATCAAAATAAGCACAGGACTGGATCCAACAGGGGGCTTGATGCACAGTTTCAAAACCCTGATTTGCCTATTAAGTCCAAAACAACTGACCCTGGGCTAAATCCCACAGAGGCTTGGCAAGGATACTAAAATGGGGCAGAGCAAAGCCTCCTATATATTGTATTGAGCCAGGCCAAGGAATGAATGTAAAAATGCTACAGTCAGTGGGTAATGGTAGAGGAGCAACAGCTTGTAGCAATTCAGGTGTCGGTTTCACACCATCAACCAATAGAAAATGCCCTGGAAACTCTACAGCATCTTTTGCAAAACCATACTTGGACACATTCAACTTTATGCCATCTTGGAGTTAGGTTAGCATCCAGAAGAGCATTATACTCAAAAGGTCTTAGCAAAGATGAGAACGTCATCCAACTAGCAAAATGCACTCTGGATATTATCAAGGAACTGAGAGACTTCTCTCTGAAATCAGGAGCAGAGACTAAACCAAAAAGAGTCATTGATAGCACTACCTTCAAACTAGCATGCTGAAAGTCAGTAACTGCAACTTTCAGCCACAGGTATTTGCCAATAACCATACTGGTAATCCCACACAGAGAAAATCCAGGATCTACTTACCCAGCAAGTCACCACTTCGAAGATTGGTAATTGAAACTGCTCACGTGTCACATATTTATTAAGGGGCCTAAAATCTGTGCACAGTCGAATATTGCCATTCTTCTTGTAGAGGATCACCATGAGTGAACTCCAACCCTTAGGCCTACCACCTCCCAAATGCATTGAAATTCTGCTAGAATCTTGTCCACAAATGCAGCAGGTACACAATGTGCAGGCAGTGCAAAGGGCTGCCCATGCATCTAGGGGCTGCAGGGACCTGGCGGCTGCTTCCGGGATCTGTGCAAAGCTAGGGCAAGCAGGTAGCCTGCCTTAGCCCCAGCCCTCCGCTGTGCCGCCGACCGGACTTTTAACAGTCGGAGCTGTGGGGGCCCTTTTTGACCAGGTGTTCCTGTCGAAAACTGGATGCCTGGCAACCCTAATGTATGTATGTACACACACACAAACACACATACACACACAAAGAAACTGCAACACTGTTTAGAGAGCAGGAACCAGAAACCAAACAGGAACAGGAAGCAATAAGCAGGAAGGCAACACACCTACCCCAATCAACACTGTTAGGCAGAGCGCATAGCTGGCAGCACATGGCCCTCACTTAGTTTTGTATTATTATTATTTTACACAAAGGCAAACAAGAAGATACAAGTGCCAAAATACAATTTTAACAACATTTTTCCTCAGAATATTAAAAAATTATGGGGAAAAATGTTGAAAGACTTCCTCATGGAGAGATTCTCCCCCCTGATATATCCCTTTTACACTGCAGTCTAGAAGGGTCACTAGATTCCTGGAACCGATCGAGTGAGAATTCCCCCTCATGCAGGCTTTGCACAAGGTAACTTATGCTGCTCTATGAGGCCCCTGCCACAAGCCCAGGGGGCATGTTGGTGATCATGTTGGGAGTGGAGATGGAAGGGCATATCACATAGCACCACAGAAGGTCTAGCAGGTGCTTTCATCTATAGGAAACAAGGCTCCACCCCCAGGCTAAGTTGTACCAGGACCTCATTGACCCCTGCAGCTAGGGTGACCAGATGTCCCGATTTTATAGGGACAGTCCTGATATTCGGGGCTTTTTCTTATATGGGCACCTATTACCCCCCACACTCTGTCCTGATTTTTCATACTTGCTGTCTGGTCACCCTACCTGCAGCAGCCCAAAACTTGGAGGGCACAATGGTGCCTGAAACCCAATTTAGTCACACACACACACACACGCAAGTTTTGTGCTGTGCCACTTAGAGGCACAAAACACACACACACACACACAAATCATAGTCTCTCTAACTCCTAAACATGCGTCACACTTGTCTCTGACCCCAAATCAAAAGTAGTTGCCCAAGGTAACAAGACACCAGCTGTACCTCTAATGGGCCTTTGTTCACAGTTACTCAATGAAGTGTAGGGCTAATTTAGCTACAACAAGTCAGGAAAAAGATCTTGGAGTCATCGTGGATAGTTCTCTGAAAATGTCCACGCAGTGTGCAGAGGCGGTCAAAAAAGCAAACAGGATGTTAGGAATCATTAAAAAGGGGATAGAGAATAAGACTGAGAATATATTATTGCCCTTATATAAATCGATGGTACGCCCTCATCTCGAATACTGCATACAGATGTGGTCTCCTCATCTCAAAAAAGATATACTGGCACTAGAAAAGGTTCAGAAAAGAGCAACTAAAATGATTAGGGGTTTGGAACGGGTCCCATATGAGGAGAGATTAAAGAGGCTAGGACTCTTCAGCTTGGAAAAGAGGAGACTAAGGGGGGATATGATAGAGGTATATAAAATCATGAGTGATGTGGAGAAAGTGGATAAGGAAAAGTTATTTACTTATTCCCATAATACAAGAACTAGGGGTCATCAAATGAAATTAATAGGCAGCAGGTTTAAAACAAATAAAAGGAAGTTCTTCTTCACGCAGCGCACAGTCAACTTGTGGAACTCCTTACCTGAGGAGGTTGTGAAGGCTAGGACTATAACAGAGTTTAAAAGAGAACTGGATAAATTCATGGTGGTTAAGTCCATTAATGGCTATTAGCCAGGATGGGTAAGGAATGGTGTCCCTAGCCTCTGTCTGTCAGAGGGTGGAGATGGATGGCAGGAGAGAGATCACTTGATCATTGCCTGTTAGGTTCACTCCCTCTGGGGCACCTGGCATTGGCCACTGTTGGTAGACAGGATACTGGGCTAGATGGACCTTTGGTCTGACCCGGTACGGCCTTTCTTATGTTCTTATGTTCTAAAGGGGAAGAATTATTTTTGGCAAGCATTTAGCTACAATTCCTGATTGGTTTGGGGAGGGGGGCTTTTTCAGTATTATACCCACAAACATTCAACCTTGTCTAAAAATCCTGAGGAAAGCACAGCAATTTAAAGAGGAAGAGAAGAGTGTCACTGTAAATTTACTCTGCTGTGATTACTAAATAATACTCTAAAACAGAAATAGCATCTGTAAAATCTCAATACATGTGTTCGCCTTACCATGCAGGTATAAAGAAATAAAACAGCAATTTATTCCACGGTCATAAGGATTACTGTCTGTCAAACAAATATATAGCACTGTCAACTCCAAATATTCAAAAATCATGAGTCATGCCCTCCCACAATCATGAGATTATTTTAAAAATCATAAGATATTTTAAAACATATTTTGAGTTCTTTTTCTTTGCCCTTTTATTTTCAGCCTTTCAGAGTCACATTTCCAAGCTTTTCTTCACAGTCATGAGAGCAAGAAATTGAATTTAAGAAAAAAAGAATAAAACTGAGATTCTCAAAAACTCCAGGAGTTGCGGCTTTAAGAAAAAAAGCAGCCAACCCCCCCCCCGCACCAAATATCACATGACAATAAAAAAAAATCACAAGAGTTGGCAACAACAATTGATATATCAGTGTGTAAAATTAAAATCACTCTGTCACCAGAAACAGACAGCTGATTAGCTTTTGGTGGCAGGGGAAAGGAATAGAAAGAAAAATATTTTTCCTCCAATTAACAATGGATTATTGGGGGAGTTCTTTAAATTTCATTGTTGAGCCCTTGTTCAGCTATGAGTCACTGATGTGTCTGAACAAATGTCTCTCTCTGTGGAGAAGGATCAATACTGAATGTAATTGACACTACAGGGCAGATTCACTGATATCAGTGAAGTTATAACAGGGATGAATTTGGTCTTGTACACCTTTTCGCAGTGATCAAATTACTACCATCGCTGTGAGTGCTAAATAATGTCTGCACTGAGGAGGAGGGCAGCAGGAAGACCAGGTAAGGCCACTAGCCCCCAAGACGCTCACATAGTCTGGATGCAAGAGGGCAGCTTGGGGAATTGTGAAGAACGGTGAGGGTTAGCTGTACAAAATACATCATGCCAAGTTTGTGACTCACTCACAAATTTGGGCTGACATTCAAAGCTTCAACTGAACCCCAATTTCTGCTGACTTCTGCAGCTGGGTTCAGGGTTGTATGTGAATCACTCTCTCTCTCAGCCATAATGGTTACATGGTATTGCGACTTTATTTAAAAAAAAAAAAAAAAACCTTTGGGTATAAGGGCCACCTGAATCTTAATTACTATGAAATAAAATTACTAAGCAAAGAATTAAATATACTTTGTAACCTCTAACTGTATTCCCAAGTGAAGAAATAAATGAAGTCATTTTACTAATGAAGACCTTAGAGGTTAATCAGACTATGTTAAAAAAATGGCTCTAAAAATATATCTTTTAAAAACTTGGTGCACAGTAACTTAAGGGCCAAATTCTGCAATTGGATAGAAGCATGCAACTTCCATTGGCTTTCATTGGAGTTGCATGCATATATTTAAGGGCAAAATTTGGTCCCAAAATATAAGAACCAAGACAAATCTGACCAATTCACTGAAACTCTTAATATTAGTGTTAGATTAAAGGAAGCAAACAAACACAAAGTAAAAGTAAATGGAAATTAGATGAACTGGTTGAGACCATAAGATATTACTAAATATGACTAATATCCTTTCAAAAGGATTATAATTTTCCAGGTTTGACTGATTTAGTTATTACAGTTGTAAGGAAACATGTTGCGCATGAAATATGCACTTAACAACTCTTAGGGTATGTCTACACTACGAGAGTAGTTCGATTTTACTTAAATCGAATTAGTGGAACCGATATTACAAAGTCGAACGTGTGTATCCACACTAAGAACAGTAATTCGACTTTGTGAGTCCACACTAACGGAGCAAGCATTGACATTGGAAGCGGTGCACTGTGGGCAGCTATCCCACAGTTCCCGCAGTCCCCGCTGCCCATTGGAATTCTGGGTCGAGCCCCCAATGCCTGCTGGGGAAAAAAATTTGTCAAGGGTGGTTTTGGGTAACTGCCGTCATTCAACCGTCACTCCCGCCCTCCCTCCCTGAACGCGCTGGCGGGCAATCAGTTCGCGCACTTTTCTGGTGAGTGACAGCGCGGACGCCACAGCACTGCGAGCATGGAGCTCGCTGCGACCATCGCTGCAGTTATGGCCGTTGTCAACACCTCGCACCTTATCATCCACCTTTTTCAGAGGCAGTTGCAGAGAAATTGGGCGAGGAGGCTACGGCAGCGCGGTAAGGACATTAAGTCTGAGAGTGGCACAGACCCCTCGCAAAGCACGGGACCCCGCGCCGTGGATATCATGGTGGCAATGGGTCATGTTGATGCTGTGGAACGGTGATTCTGGGCCCGGGAAACAAGCACGGACTGGTGGGACCGCATAGTGCTGCAGGTCTGGGATGAATCACAGTGGCTGCGAAACTTTCGCATGCGTAAGGGAACTTTCCTGGAACTTTGTGAGTTGCTGTCCCCTGCCCTGAAGCGCAAGGACACCCGGATGTGAGCAGCCCTGACTGTCCAGAAGCGAGTGGCCATAGCCCTCTGGAAGCTTGTAACGCCAGACAGCTACCGGTCAGTCGCGAACCACTTTGGCGTGGGCAAATCTACCGTGGGGGTTGCTGTGATGCAAGTAGCCAACGCAATCGTTGAGCTACTGCTCTCAAAGGTAGTGACCCTGGGAAACGTGCAGGTCATCATAGATGGCTTCGCTGCGATGGGATTCCCAAACTGCGGTGGGGCTATAGATGGAACTCACATCCCTATCCTGGGACCAGAGCACCAGGCCAGCCAGTACATTAACAGAAAGGGCTACTTTTCAATGGTGCTGCAAGCACTGGTGGACCATCGGGGACGTTTTACCAACATCAACGTCGGATGGCCGGGCAAGGTTCATGACGCTCGTGTTTTCAGGAACTCTGGTCTGTTTAGACGGCTGCAGGAAGGTATTTACTTCCCAGACCACAAAATAACTGTTGGGGATGTGGAGATGCCTATAGTGATCCTCGGGGACCCAGCCTACCCGCTAATGCCCTGGCTCATGAAGCCCTATACAGGCACCCTGGACAGTGAAAAAGAACTCTTCAACTACCAGCTGAGCAAGTGCAGAATGGTGGTGGAGTGTGCTTTTGGACGTCTCAAGGGGAGATGGAGAAGCTTACTGAGTCGCTCTGATCTCAGTGAAACCAATATCCCCATTGTTATTGCAGCTTGCTGTGTGCTCCAGAATCTCTGTGAGAGCAAGGGGGAGACGTTTATGGCGGGTTGGGAGGTTGAGGCACATCGCCTGGCTGCTGATTACGCCCAGCCAGACAGCTGGGTGATTAGAAGAGCCCAGCGGGACGCGCTGTGCATCCGGGAGGCTTTGAAAGCTAGGTTCCAGAGTGAGCAGGGTAACCTGTGACTATTAAGTTTGTTTAAAGAGAAGCTGAACCTGCCCCCTTTTCTTTACCCAGTTAATGTTGACTATCCTCTCCAGTTACCAACCCCCTTTCCCCCCTTCCAACACACCTTTAAAAATAAAATAAATGGAACTTTGTTCATTAACACCGTTTTCTTTATTAAGGGTTTCGTGGTAAAGGGTTGAAACTGGGACGCAGACTGTGGTGGGGAGCGGGTGTAGTGATGGAAAGGACGCTTCTAAACTCGAGGAATGACAGGCTCCTGCTCCTAGAGCGGTCCGCAGTGGTGGACTGGTTGTTTCAACGGAGCCTGCCACCCCTCCTTTTCGGGACTCTGTGTGTGGGGGCTATGTGACTTTGTGGCGGGGGGAGGACGGTTACAGATCCCCTGCTGCGTGGCTCTGTCATCCAGGCTAAGGACCGCTGCATAAGATCTGTAACCGCCCTCCCCCGCCACAAACTCACATAGCCCCCCCACACAGAACATGAAAACCACCTCCCAGACTGACCAGGGTGCCTAGTGACTGCAATGTGTGTGTGACCTGCTGCTGAACCTGCCCCCGTGTCTGTACCCTAGTAAAGGTGACTGTCCTCTCCAATTACCAACGCCCTTTCCCCCCTTCAAACACACTCTCCTCTAAAAGAACCTGATGGAAACAGTAATTAAAAGAAACGTATTTTTTATTAACAACGACACAGGTAGGGGATGACACTGGGACGGTGGCTTGGGTGAGGTGCTTTTGGAGTGAAGGAAAGGACTTATCAAAACTTTGGGATTGAGAGCCGTCTGGTACTAGAGCAGTCTGCAGGGGTGGAGTGACTGTTTTCACGGCCCCTGCCGCCCCTCCTTCTTGGGACTTTGGGTGAGCGGGGGATGGGACTTTGTGGCGGGGGAGGGCGGTTAGAGATAAACTGCAGCGGGGCTCTGTCCTCCTGCCTCCAGTCCTGCAGAACATCTACAAGGCGCCGGAGCATGTCCGTTTGCTCCCTCATTAGTCCAAGCAGCGTTTGAGTCGCCTGCTGGTCTTCCTGCCGCCACCTGTCCTCCCGTTCGCTGTGTGATCGCTGGTATTGCGACATGTTCTCCCTCCACTGGGTCTGCTGTGCCGTCTCGGCTCGGGAGCAGCCCATAAGTTCGGAGAACATCTTGTCCCGTGTCCTTCTCTTTCGGCGCCTAATCTGCGCCAGCCTCTGGGAGGGGGATGCCGGGGTAGGTCGGGAGACACTCGCAGCTGTGGGATGGGAAAAAGGGAGTGAATTCCTCACAAAGATACATTTTTGTGAACAATGAACATAGTCTTTCTCTGTGAACAAGACCATGCACAGCACCTATCACATGCGCACTCAGGACAAGGTCGAATTTTCAGCCTTCCCATTCAGTGCCTGGGGTCTTGGAGTACAGATCACACAAGCGGGGCAGGACAGCGGAATTCGGGTAGCAGGCGGACATGGTAAGCCGTAGACTTTTGGCTGCTGAAAGCTTAATTTATAGCAGTGCCCTCCTTTCACATTCAAAGCAATGCCCTTAGCGTTGGCCAGTTCCTGCTGCCGGCAATCCGGCCAGCATGAACTCTGCCCCTGTCCCACCCCCCTCACGGCTGTCCCCAGGAAAGATCCCTGTATGCTGCCCCTGTCCTGCCTCCACCGCGTGGCTGTAAACCGCCGGTTACAGTTATGTAAAGGAACAGGCAATCAGTCCCAATACTAACATTCCCCTAATTTAAAGCAGGTCACCATGAGTGATATCACTCTGATGAGGATTTCGGACACTGAGAAAGACCGCATGCTGCATGAATGCCAGCAAAAACCAGGGCCGTATGCGGCAAGACTGTGCGAGGCACTGATCCCGGAGTACTTGCTGCTAGCCTGGCGCGGAAAAGTTTCCTACCATGGAGGACGCAATAAGGCCGCTCTCCCCAGGAACCTGATGCAAAGGCTTTCAAATTACCTCCAGGAGAGCTTCGTGGAGATGTCCCAGGAGGATTTCTGCTCTATCCCCGGACATATTGACATAATTTTCCAGTAGCTGCACTGGCAAGGACTAAAAAGTAGAGCGCCTAGGGCAAACTAATCATGAAAAACCCATTGTTAATATTCCATTCCTGTTCTGTTCAAAATAAATGTTTACATGTTTAAAACACTTACCAACTGATCCTTCCCCTGATTCAGGGTCATGGTTAACGCCCTGGGAGGGTTGGTAGGGGATCTCCGTGAGGGTGATGAAGAGATCCTGGCTGTCGGGGAAATCAGCGTTGTAAGCGCTGTCGACTGCCTCGTCCTCCTCATCTCCTTCCTCATCTTCCCCGTCCGCGAACATCTCCGAGGAAGCGGCCGCACCTAGAATGGAATTCAGTGCCTCGTAGAAATGGCATGTCTGGAGATGGGATCCGGAGCGTCCGTTTGCCGCTTTGGTCTTCTGGTAGCCTTGTCTCAGGTCCTTGATTTTCACGCGGCACTGTGTTGCATCCTGGCTGTATCCTCTCTCCGTCATGGCTTTTGAGATCTTCTCGTAGATCTTCACATTCCGTTTTTTCGATCGCAGCTCCGAAAGCACGGACTCATCGCCCCACACAGCGATCAGATCCAAGACTTCCCGATCAATCCATGCTGGGGCCCTCTTTCTATTCTGCGATTGCATGGTCACCTCTGCTGGAGAGCTCTGCATCGTTGCCAGTGCTGCTGAGCTCGCCACGATGTCCAAACAGGAAATGAGATTCAAACTGGCCAGACAGGAAAAGGAATTCAAATTTTCTCGGGGCATTTCCTGTGTGGCTGGTCAGAGCATCCGAGCTCGGACTGCTTTCCAGAGCGTCAACAGAGTGGTGCACTGTGGGATAGCTCCCAGAGCTATTAGCGTCGAATTCCATCCACACCTACCCTAATTTGACATGGCCATGTCGAATTTAGCGCTACTCCCCTCGTCGGGGAGGAGTACAGAAATCTATTTAAAGAGACCTCTATGTCGAACTAAATAGCTTCGTTGTGTGGACGGGTGCAGGGTTAATTCGATTTAACGCTGCTAAATTCGACATAACCTCCTAGTGTAGACCAGGCCTTAGACATGAACCACAGAACAAGTTTTGAACTGGACAAGAGTGGCACTAAAAGGTTTTCAAGCTGGAAAGAATCTTGCTTCCGGCCAAGCAACCAAAGACTTGTTCCCCAAAAACTAGAAAAGTTAACTATAGTTTTCTTATTAATAAATCCAATTTCACTTCCTGCTTAAGAGGATGAGATATGGGAAGGTGTTAAAAATGAACAGGAGGAACTTAGTTACCTTCCTGTCAAGTTGTGAGCATTTGTCACTATCTGTTGTACAGATGGGTCCAAATTCTGCAGCTTGGGCCCATTTCTGTTCTATATTACAAAGCATTTTCCTTCTACCCAGGTTCCTAACAAAAGAGGGAGTTATGGTTTTAATGTACAGTAATTGGATGTTAAGGTACAAGCCACCTTTTAACATAGAAGGGAATGACTGAACCAATGGCCATAAGATCTTGATTAGAACTGAGCAAACAATTTTTTTTTGTTCAGCAGCCTAACACCCCTCACACACATTTATCACCCTCTTCTTTCGTAGACTCTTTACAGCAGCCATCCACTAATCTCTGAACACTCTCCCACCCAATATCACCCCCACACTCAGATTTCCCATACATGCAGCCTTCCAGGATCAGAAAACCCACCTCCAGACTCAGAACCTTTTCTTCTCCTACATGAGACCCACCATCACTGGGTTCAGAAGCCCTCATTACTAATTTCTGAGTCTGGAAACAGAAGGATCAGAGGCAGCAGGGAAAGTGTCCAGACTGACCACAGAAACAGAGCGTAAGAGCTAGCCCCACAGAAACCTGCATTTCCAGGTCTGTAACCCATCCTTCTGCTTCTTGAAGTCCACATGCTGCAGGGCCAGAAGTCAAGTAGGGCCAGTCAGATGTCAAAGGACTGGAATATGATCAGCTCTACCAAGAGTCCCATGGTGTCAACAATTGGAAGTGCATCAACTAGGCTAGACCCAACTACTAGAGCAATGTGAAGAAAGGCAAATTCTGTTTCATGGAAAATTTCAATATTTGAAAGGAAAATGGAATAGGGAGCCAGGACTGCTGATGAGCTGGACAGGCAAGCTGGCAGAAACCCTGACTGAGTTCCATCAAAACTTCAAAGTAGAACCATCTCTGCAGAACATTTCTATTTCAAAGATTTGTCAAATTCTGACCAAAAAAAAACATTTCATTGAAATTTTTCTGACCAGCTGTAGTTGTGACATTATTAGAGGGCTCAGCTCCATTAGCCTAAAAAAAGCAGTCACCCTTGAGGTTGCTTCAGGTTTAGCATCATACTTTCAACTCAGGTAAGAGCTAGATGGGGAGAGGGCAAGAAGAGAGAGAATCATATTGCTCAGAGTGCAAAGGTACACATCATCATTCCTATAACAGCTATTAGAGGTAAATTTTCTTATGAAAGCTATCAGAACAGGATATATCCCAGAGAGATTTTTTGACCTCTAAGCATCAGGTTACAAGAGATGCCCTTGGTACAGTCCAGTACAAAGATCATGGCGGTCAACTGAGGAAAACTTCAAGCGTTCACATCATTCTACCCAAACACACACAGTTACCACATGCACCTTTGGCATAAACTGGCCATTGATATTGTGGGATGATTCTGAATTTACATGGTTGGATTGGATTCTTCTGCAACACTAAGTGATTAGTGTAGTAAACTGCCCAAAATAGCTTTTGCATCATGTGCCATCACAAATGCTATTGTCTGTTTGGCTTCTGTGTTCAATCTCTAAGAAAACCTATGCCAAACTCTGTATAATAATGGGCTGCAACTTATATGAAATGACTTTGCAACAGAAAAGAAAGATACATTCAGTAATTACCTGCCCTGAGGGGAAGTTATAAAATAATAAATATTAATACTCTTCTAGAGTGTCTTTCACCAGAGGATGTCAAAGTGCTTTGCAAACATTAACTAAAATTCAACAGCCTCCATACTCATTGTGTACAAACTGCTGAGAAAGATGACAAGCTATAGTCATCATTTGTGACAATTTATTCTTAGCTAAAATGATCAACTTCTCGTATGTGGTATATAGGTGTATTTAAGGTCAGAAAAGTTGACAGATACTGACAGGTCTCTTTGCCATAGAGCTTCCCAATGAGGCACTCAACACCTGAAGAGACGAGATAGAAGCAAGTCCTGACTGGTTTGGAGTAGCAATGGAGGGCCAGAAAGCCAAAACTTGTTCTGTCTGTGGAAGCTGTTTTAATGCAGTACTGTTGTAGCTGTGTCAGTCCCAGGATGTTAGAGATATAAAAGATATTGGTCCAATAAAAGATATTACCTCACCCACCTTCTCTCTCTGAAATGGTTTTAATGCAGTGAAACCTGTGTGAGATCCTCTTTCCCATCTATGGACTGTGCTGCTCAGTAGCTTATTTGGCTCAGTTGATGGATGGCTTTGAAAATATGTTACAAAGAACCAAGGCCTGGGTTCAGCAAAGCATTTAAGCAACTGATTAACTTCCACCACGTGAGTAATTGAAGACAATGGACTCACTTAACCATGTACTTACAAGCTTTGCTGAATCAGGGCCCATAGTAAAAATTTCCTGTCTTCCACTAGGCATTAGTAGAAACAGCAAGACTGGGACAGACAGAAAGTGATTCTTCTGAGAAATTATCTGAATTATTCTGTATCACTATTCTTAGCTACTTTAAGTTATTCCATTTTAGAAGCAGCATCTCAGATGTGAGTCTGTTCCCCGTTACAGGTCACCCCCTGCCCCTCTCTCATTTCACAGGTTTGAATACTGATGCAGTTTGAACATTGCCAATTTTCCTGAAAGCTTGCACCAAAACTGATCTCTATGCTGGCTACCTCTTTCAGAGCTTTCCCTCCAAGGAATAGTGGAGGCTGGTAATGGGAATATCTGAAGATGGGTAGGCAAACCTGATACACTATTATATTTTTCTGAGCCAGGACCCTTTCCTTCTGTTGCCTCTTTGATTCACTCTGCAGTTTGTGCAGACCACTAAAACACGAGGGAGACAACGTTTACCCTTCCTCTGCCAAGGAAAGCCACAGACATCTAAATACAACAGCATGAACTTTTTCAGCACTTGCATGCAATTTAGCGTTCAAGCTATAGAAATAGATGGCTCACCTTTCCCAGAACTGACAGAAGTGAATAAAAATGTTACAGATTATTACCTTCCCCTCTCCCCCCAGTCTCCATCACAGCTGAGCACACCAGCAACCTTCCTGTTAAGCTAGGAATCATCTTCAATTCACACAACTAGACCCTGTCTTACTCTTACTACTTCTTCCTCCAATGCATTTTCAACTGCCTCTTTCCACCCACAAAGCTAAAATTGTCATCCCGTTCTTGATCTCCCTGGCTTCTCTTAGAATGAGATTAAGGCTTTCTCTGTGTTCTAGGGCTGTGATTCAAACATATTCCTACCTGTGCAGTTAGGTGGAAGCCACACAAGTGCCATCCACTATGGACTGCTTCTCTTTTGGGTAAACATGATTTGCCCTTAATAAAATTATGATTTCAGTGCTTTATCCTTTGTCATGCTGGAAGGTCAGCCAGGCCAAACCTGATCAGCACTGTGACCCTGTGCATGAGGTTGCAATGTCTGAAGAGGGGAGCCAGGCCCAGTCAGCAAATGCCACTACAGGGTGAGTTTTTCTTTGTCTTTTTTTTTTTACATTCTTTTTAGTTTTATTTCATGTTATTTTGCATTTGTGAAATACACAGTGCTCTACTTCTGAAGGTGCAGGTGGGCAGAAGAATGTGGGACAGGGTAGGAGCAGCTCAGGGAAGAAGATTGAGGAGAGGAAAATGGGGGACGAAGGTGGGAAACTAGGAGGTGAGGGAGTCAAGACAGAAATAGGAAAAGAACCACCGCTCCCCTATTTTAGGAAGGGATAAGTGGAGTCTCCATATGAGCATCAAAGGAAAGGCAAGCATGTGTGTATATTAAAGGCTGACTTTTAAATCTGAAGTCACCACACACACACACACACACTGTTCAGGAGTTAAAGTCAAAAATACAGACTAAAAACATTTTTTAAAATCTCATTATTTTTGAGTTCATGAGGCTGGCCATACGGCTTCTTGGAGTGCCGACAGTTTGGAATCTGTGGGTAAGAAACTGCCAGTGATTTATTCAGAGTGATTGAACCCCATGGCCCTAGGTTGGTTGGGTTTTTTAAACACCTCCTTTCTTCAGCTGAATGTAAGTGCCTCTCCTATCTTCTCACCTTTATTGGCTTATTTAAAATACACCATGCCTTTACCATAATCAAATATCTGGGTTCAGCAAACTAACTCAGGCAGTTTACTCTGGAGAGCATGTGGTGCTAATCCCATTGAGTGTATTTTCTCTCCCACTGTTCTTATGGGAGTGCTACTCCCTGCCTCCCATTGTTCCTCCCTTCTTGAATGCTTCACTGTTACCAAGTACACAGCCAGGCAAGCCCAACTGGTTTATAATAAAGCCACCTTTGGACTGCATATTACCTTTGCAGACCCTGGGACAAAGCCATTGTAGAGATGATGCTAAAACCCACTATATCCATGTCAGCTAAATGGCTCATCTTGCTTCACCAGGACAGTTAATAAAATATTCATCCTTTCCCTCCAAGTAAATTTTAGACTGTTTTGTTTCTTAATGGGGACAACAAATTAAGGGGGAGGGGAGTTATAAGGAAATGTCATAGATCTCAACAAGTTTGAAACAAAACTATTAAGTGATCTTAGATTTTCTGTTTAGTTTAGAGAATACATCAGAAGAACTCAGTGAGAAATATTACTGCTTGGTTGAGAATTTCTATATAGTCAACTAAAACTAACACAAGACCAAGTCAACTAATGACCAGGAGCTAGAGCCTTTTCTTCACATCCATGGGCAAATGGAAAAAAGCACCAGTGGATCTCTGCTTAGGGGCTGCCGAAGGCAGACTGCCAACTATGCAACATCACTTCCCCTAGCCAACCCCTGTCTCAAACTCTTTGGAAGCCCCTCCCCACATGACTCTACACAGAACCAGATTCACAGCTGGACTGGGTTGAGGCATAAAGAAGGGAGAATGAGCACTGTCTAAGGCAGCTCATTTCCCTTTCTCCCCTTTGAGGAAATTCCCTGGACATCACTTTGCAGCATCCATTGGGGACCAAAGGTCAAAGAGCCATAACAAGCCTCATGTCTCTGAACCTGTACCCTGTGGTGCAGGAACTAAGGGTGCTGGGTGTGCTGCCGCACTCCCTGGCTTGAAGTAGTAATAACAAACACCGAATACATGGTTTACATCAGCACCCTACTATAAAAATTGGACCAGCACCCCCAGCCTCTGGAGCTCTCCCATGGCACCTCAATAGCACGCTGCTTTCATCTACCTACAGGAAACAGTCCTAAGCAGACTCATTATCTTTGTTTAATGCCTTTAAAGCAGCTTAAGGACACTTAGGAATCAACTCCATGTGCACCCATCAAATGATATTCTAAAGTACTCTGTTTCTCCCCGCTCTCCTCCCAGTAATATCCAAATAGAAGGCTACCCTGAGTGGGAAGAGGAATAAGTTATACCAGTATAATACAACCTTAAATCAATATTATTGCAGCCGCACTAGAGTTTGTACTTATATAACTATATCAGACGAGACAAACATACTTCAGACTCCTAACCAAAATAGCTACACTGGCACAATTTTCAAGTGTAGGCCTTGCCTTCTCAGCTAAGCTGGCCTCTTTTCTTGATCACTGTGGACACCACCATCATCCTGCCTGTTACTCAAGTCTATAGCTGAGAGTCATCTTCGACAAGGACCTCCCTGTAGGTCCTCATATCCGGGCTATGTCTAACTCTTGCCAATTCTTTCAGTGTAATATCTCTAAGATGCATCTATCCACACAGCTAGAGCTCTCGTCATCTTGCATCTTGATTACTGCAGCATCCTGTTCTCTGGCCTGGACAAATGGAATCTTGCCCAGCTCATATCCGTTCAAAATGCCATTGTCCATTGTTTTGACCACGTTAGCCTTCTTCTTACGTCCCTCCACTGGCTCCCCAAAAGCATGAGATTTTTAGAAAGTAATACATTTGGGGTTCTTTCTTTGTTCTGTGGTTTCTGAGCCTTTAGGTTAACACTGGGGTCACATTTTCTATCTTTTCTCTACAACTAAGGTGGCTAGAAACTAGCTCTTTTTAAATTTAAATCTGAGTCTCTCCAGCAGCCAAGACTTCAGATCAACACAGATCATCATGAGAATTGGCAACAGCGACTGTTAGCCGCATCCTTAAGTGGTTTGGTGGTCAGCACTTGACCTCAAGCCCCTTCATCTTTGAGCTTCTTCCTTCCTGAATACGGGTTTGGAAGAGGAGCTTTGTAGCAAGCCTGAAGGGTTAACAAATCCAGTCTCTGGTTGTGAGGTCTGTGGGAAATAAGGAAACTAGGAATACAGTAAGTGGTGGAGTGCCTTGAATTCATTTAAATGACATCTCCCTAGCCCCCGACCCCACCCTACCCTACTCTACCCTTCCCTTCCCTTCCAAGCCATCCTGATGCTCCTATCTCAGAAGTACAGGGAGTTTTCCCCACCCCTACTTACTGAGCTGACCATTCTGGTAAGGTTGGCCCAGCACAGAACTAATAAACATAATCTTCTGAATCTCATACACCACAAAGCTGTATATCTTATGGGCTCAACAAGGCTCTCAGAGATTCCTTTCAGGGGAGTCAGGTCTGTTGTTATTAAGCGCACCATTAGGTACATGCACATATCAGAATCAATACAGACTCTAGGAAAGAGGTTCAGCAAGACAGTATATAATAAGTGTGATAAATGAAGTGGAGGGGGGTAGCTCCCTTTTATGGACACCCAGCCAGCCGCTATAAAATCCCTCTTAGTAGCTGTTCTCTAATTGCTCTACATGTAAAGGGTTAAAAAGTCTCACTGCTATGCATAGGTAAAAGAAAGTGAGTGGACACCTGGCCAAAAGAGCCAATAGGAAGGCTAGAACTTTTTAAAATTGAAATGACTCCCCTTTTGTCTGTCTGTTGCGGTTCTCCTGGAGAGAGGGGACAAGGCAGAGCTATGCTGTAAAAAGCTTGGACCACGTATGAAAAAATCATCAGTATCATACCTAGAAACTACTCATTTGAAACCCCAGATATGCAAGTAGATCAGGAAATGTCTAGGAAGACGTGATTAGGTTTATCTCTTTTTATTTCTTTATGGCTTGTGGATTCCTCTGTGCTAACCCCAGGTACTTTTGTTTTACTTGTAACCTTTAAGCTGGACCTCAAGAAAACTATTCTTGATGCTTAATCCTTGTAGTTGCTCTTTTTAAATCTAGCAATAGCCTACGTTCCCAGCTGTATTTTCTTCCTTGTGTTTTTTAAATAAAATTTACCTTTTTAAAGAACAAAATTGGATTTTTGTGTCCTAAGAGGTTTGTGCACATGTTGTTTAATTAGCTGGTGGCAACAGCTGATTTCCTTCCCCCCCCCCTCTTTCTCAGCTCTTCCACGGAGGGGGAGGGGTGTGAAAGGGCTTGAGGGTACCCCACAGGAAGGAATTCCCAAGTGCACCTTCCTGGGCTCTCAAAGGAGTTCTGCACTTGGGTGCTGGCAGCATCTACCAATCCAAGGTCAGAGAAAAGCTGTAACCTTGGGAGTTTAATACAGGCCTGGAGTGGCCAGTATTAATTTTTAGAATCCTTGCGGGCCCCCACCTTCTGCACTCAAAGTGCCAGAGTGGGGAATTAGCCTTGACATGGTGGCAGAGCAGTGGGATCATTTTGAACCAGAGGCACAGACCTCAGGATTTTAAAAGGACACATTTTTTCTTTTGGCAGCCTGCGAAGCAAGGGAGGTTTTTTTTCCTTTGCTGTCTGAGGGGGAACAGGCACACAAAGGTTCAGCCTGCAAAAGCCAAGGGGTCCAACAAGCAGTTTATTTTTTTCCCTAGCTTTGTGACAAAGAAATAAGTAGGCTAGAATAGGGCAGCCCTGTGCATCACATTGCAGTCGAGCACTAAAACCCTAGAACAACCAGTCTTCTCAAAGCGGCACACCATGGAGAAGACAGACCCAGGTCAAGGCCAGACATCCAGCTCCATGACATCCCCCAGGGAGGGGATGGGGGACCGGAGATTTCCCAGGAGGGAAGGGTCAGCCATCCACAACCCAAGATCCAGGTGCCAAGATGGAGGGATGCCCTTAACTCATACCGAGTTCTAACTGCGGAAGACAGGAATTTATTCCTAGAGATGAAGCGCTTGGAGGCAGAGGAGAGGAGAGAGGTGAAGCGCTTGGAGGCAGAAATAGAGCTGAAGTGCTTAGAGCTGGAAAGGGCTAAGCTGGATCAACCAGGTAGCCCTAACAGTCCTCCCCCAGGCCCAGGGACCCAGCCAGAGGTGGTGGAACCAGACCCCAGACCAGAGTCTATGGCAGCGGTCGTAGATCCAGTTCCTGGGACCCAGACAGAACCAGCCCAAGAATCGGAACTGGAGGAGCAGCCAGCATCAGAGCCCGTGCGTGCAACCCCACCAGAGTCAGGGGATCCAGGACCATGAGTGCCACAGAGTCTGCACCTGCAGCAGCAGCTAAACCGGTGCAAGAAGCTCAGCCGAAGACTAAAATACAACCTAGTGCAGCAGCAGAGAGTGGTTCACAGTGGACAGAGAGACCCCCATCACCTGCATCGCTTCCAGTGGGACCAAGCCCAAGCCCACAACCCAGTGAGGAACTAATGTCTCCAGCATCAAGGGAGCAGTTCCAGACAGAGCAGGAAGCGGATGAAAGCCTCAAGGGAGCTTGAATGGCAACACGGAGCAACCCACCACCTCTCAGCTCTTCTACTAGATCCAGGTTTGTTGTAGAAGGAGGACTTTTATACAAGGAAACCCTTTCTGGTGGACACAAGGAGGACTGGCATTCTCAGAGACAGTTGGTAGTTCCAACTAAGTATAGGGAAAAGCTCTTGAGCTTAACACACGATCACCCTAGTAGCCATGCTGGGGTGAAAAGGACCAAAGACCATTTGGGGAAGTCATTCCACTGGGAGGGAATGGGCAAAGACATTTCTACTTATGTCCAGTCTTGTGAGGTATGCCAGAGGATGGGAAAGCCCCAAGACCAAGTCAAGGGCCCTCTCCAGCCACTACCCATAATTGAGGTTCCATTTCAGCATGTAGCTGTGGATATTCTGGGTCCTTTCCCTAAGAAGACACCCAGAGGAAAGCTGTACATACTTACCTTCATGGATTTTGCCACCCAATGGCCGGAAGCAGTAGCAAACCACCAGGATAAAGAAGCAGAGGCCCTTTAAAAATGTGTTTCCTGCAATCAAACCTTCTCTTCCTTTGAAAGGCGTGTTTTTCTGTTAATTCGTGTCAGTTCCAGTTAGAACTACTGAACCATCCAGGATGTACATCAAGATCTCTTTGGTTCTGGGATTTAGAGTTTGGTGTAAGGCAACCAGATTTTAGAAAGCAATTTAGGGATTAAAATGATCCAGTGTAAGGTTTCTGCCACCTATAATTTAAACAGCTAAAAGTCTTTCTGTAGCCACCAAGGTCATGAGCTCACTTTTACCCTGCTATTTCAATTTGTAAAATATACTAGAGGCAGTATGAGGGAAGGATTGATCCTGCACAGTTTTTTGCAGGGAGAATTCTTTAATAATAATAATAGCTGTACAAACAGAAAGTAACTCATAGTTTTGACCTCAGGATCAGTACTACTGTCAATTTTACATATAAGAGAATGCTTTCTAATTACCAGCATCCAATCTGAATGGGAAAGTTCAGCAATATTTAAAAAAAAAAAAAAAAAAACTTGTCGAGGTTGATAGACTTAGCAAACGGATGAAATTTCAAGCTTGTGGTTTTGTGTGTTCATTTATCTAAAGCAGATGTTTTATTACTACTCAATAAAAAGAAAATAAAAAGAAGATACCTTCTTCACTGGACCACAAAAATGCATGAAGTTCATGATTAATATTAATTAGCCCTATTTTATGTAATGAATCATTCACAAGCTAATATTAAATCCTGTTAGTGCATCCCTTAATCAAAATGATTGCTGCATGCTTTCAATTAATAATTTCTCTCCTGTTTGCTTCAGATACCCAGTATTTGGTATTTACTGAATGCAACTGGTAGCATGACACTGCTTCTGCTCCCTGAAAGATTTTAAACAGGGGAATAAAAAATGAAAAATGAATTTTTAGTTAATTTTCAGGTGAATAATAATTTGTACTAAACCTTGGGAATCAAAATTTTATACAAATATCTATGAGTATCATGAACCCACAAATCAAAGCAAACCAGACTTGGTGCTTTTATTTGCTTCTTTTTTTTTAACTATTCAACCAGATCTAGGGGGTAAAGGCAGTTAAAAAACACAGTTCAGCCTCAAACCTCAACATGGTTATTTTAAATAAATAAATAAAATAAAAGTGAGATTTCTGGAGAGATTGTATGACTCCACTGGGCGTTTGATAATGGTGAGAGATTTCATTGTCCAGTGGGTTGCTAGTTCATATCCAACCCACACTGTAGCAACTGAAAGTTACTGTCTGTGGCTTCTTGGTTGGCCTAAATGCAATGAGGTTTTTTTCAATTTCAAGCCAGTTACCAGCTATTCAGAACACCTCACCACCCCCAAAAGAAGTTCACTACAGCAGCTGTTAACTGGAGTTTTTGTTAGCAGTCTCAGCAGAGGGACCATGTCTGAAGAATTATACCATCCTCTAAGTATTCCCTTTAGATGAGGGCTGAGGCAGCTGGACAGGATAGTGAGGTTCCCCAATGGCTTGCATTGCCACTGGCCGTGTAGAATATTTATTTTAAAAAGACAAGCCATGCAGCAACCACTTGGACTTCCTTAACAAAGTTCTTAAACTTAAAGGAGTTTAAGTTTCATTTCAGCCAGTGGAGCAGCAGTTAGACAGGTCGTGAGCCATTACTCTCTGGTGGAGGTAAGTGTCATACCCATCAATCATGACATTTCCTTGCATAGGTTGCCGTGAGCTTAGTTAATAGTATTATAATGCACTATTATGTGCTTCCATATGCAAAGAGCAATTCTACCTGTCTATCTTCCAGCCTGAAAGATTTATTTTAGATTAAAGGGAACTATCAAACAGGACAGCAAAAAAAGAAGGTTTCTGTGAGAAAATCCCATGTGTCTTGTCTGTAACATGCAGCATCAGCGCTTCCTCACAAAATGGCACCTACCCCTCCCTGCAGGCTGTAGCTTCTTAGGAATGTAGGGTATGCCTATACAGCATTTTGGAGCAAAAGGGAGCAAGGCTCTCAGCTCAGTCAATAGACTCAGGCTAGTTGGTTAAAAACAACAGTATAAACAGCACTTCAAAGTTGTGGTTTGGGCTGATGCTCAGGCTCTTAAGCCCACCCTAGGTTTCAGAGCCCAAGCCACAACTTCTAAGCTCTGTGTATACAGCTATTTTTACGGCACTTGTGAAAGCCCCATTAGCCTATGTCTTTTGACCCAGGGTGGGAGGCTTGCTCCTGCTTACTCCACAATGCTGTGTAGACATACCCTTAAAGGTACAGTACCCAATATTTATATATTACAAACACCACACCCATATTCTGTAGTGTCGGACAATTTTTAGACATTTTTCTACTTACATTTGTACTTCAACTTAATGAAGGATGTGTTTATCTTGTTGTATTTTAATTTTGTACAGTACCTGCGTTATATTATGTATAAACACCAGCATATGGAGATTTAAGAAAGGTGGTGTCTGGGTGTAGCAACTAGCATGGAATGTTGGGTGTGTCAAATTAAAAAAGACTTCTTGGTTGCTAGTCGGCGAGAGTTGAGGCTGGAGAGTGAGCCTAGGAATAAGTGAGGTTGGAGGTAGCTTGTAAATAATTAATAACCCACTCACAGCTAGCTTTTGTTTCTCCTTTACATTGTGTTTATAGTTTTGTTTTTCAGACCAAAGGGGACCTTTACGCTCATCTAGGCTGACCTCCAGTTATTTATTCCAATTTAAGTGAGTGCAGTTCATTTAAACACATGTTTGGCTGACTGGATTTCAAGAAAGAGCACAAACAGAGCTACCCTTATGTTCTTAACTAGAACTTAATACAGCATGCATTCTGTACTGACGTTCATCCACCTTCTAAAGGAGCTAGTCCACCTTAAACTTATGCTTCTCAAATATTGATTTCCTCGGCTAACTTAGGATCAATTAAAAGTCTCATTATTACAGCAGAGAAGAAGAGCAAGAGCCAGGCCTGCTTTCCTTGATCCCTCCTTCAGTCAGAAGATGAGACCAAGGATGATAGCCCCACTGAAATAGGGTGTGAGAATTAGCTATGAAAACCCTGGATTCTTCTCATTTAGGGGGAAGCTGTTTGTCTTCATGGGGTGGAGAGATAGGAAAGATCTCTCTCCCTCTTTTTTCTCCTCCACGCTGGGCTGGGCTGGGCTGGGCAGGGGCTGAGACTGGTTAAGGCATCCCCCTTCACAGGCCAAAAGAGGTTCCCCCTCCTCCGTGTAGGTATGTGTGCATGGTGGCGATGGCAACAAAGGTGAGCTGCAGTGAACACCCCTGTTTCTCTTCCTTACGTGGGAGGATCTCAGAGCTCAGCTGCAACCCTAGCCCAAGTGTCTACACAACAATTAAATGGCCCTTTAGCCAGAATCAGCCAGCCTGGGCCAGATGCAGGTTTTTAATTGCAGTGTAGATATACCCCTAGAGACCATTACCTGCCATCCATGCCTCATGTCAGGATGGTGTAAGAATCACACCAGGAGAAGGTATGGCAGATGTCTGTCTCTTTCACTGGGAAGTGCCTTAAGGAGTGGCAGACCAGTACAGGGGAGATAGAAGCATGCATTTTGATGGTGATGGGTTTGGAAGGTTGATATCTCCTGAGGAAGAGAAGGAAGCCTATCACACTGCCCTTAGCCTCCTTGCTGCACTCATACTGTATCTGAAAATCTGAGGTGGGAACAGACTGGAAGCTCATGTCACCCTATAATGAATCAATGCTTATTTCATGCTAGCATATTAATCAAATTATTTAAAAGAGCAAATGTCTCTTCAGGTCAAAGTCAAATGTAGCTGATATTTGGTAAACATATTGAGGTACTCTTCTTCCCTATGACTGATGAATAAGGGAATGTGTTCACTATTAGTGAACAGTTACTTTACTAATGGAGCTCCCTTTCTTAGAAAAAAAAAGTATATTCAGGATAAAATAGATTAACTTCTAAAAATGTAAGCTACCAGTAACTGAATTTCTTTCTATGTTATCTGATGGAATTCTATTATTTTAAAAGTATATTTGTTCACTTGTTTCCTCTATAGAGGAAATGAGTGCCTTGTGATCTTGATGACCTAGTTCAAATCAGACATATTGCAAGTGGATGGAAAATTTACCATCAAGGGACATAACAAGACTTTCCTCTTTAACTGTCGGGAACTGAAATAGGCATACATGATAAGTATATACAACTTAAAGCATTTATTTATGAACCCTATCAAGGTAAGTCATACTAAAAACAAACAAGCAAGCTATTATTTTCAACTTAAGCTACTCACTTGACTGAGCTTCTTACTAAGGTGATTTTGATCAGCTCCCAGAATAGAAACCCAGTTTGTTGGGGTTTGTTTTTTGTGGGATTTTGTTTGTTGGGAGCGGGGGGGAGGGAAAGGTTTTGTTTTTTAAAACCATCTTTCCCTATCAAGGCTGTATTTTTATCACCAAGAAGATATTTACTATTCCAGAGATCTGTAAACTTCATAGATCAGGTTAATCCACTGAACTACTTCAGGAATTTTAAACAAGTCCCTATTGCAATTAGGGTGACCAGACGTCCCGATTTTATCGGGACTGTCCCGATATTTCCTTGTTTGTCCCGCGTCCCAACCCAATGTTAGGTCGGGACACTGGACAAACAAGCAAATACTCCAGAGCCTGGAAGTGCTCGCGCCCTCCCCCCCGCCCCGACTCTGCCCCTTTCTTCCCCCATTGGCTCCCTCCCCGAATCCCCGCCTCTTCCCCAGGCTCGCCATTCCTCCTCCCTCCGGCGCTTGTGGAGGGAGGCCCGGGAGACGCAGGGGAAGCGCGGGGCCGGGGTGAGCGAGAGTCCGGCCTGGCCCCAGTGCAGGCAGGACTCAGTCGGGCGGTAGGGAGAGTAGGGGGGTGGCCCACGGGGCCAGGCGGTGGCTGTTCTCCCCCCCCGGGCAGCAGGACTCGGGAGCAGCCGCTGCTGCAGCTCCCACTGCCGTGGGGGGAGGAAGCGGCCGATGGCCAAGCTCAGCGGCTGCGGCTCTGGCGCCCGGGCCCGAACCCCCCGAGCCCAGGCCTGTTGCGGGGACCCAGCAGCGTGCACGCTGCACCCAGCCCCTGGCCAGTCGCATCTGGGCTGCTGCCCAGCTGGTGCTATCCCGCGGCGGCCCCGGGGCGGAGGCATCGCCAGCCCAGCCCCGTTCGTTCCCCTGCAGGACCCGAGCGGGATGGGGGGGCTGGGGCCTGCTGCCCCCACTCCGGGGCTGCCCACAGGATTGCACCAGCTGGGCAGCAGCCCAGACGCGACTGGCCAGGGGCTGGGCGCAGCGTGCGCGCTGCTGGGCCCCGCAGCAGGCCCCGGAGTGGGGGCAGCAGGCAATAGATATTATTTCTGTCAACTTCAATCAGCACTGAAACAATAGAAGTAATTGTTTTAGTCTATAATCGTGTTAGCCAAACTGTACAACATTAGAGAAACAAGGTGAGTGAGGTAATATCTTTTATTGGACCAACTGCAGTTAGAGAGAGTGAGAGAGAGAGAGCGAGCGAGAGAGACGCTTTCAAGCTATACACCTTCACATGGCTTTTTGGTTCAGTACGATGGCTTTCATGAATGAGAAACAGATAACACGATATGGAGATAAACTTCTTAGAGGGTAGTCTATATAATGTTATTTTGAAATACAATGGTGTGAAGACCAAAGCACAAACGGAATAAATATATGGATGATTGTCAGGACTTTTCTGTCTCCATTACCCCAGGACACAAACTGGCATGTTATTTTAGACACGGTTAATTTGACTACCCATACTACTTTGATCTTCAGGTAGGGTGACAAGTGTAAAATATACAGAAGATATTCTCTGCTTTCAGACTCACTCCCTGTGAATAAATTGCATCATTAGCATCTTATATTTTACATGTCTTAATTACACCTGAACCAGAGGGTCTTTCTTCCCTCAGAGGCCCTTTCAGCTGCACAGCTCTTTTCCTCTCTAAAAGCAAAACCCTATATTTATGGATGATATTTCACAAGAACAATCACAGAAACTGACCTTGGCCCAACTTAGGCAGATCTTTGCTGCAGCTCCACTGAAGTCCCTCTTAGCCTGGCTAGTGGGGCATTTGACACCCTGGACTGCAGTTGAAGAATTAAAATAAAAAAAAATAATAATAATAAAAATAAAAACCCACACACCAACACCTTTTAAAAAATAAACAAAACATGCATGCTTGAAATAAGTACTCCAGTCTTATTGCTTTTAAAACCTTAGCTTTGCATCTCCCCACTGTCTCCCTACTTGCATTTCCTTAAACCACACAAGCCATTAAGACGATGAATAAGGTGGCACAATATCATATTAAAATATATTTAAAAAACAAAGAGTTAGGCCTTGGAGCTGTGCTGAGTAGCACACATCTCATGTGATTTTGCATCTCTTTTGTTTTAGTCTCCCCTCCTCCCCATTTTAGAAATGTATGTCCCTTTTTCCCTCCACCCCACCCCCCTTTGTCTCTATCAGATGCCTATTCACTCAGCAGTTAACAGACTCAGGGTATGTCTACACTACGAAATTAGGTCGAATTAATAGAAGCCGGTTTTATAGAAATCGGTTGTATACAGCCAATTGTGTGTGTCCCCACATAAAATGCTCTAAGTGCTCTATTCGGCGGACCACGTCCACAGTACCGAGGCTAGCGTCGACTTCCAGAGCATTGCACTATGGGTAGCTATCCCACAGTTCCCGCAGTCTCCGCCGCCCATTGGAATTCTGGGTTGAGATCCCAATGCCCGAATGATGCAAAACAGTGTCGCGGGGGGTTCTGGCTACATGTCGTCAGGCCCCTCCCCCTCCGTCAGAGCAACGGCAGACAATAGATTCGCGCCTTTTTACCTGGGTTACCTGTGCAGACAACATACCACGGCAAGCATGGAGCCCGCTCAGCTCAGCTCACCGTCACCATATGTCATCTGGGTGCCGGCAGACGTGGGACTGCATTGCTACACAGCAGCAGCAGCTAACTGCCTTTTGGCGGTAGACGGTGCAGCATGACTGGTAGCCTTCATTGGCGATCTGGGTGCTGGCAGCCGTGGGGCTGGCAGCCGTAGGGCTGCATTGCACCAGCCCTTGCCTTTTGCCTTTTGGCAGTAGATGGTTTATTACGACTGGTAACCGTCGTCATCGTACTGCAGTGGCTGTCAATCATGGGCACCTGGGCAGACATGCTCAGTCCTATCGAACTGTCTTGACAATGATGGCTATCAGTCGTAGTATGCTATTTTCTGCCAAGCGCCCAGTATTTTCTGCTAAGCACCCAGAAGAGGCCGAGGGCGATCTGGGTGCTGGCAGACGTGGGGCTGGCAGACGTGGGGCTGCATTGCTACACAGCAGCAGCCCCTTGCCTTTTGGCAGTAGATAGTATATTATGACTGGTATCCATCGTCATCATACTGCAGTGGCTATCAGTCTTAGTACACTAACTGCCAAGCGCCCAGTATTTGCTGCCAAGCACCCAGAAGATGCCGAGGGCTATCAGTCATGCTGCACCGTCGTCTTAAGATGTAAAAAATAGATTTGTTCTGTATTCATTTGCTTCCCCCTCCCTCCGTCAAATCAACGGCCTGCTAAACCCAGGCTTTTGAGTTCAATCTTTGGGGGGGGCCATTCTGTGTGACAGTTGTTTGTGTTTCTCCCTGATGCACAGCCACCTTTGTTGATTTTAATTCCCTGTACCTGTACGCCATGTCGTCACTCGCCCCTCCCTCCCTCCCTCCCTCCTTCCCCTGGTCCGTCAGATACTAGTTTCGCGCCTTTTTTCAGACCAGACGCCATAGCTAGCACTGGGATCATGGAGCCCGCTCAGATCACCACGGCAATTATGAGCACTATGAACACCACGCGCATTGTCCTGGAGTATATGCAGAGCCAGAACATATGCCAAAGCTAAACCAGGACCAGCCGAGGAGGCGATTGCAGCGCGGCGATGAGAGTGATGAGGAAATTGACATGGACATAGACCTCTCACAAGGCACAGGCCCCAGCAATGTGGAAATCATGGTGTTACTGGGGCAGGTTCATGCCGTGGAATGCCAATTCTGGGCCCGGGAAACAAGCACAGACTGGTGGGACCGCATCGTGCTGCAGGTGTGGGACAATTCCCAGTGGCTGCGAAACTTTCGCATGCGTAAGGGCACTTTCATGGAACTTTGTGACTTGCTTTCCCCTGCCCTGAAGCGCCAGAATACCAGGATGAGAGCAGCCCTCACAGTTGAGAAGCGAGTGGCAATAGCCCTGTGGAAGCTTGCAACGCCAGACAGCTACCGGTCAGTCGGGAATCAATTTGGAGTGGGCAAATCTACTGTGAGGGCTGCTGTGATCCAAGTTGCCAGGGCAATGAAAGACCTGGTGATATCAAGGGTAGTGACTCTGGGAAACGTGCAGGCCATAGTGGATGGCTTTGCTGCAATGGGATTCCCAAACTGTGGTGGGGCCATAGACGGAACCCATATCCCTATCTTGGCACCGGAGCACCAAGCCACCGAGTACATAAACCGCAAGGGGTACTTTTCAATGCTGCTGCAAGCCCTGGTGGATCACAAGGGACGTTTCACCAACATCAACGTGGGATGGCCGGGAAAGGTACATGATGCTCGCGTCTTCAGGCACTCTCTTCTGTTTCGAAAGCTGGAGGAAGGGACTTTCTTCCCGGACCAGAAAATAACCGTTGGGGATGTTGAAATGCCTATCGTGATCCTTGGGGACCCAGCCTACCCCTTAATGCCATGGCTCATGAAGCCGTACACAGGCAGCCTGGACAGGAGTCAGGACCTGTTCAACTACAGGCTGAGCAAGTGCCGAATGGTGGTGGAATGTGCATTTGGACGTTTAAAGGCGCGCTGGCGCAGCTTACTGACTCGCTCAGACCTTAGCGAAAAGAATATCCCCATTGTTATTGCTGCTTGCTGTGCGCTCCACAATATCTGTGAGAGTAAGGGGGTGACATTTATGGCGGGGTGGGAGGTTGAGGCAAATCGCCTGGCTGCTGATTATGCGCAGCCAGACACCAGGGCGGTTAGAGGAGCACAGCAGGGCGCGGTGCGCATCAGAGAAGCTTTGAAAACGAGTTTTGTGACTGGCCAGGCTACGGTGTGAAACTTCTGTTTGTTTCTCCTTGATGAAACCTCCGCCCCCCCCCCCCACCCGGTTCACTCTACTTCCCTCTACGCCAACCACCCCACCCTCTCCTCCCCCCTTTGAGCACCGCTTGCAGAGGTAATAAAGTCATTGTTACTTCACATTCATGCATTCTTTATTAATTCATCACACAACTAGGGGGATAATTGCAAAGGTAGCCCGGGATGGGTGGGGGAGGAGGGAAGGAAAAGGACACACTGCAGTTTAAAACTTTAACTCTTATTGAAGGCCAGCCTTCTGATGCTAGGGCAATCATCTGGGGTGGAGTGACTGAGTGGCTGGAGGCCCCCCCACCGTGTTCTTGGGTGTCTGGGTGAGGAGGCTATGGAACTTGGGGAGGAGGGCTGTTGGTTACACAGGGGCTGTAGCGGCGGTCTCTGCTCCTGCTGCCTTTCCTGCAGCTCAACCATACGCTGGAGCATATCAGTTTGATGCTCCAGCAGCCGGAGCATCGACTCTTGCCTTCTGTCTGCAAGCTGACGCCACCTATCATCTTCAGCCCGCAACTTGCTCTGTTCATCCCGCGATTCAGCATGCCACCTCTCCTCTCGTTCATATTGTGCTTTTCTGTAATCAGTCATTGACTGCCTCCACGCATTCTGCTGTGCTCTGTCAGCGTGGGAGGACATCTGGAGCTCTGTGAACATGTCATCCCGCGTCCTACGTTTTTTCTTTCTAATCTTCACTAGCCTCTGTGAAGGAGAAACATTTGCAGCTGGTGGAGGAGAAGGGAGAGGTGGTTAAAAAAGACACATTTTAGAGAACAATGGGTACACTCTTTCACGTTAAATTTTGCTGTTCACATTACACAGCACATGTGCTTTCGTTACAAGGTCGCATTTTTCCTCTTATATTGAGGGCCTGCCGGTTTGGTGTGAGAGATCACTCACGCAGTGCCAGGCCACAGATTTCAGCTTGCAGGCAGCCATGGTAAGACACAGTCTTTTGGCTTTTTTAACCTTCTTAACATGTGGGAATGGTTTCAAACAGTAGTGCTCTCGTTTCCCATACCAAGCACCCGTTGGGTTGGCCATTTAAAATGGGTTTGCAATGTAAAAGGAGGGGCTGTGGTTTCAGGGTTAACATGCAGCACAAACCCAACTAACTCCCCTCCCCCACACACCCAATTCTCTGGGATGATCACTTCACCCCTCCCCCGCACCGCGTGGCTAACAGCGGGGAATATTTCTGTTCAGCAGAGCAGGAACGGGCACCTCTGAATGTCCCCTTAATAAAATTGCCCCATTTCAACCAGGTGACCATGAATGATATCACTCTCCTGAGGATAACAAAGAGCGATAAGGAATGGATGTTGTCTGCATGCCAGCAAACACCGGGACCATACGCTGCCATGCTTTGTTATGCAATGATTCCAGACTACGTGCTACTGGCCTGGCGTGGTAAAGTGTCCTACCATGGCGGACGGGATAAGGCAGCCCTCCCCAGAAACCTTTTGCAAAGGCTTTGGGAGTACATCCAGGAGAGTTTTCTGGAGATGTCCCTGGAGGACTTCCGCTCCATCCCCATACACGTTAACAGACTTTTCCAGTAGCTGTACTGGCCGCGATTGCCAGGGCAAATTAATCATTAATCATTAAACACGCTTGCTTTTAAACCATGTGTAATATTTACAAAGGTACACTCACCAGAGGTCCCCTGTGTGCCCTCAGGGTCTGGGAGCACGCCTTGGGTGAGTTCTGGGGTTACTGGTTCCAGGTCCAGGGTGATAAACATATCCTGGTTGTTGGGGAAACCGGTTTCTCCGCTTCCTTGCGGCTGTGAGCTATCTACATTATCTCCATCCTCATCTTCCTCATACCCCGAACCCGCTTCCCTGTGTGTTTCTCCAGTGAGGGAGTCATAGCACACGGTTGGGGTAGTGGTGGCTGCACCCCCTAGAATGGCATGCAGCTCTGCGTAGAAGCGGCATGTTTGCGGCTCTGCCCCGGACCTTCCGTTTGCTTCTCTGGCTTTGTGGTAGGCTTGCCTTAGCTCCTTAATTTTCACGCGGCACTGCTGTGCGTCCCTGTTATGGCCTCTGTCCTTCATGGCCTTGGAGACCTTTTCTAATATTTTGCCATTTGGTTTACTGCTTCGGAGTTCAGCTAGCAGTGATTCGTCTCCCCATATTGCGAGCAGATCCCGTACCTCCCGTTCTGTCCATGCTGGAGCTCTTTTGCGATCCTGGGACTCCATCACGGTTACCTGTGCTGATGAGCTCTGCGTGGTCACCTGTGCTCTCCACGCTCAGCAAACAGGAAATGAAATTCAAACATTCGCGGGGCTTTTCCTGTCTACCTGGCCAGTGCATCTGAGTTGAGAGTGCTGTCCAGAGCGGTCACAATGAAGCACTGTGGGATAGCTCCCGGAGGCCAATAACGTCGAATTCCGTCCACACTACCCCAATTCCAACCCCCTAAGGCCGATTTTATCGCTAATCCCCTCGTCGGAGGTGGAGTAAAGAAACCGGTTTAAAGGGCCCTTTAAGTCGAAAGAAAGGGCTTCGTCGTGTGAACGTGTCCAGGCTTAATTCGACTTAACGCTGCTAAAGTCGACCTAAACACGTAGTGTAGACCAGGCCTCAGAGAAGATTCCTTTTTTTAGAGAAAGTCCACTCCACTGACAGCCTGTTGGTGTCCATTCTCCAGGAGTTGGAAGGATTAGTCTGACAAAATTCCAAGGGGGAGCAATCCTCCATTTTCCACACCACATACAGCAATTGGCAGGATCATCAGGGGGAAAAAAAGAGTTATAAAGCAGCAAACTCATCACCCACAGTATAAAATTAGCCCCTAAAAACTCCATGCAACCCTCAACTGTGAAAATAAAATGGAATGACACAGCAGAAATAAAACAGAGGAGTCAGCAAAGTTTTCTCCTCAGAGGGTGTAGGCGGATATCAAGGCAAATTAGCATACACAACACAGCAATAGGAAAACACTCCCTTGGGTATTTAACTAACCTCTAGTCCTGAGTAAAAAGCCCAGCCTTCTACAGACATTTACCACTCTGGTTCTCAGGTTGGCAATTTACAGTCCTTACCCTGAGCACCTGTGGAAAGTGAGGGGGAAGCTGAACTGAGATTAACTCTTTGTTCACTAGGAACCAAAGAAATACCCGTGCACCCTGCCACAGTGAGTATAAAGCAGGCCTGCACAACATGCGTCCTGTGTGGGCTCACTGTGCGGCCCGTGGGGGTTGAGTAGGTGGGCTCACTGTGCGGCCTGCGGGGCGGGGGGGGTGAGTAGGCAAGCGGCGGGTGAGGGAGGGGGGCTGAGTAGGCGAGTGGGCGGGCAGTGGCGGGGGGTAAGTAGGCAAGCTGGGGGGGTGGGGGGCTGAGGAGGCGAGCAGGTGGGCAGTGGCGGGGGGGCAGGTGAGCCTGCAAGACGGAGGGGTGGGGGGCTGAGGAGGCGAGCGAGCAGGCAGTGGCGGGGGTTGAGGAGGCGAGCCGGGGGAGGGGGGCTGAGGAGGCGAGCGTCGAATCGGTGGCTGACCTGTTCTACTGATCCGGTCTGGCTCCCATCCCCTCTCCCAGGGCTGGCTCCAGGCACCAGCAAAACAAGCAGGTGCTTGGGGCGGCACATTTCTAGGGGCGGCATTCTGGCGCTGGCCATCATAGGCGCCGACTCTGGGGCATGGGGAAAAAGTGCCCCCACCGCCCCAGCTCGCCGCCCCAGCTCACCTCCGCTCCGCCTCCACCTGCTCCCCTGAGCGCGCCACCGCTGCTCCGCTTCTCCCCCCTCCCTCCCAGGCTTGCCGTGCGCGAAACCACTATTTCGCGCAGCAAGGCTGGGAGGGAGGAGAAGCCAAGCAGCGGGGCGCTCGGGGGAGGCGGCAGAGGTGAGCTGGAGCAGGGAGTGGTTCCTCTACCCCCCCATTACTTCCTGCGCCCCCCCCACCCTAGCTCACCTCCGCTCCACCTGCTCCCCCGAACGCGCCGCCGCTCCGCTTCTCACCCCTCCCTCCCTTCCTCCCTCCCAGGCTTGCCACATGCGAAACCGCTATTTCGCACAGCAAGGCTGGGGGGAGGGAGGGAGGAGAAGCCGAGCGGCGGGCGCTCAGGGGAGGCGGCGGTAGTGGAGCAGAGGTGAGCTGGAGCTGGGAGCAGTTCCTCTACCCCCCCCCCGTTACTTCCTGCGACCCCCACCCTAGCTCACCTCCGCTCCGCCTGCTCCCCTGAACGCGCCGCTGCTCTGCTTCTCTGCCCTCCCTCGCCTGAGAGGGAGCGAGGAGAAGCGGAGCGGTGGCACGCCCGGGGGAGCAGGTGGAGTGGAGGTGAGCTAGGGCAGGAGGTCGCGGGGGGCCTGCAGGAAGCAATGGGGGGGGGAAATGCGGCACACCAGGGGAGGAGGTGGGGCTGAGGATTTGGGGAAGGGGTTCGGAAGGGGTGGAGTTGGGGCCGGGGGCAGAGGGGCACGGAAAAAAAAGGGGGGGCGGCCAAAAAAATTTTTGCTTGGGGCGGCAAAAATCCTAGAGCCAGCCCTGCCCTCTCCAAGGGTTGCAGCTGTCTGGAGGTGCCTGCCTTCCACGCCTTCCTCATTCACACCTCATTCATTCAACAGGGCAATTGATTACAAAGTGGGGGGAAGATCTTATTCTACTTCTAGCAAAAAGACATTTTTCTTTTACCTTAATTATACTACCTTAGGGGCCCGCTTTAAAAATTACCGAGGTTCAATACTGCTGTTTCGGTGGGGCAGCGCTGGGGAAGGAGGGTTTGTTTCCACGGGGCAGGTGGCGCTGGGGGGGGTTGTTTCGGCGGCACTGGGGGGGGTTGTTTCCGTGGGGCGGGTGGCACTGGGGGGTGTTGTGTTTCGGGGGGGCTGGGTAGCGCTGGGGGGGGGTTGGTGGTGCTCAGGGGGTTTCAGCCCTCAGCTGTTTTCTTTGAAGTAATATGGCCCTCGCCGCTTTATGAGTTGTGCAGACCTAAGGAACAGGTGTAAGTGAATCTTCGGAGATGACTGAATACACTAAAGCATGTGAAAACATGCAGAGTGGACTAACAAATTAGTGAATGCAAGAACTACACAAATTTAAATTGATACTAAAGGCCATATTTAGAATTTGATAGTCAACTCAAGAGATAATACAGAAGCATTGTATTTTACATCCCTAACTTTACTCAGTCATTTCTTTTGATCTTGTCCACAGCCTTTAGCTGTACAATCCATTGTCAGCTATTGATTTCATGATGGGATGGACCCTACCAGACTTCATGTCCTGTACTGCAGATTTAAAACTGATTTCACTCATATCAAAAATCGTTGGTGGTGCTTTGAACACAGTCTATGCACGCTGCACCAGATCTTTAGCCATAACTCCAGTTAAACCTATGGAGCTACACAAGTTCACAACTGAGAATTTGGCCCTATGTGTATCATAAGCTTACCCCATTCTTGAAATGTGGCTTTATTGGTAACAAACAAGATACAAACATCACAGTTTTCTTCCCAAGGTTGGCCATTCTTAGGCATTTCCCTTAGGATCCTTCTGTCCCAGCCCTGCATTTTTTCTGTCTCAGGAGGACACACCATTCTTTCTTATATCCTGATTGGAGCTAACACAATCCACCTGCCAGCATATGTAAATAGTGATTACTATGCATCTTTATTCAGGATCACCTAAAGTTTAAGGTGGCTCAGAAAAGGAGCCCTGAACACCCCCCCCACACACACGGAGCACCGCACCGCCGAACCCTCCCGCCACCACACACACCTCCCGCCGAGCGCCGCTAAACACCCACCACCACCGAGCCGCGCTGCCGAACACACACACACACACACCCCGCGGAGCGCCCCGCCGCGCCGCCACCCCCTCCCCGGAGCACCGCTGCCGAATCCCCCCCCAGCCGCCAAAACAAAAACAACCACCCCACCCCCAGCGTCGCCCGACTGAACCCCCCCCCCCAAAAAACAAAAAACCCTGAGCGCCCCCTGCCACTCCAAGATTGGCCGCCCCTTACCAGGTGCCGCCCCAAGCATGTGCTTGGTCGGCTGGTGCCTGGAGCCGGCCCTGTCCCTATTAAACTCCTCCTCCAGTTGGAGCAGGTTCTGCAGGTGTAATAGGGTAGAGTCACCTGGGCCCAGAACCACTCCATAACCTTTTCTGTCCCAGTGTCCCCCCCCCCCGCCTCCCATCACAGGCTCCTAAATCCATATTTAAAACCCTAAATTAGTAGCTGTATTTTTAAAAATCCTGAGTACTCACAATTCCCACTACAACAATTACTAACTCCCCAAGGGCTAAAATAGGGCTTGGGGAGATAGGGCTAAAACTCTACTCCCCAAGTCTCAAACAACACAGATGTCTACCATTTAAGTTAAAGAGAAGCTCCTTTAACTTTGCTACTAGTAGGGATCTTGTTCTCTGTGGTCAGTCAGTAGTTGGGAACATGATTCACTTGCATAAAGCTGGTATCTTACATATTTCCCCTGCTTTCCTATTAGACCAAATATCCTATACTTGTGAGGTTCACAAGAATGTATATCCAACCGTGGGGCACCACTCTATAATTACTCAATTTTCTGCACACAGACATAATTATTATATAAATCGCACACATACAAGGAGATAAGGCTTGAAACCTGTTCCTAGCACTCCAAAAACCACAGTCCTCTACTGCTTGTAGTAGTTCAACTAAAGGCTCTCAATCAGTAGTATTCAATTTGGGAAATTTATATGTCACAATCTTATAGCTACTTCACCTTTACTAGTCAGTTATGTAGTCTGAACTCTTACTGTAATCCACCAGGCAACAAGTTACTTTCTTTCTCCCTTGCTGAATCAGTTTACAAGGTATGATCTCCTATTACTGGATCTCTACTTCAGTTCTACTTGAGATTTGATTAACATTTGATAGTTGCTTGTGGTATCCTGCCAGATCACCTAGGAAGTAATGATGGGCAAACTTCCAAACATTAGGGCAGTTCAAAAGCTGATGTGAAATTTATTCAAGCCTTTTTGAAGGTGTCACTCCAATCCCAGGTTGGAAATTACTAAATTAACCAAATTCATTGTTTATCTGTGCTTAGTTAAAAGGATCTTTGAAGGGACATTAAAGGATTAAAGTTCTAATTTCTCCAAAATGAAAGAGAAGCTAAGGGAGACTGACTGTTTTCAGTAATACAATGGAACTGTGGATCAGATTGTTCAAGGGGGGAGGGCTTAAACAGTGGGTCAGGAAGCAGCGTTAATGACAAAAAGGTGATTATTTCCTACTCTGACATCATGTAATGAGCATCATGGATAACAGGGAAGGAGAAAATATGATGGCAAGACTAGCTTTGTTATTGATATTTTCTTGTCTGTCTAATCAGTAACAACAGTAAGGTCCAATTTGTTTCGCCCTTATTCATGCTGAGTAGGACTTATTCCTGGAGTCATCCCAAGATTTCAATGGAATTATTTGCAGTGATGTATGAGGGACAATCTAGCCCTAATCACTTTAAAGATAGACCTAGGGAAGATGGTGTGTTGGAAATTGGTTAAAAATGACAAACTGTCACTTTAACTGTGAGGGGTTTCCTAGTTCTGCTTGCAGGTGGCTCTGAAGGAAGTTATGGGATCTGGATCATGTGAGTCAGTCAATAGCCAGCCAACCAACTTAAGGCAAGGTAGGGTGAATTGTGCCTCACTGCCTAAGGGAGTAGCTTGTTTTTTCTCTCTCTGTTTTGGGTTCGGTACAGACATGCCAAACCTGTGAAAAAAATGCAGAAATTGGACTAGTTTTTGGCTTAATTGGCTTGTGAGTTGCTTGTTGGCTAGTTTTTGGCTTGTAGCTTGTTGCCTTTTTTTTTTTAATCAGCTCCAGGCAAGCAGGGGCAAGGGAGGGAGAGAGTATGGGGTGTAGAGTGGGCCCAACACAGTCCCAGACAGCACGCCAGGGGAATCTAGTCACATAGAGTGTTGGGGTTTTTAGGGATTGGCTTGTTTTGAAATGGGATTAGCTTGATTTTTGGCTTATTGTGAAAGTTGGCAACTGTGTTTCTGTGTGTTATTCTGAATTCTAAGAAATACAATAGTATTCTGTTGCAACCTTTCAGTGAGAGTATTTACATTTTTAATCTAACTTCTCTGTGGCTATGCTATGAACATAACAGGGAATATAGCTGTATAAGCATGTATGCTTATGTCATCTACATGTTTTATGCTACAGCATTTGATTTTTTTTTTTTTTTTTGTGGGAGGGGGGATGGAGTTGGATTAAAGAAAGAGAATCAGTGGCGAGGAGGCATGGTTTCCACAATTCAGGAAGGATGTTGAAAGATTGGAGAGGGTTCAGAGATGAGCCACGAGAATGATTAAAGGATTAGAAAACGTGCCTTATAGTGATAGACTCAAAGAGCTCAATCTATTTAGCTTACAAAAAGAGAATGTTAAGGGGTGACTTGATTACAGTCTATAAGTACTTACATGGGGAACAAATACTTAATAATGGGTTCTTCAGTCTAGCCGAGAAAGGTATAACAACCCAATGTCAGTTTTAAATTGCAGTAAGGACTCCATATAAATCCTGATAAGTCTAACTATGGTCTTCTACTACCTGTTATGCTGATGGAGAGATGCTAAGCAAGTTATATTCTGCCAAGGAGCCAGGAAACAAAAAGAGAGAGAATTATGTGCTGAACTTATGTTATAAAGGAATGGCCAAGTCTGGCAATTTCTCTTAACATTTTGGTTCATACCCCCCTATGATTTGTTCTGTGTTTGTGTGTCTGGGAGGGTAGGGCGGCGGGGGGCTCAATCAAAACTCAGGCCTTGTCTGCACTACGTGGGAATGTCGATCTAAGCTATGCAATATGAGTTACATTAGTAGCAAAACTCAAGTCGACATAGCTTAGATCTACTTACCGCGGGGTTCACACTATGCTATGTCGACAGGAGACGCTCTTCCGTCGACGCCCCTTACTCGTTCCGGTGGAGTACAGGAATCGACAGGAGAGCGATCTGTGGTCGATTTAGGGGGTCTTCACTAGACTCTTTAAATTGACCACCGCTGCATCAATCGCCACACGTCCATCCCCCTGGTAAGTGTAGACAAGCCCTCAGTTGAAGCCACACCATTTTTTCTGCTTTCCACCTAAAATAACAATAAAAGCTCAAATTTACTTAAATTTCAGCCCAGGTTTGTATAAATCTTGACTGCATTTTGTTCAAAACTCATTGGTGACTCTTAGTGAACTGCTCCATGAACTTGGCCCATGTTTCAGGTATGTTATATTCGGGTGTGGGTCTCCATATAAAAGTTTCATGCAACTCTAATGGATCAGTGCAATCTCTGAGTGTCTGAAAATTCCCACTGAATTGCACAGCTGAACACAGATGAGCGCAGTGTGTTTAGAGAGAAAGTAAAAGGCTCCGTAACAATATGCTTTATCTATTTATTAATTTAGTGTAAATTTTATTAAGGGGTAGAACTTCATAGAGGTCTCTTACAAAACCAATCTGAAAGACAGTGGCATTAAAATATCAGCAAAACAATCAGATTATCATACAATTGCAACATAAAAACAAAAGCGGTCAGATTCAGACACACAGATGATAGCAATCAATGCTTATTCTAAAAGTAACTGCATATAACTTTTAAGGAAGTTCGCAAAAGGTGTATAAACTTGATTTACACTCAGCATGGTGGCTAAAAGCAAACAAAGCTTATAACAATCCTTATAAGCCAACACAGAGAAAAAAATCAGCCAGCACACAGGCACGTCCGAACTTTTTAGTCCATTTCCAACAAACAACAGAAGCCAGGTGGGAGCTGATACTGTATGCTAATTACTGGCCAGCTAATTCAAACACAAAACAGCCTACTTGATTTCATCAGGTAACACAGCATGCCACAAAAAGTGTAGTCATTTTTTAAACTAGGTTTATCTGATGCAAGTGTGTAACTATAGGCAATACATTTCACTTTTGGGGATGTTTTATTTCCATGCCAATTCACAGATCAGAGATGGCCAAGGATGTGTCATTTGTGAAGCACTCCTTCGCAGCACATGCACAGGACCTCTCTACCGAATGGCCTTCTGAAATCTCGCAACCTCTTGTCACTGCTGCTAGTTCAACCAAGGGGAAAAGAATTGAAATAGGGGTTGGAAGGTGGGCATCAGTATTAAGAAAAAGATCAGATCCTACCATGACCTTTTTAAATAGCACAAAATCACTATTTCCCCCCACCCTTCACGCACTGCACCAATTACTTTGAAATTGGAACTATAGCAGCCTAGTTACCAAAACCTTTCCTGACCTTCTAGCTCACTAAGGCCTTGTCTTTACAAAGATTGTAATGTTAGATCATGTTAGCTAGCTCAATTTATGATCTTCTAAAACTCTAATCGAGGGAAGGGAAGTTGTACTTTTAGCAGTTGCCCAACTGGTAAAGTAATAAAGCCTAGACTCCTCCTAAATTTCAACACAATCAGCTTAAAATTAGAGTTGTCAACTAATCACAGTTAACTCACACCATTAATTTAAAAAAATTAATCGCGATTAATCACAGTTTTAATCACACTGAAACAATAGAATACCAATTGAAATTTATTAAATATTTTTGGATGTTTTTCTACATTTTCAAATATATTGATTTCAATTACAATACAGAATAAAAAGTGTACCATGCTCACTTTATATTATTATTATTTTATTACAAATATTTGCACTGTAAAAATGATAAAAAGAAATAGTATTTTTCAATTCACTCATACAAGTACTGTAGTGCAATCCTTTTATCATGAAAGTGCAACTTACAAATCTACATTATTTTTTTTACATAACTGCACTCAAAACCAAAACATGCTGATCACACTCGTTAAAAAAGATAATGCTGAACTCCCTGGGGGAGAATTGTATGTCTCCTGCTCTGTGGTTTTACCCACCTTCTGCCATATATTTCATGTTATAGCAATCTCAGATAATGACCCAGCACATGTTGTTTGTTTTAAGAACAGTTTCACTTCAGATTTGACAAAATGCAAAGAAGGTTCCAATGTGAGCTTTCTAAAGATAGCTACAGCACTCAACCCAAGGTTTAAGAATCTGAAGTGCCTTCCAAAATCTGAGAGGGACAAGCTGTGGAACATGCTATCAGAAGTCTCAAAAGAGCAACACTCCGATGCGGAAAGTACAGAACCCGAACCACCAAAAAAGAAAATCAACCTTCTGCTGGTGGCATCTGACTCAGATGATGAAAATGAACTTGCGTTAGTTCGCACTGCTTTGGATCATTATCGAGCAGAACCCATCAGCAGCATGGACACATGTCCTCTGGAATGATGGTCAAAGCATGAAGGAACATATGAATCTTTAATGCATGTGGCACATAAATACCTTGCAACGCCAGCTACAAAAGTGTCATGTGAATGCCTGTTTTCACTTTCAGGTGACATTGTAAATAAGAAGCGGGCAGCATTATCAAATGTAAATGTAAACAGTCTTGTTTGTCTTAGCGATTGGCTGAACAAGAAGAAGGCTCTAAAGTTTAACATTGTTTTATTTTTGAGTGCAGTATTTTTGTACATAATTCTACATTTGTAAGTTCAACTTTCATGATAAAGAGACTGCACTACAGTACTTGTATTAGGTGAATTGAAAAATACTATTTGTTTTTTATAGTGCAAATATTTGTAATAAAAAATAAATATAGAGTGAGCACTGAAGTGTTGTAACTGAAGTCAATGTATTTGAAAATGTGGAAAACATCCAAAAATATTTAAATAAATGGTATTCTATTGTTGTTTAACAGGGCAATTAATCACAATTAATTTTTTAATTGCTTAATACAACTTGCCTTGTCTTGACTAGAGTTTCAGAAGAGGTTGGCTAGATTGAACTAGCTAACACCATCAAACACTCCACCTTTAAATCCTAATCAAGACAAAACCTAACCCTTTTAGCCAATCCCACCAGTAATGATGAGTACACTGGTCAACCTCAACCCCCTCCCCAAATGCTAAAATATTGCTGTGTTCCTATAATCACAAGCAACCCTGACCCATCCAGCTGCCAAATGTTCAAACCTACAAAGGTGATTTGCTATGTGGGTTACAGAAATCTGCCTGAGGCCCAGCATGTCTAACTTTGCACAGGACCCTCAGAAGCTGCGTGACATACCCTGGATTGCTGTGTGCCACCCCATTATTTAGAAAGGTTGTCTCAATCCTTTGCCAATTTAAACAGAACAGAAGAACCTCAAACTCACAAGCACATCTACTCCGTTTGCAGCAGTGTAACTACATGTGAAATAACAGTAACATGGAAGAGCAATCTCAAATATTGTGGGTTTCTTTTTATCATGGCCTGCAGTCTTACCATCTCAGGCTGTGATCCCATTGGCTTTCATGAGGTAGAGCAGAGTCAAGCCTAATTGGATAGAAAATCTCTAGGAAAAACCCAGAAGTAGTTTTGGTTATTCAGTATCAGAAGGAACATTTTTCCCTCTGCATCAATACCAAAAAAGTGCTCTAGTGTATTTTTAGGGGACAGTCCTGTCCCTCAAATAAAACATAACCCAGGGACTTGACTGCTTATGGTCCATAAAGCTCCTACAGCACTTTTCCCCAAGAGTAGAGGTGTTAATTCTGTTGGTAACTACATTCTGAAGCCATAAACTCCCCCACCAGTATCAAATGGATATTGTATCCTTCCTTCATTTCTGTTTTAGATTATAATGTAACATTGCTAAACACTGAAACAGTTGTCATTTATTACCCCAGAGGTGGCAGCACTGTGCTTCAGCGGTGTTTCCTGTACGTGTAAATTGTTTAGATTAAAAGGTGTTAAGCAAAGTAGATATAAGGACCCCAATTCTCCAGTACAGCTGAAGAATGTTTGATGCAAGCATGGAGGGCTGTGTATGCAGGTGGCTTTGAGCCAACTTTGTGCTCCCTTGATCCTAGGGCTTTCCAGGTACCAGGCCTGTTGTCAGAGCAGTCTAAGGGCTGCTCTAATTTACACCAGCTACCAACAGCCTGCAAGGCACATTATCGCAGGCAGGAATAAGCCCTAGTGTAAGGATGACTTGACCACTCTTCCTTTTCCCTAGCCAGGCCTCCCACACTGGCAACTAGCAGGAGGCAGTAGAGTAGGCACCACAACATCACCCAAGGGTCCCTGTACCTATTGGGTTCCGGGAAGTGGGCGGGCGGAAGCCTGCCCACTGTTAAAGGATCCACCCCCCCAGCCTAAGGGGAGGATCCACATGACCTGAAACCCAACTGATTTCAGGGGACAACTAATGAAATAACAGGGACAGGAGTGCGGTCAGAGGGTCAAAAGAAGGGAACCTGACGGGGACCCAAGGGTCCCTGTAGCGGGGCAGTCACCCCGCTCCGGCCCTGAAGGGGTTAAAACAGCCCCGGGAAAGGGCTGCCCTGGGGAGTCAATAGGGTAGGCTGATTGGGAAGGCAGCCACAGCTGGGGCCAATCCCAATTAGGAGACAGCTGGCCCTATAAAAGGGCTGTGAGCCAGGCACTGGGGTAGTCTCTCTTTAGCAGTGGAGAAAGAAGGACCTGGTGGCCTGGGAGCAGCATACTAGAGGTATAGCAGTGCTGGGGAAAGGCAAGAGGAGCTGGGGAGCTTTAGCCTGGCAACTCACTAGGCTGCAGAAGGCCTAAAGAAGGTACTAGGGCTGCAGAGGTGCAGTCTGGGGTTAGGCGGAGGTAGCTGGTCCAAACCCCCTTGCTGATGATGAGTGGTCATGACAGACTGCAGTCTGCCCCCATGAGTGGGGGCTAGATGATGACTGGCAGTAGCCACTGAGGCAAGGTGGGGATATAGGGTTGGGGGGGTTCCCCTGGGAAGGGAGACCCAGACTGTGCGGTACTGAGGGGGTAGAACCCTGAGATAAAGGGGCATCGTGGTCTGGGAGGGACATGGGGGGCCTGAGGCAGGTGAGCCACCAGCCTGTAGAGGGTGCTCTGAGCTGGAATTGAGCTAATTTCCAGGATAACCAGCAGGAGGTGCCATGCTGGTGAGTCTCACTTCATTACAGTCCCCCATACTGGGGAAATTCTCTAATGTCTGGATCTGCCAGATTTAGGGTTGCTTTCTGCTGGAGGAGCAGTGCAAATCAGCCCTACCACAGAATAGGCTCTGGGCCAATATATTTCAGATATTACTGTTAATGCATATTTAGGAAATCCCATTGTGCAAATAGAACAAAATTCAAATTACTTTATTTGCCTTGACTCAGTACAGTACTAAACATACAAACCTCACGTATTCATCATAGAGATGACAATCTTTGTCAATTCATACTTGAATTCAATCCTTAAAAAGTCTATTGTACAGTACTCTAAATATCTTTGACATTACTATGTCTTATTTTGTTTAACGTATACCCCTTCACATTTGAGTTCTGCCACTTTAGTTAAGTGCCTTCTATGAGTTATTGATGCTCCATGGTTTTGCAAGTACTTTGTTCTTTATCAGCTGTGACAAGATTTTTAATCTTTATACAAGAGAAACCAAGCACAAGCAAGGATGACCTGTCAAGAATACTTACAACTTTGTGGTTAACTCTCTCTTGAGTGTGATTTAATCGACATGGTGCTGCTTGACAGTATACAAGATACAGCAACATAGCAAAATCTAGATATTAACCCTCAGAGACTCAAAGGAGGTTGTGAGACTTGAAATACAAGCTAGATCACCTATGATGCTCAAATTTCTTGTTTAAAAATTAGCAAGAAGAATGTTTCTGACCTATGATACAAAATGAAATTTGGAATTTATATGTTTTTAATGCTGCTAGATTTACCCTTTTAAAGTTTTCTCTTTCTTAGCAGAACAGGTAGTACATGATCAGTGGTGGTGTGAATTTCCCCATGCTGTTGTGACAGTGTGCCTTGACCCTAACTTAGAAGAGAGGAGTTTTGAGGGAGTTTTGAGTCTTCATTGCAAATTCAGCTCTGGGCCTCTCCGTTGAGATTGCCAGGAAATGTGGGTGCCTCTTGCCAGGGGATTTTTTGTGATGTACTCATATCTCCATTAAGAACTGAAGTGTAACCACTAACCCACTGCTTATAAGTAAGGCTACGTTATGTCATGGACTCCGTGACTTCCAGAGACCTCCATGACATTCTCTGCTTCAGCCCCAGGAGCTGCAGGACTCTGGAGCTGACAGCCAGTGGGGCCCTGGCAGGGTTCCGGAGACAGCAGCAACAAGCGACAAGGGGCCCCCTGTAAAGTTCCAACAACAGGTGACAGACTCCTGAGGGGACCTCCTCAGGGTTCCAGCGACAGGCGACAACCTCGCGTGTGGGGAGGGGGATGCCTCAGGCGAGCAGCTGGGGTGTCCCGTTTTCTCTTTGGGAAATATGGTCACCCTGCAGCTCTCAGCCACCACGGCAGCAGGGGAAACCATGGAGCCGCAGCAGCAAAAGTCAGACAGGTCACAGCTTCTGTGAATTTTTGTTTATTGCCCATGACCTGTCCATGACTTTTACTAAAAATAACCATGACAAAATCTTCGCCTTAATTATAAGTCACCAAATCTGCTCCGAGATATTATAGTGATGGATGCTACAGAAAAGAATAGATAGAAACAACCATTAGATACTAACTTTCTTTTAATGAGACTTGTAACCCAAGGATCATCTTTGTCATCTTCATCCACAGATCCAAGCCAAGTCCAAATCTTGCTGATTTTTTTTTTCTAAGCAACATTTTGAAGATCCAACCTTCTACCCCAATGGCTAACGCTCTCATCTATGTTCTATCTCCAGCTACACCTTTTAATGCCATACCCCCCCTCCAATCCATCAAAAGTGTAACCTGTACAATTATCCTCCTCACCTGGCAATATGACTTCTGCTTTCTGAGGGCCTGATCCAAAGCCCATTGAAGTCCAAAGAAAGACTCCTATTGACTTAAGTGGATTTTGAATTAATCCGACTTCACTTTCTCCAACACATCAAACATAACAGTTGTGCCCTCATCTTCAAGGCCCTACATAACTTCTCTCCCTCTACATATACAGCCTAGTCTCATATCACCCACCTACCCTCTCCACTTGCCAGTGATGTCAGTCTTGATGTCCTGTTGATCCACCTCTAACACAACCATGTCAGTGTCTTTATTCCATGCCACCCCCATTCTCCAACAATAACCTTCTGATTCTGTTCCACCAACTAAGTAACCTCTGTTCATTCTATCCATCCTTTAGATTCCCGTCTGTGATGCCTACAAGAGTGAGTCAATAACCATAATTATTTTAAATAAACACTTAATTGAGCAATCAAGATGTACACAAACAATGTAACAGCACAACCTGCTGCAATGTGTGGGCTAATTCCTCAATCCCTCCTCTGCTGTTTATTACTTTCATTCTAATCTCAGATTAGATGATAAACTCCCCAGGAGAGGGACCATGTCTGTCTTTTTGTTCTGTAAAGTGCCTCTCAATTTGCTTGGCTCTGTAAAATAATAATAATAAATATTGAGCATAAATTATAGAGGTTCTCATTATAGACTCGAAATTCCTTTTACAGTCAAGACTATTTTAACAGACTTAAAAAATCAGATGTCAATTTCTGTATTCGGTGCCCAGTAATATCAATGGGAATATGAGGATATTTTAGTGCTTTTAGAAGATTATTCGATTAAAGAATTCATTTGCAACTCTCCTTAAAGAACCGCTGCCACGCTCCACTAAATTTAGAACTTGAAAATATTCAGTTGAATAGTTCTATAAAGGTGCTTAGAAACTTCAGAGTATGAATGTAAGTGACCTAGTTTAGTCTTCTAATGCAGCCAAGAATATCTCTCTAGAAAGAGACATAGCAGTCTCAGGCTTCAGATGAATGTTGTGCATGCCTCTACTAGAGCTGAAGTCTACGATTTAATCTAATCTGTTTAACATCTGAGGATCTAGTTTTAGATTTTTTGGCAGCTAACATATGTTCCCCCTGTGTTAACTACGTAACAACATCATATAGTTTAAAAAAAAAAAAAAAAAATCCAGATCCGTTCAGGCTCAATTACCTCATGAAACTATTTTAAAATTCAGGCCAAACAAAACAGCAGTATTTCAGTTTACTAGCATCATTTTGGTTCACAGCTGTTTTAAAAGGACACATTCTAATGTTTTATGGCATTCACCACCTGCAGCTCGGATAAAAGTATTTATCCCACCTTCCCCTCGTAGAGGGCTACTTGTACCAAGGAAGAAGAATTGAGTGAGGAGGCATTAAACACAGAGGGCCAAAATAATTGGTTTTGTAACCATTCTGTTGTAGTGATGGAATGGAAAAAAATAAAATGGTAAAGTTGCCAACACAAGAATAAAAGTCAACTATAAAATAAGTAAGAATCTTCCGAATAGTAAGTTTCCTAAATTAAATATTTATAAACCTGGCATTGACATTTAGAATCTTTTTTTTTTTTTTTTTTTTTACTTACACTAAATTAACTTTTTAAAAAAGAGTTATGTGAAAGGTCTGTTTAACCTCCAGTCTTAACGTACTTAGATTCTAAACTCTTTGGGGCAAAAACTGTTTTCACTATATGCATGTACAGTGTCTAATAGGGACTTCAGTTGCTATTGTAATACAGATAATAAACATAGGGTAAACAGTGAAGGCCCCTGAAAAAGGCCTGCCTGGGCCAATAAAAGCCATACTTTCACTATGACAGGAAGGATTAAAAAGAAATTGGGGGTCAATCAAGTGGGGAGACAAAAGAAAACACCAAGAGGGGGTAGGGCAGGGCTGGAAGTGTAGAAGGAGAGAGTTAGTGAGGGATGCTGACCAGAAAAGGCTAGACGTGAAAGGGAACAGTTTATTTGTGAGCTCACCCACATCCTTGTGGTGATCTCCCCCCCCCCCCCCTTTACTGAGGACAAGGTCCACAATGACACAAGGGTCAAGTAAATGGCTTTGGACAGCAACAACAACAAAAGAACAGGAATGGGACTGAGGGCAAAAGTGCCTGTGACAGGATGTACTTGCCCCACACTGGGAACAAAAGGGTTAAGACAGTACTTTTGGCAGCAGAAACCACACGCTCTTGCCTGTGCTGGGCATGCTCTAACTTAGGGTGACCAGATGTCCTGATTTTTATAGGGACAGTCCTGATATTTGGGGCTTTTTTTAATATGGGCTCCTATTACCCCCCCCCCCCCCAACCCTGGTCCTGATTTTTCACACTTGCTATCTGGTCACCCTACTCTAACTGCTGCTGCAGTATAAAAGGAAGCAGCCTAACTCAGTCTGGGCTGACTGCTGAGGAGGAAGGATGCACCTTGCTGGTTCCAACTGCAGAGCAGCCGGAATCCTGGACCGCGGGAGCAGGAGACACCGAGGCCCAGACAGGCACCCAGGTACCTGCAGACACCCCAGGGAGACTGCAGTTGCCGGGAGTGGTGCCGCCCAAGGAGCATGGAGACTCTGAAGACACCCCGACTTCAACTGTGGAAGTTATGGTAGGAAGTAGCCCAGGGAGGGACTAGCCAGTGTCCCTGCAGCATTTGGTGTGTTTTGGGTGGATTTCCTGCCAACTTGGTGGCCAACTCATTCGTCACTACCCCTCTCCCCTGTTTGACTCTGGCCATTGGGCTGCATTGCCTGGCAGTCAGTGGGTAGTCCTGTTGACTCCAGCCATTGGGCCATGCAGCCCTGAGACTAAGGGCCACCTGCTGAGAAGGCCAGTTAGTGCTAGATGTGGTCATAGTTTTCATCATGGGTGCACCTGTCCACTGGGAATTATGAGACAACCAATTCAGTTCATATAGGCCATAAAACAACTGTCAGACTGCAAAGCTTTCAGCTGAGGTGAGGCAAGGGGGGTGGGGAGGGTAAGAGGGGAATTCTCCAAGAATATCAGAGCTGGTTGAATACCCAAAAAAAGTTAATACAATTTTTTCAATGAAAAAATTGCCCAATTCATTGACTAATGAATATTGCTCTCACCATATCTAGACTACTCATCCAAATTTCAAAGCAAATTTGGATCCAAATGTATTTTCCACTCCTTCATGTCACTTCAAGCTAAAGCTATAATGATCTTTTCATACATAATTTTCAGACTAAGAATTATTTAAAGAAATTTGTGAATAATTTTGAATTACAAATATATTCAAGAATTTCAGTCCGCCAATGAACAACTCACAAAAAAAAGCTATCTTCACTGTGTAAATAATTTAGAATACATTATTTATTCAGTTATGACAATTTGGGCTGGATTCAAATCAGTAAAAAATTCTGTATCCTGAAACTTAGCCCATCAGACATAGTTTGCCAAAAAGCTGATTTTATGGAATATTTAGTATTTATAAATTAAAATGCAGTTGTATAAATAGCTGATAAGAATGAAAGTTTAACCACAGAGCCAGATTAAGTCATAGGCACTATAGACCTATGCAGTGAGGTCTACCTGAGTCTGCAGACAGCCTAGACTATTGGCTCTGAAAGGTGTGATGACTCCAAGAACCACTACTTTGGGGACCTTGCTGCTACTACTACCCCGACAGAGGTGAGAGAATACATCATGGTTGCTGCAGTAAATACTGGGAGGCATCCCTGCTTTTCTGTGGAGAGGAGAGAGGGCTCCTGGTAATCCTAAGGGGACAAGTCTCTGCTGCCACTTCCAGGGAAGTCGTGGGAGGAAAGGACCCTCATGCCACTTCTCACCCTCCTTCTTGAAGAACAAGAGGAATAAAATAAAAAACACACAGCAGCCTAGAAAAGGGGTTACTAGAGCCAAATGAATTTTGCACATGAAAAGTCAGAAACCTCAAAGTGTTTAATAATGGTCTCTCAGAAACTGTAATCCCTAGCCACATAGACTCCAGTGGTAGGATTAAGGATGATTGATCATGAAACAAACCAAGAAATGTGGTGGATTCTCCATTTCTCAAAATCTACATATCTAGACTAGATGCCTTTCTAGAAGACATGCTTTAGGCAAACACAAGTTACTGGGGTACACGGGTAACTGAATTAAATTCTGTGGCCTGTGTCACACAGGAAGTCAGACTGAGCTAATGGTCTCTTCTGGCCTTAAAAACTATTAATTGATGAAGGGCATAGGATTATTTTCCAAGACTCCTTGACTTGGGTGGAGTTAATTACAATATGGCTACAAAACTTTGAAATTGCTAAATTTTAAATGGCAAAATGGTGAAAACAGACACTGAAAAATTGAACTGGGTTTATGAAAGAATAGGTCCTGATTCTGAGCTGCATCTTTCAGGAGTTGCGTTCCAGGAGGGAAAGGGGCAAAGATGGCTTTAAACCACCTTTGCATGCCCTGACTTCTTGACCTGGCTCTGGGCCTTCACTTTCCTCCTCCCTCAGCTCAACTGAGATTGGGGCAGCTAACAAGGAGCCCTTGTATGAGAGGTGTGTGCCAAATTTGGGGGGTGGGGGAGGAGAGGGGTCTATGTGTATCACCCCTCCCTGTATGAACCCTAAAGTCTTAAACATAAGACAGTAAATAAAAAGAATTCAGCTACACAGTATTTCTTTTTAATAGGGGCTCAGTCAACTTGAGGTTAATTTGAACCTTTGTACTGCATAGTTCTAATTGATTGCCATTGAACTCACTTGAAGATGAGTAATTTTACCAGGTGTCCCATATTCAGCATTGGGAAATAGGGTCACCCTACCTTTCTCATAATCCATCGGTGCAGCAAGCAGCTGCCCATCAAGCCCCAGCTGATAGCCACTGGAACACATACAGTACACTTCTCTACAAGACAGTCCTGCACCAGTGACAGTAGCAGTAGAGAGCCAGTGCCTGCCTGGTCCCCTCCCATGCTATGTAGCAGCAGCCACTGGAGTCAGCAGATATTGCCCCATGCCATGTAATTGGGATCAGGAAATAAAAATCAGTCTTCTGCCAGCAGTCCTTTATGTTATGCCTTCAATATCATGGAAAATTTAACCTTGGGCAAAAATGGAATGAGGGAAATCACCTGAATCCCTAAGGCCAGGTCTACACCCAGCCGCTAGTTTGGCGGCTGGGAATCGAAGTTCTGGGTTCGATTTATCGCGTCTGGTCTGGACGCGATAAATCGATCCCGGAAGCGCTCGCCGTCGACTGCGGTACTCCAGCTCGGCGAGAGGAATACCGCGGAGTCGACAGGGAGCCTGCCTGCCGCGTGTGGACCGCGTCTGAACCGCGGTAAGTTCGAACTAAGGTATGTCGACTTCAGCTACGTTATTCACGTAGCTGAAGTTGCGTACCTTAGTTCGAATTTGGGGGTTAGTGTAGACCAGGCCTAAGTATGCAAGGGAACATTGCAGAGAACTGGAGGAGTGGTGCTTACATTCTTGGAAGTGAATGATATTCCAGAAAATCTGGAGAAGGTGAAATCCTCCATAGTGCGATGTATGGCAAGCTGAGATGTGTTGGCAATCTACAGTATCCTGCAGGGGAGTATGAAGACAAAGTCATTCAAAAGTTTCAAAAAAAGTTTTGCTCTGTGCAAAACTGTCACTTGGGAAAGGTGCAGTAAAGAAAGGTGATTTCTTTATAAGAAATCAGTGGCCAGCTGTGATCAGGGCCGGCTCTAGGCACCAGCAAAACAAGCTGGTGCTTGGGGCGGCACATTTTTAGGGGCGGCACGGCCGGCGCCAGAATGCCGCCCCTAAAAATGTGCCCCGGCCGCCCTAGCTCACCTCCGCTGCTGCTGCCACGCGGGCGAAACAGCTGATTCGCGTGCTGCTTCTCCCCCTCCCTCCCAGGCTCTCAAACCTGGGAGGGAGGGGGAGCAGCGGCGCGCGAATCAGCTGTTTCGCGCGCCGCGGCCGCTCAGGGTCTCCCCCTCCCTCCCAGGCTCTCAAACCTGGGAGGGAGGGGGAGATCCCGAGCGGCCGCGGTGCGCGAAACAGCTGTTTCGCACGCCGCTGCTCCCCCTCCCTCCCAGGCTTGGGAGGGAGGGGGAGATCCCGAGCGGCCACTGCTCCCTTTCCCTCCCTCCCAGACTTGAGAGCCTGGGAGGGAGGGAGGGGGAGAAGCGGCGCCCGCGCCTCGGCCACTCGGAGTCTCCCCCTCCCTCCCAGGCTCTCAAACCTGGGAGGGAGGGGGAGACTCCGAGTGGCCGCGGCACGGGCGCCGCTTCTCCCCCTCCCTCACTCCCTCCTAGGCTTGAGAGCCTGGGGGGAGGAGGCAGGGCTGGGGATTTGGGGAAGGGGCGGAGTTGAGGCGGGCCGGGGGTGGGGTAATTAAAAAACGGGGGGGGGGGGAATTGTTTTTGCTTTGGGCGGCAAAAATCCTAGAGCCGGCCCTGGCTGTGATCATTGACCAGTCTGTTACAGACCTATGAAGCTAAATAATGTGAATAGTTAACAGATAGACTAACTGGAGACCAAGTTATTTGTGGCATAACTGATAACTAGGTCAAGGTTATTGTGAGAAATGGACTTGATAGTAGATATTTGCAAGGTTAGTGAAAACTATACATCTCAGATGAACACATTAGCAAATATGACAGCCTTATAGTAACCAAGACAAAACAGGGAGTGAACTGGGGACTTCCAGAGCTAAAAGCATAAGACGTTACAGCTTGAGCTAAACTCTCAAGGGGAGGGCAATAATAGACAGAGGGGCATGTGTAACACACACTGAACAATGGATTACGCAAGCGGTGAAAAAGTACATCTAATTATAAATTCATACCAAGGCAAAATAACAGCATATAGTGTAAATAAATGGCAGCGATCATACTTGTTTGCAATAAAAGTGGAGGCAATCACATGACATAAAGAGATCCACCATAAGGAGTGTAGGAGATACTGACTACTATTATATAAGAAAGGTAAACCTCTTGTGAACCATGCCATGTGACTGCAGCAATGAAATAAAGAGCAGTCTCTCACCAGCACACCTCTGTGGTACATCCTTGCTCCACTCCACTTTCTAACAGTTTCTAATTAGGAGCCACTTCAGGGCACTGTGCCCATGGACTTTCCCCAGCTAGGACACATCTGAGAGAAGCCTTTTTAACAGTGCTAGATTAACCACAATGTACTTTAGGCTTGTGACTACTGTTCTGATCTGGCATGAGGCCCCAACCCTGGCAACCAGGCATCAGATATCAGCCACAATGTCTCCACTGCTTCTGTATATAGCAATATTGCCACCCTGAGCATGCAAAAATCATGTCAGACCCTAAAGCTCATTATATTGGCTCAAAAATCATGAGATTGTAAAAATAATAAATGTTGGAGTCTTTTTATTTGCCTTTTGGGCCTGTAAGGTTCATGTTTTCAAGCTTTTCTTGATAACCATGAGGGCTAAAACCATTTTTATTCTTTTAAATGAAAGCAGAGATTCTCCAATAATCACATGACTCCAGGAGCTGGGCCTTTAAGAAAAACACTAAATATGTTTTGTACAGCATGTGGCACGACAGGGCCCTGGTTCATGACTAGAGCTCCTAAGCAGTAAAACAAATAATAATAGTAATTAATAATAAATATAGCAAGAATTATCAACACTGATGTTTGGCTCTGCAGAATGTTGCCTGCAGGAGTCCCCCTTTTTGGGCTATGCTCCGCATATTCACACACAGAACAGTATGCGAGAAGATTGCTGCTGGCAGTGCTTAACACATACATTTAGGGCTAAATCCACAGTGGACTTTAGGTGCCTAAATCCAAAATTTAGATCCCCAAAAGCCCCGCTCAGCTACTGCCTAACCCTGTAGGCATCTAAATTCCCTAAGCATTTATATTACTGCTGGTGGGCATGCGCACAGCTGCCTAAATCCCGATATCCATTCCCTTAGCTCATGCCTAAACCCCAGTGGGATTCCCAAACTAGGCATTCTTCTGCTTTTCTCGGCTGTGGGGACCATAGGTGCCAACTCAGTGGGTGCTCCAGGGCTGCAGCACCCACGGAAAAAAATTAGCTCCCTCTCTTCCCCCAGTGTCTCGCGCCTGCCAGGGGCCCCGCCGATCAACTCCTCCCCCTCCCTTCCCGCACCTCCCGCCCCCCGTGGAACAGCTGATCTGCGGTGTGTAGGAGGCGCTGGGAGGGAGCGGGAGGAGCGGTGATGGGGCACACTCAGGGGAGTGGATGGAAAGAGGCGGGTGGGGGTGGGGCCTTGGAGGAAGGGGTTGAGTGGGAATGGGGGCGGGTCCTGGGGCTGAGCGAGAGTTGAGCACCCCCCAGGGAAAATTGGAAGTGGCATCTGTGGTGGGGACTGATCCGGTAGGCATACTCAGAGACCACCTCATAGAACTCAAACTGAATTGAATCCCACACAAAACGCAGCTGGAGGAGAATTTAAAACAAAGTCTTGGGGCAGCTGTTGGCTGTGGAAGTGCTGCTGGAAGAAGGGGGAGATATCGCTGGACAACTAGAATTTGCACAGAGCCTCTATGAAGATGGCTCCCGCTTCTTGGGGATCTATTAGGGGCTGGACTTACGGCCTTCTATAGGGCAAGTAAACCTTGGTCCCTCAACAGAGCAGTTTAAGGGCAGGGGATACTCTGTGCTCCAAGTCTCATGGAGATTTCCAACCCCGTAGCGCTCTCCTGTGGGTTTCAGAAGGCAATCAATCCCATTATTTTTTTATTGGCATAAGGGAGCTCTTTTCTAGTGCATGGTGATAGAGCAATAATCTACAATGTACAGTCTTATCACCATTTATAAGTGAATCATATAAAACTCCTCCATTATCATACACCATAAAAAAAGATTAAGCCACATGTACATTTTAAAAGGTAATTATTATATTTAAAGGAATGAAACTGAATTCTGAAGGACCGCAGTACCTTATATAGCACCAGTGACTGCACCAATCTATTCTTTCTATTAAAATAGTTTTTATGATTCCAGACTTGTATTTTTGTTAGAAAATAAAAGTTTAACGGCAAGCACGGCTGCTGAAAAGTGCTAATGAAACCTGCATCTGCCTAGTAGGGCCAAAGAAGCAGGAGAAGTGGCAGATAGCAGCAGAAGAGGGCAGGGCAGATATGGAAAGCAGTAACAAGAGAGGCAAAGATTTATAAATGGGTTCTTTGTTACCATGTGTTACAATCTATATTTGTATCTGTGCAAAATTGTGCTCAACAGACTGCAGTTCAGAAGAGGCTAACACATCATGATGACACCAGAATTGGGCACCAGAATCCTTGGATTGAATTATAGCTGTAATGTGTACAGTAGGCTGTGCATAATTTGGTTAAATATAAATCAAATGTGTATTTGGGAACTATAATTTATGTGATTAGGCCAAAGATGTATGTGTGTAACCTGTTATTAACCTTTTGAAAACAGTAGTTTCTTCAGAACACAAATCAATGTAGTATTAAAAAAAAAAGATCTGAATTAAGTTATGTAACAAAATATGTCCTTTATATGAAAATAAAACAAACTGACGTTTGCTTTCCTTTGTAAGCCAGATGTTTTAATTGTTAGATAAGCTCCTAATAGTTTGCGCTTTTTTGAAAGGAAAATAAAAGTATATGAATAACTTCTCCTTCCCCATGGTTTTCAGAGAAGCTACTTTTCTTGAAGATTAGGAGTCTTTTGGATTCAAGCCCTAGCTCCTCGTATATCTTCAAACTATGGTTTGAATTAGTTCTCTTTTCTAACAAAAAACTCCTGCTGTTCTTGAGAATCTCTTAATTACTTTTCAAGCTTCCCCTGTTTTGCAAAACTCTGTGAAAATGTAATTATGATGCTAATAAAAGGAATGGATTTTTTTTTCATTTGGACAGAAAAATACAAAATACAGAGGTGTGCACAAGATACACTGTAAGATTACATAATTATAAATATGCAAACAATACTATATAAGAATCTTGTGTTAAGAAAATGTACTTGGGGGAATTATAATACAATGGAGTAAAGTAGAAAGCACAGTGTGGATTTCAATCAGGATTCAATCATGGAAAGTATTAGGAGCCAAAATTGGACAAATATATGTGTTCAAAATTCCATATCAAGATAATTCCATAATGCTGAAACTTCATCCTCTCAGAGGTCTAAGTAGAAATAGCCTGTTTCCCCCAAGCTTCACAAAAACATAATTCTTAGATTAAAAAATACCCAACCTGTTTGTTCTACTACAACTGATACATGTGTTTTGGAGGCAGACAGCGGCTTCCAATCTGTTATCAGACATAAAGATTCTACACACATAGGCAGAGTTGCTTCAATATGAGCTGCTGTCTTTTTGAGAGCAAATACAGACTTAAAGGCCTGTTTAGCCAAAATTATACAGCACAAGGCCAAAAGGAAAAAACAGCAGAGAGCTGCAAATGATTAGTGAGTGCTCATGTAAATTATCTCTCTGTCTTCCTCAGACCACAATTCTTTATCCTGCAGCTAATCCTCTCTGTACCCCAGCCATACCCAGAGGGAAAAAAGCCTGTGAATCCCCAAACTAGGGCCGAGCGAACCTATGCTCTACAGCCCCATTATGGAGAGATGGATGGGTTTGGTGTAGTTGCTTTGCCTTGTCCCATTAACTGGGGTCAGCAGTGCAGACCCATAGAGCAGGTGTGATTGGCACAACTTTTACAAACCATCTGGCCTGGCCTGATAGTCTCAGTTTGAAATCAGAGTTTTCCTTCTCCTACGGGAGCTGCCTGCAATGACTAATGAACCCCACCTTTCTGACAAAGGCACAGAGATGTGAAGTGACTTACCCAAGGTGACCCAGCAGGTCCATAACAGAGCCAGGAATGGAACCCAGGTTCCCCAAGTCCCAGTCCTGCGCCCGCTTTACAGTACAACGCTGCCTCCTAGTTGATGAGAGTGTTTTAAGCTAACAGATAGGTAGATTTGGAAGCTCTCCCCCAGGATCACTAGTGCGGGACAGTTGAAGGATGCTCCTACCCTAATTTCCCAAGGTGGGGGGAATCCTGAGCCCTATCACTTTCGTTTGGGTTCCATCCTCACCCACTACATCCGTTTCAGCTGCCATTTGAAACTCAGCAGGTAGGGTCATCCCTTCAGAATTTCTTTTTTTGGTGACCACTCACCCTCTGCGGTAAGCATTTGGGGATACTGTGAGCCTTACATTATCCTGTAGTAGAAATCAGAGAGAAGGCAACTGAGATGTGCTAAAAATTATGCCAAAAAACATCAGATATTGCATTGCATTCATACCCCCGATCCTCATGCTATCCTTAGTGGCATGGTTATGCATTATCACTTATGCTGGTGCAAATCCAGAGCAACTTCACTGAATTCAGTGGAAGTACTCTAGATTTACCCAGGTCTAACTGCAAACAGAGTTTGTCCTACTGGGTATGGCTCAAGGACCCATTGTACAGAGCCCTTACTTCGAGAGAGACTGCATAGCCCTGAGCTGCTGCACAAGGGCTTGATCAGGTGCGGGACCAGGGTATTTGAATGTTTATAAGGAGAACCTCTCTGAAGCCCTTGCTCTATACAATCAGACATTTGCCAGCTGCAGTTGGTACTGACATGGAGACCCCAAGGTGCACAGGCTGCAGGTACTGCTGCCTAGAAGAACAGTACTGTAGTTTGCTATGTTTCCCTCTGGCGAATTGGGCAGCTTTTCAGAGGTATTATACCAAATTAAACTGTCTCTCAACTTCTCACATCTTTCTACTGACCGCACAACCCTTTTTCTCTGTTTATTAGTCTTGTGCAAATGGGACCACTGTGGTGAGACAGTATCGTATCATACCACTTCCTCCCTGCATGTGACGTTTTTAGGAATTCATTGCATTAACTGATTTGTGCCTCTGCTCTCCATTCCTCAGCACACGAGCCAAGGCAGTGTGCAGCCCGCAGTTATTGTTGTTTAGTTCTGAAGGTGAAGTGGAAAACGTGTCAACATCACTGTTTTGTTAACATTAAGTCTATGTGCTAAAGGGAACTTGCCAAAAGAGAAAAAATACAACAAAGGTTGCTGTGCTGACTGTTTGTTCTCAGGAGACTGATTTTCTGACATCACCAGTACTGGCAGAGCTGAATGTTCCTCTTTTGGTTCCTTTGCTGCAATTTAGATTGCACAGTTGCAACTCATTTCACTGCTCTGACCAATGGGGGGGATTCTTTTACATGTTTTCTTCTGGAAATTGAAAGTAAATTAGAATTGGTGCTCTGCCAAGAATGGAGAAGCTTCTACCATCATGAGTGTACACTACAAGCCAAATCCCCAGATCCTCCCTGTGGACGATAAGTGTTTGCCCAAGTGTTGAGCTAATAGCTAAACCTCAGATTTGGCCCAATGAGTGTTAAAACTATTACTTTAACTTTCTTCCCTCCCAAAATGTGTAAGTGAATATAGTCCATACAAAAGAAAGCAATAGCACTGGCTGGAAGGAGCATCGTGCAGTTTTCCCCATACTGCTGTGATGATATCGGCCTGCTTGACTAGAGATTGATTTTCTTGACAATGATTTTCTATTCTACACAAATAGGGAGTGGGATGAACCCCCAAAATAATTTTTACAGATGAAATAAAACAGGAATTAAAGTAAGCTCTAAAGAAAGGAATTTTGATCTAAACAATGTAGTGCCCAGATACCACAGTGATTAGTACCAGATTAGATTAGTTTAAAAATTTGTTGTTCTCTTTGCTGCTTCTTTTTCAGTTCTAATGTAAAAAATGTATTTCTATACAGATGACCAAATAGTGGAAGCATGTATTTGTGCTATTTGTTAACATTTTGATTTGACCATATTCATGATTCTTTTCTGTATGCTTTCTGCAAAAGTTTGAGTGCTTGCACGTTTTCAGCCAGAATCTGCCCATTTTGCACTGCCTGAATAGTGAAAATGGAGAGAGTGGTCTGGATAATTTAATTGAAACTTTTGTGATTTGTTTCCAGACAATTCACAATCAGAAAAATTCACTGAACAAAGGATTAATTATAAATTATTCAGCAAACTCTGTCTCACAAAATGTTGTCAGCATTGCATGGATATTCAATCTCATGAGTCCTGCTGACATTGGCAGGAAATGTGTGTCTTAACCTCTGCTCACTGCTGTAAAAAAGTGGAGTTTTAAGTGGAATCAGTTTATAGAAAAGGTCATTTTTTATTAGAGAAAATGCTTTTCCACATCAGAATTGTTTTAAAAAATATTGAGACAGGAGAGGGAGAAGGGTCTGTGGGGAAAAAAAGTCTTCTGCTGCCATTTTTATTTTGAAAACCTGGTTGTTTAAATGCTCTTCTTACTTTATAGTAAAATTTGCTTCTAATTCATAGCCTGATTAACATGTGCAGTTCCAAATTCTATTTTCTGTTATCATTTTGCTGTGGAATACATGAGCTAAAGATATAGACTAATCTAGAATATATTTTTTAATTAGATTGTACAGTAACATGGTTTAATTCTGTCCACTCAGGCCAGGCCAAACTGGGCAGCAAATGAGTTTAGCAATGGTTATTAATTTCATTGGTTTGTGAAATGAGGATCAGAAGTACTTGGAAGTTCTTGCATCCCTGCCACACTCCCTCTCAGCTCCTCCCTTCTCCCAGCCCCCTAGTTCTGGCCACTTCATTCCAAAAATAGTCAAGCGATAGATTAGTTTGCAGCTATTTTTACTTTCATTTGGAGGGAAAAAATCTTCTCCAGAGACCTAAGTTGAAAAAGGAAACCAAAGCTATGGCTTACCCTACATGAAAGATTAAATATTAATAGCTAAAAGTTCATTGAAGCTGAATGCTGTTTACAGAGCAGAACCCTGCCTGAGTGGATGCCAAAGAGATTGTGCCGTTTTCTACAACAAGGATCAAATTCCGTTCTCATTTACACCGGTGTGAATCTGATTGTTAAATTCATCTGGATTTACACTGGTATAATCAAGGGTCAGATTCTGCTCCCCTTACGGATAGTAAGTCACTAAGTAGTACTTTAATAGTGGCCATCTTACACCACTGTTACTAAGGTATGTTTACACTCCAATCGGAGGTATGATTGTAGCATGTATAGGCATACTCAAGCTAGCTTTGATCTAGCTAATTCTGCTACCTATAACTGTGAAGCCATGCTAGCACGGGTTGTACAGGCCTGCCCTAGGTACTTACTCAGGCAGTTAGCCCACACTGAAGTCTGTGCTGCTGTGGCTTCACTTCTATTGGTACCCAAGCTAGCTAGAGCACAAGTAGCTCAGGTATGTCTACATGTGCAGCAATCACATCACCAATTGCAGTGTAGACATGTCCTGAGAGTGTCATAAAGTGGGCCTGAGAGATTATAGAATCATAGAATCATAGGACTGGAAGGGACCTTGAGAGGTCATCTAGTCCAGTCCCCTGCACTCATGGCAGGACCAAGTACTATCTAGACCAGCGTTTCTCAAATGTGGCCACCGTGGCCACATGCAGCCACCAGGGGCTTTTCTTGTGGCCACAACCTCCTGGGTGATGATGGGGGGGTGGGGAGTAACCCTCCCCCAGGGCCACCAGCAGGGGCTGGTCTCTGTCCCCTTCTGGAGCCACAAAACTGTAGGACCAGGCGGCCAGCGTGAGTTCCCCACCTTCCTGGGGACAGTGGGGCTTGGGCTTCAGGCTTAAGCCCTGGGGTGGTGGGCGACAGGCTCTGGCCATGCAGCAGCAGGCTCCATCCCCCAGCCGCAGGACTCCAGGCTCCGGGCTCACCCCCTGCACATCGCCCCTGGCCCTCGCTGCCTCCTCCAGTCTTCATCTGTGCACCAGGGCCCCAGGCTCTCGCTCTGGGCTCACCTCCCCCATCTCCCCTGACTCCCGCTGCCTCCCATTTATCCCCCATCTAAGCCCCTTGGCCCCCTACCCACCTCCCCATCCAGGGTTTAATTTGTCCCCCAGCTTGCCGGGGCTGAGTAAGTCTGCTGTGAAAAAGTGATATTAACAATATCACTTTTCACAGCCTCCCAGCTAGCTAGCAAGTCTGCTGTGAAAAGTGATATTAACAAATATACAAAATGTCACTTTTCACAGCAGACTTACTAGCTAGCAAGTCTAAAAAAAAAGCAACCAAAAAATAAAAAAGCAAAACATGCAAAGAACCTTATTTGTGTTTCTATTCTGTTTAGGTCCAGTAATGAATAGACAATTGTACATTATTTTTAATGATTGAGTCTGCAATAAAACCCTACATAAATAAATTACAATGATTTGGACGTGTATATGCGCACATATATTTGTTTTTCCTAAAGTTAATTAAGTATTTTAGGAAAAATTGTCATATCAGCAACTAGAAAGAGTTGGTGGCCCCACTCTGAGGCCATCCAAAAATTTGTTGCTAGAACCCCTGATCTAGACCATCCCTGACAGGTGATTGTCTAACCTGCTATTTAAAAGCTCCAATGACGGAGATTCCACAACCTCCCTAGGCAATTTATTCCAGTGCTTAATCACCCTGACAGTTAAGAAAATTTTTCCTAATGTCCAACCTAAACCTCCCTTGCTGCAATTTAAGCCCATTGCTTCTTGTACTATCATCAGAAGTTGAGAAGAACTATTATTTTCCCTCCTCCTTGTAACAACCTTTTATGTACTTGAAAACTGTTATCATGTCCCCTCTCAGTCTTCTCTTCTCCAGACTAAACAAACCCAATTTTTTCAATCTTCCCTCATAGGTCACGTTTTCTAGACCTTTAATCATTTTTGTTGCTCTTCTCTGGACTTTCTCCAATTTGTCCACATCTTTCCTGAATTGTGGTGCTCAGAACTGGACATAATACTCCAGTTGAGGCTTAATCAGCGCAGAAGAATTACTTCTTGTGTCTTGTTTACAACATTCCTGCTAATCCCAGAATGATGTTCGGTTTTTTTGCAACAGCGTTACACTGTTGACTCATATTTAGCTTGTGGTCCACTACGACCCCCAGATCCCTTTCTACAGTACTCCGTCCTAGGCAGTCATTTCCCATTTTGTATGAATGCACCTGATTGTTCCTTCCTAAGTGGAGTACTTTGCATTTGTCCTTATTGTATTTCATCCTGTTTACTTCAGACCGTTTCTCCAGTTTGTCCAGATCATTTTGAATTATAATCCTATCCTCCAAAGCACATGCAACCCCTCCCAGCTTGGTATCATCCACAAACTTTATAAGTGTTCTCTCTATGCCATTATCTAAATCATTGATGAAGATATTGAACAGAACCAGACCCAGAACTGATCCTTGTGGAACCCCACTCATTATGCCCTTCCAGCATGACTGTGAACCACTGATAACTACTCTCTGGGAACAATTTTCCAACCAGTTATGCACCCACCATAGCTCCATCTAGGTTGCATTTCCCTAGTTTGTTTATGAGAAGGTCATGCAAGACAGTATCAAAAGCTTTATGTTAATTTCCTATAGTAAAAGGTCATGAAAGACTGTTTTGCATCCCGCAGTTAAGATTGATCCTGTTTAATCTTATTTTGCTGCTTAAATAATGTTGTGACAGAAGAGCATTGAATACAAAGCAATTTAGATACTTCCTGGTGACCACCATCCGGGAAGATGATGGAATCATTGGTGTGAGTCAAGGCTGTGCAAGTATGCAGTCTGTGAGAATTGCCTGCAGTGGATAAAGCAGTATCCTCCCAGTTGCTGTGCATCATTCTTTGAAGTATTCCCTGAAGGTAAGTATGCTACCCAACTGAAACAAGTGTGGGTAAAGCTTATCACAATATCACATTACCACTATTGAGCTGTTTCAGCTTAAAATCAGCAGTGGACCCTTTGTTTGTATATCTTGTTTCTAAACTTAATGATAATTTTTTAAGAAAGAGAAGGAATGCTCCATGAAAATGTGTTAAAGAAAAGACATGATAGATCATCTGGTGAATATATATTTAGGGCTAGGTTGCACAACTGAAATAAAGATTCTGGAAATATGTATAGTATTTATAGTTTGACTGGAGAGAGTGCTTTTGTTCTGCATGTGAATCCACTCTTAGAAATTACTTTATTGTGCTCCAAAGTTAAAGAGGGAATTTCTCCCCCCCAGTTTATAAGAAAACAGGTCACAAACTGGCTTCCTGTTCATTAAGGCCCTGATTCAGAAAAGCATCCCAATTCAGTGCTTAAGTGCTGCCCTGAATTGGGGTGTAAGAGCTAAAGTGTGGAATTACAATCTGCCCTGCAAAATGTACATGTGTTGCCCCAGAAGCAGCACAAGGAAAGGCTCATGCTTCAGAGAGGCACCGTTCCTTCTCTTTTTCTTTGCTCCTACACTGCTGATCAACCCTATGCTGACTGGTGCATTGGGGACAAAGTCAAGGCTCCCCACTCACTCATTTGAGGGATGCAGAGCCTAAGAAGGCAATTCAGGGACATTGGGGGAATGGGACTTACTTCTTCTTTGGCTCCATGCGGCCACATTTTGGCCCCAATATATGGAATGGTTTCTGTCAGGCTGTGAGACTGACCCCTAGGCATAGAACCCCAACCTTTCATTACAGTGTTACTCATATTAGACATGAGCTGCCATACTGGTATTAGACATTCAACCTTTCGACACTGCTAGTGCTATCAATATCTTTGGTGACTTCCGGCACTAGAATCTAAATGGTTTCACCTCTGAAGGTTGTCATTGGTGGTACTTCTAATGCTGGATATTAGCAATGCTACTAAGGTCTAATGCAGGAGTTCTCAAACATTTTCATAGTGTGGGTCACATGTTAACAGAGCTATTGACTCATGGAGAACTTCCTGTCTCGTTCACAACTATATGGACCTGCTCCTTCATGATTTCATAACATCCATGGCCACTCCAGTGATTGGTTATGTTGAAAATACTATCAGAAAAGTATCTGATGTATTTTAGCTGTCTTTTAATGCAATTCAGCAGCTGGAAACAAGGAAGAGATCAGCACTATGTAATCAGCCAAATCTCCACATACTACCAGCAAATTGTCCATGAGCCACAGTTTGAGAAGTGCTGGTCTAAGGCAATTCTTATTACTTATTATTTGTATTATTGTAAAAGCTCCAGTCATGGACCATGACCCCATTTTGCTAGGCTTTGTAGAAGCACAGAACAAAAAGTCCCTGCCCCAAAGAGCTTACAATCTAAGTTTACCACACTTGTGAGGAGTAAGTAACCAAGGGGTTGGATTAGGAGGTGGAAAAGTAATCAAGAGAAAGAGATGCCAAGAGAGTGATTGGCAAAGGGAAGGGAAGCAGCAAAGGAGGCAAGTGGGAAAAGGTTGAGGTAGGAAGACAGGCAGGAAGCCAACGAAGGGCTGAGGTTGTCATTGCTGTGGAGAAAGAATGGCAAAGAATGGGTATGAAGGTAAGAGGGAAGTGTGAAGGTGAAGGAAAGGAGAGAAGAGATAAAAGGGTGCAAAAATGTGCCAGAAGCCAATGGGAAGATAAGTCAAACAAGACAAGGGCCCCAGATGTTCCCATTATTCATCACATCCTGTTTCTCCCCAACACAACTCTTCTTCACTTTCCTTAGCATGTTGAGTTTTATTTTGTTAAAGTTGAAAACACTCAAATCTATCTGTTTTCTCGAGTTAGTGAGCAAAAAGAGAACTTCGTTCCAGATGTCAAAAGCCATTTATTACTAAATAAATAAATGAGACCATAAACTGACAGACAAGTCAAATTATAATATCTCATCTGTTCTGTGAAATGGATAAAACAGAGTCTGCGTACATCATAATAACCTGTCTCAGTCTGCCTAGACTCTCAAGTTTTTAGGGCCAAATTGTGGCTGCTCCTTACACAGGTCTGCAGAGCATGGGTTGCAAGGAATCTCCCTGTCACTCCCAATGCCTATTTAGCAGCCAGCCACAATTGCAGGGCCTGTGTTTAGAGGTGCTCAGGGATTGCTTTCTCCAGACATCTCTAGGTGGTACAAAATGTCGCAAAAGGATCAGGTGAGGAGACAGGGCTATGGCTCTGCCATTGGGCTCACTGTGGGGGAGAAGGCGCAGTTTGGTGCAGCCTGCGCAGCCCCTTTGTGTACAACGAAGTTCTGAAAGGGATTGGGAGCAAAAAAGGGGAGCCTTTGCTCAGGCACAGTCCCTCCCAATCTGTCCCGGGACTGGTGAGGCTCTTGAATAGTGAATAACCATTGGTGTTTAGCCCACTCACTTAGGATTTCTGAGTTCCCATAACATTTTTCAAAGTGTATGCACTGTTGTTAGTGCAAATGCAAACTGTCACCTGAGATCTCAGATATTTATTTCCCCCTATTCCTGGAGTGAAAAGTATAGCACAATTCAGCTTTTTGTAACTGCACTCTGGAAAATGAAAGTAAACCAGTGCTGTTGTAGTGTTCACTTTCATTTTCAAGAATTATAATAATTGTACTTTGATCTGAGGCTCTCAAAGTGCTTTACACACATCAGTTAATTAATTCCACTTTTCATAGGAACTGGGTATTATTATCTCCGCTTTGCAAAAGAGAAACTGAGGAAGAGAGCAATTAAGTGACTTGTCTGAGGTCATACAGTCAATCTGCCTAGGTCTCCACCCCCCATACTTAACGGAAAAGACCATTCTTCCTCCACAATGTTCACCGCGCAACCTGAAACCACATGAAAGTAACCTGGTTTAGGGTTTCAATACAAACTCAAGACTCAGTGCAGCTTTGCCAACAGACTCGTTGTGACTTTTGTGAACTTTTAGAGTGAATCTAGACCCAGGATTGAGCAAACCTGGCCAGATATGTGGCTTGGTGACCAACCATGATGTAAAATATATTAAAATGGATTATATTTGATGCTTTTGACTGAGTTTGGTTTGACTTTTGACATTTAAACCCAAAGTCATACTTGAGGGTTTGAACTCTTATGAATCAACAACAGCCTTGCATAGCCCACACAGTTTTGCACAGTTCTCTATTTTTCCTATAAAATTTAATGGTGCTTTGGGGCAGAAACAAAGAAAACCTGAATTCTGATGTCAGAACTCTTGTTATGGTTTCAAAAGAAACATACAATTTAAGGCGCATATTCCCCAGAGTGTATTCAGGCCTGTTTTATTCAAATACATACATGGCAAATAATTTATAGCTTCTATAAAAGATTTTACAATGGCAATTAGGACCTGATCCAAAGCCCATTAATGTCAATGGGAATAGTTGCATTGATTTAAATGGGCTTTGGATCAGGACCTACTAGGAATGTTCACCATTCTTTGGGTCCTTGCACTATACAGAGAGGAGGGAGAAAATATGTGGATGGTCCACATGTGTCTATCTCACCTTCTGGGCTCCGACCAATGTATTTTTAATTGCCAGTAATGACCAGTCCATTATATTTAAATTGCCAGCCAATTTCTGGTCCATCATTTTCCTGAACTCAGTAAGCAGATGTACAGGCAGCTGGGATACTCGCAGCTTCTGTGTCATTTCACCTCATGGGAGATGAAATGTAGCAAACCATTTAGCTGGTCTCCACTGCACTAAGGAACTCTAGGCAAGTAAAGCAGTGCAGCTAATTCTGAAGACTCACAGGCGTGCAAAGGTACCATTGAAATGCTTCTAAAAACAAATGATATCTTCTATTGTCTCAAAGGAATAATAAACGGTGGCTGGCTGATTGCAGAATATAATAATCACCCATCTGAATTAGTAGACATTCCTAGGAGTGAGTGTCTTCTGCTTTTCCATACAGGATTTGTAAAGATAACATTACTCTGTATCTAAAGAACATGGCTCTACAGTGCATTACTATATGACAGCTATATTAACTGAAGTTAGAAATTGTTAGATTCAGAGTTACACTCCGTCAGTGTATTTAGTCACAATAACACTCTTATTCAAAAATAAATGGTTATTGAAAGCCATTTCCACTAATATGATACTTCAGGAACTTTTAAGGAAAAGTAATCTTCACAGTAAGTGGCACTTCATCTGTAATATCAGGCATCTTAATCTCATTTGGGTTGATCTGGATACTTGGATGTCTTAGACACTGTATTAGTATTCAGTTTTACAGCATATTTGAATCTCTGCTACTTTCATTATTCTGAAATTTATTTTACTGTTTTGACCTTGTAACTAAAATCTAGAAGTCAGAGGACCCCCCGTGAGATCTGAGTGGGCACTAAACATTCCCTCAGGATTCAGTCCCAAAAGCTCTTCATAAAGTGGAAAATCAAAATCAAAATAAACTTAAAAGAGTAGGTAAAAACAGTGGGCCAGATTCTCTACTACCTTCCATTTGTGCAATGTAAATGTAAAATGTATTAATGTTTTACAGCCACTTTGCACAGCGAGAAATGTCTATATAAGATGCAAATATAGAAGAGAACCAGGCCCAGCTAGTTTAAACTATTGCAATAAGTATAGCTAGATGGGCCTAAACTTAGTTACAAAGGAATATCTTAGGAAGGTCTTTTATTTGATTTGCAGTTAAAATCTGCTCTCATCTATATTGTCTTTCACCAAACTCTCTCTCTCAGAATCACAGGTGCAGCCAAGTATCACAAAGATATGAATGTGGATCAAGTTCCAGAACATTCTTTAATACGAAAAACAGGCTTTTTTCTTCTTCCAGTTCCCACCCAATACTTCCTTGTAGCCCATTTAAATGTTATGACCTCTTTTCAAACCAGGTAGCCATAGACCACAAGAAATATGCTCTGTCCTTTTTCTTATAGGCTAATATTCAAATGTCCAGTCTTAAACTAGCATTTGAGCATTGCATCATAACTGGCCAAGCGTTAGAGTAGTAGATCTGGTTTGAGTTCAGTTTCTATGGCATAGGTCCTACCAATGGCCAGGGGTCTATTTCTGGTGTTCAAGGGATATTACACCTCTACCCCGATATAACGCGACCCGATATAACACAAATTTGGATATAATGCGGTAAAGCAGTGCTCCAGGGGGGGTGGAGCTGCGTGCTCTGGCGGATCAAAGCAAGTTCAATATAACGCAGTTTCACCTATAACGCGGTAAGATTTTTTGGCTCCCGAGGACAGCGTTATATCAGGATAGAGGTGTACTAAATTGTGCCCTTTGAGGGCAACTGTGTGAAAAAGAAAAAATGTATTTTTATTTGTAAAGAGAAAATGTGTTTCCCTGAGCCACAAGTTGCAATTTTTAAATTGAAATATTTGAATCAATCCCATCACTATGGGGAGGTAGTAGAAAGCACTGCCTCCCACAGGTGATGGAACTAGGGGTGCTGGGGGTGCTGCCCCACCGAGTGGCTTGAAATGGTTTCCATTATATACATAGTTTACAGTTTGGTTCAATGGCTCTGAGCAACCCCACTATACAAATTGTTCTAGCATGGGGTGGGTAACTATAGCCTGTGGGCCAGATCCAGCCCACCAGCCATTTTAAGCCAGCCCTCGAGCTCCTGCTGGGGAGCAGGGTCTGGGGCTTGCCCCACTCCAGCACTCCGGCACTCCAGGCGGGGAGCAGGTCGGGGGCCGCTCCACATGGCTGGTGGAAGTAGCCACGTGGCTGCGCTCCGGCGCTCCATCTGGGGAGCAGGGTTGGGGGTCGCTCCACACAGCTCGCAGAAGCAGCCGCATGGCCGCGCTCCGGTGCTCCAGCCAGGGAACAGGGTTGGGGGTCGCTCCACACAGCTCGCAGAAGCCTCTGCTTGGCCCCCCTCTGGCACTCCAGCCAGGGAGAAGGGTCGGGGGCCTTTCCACGCGGCTCCCGGAAGCTGCGACATGGCCCCCCTTTGGCTTCTATGCTCTCCAGTGGGAGCTGCAGGGGTGGTGCCTGCAGATGGGGCAGCGTGCAGAGCTGACTGGCCGCGCCTCCGTGTAGGAGCCAGAGGTGGGACATGCTACTGTTTCTGGGAGCCGCTTGAGGTAAGCGTCGCCCAGAGCCTCCACCCCTGAGCCTCTCCCCATGCCCCAACCCCCTGCCCCAGGCCTGATCCCCCTGCTGTCCTCCGAACTCCTTGATCCCAGCCTGGAGCACCCTCCTGCACCCCAAACCCCTCATCCCTTGCCCCACCCCTGAGCCCACACCCCCAGCCAGAGACCTCACCCCCTCCTGCACCCCAACCCCAATTTTGTGAGCATTCATGGCCCACCATACAATTTTTATTCCCAGATGTGGCCCTCGAGCCAAAAACTTTGTCCACCCCTGTTGCCTCCCAGTTACCTCTCACCACTTACCCTGCAGGCCCAGGAACAGCTATGCTGTAATTTAAGAGAGCTCTATGTGGCTGCTGTCCTTCCCTGCTCCAACTGCTCCAATAGCTCCTATGTGGGCCAACTGCTGCATTGCAGGGGAAGGAGGAGATAAAAATTCTTGATCCTTTGTTTCCTGGTTCCTGTGGGATCCCAAGGGAGCACGGGATAGGAGTTTGATGGGCTCTACCTGTGCTTAAGGGAGCATGTAGCAAAGGACAGCAACACTCACACCACAGTTACCCAGCGCAGTCCAGGAGAGGGCAAAAGACAGAGAAACTGAGAATCAACAACCAGTTACGGTTCCCTCATTCTCTGCTTGGCCCTAGGCGGGACCGGCTCTAGGCAAAGCAAGCACGTGCTTAGGGCGGCACAATTCCAGGGGCGGCATTCTGGCCATTCTTTTTTTTTTTTTTTTTGCTTGGGGTGCAAAAAACCTAGAGCTGGCCCTGGCCCTAGGCCTGGCATCTGGTTAGAGCAGCTGGTGGCTGCCCTAAGTTACATAAACTGGTTATGGTCCCCAATCCTCAATAAACCAGTGGGGATAATTGGAATGTATTGAACTCCAGCCACGCCCCTTTCCCAGCCCCAGTACACCTCTGCCCACCTTCAATGTCCCCATTGTGCCAGGATCTGCAGGGAGGGAGTATAAGCTTTGGCTATACTGTCTTGATGCTGTTGGGGACTTCCCTTTCTCTAGGGGAATCCCCAGCAGAGAATTTGTGGGTAATTTCTGTTTCCTTTACACTGCCTAAAGCAGTACAAAGGAAGAGGGCCAGAGCATACAATCTGCTTTAAGTATTGATTGTGGCCCCTGAGATTTTTGAAATATGTTCAGCTCTCATGCTGGAAAGGTTGGACACTGATTTCTTTTGTTGTAGAAACCTTCTCCTCAACCATGCATAACCTGTTTATCCCATTTCCTCCATAGGTAGAAGAACTAATAGCTCTTCTGTATTTTTATCCATCTTAGATTAGAAACCCATCTTTGATCATGTGGTTAAAGAGGTTATGAAGCCAGTACAAACGAACAGGAATTTGGAAAAGGACAGAAGATACTGACTTATTTTATCTACCCTTACCTCTCAATGTTTTCTTCCACCTCAGAATTAGATAGATAATGCAAAGAGTGTTTCCACATTTGCAGCCACTGCATTAGAATGGCATTAAAAATAAAGGTTTTTGCTGTAGCAGCTAGAAGAGATTATTCTTAAAATAGTGGATTCAGTTGTTAACAGTTTCTGTCTTTAACCTATCATGGTATTATCCTCTGCAATTATCTTAAGTTAGGCTTTAAACTAGCACGTAAAAACAAGCCTCCACTCTTGACACTAAGCAGTGATTTATTTCCTACCTTGAAGAAAAAGTCAGGATTTTATTAAGAACGCAGAAGCAAGTTATTACTTCCCTCCCACTCCCACCCATCCCTAATATGTTTTATCTTTATTCTTTAGAATCCTGGATGGTAAAGCACTTGAGACCCGTGAGGATCGCTGATTCCACATTGTTATTGTTCTAATTTTTTTCTTCTGGTTCCAGTTGAATGATAGTTAGTGGAAGCTGCTTCAGAGCACAGGAGAGGAAGAGCAACTGAAGAGTCCTGATTTTATAGGGGATAGTGGAAGAAAAAAGGTCTGTAGATGTTTGCATGCGACTTAAGTCTATTTTCATATTTAATGGTTTGAACAAATTGGGATAATTAAGTATAATCCAATCTTCTGGGGGGTTTTTTGTTCTGTTTCATAACAAATAAAGAAGACAAACTACTAATAACTTGTCTCCGTGCCCATAAAATTATTTTCCCTTAGGATGGTAGGAAAAATACTTTGCTTAAAATAGTTTTCTGTCAAGGCACTAGGAAAACAACAAGCTTGTCATTGTTCAGGATTCAACCATGACTGTTTTGATTTCGAACATGATTTTTTTTAGCAATCACAATTCATGAAATTAAATTGAAAATCTAATATTATTTCTGTTGTTGCTACTGCCCTAAGATTTTTCCCTGCTGGTCCACTGCACTCCACTCTATGTGCTGGCAGCTGTAATGTAAAATGAGTAAGAATTTTGATCTCTGAATTGCTGCGTCTCAGTGCTTCAGAGATCAGGATTCTTGTAAATTTCTCTTTACAGTTGCCAGCATAATAGCAGAGTTTAGCCAAGTAGCAATAAAAGCAACAGGAAATCATGGGGAAGAGACACACATTTGGAGAGAGTGTGAGGAAAACCAAATTGGAAAGAGGGAGGAAAAGTAAAGTACGGGAGCGAAGGGAAAAAAGAAAATATGTAGTGGGCCACATATCCTCTGGTCTATTTTGGCTTTGTGTTATTCCAGCAGTGTGAAGGAGTCATGCAACCAGCAATAGGAGGGGAATCCCTGGGTAACATAGAGCGACTGTAGAGGCTCCTACATCAACCCTCCTTCCAATCTCAGTCTCCAGGCATAGGTGCACAGCTAGGAAAAAGGGGGTATAGTCAGCTACTCTATTCAGTTGGCAGAACAGCCTCAGGGCCAAAGCCCTGAAGCTACTCAAACCTGCTATGAGGCTACTCAAATGCTCCACCCTCGCAGAGTCCCAGATCTCAGACTCCAGTGATTTTTCAGTCCCAGAGCCCAAGCCCTGCCAACCCAAGTCAGCTGATCTGGGCCAGCCATGTTTTTTTTTAATCCCTGTGGCGACATACCCACAGAGGCTTCCTTAAATGAAGAAACCTTAACAGAAGGGTCCTTCACTCAATAGTATGTAGCTGCTTATAAGATGCTTAAGCCAGGGGACCCTACCTTGGATGATCTCAACTGTGGTGTCTCTACCTCAGGAAGCCGTAAACTTTTATAAGAATTCAAAACTAAGGTTGTTTACTGTGTGCCAACGTTCTAAATAGCGTTAGTTTTTAAAAAACACGTAAAACTGGACAGAAAATATTCTTATGTGCATGTCTTAGCATTCCAGCATTATGGGTGAAATCCATCATGGGAGTTTTGTCATTGACTTCAAAAGGGCCAGGATTTCACCATATATATTAATAAATTACAAAAGTTTTCTAAAGCATATTGAATAATACAGTGGTAACCAACCTTTTCTGTCTGAGGGTGAACCATTATTTCAAAAGGCCAAAATCAATATTTTGGTACAGATGGTTTTACCTGTTCTACCCCATTTACACTGCTTAGTTTCTTTCAAAAACTTAAGCTTAAAAATGGCAAGGCATGGCTCAGGGAACACATTGCCAATTCATAATCCAATACAAATTTTCTTCTTAACATAGTGGTCCTTAAAGGCTACCATTTAGAGCCCTGAGCCAGAGGTTGGACACTGATGGAATAATATTGGGCCTGATTCTCAGTTACTCAGTTCTTACACCTGATGTAGGGACAAGGGTAGGGGATCAAAGGTACCTTTTGGTTACTTTTGCTCTCCCTTGGCGAAATCCAGGCCTCATTGAAGTCAATGGGAAAACTCCCTGTGGAAAAGTCTGCCACTGTGGTTGGGCTTGGTATAGTGGGTCTCCTACTCCTTTGGTGTCCCTGCAGACAGTTGCTCTGGCCCTGTGGTGAGCTGACTCTTCCTGAGACTTGGTTTTCCTTGCCCTTGGGAACAAGCCTGAGTCCAACATGCCAGGTCTGGCAGTGTCACACTGGAGGTTTAGTCCAAATTTAGGCTTTTGGGGCTTACCAGCCCTTGACTCCAGGATCTTCATGCCCGTGCCCTAGATAGGCCAATATGGGAAACCGGCTCGCTCTCTAGTCTGGATTCCAGCCCAGGGACCCTGTATAAAGCAGAGAAGGTCTGTTTGTTTAGATCCTCTGCTGTATTCCTGTGCTAATGTCTACTGTGACATTCAGCTAGGCCTTCTTCAGTTTCTTCGCTAGCTTACTTTTCTGCAGGTCCCAAAACAAAGGGGAGCCAAACTAGTTATAAAAAACAACAGAAGTTCTGCATAAGGCCCACCTGCCCCAATGAGGCTCCAAACCTTAGGAGTCTCTGGTTGGGCTCTGGCCCCAGCTGGTCTGTCCTTCCAAGCAGCATCCTGACCAAGTCTTCTGCTATGTCAGGGAGACTCCCATTCACAAGCAAAAAATTCCCAATTCACGGTTTAATAATGTTATTTACCACAACAGCAACACTCCCTCTCCTGCTTGGCCACAGCCATTCCACTCCCTTGCTTGGGTGTCAATTACTTTGGGCTAGGAGAGGGATCAGAGCATTCCATGTTCTATTTTTTGGCCTTGTCAGCGTGTGCATGCTGCTCATGCAGTTGGCCCCACCCTAGCAGCAGCAGGCAGGCTCATGCATGCAGGGGCTGTCCAGGCTCTCTCACTCACACTCCACCACACCTGGGGGATGTCAGCATTGATGGGCCATGAGGTACTGCAGGACATCCCCATGCTGCTCTCAACTAGGACCATGGCTGCCACACACATCCAGTAGAGCTGCATCACAGACATGAATATCACATGCCCCCACCCAGCTGAGGGAGCCAGGCAAGGGGAGGAAATGCCCCTCCCCCAGCACCACCTTTATACATTCCCTTATATTTATACTGATCAGCATTTTCAATTTAATTAATAGACACACACTATGAGTTCCCAAAGTAATATACAGGAACTTGTAGTGTGTGTCTATTCAAATGGGCTTTATTAGCAAATTAAGTACCACCACAAATCTCCCTGATCTTAATTTGAAAATGTTGTTCAGTATACAAGGCAGTAGCTGGTTAGCCTCTGGCCCCAGCCAGGCCTGCCTTCACAAGGTTCACTCAAGAGTTCTATTCCCTCTCTGGGCCAGCTACCCCAGAGCTGGGCTTTTCCTCTTTTATCACTGCCCTGCAGGCTTGATACCTGGCACAGCTGTAAGGAGGTGGGGCCAGGGGCGGCTCTATGTTTTTTGCCGCCCCAAGTACGGCAGTCAGGCGGCTTTCGGCAGTGCGCCTGTGGGCGGTCCGCTGGTCATGCCGATTCGGCGGCATGCCTGCGGGAAGTCTGCCAGTGCCGCTGCCAAATTGCCGCCGAATCCGCGGGACTAGCGGACCTCCCGCAGGCATGCCGCCAAAGGCAGCCTGACTGCCAGCCCCTGCGGCTTGCCGCCCCATGCACGTGCTTGCTGCGCTGGTGCCTGGAGCTGCCCCTGGGTGGGGCTGATTGGGCCTACAGGCTCTCATTAACCCCTTCTTGTTCAATATAGATTTGTATATCCCTTCCCACTCTCACTGACTTCAAGGGCATCAGGATTTCATGTCCTCTATTCTGTGGTTCTACAAGGCCCTCTTCTGCCCCTGGTGTAAATTAGACTAGCTGTAGTGTAGTTCATGGGGACTGGGATCTGGACTGATGTAGAGCCCTTATATCAGCTGGGGAAGTTTCCAGCACACAGGATATTCTCAGAGAATCATCAATGCCCACTTCAAGGCACCTTTAAACTACCAGAGCAGTGTTAAAGGGCCTCAATGTGAGAACTGAAAATGAAATGCGTATCTCCATGGTTAGATTTACGAGATCCATCCTGGTATATAAGAAGAAAGGCAATGTCCAGGTGATTCCTGATACCACAAGATTGGCAGCCCAGGCAGTGGCCTTTTACTATGATAACTTATTGTCATTTGAAGAGGGTGTACATTACTTAAAAGGTTATTTATACCATCAGGCTCTGCTGATTGCTCCTTTACTAGCCCTGTAAGAATTTATCTAGGGCATATTGCTAATTGGCACTGCTCCTAGCTTATGTGAAGAGCTTCTCTCAATGGGTCCCTTAGTAGGAACAGAAAAACCACAACTGTTTATATACAAAATAAGAGACAAGGTAGGTGAGATATAGGGTGACCATATGTCCTGTTTTGGCTGGGACAGTCAGTTTTTTAAGCCTTGTCCCGGCTGTCCCAATTTTTTTGGCAAAAGTGGGCATTTGTCCTGTTTGCGCTGCTAACTTGATCAGAAGGAGGGGTTCAGGCTAGCCCCACATGGTGTCCCATTTTCCCTTTGGGAAATCTGGTCACCCTAGTGAGACAATATCTTTTATTAGAACAATTTTTGTTGGTGGAAGAGACAGAAGACAAGCTTTTTAGCTATACAGAGCTATTCTCAGATCTGGGAAAGTTAATCAGAGTGTAAAGCTAAATACAAGGTGAAACAGGTCTTTAAGCATAGGAGTTAACATGTTGCAAGGGACCATTCAAAATGACTGTAGTAAGAAGTAGCTTGTTCCAGTCCTTTTTTAAACATGGGTGGGAATTATATTTGAATTCCTTTCACTTCTAGGAGAAACTTTTAAATGAGAGTGATTAGGACATGAAAACAGGTTATTTCAAAATAGTCAATTTCTCAGAGGAGAGAAAGATTGTTTATTATACAGAAATAATATTTAGGAAGAATGGGGAGAGCATCCAGAGACATGTGCCAACAGCATTTCCAGTCTTTAGGTTTATCAGCAGTGGTTCCTGAGATCTATATTTGTGATCTCCATGTAGTCTACATCCATCAATTAGGATAAGTACTGTAACATGATTTGCACCTAAAATAGAGATGAGCACTGAAATGTAAATGTGGAATAGTGTGAAGATTTAAAAAAAAAAAACTTTAGATACCAAAAAAGGGAAAATATGGTGATTCATCATTAAATATTTATCTATTGTTTGTGTTTCTTCCATGTTAATTGAAAAGGGGGTTGTATTAATAAAAAGTTTAGTGAAATCTAGCTAAAAATTAATTACAGATGATGGGAAGATTAAAGAATTAACATCTATATAATGCTTTGAATATAAGTATTAGCTTTTAAGATATAGCAATGTTTCAATAACATAACCTATTCTTTTACAGGTTTGTCTAGTTCCAGGTTAATGTCACAATTCGTAATACATCTAAACTTGTCTCATTCATGTGTGCTCCTATTTTGGCCTCTCCTATTCTTAAATGTAATGTTTACCTGCATGTGGTAAGTGATATTAATTTACTTTAATATAGTTATCCCACAGCACCTATGGCCAACTGGGGTTCTTCAAGTTACCTTATGTTGCTAGTTGCCCCAGGTTGTTAATATCATCAAGCTCTGCTGATGGACTGCAGAGCCCTGTGGTTGAAATCATTCAGGTAAATACAAATGCTTAGTATTATAAATTAACATGTTTGGCATCTTTAAACCCTGGACAGGGGTTCAGAGCACTGTGCCATATCCCTCAATCCTTCCTGGGGTGGAGTTGTGCGGCACATTACTATTCCATTCTTGTCCCTCACGTCTGAAACACACCGCCAGTGTGGGGATGTAAGCATCCATCAGGGAGTTCTTTACTCTGGTCTTGCTCCCTGATTGGCATTTGGCTTCCCTCTCTGGCTATGTGTTTGAGGCAGAAACAGGAGTTGGACTGATGGAAGGAGGGGGTGGACTGGCACTCTAAAAGTGTGCAGCACTCACTGGCAGGATCAGAGAGAGCGGTGAGGAGCAGAGGAGAGGGAGAAAATCAGAGGGGACAAAGAAACAGAAGAAAGACCATTAATCTGCATTCCCATGTGCTCTTACTATAGTTATCCTTCTCTCTCTCCTACTTCCTCTGTCCTTTGGTAGAAGAGACAGAAGACAAGCTTTGTCCTCCTTTGTGTGCTACACTTCTGCTTCATCTTGTTTTAATTTACACCCTGACTTCTTTGGGGGTATGGCCTTTTATTATGTGTTTGCACAACAACCAGCACCATAGGGCACTGATCTTGATTGGGGCCTCTGGAACTTATTACAATATATAATAATAAATAGGGGGAAAAAAGCAGAAGGGGAAATTCCAAATCTCCCTCTAGGATGATGAAACTCTGCAGAGACCACATGTCTGACCTAGGGCAGATCCTTGCCTCCTGTGCCCTCCCTCACCTTGTATTTAAGCTGGGATGTACCCACCTTAGCCCTCTCAGCACCCAGCTTCCATCAGACCTAGTCCCTTCTTTCACCCATCCAGGTGCCCAGTCCAATGATGTCCATACATAACCCCACTGCAACCACCTTCCCTAAACGTAATCCCCCATGCATCTACCTCCCCTACACATAACCGCCCCCCCTCCCACATACACACCAAGCTCCTCTACACATAACCCTCCAGGCACCCAGCTCCCCCACACATACCCACCCAGCTCCCCAATACCTAACCCACCAGCCCCCCCACACCTAATCCATTCACACCCAGCTCCCCCTATCTAGCCCCCCCCAGGCACCCAGCTTCCCCACACCTAACCCACTCACCCCCACACCCAGCTCCCTGCCACCTAACCCCCCCAGGCACCCAGCTCCCCCACACCTAACCCACTCACCCCCAGGCACCCAGCTCCCCGCCACCTAACCCCCCCAGGCACCCAGCTCCCCCCCTACCTATCCCCCCCAGGCACCCAGCTCCCCCCCTACCTATCCCCCCAGGCACCCAGCTCCCCCACACCTAACCCACTCACCCCCACACCCAGCTCCCTGCCACCTAACCCCCCCCAGGCACCCAGCTCCCCCCTACCTACCCCCCCCCCAGGCACCCAGCTCCCCGCCACCTAACCCCCCCAGGCACCCAGCTCCCCCTACCTACCCCCCCAGGCACCCAGCTCCCCGCCACCTAACCCCCCCAGGCACCCAGCTCCCCGCCACCTAACCCCCCCAGGCACCCAGCTCCCCCTACCTACCCCCCCAGGCACCCAGCTCCCCGCCACCTAACCCCCCCAGGCACCCAGCTCCCCCCCTACCTATCCCCCCCAGGCATCCAGCTCCCCCCTACCTACCCCCCCGGGCACCCAGCTCCCCCACACCTAACCCACTCACCCCCACACCCAGCTCCCTGCCACCTAACCCCCCCAGGCACTCATCTCCCCCCCTACCTATCCCCCCCAGGCACCCAGCTCCCCCCTACCTACCCCCCCGGGCACCCAGCTCCCCCACACCTAACCCACTCACCCCCACACCCAGCTCCCTGCCACCTAACCCCCCCAGGCACCCAGCTCCCTCCCTACCTATCCCCCCCAGGCACCCAGCTCCCCCTACCTACCCCCCCAGGCACCCAGCTCCCCTCCCCACACCCACCCGTTCCCATCCCCCCACTCCCGTGCTCCTCTCGCATCCGATTCAATTTTCTCATCGCAGCGCTCCCACCGGTGTTTCCCTTTAACGCGCGCTCCCGCCAGACCCCTCCACCCCCGCGCCCGCTCGCTTGTCATTTTCTCCTCCCCCTCTGAGAACGTGCGCGCGAGCCCGCTCCTCCCCCGAACCGCCAGCTCCGGGCTCATTGGCTGTCGGGAGCGCGCGCGCGGTGGGGTCGGGTGCGCGCGGCGGCAGCTTCACTTCTCTTCGGGCAGCGGCGGCGGCGGCAGCAGTAGCCGAGGGGGCAGCACGCAGCCCCCACCCCTCGCCTGGCCCGAGCCGGGCCGCCGTGCAGCGCAGCGCCCGCAGCCTGAGTCGGCACCAGCCCTAGCCCTGCGCCCGCTCGCCCACAGGTAACGCCCCCCCTCTCCCTACCCCCCCCCGGCACTGCCTGCCCCCGTCCCCCCCAGCACTGCCTGCTCCCCCCCCCCGCCTCATTCCTCTAACCCTCTCCCCCGGCACCACATCCTCCTGCCCCATCCCTCTCCCACCGCACCCCACCCAGGACATCGCCTGTTCCCTTGTGCCCTCCTGCCCCCCACCCATCCCTTTTATCCCCAGCAATACCTGCCCCCATCACTTTACACCCCCCCACATCCAGCTGCCCCCATCACTGCCTGTGCCCTCCACCACATCCCCCTGCTCGTCCCAGCCCCCTGTCCCATTCCTCTACCCTGGCACTGCCTGCCACCCCCACATCCCTCTGCCCCCCTGCTCTGTTCCTCTACTCCCCTGGCACTGCCTGCCCCCCAACCTCCTGCTCCCCCTGCCTGGTTCCCCTACCCCCTGGCACCACCACCTCCTTCCTAGCCCATCCCTCTACTCCCCGCCCCCCCCCCCGGCTACTCCAGAAGCACTTGTCCCCCTGCTCCCTTGAGCCCCCCACCCCATCCCCTTTCCATAGCCCCATCCATCCCTATGCCCTTGCCACCTCTCCTCATCCCATCCCCCTGCCCCATCCATCCATCCCCAGGTCCCCCAACCATAGCCCCACCGATCCCTACATTCTCCCTACCCTCTCTCCCCAGCATAGCCCCATCCATCTGTTCTCCCACCCTTACCACATTCCCTGACCTGTCCATCTGTCCGTCCCTGTGTCCCCCAGCCAACTCTGTCTATCCATCCCCATGTCATCTGCCCCAGCTACATCCATCCCACAGCTCCCCAAACCCCTCATGTCCCCTCTATCACTCCTACCACATCCACCTTCCCTCTGGCACCCCATCACATCTTATTGCAATAGCCCCATCCATCCCCCTGCCACCCCTCTCCCCCATCACATCCCCTGACCTAGCCCCATCAATTCCCCCTTTTCCACTCCCTCCACCACATCCCTCCTGCCTCTGTTCCTCTCCCAGGGTCCTAGAAATGCCTTCTCTCAAAGTCTTTCTACAAGAACACCTGCATCTTCCAGCAATACCTCCTTCGCTGTCCCCTACAATACTCCCACACACAGGCAAAGGCCACCTTCTTTTGCCCCTCTTATCATCCCTATCTTTTTCTCTCCTCTCCATTGCCCTTCTATCTCCTAGAAATACCCTTTCTTCTCCTTAGTACCTTGTTCTTTAACACCCCTTATCCTCTCTCTGCACTCATGCACAAACACATAGAGGGGTCAAATAATTCGTTCCCCCATTATCCCCTTATCTCCCAGTTATCACTGTTATAACCCCATCCCCCTTGGGATGGTTTCAGAGTAAGGAATTCTACCCTATGCAACAGCCCCCTCTCTAGCAGAAATGGATCTAAACCACCCCACTGCACAATGACAGGAGCAAAGTAATCCCTTAGCTCATTTTGCCCAACCCCCATCTCTTCCTCATATAACCCCTGTGCCTTCCTTACAAAGTCTTCTCCTTCCATCATCCACTGTCACCTATTTCTCACCCCTAATCCTTTTCCTTCCATCCTCTCTCTTTCCACCTTCTCCCTACCCCTGTCCTCCTCCACACAAAGTATCTGGAAAGTGCAGGATAAATGTCATTTTGAAAAGTGCCTGTTTCAGTCTCCTGCTATCTTCTAGTACTGCATAATTATTGCACATTGTGGCTCTACGACATGTGCCTCCCCCTCCCCCTCCAGGCAGCAGGAAAATAGGCGAGGGGTGTGTGTGTGTTTCAGTCTAGAGCTGCAGCAGCTTTTTATTTCTTTCTGGGTTCCTCTCTCAACCATAGACACTGGCCTGGCTGGCTAGAAATCGGACTCCTCCTGTTTTCTCTCCTGTAATGTTTTGCTCTTTTCGCCCTTTATGGTTTCTAATGAAGATCAAGTGAGGTGGCTGCTCCTGCTGCTTCTTTTCATGAACCCAGCAGAAAAGTTCAATTTATCTTTGCTTATAGGAATTAAGGCAGCTTTAGAAAGACCTCATCACTGGCTCAGCTGCCCTCAGGACCTATCTGCACATTGCCAGGATCTCTTTCCCTAGCTGCTACTGTTTGTTTGGATTTTTGGGGGGGTGGGAGGGGGAGGGGAAGCATGGGATAAATGGAAGAAGTAGGTTCTCTTGAACATGTTTGACTTAAAATTTATAGATGGGGTTTGATACCAAGGTCTCTGAAGAATCATGATGGGTTCAGGGAAATACTTTTAATCCCCCTTCTGTTCCCTCCATCCAGTTCTCTCAACACAAGGGCAGCAGAGGGTTTAAATTTCGAATGTGGCATAATTTAGAAGTCCAGAGAATTGGACACAGTCTTTTGCTTTTCTCTTTGCACTGAGACGAGTCTTTGGGGATATTTGGCTTCAAGAAATATTTTGTGTGTGTGTTTGTGTAATTGCACTGAAATATTTTCCCACAATGTCATTCCCCCTGTTGATGTTTCCACTCTCTTGTTGTTCCTTGTTTTTCTTATTTTGGCCACATATTTGAAGCAGACCCTTTCAAATATCCTTTTATCGAGGTTAAATTTAGCTTTCAATCCTTAAATAAAATATAACTTTATTTTTATTTAAAATAAAAGGGAGAGTATGGAAAATATTTGCCTCTGAGAGAGCAAAATAAGAAAATAGCCAGACATTAAATGACAGATTTAAACATTTACATGTTGTAAAAGCTGGCCTTACTTGTTACAGTAATTATACACTATGGGCTACTGTTTCTGTATATATTTGTTGGGTAGTAACCTGAACTCATGAAGTGAGTACAGCAGTTCTTGGATAATAGTAATATTTATAGCAGAATCATCCACAGCAGACCTTCTGTGGACATAAGCTTCATTAAAAAATGTTGCTGATTTTTTTTTTTTTTTTTGGCCAACAGTTATAAAGTATACCTATGTTGTGTGGATAATCCTCTCATTCTAAAATTAAATGTTAATGGAAGATCAATATCCGAACTTGCAGGGCAAATAAAGAATATCTCAAATGTTTTAAGGAAATATTAGATTATTTTACCTCTGTATAGAAACAGAAAATATATCTATATGTAGCTGCAAAGTCAAAACGTGCATTTAATAATTGTATGCAGTGTAGCTGTAGCAATATTGGTCCCAGGATGTTGGAGAGACAAGGTGGGTGAGGTAATTTCTTTTAGCATGTCTCTCACCAACAGAAGTTGGTCCAATGAAAGATATTACCTCGCCCACCTTGTCTCATTTAATAATTGTAACTCAATCTTGAAACTATCGGTATATACAGTAGCTTGTGTTTATTAACTTAAAGCTTTATTTTTCTCCCTTAAGACTTGACAACTGGGATGTAGAGACCTAAAGATTAACCTGTGTAAAATGTGAAATATGGAAAAGACAATGTTATGTCTCTGCTGTAGGAAAAAATTAAGAAATAAAAGAATTGTTTACTCTTAACTGTAGAAGTCAAATAATGCATCATTTTCCATTCTTAAATGCACCACTAAGTCTGTACAATATAACCATTTTCATAATCAAAACAAAAAAAAAGCTGATACTGATTAAGGCTAATCTATTCTAGCTTCCATCATCATCAACTGGTGTTGTCTCTAAGAATTCTGAATCCCAACCCTCCAAACCTTAACCGCTTTGATAAACAGTCATATAAATTAAGCAGAGGGACTTAAATCCTAATGACTTTCATATAAATTATTCACATGAATAATACAGTATCGGGCCCTCATTGGAGGCCATTATTTAAGCAACGTGTATACTATTTTTGATAAATTTAAGATTTTGGTTATGCTCCTAACTGCAGAAAATTCTTCTTTTCAGTATGCAACTATAACAAATTTTGGACCTTTGTTTGCTTTACTTTTTTTTTTTTTCTTCCAATGCCACCTCAGTGACACTGAAGTTTTTTCTTCTTTCCACTGCCCTCTTTCCATATATGTGCTGGCAATACTGTCTGGATAGAAGATTTGCATCCTAATGTTCAGTTACAAACTATTAATAAACTTTTAGTGGGTTATATGAGCAAACTATCACAAATTTTACATCATATTTTTTAGAGCAGGGGTTCTCAAACTTCATTGCAGTGCAGCCCCCTTCTGACAACAAATTACTACACAACCCGTGAAGGGGGGACCGAAGCCTGAGCCTGCCCGAGCTCCACTGTCCTGTGTGGCAGGGGGAAAGTCTGAGGGCTTCAGCCATAGGTGGGGGGAAGGGGTCTGTAGCCTGAGCCCCACCACTCAGGGCTAAAGCCCTCAGGCTTCGGCCCCGGGCGGTGGGGCTTGGGCTTGGGCCCCAGCAAGTCTAACGCCAACTCTTGCAACCCCTTTAAATGGGGTTGCGACCCACTTTGGGGTCCTGACCCACAATTTGAGAACTGCTGTTTTAGAGTCAAGAGTCTGGAATCCTGATTTAGGCTCTTGAGAGAAAATTGCAGCATATTATAATTGAGATGTACAGTTTTCTGTAACTGGTGTTCTGCTTATGGTTTCTGTATATGGCTAAAAGGATAAACGAGACAAAGTTCACAGACTAAAAGAATTTTGAACATAAACCTCATTGTGCACTGTAGGTCAGATTCTGATGTTAATTACATCTGTACAATTCCACTGAGTTCATGTAGGTTGCACAGATGTAACTGAGCAAAAGTTGGCCCTATGTGTTGTTAAAGTTGTTGTTTTAATAAAATATCACAAAGAGAACATAGTGATGTCACTGAGGTAAAGAAGGGCCTTCTAGTGTTGCTTCAGATTTCTTATAGCTTCAGGTTTCAGAGTAGCAGCCGTGTTAGTCTGTATCCGCAAAAAGAACAGGAGTACTTGTGGCACAGTTAGCAATCGTTGCCACTGCATCTGGCAATCTTAGAACTAAACCCCAAGAAAAAGCCTTAATTTACAACAGAAAAGTCATAATATTAACTACAACCATTTTAATTTAAACAGTCTATAGTTGAAGAAATGCAGTGATTAAAGTGAAGGAAGAAAAGAAGAATATAGCTAAATATTACAAGTGTGAGAATTATGCATATAAAATGTATTGAGATAAAGTTAGATTTCTCGGTGACTAGTGTTCATTGACAGATTTATAGTCTGATGTCCTCTGCTCACAAACAGGCTTCAGCAGTACAGATTTCCTTAAGTTTCCCCACCAATGTGCTTACTCCCTGGTGTGGGAGTATCATCTCTAGCTACGAAAGATAGGTTAGGCTTAAAAGGACATTCTTCATCAAGTGGGCCAACCAAAATGTGAATTCTATAAAGTGGAAACCCATCCACTAGGAGTTGGAGTTAGCCCAGACTTTTTACGTGTGGGCTAATGAATAGTCTTAAAATAGTAATGACTGCCAGTTACTAACAAAAGGGGCCAGATTTGAACCAGTGTCCTAGAGGTGAAACACTTCATCCCATCACCAATCCCTTGAGCTATCCACTCCATTAACACTGGATTGTCTTACTCATTCTGTTTTATTTTCCACTTACCCAGAATAAATGTTATCTCCCTTTAGATATTTTTCATATATGTAAAAGGGTTTTTCATATTTTGTTCTATCCTTTTTAGTTGGTGTAAAATGGCTATCTTTTGAGTTACTGTATAGACATTTATGGCTAGATTCTTCAATACTGCAGACTAAAATGCTGCAATGTAAAGAGTACTGTATTAAGCAAGTGATTTTTTTTCACCCTGTTTATCTCTATTTTTAAAAAAAAACCTTCAATAACAACACTATGCTATCAGACATTTTAAGAAAAGACTCCTTACTCACCTTTGTCTTTTTTAGCCCAGAGTCTAAAATGTCCACTGAAGGGCAAAGAGTTGATGATAGCCCAAGCACTAGTGGAGGAAGCTCTGATGGAGATCAACGTGAGGGTGTTCAGCAAGAGCAAGAAAGGGAGCAGGTTCAACCCAAGAAGAAGGAGGGCAAGATCTCTAGCAAAACAGCCGCTAAACTATCAACTAGTGCTAAAAGGTACCCTGCTCTTTGTAGTCCCTTTTTTTTTTTTTTTTTTTTTTTTTTGTGTGGATGGGCATCAGCCTAATTCATTTTCGTAATGTTTTATTACAATATGATTGAATCTGTACATTAGTTCTTTGGGGTCGAAATGTGACCTGTATGCTGCTGCTTCATTTATTTATTTATTTATTTTGAAAGACTGGTTTGTTTTCACCTGGGTTTAATATTAGCTTACGTTATAGAAACTGACACTGTTTTATTCTTAGTATATATAACTCAGACAGTTTTGTATTCTTATGAAGTGTGTGTGTGTAAGAAAGAGAGAGAAACTTGTCAGTGTAACTTAGAGTTAATTAACCATAAACATTTCAGACAGGTCAGTAATTCAGCGTGCTAGGAGACTACTGTAATACCTATCACTACAAAGTACTGCATTTTCTTGTCCCAGATGGTCAAGTCAGAAACGATGGAATGAACAAATGTGTTTTTGTTTCATTACATTAAACTGTGGTATGTCTTAATTCTGTTTTTGTTTATTCCCCTTCCTGAGAGGAATGGTAGATTTGGAGAATAGTTATTTAAGTGACCCCACGCTGTCACATCAGTCACTGGTTCACTGGCATGTCTGGACTGTGCAGAGGAAGCCTGCATTAACAGTGTAGCTCTGTCACATCAGCATTACTTTAGGCAGCAATGTTCAAAACCTATTAAAGGGAACCCAAATACAATACAAATTTAAAAGAGTTTATATAGAACCCAAATGTGCAGACCTAATTCGTGTAGAACTCTGAGCCTGATTCTTCACTAATTTACACCAGTCTAAATTAGGAGTTACTGTTGTAAAACTAGTATAAAGGAGAAGAGAATCAGGCCCCCATTGCGTTCATTTGGAGTTTCCTGTAAATGTGGTGTGTAGCACCAGGCTGCAAATACTAGTGTGTGTACATTTTAATTCATACATTTTACCTTACCTTGACTTGACAGTATATAATTTATTTGTACCAGGCTCGCAGATCTAAATCTCCCTACATATCCCCTCCTGTATCTTAATGAGTCACTCTCCATCCTGCCAGTGATGCCAGTATTGATCACTCATTTTGTCCATTTCTCTGTGTATCTTCATGCTTTCATTTTATTCAAGGATAATCTTCCTTTATGTAGTCTGTGGAGCCAATGCCCTCTTCCCTCCCCTGCCTTTCAAATCTTTCCTCAAGGTCCACTTCTACCATGATGCTTACAGAAGGTTATCTAGCCATTATCAGTTGGCAGAGGATCAGTGGGGATTACTAATATCTAACTTTTAATATTTTATAACTACAGGGAGAAGAATACTGTCAATAACTTAGAGCTATCAAATTGTGCAAATACCTGGTCTTTGTAGTTGCTACTACTTCTAACCTTGCCCATGCTGACAAATCATCTCCTATTGTTACATCTACTTGTTGTGTCTTGTAGCCTTTTTAGAACACAGCCTGCATATAGGAATATATGTTTGTACAGTGTCTAGAACAATGATACCATGATTCTGACTGGGGCCTGTGGACACTACTGTATTAAAAAATTAATGATAATGTAAGAAGTTGGGCTATTATTCTTAGTTTTGTGTCTTCAAAGCTTAGAGCTCTTATTAACATGCATTTAGCAATGATAAAATTACTTAAACCTTTTAAAATTTAATCATATCTGCTTGTGGTTTCTGCTGAAACTAATTATTACAATTGCAGACAGATATTTTTGCCAATCAGACTATAACACAGCAGTTTTACATGTATAGTAATATAAAAAAAAATTATGAATGTGAAAGTTGAAATGTGTTTTCCAAGAACTATGCTTCCTAAGTGTTTGGATATGTTTAAATATATTTATAGTTTAATATTTCTGTAAAGTAGTAAGAGACTTATTTAGATGTTAGTCTTATCAATATTGGTAACTGCATAGTCACTTCAGTTAAAGTTGTTTCTACTTTCTTATCCAAACCCCATTTTCAATGGCTTGTAACTCCACTTACGAATTATTTAGGCTGAAAATTTAATATACAAGTTCTTAGCTTGATAAGGTAGCTGTTTGAAACATATGTGAAAATCAGTTGGAATGTTTTAAGAATATGGGGAAGAAAGTAAACTCCTAAAGTGTCCTGTTGCCTTTTTATTTACCACTTGCAAGGAGTAGCTTGGGAGGGGGAAAAGGAAATTTGAAAGGTACTTACCTCTCAATATGTGATATTAAGACAAACACCTTAGAGCAGTGGTTTTCAAACTTTTTTTTCTGGGGACCCAGTTGAAGAAAATTGGTGGTGCCTGTGACCCAGTGAAGCTGGGTATGAGGGGTTTGGGGTGTGGGAGGGGCTCAGGGCTGGGGCAGAGGGTTGGGATGCGGGTGTGAGGGCTGCAGGGTAGGGCCAGGAATGAGGGGTTCAGGGTGTGGGTGGGGGCTCTGGGCTGGGGCAGGGGGTCAGGGTGCAGGAGGGGGTCAGGGCTCTGGGCTTGGGGTGCAGGCTCTGAGGTGGGGCTGGGGTGAGGGGTTTGGGGTGCAGGAGGGGCTCTGGTTTGGGGGTGCTCAGGGCTGGGGGAGGGTGTAGGAGGGAGTCAGGGCTCTAGGCTGGAGGTGCAGGCTCTGGGATGAGGCCAGGGATGAGGGGTTTGGGGTGCAAGAAGGGGTTCTAGGTTTGGGGGGCTCAGGGCTATGGCAGGGGATTGGAGTGCAGGGTTGGGGCATGAACTTACCTCTGGCGACTCCTGTCAGTGGCGCAGCTGGGGTGCAGAGGCAGGCTTCCTGCCTGTCCTCACACCATGGACTGTGCTGCACCCTGGAAGCGGCCAGCAGCAGGTCTGGCTCCTAGGCGGAGGCATGCAAGCAGCTCTGCGTGGCTCTCGCCTGCAGGCACCGCCCCCCCAGCACCCATTGGCCGGTTCCCGGCCAATGGGATTTTGGAGCCGGTGCTCGGGGCAAGGGCAGCACGCGGAGCCCCGTGGCCCCCCTGCCTAGAGGCCAGACCCGCTGCTGCCCGCTTCTGGGGCGCAGCTCAGTGTCGGAACAGGTAGGCACTAGCCTGCCTTAGCTGGGCACCACCACCGACGGGACTTTTAACGTCCTGATCAGCGGTGCTGACCAGAGCCACTAGGGTTCCTGGGTGCTGAGCAAGGCGACCCAGTGCCTTGCATGCTGCAACCCAGTACTGGGTTGCGACCCGAACTTTGAAAAACTCTGCCTTAGAAGGTGTTTCTGTAAACACAACTTAATAGGACTGCTTGCAGGATTAGAGGTATAGCAGTTTACTTGAAATTTCACCTCTTCAAAAATAATAGTGAGTTTTTTACCAGTTGATTGTGAAGAAAGACCGCACAAATATTTTGCGGAAACCAATTTCTGTTCTCTGTTACGTACATGTAACCCCACTGAATCCAGTCGTTACTCTAAAATCCCAATAATGTTTGCATAATGGAGGACAGTATTTAATCCAATAACTGTTTTTAATAACTCTAAAATAATTCAGGAATCAACACAATTGAAATTAGTAGAATAATTTAAAGCATCCAGCTTTTACATGCATTATAGTTATTAAACAGCACTGGAAAACTAATACAACTCTGGAGCTTAGTCTTATTTCAAGTGCTAAATTATAGTCTACAGACTGCAGGCTTCATTCTGATCTGAGTTTGGAAGTCATGCATTGTCACACATTTGAAAAATCTATTCGCGCATGTGGAAGTGTAGTAGCAATCTCTTTTTAGATACATTTTCCTGAATAATTACCCTGTGTATCTCAGATTGTAATTAAGATCTAAGGAATTGTAATATGAGTTTTCTTGCTGTGTGTTATAAATTTGACTCTAAAAGTAATTTTACTTATAAAAGTCACTTCAGCAATATTAGGTTTTTTTATATAAATCAATAGAAGGAAATGTTCAGTTACGTGTGAAATGTGCTCCAAGATGTTCTATAATATATATTCTCTGTAGGGTGCTACCTCGGCAATTTAATGCTCCCTAAAATGGCTTGATTTTGAGGGAAGTGAGAGGCATTTTGTGCTTCACTGTATTCCTGAGTTTTGTTAGTTTGTGTAGCATTATCAACATTCTTTTAATTAGTTTTTGGTGGTTAATTTAATTGCAAATGTTGCAGTCATAGGATGTTCATCTTACTTCAATGAGTTTTCTTCTATCAGCATTCTGTGTTGACTTGTATTTCAATTTTTCCTTCTTTTTTCTCTTTTCTCCTCACTCCCATTTAGTGGGTTTCTTTGTGTGGTTCCAGTAGAAGAGTGATAAGTTTGGGATATGTGGGTCAGCTGATAAGGCATCCAAGATGCCCAGAAACCATAGCTATTAGTGCGATTGAAGTACCTGGATAGAACAGAATTTTATTGCAAGTAGCCTTTTGCTTCCTTAGACTGAATGTTAACCAGTAACTAAGGCCTGATTTTGTTTAAAAAATATAGGCTTTCTGCTATTCGCATCAGTGGAAGTACTGATTTAGATGGCATCAAAAAGGCAGAATACTATTGCGACCTTTCATATTGCAGTGTCCCTCAATGTGAATGCGTCTAGGGTTAGTTGTTACACAGGTAATAGCTTACAGTATACAAGTCATATTGTGTACTATTCCTTCAATTTGCCTTACCCAGGGGGTGTCACCTTAAATAGTAATCTTCCTTACCTAACATGTCAGGATTGAAAAACTCACTGCATATCATAATTACAGTTCAGACATGAAACTGAATTGCTGTCCTTAAAAAGAGAAGGCATCTTATGTCTTAAATAGCAAATCTTAGCACGACCTTTGGATTGAGAGAAGTGTATCCGTTCTTGCTTAGCATAATAGCTTAACAGATAGAAATATTATTCTGCTGGGCTCTCTGCTCTTGAGGTTGCTAGTTTAAAACCTGTCATTTTGTCTTTGGTCTGCAAATTTTTATGTTGAACTGTGAATTTATGAAACTGAGTTATGTAGCCTTTTGTTCCTGGAAAGATATTAAAACATCAACTAAGTCATGGATATTTTGTTTGTTGAAATACAATCATAGAGAAGTGGGCCATCCATAACCTTTCTAAATAACAGAGGGTTGCCATAATATAATAGTATTTTAAATAAATTTGGCAACAAGTATTCTACTTGACAAGCCAAAAGTGACAGACAAAATACTGAAAAAGGAAAACAACTCCATGATTTTTTTTTTAAGTTGGCATTTATAAGTGTTCCTAATATATTCTGTTCTCCTGCTTCAACAGTCATTCTTAGTTCAATTTCCAAGGACCCTATTCTGTCACAACTTTTGAAAGAGTGAAATATATAATAGGGTTTGCTCTGTTTTAAAATGTGGTCTAAATTTTCTCCAATCTGGGTTATTGGGTTGCCTAATGTTTATGTGAAGGGAGGCACATAACCCAGAAAAATGGAAGCGATAAAATGAGTTTCTAGGAAAAATGACTACATGCCAATAAAATAGCAGGACCTGAGCCTCTCTAGTGTATTCAGTCCTCAATCTTTTCCTCATAAAAATGCTACAGAGTCCTTACTTTACAAGTGACAGCAAGCAATCCTGCTAGTCTTACAGCAATAGTTCCCCACAGCCTCATATTTATTAATATTTGACAGCACTCTTAATTTTGAAAAAGCTTGTCCTAGATTAGCTAATCCTTTCAGTCTTGATCAGTATTTCCCACATCTGTAAAATGGGGAAACATGGAGAGAGAGGTTGTGACTTTTCTAAGACCATAAAAGGAGCATCTGAGTGACATTGCAAATTGGGTGTTCCTGGTACCCAGTCCTGGATTCTGACTACTAGAACATGCTTCTCTCTCACCAGTCAAATAACATAATAGTACTAATAAAAATAAAACAGATGTATATTTTCATTTTTTATTATATAATATAGCCTGGCATTGCTAAATATAAATACATTTGGGCAGAAAATCTGTTGGCAACAAAATCCATGGGGATAGTTGCCAAGGGGGAGGAAGGAAACCATGTGGTTTCTGAGGGATCCTTCAGAGGCTACAGCAATCTGTGTATTGGTTCCTATGCCTCTGCTGTCTCTGGATTATCCACTCCACTCTCAGGTGTTGTAGCTCCACTGAAGCCATGCTACTAGGGTTTCCTACCATTGAAGGCTCCCTGCAGAATAGGTTATACTGCTAGAGTCTGTATATCCTTTACTACCTCTGTGGGGTTTATCGTGAACAAGGAATTATGTGCCTCCCCTCCATTGCCTGTTTCTGAAATGAGCTCACCAGGGAGACAGTCAGAACATTAGCAACACTACCACGGTCTGTGTGTAGTAAGGGTGATCTACATGTAGACGACCATTAATATAGGGACTTTGCGGACATGATCTGATCATTTACATGCAATTTCAACAATAAAATACAAATGCAGTCGGTATTTATATTTCAAACGCTTGCTACTGTAACACATGTTCAGGACTTAAATACAAGGTAGCGTGCAGTTTCATTTTTGTGGCTAGTGGTGCAAGGTACTGTGATTTCTTCCCTCCACCTCATCCCCAATGAAATTCTTGATTCTGCTCATCTTTTAGGGGCCAGCAAAAACAAAACAAATAGCAGTTAAGACAATTAAGCACAAATATTCCCATGTTTGTCCTAACAGCATCTTTTTAAAAAAATCAGATCTATCAACATCAATCTGAAGACCCTAATCATTGTACTAGGGCCTGATACGAGGTGAGGGCAGGAGAGACATCCACAACTTCCCCTCTTCGTTCTGGAAAGAAGGGGAGGAGGTTAGATGTGGAAGGATACTGAAAATGGAAGATTTGTAGTTTAGGACATGGGGCAATGTCTGTTCTCATTCTCTTCTTGATGTTTCATACACCTCATGATATGATGAAGTATCAGCTGCTGTATATAGGTGCTCAAAGTGAGGATGTAGTCCAGGGATTGGCAAACTACAGCCCACCAGCCATTTTAATTTGGCCCTCGAGCTCTTGCTGGGGAGCAGGGTCTGGGGCTTGCCCCGCTCCAGCAGGGGAGCAGGGTGGGGGGCCGCTCCACACAGCTCCCGAAAGCAGCGGCATAGCCCCCCTCTATCTCCTAGTGTAGGGGCAGCCAGGGCGCTACGCTCTTCATGCTGCCTCCACCCAAAGCGCTGCCTCTGCAGCTCCCATGGGCTGAGAACCATGGCCAATGGGAGCTGCATGGGCGGTGCCTGCGGACAGGGCAGCGTGTAGAGCTGCCTGGCCGCACCTCCGCATAGGAGCTGGAGAAGGGACATGCCGCTGCTTTCGGGAGCTGCTTGAGGTAAGCGCCGCCCAGAGCCTGCACCCCTGAGCCTCCCCCATGCCCCAACCCCCTGTCCTAGCCCTGATCCCCCTCCCACCCTTCAAAGCCCTCGGTCCCAGCCCAGAGCACCCTCCTGCGTCCCAAACCCCTCCTCTCCAGCCCCACCACAGAGCTTGTATCCGCAGCCGGAGCCTGCACTCCTTCTTTCACCCCTGCCCCAGCCCTGACCCCCCCCTTCTGCCTGATGAACCCCTCAGTACCAGCCCAGAACACCCTCCTGCACCCCAAATTCCTCATCCCCAGCCCCACCCCAGAGCCCGCATCCCCAGCTGGAGCCTTTACCCTGCATCCCATCCTCCCGCCCCAGCCTGGAGCCCCTTCCCGCACCCTGAACTCCTCATTTCTGGCCCCAACCCGGAGCTCGCACCCCCAACCAGAGCCCTCACCCATTCCCGCATCCGAACCCCAATTTTGTGAGCATTCATGGCCCACCATACAATTTCTATTCCTAGATGTGGCCCTTGGGCCAAAAAATTTGCCCACCCCGGTGTAGTCCCAGATGTGGTGCATTTTCAGTGCCATTCTGTGAAACTTGCCAGAGAGAAAAATATATACACCACAAAACTGAAGGAGATTTCTATGTTCCGTAAGCGTTCACGTGATCTAAATGAGGGAATGTGTAAATTTTGTAAGCAAAATAGGATTTTATATAATTTTGAACTGGAAAAAGGATATTTTAAGTATGGAACATTTTTTTAGGGGATAAAAGTAAAACAAGTACACTTTTAATACTTAAAGGTGGGGAGAAGAAGGGGAGAGAGAGATGTCTAGCAAATATCTTTTTTTAAAAATGGTAGTGTTTGGTATGTTGACCCACTTAAGCTTCTCATATTTTCTTTTTTTTTAAAAGTGGATTTTTTTTAGCATTTCTCTAATTACTTTTTTCCAAATATCAGTTAAGAAATTTTAATTCACGGTTTTTAATTGAGGTAGATACTGTCTATTGAAATATACTGAAATATACAATATAGTGAAGTATTTATATTCTCTAGCAATTGTAATCATCAAACCTATTTCATTTCTCTCCCTGCGCAGAAGCATCTTGCAAATTTCCCCCCAACCCCATATACACACATGTGCACACGCATCCTCCCCAAGTTATTTGAGAATAGGACTAATATAGGAGGTAGCATTTTATTTTTGGCTGGTTCCTTTACCTTCTTAGGCTACAAACAAACAAATGAATCACAAAATGCATTCTTAATGGAACAAGGGGAGTATTGATAGTGGCTTTGGCCCAGTTTTTAAAAAGGTATTTAGTCATTGCTGTGCTGAGCATTGCCTAACTGTTTTAGAAATCTCAATCTCATTTTCAAAAGGGATATAGACACTGACTGTTGATGGAATTGAAACGTGTTGTTTGAAAATGAGATTTATGTTACTAAAGCTCCTAGGAGTTGTGGTGATAAGTGCACCAATGCCTAAATACTTTTAAGAATCTGGGCATTTGAGATTATCTTCCACATCCAGGACTGCATTTAGACCTTAATATTATATTTAGAATTAAGATAAAAATAAGCAATTTATTCTAAGTGCTCTAATATACCTGAATGTTTACCTTGGGGAAATCAATTTCTTTACTCATGCTTGTGTATAGAATGTGTGGTGGCAGCTTATAACAAGATACACATGTGCCTTAGGCCAGGCTTGAGCTCTGTGGCTCAGATTTAGCATGTATCCTGGGGAAAGGTAATTTGGCCACTCCAATTTTCTTCATTGAGGTGATAAAAGCAATGGATACCCTGCTTCTTTAGCCCAGATCTTTGGAAGGGGGGAGAGCATTCAGTAATGTTGAATTATTCCTTTTTACCCCTGGATGCTGCAGAAAACTCCCCAGGCTGTGGTTGAACACCTTTGTAGTCACGTTTTGGATGGACGTGACTAGGTTTACAGGGTGTGTGGTCTGGAGAGCCTCTATGGATGGCATGCTACTCTGCCAAATCTATAGGAATTTTCTCATCTAAACTGGTGGTGATTCCTAAACTGATGGGTAGACTCCTGCTTTACACTTTTAAATTCATTTGGGGGAAGAGGAATGGTTTGGCCCGGCACAGGTGCAGAAGATAAAGAAATGTAATGCCATAGATGATAATTGTGCTACAGTTCCGGGACATGGCATGGGGTCCAGCCCTCAGTACGATGTGCCAAACTCTGTGGAATTCTCAGTTCTTGGTTTATCTGAGTCTGTTTTCAGAGCTGCTGGGTACTCAGCACATTTGAAAATCAGCCTATGAAGCCTATATCTTTAGACCGCTAATTTTTCAAAATATTGGTCAGTTTTTTTCAATGTATGTATTGCCTTACCATAATAGGCCTGTCCACGGACATAATCTGGTTCTTTTATGAGTCTGGTTCATTCGGCATCCTTTCTGACAAAACACTGGTAACGATTTTTAAGATCTACAAGCCAGGTCTGTCTAGATGGTGTGCGCCACACCAAAAAAAAAAAAAAAAAAAGTGTTTATGTACATTTGGTTGGGTTCAAACATATAAAGGACCAAATTTACTCCCAACAGAACTGGGTGAATTTAAAATTAAAAACTTAACAAAAAAAAAACCAAAAAAAAATAGACATTGCAGCCTGACTTTTGTCAAATATTTTGTTAAGCAGTTTTATGAAACTTTGACATCAACTTTCCATTACAGATGAGAACTAACTATATATCTTAGTATTAACTACATTAGATATTTTTCATAAAGTTGGAGGAAATCCATTTAAGAAAAAGTATTGTCTTTATAACTTCTTTTTCTTTTCTCTTAAGAATTCAGAAAGAACTTGCAGAAATTACATTAGACCCTCCTCCAAACTGTAGGTAAGTTTCCATGGATTTTATTAATTTGAAATGCATATGGAAATTACATAGAGGACCAGAGGTAAATTTCAGTTTTTCCTTCAAGGTAAATACTTAATTTGGTGATTTTTGACATAAAGGACTGTAGATATCATTGTTTGTAGACGCAAAAATTTGTTAAATGATAGCAGTGGTGATCAGGAGAGGTTTGCTAAAAATACAGCACTAATGAAATGTAGGCGAAGTTATTAGATACAGGATAAAAGTCAGATCAGTAGCATTTTGTTTACAATCCTGGAAAATATCTTTTTGGTGAAAGTTATTAGTGTGTTTGACTCTTTTCCTTACAAATTGATAACTTTGAGAAAAATGTTAAGTACAAATATTGCAGATCTTGGTCTTTTTCCTTTTTTTCTTTTTAATTTTATTTCAGAGGAAACGTAATGAAGTGGAGTTGGCTATCAAACATTTTTTATGACTTTATGCTTTGCCTTTCTGTCAGTTATGTTTATTTATAGAGAGTTAAAACTTGCTTTAAAATTAGTAATGATGTAGGCAAAGAAAACCCTGTTACCTTGTAGCTCCGATTTTGTAAAGTAGTTTTCAGATGGCTGCCCCAGAATTCTTATCTGGCAGCTTGACATAACGGTCATATTGGAATTATGCCAGAGTTGTGCAGCAGCACTTAAAGGAGCCCCGGAATAGTACCTCTTGCAATGGGAAGTCAGACTAATAGATGGATGGATAGTTCTCATCCAATTTTGCCAACTGATTTCCAGCGTTGCATGTGGTAAGGGTCCATTCTCTCAAACTTTCTTTTTACAACACTATAGAATGGGGTCAGCAACCTTTCAGAAGTGTTGTGCCGAGTCTTCATTTATTCACTCTAATTTAAGGTTTCGTGTGCCAGTAATACATTTTAACGTTTTTAGAAGGTCTCTTTCTATAAGTCTATAATATGTAACTAAACTATTGTTGTATGCAAAGTAAATAAGGTTTTTAAAATGTTTAAGAAGCTTCATTTAAAATTAAATTAAAATGCAGAGCCCTGTGGACCGATGGCCAGGACCCGGGCAGTGTGAGTGCCACTGAAAATCAGCTTGCGTGCCACCTTCGGCACGCGTGCCATAGGTTGCCTACCCCTGCTATAGAAGTAGCTGATGGCATGCAGTTTTTATAATAAAAAGAATGAGGAGTACTTGTGGCACCTTAGAGACTAACAAATTTATTTGAGCATAAGCTTTCGTGGGCTAAAGCCCACTTCATCAGATGCATGCAGTGGAAAATACAGTAGGAAGATTATATATATACAGAGAACATGAAAAAATGGGTGTTGCCGTACCAACTCAAATGAGACTAATTGAATAAGGCGGGCTATTATCAGCAGGAGGAAAAAAAACGTTTGTAGTGATAATCAGGATGGCCCATTTCAAACAGTTGACAAGGTGTGAGTAACAGTAGGGGGAAAATTAGCATGGGGAAATAGTTTAGTTTGTGTAATGACTTATTCACTCCCAGTCTTTATTCAAGCCTAATTTAATGGTGTCCATTTTGCAAATTAATTCCAGTTCTGCAGTTTCTCGTTGGAGTCTGTTTTTGAAGTGTTTTTGTTGAATAATTGCTACTTTTAGGTCTGTAATAGAGTGACCAGGGAGGTTGAAGTGTTCTCCGACTGGTTTTTGAATGTTGTAATTCTTGACGTCTGATTTGTGTCCATTTATTCTTTTGTGTAGAGACTGTCCGGTTTGGCCAATGTACATGGCAGAGGGTCATTGCTGGCTCATGATGGCATATATCGCATTGGTAGATGTGCAGGTGAACGAGCCTCTGATAGTGTGGCTGCTGTGATTAGGTCCTATGACGAATCCCAGTACATTTCAGTATCAAATTAACTAAGGAACTGGTAGTAAAAATAAGTCGGCTTTATTGTTTTGGTCGCTTGACAAAAGTATGTGTGTAAGAAAACGTTATAAGAAGATTTGATATAGTTGTGCTGGATCTCAGGATGTAATTCAGGTAGTTACATATGAAAGCACTGTGCAGGGAAGTGGCCTTGCAATAATAGTGTTCAAAGAGTATTTCAGTCAATTAGGATGAACATTGCTTTGCTAGATAAAACATTTTAATAGCTAAGCTGTTCTGTCATACTTATGACTGTGAGTCTTCAGTCACATCAAAGCTGTTTCAAATGGCAGGTCTTTACTTGGGTGTTGATAACTGATGCTTATTAGTGGACTGATTTGCTGAGATAAATATAAAATTCCAGTCTATACAAAAATGCATAAATGAAGAAAGAGCACTTTGAACTGAATCTAAAAGGCTTGCAATTTTTAGAACAGACATATTTGTTTGTTTTTCTGAATCCTTTCTCTTATAACAAAGCAATCATTTTAGTACACTAGGTACTGCTATATATAATATTTTTTTAAAGCAAGTGTAAAGTCATCACTAATGGGCTTAGTGGAAACCTCTTTTAGCAACTCATACAGAAAATGTGTGAACTGGGGATTTACTGTTCTCTGAATTTGTTGGACTAATGACAAAGTACCATAGAAATCCAATACATGATGGAGGCAATCTGTCTTGCAAAATGAAAGAATTACATTTAACTTAGTGTCTGGTCCTTCAGTGTATTTCGTGTTGTGATCTCGATAGATAATCATTTAGTAACTTTACTATTGGCAAATGTATTTTTATAGTCAATAAGAAATCACTTCATTTAGTTTTATACTGTGGTGACAGTCTAGTGGTTTTTTTCTAAATTTTACTTATTTTCTATTATATTTAAACATTACAAAATCAATATACCAGCCAGGGATGATTCCTCAATATGATGAAGAAAGATAGATTGTAAGAGAGTATTTCTTATCCTAAAGTACTTGATTTCTTGTAGAAACTCAGCTCATTCTTACAGAACATGTGCTAAAGATAAATATTGAATAGGATATAGATATCAGTTTTCCTCCAAATGGGTCTCAGATGGTTTTTATAAACTGTTTGTACTAATTACCGCTCCAGTCCCAGTCCACATGCAGGTACACTCCCATTGATTTTTCAGTGGGAGTTTTACACACATACATGGCAAGATTTGGCTATAGATGTCTGTACAAATCTGTTTTTATTTTTTCTAATCCTTCTCTCCCCCCCCCCCCCCCCCCAATTCAAATGCAGCCAGGTGTGAAGTGAAACTGTCAACTATTTAACAAGGCATGAGAGCCATATCAAATAGCTTAGGATCTCGAAGTGTAGAATACTTTATACAGATGAAAATATAGTGACATATTAGGCTAAAATTACCTGAATTGGAATTTGGCTAGTATTTGGGGGGAGGGGGGGCATAGGACAGCCCTATTCATATATGAAATGCCATGGGATCTTTGGTTCACCACAGATGGTCAGGACCTTGGTTTTTATGTCACATCCAAAAACCCTCCAGTACAGTAGTGCCCCTTTAAGCTATGATAGGGTAGAGTCTCGGGGTATGTCTACACTACGGAATTAGATCGAATTAATAGAAGCCGGTTTTATAGAAATCGGTTGTATACAGCCGATTGTGTGTGTCCCCACATAAAATGCTCTAAGTGCTCTAGTCGGCGGACCGCGTCCACAGTACCGAGGCTAGCGTCGACTTCCGGAGCATTGCACTATGGGTAGCTATCCCACAGTTCCCGCAGTCTCCGCCACCCATTGGAATTCTGGGTTGAGATTCCAATGCCCGAATGATGCAAAACAGTGTCGCGGGGGGTTCTGGGTACATGTCGTCAGGCCCCTCCCCCTCCGTCAGAGCAACGGCAGACAATAGATTCGCGCCTTTTTACCTGGGTTTCCTGTGCAGACAACATACCACGGCAAGCATGGAGCCTGCTCAGCTCAGCTCACCGTCACCATATGTCATCTGGGTGCCGGCAGCCGTGGGACTGCATTGCTACGCAGCAGCAGCTAACTGCCTTTTGGCGGTAGACGGTGCAGCATGACTGGTAGCCTTCATTGGCGATCTGGGTGCCGGCAGCCGTGGGGCTGGCAGCCGTGGGGCTGCATTGCACCAGCCCCCTTGCCTTTTGGCAGTAGATGGTTTATTACGACTGGTAACCGTCCTCGTCGTACAGCAGTGGCTGTCAATCATGGGCACCTGGGCAGACATGCTCAGTCCTATGGAACTGTCTTGATGATGATGGTTATCAGTCGTAGTATGCCATTTTCTGCCACGCGCCCTGTTGGCTCATCGCACGTTAGCTGAGTCTTCCCTGAGCAGCAGATCGTGCAATAGGCCTGAAGGCTAACTGCCAAGCGCCCAGTATTTCCTGCCAACCACCCAGAAAATGCCGAGGGCTATCAGTCATGCTGCACCGTCGTCTTAAGATGTAAAAAATAGATTTGTTCTGTATTCATTTCCTTCCCCCCTCCCTCCATCAAATCAACGGCCTGCTAAACCCAGGCTTTTGAGTTAAATCTCTGGGGGGGGGCCATTCTGTGTGACAGTTGTTTGTGTTTCTCCCTGATGCAAAGCCACCTTTCTTGATTTTAATTCCCTGTACCTGTACGCCATGTCGTCACTCGCCCCTCCCTCCCTCCGTCCCTCCCTCCTTCCACTGGTCCATCAGATACTAGTTTCGCGCCTTTTTTCAGACCAGACGCCATAGCTAGCACTGGGATCATGGAGCCCGCTCAGATCACCGCGGCAATTATGAGCACTATGAACACCACGCGCATTGTCCTGGAGTATATGCAGAGCCAGGACATGCCAAAGCAAAACCAGGACCAGGCGAGGAGGAGGCGATTGCAGCGCGGCGACGAGAGTGATGAGGAAATGGACATGGACCTAGACCTTTCACAAGGCACAGGCCCCAGCAATGTGGAAATCATGGTGTTCCTGGGGCAGGTTGATGCCATGGAACGCCGATTCTGGGCCCGGGAAACAAGCACAGACTGGTGGGACCGCATCGTGCTGCAGGTGTGGGACGATTCCCAGTGGCTGCGAAACTTTCGCATGCGTAAGGGCACTTTCATGGAACTTTGTGACTTGCTTTCCCCTGCCCTGAAGCGCCAGAATACCAGGATGAGAGCAGCCCTCACAGTTGAGAAGCGAGTGGCGATAGCCCTGTGGAAGCTTGCAACGCCAGACAGCTACCGGTCAGTCGGGAATCAATTTGGAGTGGGCAAATCTACTGTGGGGGCTGCTGTGATCCAAGTTGCCAGGGCAATGAGAGACCTGGTGATATCAAGGGTAGTGACTCTGGGAAACGTGCAGGCCATAGTGGATGGCTTTGCTGCAATGGGATTCCCAAACTGTGGTGGGGCGATAGACGGAACCCATATCCCTATCTTGGCACCGGAGCACCAAGCCACCGAGTACATAAACCGCAAGGGGTACTTCTCAATGCTGCTGCAAGCCCTGGTGGATCACAAGGGACGTTTCACCAACATCAACGTGGGCTGGCCGGGAAGGGTACATGATGCTCGCGTCTTCAGGCACTCTGTTCTGTTTCGAAAGCTGGAGGAAGGGACTTTCTTCCCGGACCAGAAAATAACCGTTGGGGATGTTGAAATGCCTATCGTGATCCTTGGGGACCCAGCCTACCCCTTAATGCCATGGCTCATGAAGCCGTACACAGGCAGCCTGGACAGGAGTCAGGACCTGTTCAACTACAGGCTGAGCAAGTGCCGAATGGTGGTGGAATGTGCATTTGGGCGTTTAAAAGCGCGCTGGCGCAGCTTACTGACTCGCTCAGACCTTAGCGAAAAGAATATCCCCATTGTTATTGCTGCTTGCTGTGCGCTCCACAATATCTGTGAGAGTAAGGGGGAGACCTTTATGGCGGGGTGGGAGGTTGAAGCAAATCGCCTGGCCGCTGATTACGCGCAGCCAGACACCAGGGCGGTTAGAGGAGCACAGCAGGGCGCGGTGCGCATCAGAGAAGCTTTGAAAACGAGTTTTGTGACTGGCCAGGCTACGGTGTGAAACTTCTGTTTGTTTCTCCTTGATGAACCCTCCGCCCCTCCCCCCCCACCCGGTTAACTCTACTTCCCTGTAAACCAACCACCCCACCCTCCCCCCTTCGAGCACCACTTGAAGAGGCAATAAAGTCATTGTTACTTCACATTCATGCATTCTTTATTAATTCATCACACAACTAGGGGGATAATTGCAAAGGTAGGCCCGGGATGGGTGGGGGAGGAGGGAAGGAAAAGGACACACTGCAGTTTAAAACTTTAAAACTTTAACACTTATTGCTCGGGAAATCATCTGGGGTGGAGTGACTGGGTGGCCAGAGGCCCCCCCATCATGTTCTTGGGCGTCTGGGTGAGGAGGCAATGGGACTTGGGGAGGAGGGCTGTTGGTTACACAGGGGCTGTAGCGGCGGTCTGTGCTCCTGCTGCCTTTCCTGCAGCTCAACCATATGCTGGAGCATATCAGTTTGATGCTCCAGCAGCCGGAGCATCGACTCTTGCCTTCTGTGTGCAAGCTGACGCCACCTCTCATCTTCAGCCCGCAATTCAGCACGCCACCTCTGCTCTCGCTCATATTGGGCTTTTCTATAATCAGTCATTGACTGCCTCCACGCATTCTGCTGTGCTCTGTCAGCGTGGGAGGCAGTCTGTAGTTCTGTAAACATTTCATCACGCGTCCTTCGCTTCCGCTTTCGAATATTCACTAGCCTCTGTGAAGGAGAAAGATTTGCAGCTGGTGGAGGAGAAGGGAGAGGTGGTTAAAAAAGATACATTTTAGAGAACAATGGGTACACTCTTTCACGTTAAATTTTGCTGTTCACATCACACAGCACATGTGCTTTCGTTACAAGGTCGCATTTTTCTTCTTATATTGAGGGCCTGCCGGTTTGGTGTGAGAGATCACTCACGCAGTGCCAGGCCACAGATTTTGGCTTGCAGGCAGCCATGGTAAGACACAGTCTTTTTTGGCTTTTTTAACCTTGTTAACATGTGGGGATGGTTTCAAACAGTACTGCTCTCATTAACCATACCAAGCACCCGTTGGGTTGGCCATTTAAAATGGGTTTGCAATGTAAAAGGAGGGGCTGCGGTTTCAGGGTTAATGTGCAGCACAAACCCAACTAATTCCCCTCCCCCACACACCCAATTCTCTGGGATGATCACTTCACCCCTCCCCCCCACCGCGTGGCTAACAGCAGGGAATATTTCTGTTCAGCAGAGCAGGAAGGGGCACCTCTGAATGTCCCCTTAATAAAATTGCCCCATTTCAACCAGGTGACCGTGAATGATATCACTCTCCTGAGGGTAACAAAGAGCGATAAGGAATGGATGTTGTCTGCATGCCAGCAAACACCGGGACCATACGCTGCCATGCTTTGTTATGCAATGATTCCAGACTACGTGCTACTGGCCTGGCGTGGTAAAGTGTCCTACCATGGCGGACGGGATAAGGCAGCCCTCCCCAGAAACCTTTTGCAAAGGCTTTGGGAGTACATGAAGGAGAGCTTTCTGGAGATGTCCCTGGAGGATTTCCGCTCCATCCCCATACACGTTAACAGACTTTTCCAGTAGCTGTACTGGCCGCGATTGCCAGGGCAAATTAATCATTAATCATTAAACACGCTTGCTTTTAAACCATGTGTAATATTTACAAAGGTACACTCACCAGAGGTCCCCTGTGTGCCCATAGGGTCTTGGGTGAGTTCGGGGGTTACTGGTTCCAGGTCCAGGGTGATAAACATATCCTGGCTGTTGGGGAAACTGGTTTCTCCGCTTCCTTGCGGCTGTGAGCTATTTACATTATCTTCATCCTCATCTTCCTCGTACCCCGAACCCGCTTCCCTGTGTGTTTCTCCAGTGAGGGAGTCATAGCACACGGTTGGGGTATTGGTGGCTGCACCCCCTAGAATGGCATGCAGCTCCGCGTAGAAGCGGCATGTTTGCGGCTCAGCCCCAGACCTTCCATTTGCTTCTCTGGCTTTGTGGTAGGCTTGCCTTAGCTCCTTAATTTTCACGCGGCACTGCTGTGCGTCCCTGTTATGGCCTCTGTCCTTCATGGCCTTGGATACCTTTTCTAATATTTTGCCATTTCGTTTACTTCTTCGGAGTTCGGCCAGCACTGATTCATCTCCCCATATGGCGAGCAGATCCCGTACCTCCCGTTCTGTCCATGCTGGAGCTCTTTTGCGATCCTGGGACTCCATCACGGTTACCTGTGCTGATGAGCTCTGCGTGGTCACCTGTGCTCTCCACGCTCAGCAAACAGGAAATGAAATTCAAACATTCGCGGGGCTTTTCCTGTCTACCTGGCCAGTGCATCTGAGTTGAGAGTGCTGTCCAGAGTGGTCACAATGAAACACTGTGGGATAGCTCCCGGAGGCCAATAACGTCGAATTCCGTCCACACTAACCCAATTCCGACCCCCTAAGGCCGATTTTATCGCTAATCCCCTCGTCGGAGGTGGAGTAAAGAAACCGGTTTAAAGGGCCCTTTAAGTCGAAAGAAAGGGCTTCGTCGTGTGAGTGAACGTGTTCAGGCTTAATTCGATTTAACGCGGCTAAAGTCGACCTAAACTCGTAGTGTAGACCAGGCCTCAGTATTAATTCAGGAGGAGGAGCACCACCAACCAAATTGCTAAGACCACTTCATCATTTGCAAGTCTAAACTTATTTAAACTTACATAGCATATTTCTGAAAATCTGCTTGTTTTAGAGAAACCTATGTTAGTGACATATGTGTGTGCCCGGATAATTAGCAGACAATCACTGTGGCAACTTGAAACATTTCTTTCCAAAACTGAGAAATTTAGTCAGTAGTTTTGTGCATATGAAAATCTGAGAGCAATAGGAGTTGGTGATTTCAGATAGCTTTGTGAGTCATAGAAGTACAGAAAGTTGCTTTCAAAACTGAAATTCCACAGTATATGGACTACCATGGCCTTTGGGTATTTTAGCAACAAGAAATTTAAAATGAGTTATTTTGTGTGATATAGTTTACTGCTTGTGAGCACGTACAAATTTAAAATTGTATTAGTTTTTTTTACATGGGAATGTGTGATGTTATATGCAGCAGTCCTTACCCAGGGCAAAAGTCCTTTTTATGTCAGAGAATTTGTGCTGGTGAGAACATGGTTATAGATAAGCTCTTGCATGTACACATCAGACATAAAAGCAATGGATTTCAGAGGTCCTGTAAAGGTGGATTTAGGAGTATATGAAACCTAAGTTCCATGCTTTAGTAGGTATTCGTGTATTCTATATTCAGTGGGCCTTGGTTCAGTCCTATGGAAAGAATCCCACTCACCTTAATAAACTTTGGATCATGCCCTACGTGTGTGTGTGTAATATACCAAATGTCTTGGGTAGTACCAGAAGCCAAGTTGGGGGGAGGGGAAAGTGTGCCATCATTACCATTTACAAAGAACAGTACCCCATGAAGAATCTGGTGTATTGCCTTGTCAGTACCAACAACTGAAAGTTTCTTTTGGGCCCTTGTTCTCCCCTTGAGAGGGGGATAGCTCAGTGGTTTGAGCATTGGCCTGCTAAACCCAGGGTTGTGAGTTCAATCCTTGAGGGGGCCACTTAGGGATCTGGGGCAAAATCAGTACTTGGTCCTGCTAGTGAAGGCAGGGGGCTAGACTTGATGACCTTTTGGGGTCCCTTCCAGTTCTATGAGATAGGTATATCTCCATATATTGTACAGACTGTGCATTACTATCAAGGCAAGTCATGTAAGTAGAACAGAGAGACTATGGATCTCTGTGTTTTAGAGGCCTAAACACTTTTAAGATTTCATTACAAAGTTTGAATACTTAAAAAAGAAAAGAGAAGAGAAGAGAAGAAAAGAAAAGAAAAAAAAAGGGGGGGGGGGAAATCTCTACAATTTGGCTATATTTTTTCCCCTAAAGATAAATCTTAATTCCTGGTAATACTGCCTGCAGTAGATATTGTAACAAGCTAGGGCAGTGCTCAAACTTCTCACATGTTAAATTTAAGATTTTATATATCTGTTGTATAGAAAACAAACAATCCCCACCTTCTCTAATTTTTACATAGTTTAGACCTTCTCTTAGTAGGACAGCGTCTCATGGAACACCTCTTACCTATTCCTGATCATGTAGATCACCTCCCCCTCCCCCTGGCAATAGAATAACATCTCAGTGGCAACTACAGCAGTTGCTTACATAGAAAAAGTAATATTAGGAAAGTATTTATTGTATTTTTAGCTTTTTTTCCCCAATATGAATTTAGTAGCTGAAACAAGGAGGAGAGATCCAGTACAAAATAACTAGTTGGCTCTCTCTGGACCATGGTTTGGAAACCGGAGCCCAACAATTTCACATTTAAATCAGTTCAGAGTCCCATAACTTTCCCCACTCTGCAATGACCTCTTATGGCAACGGTGCTGGTGCATGTCACAATCCCTTCATTTTCCTATACATTTTATCTCCTGTCCTTTTTCTGTTTTCTCTTGTCATATTTTTTAAGCTTTCCAGTATTTTATGGGCTGTGTTTTAAACTAACTTGCTATGCAGCCTACTGGATAAATGCTTTCTGTTTAAAAACAATTGTGTTAAAACCCTAATGTGTACTTATTAAAATTTATATCTACTTTAAACCTCCATAGATTCCAAGGCCAGCTAAATCTGAAATTCTTTTGAGGAAGTGCTATCACATTATTGTTTTTTTTCTGATTCTTTTGTGCTCTGTTCAGCCTAGATTTGCCTTGTTTTTGCTGGTCCATTAAGACTACTAGCCTACTCCCAGGGTATTCTCACCCACTGGGTTGTTATACTCCTGTTCAAGGCTACTTTGTCTGTTACAAACTGCCCAGTCCATTGGCTCTGTGGCAATTGAACTCTTGAATTTGTTGTTCGGAGATGGATACTCCGTGTGATTCCTCCTCTCTTCATACTTACCCTCCCAACCCAATAGGGTGAGGTTCCTCTTTGTCCAACAGTCAGAGGAAACTTTAAAGAGGTTGTATTGCCAGAGTATGATGATTTCTTGTTTGATGATTCCCTTATAGAACTTGGGAAGAGATGGTGTAAGTTGTGCCGAAGATTGGCCTCTCCCTCAACAGCGGTAGAGGTGGCTTTCCTGATTGAAAGGAGTCTTCCTCTTTTCTTGCTGACAGTCATGTGACTTGAGAGATGTGCAATGTTGCCCACGTCCAGCAGGAAAATCCCTCTTGCTCTCTCTCCATCTCTCCTCTCTCCCCCCCCCCCCCAAACGCCTTAAAACTAAAGGTTGGTCACTTTTATTTTAATTTAAAATAAATAGCTATCAGGACTTTTGATCAGTTGATTTTTTTTTATTATTATTATTCATTTGGGTTGTGGTAAAGGGGAATTGATCCAGTCACCGGGTTGTGGGAATGCCAGTGGTATTGGTGTGTGAGAGATGCAAACCAGACCCAGAATAGGGAATTGTGGTTCACAAGAGATTAGGAGTTTATTTAAATGAACTCCTCTTCTTCTGAGCAGCTCCATTGCCTTCTGCTACAGATGTACTCCCCCTCTCATCCCATTTGATCTTGCACAGGGGATTTACTTCCTGCCTGAATGGGCTTACCCTGTTGTGCAGTCACTTCTGTGTAGCCTCCCGGAGAATGTGTACCTCACAAGAGTACAGATACTTTCTTCTGGCCAGGCCTCTAAGAATGTACTTCAACCAACATCAATTAATCAGAAGCATATAGTGGAGGATGGTGATATTAAAGCACAGAACCTTGTAGGTGTAAGATGTCTCTTAGTGTCTTGCATTATAGAATTAACAATTTTTATTTATTTATTTATTTTTAATAGTTAGTACACATTACTAGTGCTTTCTGCATCTTTCAATATTTTTTCTCTGCATGTTGCTGTTTCAAAATGGAGTAAAGGATGTGTTCCCCAAAAACACACACAATACCATCCCAGGGTAATCACTTAATTTATAACAGCAGCTATGGTACATTTTATCACTGTTCGTTTGCCTGGTTTTATAACTGGTAGTTTCAGATTTATTACTTAAAATACCTTGGGTGGAAAGTGTCAGATTACTTTCTAGTATGTAATCTTTTAATTCCTTTAGCTATTTTCTTTTTGAAATTCGGGGTTGCCCTGCCTGCCCGGGTGTGTGTGTGTGTGTGTGTGTGTGTGTGTGTGTGTGTGTGTGCACGGCTCCCAGAATCGCAGCCATGGGGGTGGTGCTGTGCTGCGCAGAGCCACCTGCACACCCCCTGCACCAAACAGGAGCTGCCCCAGGTAAGTGCTCTGCACCTCCTGCCTGCCCCAGCCCTGAGCGCCCTCCCGGACCCTAACTCCCTCCCAGACCCTGCACATCCACCCTGAGCACCCGCCTGCACCCTGTCTCCCTCTCAGACCCTGCACCCCCAGCCCTGAGCCCCAGGGGTAAGCCAGGGGCACCTGCCCACCACAGTACAGTACTGTACAGTATATAATGCCTTTTGTCTGCCCAAAATTTTTTTCCTTGGAACCTAACCCCCTGCATTTACATTAAACCTTATGGGAAAATTGGATTCGTTTAACATCGTTTCACTTAAAGTTGCATTTTTCAGGAACATAACTACGTTAAGTGAGGAGTTACTGTATTATGTGCCAGGCTCCAGCTGCTAGTCCCAGCCAGCCAGGTTGAGGAGGGATGGGTCTTCCTCTTCCCCTGCAGAGGCTGCTCCCGGAGCCGGGTCAGACCCACCTCCAGGAAGCTTCGTGTCTGCTGGCTGGGAGTCCAGCTCTGAAGGCAGCACAGAAGCTTCCTGCAGCTGAGTGAGGTTTCCAGAGGTGGGTTTTGACCCGGCCCTTGGAGCGGCCTGTCCAGGGGAAGAGGAAGTTCCGTCCTTCCTCTGCCCAGCTGGCTGGGACTAGCAGCATGTGCCTGATGAATGGTAGGAGCCCCCCACCCCCAGCCTTGCCCCTCCCTGGCTTCAGGCCCAGCACCTGGAGATTAAAGAAGCCTTGGGCTGGCTGTGTGTGTGGGGGGGGAGACTGACCATGGTGCCTCCCTGACCATCGGGCCCTGGGTGGTAACCCACCCATAGGGTGCACCCCCCAAAAGTGATAACTCCTCCATGCTCTGCAACCCTCACTTCTGCACTGCTACTGGTGATGGCACTGAAGATAGTGAGAGTTCCGTGATCACCTATGATAGCTTTGGGTTGGTACCCCCATGGTTACAACAACATGAAATTTCAGATGTAAACATCTGAAACCGTGAAATTGACTATTTTTAAAATCCTATGACTAAAATTGACCAAAATGGACTGTGAATTTGGAAGGGCCCTACCCAAAATTTTTGTGCATTTAAAAAAAAAAACAAAAAACGCACAAGCAAAAAAAACCCAACTCCACAAGCCTGCACAGCACTATTTGATGTCTGCAATCTGACAGAAGCATGGAGCCTGCAGAGCTCTACACTGTTTTCTTGAATGTTACAAATACAAAACACAGGATTCTTCTGATATTTGTGGAGCCACAGGAGGTACCACAACTGTGGATGTGAGGATGTCTTCAAGGACAGTTTGCTGAGGAACATAGCAAAAAACAAGTCAGGTTTGTTGGTGGTGGTCACAGAGCAGTTGTAGATGGTGAAATGCTGCTTCTGAGCTTGAGAAATGAGCATTGACTGGTGGGATCACATTGTAATGCAGGTTTGGGATGATGAGCACTGGTTGAAGAACTTTCAGATGAAACTTGTTCCAGACCTCCAGCACATGGATGCCAGACAGAGAGCGGCATTGACAGTGGCAAAGCAAATGACAGTTCCAATTATACTCTGCAAGCTTGTGGTGCTGGATTGCTACCGATCAGTGGGAAATCATTTTGGAGTTGGAAAATCCACAGTGGGGGCCACTGTCATGCAAGTGTCTTGGGCCACTAATTGTTGCCTGCATGGAGAATGTGTAGGAAACAGGGATGTATTTGGGGCAGTGGGGTTTCCAAACCGCAGTGGAGCAATAGATGGCATGCAGATCCCTGTTTTGGCCTCAGACCACCTTGCTAGGTGTAAATCAACAGAATATGCCAATAGATAGGGCTACTTTTCCATGGTTATGCTAGCGTTGATGGCTCACTGCGGGGGTGCTTCGCCCATATCAGTGTGGACCGGTCAGGAAAGATGCATGATGTTCGCATCTTGAAGAATACTGGACTGTCCAGAAAACTGCAAGCAGGGACATTTTCCCCTGATTGTCGGATTACCCATTGGTGATATTGAAATACCATTAGTGATTCTGGGGGAACCATCCTACCCCTTGCACTCCACTGGCTCATGAAACCATACACTGGACACCCTGACAATACCAAGGAAAATTCAGTTACAGGCTCAGCAGGTGCAGAATGTCTGTTGAATATGCTTTTGATAGATGGAAGGGATGCTTGTGGTGGTTACTCACTAGACTGGATCTCAGTGAGAAAAATATCCCAGTGGATTTCATAGAATATCATGGTTGGAAGGGACCTCAGGAGGTCATCTAGTCCAACCCCCTGCTCAAAGCAGGACCAATCCCCAGACAGATTTTTGCCCCAGATCCCTAAATGGCCTCCTCATGGATTGAACTCACAACCCTGGGTTTAGCAGGCCAATGCTCAAACCACTGAGCTATCCCTCCCCCCGCCTTTTGTGTCTTGCATAATATCTTGTGAGGCTGAGGGGGGAAAAGCTACTGCAAGGGTGGAGTGGCTGTCTGCTGACTTTGAACATACAGACACCAAGGCTATTGCAAGAGCGCAGTGTGGAGCTCTGAGGTTAAGGGAGGCTTTGAAAGAGCACTTTAGCAATCAGTCACAGTAGTGTTCTCTGGGCCTGGAGTTTTGGGTGCTGCTAAGAATTGTCATGCTCACTGTACGCTTATAAATATGACTAGGTGTTTTCATGAAGCTATGAATTCTGTAGTGCTTGGTGTGCATTTACACATACTGTTTGCTTTGACCACTGCTATGCATTCTACAGTGTTTGTGCATTAAAAGATAATTCAGTTATCCAAAAATAGAACTTTACTGAGGTGGGAAAAATGGTGAAGAAAAGCAATGTGCAAAATAACCACCGGGCAATGTTTTATACTACATTTTAACAGGGTGGAAATTTAAAATAAAAGGAAATAAACATATATGTCTATTTTAGTGCATAAATTTAGTTCATTGTGATTACACATACACCTGTGAGAACCACGATTGGTTTATGTGAAGTTGTGGTATGTGTAGCGAGCAGTGACCATGAAGTTCTCCAAGGAGCGCAAAGGGTAGAAGGTCTGGGATTTTGGGGCCTGTAGGTCAACCAGGGTCTGCAGTATTTGAGTTTGTTGCCCATGAAGACCCATAATGCCTGCTAAATGCATTTCCTGCTAAATGTTCTGCTGGTGCTCCTGGGCCTTTTTCCTGTCCTCTGTCTTTCTCCCCACTGTTGGCCATATTGGCCCTCCAAGCCCTTTGTTCATGGTTCAGTGCATCGCTGGCTTGCGGGATCTCAGAGAACGTTCTCTTCTTTCTGCTCCTCGGGGTCAGGCATCTGCAGCTGGAGAAAGGACACTCCTCAGGGCTGCCACGACAGAAGCTGCTAATAAAAAGATGTATCATTGGGCTTACAGTCACAATGGAAAAGGAAAGAGGTTTCAAAACTCCCTTCCCTTCTTCCCAGAAACACTTTTAACAAGAAATGCTTATTGATGTTTCAGCTTTGGAATGCCTCCACCCAGCATCGCTCTCCAGCCCTAGCGAGTATGGCCCACATGGGGGAAGGATTTTCTGTTGCATGAAGCTATAGAATTTCAGTCCCTATTCCATTGGAATAGGCATAGGGCAAGGGCACTGAATATTTGGCACTGTTTTTCCAGAGGGCATAGATTTTTAGCTGATATCCCACTCCTGTGTCTTTGTGACGCTCAGAACACTGTTGCTACTGGTGTCCTGAGCCTGTATGCCACTAGCTTTTTCACTGCAGTGGCGCTAGCTGAACTAATCACAGAGTATTGTGGGAAAGTGTCCTCCTGCAGAGGAAGAAATAAGGCAGCTTGTGTGTGTGTGGAGCCAGCCTGGTCAGTTGGGCAGTTGCACCCAACAAAAGTGAGCTGTTAGGTGTGCTCAACAAGTTGGGCAATCAGGAAAAGACATTTCAAAAATATGCTGTTTTAAACAGAGATATGTGGCTTCTGGTTTCTGTGATTCCCTTGGCAGTGGAGTTGAAAATTGTGAACAGAGCAGTCTCTGTCAGAGGAAGTGGTGTATTGTGGGAGAGTTGCTGGAGGACAATTAGGGTCAACACGTCATGCAGTGTTTACACTCGCACTGTTGAGTTTAGTAGGTCGACTTTGGCGACTCTAATGGGGTGCTTAGGTTGGCTGGAGATAAATTTGAGTGTAGGCACATGTGCAAATAGGCCATACAAGGTGACTTAATGTCAACCTAATTTTGTAGTGTAGACCAGGCCTTAGTGTGGATTGTATATCATAAAGCTGTTATATCTTTTGTTACTCCCTCATTACTCCTCTTCAAGAAAAACCTCAGATGAATATGCTAAATAAATAGGTACTTCTCAGGAAGGCAAACAAAGCAAACTTGGTGTCCCAGGCCACATCATTGTGTAGTTATTGTAAGACAAAAGACACAAATGCACAACTTGTTAATACCACTTATTTGGCTTTAGAAGTTTTCCCCAAGCTTTCTTAAAAATATGGTCTGCCCTGGGATGTGATGCGGCATGTAAAATTCCAGGAAGATAGGTTTCTTTATGGTGGAACTCTGATGGAGGAAGGTTGTTTGAACCCCGACTTTAATGGGTAGTTAGCATTGGCCTAAACTGTAGAGTAGTTACTGCTCCTTCATAAGTGTTCATGCTGGTATTAGTAGTATATTTAGACTTGTGTATACTACTAGTCGTCTAGTAAATGTTAGGAGAAAAAAATGAAACCTACTTCCTCTGGCTATGCTTATAAGGTTGACAGTGTAATTGGATAAGTAGTTTTTAAATAAACCATAGTTACTCTTCTGGACTTAAAACATCAGTGCCTTGTTTATGCAGAAATAAGGGATGAAAAAACCCTCTTCCCATAGCTTTTTTTTTAGTAGCATTGTCCAAATTCACTCTATATAGCTATGATAGGGCACCTCCTTTGACATTATTAGACTTGCACTCTTGTTATGATAAGCTAGGAAAAATAGTTTTTCACTCTATCTGTCTTATTAGGGCCAGTCAGTACCTTTCATCTATGGATATTGGTTCATATCCTTTCTCAGAACAAACATGAAAACAAATTGTGCTAAATTATGCTGGGGGCCACTACAGCCCCTAGACCAGCCCCCACTTGGAGGGTGCAAAGGTGGCTTAAAGATGCCTCTGCTCCTCACCTACTAGGTCTTGATTTCTGTTCTGTGCCTATTATAGCACTGCACGGAACCGCACTGCAAGGGCCAAATTCTGCCCCAAATTCAGTTGGACCACACGTGTATGTCTGAGAGCAGAGTTTGAACTGTGTGCTTAATTTCATATTTTAAAATCCTTTTCTTTCTAGGAAAAGCCTACAAGAACATCTGAAATAATTTTGTGTGTGCATATGTGAATGAATGGGTGTGTTTTTTGCACCTGTCAGTCATAAAATGAAGGAAACCTGACTTTTTATGAAAATGTAAAAAACATTTTCCTCCTCCTGCTCAGACCTTTGCATACCAAGCTTCAGTACCAAAGTAATTTTTATTGCAGTTATAAATCCCTAAACATTTTATTTTTAAAATCAGAAAACTAGGCACTATATTCAACCATAGCATCCCTAAGACAATGCTATAACTTTTTTATTATTCCTGGAATATGTTAAACATGTGTTTACAGTAATAGTAAGAATGTATCACCTATTTTCCATAATGCTTTGGAAGAAAAGTGGCAGTTCAGAAACAAGAATTTCATGAACTAATAGATGTATACTTTTCAGTATCTCAGAAATTAAATATGAATCAGATCTTATTACGGTTTTCCTTGTCTAAACTGATGTGCAGTAATATTTATTTGTGCTGTACTTACACATTTGCAGCTTTGTTACAAGATTTTGGGGGTATCTAATTGGCCACAGCTTTGAATCACATCTTAACACATACCAAATGTTGCTAATTACAGTTAAGATATCTCCTTGAAATAATCTTTATATTCACTTACTCTGACAATTTTTTCACTCGTTTATGTGCCTTTAATTTTTCACGCTAACAGTTCTTACAGCGCTTTAATTTATTTTTGTTTCAAAGCTGTAGAATTGGATTAAACAGGCCTCTTTAAACACTTCCATGTTGGTTGGCAAGGAGCCAGTTACTGTATATCAGCTATCTTAATAGAAACCATGCTTAGCAATGCCTCACATATGGCAGCTCTTGTTTGTGTGGTATGGCATGATGTGTCTTAAATATTACCTCTGATACTGTAGTTAAATTTATGCCAGAAACTGAAGTTTCCTCTGATTAACATTAACAAACGGGTAATGAGCCAATTGTTTCTATTTTGGGGGTGAGGGGGGAATCTATCATTAAATACATAATTTAATGTCTGCTGTGCACAAAGCACTATTTATGTGGCCTTTATTAACTTGAGATCCTTACTGTGACAGTAGTGAATGCTACAGATGAGTGATGACATGCTTTCTGAACACTCTTGGCTCTTAATACTGTAAATATTATGGAGGCACAGATCATGGCTCCCTAGTTTAGATTAAGATGAGTTTTGCACTTAAATCAGGGGATTCCGCTACTTTTATGTAAGGAAAAAGTATATTTTCAGAACAGCAACAGTTACTATTTGAATACTGAATGAACTTGAGAATTTGCAAGTAAATTCATTATTTGGTTTGAGTTAAATTTTAATAGGTCCCTAAAGAAACTTAGAACTCTGTATCAGACCTTTTTGTTCGGGGTAACCTCAGTTTAGGCATTGTCTTTTTATACAAACTTGCAGAGGCAACTCTTAAGTAGAACTGGTGCAGTAGGTCTGTGGCACTTTAAAATAAGTTTTAAGGAATAATGATCATTCTTTCCATTATTCTTCATAACTAAAAGTTTCTCCATCAGCAGAGGCTGAAAAACATTGTTCTTCTGGGAAACTGCCTTCTATTGACTGGGTGCATCCAGCTCCAGCTCTGGTAGGTGCACTTTCTGACCGAGTGTACCAGTTCAGCAGTCCCTCATGGCCATGGTTCCATTCATGGGGAAATGACTCACCTCTGGCTTTGCATTATTGTGGTTTGCTGTGCTCTTCACAATCTTTATGCACAGCATTGATGACACTGGAATCCAAGTGGGTCTGTAGACATCTCCCATGGGATTTCAATCTGCCAAGAGCACATCCAACAACCATTCTACGCCTGCTTATAGTGTAATTAAACCTTCTTTTGCCGTCTCATCTTCAGGGTAAGATTTCATAAGCCAAGGCAAAAGAGGGTAAGCAGGGTCCCCCAGAATAATGGTGGGGACAGTAACTCCATTTTTGACAATGTCATTTCTTGAGAATAGTCCTAGCCTGTCCATGAATGTAGGTTTCCGATTGGCAAAAAACCCTGGTATCGTGAATTTTCCCAATGCAGCCCATGTGGACATTCATAAATTAACCTCTATGGTCCACAAGGGCCAGCATAACAACAGAGCAGTACCCTTTTTGGTTATGTTCTCAAGAGCTCCTTGAGGAGGGCAGACTCTGGGCAGGTGAGTCCCATCAGTGGCCTAAGTGCAGTTGGGAAGCCCTATTCCAGGGGTGGGCAACCTCTTTGGCCTGAGGGCCACATCGGGGTTGCGCTACTGTATGGAGGGCCGGGTAGGGAAGGCTGTGCCTCCCCCAACAGCCTGGCCCCTGCCCCCTATCCAACCCCTCCCACTTTTCACCCCCTGACTGCCCCCCTCAGAACTCCCAACCCATCCAACCCCCCGCTCCTTGTCCCCTGACTGCCCCCTCTGGGGACTCCCATCCCCAGCCAACCCCCCTGCTCCCTGTCCCCTGACTGTCCCGACCCCATTCCACACCCCCACCCCCTGACAGCCCCCCCCCGGGACTCCCACCCCTATCCAACAGCCCTCTGCTCCTCGTCCCCTGACCATCCCCTCCTGGGACCCCCTGCCCCTAACTGCCCCCCGGGATCCCACCCCCTTATCCAACCCCCCCACTCCCTCTCCCCTGACTGCCCTCCTGACCCCTATCCATATTCCTGCCCCTGACCGCCCCCCCAACCTCTGCCCCATCCAACTGCCCCCTCCTCCCTGAGTGCCCCCCAGCGGGGGTCAGCGGGGAAGGGGCCGGGGACTAGGCTCCCCGGCTGGGAGCTCAGGGGCCGGGCTGGATGTGTCCCGTGGGCTGTAGTTTGCCCATGTCTGCCCTATTCTCTCAAAGCCAGCAATTATTTCAGGAATATCTTTTATATCCACTACTTTGGGATAATCCACATTTCTGACTGTGGTAAAAGTGGTGCTGAAGGTTTCTGAGGCAGTCAGATTTCCAGCACCAAACTGTGACAGTCTGGGGTAGCCAGCTTCCAGACGGTTATAGGAACTCACTTTTGGTCAAGCAGGGCTGTCCTCATGCAGGTGTTTATGCTGGAGGGTAGGGGCAAGCTGTTCACAAAACTTCAGAAATGCAGCTTTCTTCATGCTAAAGTTCTGGACCCACTGCTGGCCTTCCCAGGTTTGCAAGATGAAATTGTTCCATCCAGTCTGTGCTTGTAGCCCTGCTCCAGAAGTGCCGGTCTACGTTGAGGGCATCAGCGGTTATGCAGAGTGTCATGAGCAGCATCAACCAGTTTGAGTCTCCCATGTCTGTGTCATTGTCGTCGTCATCCTCCTCCTCTTTCCTCAGTCATAAGCTCTGTCAAGTGCTTTTGGTGGGTCAGAAAACATCGCTGAAAAGTCCACCAGCGTCTTACAGAAGCTCTACCCATTTCTCTAAACAGAAGTGAAAGCGCAAGCAAGATAAGTTGTTCATATGGTGCTTCCATATTGCTGGGAGGGGAGCGTGCAGACCAAAATTAGTGCTCGGCAGGATGTATTGGCTGTCTGTTCAAACTTCCCATAATGTGCAGGATGGGCAGTTGAGTTTTCCCATGCTGCACCACAGTCAAAAGGCTAGAATGGCCACATTTTCAGGAGGGTGCTAGGAAGTCTGGGATATGGTTGGTTTGAGTTGGGTCTGTATGCTGCAGTGTGGATGCCAGAGCCCTGGGTTTGACCGCAGGGTAGAAAATTCTTAACCTAGGGTTGACAATCAGTGAAGACGGTCAAGTCCTGAGTTCTCTAACCAAGGGTCCGCTGACTTGTATCCCACTAACCCTGGGCTTACATTGCAGTGTAGACATACCCAAAATGGCTGCTCTCTTCTGTTTTCAGTGGGACTGATATTACAGGCTGACATCTGCTTTCAACCTTAATGCCACATTAGCATAGTTTGGGTCTGGGAATACTACAAAATGCAATACAATAATACTGGCTTCTTAAATGTACTAAATGACTGTGTTCCATTTAACTAGGTGATTTTCTGTAGCATTTAAAAATGGATCGATGGAATATATACAGCAGTTTTGAGAGAGACTCACTGTAAATAAATGTTTAATACTTGTTCTACATGCTCATTTAACTTTTCTTAATATTAATTACCATTGTATTAATTTATTAACAGTGGATGGCATTGGTTAAATATTATTGGGGTGGGAGAACTGTTAATGCAGTTAATTAAGTCTAAATTTGACCATGTAAATTTACACAGATTTATTAGTCAAATTAAAATTGGTAGTTACTGGTGTTTCAAAAATAGTGCCTGTTGTGTTCTCTAAAATGTCTGACAAGTCACAATTAGATTTATTGAATAAAGTGGCTGACTGTTACCGTTCGAATACTATATAAAGCTTTAGCCATGATCTGTGCTGGAATGGCGCAGGGGCATCTTGCTGCAGCAAGAGTTCCCTGGGACAAATACTGTTTCATTTCAGTCAAAACTCCTCTTGTGAGTACATGGTGCACCTCTGTCAGCCAAGAAAAAAAAGCAGCATATGCTGTCCTCTATGAAAGTGCAGTTCTGCTGGCTGGTTGAGGTGTAAGGAACCCTGGCTCTAAGCCACCACTGATGCTACTCCAGAGCAAAAGTTCTGAACTCAAGTCACTTTGTTGCTGGCATCTGTGTGGGGAAAAGCAGGTTCTTCATCCTGCCTTTCCCTATCCTGGGTAGGGTTTCCATATTTCCTCATTAAAAAAAGAGAACACTCCACGGGGCCCTGGCCCCGCCCCAACTCCGCCCCCTCCCCTGAGTGCCCCGCATTCCCCCTCCTCCCTCCCAGCCGCGAAACAGCTGCTCGAGCGCTACCGGCTTCACGGTTTGCCGGGCAGCCCCCAGACCTCCAGACCCTGCGCCCCCAGCTGGGCGCTTCCCCTCCCGGGCTCCAGCTGCACTGGGGAAGCGCCCGGCTGGGGGCGCAGGGTCTGGAGGTCGGAGGGCTGCCCGGCAAACCGTGAAGCCGGTAGCGCTTGGGCAGCTCGGCTCTTCAGCTACACAGAGCTGAGGTGTCTGGGGGGAGCAGCAGCAGCCGCCGCGGGGGAATCCGCCTGCAGCTCGCAGCCTGCAGGAGCCGCAAGGTAAGCAGGGGACTGGGGCAGGGATGTCGGCAAAGCTATTTTCCTGGACATGTTCGGCTTTTTGGCAATTCCCCCCCGGACGGGGATTTGAGGACCAAAAAGCCGGACATGTCTGGGGAAAACCCTACCTAACTGCCCCCCAGGACTCCACCCCCTATTTATGTACAGGCGTGACTACCTGCCCTTTCCTGGTTATTGTACGCGGCCAGTCCGCATCCACATCCAGTAATTAAAAAAAAAAATAAACTAATAATTTAAATTGGAATTTCATCCATTAATAAGTATTTATTATATAATTAAAACCATTCTATTGAAGGACAGATATTAAATAACACTAAATAAATTAATGTTCAAAACAATATTAAAAATTTGAAAATTTAGAGCATGGAAACCAAAATAGCTAAAATTTAGTTTTGGCAAGATACACGGAATGGAAACTCCGGGATCTTTACCTGTCACTGAATATAGCCATCATACCAATAGTGGAATATAAAACAAGTCTACATATACTCTCCTTAAAATTTTTACTTCTGTCCATTCCCAATAATTGTAACAAATCATTATTACCTTCACTCCACTTGCCACGCGCCCCAAGCACAAAACCAAAGAAGTGAATATTTTTACCTCCCGTTAAGTTTTTAATTTCTTCCTCTAACTCAAGATAATAAGCCACCTTCTCACTGTGGGCTTGTTCCAAACTTCCGGCATTATCCTCCCATCGCACTGTAACATCAACCACCACTGCTGTATCTCCTTTTATAAATATAATATCCGGCTTTCTTAACTCACCCTTACTATTTCTCAAATGGGGCTCGATCATTGCCTTCCACCCTAATTTACCAACCTTATCTACAACTGCAGACACTACTCTATTATGCCTTTTTATCCTAGCATTCTTAGTCTTATAACATTGTCCTGAGATATGGGGAACAGTCTCCCGCACTTTACCGCACCATCTACAAAGAGCATTCACACCTCCTCTTCCTCTTGCTAATGTCTCCCTAGTAGGATAAATATTTGCCCTAAGCTGCAATGCTGCGATATACGCTGACGATTTAACTTTACTAGAGTTTCTAAAAATCGAATTACTAATTAAATCATTTTTAAAATATTTTATCCCTATTCCCTGACATCTCAGTTCCGACCATCTTAAAAATTCCTCTTCCCTCCATTTCTTGGGATGAGATGTTACTGCACTAAATGACAATATTTTATCCACAAGATTTTCTCCTGCATATAGATAAGATAGGTCCATCCAATCATCTCTCGAGACAATATGTCTCCTCCAATTACGAATTAACATATTTGGGATTTGCACACTAAACTTAGTGAGAGCTAAACCACCATCCCTACCTCTAGAATAAAATATCCCATCTGTGGTACACTGAGGTAAATGTAAAATCTCTTTAACTATTTTTCTAACTAACACATCAAGATCGTCTAAAAGATTAAAAGGGGGTTCTATTAAAAGAAGATTATAAAATAGCTTCGGTAAAATATATGTCTGTAAAATTAATATTTTTTGGGCCGGTTTTAATGGGGCCTTAATTAAATTCTCACTCCAATCTTTCAATTTTTCTTTAAGTACCGGTCCCCCTACACCTATCCAGGGATCTATTCTAGCTCCTAAATATTTTTCAAAATCCCCTGGTTGAACATATTCAATCTCCTCTGACCCTATCTGCCAATTATCCTTAGGATTAACTACATAGGTTTTATGTTTAGTTAAAATATGAAAGCCTTTCGTTTTCTTCACATTAACAGAGAGATTAGTATTTTTACAAAACTCCTCTAAGATACCCAAATTTTTAATCATTCCTTTATATGAGCTACTTAAAATTGCCACATCATCGGCAAAAGCCAATGACGTGACACCATTGCCCTTAACATAAAAACCACTTCCTTCTACTTCTAATCTAGTTAAAAGGGGATCCATAGCAATATTAAACAAAATTGGGGACAACGGGTCACCCTGCTTGACCCCCCTCCTAATTAAAATAGACTCAGTAACTTCATCACCCACCCATACCCTAGTTGTGCAATTATCATAAAGGTCCCTAATAATATCTATAAAATGTTCATCTATACCAAATCTTCTCAACCCGGCTATTATATGTCCGTGTCCCACAGAATCAAAAGCTTTAGCCAGATCTACGAACACTATTGCAATTTCATTCCCATTTCGTTTAGCCCCTTTAATCAAATTATCTAATATAGCAATATTTTCCTCACACCCAGGGGCGGATATAAACCCTTTTTGTCTACTACATATCTTAACTGTTTCCACCAGTCTTTTTGCTAATATTTTGGTATAGATTCTAATCCAAACTGACCCAATTGTCAATGGTCTCCAAGATGTTAACTTCTTCATTTCCTCCTCATCTTGTGTCTTTGGTATTAAAATCGTTCTATTTTTCTTAAATTCATCTGGTACCTGTCTATTTAGAAACCATATATTAAAAATTTTTGTAAGTATTAAGGAGTCTAAATTAAAAATATCCCACAAATTGCTCACTTTTACTTTATCTGGGCCAGGAGCACTATCTTTTCTTATTTCTCTTAAAGCTATTCTAATCTCATCCACAGAGATCGGACTCATTAATATATCATTATCCGCATTCTCTGTGGATGATGGCCACCCTATCATATTACCATGTCCAATTGTTCCCAAAATATTCACATAGTATTCCTCAATTTCTTTCATAGGGATAGCACACTTAGCCTTATCTGGCTCTCCCATTATAATGCGAGTCAATCTTCTTCTATCCTTATCAAATAATTGTTGATAGAATTTATACTTAGCTTTCTTTGTAGCATATCTCCTAATTGCATTAAATTGCTTCCTTCTCCCCTCCTTTCTCATCTTCCCTTTTCCTTTATGCCTCAACTCTATTTGACTTTCATTTCTAGGGTCCTTTCCCTCTACTAATGAATAACATAATTTTTCCAACATTGCCCATCCGAGAGCTTTTGTTAAATCCTCCTTTAATAATCCTTCAATTTCCCCTAAACTATTTATTATTTCTCTTCCCTCCCTACTTTGTTTTCCCCGTTTACATATTTTCTCCACTAAATCCACTTCTGGATGTCCTTTTAGTGGGAAAATCCTCTCTCTTGGGAGCAGAATTTCTAATATATTTACTCTAATGTCCTCTACCTCAGTCACTTCCTCCCTATCTCCTGTTACCACTAACTTCTTCTTTGCTAATTCTCGTCTTTTATCTGATATTTGTTTATTCGTTTTGGTCCTCATCTCGCTCTCAATACATTTATTTATATTCCTTTTCCCAATATATTTCCTTTCCAACTGTATAAGCTGCGCAACCTCATCTTTGGTCCATATACGAGATCTAGTCGATCCCTCTTTGATCTTACTTTTAGCAGCCATATCTTCTTTTCTTTGCTCATTCCTCACAGCAGGGTGTCTATGTCTACAGTGTTGACTCAATCCAGATCTAGTATGAAAACCAAGCCCACAGACTGAGCACGTATGGCTCTTCATTGGGGTATCCGCCTTCTTGGGTATGCACTTGGGGTAGTGGCAAGCTATATTATGATATTGAGAAGATTTTCCACATTTACTACATACAACTCGTATGGCTTTACTTTTATGAACCACATTAATGTGTTTGGCCCATTTACCAAATGTTGGTAATATCTGGGGACATATTGGACAATTAAAACTATCAACGGGATACTCTAAATAAAAAACCCCATCCTTCCACGAACTACTTTCTAATATATTTATATTACTACCAGTACTGTTAAGATCCTTATTACGATCCCTATTAAAATCAGTACTTGGTCTAAAACTATTTAATAAACTAGACCCATTAACTAAATGAGCATTAAGATATCCCGATTCGCTAACATATGGATCATCAAATGTACTTAAATACTTAAAATCTGGATTAAAACTTTCCATAGTTAAATCATTAAAAGTGTCCCTTGTAAAAACCATCGGTAAGATAGATAAAATCTCCTCACCATGATCATCACAAACAGTCTCCTCTACCTCCTCTCCATGCTCCACTGGGAGGACTTGATTCTCACTCTCATGCTCATGAGACTTCATTATAGTCCGCACCATTTTATCCATTGGTCCAGCGACCCTAATCACACCCCTAATATATTTAACACTGTCAGCCGGGGCATCAAAGCCAACAGCGGGGGCGTTATTAACCCGGTCCAGCGCCAATCCGGTATAAAAATATAAATTACTTTTTTCCATAGCTAAAAGATTTACCCTTTCCAGGGGGAAACTAACCCTTTCCAGGGGGAAACTAACCCGTACCTGGGGGAAACTTACCCTTTCCAGGGGGAAACTAACCCGTGCCTGGGGGAGACTACCCTTACCAGGGGGAATCTAACCCTTACCAGGGGGAGTCAACCCGTACCTGGGGGAGGCTACCCTTACCAGGGGGGCATCCATGTGGCACCATATGGGGCTGCCCAACCCCGTCCCACACCCCACTGAATGTGGGATGTGGGTTCGTCCTCCGCAATCCGCCTGGCTATCCAAGCCAGTTACCGACTCTCACCACGAGGAGGTAGCGGTTGGACTTGCAATCCAGAGGCTTTCCTCAAAGAGGGGTCCCAAACAGCATAATGTCGAGCTCTAACGGGCGTGTGAGAAAAGGCTCAGATCTTGGTAGGGGTTGCCCCTATTGACCGGGCTCATGCCCACCCCCACCTCACCGATAACCCATTCTCTCACTACCCTCAGGCAATGTTTCCGTCCAAGCCCGACAGCTGAGAGGGTCCAGAGACGCATGGAGAGCCATTAAGAGAGCCTCCCTGCTCCTTGTCCCCTGACTTCCCCCTCCTGAGACCTTCCCCCCATCCTAACTGGCCCCCTAGGACCCTATCCCCTACCTGTCCCCTGACTGCCCCCTCCTGAGACCCTCCCCCCATCCTAACTGGCCCCCTAGGACCCTACCCCCTACCTGTCCCCTGACTGCCCCAACCCTTATCCACACCCCCACCCCCAGACAGACACCAGGGACTCCCATGCCCCATCCAACCACCCCCCCGACAGCCCTCCCCCAAAACTCCCGACCCATCTAAACCCCTCTGCTCCCTGTCCCCTGACTGCCCCCTCCTGGGACCCCTGCTCCTAACTGCCCTCCAGAACCCCACCCCCACCTAAGCCTCCCTGTTCCTTGTCCCCTAAATGCCCCCTCCTGAGACCCCCCCCACCCTAACTGCCTCCCTAGGACCCTACCTGTCCCCTGACTGCCCAAAACCTTACACCCCCAACCCCCAGACAGCCCCCCCAAACTCCCAACCCATCCAACCCTGCTCCCTGTCTCTTAACTGCCCCCTCCAGAACCTCCCTGCCCCTTCTCCGACCCCCTGGTCCCCTTACCGTGCCGCTCCGAACAGTGTGTCGGGCTCCACATGCAGCCCGACACGCTGCCGCGCTCCCCCACAGAGCGCATAGCCTGGTTCCTGCCCTCGCAGAGTGCTGCTGAGCGGCACGTTGGGCAGGGGGAGGAGCTCCAGACTGCTGGAGGCCCAAAGGTCCAGCGATCTGCGAATGCAGGGAGGGAGGGAGTGAGTGATCTCAGCTGCATGGGGAGAGGATGGGGAAGCGGAGGAGGGGCTCTCTCTGGCTGCCGGAGCCCAGTGCAAGTGGCACCATCCGGCCGGCTGCCCTGTCAGCCACGCGCGCTCTGCATGGGGGGGGGGGGGGAAGTCCGGACATTTACAAATTCCCCCCGGACACTATTTTTAACTCAGAAAAGCCGGACATGTGCGGGGGAATCCGGACGAATGGTAACCCTAATCCTGGGGTACTTGTGTAGGGTTTGCCACAGCTTGCCTCAAAGGAAGTAGCTAGCTCTGGAAAACATAATTAGCTGATTGTCTTATTTATATTAGGTTTTATTTTATCCACAACAAAACAAATCTGTTTTCAAAAATATTTCTAAAAGAGGGCTCGCTTCAGTGCCACATCTTATACATAGGAATGTCCTGTCTGTAGTAAAACACTTTGACACACAATGCACATATCACAAAAATGAATTGTCATGTCGGAAATGGTTGTAAACATTTTCACAATCATTTGTCATTGCAAATTTAAAGATGGGAAATTTTTAGAGAAGATGACTCCGTTTTCTTTCTTTGCCTACCTAGCTGTAAGAGGAAAAAGCACCTTTTGAATATAGAGTTTAAATTATGGGCAGAACTATCTAATCCTGTTTGCCTGTGTACATTCCCAAAGAATCTGTCGCCCCAGTGTATAGGTACTGATACAAGAAGCTTATTTTGAGTTTTGTCGCGCACAACTGAAATGCAAGATTATCAATTTGAAACGTAACATTCCAGAAACAAAATCAGTTAGCCATAAGTAGTAGTATGGGTGGGGAAACTAATGCAATTTATGCACGCATCTCCATTGAAGGAACACAGTCAACTTGAAAATCACATTTCACCCAGAAAATGTTTCAGTATAAATCATACTTGAATGCAGGTCTCAAGTATAATGACTTACTGTGTTATGAAGCTCCACGAGAGAGATTTGATTAATAAAACACACTAATTTTGAGTGCTTTGCATTTGTATGTAATAGTTTCAGGGAGCCAGATGTACAGCTTCACAAGCACACAACACAGTGGGTGTAGAATACTGCACCTTACTGAATCCCAAATAGCTGAAGGGTGACAGCTAGCTCAATTTCAGTAGAATCTTTGATTTTAGATGATGATGATGATGATGATGATTTTATTCTGTTGCCACTACAGAGCACTTTGCAGACTGGTATCAAGGTTAATTGTCACTCTGAGGAGTGAAGCACAGTCTGTCAATCCATGCTCAGCTCAGCTAAGGAGGATAAGTAGTTATTCAGGTAGTATGTAGATGAACTCAAAATATGGTGTGTGCATATATATACAACCAAAATATCTACATTTTATTTTTACTTTTTTCTTTTAACTAGACAATTAAGTTACCACTGTGTATAAATATTTTTAATGGACATTGTAGTAATATGCCAAACATTCATAGTGCTACAGGAAATGGGATTCTGCCAGAATGACCTCAGGGGAAGTGGTTGCTTCAAGCTTCAGTTCCTTATGGCAACAAAAACTAGTTTCTTTATCATGTCTATGCCTGCTTTTAGCAGTTATACTATTCCATTATACATGATTCTCTTCTCATAGTGTGAACAAACCTCACTGACTCATTAATGATTTTTATAATTTATGCTAAAACTTGCAAATCACTTGGATTATTTTGCGTTCTTTATGTATATTTCACACACTCATTGTGAAGTTCACTTTTTTTGATTCTAGAACCAAAACACTATATCACTGTTAAAACATACTATAAACAACCAAACATATATCAAAACTATATATATATATATATATATATATATATATATATATATATATATATATATATATATATATATATATATATATATAAACTAAAATACTCTCCATTATATTGGGTTGGTTTCCTGTAACCTTGGTAACTGCACAGCATTCTGAGTGATTGGGTATGACTGTTTTGACTTCTTGGTGGTGTATAGCCAGAGTGCAGTTGTACTGTTTGTCAGTCTGGAATTGATTGCCCTAAACTTATAGATCCTCTGTAGCCTAGGACCTTCAAATTAAAACTTTATCAAGTAGTTCTTCCTCTTAAAGTATTTTAATTTAAAAGGATGCAGCAGCTTTGTTCCTCTTGCTGCCAGTCTGGAAGGTTTATTTTTTGTCTCGGTATGAAAATTATAATGCTGCAGGGGTCTTTCTTAGCCTTGGGAATTGCTGATTTGATTTATTTTGAAGTGGTGGTGGCTGTACTTAGCTACTCATGCAGCTGTTTCCCTTCCACGCAACCACAATGACTTTATTCACATGAAGGCTTTTGTTTGTATGTCTGAAATATTAGCAGCAGCAAGAAAATTGTCAATCAAGGGTGATTTTTTTGTTAGAAATGTAAAAGTGATGTCCTGATTGGGCCAACATCAAACCTGGTGTAACTGCAGTGAATCCAGTGGAATTACACCAAGCGTGAATGTGGCCCAATATACTTTCACAAAGTATGTAAAGGGGAAAATTCTAGAACAGTTTTAAGATTTCAGAAATTAAAGATAAATCACTAGTTAATGTAAACATGTTTTGTACAGACTTTTTAACAAAAAATACTTTCCTGTAATCTATTGTCTAGCTTGCTAGTGAAGTTGAGCTTCGTAGGAAGGCAATTTATTAGTGACTTAGTCTATTATCTTCTGTGTCTTTCCTCAGCTAATTTAATTCATTTGTGATATACTCCTGCAGCCAAGGAGTTCAAAATTTTAGAGTTTTTTTTTGTACTGCTAAACATTTTCATACAAACTTGTAAAGCTTTAACACTCTGTATGGCTTTAGTAGCTTTACTAATGAAGTTTTTAACAAACGAAATGGAAAAGGGCCAACTTATAATTGTTAGTGCAGTAGCATAATCAACCATACATGGTTTGTTTGTTATAGCTCAGCATTAGAACAATGTTTCAAAGGGAAAACATGCAGAGATGATTAGTAAATAACACGGTACCATAGTGATGTGAGGCTGCCCAACTACAGCAGTGATCTAGTGGGGATATTCATGTGAGTACTTAAATATATACTTACATTTTTCTTATCCTAATGAGTACTGGTAATGTCTAATTTTAGTAGCCATTTATGCTGAGATGCTATAAAGAAATAATAGAACTTTTGGTTGAATAAATGACTGTTGTAGAGGTGTAATGAGCACCATCTGGTAGCTTGCTCCAGATTGCTTTGAGCTTACATAATACAAATTTGCAATACTGAGAAAAGGTGAACCAAGCCTACTATAAAGACATTTTCATTAGCATTTTGAGTCCAATGTGTATCAAAGGTATATTTCATAGCTTTCTTCAGGTTTCATAATACAATAGCTACAACTGGCCAATTTTTACAAATTGTGCATTGACTTTGTATCGTTCAAAGGAAGAAATGGAGTTAGAAATGGCAATACAGCATAAGTGGTGGAGAGAAGAACCAGTACTAAACAGAGAGATGCAGCAAAGTAGTCTGTACTAATTGTTGTAAATGGAAAAAGTCATAGGCCTGCCAGGTCTATCCAATTCTTTTCTAAAATTAGGTCTGGGGCATGCTGTTCAAAACTGGTGTTCTTGATCAATTACCACAAAACTGCCAAAATCTATGCAGTTGAAAATCTTCACATATTCCTTTTCCCCTCCCCCCCCCTTTTGAGGTAGGGTTAGATCTTGTCAGGATCCTTTAATATTTGGCTGAAAGAGTAATGTTTGGTGGCATAACTCTGTGTTGGACCTCCCTGGATAAAGGTGATTTAATCATTGGACTGAAAGTTAGTGGTTGGCTAGGGACTAGTGATCATGACTAAGGATATGATTTTGTCACGGAGGTCATGGATTCCGTGACTTTAATGGACTTCCGTGACTTTTTTTGGCTTCAGCGCCTCCGCTGCAGTGGTGCTGGAGCAGCTCTCAGCCCCCTGGGCCTGAAACAGTGGGGCTGGAGCGGCGGTCAGCCCCACCACCCCCACCAACACACAGACAGGTTGTGGGCTTTCATGAATTTTTTGTTTATTGCTCGTGACCTTTCTGTGACTTTGATGGAAAAATTCCTGACACAAAATCTTAACCTTGATCATGTCCTGATAAAAACTGGTTGTATTTGCCCATACTGAAATTTATTTATTTATTTATTTATTTATTTATTTATTTATATGGTGTTTCAAAAGGGCTAACTTCTCAGAGCTGAGGAAAATCATGAGCAAAATTGACTGGGAGAGAACTTAGAAAAAGTTTGAATAAAAATGGGCATTCAGTAAGAAGAGTTTATCAGATGGCCAAAAAGTCAAAAAAGAGGACAACTTTAGCTAAAATCCCTTCTTGGTTCAGTGGTATAGTGAAGGCAGCAACTAGAAATAAAAAAGGCAATATATAACTGTTGCACACAGCCCTGGTAGAGCTCCACTTGCTGCACACTCGTCAGGCTACTGTATTTCGATTACAGTGGCTAGACCCATGTTCCCTTAAGCTTCCCTTGGACTAAGTAGGTTGTAGTTCTCGTTCTCTCTCTTCCCTTCCGTCCCCCACATTGTTGGCCTCTCTGGTGCCTTTCCTGGGCACAGGCTTTGTCTGTTACGCCTTTAATGGAAACAGCTGTCCTAGGCCCCAGGACCAGTGCTGACATGAAAATGCCCATTTCCCCATTAGCTTAAGCACACTTTTCCCCAGAGTTCCATCTTGTGGGTACACTGAGTTTACAGTTTAATTCATGAGACAAATGGAAAGTGAAGCAAACAGATGCAAAAGAAAGGCTTAGAAAAGGTTTCTAAACAAAATTACTCCGCACAGAAGAAACACAGATACAGACAAAAATAATAATCCTACATGCGTTTTTCCTGCTTCTGTTTCCTCACCACTCTGGAGCATTCTCTGGGCTTACATCAGAGTCCTCTGAGGAGTCAAGATCCTTCCCTGCCTGTACGTGACTTCTCCTCTAAATTATGAAGTGAGACTTTCTCCCAGGTCATCTAGCTTTTTTCCCCTTGCCTATTCTGTAGGTAAACAAGACCTCCGTCTCTGCTATGAAAGCATGCCATCTCTCCTAGGAAGCTTCCTATGTGTCTCTGGGAATCCCTCTGAATTCCTCAACTTCTTAGCCTTTGTGTTTTTTAAAAGGTCTGCACTAACACCTGTTTTCTTTGTGCTGCTGTGTGGGGATTTTTCACTATCCAAAGCCCACCCCTCTGCAGAGAACTCGGAGAGACCTGAAATCCATCAGCCATCATATTATTCTGTCTGGTCCACGTCTATTCACTAGTTAGTGGCCCTTAACAACTGTCTTTCTCAAAGGGTATGTCTACACTACAGGATTAATTCGAATTTATATAATTCGAATTTAGGAAACCGATTTTGTAAAATCGAATGTATTCGGCCACACTAGGCACCATTAATTCGGTGGTTTGCGTCCAAGCTACCATAGTAGCATCGATTTCCAGAGCGTTGCATTGTGGGTAGCTTTTACATAGCTATCCCATAGTTCCCGCAGTCTCCACCCCCCTTGGAATTCTGGGTTGAGACCCCAGTGCATGATGGGGCCAAAAACATTGTCGCAGGTAGTTCTGGGTACAGCCTCCCCCTCCCTCCCTGAAAGCAACGGCAGACAACCATTTCGCGCCTTTTTTCCTGAGTGAACTCTGCAGACTCCATTCTGCATCAAGCATGGATCCCGTTGTGCTCCAGAACGCAGTCTTGAACATTATAAACACCTCGCGCTTTCTCGTGGAGTTTATGCTTACACAGGACCAGAAAAAAGAGGCGAGGAGGAGGAGGAGGCGGCGATTGCAGCGCAGCGACCAGCGTGATGAGGACATGGACACGGACACAGAATTCTCTGAGACCGCGGGCCCCGGTGCTTTGGAGATTATGATGTTAATGGGCCAGGTTATAGGCTTGGAACGCCGATTCTGGGCCCGGGAAACAAGCACAGACTGGTGGGACCGCATAGTGTTGCAGGTGTGGGACGATTCCCAGTGGCTGAGAAACTTTCGCATGCGTAAGGGCACTTTCATGGAACTTTGTGACTTGCTTTCCCCTGCCCTGAAGCGCCAGAATACCAAGATGAGAGCAGCCCTCACAGTTGAGAAGCGAGTGGCGATAGCCCTGTGGAAGCTTGCAACGCCAGACAGCTACCGGTCAGTCGGGAATCAATTTGGAGTGGGCAAATCTACTGTGGGGGCTGCTGTGATGCAAGTAGCCAAAGCAATCACGGAGGTGCTGCTACGAAAGGTAGTGACTCTGGGAAATGTGCAGGTCATAGTGGATGGCTTTGCTGCAATGGGATTCCCTAACTGTGGTGGGGCGATAGATGGAACCCATATTCCTATCTTGGCACCGGAGCACCAGGGTACCCAGTACATAAACCGCAAGGGGTACTTCTCAATGGTGCTGCAAGCACTTGTGGATCACAAGGGACGTTTCACCAACATCCATGTGGGCTGGCCGGGAAGGGTTCATGACGCTCGCGTCTTCAGGAACACCAATCTGTTTAAACGGCTGCAGCAAGGGACTTACTTTCCGGACCAGAAAATAACCGTGGGGGATGTTGAAATGCCAATTGTTATTCTTGGGGACCCAGCCTACCCCTTAATGCCATGGCTCATGAAGCCATACACAGGCAGCCTGGACAGGAGTCAGGAGTTGTTCAACTACAGGCTGAGCAAGTGCAGAATGGTGGTAGAATGTGCATTTGGCCGTTTAAAAGGTCGCTGGCGATCCTTATTGACTCGCTCAGACCTCAGCCAAACCAATATCCCCATTGTTATTACTGCTTGCTGTGTGCTTCACAATCTCTGTGAGAGCAAGGGGGAGACCTTTATGGCAGGGTGGGAGGCTGAGGCAAATCGCCTGGCTGCTGATTACTCGCAGCCAGACACCAGGGCGATTAGAAGAGCACACGATGAAGCGCTGCGCATTAGGGAAGCTTTGAAAACCAGTTTCATGACTGGCCAGGCTACAGTGTGAAATTTATGTTTGTTTATCCTTCCTGAAAACCCGCCCCCTTTATTGACTCATTCTCTGTAAGGAACCCACCCTCCCCCTTCCCCCAGCTTGCTTTCAAAGGAAATAAAGTCACCATTGTTTAAAAATCATTTATTCTTTATGAATTGATTAGAAAAAGAGGGAGAGAACCTGAGTGGGGTTTGGGAGGAGGATCAGCGGGAAGGAAAAGCCCAGTAAAAAAAGGTTAAGAAAATGGCAGCCTTTTGCTTGGGCTGTCCACTGGGGTGGAATGGGAGGGTGTACGGAGCCTCCCCCCCCCGTGTTCTTACACATCTGGGTGTGGAGGCTATGGAAAATGGTGAGGAGGTAGGGGGGTTATACAGGGGCTGTAGCGGCACAGAACCTGAGTGGGGTTTGGGAGGAGGATCTGCGGGAAGGAAAAGCCCAGTAAAAAAAGGTTAAAAAAATGGCAGCCTTTTGCTTGGGCTGTCCACTGGGGTGGAATGGGAGGGTGTATGGAGCCTCCCCCCCCGTGTTCTTACACGTCTGGGTGTGGAGGCTATGGAACATGGTGAGGAGGTAGGGGGGTTATACAGGGGCTGTAGCGGCACTCGGTTCTCCAGCAGCCGTTCCTGAAGCTCCACCAGACGCCGGAGCATGTCTGTTTGCTCACGCAGCAGCCCCAGCGTTGCTTCCCGACTCCTCTGATCTTCCTGCCGCCACCTCTCATCTCGAGCGTCTCTCCTCTCCTCACGTTGGTCCCTTCTGTCCTCACGTTGGTCCCTCATGTCCTCACGTTGGTCCCTCCTGTCCTCACGGTCACTGGCTTCTTTCCTATACTTGCAAACCGTCTCCTTCCACTCATTCAGATGAGCTCTTTCATTCCTGGTGGATTGCATGATTTCGGAAAACATCTCTTCTCTCGTTTTTTTTTTACGACGCCTTATCTGGGATAGCCTTCGGGAAGGAGGAGGGAGGCTTGAAACATTTGCACCTGCTGGAGGGAGTGAAAAAAGGAGAGAATTTTTTTAAAAGATACATTTTTCAGAACAATGCTTATACTCTTTCACGGTGTATACTATTCACATTACATAGCACATGTGATTTCTGTGCAAGGTCGCATTTTGCCTCTTAATATTGAGTGCCTGTGGCTTTGCTGCTAGACATCACAGACGCAGGTCGGGGCAACAGAATTCACCTTGCATGCTGCCATGGTAAGCCACTGTCTTTAGGCTTCTGCGCCCTGCTTTCCCACATACCAAGCAAAGCCCGTTGTGCTGCAGTTTTCCTGTTAGCTTGTTTTCTGCTGCTGAAGGTTAACACCCCCCCCCCATCCAATTCTCTGGGATGAGTGCTTTATCCCTCCCCCCACCGCGTGGCTGGTATCAGGGAAGATCCCTGCAGGAACCAAACTAACACCCCCCCCCCCCCACCCGCCATGAATTCTCTGGGATGAGTGCTTTATCCCTCCCCCCACCGCGTGGCTGGTATCAGGGAAGATCCCTGCAGGAACCAAACTAACACCCCCCCCCCCACCCGCCATGAATTCTCTGGGATGAGTGCTTTATCCCTCCCCCCACCGCGTGGCTGGTATCAGGGAAGATCCCTGCAGGAACCAAACTAACACCCCCCCCCCCACCCGCCATGAATTCTCTGGGATGAGTGCTTTATCCCTCCCCCCACCGCGTGGCTGGTATCAGGGAAGATCCCTGCAGGAACCAAACTAACACCCCCCCCCGCACCCGCCATGAATTCTCTGGGATGAGTGCTTTATCCCTCCCCCCACCGCGTGGCTGGTATCAGGGAAGATCCCTGCTAGCAAAACGCGAAAAACTCTGGGCCAATCCTCCCCCCCCCCTTGCACTTGGCTAAATGCAGGGAAGGATTTCTTTTCAGCCACAGGCAAACAGCCCAGTAGGAACGGCCACCTCAGTCCCCTTAATTAAATTCCCTTATTTCAACCAGGTTACCCTAAGCGATATCACTCTCCTGAGGATTACACAGCAAGATAAAGAACGGATGTTGCTTGAATGCCAGCAAACACCGGGACCATACGCTGCCAGGCTCTGTCAGGCAATGATACCAGATTACTTGCTACTAGCATGGCGTGGTCAAGTGTCCTACCATGGAGGACGGAATAAGGCTGCACTGCCCAGAAACCTTGTGGCAAGGCTTTTGGAGTACCTCCAGGAGAGCTTCATGGAGATGTCCCTGGAGGATTTCCGCTCCATCCCCAGACATGTTAACAGACTTTTCCAGTAGCTGTACTGGCTGCGAATGCATCCCAAGTGCTCAGGGCAAATTAATCATTAAAAATGCTTGCTTTTAAACCATGTTTTATATTTTAAAAGGTAAACTCACCTGAGGTCCCTTCCATGGGGTCATGGTCTTGGGTGCTGGCTTGGGAGGCTTGGGAGGGTACTTCAGTCAGGGTGAGAAACAGTTCCTGGCTGTTGGGGAGAACGGAGAGCTGGGTGCTCTCTGCCAGCTCGTCCTCCTCCTCCTCCTCTTCCCCTTCCATGGAATCATCAGGTGTACCTGATGAGATTATCCCCAGCTCGGAATCCACAGTCAGAGGTGGGGTAGTGGTGGCGGCCCCCCCTAGAAATGCATTTAGCTCAGCGTAGAAGCGGCATGTCCGCGGCTCTGACCCGGAGCGACCGTTTGCCTCCTTTGCTTTTTGATAGGCTTGTCTGAGCTCCTTGACTTTCACGCGGCACTGATCTGTGTCCCTATTGTGGCCTCTCTCCATCATGCCCTTGGAAATTTTTTCATAAGTTTTGGCATTTCGTCTTTTCGAACGCAGTTCAGCTAGCACTGAATCCTCTCCCCATATAGAGATCAAATCCAGTACCTCCTGTACGGTCCATGCTGGTGCTCTTTTTCGATTATCAGCCTGCATGGTTACCTGTGCTGATGAGCTCTCTGTGGTCACCTGTGCTCTCCACGCTGTGCAAACAGGAAATGAAATTCAAATGTTCCCGGGGCTTTTCCTGTCCACCTGGCCAGTGCATGCGAGTTCAGATTGCTGGCCAGAGCGGTCACAATGGTGCACTGTGGGATAGCTCCTGGAGGCCAATAACATCGAATTGCGGCCACACTAACGCTAATTCGAATTGACAAATTCGATTTTGGCGCTACTCCGCTCGTCGGGGTGGAGTACAGAAATCGAATTAAAGGGCCCTTTAATTCGAATTAAATGGCTTCGTTGTGTGGACGGTTCCAGAGTTAATTCGAATTAAAGCCACTAAATCCGAATTAAAGGTGTAGTGTAGACCAGGCCAAAGACAAATTGTAGGCGCCACTCCTCTGCTATTTAGCACAAGTATGACACTGGGCCAGAAAGGATTAAGCAACTTGCAGACAAAATAACCCAAATTCTACCTTTTAAAGACATACAGACGCTCCCCGGGTTACACAAGACCCGACTTACGCAAATTCGCACTTACAGAAAAAGTTCCATAAGCCAGAAATAGGATTTTCGAGCTGCGGAAATTTTTGCATAACGTACGGTATAAGTTTCCGACTTACACAAAATTCGAGTTACGCAAGGCTTTCTGGAATGGAACAATTGCGCAAGTCGGGGGGCGTCTGTATTAGAAAAGTATATAAATGGTAATTAGGGCTATTCTTTATAAATAGCTAACAAAGCCATATTAGACTAGAACTTTGAAATGTTAACTTGTATTGTTAGAGAATTGGAAGAAGATAGTGATTGTATTGGTCTGTGTTTACCTATATCTTGTTAGAGGTTAACAATGTAACCAGTTTCAGAGGGGTAGCCTTGTTAGTCTGTATCAGCAAAAACAACGAGGAGTCCTTGTGGCACCTAAGGCCAGGTCTACACCCAGCCGCTAGTTCGGCGGCTGGGAATCGAAGTTCTGGGTTCGATTTATCGCGTCTGGTCTGGACGCGATAAATCGATCCCGGAAGCGCTCGCCGTCGACTGCGGTACTCCAGCTCGGCGAGAGGAGTACCGCGGATCGACGGGGAGCCTGCCTGCCGCGTGTGGACCGCGTCTGAACCGCGGTAAGTTCGAACTAAGGTATGTCGATAACGTAGCTGAAGTTGCATACCTTAGTTCGAATTTGGGGGGTAGTGTAGACCAGGCCTAAGAGACTAACACATTTATTTGGGCATAAGCTTTCATGGACTATAACCCACTTCATCAGATGCATGGAGTGAAAAATACAGTAGGCAGGTATAAATATACAGCATATGAAACCAGACGATTCCTGTCACTATATTCTACTGAGTCAGAGATCAAAAGGGGATATTAACATTAAGATGCTTCTTGGGTGTAATAATATCATTGTCTATATTTCTCTTTGAAGTTTGTAGTAAACTGTCTATGAACTGATTAATGGATAATTACCTTATGCTGATAAATGCAACTAATGGCCTCTGTACACATAGGAAATTGGAGGTTTTACTTCAAAGCCACAATGCTTCACCCAAGGAATACCTGCTGTCAAGAGGCTATCAATAGGAAATAGCCCACCAGACATCTATAAAAGAACTCTAGGGCCCTAATTCTGTATCTCAGATCTGCTTAAGCTTGGTCAAGGGATGCCTGAGTTGCAAGACTGAGGTCTCCAACTCCAGACTGGATTACCCTGCTAATTCTCATGGAAGAATTTGAACAAGTTCTATATATGGATTGCCTTTTTGACTGTAATCTGATGAACTGATTCTGCAAAGAACTTTTTGCAACTCAGCAGCTCATCATCTCTACTATGAAACTGACCTAAGAACTCTATTCATATCTGTATATGTAATGATCTTTTAACAGTAATATTCTTTTCTTTTTAATAAATCTTAGATTAGTTAATAAATACACGCTTACAGCCAATTCTTAAGTAACATCTGAAGTATTCATTGGCCTGGTGGGTAATATGTCCGATCTCTTGGGATTGGTGGAACTTTATATATATCATGAACAAGATTTTCAGTAATCCTCCTCATATTTGACTTGGCTGTCTGGGTTGGGAGCCCAAAGCTGGATTGTTTTAAGGCAGCTGTAGTTTTGGCTTCTGGGTAACCAGTAAGTTATTGTAAAAGCTGTTTTGTTGCTGGCTTGGTGAATCTGATGATTAGAATAACTACCGGTTTTGGGGATTGGCTGCCCCATTCTTTGCAGTTTGCCCTAATTGAGCAATATCAACCCTCCCCCCCCCCAAGTGCCAACAGTCACAACAAGGACCATGAGGCAGTACATAGTGAAACAGACACAAGACGTAAGAAGAAACAGTTAATAAAATCAAACTGGAATTCCAAAGTTTTACACAGACGGATTCCACAAATCCTCACAATCAAATGGAAAATAGGGAAAATAGATAACTTCTAATTTATGCTGATTGCTATGAAGTGTAGAAAATAGATATGGGAAGCTAAAGACATCAGGGAAAATCCATGGCTACGGACAAGGAGGGTTTTGTTTTGGTAGGAACAAAAGAAATCCTGGCATAGGCCCATTGCTGTTCTGTAACATTAACAATTTTACCATCTCCATCTAGTAAAGTGGTCAATAAATTTCTGTTTTCTATTTTCAAAGAAGTAGGATGATATGCTTGTATCACAAGAGGATGATGAAATACTTTCCAGGCCATTGTAACTAAGAAGGATATTAAAACAGCATTTGCTAGGGATAACACTTTTAAATTATCAGGCTCGGAAAACTTGCACCCAAGAATCCTAAAAACTGGCTGACAAGATCTCTGGCCCACTGATGTTGTTCCAAAATTTATTTAAAATTATGGAAGATAGGAAGAGTGCTAATGTTGTGACACTTTTCAAAATGGGCGGGTGTGATGACTGGGAACTACAGGCCTAGTAGCCTGACATCAGTCCTGGGCAAAATGATGGAGAAGCTGAAATGGCATTCAGTTGATCTAGTAAAGTGGTCAATAAATTTCTGTTTTCTATTTTCAAAGAAGTAGGATGATATGCTTGTATCACAAGAGGATGATGAAATACTTTCCAGGCCATTGTAACTAAGAAGGATGTTAAAACAGCATTTGCTAGGGATAACACTTTTAAATTATCAGGCTCGGAAAACTTGCACCCAAGAATCCTAAAAACTGGCTGACAAGATCTCTGGCCCACTGATGTTGTTCCAAAATTTATTTAAAATTATGGAAGATAGGAAGAGTGCTAATGTTGTGACACTTTTCAAAATGGGCAGGTGTGATGACTGGGAACTACAGGCCTAGTAGCCTGACATCAGTCCTGGGCAAAATGATGGAGAAGCTGAAATGGCATTCAGTTGATAAAGGATAGGAATATAGTTAATGCCAGACAACATGGGTATAGAGAAAATAGGTCTTATGAAACAAACCTGATTTTATTCTTGGATCAGATTACAAGTCTGGTTGATAAAGGTAATGATGTAGATGTAATATAGTTAGACGTTTATAAGGCGTTTGCCTTAGTCCCACATGATCTGATTTAAAAATTAGCACTATACAATGTCAACAGAGCATACGTTAACTAGATTCAGAATTGGCTAACCGACGGTTCTCAAAGTAGTTGTTAATGGAGATTTTTCTAGTGAAGTTCTGTAAGGATTGATACTAGGTCTGATGTTGTTCAACATTTTCATCAGTAGTTTGGAAGTAAATATAAATTCACTACTGATTAAAATTTGCAGATGACGCAAAGACTGGAGGAATGAGGAAAAATGGTGAAGACAGGGCAGTTATACAGAGTGATCTGAAAGGCTTGGTAAACTGGGCCCGTTTGAACAAAATGCATTTTAATACAGCCAAATGCAAATTTATACATCTAGGAACAAGTAATGGAGGCTGTACCTACAGGATGATGGACTTTGTCCTGGAAAGCAGTGATTGTGAAAAGAGTTTAGGGGTTAAGTACGCAAGCCCCTGAACAAGAGTTCCCTGTGTGATGCTGTGACAAAAAGGGCTATTGCAATCCTTGGCTGTATAAACAGGAGAGTAGGAGTAAGGAGGTGATTTAATTTCTGTATATAGCATTTGTGAGACAGATACTGGAATACTGCCTCCAGTTCTGGGATCCAGATTTTAAAAAGGGTGTTTGGAAAATTGGAGAGTGCAGAAAAGAGCCACAAATTATTTGAGGGCTGGAGAAAATGCCTTATGGTAAGAGACTTAAAGCTCAGTCTGTTTTTCTTATCAAAAAGAAGACTAAGAGGAGACTTGATTTACAGTGTACAAGTATATTAATGGGGAGAAAATACCAGGTACTAAAAGGCACTTTAATTTGGTGGAGAGAGACAAATTCCAATTAGAAATAAGGCAGAATGTTTTAACAGGGAAGGTAACAAACTACCAAGGGAAGTAGTGGAATCTCCATCTCTTGCAATTAAGACTGAATGCCATTCTGGCAGATATTCTTTACCCAAACACACATTATTGGGCTCAATACAGGGGTGATTGGGTGAAATTTAATGGCCTGTGATTATACAGGAGGTCACAGTAGATGATGTAATGGTCCTGTCTGGCAATAAAGTCTATGAATGTTCTGTGCACCTGCATGATCTAAAAATGGTGAGGGTTACACTCCATTTAATCTGCTTGCTTTCATCTCTATCATGGAAGATTAGTCACTTGGGAACTTATTGTTTGAATAGAAGGTGCTTGTACAGTCAGTGGAAGAAGCTACATTTGTAGCTTTTATCTTAGAGGAGACATATATTTGTGTGTCTCTTTCAAGAGCAAATGACATTCAGTAAGAGGACCAAAAAAAAAAAAAGCCACCATAGCTAAACAGCAGAGTAAAAGAGGTGGTTAGATGCTAAAAGGAGTCCTTTAAAAACTGGAAGTCAAATCCCTAGTGAGGAAAAATGGAGCATAAACTCTGGCAAGTCAAGTGTAAAAATATAAGGCAGATTAAGAGAGAATTTGAAGAACAACTAGTCAATGACACACACTAACAGCAAAAATTTTAAGTACATCAGAACCAGGAAATCTGCTAAGCAATCATTGGGAACCACTGGACGATCAAGTTGCTAAAGGAGCACTCAGACTACTGTACCCCATTTTGGGGTATGCAAGACAAATCAGACTCCTAAGTTTCACCTCATTTAAAAACTACTTGCTTACAAAATCTCACACACAAAATACAAGTGTGTCAGCACTTACTCTCATTTTCACCATACAATTCTAAAATAAATCAATTGCAATATAAATACTGTACTTACATTTCAGTGTATAGTATAGAGAGCAGTATAAACAAATAATTGTATGAAATTTTAGATTGTACCGACTACTAATGCTTTTAATTAGGGCTGTCAAGCGATTAAAAAAATTAATAATGATTAATTGCATGATTGAAAAAAGTATTATTGCATGATTAATTGCACTATTAAACAATAATACCATTTATTTAAATATTTTTGGATGTTTTCTACATTTTCAAATATACTGATTTCAATTACAACACCGAATACAAAGTGTACAGTGCTCACTTTATATTTATGTATGTGCATTGTAAAAAAACAAAATAGTATTTTTCAGTTCACCTAATGCAAGTACTGTAGTGCAATCTCTTTATTATGAAAGATAATGTAGTTATGTCCAAAAAACTGGATTCAGAAATAAAGCAATGTAAGATTTTTAGAGCTTGTAAGTCCACTCAATCCTTGTTCAGCCAGTCGCTCAGACAAACAAGTTTGTTTACATTTGCAGGAGATAATGTGCCCGCTTCTTGTTTACAGTGTCACCAGAAAGTGAGAACAGGCGTTCTCGTGGCACTGTTGTAGCCGGCGGCGCCAGAATCGCTAAAATTCATATGTCCCTTCATGCTTCAACCACTATTCCAGGGGATGTGTCCATGTTGATGATGGGTTCTACTTGATAACAGTCCAAAGCGGTGCGGGCCGACGCATGTTCATTTTTCATTATTTGAGTCAGATGCCACCAGCAGAAGGTTGATTATTTTTTTGTTTGTTTTTTGGAGGTTCGGATTCTGTAATTTCCACATCGGAGTGTTGCTCTTTTAAGACATCTGAAAGCATGTGCCACACCGCGTCCCTCTCAGATTTTGGAAAGCACTTCAAGCTTGGGTCGAGTGCTCTAGGTATCTCTAGAAATCTCACATTGGAACCTTCTTTGCATTTTGTCAAATCTGCAGTGAAAGTGCTCTTAAAATGAACAAGATATGCTGGGTCATCATCCGAGCCTGCTATAACGTGAAATATATGGCCGAATGCAGGTAAAATAGAGCAGGGGACATACAATTCTCACCCAAGGAGTTCAGTCACAAATTGAATTAACACATTATTTTTTAACGAGCGTCGTCAGCATGGAAGCATGTCCTCTGGAATGGTGACTGAAGCATGAAGGGGCATACGAATGTTTAGCATAACTGGCACGTAAATACATTGCAATGCAGGTTACAAAAGTGCCATGCAAATGCCTGTTCTCACTTTCTGGTGACATTGTAAATAAGCGGGCAGCATTATCTCCTGTAAATGTAAACAAACTTGTTTGTCTTAGTGGTTGGCTGAACAAGAAGTAGGACTGAATGGACTTGTAGGTTCTAAAGTTTTACATTGTTTTTGAGTGCAGTTATGTAACAAAAATAAATCTACATTTGTAAGTTGCATTTTCACAACAAAGAGATCGCACTACAGTACTTATGAGGTGAATTGAAAAATACTATTTCTTTTGTTTATCATTTTTACGGTGCAAGTATTTGTAATCAAAAATAATATATATTTTGATGTCAGTTACAACACAGAATACAATATATGTGAAAATATAGAAAAACATCCAAAATATTTAATAAAATTCAGTTGGTATTCTATTGTTTAACAGTGCTATTAAAACTGCAATTAACCATGATTAATTTTTTTATTCATGATTGATTTTTTTTGTTAATCACCTGAGTTAACGGCAATTAATCAACAGCCCTACTTTTAATGTAGCCTGTGGTAAAAGTAGACAAATATATAGATGAGTTGTAACCCTTGGAAAACCTCTGGGCACCTCCAGGGGTATATGTACCCCTGGTTGAGAACCACTGATCTAATGGATATAGTGTACTTGAACTTTACAAAAACCATTGACAAGGACCCTTATCCAAGGTTCTTAAGCAAAGTAAGGAGTCATGAGATAAAAGGAAAAGTCCTGTCATGGATCAGTAACTGGTTAAAAGATAAAAAACAAAGGTTAGGAAGAAATGGTAAGTTTTCACAGTGGTAAATAGCAGGGTCTCCCAAGGATCTGTAGTGGGACCTGTGCTGTTCAACATATTCATAAACGAGCTGGAAAAAAGGGAAGTGAGGTAGCAAAATTTGCAGATTAAACAAAATTACTCAAGATAGTTACGTCCAAAGTCGACTGCAAAGAGTTACAAAGGAATCTCACTTGACTGGGTTTGCAAAATGGCAGATGAAATTCAGTGTTGATAAATGCAATTATTTTTTCTAATGTGCATTATTTTGTAGCGATACCTACAAAATGATGAGGTTTAAATTATCTGTTAGCACTCAAGAAAGAGATCTTGGAGTCACTATGAATAGTACTCTGACATCTGCTAAATGGGTAGTGGCAGTCAAAAAAGCTAACAAAATGTTACAAAACATTAGGAAAGGGATAGATAAGACAGAAAATATTATAATTTCACTGTATAAATCCATGGTACTCCCAAACTTTGAATGCTGTGAGATGTTCTGGTCACTTCATTTAAAAAAAGATGTATTAGAATTAGAAAAGGTGCAGAGAAGGGCAACGAAAATGATTAGGGATATGTATCAGCAGAGAGATTAAAAAGACTGGGACTGTTAATCTTAGAAAAAAGATGACTAAAGGGGGATATGAGCTTTGGAGCTGTGCTCCAGCTCCAGGCAAAAACATGCAGCTCCACTGCTCTGGAGCTGCTCCGCGCTCCAGCTCCGGGCTCCGCTCCAAAGCCCTGGATATGATAGAGATCTATGAAATCATGAGAGTTATGGAGAAAGTGAATATGGAAGTGTTGTTTACGCCTTCACATGACACAAGAACTAAGGCTAAGGTTCAACTGATGAAATGAATAGGCAGCAGGCTTAAAACAAACCCAGGGAAGTGCTTCTTCACATGATTCACAGCCAACCTGTGGAACTCATTGACGGGGGAGGTTGTGAAGGCCAAAAGTTTAACTGAGTTTAAAAAAAGACTTAGATAAGTTTGTGGAGGATAGGTCTATCAACGGCTGTTAGCTAAGATGGCCAGGGTCACAACGCCATGTTCTGGGTGTTCCTAAACCTCCAATTGTCAGAAGCTGGGACTGGACAACAGGGGATGGATCACTCAGACGTGCCCTTTCTATTCATTCCCTCTGAAGCATCTGGTACTGGGCACTGTCCGAGACAGCATACTGGGGTAGGTGGACCATTAGTCCAACCCAAGATGTCTGTTCTTACTCATTCCTAAAACTTGCATTAAGCTCATAATTTCCATTTTATATACGGTACATTCTATTTATTCTGCAATAAAGCAATCAGCTTGTCTTCCTCTATTTTAGTCTTTCTTTTTCTTACACTCCCCACCCCCAACCACGTTCCTGTATGCCCCTTGACCTACAATGACTTGGATCTAATAAGGCTTTCTCTAACCACAAGAGTTGCACAGGTTTAACATAAATTAGTTGTTAAAATTTATTTTAATTAAAGGCTGCGAAACCCCAGGTAGACCTTATTTCACTTTGTGTGTCTTATTAGTAAATCTGTTCCTAATCGTTTTAAACTAAATCAGTATAAACCTGGCTTATATATATCCATTTAGCATTTTGCAGTGATTTAACTATGTAGATTTTTAAATCACACCACTAATTGAAACAGTGCAACTGTACAAGTAGACAAGCCCTTGGTCAGATGCCTATTGCTCTTCCCGCCCCCGCCCCCCATTTCTGTCTAAAGGAAAGTTGGAAAAGCCAGAAATGGAATTGTTCACAAATGAGGATGCTATAGGAATGAGGGATAATCCCAGTAACACCCTAAAATTCTTACGAAATCTATCACTTAGTGACTTGATTTGGCAGACTCCTTAATATACCACACTGTTACTGTGAGTGTGGTGCGAGAAGTTATGTCCGTCTAGGAATGCTTTTTTTATGGGAACTTTTTAGGAAATCATTTTTTTTCTCAGGAAAACATTGGTATCCTAACTTTTTTCAACTAACATGAGTTATTTAAAAAACTTAGTTTGTTACATGCACTGAATATTGTATGTCCTTTCCTGAAGGAGCAGCAACTGCTCTTATCTGCAGTTAAAAAATCCTGGTATTGACTAACCTGTACATCTATCCTAGGACCTCTTGCCTTATTTTCTTTGGAAATTCCATTGAATGTCACTTATGCTACACATTTCACCTTAGGGAGAGCACCTACATTATTTTTACTGTATGTGCTCTTCCTGAAGTGCAGCATGATTGCAAATAACTAAGTGAAGCCAAAGGATGAATTTAGGGAAGTATTGGGATTGGTGCACAAACTTTCTTCTCCTATTCACTTGCCCTAGCCCTAGTCACTTTCTTTTCCTAGTCCATTGACAAGGACAATGAATCAAGTTTCACCTTCAGCCTTAAAGAGAATGAGCAGGCCACTTAGCGTACCCAGGATTTTCAAGTGCCAAAGATCTTCTTCAGTGGGTAATAAGTAATTATTTTACTTGCCTGGATCATATATTTAGTTTTTCAATGCTTCCAGTCAATAACGTCTTATGACTGTTGTCCTCAACAGCAAATCTTAAGGCTATGTCTACACTTGCCATTTAAAGCGCAAAAAGTCCCTTTTTTTGCGCTAAAACCGCAGAAGCGTCTACACTTGTTTGTGTAGACTTTTTGTGGTGAAACTCAGAAGTTTCACTGCAAAAAGAAAACCGCCTTCACAAGAGGCATTCAGTTCTTTCCGCTGTTCTTTTTTGCACTGTTGTGAAAGTGAAGACACGTTCTACCTGTGTAAACCTCTTTTGGCCTCTGGAGGATATTCCATAGTTCCAAAAGTGACCACTCTGGCCAGCATCTCCACTGCTCTGATGCCAGGTAAAGGGACGTCCACCCCTCCCCCTGTAAGCCCCGGGAAGTTTGAAACCCCCTTTCCCTTTGCTTATAGATGTGGCAGGGAAAGCAGCCAGACAGCAGGGGATTTAAAAAAAAAGTGCCACAAAAGAAACAAAGAAGTAATGGGGCTGCTGGGACATGAAGCAGTGCATCATGGGGTGCGGAGCGGGGACCCAGAATGCCTTCCGCTCACCCCCCCCTTCCCACAAGACCTATCGAGAGAGCTGCACTGTGGGATAGCTGCCCTACAGCGCTGGTCTCGAGTGCTGTTAGTGTAAACACTTTGTGACACCTGAGGAATTAAGTGAGTACACAAGCCAGCACTTTTCTTTCACCGGTTCCTTATCACCGGTGAAACTTACAGTGCAAAAACTCTGCAAGTGTAGACGTATCCTAAGTCTATCAGATACTTTCAAACCCACTTGCTCAATAGCTAGAACAAATAACAGATGAAGGACACTTCTGGACAATGTTTCTCCACAATGGGAAGCTACTAGAGTGCTTTGCATTTACTGAAACACAATGTTCTTCCTGCATACAGAGCATTAGATCCAGCCAACTTAATGCTGTCCCAAATCCACAAAGCTCAAACACTTCAAAATAAGCTTCCCATTCAGTACAGTCAAATGTTTTAACCTCAGTATAGGAAGTAATATATCATCAACCAATCTGTGAGTGGTTTTATATAACAGCACAGTGTTGTCAGAGTTCTTTCATTTAATAAAACTGGTCTGGTTCAAAATTTTTAAGTCTGAGAATTGCAACCTCTAACCTCCCCTGCTAATATCTGTATAGTAAAAATTATCAAGGAAAAATGCTAGTATTTTCCAGAATTGAAGTATCATCTGTACCCTTGAATTTCAGAAAAATAACTACCTCAGGCCAACTCTGCACTACAAACTTATAACAGTATAACTACGTTGCTCATGGGTGTGAAAAATCCACGCCCCTGAGCAACGTAATTATACTGACTTAGCCCTGGGTGTAGACCAGCAGTAGGTCAATGGGAGAGGTTCTCCTGTCAACATAGTTACTGCCTCTCAAGTTGCTGGATTAACTACGCCAACGGAAAAAGCTCTCCTGTCGGCATAGTAGCGTCTTCACTAATGTGCTACAGCTGCACAATTGTAGCTGTGCTGCTGCAATGCTGTATGTGAAGACAAGACTCGGTCATTTCTCTGAGGGGGCATTTTGTTTCTGGAGATAGTAAATAAATAGCGCAGTAAAAAGGGGAGCAACCCTACCAATAAAGTATTTAAAATTACATTTGAATGCCATCAAAACTTGGGGCTCATTCAACAGCATGTCGGACATGACATTCTTTATCTCCTCACATTTAGGAGCATCAAAACAATTCTTGCTCCTGCAGCTTATGCAGATCTAGATACTAGATCTCTGGGAGGTATGACATGTTTTGAAATTCACTAGGGATGCAGAAGAATGTAGATCACTCTAAGAGGATTTAAAGGTCACTGGTTACTTGGTTATTATTTGTGATGGTCTGATCTGCCTTTGTCACTGTCCAGATTTGGTTTTCCATTTTTCAGAGTTTAACAGCCAATAGTAGAATCTCCTACTTCTTTTATTTCCAATGTTGAAGTGATTTTTCAATTATAGCCAGTTGGAGAGCAGCCAAATTAACCCCACCATCGATAAGTGTATAATGTATTGTGTGTGCCTTGTTTCTGTTAGTGCATGTACTACACCTCTACCCTGATATAACGTGACCCGATATAACATGAATTCGGATATAATACGGTAAAGCAGCGCTCCGGAGGGGCGGGGCTGCACACTCCGGCAGATCAAAGCAAGTTCGATATAACGTGGTTTCACCTATAACACGGTAATTTTTTGGCTCCTGAGGACAGCGTTATATCGGGGTAGAGGTGTACTTAAAGTGAGCAATTTCTTTGGTTAATGCTGTCTGAAGAGCTACATGCTTCCTCTTGTGAAAGGCAAATACTTCTGCAAAAGCCCTCAAAAACAGCTTTTAGATTCCCAGCAAATTTGGAGTAACCTCTACCAGAAGATAAATTTAACAAGAATCCCTCCACCTCTGACTTGTTCTTGTGTGAAAATACTTCTTAACACATAGTGATGTGTTTAAGCAGGAACTTTATGTAGGTCTCATTGTTACAGGACTTCTCAGAAAAAGTGCTGATGATAGGGGAGCACCATTGGTATGTCACATTCTCTCTCACAGAAACATAAAGGACTTGTATTTACAAATATACATGCATAGGTGTAATAAAGAGGAAAAAAGCGTGAGCTTAGTAGCTGATACTTCACAGGGAGCTACATGAAAAGGGCAAGAATACGTACTTGAGCAACTGCTGAATAATTCACATAATTCCATGTATCCTGAGAATCTGAAACTGAGAATATCTTTATTCTCTGAGAAGTGCTGCACCTCTTTTCTTCAATACTTTCTTAGGGCTTGTCTATACTTACGCACTGGTTCGGCGGCAGGCAATCGAACTTCTGGGTTCGATTTATCGCGTCTTGTCTGGACGCGATAAATCGAACCCAGAAGTGCTCGCCGTCGACTCCGGTAATCCTGCTCGGCGCGAGGAGTACGCGGAGTCGACGGGGGAGCCTGCCTGCCACGTCTGGACCGCGGTAAGTTCGAACTAAGGTACGTCGACTTCAGCTACGTTATTCACGTAGCTGAGACTTCAGCTACGTTATTCACGTAGCTGAAGTTGCGTACCTTAGTTCGAATGGGGGGGGGTTAGTGTAGACCAGGCCTTAATTTTTCATTTTCTTAACTTCTCTTTCTGTTAGCAAGGTGCCCTTCTCTCGGCTGCAGAGTTGTTTCACAGCCACTTCCGTCCCCTCCCACTGAAAGCTCAGTAGCTCCAGTGTTTCTAATATACTCCCTCTATGGGGACAGTAGCTTTTCTGGCCTGCTTGTGCCTTGCTCCACTGTTCCACATACATTACCATGTAAGGATCCTGTGCATAGCTGGGCTCCATTCCACATCAGAGGGTTTTCACAGTTTGACTCCTCCCTTCCCCCCGCCCCTGCTTCTAGACTTCCCTTCCCTACCCAGTTCTGCTGCAAGAAGATCCTTCAGACTCTTGGCTGGGGACTGAATTTGCCTCAAAATGGGGGCAACCAACAGACTGTAAGAAACAACTCGGCAGGCTCCATGCAACCAGTGGGCTGCAGGTTATTCTTAAATATCTAAACAGGAAGTTTTCATAGTTTAACCGAGTCTTCTGAACGCAGTATTGTCTTCAGTCTTTTGGTGTACATCAATATGCCTGCACAACAGTCACTCAAGTAAAAACATACAAAAATTAAACTGGATAGTGCCTGTGTTAGAAGCTAATAGACTTAATAGAAACTGTACATGTAATTTTCAAACCCTTATGTGTAGAGAAAAGAGAAATGTACTAAAACAATTTAATTTACAACTTCTGAGAGATTTGGACTTGTGTTCTGAAATGCAGTGGGCTACCGGGATATACTATCCATACCCAAGACATTTAAGGTTGTTACCATTGTGAGAAGACATGGTCAATATTGCTCGCTTTGCACTGCTTAGATTAACTTCCACAGCTGCCAGTTTAACAGTGTGGTTATAAGTTTTCAAATGCAAATTGTATTAACAGGTACTATGCAAAACTGATCTTTAAGCAATACAACATTTGTATCCTATTTTTAACTTCTGCTGGCCAAAAATATGTGGCTTGTTTTACTACTACATGAAAATAAACTGAAAGCAGTGGTAAGAAGGAATTTACTTAGAAGCTTAGTTTTTCAGGTACAGAACATTTTCAAAAGCATGGGAGGGAGGGTGTTTTTTTATTTTTATTTTTTTTTATTTTTTAAGTTGAACAGTTGATAACCTGGTTAAAAGTTACCAAGGTATCTATGATTATTCTTTAAATGGCTGTTTCAGTGACATTTTACATGGTAGCATAATTGATGGTGTCAGTTGTAATAAATAATTCAGTAGTTCTTTAGCTCTTTGATTGTGTAGCAGGATTTGTGGATGACAGTGGTCTGACGACTGACTGACTGACTTGTGAAAATGGATGGCCTATTACTATCCATCTTGTTACTATTCACCCCACATGTAAAATTGGAATCTGAATTACTTAACCCACAGAATAGTTATTTTTGTCCTACCACTGTGTGCAGAACAGAGTTGCTCAAAAGACTATTACATTTCTAATACCTGAAATTAAAATGCTAGCAAAGCTGCAGTGTTGGTGTGGTTGAAATTTATTTTGGATTCCAAATGGTTAAAATAATCAATAAAGGAAACAGTGTAACAAATAGTTTTTGGATTTTGTATTTGACTGAATTTAAATTTCTTGTAACTGGGCTAAAGTGGTACATATATATTTAAACTTTTCTAAAGCCAAAGTATACTTAATCATTTCATAGAACAAAAAAAGGTTATGTGACTGATAGTGCTGACAAATGCCTGAAATTAAAAAGATGTTGTCAAATTAAGTTTTATAATAACATTTCTGCTCCTGCTCATTCATCAGCTTAGATGATGGGATAACCAGCTTTGGTCTCTGCTAATTAGGTAGAGCCACCCAATCTGATTTTTCTTTAAACTCCTTTTTAGTCCACCATTCATCACTACCAGATTCCCAGTCTTTGTTCTTCTGTCTCATGGGTCTGTCGTGGACTGAGCCCCATTCTTAAGCCTGTTTTCACATACAACAGAGCCCAGCAACCAAAGCATGGTTGGTTGTTATTTTTTTTTTTTAAAGGCTTTAATAAAGAGAATAAATGTTATTACTTCTTGGTACCTTTTCAGTTCTGCAAAGCAGGACATTTATTCTGCATCGATTGCTTTTTCATAGGCCATGTCTACACTGCCACTTATGTCGGCATAACTTATGTTGCTCGGGTGTGTGAAAAAACACCCACCTGAGAGATGTAAATTATGCCGGCATAAATTGTAGTGTGGACAGTGCTATATCGGCAGGAGAGCTTCTCCCGTTGACATAGCTACAGCCACTCGTTGGGGATGATTTAATTATGTCGATAGGAGAGCTCTCTCCTGTTGGCATAGAGTGGATACATGAGAGATCTTTCAGCGGCGCATCTGCATTGTTACAGCTGTGCCTCTGTAAGCTCTCTAGTGTCAACATAACCATAGTGTTTAGTGAAAATATGGTCACAGAGGCCACCTAAAGGCTGCATCCATTTTATGTGGAATATTACTAGCGCAAGATAGTACACTGAAGAGTCCCTTTTGGCCCCCAAAATAAAACTATTAGTGCTAATGTTCATACAGTTGTGGGTAAAATTAAACTCCCTTTTCTTTTAAAGTGTGCCTAGGTCCTTTTTTAGTTACTTTTAATAAGGACTCTTGTTAAGAATTCCAGAAAGAGCTTAATGTCCTTTTTAATATGAGGTAATTCTAATTTGGATAGTTTACCATTTTGTGCTGATGGTGGGTGGTGGAGTGAGGTTTCTCCTGAAGAAGTGTGTATGTACCGTTGTTTCTTGAAAATTGGTCTCCTCTTCTAAGGATTGTAAATTGGTGTTTTTTCCCCCGCTCTGATTTGGGTTGTGCTGGATATGTTTTAATAATTATCTGTAGTGAGCTAACTCTCAAGGATCCTAATACAGATTGAGGCCATTGCTTTGCAAACATATAAAATGTGGTCTTACTAAATTCATCTAAGTCCCTATCCTAAGGATCAGTCCTGAAGAGACTTGCATAGTTTGAAACATTAGACTCTTAAACAGAAATGGCCTGACTTTTCACAGAGAAGAAAAATGTAAAATCTATTATATGGCAAAATACTCCAGTCCTTACTCAGGCAAAATTCCTATAAAAGTCAATGGAAATTTTGCCTGAGTAAAGGCTTCAGGATTGGACTCTGGGTTACGTTACTAAGTTATTTGCACATTGGGGCCTCAATCTGTCTGATGGGGGTGTCTAGACACTATTACAATAAAAACAGTAAGTAGTACTTGTAATGCATTACGTGTGTCATATAGCAGAGTGACAAGCACTGTAGAAATGCCTGTTTTTGTGTGTTTATTTTGTTTTTGTACTGAAGTACCATGTTACATTTTGGCCAACAGAGTTAAGGTATGTCTACACAAAGATAGAAAATCCATGGCTGGCCCTGGTCAGCTGCCTTGTGCTCATGGGACTGAACAATTGCCACGTAGATGTTTGGGCTCAGGCTAGAGCCCGAGCTCTGGCACCTTGTGAGGGTCCAGGGTCCTAGAGCTCAGGCTGCAGCCTGAGCCTCAATGTCTTTGCCACTATTTTTAGCCCTGCAGCCTGAGCCTGAGTCAGCTGACCCAGGCTAGCTGTGGCTGCTCTGCAGGTCTTTTATCCCTATCTAGACATATCCTTAAAGAACAGCAGCAGTGATTAAAGGTGAGGAGGAGAAAAACCGTGTAGAATAAAGGTAAGTGAGTTGGGCCTGTTAAATCTAGAGAAAAGACGACTGACTGACTGACTGACTGAGATATTTTTTTCTCCAAATATGTAAAGAATTGATTTTTATAAGTAACATGGGTCAATTATTTTCATTAATGAAATAGGACAGAATAAGAAGCAGTGGGCTTAGTCTATGTGAAAAGACAGTTTAGCTATAAACAGCTGGGCAATGGAACAAGTTACCAAATGGAGGTTGCTTAACAGCTGGAGGCAGTAAAGGCTAGAACTGTAAAGGCTAGAACTGTCACCCGTCTGTCAGTTTTATTGGCTATGAAATAGATTGTGCCGGGGTGTGGACTAGATGATTCAATGAAGGTTCCCTTTAAACCTAATGAATCTATAATACTAAACAAAAAAACAAACCCAAAACTTTTGCTGATGCTTAATAAAAAAAAAAATCCTTTCTATTTTTGCCAATGTCTGAAGCAGGAATGGACTTCAAAACAGTCTCTTTGACTAACATTGCTCTACTTTCATGTTTTCAAGGGGATTTTTTTTTATTCTGCACAAATAACTTCTGTATCTGGAAATACATCCTAAACAGTATTTGCGTTAACTTTATGGTCTGAATGCTGTTGCTGGCAACCACATACTTTTCCAAAGAAGCCAAACCTAGCAGTTTATGTTGGTATCTGAAGTTGCTTCCCCGATTAGCTTTGTGGATTACTTGAGATAACTTCAGGTTGGTGGTGAAGCAAATAATGCTTGTCATTATAAGCCTTACAGTAGTGGACCTCAAGACAGTACTGCAGGCTCATTTCAGCCTTGTCAGCAAGTTGTTGGCAGTTCAGAAAGGAGTGGTGTTGTCTTAGGACTTCCCGCTGGTGGGCCAAGTCAAGATTGTCACGTAATCCTGAGGGGCCAAGCTTTTTATTTTCAGTTTATATTTTAAAGAAGAATTTATTGGAGTTGAGCAAGAACATGTCCTTTGAATTTTGTTAACGAGATAAGACAGTTGTGTGGTCAGTCATTTGGAGGCTGTGGGATGTATTACTCCATTTTCTTATACTTTAATTGGTACTGCTTTAGGATAGGGACTTCATTGTGGGCAGGATTTCACTTAGTGTTTTTAATAAATGGAAACTGCAAAGGGGAAGAAGGTCACTAGACACGTGGCTGTAAAATTCATTACCCAGATTTACAGGTAAAATATCTAAATTAAGGTGACTGCCTTAGATTAACATCATGCCGTATGCTTGAAGGTTTGCTCACAAAATAGATGGAAAATGTGGTCCGGCACTTAGGGTACTGGATTGGCAGTAAGGAGAACTGGATTCTGTTCCTAGCTGTGTTGCTGACATCCTGTGACCTGGGGCAAATCACTTCACCTTTCTGTGCTTGAGTAATGGAGACAGAATTATGCATATCCTCCTTTGTAAAGTGCTTTGAGATCTAAAGATGAAAATGTTACAACTTACACCGTTACATCTATTAATTTGTCCTTTTATTATATTTCTTAGACGAGAGAACAAATGTACCCCAACATAATACTTCAGTCTCCAAAGATAGAACTAGAGGTTTATCCAAACTAATCTAAGCAACAAACCACAGACGTGCCTCAAAAACTTTCCTTAAAGTTCTTATCTACACTGAGAATTGAGGCACCTGTGTAGCTGCACTGGTGGAAACTCCTAGTGTAGATGTAGTCTGTTCTGATGCAGTTTAATCCAATTTGAAACCAGTGTAAACTGCACCAGTACATACTGTACTGCAGTGGTCTAACCCATGTCTACAATGTTCGCTGAAATCCCAGTGTAGACAAGGCCTAAGTAGGCTACAACAGTGGTCATAGAATTACCTTGATTCTAGTGGGAGTGATTCAATACAGTACTAATCTACATCTGTCTATAGTGAGTTAGTCATAACCTATGCCATTCCCATAACACTTTTTTTTTTTTTTTTGTCTAGGAACTAAAATATAAAATGGGGTGGGGGTGGGGCGCAAGCATATCCTTTATCATTGTTGTGAGCAAAGAAAGAAATGCGTTTGTTACTTATTTGGGGGTGATTTGGTTGGTCTCTGACTGCACTGAGAGATTTCAGATATCTTATTTTCTTTGCGTGTAAAATATTGATGAATTTATGTGAATCAGAATTAAATTAATTGAAAGTTCAATAGAGTTTACTTCCGTGCATTCATCACAATGGTCTGATAGACACTAGTGATGAGTGTATGAAATTGAAATGTGGTTTGTCGAAACATCTGTATGTCCTGATGGTCTGTGTAAACACTATATATGTTGTAAGGGAGATTTCCAAGGTCCTAAAATCAGTTGGTTTGTATAAAAAAGTTTTTTATTAACATATAACATACAATATCTAGTCTGTATATTTTTTAAAATAACAAGCCCATCTTTGATCCAACTTTATGTATGTACAAAATACAATAATTTTTTCCCACAGGTTCAGAGTATAGTTGTAAATTATCATCCTGTGCCAAGTCTACTTTTTTCTTTTTGTTTGCCAACAAGCATGCTTCATTCTAGAATTTTAATTGAATAAAAATAGAGAAATAATCCAAAGTATGAAATGCAGGATATTAAAATGAAATAATCATAATTAGAATCAAATTATGAGGGAAAGAATACAGATGTCTTGGAAATATAAACAGGTATTTTCTATCTGATAAATGCCTTAACACTTGATTTTAGTCTGTACTTAGCAATTGGTAAATAATGCAAGAGCAAGGCAGTCTTCTGACTCCCTTCCTCCCCCACCTCATATCCCCTAGCTCTGATTATTCACCATGCCAAGCTTTCTGTGTTTCCTGGTGTGAAACTGCCAATTGATTATGGTGTTGATGATATATCTAATTTAATGATGTCAGACTAGCAAACCAACGTGAGTTAATTTTATTCTTTGCTATATGTTCTATTCTTCAATATGATCAAGGGGGACATAAAGTGTAAATCTTAAGAATAGACCTGAGAAAATGCATATGTAATGTATTATAAAACACGATGGATCAAATTAATTTCTGGTATAAACTTCACAGAAAGCAGTAGAATTGTACTGGGGTAAATATGGCTTACTGTATTTAAATAAAAGTATACTAGTATGGAAATTATAGTATGGATGACAATAACTTGACAATTTAAGTGGTTTTTCATAATTAACTTTTTGACATAGATGGTTAGTGCTACATAAATATGCCGTGAATACTTATGACAACTGTCAATGAGTGTTTGAACAACCTATTACCTGGTTTATTGTTTCATTCATGGTGAAGTCCAATGTGTGCAAAATTTGAGGACATTTTAGTGTGATATCAGGGTTCTGAAAATAGCTCAATAGAAATGGCCTAAATACTAAATAAGATTAGGATTCTGTATGTCAGTCATATATGCTATTAGGTTATGTTTTCTGTAAGAATAACAGAATTTTACACTATGGTTTAAATTGGCTTAGCTTCTGAATACCATTTTAAATCTTCATAGTAGTGAGCTTGTACTCTGTAATACATACTCATTTCTGTAGTGCTAAGCCTGCTGTCATTAAAGACACAGCTGCCTATATGTATTTCTCTAAGAGAAGCCACCTTCTCTTGTCTCTCCTCTTATCTTCATGAAGAACTGGCTAAAGCTTAAGTTTTTTCCCTCCCACACATCTCATCCCCACCCTCTGCAAAGGGATGATGACCTCTTCAGTAGATTAGTGTGAAAGACTGAGGCCCAAATTCTTCTTTCAGTTTCACTGGTGAAGCAAAGGTAAATTGAGATAGGGGAACAGTCATTCTGCAGCATGCGTCTCTCCCTTTCTCTGACTGCTGAAACTCATTCATGGGCACACAATGTACTGAGGATTCCATTGCTTTGGAGAGGTCTAGATGGGGGGAATGGCTGCTTTTACAGTATCATTTCCCTTTGTAGCGCCCCTCTCCTTTCAAATGTACGGATGTTCTAATATAAAACAATATTGAGCCCCTTTTGAGTTATGAAACTTTTCTCCTGCCTTTGTATTTTCAAAAGTCTGATCTTGCAGTTCTCATTAGGCAATCATTTTAAGGAGCACTATGATCTTATAAGGACTATAGGATTGGACTCCATCGCCCAGGGTATACTGTCTCTGGTAAGGAATTGATGGCTGGCTATGTCAGAATTTGAAAAATCCACTTGTGAGGGGTGAGAGCAAAGATTTCCTTGGTGAGTGAATAGGTGCAAGTTGTAAATTTCTGCAGAATTTTGGGTCTCATTTAAAAATTCCTAACCCTTAGGTTGTGAAGAAAACCTTTCAAAAGTAAAATGATTCAGAGATTGCTGAATCTACAGATAGATGATTCCAGTACCACTTCTGCTCAGAGCTTTGCCAGGCAAGTAAAAGTGCCCCAAATCATCAGTGTTAAGGCTGTTGCTGGACAAGAGTGAGCAGCAGAGAAAGATGCTCAAAGTTATTCATGCTGTGTGGGGGAGAATACAGAATACAAAAAGTCTGAGGGAGAGTAGTGTAGTAGAGACCTTCTCTTTCCTCCCCCTTCCACACTCACAGAGCCAGTGCTAGAAATCAGGAGCCAGGAGCTCTAGGAGAGGAATAGTGTATCTGAGAATCACAATTTCACTGCAGCACATTGTAGCAGTCAGGAGACACTGGAGGAGGGAGTTGAGACACAAAGGTGCTTTTCTCTGTCTGCAGCTGAAGGTGAGTGGAGCTTCAAAATCATAAGAGTTCTTTTAGTCACTCTGCTGTGAAAGAGACAGATTTCTAGCACTAAGCCATCACCCATAGACCTTAGTGTTGGGAGCCCCCAAATCTCATCTTTGTTTCTGGCTGGTGGCTGTCTTTGGAACTCTCATTCCCTGGTCTAAGTTTTACTTCCTGCTCTGCTTTTGGGGAGTGGGAGTGGAGGAGAGGAAACAAGTAAAAGGAAAGAAAGCAATTGTTTATCATTGTGTAACAATCTCCATTTCTCCTTTCCAGTCTGTTTCTTTCACAGTGCAGTTAGTTTAGAAGATTGGTGCCTCTTTAAATTTGTTTTGCTGCTCACTAAATCTTTTTTCCTATGAAATGACAGTGATAACTTTTTTCCATAACAAATACACAGGTCATGCTTTTTTTCTGTGCTATTGGAATAATCTTATGCTGTAGCTGTTCTGTGACAATTTGTAATTAGAATAAAGTGCTGGTGAATCTCAGTTCTTGAACAAGGGTTAATCAAGCAACAAAGAACTATTGTGATTTGTTTTATTCTTAGGATGAATTTTTTTTTCATAGCAGTTAACATTAATGCTTTTGTTTTAAGCTATTACTTTTGAAGAATTGGAGGCAAAGAAATAATACATTGGGGTTAATTTACAGTTTATGATTTGTGATTTTAAAAAAAAAAAGTTTGGCCAGTGCCAGCGTTTTGTCCACACATCGTTTTAACATTCAACAGTCTACAAAAAAATGAATAACTTGTCCTATTCCAAAACGGAGAAACTCTGCCTTATTTACATTTATGGTCTCTGTGGTCAGGACTCCAGGATCATTCTTGGACCTTGCACTTACCAAGGCAGCATATCATGTAAAGTAGAATGCTAAGTAATGTCATATTTCAAATAGTTTCTACGTCTGATTCCACCATACATTGCAGCAGTGCTCGGGTGAATATCCTCTGATATCCTGTGGGTGGCAGATTCTCATGGAAGAGAGGTACACCAGTTTTCATGGCTGTAGTAACTCCAATGGAAGCTTGATCTGGGAGTGCCTGGCCTAGAAAAATGTGTGGTACGCAATTCCCACTGAACTTCCTATGAGCTTTCTCAACCCCCTGGTGTGGGAGTCTCGTCTTAGTTTTTTTTTCTTTCTTTCTTTTCCCTTTTATACTTGCAGAACAGGCTGATTGTTCCTCAGACTGGCCCAGTTTGTAGCATTCCTGGCTTTCTGCTGCACATCCTGGAGACTACAGATGTTTCCTTCTGGGATGCAGGAAGCTGGTAGCGAGGGGTGGTGGTGTCAGGGGAGTTTGTGGATACTGAGTATGTGGGGGATGCAGTGGGCTTGGGGATAGTGGGTTCCAGTGAGAGGCAGTGGGGATTGTGCAGGAGGCAGGGAATAGTGTGTGTCTGGGCGAGGCAGAGAGTGGGTGTTGGGTGCTTGTGGGAGGTGGGGAGGCAGGGGCACCCAGGTTCACTCTTCCCTCCCCCCCCCCCACCCCTATGCGCATACACCTGTCAGTAGTGGTTACGAGGTGCCCAGCTTTAGGGGAGCAACAAGAATTTTCTTAGAGAGGATCAGACAGGCCTGCATATGCAGGTGAAGTTCCACCTTTGCATTGCCTCAACTTCTTCCTCCTTCCCCTCCCCTTCCACCGGAGAAACCAGTGCCAGCAGAGACCTCTCCTCGCCTCTGGACTGGCAGAGATCTTTCCTCCTCTCCCACTGGACAGACCCGAACCAGCTGGGACTTCTCTACCCTTCCCTTTCTTTTCTTCCCTGTCTATGGCTGGCGGGGGAGGGGATTGGGCTCATTGCCACCACCCCTGTTGCACTCCACCTGGTCATCCTTGTCTCTTTCCTGTCGAGCCCATCAAGACTGTTAGCAGCCGGAGGCCCCGTCCTCCATGCTGCTGTTTCCCAATCATTAATGGTAACAGGCTAAAATGTGGCTCCTACATGCCTCTGCCTATAAATACGTGAGTGACCACAACCTCGCCTCCCACTCCCATCAAATCTGGTGCCCCTGAAGTACACGTGCACCTCCAACTCCAAGCAAGGCTGCCTAACCGGAACTGAAGGCCTCTGCCTGTCCTGAGTGTAAGCAAAAACAAAAAAGTCACCAGAATGTTGACAGAGTTCATTAGATCTCAGGTTACCGACTTGACAGACAAAGATTGAAAACTCTTCAGTAGACCTTAAGTCACTCAATTTAGAGACACTGTTGCTAAAATGGCAACACTGCATGTGCCCTGTCTGTTCTCTGCAGTTGTGCCCTATCCTTATGCAGTGGAACAGCACTGGTTTTGGGTACTGTGATACCCTCAGTACTACTGAGCATAGGAACATAAGAACAGCCATACTGGGTCAGACCAAAGGTCCATCTAGCCCAGTATCCTGTCTTCTGACAGTGGCCAATGCCAGGTGCCCCAGGGGGAATGAATGGAATAGGAAATCATCAAGTGATCCATTTCCCTGAGCAGTGAAAAGGATTTGCTCCATAACATGTGTAATGATATTCATCTCTTTATTCAGAGTGCTGAAGCTTTAGGACAAAATGCAGCCCTGATGTAAACAGGCACAACTCCATTGACTCCTTTAGTAGAACGTAAGCAAATACAAATACAGCTGAATTTGACTCAAAAAGTCTTCAGCATTAAGCTAGATCAGTGAAACGAGAAACTGTTGTATATTACAGTTGTCAAACCTATCATCCTTCAATTTGCATTGGATGTGTGGATGAATACTTGAAGAATTAAACTTTTTTTGTTAACAGCCAGGCATTTGTCTGATACACCAAGGCTTTCAAAGTGCCACTTGATGTTACATATGTAAGTGTTTAAAACAAAATATTTAAAACAAAATATTTTATCTTCTCATTAGAAAGAAGTCCATACGGATTCAGAATGGTGTTTATGTATGAGGTGTTTCATTTGTACTGGGGGGCTCCAGTTTGCATATTATAATTTTTTTAATCAATTTTAAAATGATCCAAATGTTTAATTTGAAAAACTGAAGGAAATTTTTGTTGTACTAAATGGCTGTATTTTAATAGAAAACTAATGTACAAATGTTTGAGATATAAACAGTCCTTTTTATGTTTATCTATTTTAAGCAGCTTCAGTACTCTGAAAACAAAGGCACTGGTGTACATGCCACTGATAATAGACAGTGTGACCATATCATGTATGGTTCCTTAATAATGTCTGACATTATCAGATTGATTAACTCAGCATGGGGCCTTAATCAGATTTAACTACAGTTGGCAGCTGTACACTAGTAGAATAGTAATACATCAGAGAATAAATGAGACTTCTCTTATAAGCTGCATTAAACATGAAACTCAAAAATGTACCATAAAAATTATCATTATTTCTAGTATCAATACAATGAAATGTGAAACCATTATGATGTTCACACTGTAACGTTCTCAAATCTGTGCCAGCTCATGTTTTCCAAGATTTACTGTTGCCAGCAGCTTGAAATGGTGATCTTTAGTTTTTAATCTGATAATTGATGGGAGTGGATTTCAGGTAGTCATGATTTCCTGTAGAATTCGAAGACCAAAGCATTTTAAAGCCTCTGCATTTCATTCACTGTGTAAGCCGTCCAGGAATGAATGACTTAGACACGCTAGCAGAAAATGAAATTAAAATGTTGCTTATTTATCTACAAAATTAAGCTGTCTGTATGAAAACCTACTGCAACAAAAGCAAATGTCAGTTTCATCTGTCTGGCTGTGGTTTTTAGCAGTATGGTTTCAGACCAAATGCCATATTATGACACATTGTTTCAGCCTCCTGTAATACAGAAAGTTGATATTAATAAATTAAATGCAAACTGTAACAATGTTAATGCAACATTCATTCATAGATTACAAAGCCAGAAGGGGGACCTTTGTAATCATCTAGTCTGACCTCCTGCATTAACACTATAAGACTTCCTGAATTAGTTCCTTTTTGAATAGAGCATATCTTTTAGAAAAACATAAAATCTTGATTTGAAAATTTCCAGGGATGGTGAGTTGTTCAATGGTTAATTTCCCTCACTGTTAAACTATTTGCATCTTATTTCTAGTTCTGAGTTTGTCTAGCTTCAACTTCCAGCCACTAGAGCCCTCTATTATCAAATTTCTGTTTTCCATGTATGTATTTATAGTCGGTGGTCAAGTCACCCCTGAACTTTCTATTTGGTAAGCTAAATAGATTTGGCTCCTTGAGTCTATCACAATAAGGCATATTTTCCAATCCTTTAATTCTTGTGGCTCTTCTCTGAACCCTCTCTAATTTTTCCAACATCCTTCTTTGAATATGGACACCGGAACCAGACATTGTATTTCAGTTGCAGTTGTTCTAGTGCCAAATACAGAGATAATATAACCTCTATACTCCTACTTGAGATTCCTTGACTATATACCCAAACATCACTTAAGCCCTTTTGGGTATCATGTCACATGGGAACAAGAAGGGCAACCCTGACCCTCCCCACTGACTGTATTCCAGATTGTAGTCAAAATAAGTGTATGCAGTGGACAGGATTTATGCTGCATTTGTAAGTCTGTGTTGTGGAGATGACTTGGGGGTGGGGGAGATAGGACTATGGTTTCAAAGTCATGCGCCCACTCCCCCTGTCCCCCCCGTTGTGGCTCACATGACCAAGGGCAGATCAAATGAGAGTGGATTTAGTATGGAACATTTCTTGAGACATGCTTGTTTCATGAATATTTTACTCTGGCTTTTGTACATTGTATTGAATGCAAGTTGAGTCAGAATTTGACTTCTGTAACAGGGTTGTTCTCCTTGGACCTTTTTGAGGTGCAGTCTTGCCTCAGAGTTCCTTCCTGCAGTGCCCCGGGGGTAATTGAGTAGCACATAAGTAGTGCTCCAAATCAAAATATCCCATTTAAGTATTTGGTTTATTATACTAAAATATAGTTAACACTTTGTCCATGCATCCAGGCTCCGCAAGTCCTTCCTGGACCTTCATCAGGGCTTTACCATTTTTCCCTAGCAAGGTCTGCCACTAGTCTTTCTTTTGGGGTCACTGCCCCAGCTCCTTGTGCGTAGGGAGTTCTGTGTCTTACTTCAGACCCTTGGCTGCTGCTTTTCCCAGACAGCTGTTTTTCTGCCAGTTTTTATGCAGTGACCTCCAGCAGCTCTTTAATGTACCCCATGGGCGGTTAAAGATGAGCAGGCAATTAATTGCCACTGGACATATCCTTGATCATCAGGGTTTGTTGATCTGGCATATCATCTAGTTCAAAGTGGATCAAGTATCCATATCAGCATTGCTTTGGAAGAGAAACAGGATGAAACAACACAAGGCATCTTTATTTGTGTATCAAAGGTAAACCACCATCAGAAGAAATTGCTTTGAATAGGAAATTCAGTTCATAGAGAATCACATAGGCAAGCACATTAAGAGGTCTGTGCAATACAGACAAACATTGATCACACAATAACAGAGATGGAAGGGTAATCAATATTAAAAGAAAATCTACAGTTTATGACTAACAGCCAAACTATAAACAACCAAGTAAATATTCTTCTGCATTTAAGCAGCTCAGAAATACGCTTTTAAAAGGAGTAGTAAGAACTGTGCTATGCTGGCATTCATCCAATCTTTGTACATGTTTGACCTAAGGGGAAACTTCAGATTGAGTTGGTGAGTGTATCATGTAAAAAGGGGAAATCCTTCTGCAAAGAAGCAAACCCTTTAAGGATATCACTAATTCCAACACTACAATAAATGTCATTGTATGGCAGATCATATATGTTTCGCTAGCAATTGCCCCTAGAAAACAATAGCATTTAAAGAAAAATAGAAAAACCTTATTTCTCACATGATTACTTATTTGTCAGTCCTGCATTGAGAGAATTGCCTATCTGCTTGCGCATCCTGGGAGTGATTGAAACTGTTGCTGATTGGCATTCTTTTAAAGACTATATATCTCTTGGAATCTTGACAGAAAGCTTTACTTCCACTGTGGTCAGATGGTAGATGGAAAAACCTGTCAATCTAATGTTGTAGAGGAGAATGGGGATTGCTGATATTTATTTATTTATTTACTTACACATTTTTCAAGAATCCTATTGTTTGTAGCTTTTGCTCGTTGTTTCTTGTCTTAAATTAGTTTGCAAACTTCCTGGAGAAGGAGGTTTCCAATGTATTTGTACAGAACCGAGTAAAATTTGCTACTGATACTGATGAGGGCCCCAGGATACTATCATAATACAAATAATAGTTCGGACTGAAACAAACCTCATGCTGATGTGTCCCACCCAAGGTTCCTGAGATTGTGTACTAAAACCAGTGCTGCCATTATATATTATTCATGTTGGAACTTTCATCTGCACTGTAAGTATTCAGAAAAGTTCTGATAGCCATACAAATTCAGGGTCTGCACACTAGTGAATTTCTGGATGATATCCTAAGTAGGACAAACTCATTTCATTCAGCCCAGTAAGCAACACTGAAAGTATTCAATAGTTTAGTATGGATTCATAGTAGACAAAAAGAATTAATTGATACCTTCAACAGATACTATCAACAGTGGTGATCTCACCAGGGAAGATGCAGAAGATTCACTGACTAATTTGTTACATAATGGATGGCAAAAAACTTAGATGAACAATCTCTTCAAGTTGCTTGTAATTGATATCTTGCATGCACAAAATAAGCTGGCCTAGTCTTCTCATTACACTATTACAATTCCTGCTCCTGTGAAAACCACCAGCAGTGGAAAGGATGAAGAATAAGTATTACCAGAAATAGTAAGATTATTATTTCAGTAAAGACAGGAGAATAATAGATTTATGCACTTTGCAAAAAAATTCAAAAATTACCATATGTCTAATAGCTGGAGGACTAAACCAGCTAGCCAAAACTAGTGAACGATGAGAGGGAGTGGCTACACCAACAAGATCTAGGGACAACGCCCTGGTGGGTAGCCTCTACACCTTACCGTCTTGACTCTTCTGGGAAGATTGCCTCTGAGTACAAAATATCTTAGGAATTTGAAGTTCCATTTGTCTCCAGCTGCTGGAAGGGAGAAGCTGTTTCTTCTTTCCATCTTGTGGCTGCTGTGATGGTATACACTGCACATCAGTGCACTTCTCTCGTTACCTGTCTGCTGCTTTACAAAGGGGATTAAAAAAGTCTTTGATCCTCTACTTTACTTTTTCCTTGGGATCTGTGTTTGGATCATCTTCACTTTTGAATAGCGGCAGTAACTTATTGCTGTTACTCATCATAAATTTCTCCAGAAGTATCATAAAATTGATATCATTGACAGTTTGTGCTTTGTCGTATTGTTTTGAATAACAGTAGTAAAAGGATGAAGTTCATGTTAAGTTTCATTCTGCTCCTGTGTATAGCAGCATTTTCTGTAGACTCAGGAAGACAGTATATTGCTTTTATATTTGGTTCTTCGGTTCATTCTTGGAAGGTTATCGTCTCATCCAAGAGGTGAAAACTTGCTTTAATTTTAATACAATCTTAATTTTGGATAAATTATTGACCTAAGCCCCAAATTTATCAGTGAAAGTTTTCCACCCACTGCTGCTAAGTGGGAAAGTGGATTTTTTTTCCAAGCCCTATGACAAAGTATTGTGAAATCATATGCAAGCCTGTTCAAATTAGAGATGGGTGAAACATACTGACCAAAACTTTTCAGTAAAAAATGCAGATTTTGTAACACTGAAACCTTTCATGAATTCATGGTGGTTTTGCCAAATTATTCATTTTGAAAAGAATCTAAAGACTTTGAAACTAAATATTTTGATTTTTTTTGTTCAAACTGACCATGTTAATTTTATTAAATTCAAATATTTAAAAATGCTCATTTGAAAAAAAAAAAAAAACATTTTGTTTTCAAGTTGAATGAAACAGTTCATGTCACCCAAAATTATTTTTTGTGGCTTTTCAATATTGCTGACAATAGTCCGATATTTTCTCAGCTCTAGTTCAGATGGGATGCGCACACAGGGCAGATAAAACCAGGAAACATAATCCTGAGCAGAAAGCCATAATTTCCTAGAAGAACCAAGGGCAATTGCTATTATCAGAACCTTTTAGCCAAGGGTACAATACTTGTTAATTGTCAAACGACATAACAGTGGTCACTTGTATAAATAATCGGATACAAGGAATAGGTCACTGGATCTGAAAGGGCACAGATTGAGGGCAGTGCAGTACTACTATCAATAAAAGCAGTATGAGGAACTCAACGTAATGGCAGATGTGTTGAACAGGCATTTGCATTCAGATTTTCAAACGAATACAAGCTAGCTAGTTAAATTGAAAATCTGCGCAGATCAGCAAAACTGCATTGAAAGGGAAGGTTCCTTATGTCTCAGGTTTTTTTATATTGTTTCTAGAATCTGTTTTTAAGAAAAAAACAATTTGGTTCAGGTAGACAACCTCTCTCAAATTATTATTCTGGTCTTTATTTTAGCAGATTAAATCAGTGAAATAGTGTGACAGATACTACAGCATCAGACATCTTTCTCCAGTTTTGGCATTCAATTAAGATTAAAATGCTTTCATTTTTTGGTAGTTAGGGATCTTTTTAAAGGCTGAAGAATGTAATTTTTAAATGGAATCAAGAATAATCAAATGCTACTTTGAATTCTACTGAAAAACCATCCATGTGTGTGGGGAGCGGATAAAGCACACGACCAATGTGGTTGCAAGCTGACTCAAGCTGACTCCAACTCTGTTTATTACAAGCTTTCTTTTATAGTCTTTCTTAACATTACATAACACAATTAGGCTATAATTACACATCTACCGATTGGACAAGAAGGAGAATCATGTGTTTATCACATGTATAGCCCCACACCGATTGGTTCAATTGTTCCTTACATAAGGCCTCATCTTATATAACCACCAGGGGGCCTTACATAAGGCCTCATCTTATATAACCACCAGGGGGCCTTACATAAGGCCTTATCTTATATAACCACCAGGGGGCCTTACATAAGGCCTCATCTTATATAACCACCAGGGGGCCTTACATAAGGCCATGATTTATTGCCAGGCAAGTGTCCCATCGTGACCCCTACCCTCTCATGGAACTTTACATCCCCACACATGTGCTGTAGGGCAGTCAATTATCCAGCTACCCCATACATTTACAGATTCTTGAGAGAGGACTGCAGATTAGGAAGTGGCCCTCTTAGATCTATATATTCTATATTTGCAAGAGGGTCTAAATAGAGTAGGAGTTAAAAAGTAAGGAACCTTTGAATGCATTCAGGAAACATTTGCAGTTTTTAAGGTAAATGGTGGTGTGCTAGAAAGATGGCCGGATTCTGATCTTGGTTACTCCAAATTTACACTGGTGTAACTCGGTCGACTCAATTTTATATAGTGTAAATGAGCTCTGGTGTTGGGGAGAAAAAACAAGGTCCTTACCCTGCGTCTCTGATGCATACATAACTTTTATTTAAATGCCTAGTCCTGAGTTTTTTAAAACAAAATCCTCATGGACTCCAACATGTAAATACACCAAATATTAATTTTACTCTCTTCCTTAAAACCCCAGCAAACTCAAGATCAGAATCGTCATAGTTCTGTCTTCAACTGTGGCTGACAAACACTGCAAAAGGCTCTAAGAAACTTACTGAATATATCAGTAGTTTCCATATTGACTTGACTGACACTAGTGTGTTTAAAAAAAACAGTATTTTCAGGTAACAATTATTTTACATGAAAGAGCTGTTAAGTTTGAAGTACGGTCAACTTTCAAAAATACTGTAACTTTATTCAATTTTTAACTCTCTAAAAATGTTGCAAATGCTTAAAGAAATAAACCCATGTATACCATTTGATATAGTTTTAAAATCAGTTTCAGCGAGATTAAAATAAACTGCATTGTACTAACAGATATATATATTAAGAAAAACTGAAGCAAAACTTGAATTAATAGATAATGATCAAAGAATCTTACAACACTTGTGCTGCAAATTTAATTACAAATGTAGGAAAAATTGAACTGTTTTTAGTTGATTGATTTTTTTACACTTTGCTAAAATAGTATATGTAGCATTGTTGCATTATTTGAAACTTTTTATTTGTAATCATATTGCTATGAATTGACCCAAATGATTAGTCAGTATTCGGGGTCTTGCAGGTTATTTCCCTTAGCAGGGGAAATTGATGATGGATACCGGTATTTCTTTGATATAATTCTGTTTATTTAACAAGGAATGTAAACAAAGTACTGTTTTTCTGAGCACAGTAGGAATCAAACAGGAGGCAGTTTCCTTGCTCACAATTGCAAACCTCTTTCCAGCTAGTTCTCTGCCCATGAAGCTTTCTTGGCTTTTTTTTTCAGTGCCTCTATACCAGTGCTTTTCTTGCAGTCTCTTTGGCTTTCTGTTGCTTTCTCTACCCTGGCTGCTTCTGCACACAGACACACATACATACACCAAAGAGTACCCAGCCCTCTGCATTTGCATTCAGTCCCCAGCGACATCCCTCCACCAACATAGCTCCACTTCTGACCAGGCTTGCGTGTGGTCTGTGTTTTGGGTAGTGGCTCTAGTTGTTTCAGCTACCTTACTCCAAAAAGGAGTTTAGCTGCTGCTTACATTTGTTCCAAATAAAGGACAGCTGTCTCACCCACTACCTTCATCAAGGTTTCACCCGACATCCATCATAACAATAGGCTTGAGACCTTAAATTTTAACATTGGCCTTATAGCTGGAGGCAAGCAAAGGTGTCCATTTGCCTAGTGACGCAGCATTACTTCAGCTAGATTAAAATATATCTGTATTCCTCCCATTTACACTAATCTTTCTTATTTGTACATGCTAAGTACACCTATGGGCTTGTTTACATAGCAGTGCAGCTTAGAGAAGATGCTACCTATGCTGACTGTACTCCACCTCCCTGAGCGGCATTGACATAGCCCTGTCTACACTGGGGGTTAGGGTGGTATAATTATGTTGCTCGGGGGTTGGATTTTTCACACCTGAGCGACAGTTATACAAACATAAGTTGGTCGTATAGACCAAGCCTCAATGTTGAAAGATAGCATGAAAGTTGGGTCTTTTTTAGGCAATTGCACTACTATAGTTTAAGATAGATTGATTCAACTTGATTTTAAGATATGTAACAATGACATTCTATCTGATGAAATTAACATGCTGTTTTTAAAAAAATGGTCTGCTTGGTTTGATGTAAAGATAATCTGTCATGTAAGTGGTCATTTGGGTTTCTTACATTATATACAACAATAATATTGTGTTTTATCACAACCTGTTTGGCCCTAATTCAGATGTATACATGTCAGTCTGAGGATTTTTATTAAATTACATTTTGCTGTAAAATAATGTATTGATTTTGTTTGTCCTGGACTGTAGATTCTTCCAGAAACAAAATAAGTAAGGTTTTCATGGCAAATTGTAGATATAAACAGAACTACAGTGCAAATTTTGAAATTGACTAGGTATGTCAAACCTTCTACTTGCTAAATAAGTATACAATGTATACATTAATGTTTGTACATTTTGAAAATGTTATGTATCTGTTAAATGGTTTTATTAGACTTTGTGCCTATCCTGCAATCCTTATTCCTGTCAGTGGTTTTGAAACCAATGGTTGAGTTAGGACTACTCACGTGGATATAGGTTGTAAGATTAGTGCTTTTGAGATAGATGTTCTGCTCTAAGGGCTAAATCATGCTCCCTTACTCACACAGTAGGTGTCAAACATGCTTTCTGAAACAGTATTGAAAATGCATTTATCTGTTTATACAAGTGCTTACATTGTTTTTGGTTCATTGGGAACTGCTCAACCTCCTAATGCACACCAGACTAATGAATCAGGGTGTTTGCTCAGATGTGTTGAGGTGAGCAGGATTTGGCCCTTGGTGCTACTCTTGAGATTTTCACACCATACACAATAACAATTGTATAATGTTTTGTCTTTTACTTCAGTATGCATACTTAGACTTAAAGATCCCTATTTCCTCTCTTTATTCTACCGGGGGAAGAATGTAAAGTAATTTTATCCTTAGTAATACCTTAGTTAATTCTTTCTCTGTAAAGCATGATTGTTTGAACAAGAATGATACTGGCTCAACAGTGTTCACATAATGAAGGTTCATTACTTTGGCTGACATTCCTGGCACACTCATCTCATTAGAAAGTAAACAAAAAACAAAAAAAAACCTTCAGAGTAAGAAAGCTGTTTGACATGCTGCTGCTGCCAATATATATAATTTTTCAAGTACAAAGTATGACTAGAAAGTAGCAAAAAAAAGCAATTCAGTAGAGTTTAGCTGCTGTAGGTGTCACTTTAAAATGCTACACTATTACCACTAGATAATAAAATAGTAAAATGTATCTAGAGTTTTCCTAGATATTTGAATGTTAAATTTCCAGCACAGATTACTCTTTATAAATAAATAAATACATTTTAAACTTGCTGGGTAATAAAATAATATTTATAAAATACTTAAATGATTTTCTCTTAAAATCATGTAATTACTACATAACTAGGTAAATTTTTGTTGCATTTTCAAACTTTTGTTGGAAATCAGTGTTTTGTAATCATAGTAAAAAATCCATTCAGAATGTTTAAATTACTAAACTCCACGTGGAGGGAGGAGGACTGGATTAAGAAAAGTATAATCCATTTTGTACTTCACTTTTTTGTTAGAATACAAAAAAGAAAAAATGAAGATTCAAAATTCAATTATGCAATGTCGGTTACGCGCTCTTGGTATTTTCAATAAAGTAATGGAAAAGGTTAAAAATAAGATGAGAAGTGGTTTCTGCAAATGTGTGGAAACTGTTTTCACAACTTAATTACTGTACATATGCGGAAGAAGAGTTTACAAAGACTTCAGTAAATATGTACTGTATTTACACCATGCAATGTATGAACTGCTGCGATCAATTGGTCAATAAAACAATATGCGTAAACTTTCATAATATGCATTTACATGATAGATTCATTCTGTTTTTCTCCTTTAAAGAAATAAAAACTGACAAAACTAGGAAATCAGTGGAAGTCAAGTGAGTTAAAGTGATGTGTCAGCCTTAATGCCTAATTATTCGATACATCTTCAAGAATGTTCTTAATGCACCCATATCCATTAATGAAAATTGGGAGTTGCATATGTGTAACAGTAAGGACTGTCCCCATGACCTATAATATTGCTCATTAATCCAAGGAATTCTTTCCCTTCTATACCAGCCTCTGAAATTTTGTGGACCTATTTCAAAACATTGGTGTGGTTTGTTTTTTTTAAATACAAGTAACTTTAATTTTTTTAAATGAGTGATAATTTAGAGAATGTGAAATAAATACAGGGGCATCATTTACAAAGAGGAAAAATATTGCTTGTGCAACTGAGTACAAAGCTAGGAATCAAAATACTTTCAAAGTGAAAATGTGAAGATGACTCTTGAAGATGTTTGGGTTTTTTTCATATTCTAATCCCAAAAATGTGTAGATCTGACAGTCCCCTCTGCTTCTGCAAGTGGAAGAAACCCAGAAATGTCCCAGGGATGTAGAAAGTAGGGAGTGCCAGTTCTGCATGTGGTTTCCCCTCACTTCCTTTCATTCTTTGGGCACAACATGGGGAACAGCCTCTCCCTTTTGCAAGAAGAGCTGGTATGTGATGTAATTCCTTCTCTGTGATGTAATTCCTGTCCAACCCTAAGGAAAATTGCATGTGTAAGATATTGAGCCCATTAGTGTTGTTTGCATGATTTGTTCAAACGTTTTGTGAATCCTGTCCTCCTATAGGAGATTGTTTTGGGGGCATGGTGAAGCTGCAAGATAAGGGTAGCACAGTTCATATAACTATCTTACTGTGAAGTCCAGGGGGTGGAGAAGCTCTGCAGAGCAACAGAGTCTCTGAGAATGGATCAAGTGTCCACAGATCTTCCAAGAACCATGTTTGTTCTTTTTACTGCTCCCAACGTATCTGTGAATCTAGTTGTTTATCTTGACTATTTAAATGGCCCTTTTCTAAAGCTGATGGAATTCGTTTGTGTTTGTTTTTAAATTAGATCCTCTCTTCTTTATGTAACCGAACAGGCCTTTCCTAACTTTGCTTTTATTTCACATACAAAATGTTTTGGATCAGATAATGCACTGCTGATTTGGCTAAGCTGATTTGACATGTGAGTCACTACTACTTCACTTTCTAGTTGACATTATTTGCTACCCCAGGCCACTGGCTTTTTCCTTGCCTGGTCCATTATGGTTCTTTTATGCCAATAGAATGTGTCAGATAATGCACCATTCTTTCCCTTCTGTACTGGACCTCTGTCCTGCTTTTGTCCTTATGAACTTGTGGTAACAATAACAAACAGAGGTGATTTCACATGAGGCGCTGTACATTAGCCCTCTGTGCAGGAACTATGCCAGATATAGGAACATTTCTATTTTGATGATGAGTAGTGGTCTGGGCCACAATAGCACACTCATGTAGCTGCCCCTTTTATACCCATTCTCCTACTACCCAACGTAGAATAAACTGATTCTTTTTCTCTTCCAAATGTCAATCTCTTTCAAAGTTTCCTTTACAAATTCTGTTTTGAACATTCCTTGGTTTTGTGGAGATCAGATAGTCCTAGCCTATTTTTAAATTGTGTGAATTTCATGTTTCAGTTATAGTAGGGCCTGAATCTCTCCCCTGAGCTATCTAGACCAGTGGTTCTCAAAATGTGGTCCGTGAGCTCCATTCAGGTGGTCCGCGGATAGTTCCCTCTAAGGTGCGCACCTGGGTGGCTGCACATGAGAGAATGAAGGGCCACCCACCTAATTAGTGGAGCCGCACAGGTGTGGCTCCACTAATTAGTTGCCTGGACACTGGAGAAGATGCACATGTAAGGTGAGGTGGTGGCCTTGGAGGGAATAGAGGGTAGGTGGGAGGGGGCAGTGGGGTGAGAAGAGAGGGTGGGGGGAATTTGGGATGTTCAGGGCTGCGGTGGCCAGAAAAAGAGGCGACTTTCCCCAGCTCAAGGGTCTGCAGCTGCTGGGGAGAAATGGCCCTCCTTCCCAGCCCCAGCTCTGTGGCTGCTGTGGCGGGGGAGAGAGGGCACATCCATAGCATTAGAAAGGTAAGGCTACTGATATTAAAATATGAGTTGTGTGCTTTTACTTGTAGAACAAAAAAAGTTAATTAAGTTTTTTTTATATAACACTTTTATCCAAAGGGCTTTACAGTAGTTAGCTAATGGTACAAATAATATTTGGAAAGATCATTAAGTGGTCCACCGAGACCCTCAGCAATTTTCAAGTGGTCCATGGAAAAATAAAGTTTGAGGATCACTGATCTAGACACTATGTCTAGTCAGCTGAAAATTCCCCCTGCAGGGGTGGGGGAACTCTCAGTTGGTGTAAATCGGACATAGTTGGCTCCTGTGCCACCAAATCTCTCAGCCTCCCAGTGTAGTGGATGAGCTGGGGATGTGGCCAGAGCACTGCTGTGCTCACATAGTTTTCAACTGGCAGGCCTTTTGGGACTGTTGCTAGCTCGTGTAGATGGGAGCAGTCTACAGACCGCCTCTACCTTACAGACTGGAACTGCTCAGAGTAGAGAACTGGCGAACTGTAGTGGCCTCCTGGAATTCTGCTGCCACATTTCCTGAACTGAACAGATCTCTCTGCAGTAGAGCATCTGGCCCATCATATTCATAGATGTTGTTCTTTGATGGTAGTATTGTCAAAGGAGTATTAAATTACAGTTAGACCAGAGCAGCAGAAATGACCATGCTCTCACTGGTTTGTCTTGTTGGTAATTATAAGGTGGAAACTTGGGGGAAATTATACATCTCTTTTATAAACTGCTGACTTGCCGATTTATTGCATATCAAATACAGCTTGTCTGTGTTACCAAAGCTGCTTTTCATGTTCATCTCCATCTTATTCCATTCCTTTTTTTTCTCAGGTTTATTTTGTTTGGTTCTATGTCACCATTGTATTCTGTTCTGTAGTTTTACAGAAATGTATTTTTATTTCTATATGTTGTGTAAGAAATAACATTTGTTCTACATCAGTTTTGTTTCTTATTACTTATTCATCACTCGCATTTCTGTGGTCATCAATAATGGTGATCTTTGTAGAATATTCACCACTTGTTCCCTACCTCTTGTTTCGGAATAAGATACTATGATAAGAAAGGTGGGGTTAGAGGCAATTTAAAACAGGCTGAATGCACCCTCAAAGTGTATATATCTGGTAGTTCTGGTAAAAGAGGCTTTTAAGCATCACCTGATTTCAGTGTATAAACCCCAGTGACCTAAGGGTGTGGATTTATAGAGTACGTTAGTTTCAAAGAAAGACGGCTACATGGAAGTAATTGATTTCCCTTTTGTTCCTTTTTATCTTTGCTTAAATGTGTGTAACTTATGAATAGTCCTCAGTGGTGACAGCTGCTTATAATAATTTAAAGTGCACTCTTCAAAACTTTCATTTAAAATATTTAGTATTAATTGACTCTAATTTCTGGTAAGAAAGTAAGTATACTTGCCTGGTAAACTAATGAAGAGATAATTTTAAAGCAGACATTCTCTGGCAGTGGCAGGTTAATAAATTTGCTTTAATTTCCTGCACTTCTCAGAAAATCCTTGGCAATCGCTGATAAATACACAGCAGGATGTATAAAAATCAATGATTTGTTTTTAAAAATGGATTTTTTTATTTGATTTTGTTTAAATTAGCATTTTTCTTTTTAAAAATAAAACAGTTTAAAAGAAAATCTGAATTTAATACAAAATATGTTGACTTAAATATATTATAATTTCTTAACATTTAAATAAAAAACAAATATGCTAATTCCTGGTGCCTCTATTTACAAAAATGAGTTATAGGCTGCTTTTCTATGTAAAGAGATGTTTTCCCCCTGATTCTAACTTTTGAGGTCAATCTTTATAAATAGGGCACAATAGTTTATGTATTGTATTAAGACCTTGGCTGTTGGGGATCTGGGGACTTTGCTACTGGGTGCAAGAGACTGGCAAAGTCACTGGAGGCATTGGGACCTGTCCTCTGACTCCAGGAGACCCTATCAGGATTATCCACTGAGTCCAACTGGGTGGTCTTCTACGTCTATTTTATAGCTTCTCCCTACCTGAGCTCTGATTGACTCTGTTCTCAAATTATGAATATTTATGATTCCTTCCACCATCGAAACTTACTTTCCAGTTCCTGGAAAAACACTGAAGTTTATGTACCCAGAAAATTTATGGCTGTTTAATAAAAATAGATGTTATAAGCTGTTTTGTGTTTAATTAAATTTTAGTTACCATCCTAATGCAGCTTGACACAAATCAAGGGCAAAAACTTAAATATTTAGTAAGCAAGCAATATCTCATTCATCGTTTTCTAATATACACCTCTACCCCGATATAACACGACCCAATATAACACGAATTCGGATATAATGCAGTAAAGCAGTGCTCGAGGGGCGGGGGGGGGGGCTGCACACTCCGGCGGATCAAAGCAAGTTCGATATAACGCGGTTTCACCTATAACACGGTAAGATTTTTTGGCTCCCGAGGACAGCGTTATATTGGGGTAAGAGTTGTACTAAAAATACACAGTTAAATGGAATCTGAAAATATTAAGTTGTATAATTGCTTAAATAAATGTATATAGTTATAGTGCATGCTCCTAGCTAGCAAAAAGATGTTCCAAATCTAGGTTAAGGGCTCCCTTTAGTTGTAAATCAACATGTTTTAAAGGTTATATCAACCAATGAGAATACACCTTTCTTCAGAAAATAATTGAAGTTGATTAAATGGAAAAGTTGATTATAATAGATTATTTAAATCCAGGCTTTCCACTTGATGATTTAAATTGCCTTGATTTTAAATCAGTTCACCCTGACAGTTTTTCGGAAGCAAAGAGCATAGATGGCCATTCCAACTTTTGAACTGAAATGTTAACAGCTTTAAACTGTAATTTCTTATAAATCTGTAATTTGAGACCTGATGCGACATCTACTAAAATAATTTATGTAAACGCTTAATGGCATATTTTAAATGCATATACAAAAGTGTGGTCCAGATTCTCTGCCCGTCCGTTTCCCTTTGGTCTGCTGTGGCAGCACAAAGGGGACTGTCCCCCTGTTGATGATTACCCACTGGCCATAGAACTGGCATAGTCAGCTCCTACATCGCTGTCCCTTGCCAACCTCTAGCACAAAGGATGTGGTGGGGAGGAGATATGGCCTGAGTTTATTGCACTATGCTATTCTCAGCTGGCAGATGGCCCCTTGAAGACCATTGCCATCTGGTGCAGGTTAGATAGTCCACTCCATCCCCACCTTTCTGCTGGGTTGAGTAGAAACTTGGCACAGCAGAGAATCTAGCCTTAAATTTATTACATCATTTGTATTTCTACTTTATTTACAACTTTGCTGTGATGAACAGTTTTATGTTTTACAGATAATGACAAAAAAGTTCAGATCAGCCAATTCGTAAAAATATGAAGGACATACTATATACCTCAGACCAATGGAATTTATCTTGTCTTGCCTGAACCACACAACTTGTGAAACAGTTGCAGCCTGTGGCTGCCTCAGACATCTGGGCAATCTCCAAGAACTTATTGTTGAGCTGTTATTAGAAATGGGCTCTTATTTTAAAACATGCATACAAAATGCCCCCTCTGATTTGCTGATATTTAGCAGTTTCATACCGTTGGTGCTTCTAGAGTAAGTGAAAACCTAATATTTGTATCAGTAGAGAAATTATGTGTATCTATGTTGTGTATATAATATAAAAATAAAAACTGGCGTATTCCATATTTTTCCAGGGATAAAAAGTGTCTTGGGGTTAAAAGAACATCTATATCCATCATAGAGGAGAAAAGTGTTCTGGTTCAGATTAGACAGCAGAAGGACACTGATCAGAATAGGGGAAAAGAGGTGGATGAGTTGTGTAGTTCCAATCCTTTCATTTCCACTGAAAATGTTGCTGTCACATAGAGGAATTGATTTATGGTCAGACACATTTTTCTCCACTACTTCTAGTTGGCCGCCCTGTAGCACCATTCCTTCCTCTGAAACAACAAGCAAATATGCAGATGTGGACTACTACTCAGGCAAAGCCAATGCGAGCTATCCGAGCTCTCTGGACAGCTGGCTGCTCAGCTGGTGAAGTGTATCATCTCAACAGCATGCTCAATTTATATTCTCTTACTGGACCTGACACTGTTTACGTAATCAGTCTGGCTTGCTTTCAGACCACTTTCTATCATTTAATATTCATTGAATTAGAAGGTTAAGAAAATCTTAATTGATTGAATTGACATTTGAAGTGCTGTAGGCGAATTATATTCTCCTTCTCCCTAATGCATATACAGCATTAAGTCACAGCCTTTGTGTGTGTGCGCGTGCGTTATGGTTGCCACCTCTGAGGTGCAAAAAAAACCAGGACATCCAGAATGAGCCTGAGCCCATAAAACTGGACAGTTGGCAGTGTGTACTGAGCATCCTTATGGATTTCCAGAGACAGCTACCTCAAAAAAGGAATGAGCCTTGGAAAACCTGGATAGTTTGCAACCCTAGAGAGTGAGAAAAATGGTACCAAAAACATAGGCTGTAAACAGAGGGGAGGAGCAACAAATGTGCTAATATTTTAGAATGTTTTCAAGGCAAGTTCAAAAGCACAGATGTTTTTGAGGTGGAGCAGGGAGTGCTACCCACAAATGAGTTAGACTGTTTGGTGAATCCAGCTTACAGAGATGTATTGAGCCTCATCACTATTTCTCCAACCAAAACAAGAATGAGAGGATTGAACAGAACTCATGAAAACCTCATCTCATGTCTAGCGTGTATTTTGGTTAAGGCAGTATTGAGAATGGGTTTTTTTTGGTTATTGCCTATCATCTAAACCAGGGGTTCCCGAACTGTGGCACATGAGCTTGTTGAAAGTGGAATACAAAACACTCCAAGTTTTTTGGTTTCAAATGACTTGTTGCATGTGCTGCAGGATGCCAGAAAATGCCCGAGAAGCAAAATGCACTCTCCTGGCTGCATTCAATCATCATGATGAATAACACTTGCCGACTATGCCAGCTTAGTAGTTTTATATAGTCGTATATTGTGGCTGTGCAGATGGGTGCTGTACTAATCTGGTGCACAGCTGGCTGTCTTTCTGTAAGGCCTAGCTTTCAATTTGTGCTGAAACGCACAACTCGAGGCAAATTCACAAAGTTCCATATTGCGTAATGAGAACTCCCCTTGTCCCAAAAGACATATGCAAGCAGGGTTGGTTCAGAACGACTGCAAAACCTGCAGCTTCAGGGATCCCTGAGATCAATGGGACCCATATAGAAAGTGCTCCCTCTGCACTACAGGGTTGGGAGGCAGCGGGTGCCTTTCCTTCTGTCTTCTCAGGGAAGTTGGGGGCATGAATGGCTGGTTGAATCCTGTAGATAAAAGCCTGTCTATAGCACTTAAGATATGTCTGCACTGCAATCAGAGATGTGATTGCAGCATATGTAGACATACCCACTCTAGCTTTGATTTAGCTAGCTTGAATAACAATACCAGTGGAGCTGTGTCAGCAGGGGTGGAAGCACAGCCTTGCTGTTCAAGGCTGGTTTTTGAATGTTATGATTCCTGTGTCAGATTTGTGTCCATTTATTCTTTTGCGTAGAGATTGTCTGGTTTAGCCAATGTACATGGCAGAGGGGCATTGCTGGCACATGATGGCATATATCACATTGGTCAGCAGGGATCCAACCGAAACATGTTGATTCAATGCCTGGTTCTATAACCAGTCCACTGTCTAGTTCCCCTCAGCCACTTCCTGCTGTATCTCTCGATGCCGTGATCTGGGCATCTTCAGGGTCTCCAAGTTCCTCGTCCCATACTGCTCCCGGTGGCTCCAACCTCCCTGGGGAGTCCACAGGTACCTGGTGTCTGCCTGGGTCCCAGCACCTTTGGCTTCCGCGGTCTGGGGCTTCAGCCGCTCTCGGGCTGGGGCCTGCGATACGCGTCCTTTATCCTCTGCGACCAGCCCAGATTGAGCTGAGCTGCTTCCTTTTATACTGCATGCCTGGCCAAGGGGCGTGGCTTCCTCTGCTCAGAGTGTGGGGTTAACCCCTGCCAATCCAGTGTGGGGCAACTGCACCCTGTGTCACACTGTTGTAATGTGAAAACCTATGGGGTAAAGTTAATTTAACATAGATTGTTATTTTTTTCAGAACAGCACCAATGTCTGTTTAACGTGGCATTATTAACATGAGCCAACAAACTCATTACTAACTGAAAAGATCCAAAAGGATCACTGAGCCTTAGTTTTATTTGTGCTAGTGAAATGCAATAAATCTACATTAAGAAGAACTATGTCTTACGTATTCTGCTATAGAAAATTCAATTTGAGATGTGTTGAGTACTCTATAATGAGCTCAATAACATGCATTATTTCCAAGAGAGAACAATAAGCCTAATTCTGCTCACATAAGTTTTAGACCTCTTTGTTATTTCCTTACCTTAAGTAAAGTTAATCCTGAGTATTTGGTTTATTTATGAAATATCTAAAACTGAAAGCTTTGAAAATGTCAAAACTACTAAAAAAAAATCTATCTACATTATTGTAGTTGCTTGATTTGTGTCTAACTATAGAGAAACAAAGTGAGTGGCTGCTGAATTATTAGACACACAAGGTGGGTGAGGTAATATGTTTTATTGGACCAACTTCTGTTAGTGAAAGAGACCAAGCTTTCAAGCTTACACAGAGGTCTTCATCAGTTCATATCCTGAGACCAACAAGGGGAACAGCAACACTGCAAACAATGCTGAATTGTTTGTCAGCTTAAATGCAGTTTCTGAAATTCTCTTAATGTATTCACGTGATTTGATTGTATTCAACTCTTTTTCTGCATGTAGCTCACATTAATGTTGATGGAGTTGTTTGCAGGTTGATCAAGACAAGAAGAAACTACTAAACGTGTGAATCTAATACAGGGCAGTGTTCTGATCTCTAATGTACATGAGGACCTCCATTGAAATCAATGAGAATTGTGCACATCTGAGGAGATAACTCATCTTAAATCTACAGTAGAAAGTTTCAGGCTACATGAACTCTCTATTTTCAACAACTTCTTGGAAAACAGAAAATTGTAGTATTTATGAACTTCATTCCCAAAGTCGTCTTGAAAGAGCAAAACTTTTTGATTTTAAATTTAATCAAGCAAAAAGACTAATATCTCATTTTATGAGGAGCAGTCTGCCCAGCTTGGAGCCTGGGAAGCAAGGCACTAATTTACAAAACTAGAATTACCATTTTTAATAGTTATTCACCACAGACATTATTACACAAAAATTCATGATCACTAGATTGGGAGACATGAAAGCATAGCAGGTGTTCTGAGAACCAAAATATTTATTTTATTAGGGCCTAATCCTTTCTCAAGCATGGGGGAAAAGTCCAATTGAAGTATTGCCAATAATGGTATTGCCCAGTAAATGGAGAAGTTACAGGAGAACGTGTTGTTCCATTGTCTCTGGATTGGTCTACTCTACACTTAGGTCAACATAAGGCAGCTTATGTTGACCTAATTATGTCAGTGTCTACACTATAATGCTGCTTCTGCCGAAATAAATGGCCCACTACACCGAAATAACTACTCCATCTCCACGAGAGGCGTAGCGCTTATGTTGATGTAGTTAGGGCAACGCAGTGTCTGTGTAGACACTGCGTTACTTACATCGCCTGTAGGCTGTCAGCCCTGAGTGGGGCTGATAGCTGGAGCTCCCCCACCCCCGTGCTGACACTCTGAGCTGGGTGCTGGGCTCATAGCTTTCCCCCTCACCCCACCCCGCCCCGGCGCTGACAGCTCTTGCTCTCAACCAGGCACTGGGATCACAGCTGTGAGCTCTAAGCCCGTCTGACAGCTAGGGCTGTCAGCACTGGTGCGGGGGGGGAGGAGGGGGGACAACTGTGAGCCCACCATCTGGATGACAGCTGAGGCTGTCAGGTTTGGGGTGGGGGAGGCCCAGCTGTGAATGCTGTGCCCGGCTGATAGCTCAGGCTGTCAGCACACAGGCCGGCGGGGGACCCCCCATGAGCTTGCAGTCTGGCTGAGAGCTGGTGCTGTCAGCACCGGGACGAGGGACATCCCAGCTGTGAGCCCCATGTCCAGCTGATGCTGGGCTCCACCTGTCAGTGTCCCACAATGCCTCACTTCAGTCAGAGGAAGTGCTCCTGGTGAGGACGTGCACCACTGACAGAAGAATCATAGTGTGGACGTGAGCCACCACTTTAGTTATGCAGTGGCTGTATGTCGACTTAATTTTATAGTGTCTACAAGTCCTCTGCACTTCCCTCTACTAATATTTTGGGAGTTTTACACTCTGGAAAACATTCTGTCTGTAGTTGGAACGCTTTCAGACATTACTAGGTGGGAATGATGGTGAAAATGCAGGCTGATGATCAGATATGTTCATAACTGATAAAAGGTACTGGGCATAAATGGAACCACTTATTAGCCACAAAAGCACAATCTCCAGTAACACTTATGTGAAGTAGGGATAGATTCTGTTAGCTCAGCTTTTCAAAAATAATAAAAATGAAGCTTAACAGTCAAAAATAAAGAAACTGGATTGAGCTAAAAGGAAATTTTGGCAGAAGATGAGGGAAAATACAGTAAAACTATCTAGCATCTGAAGTTTAATTTTGTATTAAGATCAAAATAAAACATTTCCTAATTAGGAGTTTATTATCTTAAATGAATTGGAAAGTTCAATATTAGCAAACTTAGATTAAGAAAACAAAACAAAACCCTAACTCCCACAGCGTAAAAAATCTGTAAGAGCCTAATATAATATTAATACATGGACTGATAGTAACAAAAGATTTAACAACAAATACATTCACTATGATTAGTTTAAAATAACAGAACATCTGCATTCCAAAAGGCGATAAATACGTCGAACGGGGATTTCCGCTCTGGCCTGGATATCTATACGGCAGTCATATGGCCACTGAGGCAGCAAGATATCTGCCTTCTCTTTGTAAAAAATGTCAGACATCCTGGTAATTGCTGGTATGGCCATAGTATTTGGAGGTGGGGTGGTGGGGGGGGGGAGGGTGCTGAAGGAGGGTAGTAAGGGCCCTCCTGACTGGGCTTGGTGAGAGAAGTGGGTAGCCTCTTTTTCTAGAAAGGTTGAGGGAGCATGACTGATGGCAGTGCAGAGAGATGAATTTGATGAGGCTAGAGCTCCTTTGATGAGGATGTGGGGGTCATGGGTAGATAAGTGATGTTGAGAATAACTGGGAAGTGCAGGGGGTGAAGGAGAAAGGACTAGGCCAAACTGTAAGGTCTCCAGGTGGTCCTGTATGGTAATGACTTCTAGAGGAGCTGTTTCTCCTATAACTAGGCCAGAAGATATAAGGTAGCTGTTGACCGCCTCGATGAGGTCTGGGATGGGCTTGATCCATGTTGGAATCTGATGTTGCCACATGAATTCTAGGTCCATAAAGTTACCAGATGCTCCCTTCCAGATGGATTTCCACCACGGTCAGATGTCTTAAGCAGAAAGGGAACTGAAGGTGAATAAGGTGAAGTGCCGCCACTGACAGGGTGTCTGTGAAGTGGTGCCATGGGTGCTGTGAGGCAAACCTGCAGCCACACCAGAGCTGCTCTCTCCGCTGCATTAACTTACTCTTCCCATAGAGCCTGCAGTGACTCAGCCTTCAAGCATACGGAAGCAAATTATCCGTGAAGAGAGCCTGAGTCAGATGACCCCCAGGCTCAGGTATTTCCCCAACCCCACCAGAGCTGCAGATCAGTCCAGGCAACAACACTACCTGCCCAGGAACCCTCTTGCTGCCTCACAGCATATCACATTTCTTGACTCCTATCCTGCTCCTGATCCAGTTACTGATCTGCTTCAGCCTTGCCTCTGCCTCCTTACCTCCTCGGACTCTGACCGACTGGCTTCAACCTTTGGCTTGTATCTGGACTCTGGCTACAGTACTGACTTGGCTTGTTCACAGACTCTGATCTCAGTTCTGACCCCAGCCTGTCTCCAGATCTCAATTCCAGCACTACCTTCAGCTCAGTCCCAGCCCTATGTCCGGCTTCGACCTCTGCTTCAACTGGTAGGCCTGACTACTGGGAGACAGGGCCTGACTGTTGGATGCTAGAACAAGAGGACTTATACTGTTCCCAAGTGGTACCTTCATTCAAGGTTGGGGCCTGGAATTTCCCAGCTGGGAGATGGATGGACCTTTTGACGGGCAGCCTGAGACAGTGACCCATTCCACCACAGTAAAGGCACAAGCCTGCCAAGTGTCATTCGTTCTTGACTGCATTGGGAAGGCAGAGCCAGATGGTGCCGAGTTGCATGAGCACTGGTTGTTGCATGAGGCCAATGGGGGTCTGGGTCTGGGCAGGTCTGACTGGGTAGGGTCAGGACGCTGCTGCCTTTTCCTGAGGACATTTCTGTAGTCGGCTATCGGTTCTTATGCTAAGATCAGTCCCGGTGCCCAAATTGTTTGGAATTTCTGTATGGGCCAGTTTGTCCTTCACTTTGTCACTCAGATGAAGCTGGAAATGGTGGTGCTATGTGGCTTCATTCCATTCTGTGTCAGCTCGACGGGACGAAATTCTGCGGCATAGCTGGCAACTGGCTGATGGCCTTGCCTCAGGGCCGAAGTGCTGACTCTGCCATGCATGTCTGGTTTGGGTCGTCGAAAGTGGTTGCCATAGCCTAGATAAAATTCTCCAACTCCCCCACAAGGGGCCTAGATTGCTTCACCAAGGGGGATGTCCAGTCCAGTGCCTCCCAGGTTGGGAGACTGATGATTAGCCCCACACTGGCTTTGTCAGTGGGATAGGTCTGTGGCTTTATCTGGAACAGATGGCTCCAAAGCATGCCAGAATTTTTTCACACTGAAAAACAAAGTATTTTTTTTTTTTTTAGCCTCATTCACAGAAATGGTTAAACTGTTTGTTTTATCTGAAATTTTCCAAAACACTTCCGCCTGAGTCAGACACAAGCGTGGAGATTTTTGGCCTGAATGATTGAAAGTTTGCAAAGTTTATGAACAACGGGAAACAGAGTCTTATAATGAGAAGTGTTGGACAACCTTAAGAATAGGCGGTGCTATCAGCCATGCCTATATTGAAAACACAGTTCAATGTCAACTCAACTCAAAACAAATCTTTACCAGAATCTTTACAGTTCCTGCCTGAAACTGGGTTCTGCTGCTTGGCCTTATCTTATAGCCTCTGCCTATTAAGGCTTCTACCCCTGTTCCCTGCAGGTATCTCCCACCACGCTTTCCATCATGCTGGTGCAGAGACCCACCTCCTCGCTCCTTCCCCTGACCCTGTTCTACCAGCTCTCTTCAAAGCAGCTCTGTCTTATAGAAAGTCCTGCCTCCAGGCTGCCATCACATGACGCTTGGTCACCTAAAGCAGCCATTGGCCTGACTCTTCAGAGTACTGGAGCCTTGCATGTGTGCCAGAACTAGTGCACTGTTGATTTTACAATAAAGGATGGGTTGGAAGACAACTGTATTTACCGCTCTGTATCATACTTGCTGTAAGAAGAACAGGAGTACTTGTGGCACCTTGAGACTAACAAATTTATTTGAGCATAAGCTTTCGTGGGCTACAGCCCACTTCTTCGGATGCATAGGATGCATACTTGCTGTATGCACTCTGTGTCCTGCTCTGAGCCTTCCCTTATTTCTTTACTTAGTATTTATTTACATTTATGAGAAGGGTCTGCCCTAAGCTGTAGGTGTCTTTTGTCTCTAAATGCCTCCTCATCTTTCTGTTACTGTCTTTTCCGTGACATCCTTTTGTCTATTTTCCTTTTCCTCGCCTATGCTTTTTCTCTCCATCCTTTAGTGTACTCACCTTTTTTTGCATTCTACTTGTCCCTTCTTTGCCAAACTCGTTCATGTTCATTCAGCCTCTGAATGCCTGTGGATCTTACTCTGAGCTCAGCAAGAGCTATGTTGAGGACATGTGCAGACTGGGCTGACTTACTGGGAGGCCTTGGGTAAGGGGAAAGAAGGGAGGGAACGTGTGATAGTCTCTGTGGGGTAGTATTTGAAGCTTATGAGCATTCAGACAGAATGTTGAGCTGGCTCATGGCTCCTTCACTTGGACAGTCTGCAAGGGTTTACAAAACCAGTATCAACAAAAATAAATAAATAAAAGCTTTTGTATGGGTGAGTGGGATGCACCCTCCAAGTCTTCAGGAACACACTTTCACTCTACTTTTGTGTTCATAACTACAGATATTTAAAAATAATGTTATTTTTAATTGCTTTCTGTTGCTTTTTTCTTAGTCAACCTGATTCACTATGGAAGCATTAATACCCAAATGAAAAGACTCCCAAGAGTTAAGCTTTTTAAAAAGTAAATGTTTAAAAGTAATAATGAAAGTGCAATTAATCATGACTTTTTGCAAGTACTTAAATTTGAAAATAATGTGAGTAGGTAAGGTTGACACTAAACAAACCCAGAATTATCTACTAATCATTGAAAATGCTGATAAACTGTATGGAAACTATAGTGATTAATGTATAGAAAATATGCATATAACTTAATCTATTGCTATTTTAATATTTATTTTTAAATGAATTTTTAAAAATTTAATACTGTTTCATATTTTCTTTTTAAAAATATAGTTTTTCAGGACAATTGTTTAAAACGTGTGTATAGATGGGAAAAAGCCTACAGTAACCTTTTGTGTTATAAGAAAATATTATACAAATCTGTATTTCATATTTGTAATATTAAACATAATTATCTCAATGAATAAATTGAAATAGATCATGCCTGCCAAGAATAGCCAAAGGGTAGGTTTGAAAGCGAATGTTCATGTAACTGTATAGAAACCATCTATAGAAAGTTTTGGTATGTCAAAAAAAAAATTCTTTTAGTGAATATATTTTAGTAAGCAAGTATTAGAAATTAAAGATGGAAAAGTTCTAGAAAGTGGCCATATACATTCCCTTGTGAGTGCAGGATTGTTCTGTGGATGAGCAATCCCAACAGGCTGTTTTGTTTGTCTTATTAGAAAATAAGATACTGAAGTCTAGCTGTATTAACATTGTCCTGAACAATTTAAACCAATTGGAGAAGCTTTATCATGAAAAATTTCAAACGTACTTCACAAATAATCCATGATTAAATCTGATTTTGCAGTTTCCACTGATATGATTACAGTTCATAGACTTATATTAGACATGACAAATATATTTCTGTTTGCACCAAATATTATCAGGGTGTTATGTCTATTTCGACTAAATACTTTTCTCACTTATTGTATCAGTTCTTACCAATAACCAATCCAATGCCTTTCAGGTACCAAATGAAGATCTCAATGAAATTTAAGATACTGTTTTAAAAGTCTTATATGTGATAGGCAATTTTATTTGGGCTCTTTGACCTATTGTAGGTTCTGCAACCATGAGAGAGGTGACTTTCTTTTAAATAAAAATATTCCTTTGATTCATTTGATGATATTTGTATTTGTACAGTGATTGACAAAATAAAGAAAAACTTAAATATCCACAGGTGACTGGTTTCTTGTGTTCTAAAAGGGGGGAGGGGGGAGAGAAGCTACTTCATAGTCACTTGCATGTGTTATGCTCCAAGTTGGAACATTTAAAAATCTCTGATTCATTCTGTAGATAGCTGCCAACTATTTCTCCTGTTTAAGACAAAGCAGGAAATTATCCATGTTCTTATCGCTGTGCTGTTGAATCAGCTAAATGAATCAACTGTTAGTATGAAATAAGGTCATAGATGAGCTGCCTTTTAGAATGTTTCAACTGCCCTGTGTTCACGTTTTCACTGAAATATGCCATTAACTCTCCTGATACCAACACACTCACGGACCCCTGAACAGAGATGTTAAACTGCTTGATGTATTTTGGCGATGGGAGAAATAAGTTTCTCAAGCTGGAGTTCGTTGATTCTTCCTTTTTTTGTGTTATAACTCTAGATAAACCCAACTTTTAGAATCTACCAGAATCTGCTTGAATAAAATATTTTATCACTATTTATCTCCTATAATTATGCTTTCCATATACATAAGATGATGCCCCAGATTCATCCTGGGGTCTAGACCATCTTCCATCTCTGTATTAAGGGTTTTCCATCATAACCACTGCCATAGCGTCTAAATGGTTTCCTGGTAATCTGAATAGTGAGGTCCAAAGTAGATTTAATGGAATACTGGGTGTTTGCTTTTCACCTTTTTCAGATTCTGGGTGGCTGTTTTGAGTATACTGCTTTTAAATAGAAAATGTAGCCTTCTACTTTTGATAGAAAAGTTGTATCCTAAAGGATGGGCTTTTATCATGTTCTAAAATTGACCAGACATTTTAGTTTAATTGAATGATCTCATTCCACAGCCAAACTCTCTTTATTGAGAACACTTTCTCTTGCTCTCAGATGCTTTGTCCTAGTTTCGTTGGCTACATTTTCCTGAAGGAGCATAGTTACTTTAAGGGGTCATGGACGGAGAAACAGTCATTCATGCAGCTGGATCCTGATTCATTGATGGCTCTGAAAATAGGGACCCAAACCCTTAAACTTGACAATTGAATAATATTGGGACCCAACAGAGAGTGCAGAGCATGGAGTTTCTGAGGTGTGTTCCTATGAGGAGGAGTCAGGCTAACTGGAACCTCTAGAATTGCTTCTACATTCAGCGCCGAATAAACTGAATTACAACAATCCAGTCGGGGGATGACAAGTGAGTGGGTCTTTGTGAAGGGGATTATATTGGAGAAGGGAAGTGAGGAGGTGGGGGGAAGGAAGGATTTGAATATTGTGTTGCTAGAGGCATTATGGTACAACATTCTCTGAAAACATTGCCTTAGAAAGATTATTTTAAGTAATTGATGAGTACAGTTGCAATAACAGTTGATAGTAAACAAATTTACTCTTAACATATTGGAAGGGTAAAGGACATAATACATAAGAAAATCTTAAATTGTGGTGTTTAAATTGTGGCTGCTTTTTGCATTGTGTATTTCAAGTTTTTAATTCAAAATGATTTTTTTTTTATTTTAAATTTAGGTCACAAAGGTAACATTAGAAAGGTAAACTAGGCAGTGTTTGAGTAGGTGAATAAGTAGGCAGTAATGAACTCATCCACAAAGAAGCATAATCTGTCATCTAGCCAAAAACAGCATACCTGGCTATGAGACAAAAAGGGCCTGGGGGACTCAAGTGATTAGTGTTACTGGTTAATATTGAACAGTATTGAGGAAATAAAATAAGGGGCAACTGGGAAAGTAAAAACCTTTGCTTGTAAATGAGAAAGAGAGAGTTTTTAAAATCAGCTTTTGATTTTTTTTTTAAACTCTGAGACCTGTCTTTATTATATGCTGCATAATGGCTGCTGTGGAATTATTATTATTTGTATTATTGTAGCATCTAGGAGCCCACGTCATGGGACAGGATCCTGTTGCACTAGGGGCACTGTACAAAGAACAAAAGAATGGTTCATGCCCCAAAGATCTTACAATCTAAGTACAAGACAAGAGACAACAGATGAATAGGCAGTTGTATCAGTGCACCTGTGACCGAACCATTGTCAAGTTTTTTGTAGGCATCATGGAAAAAGGGTGTTTGAAGGAGGATAATGAGGCAACTTTGCAGATGCTTACAGGGGATGACTCACACACAAAGGTGCTAGTTTGAAAATTGAACAATTGGTGGTGGAGGCTGGCATTATTGACCGATCAGAACCGGGGTTGACATTTCAGTACTGAATGAGAAATGAGGGGTAGGGTAGGTTTAGGCCAGGAAGGATCTTAAAAGTGAAGAGGAAAAGCTTAAGTTTGATGTGATAGAGAAGGAGGACCCAGTGGAGGGTTCATAAAGGGCTGACATGGTCACAGCGATGGACTAGGAGAATGTTCTTTGCAGCAACATTCTGAATGGTTACAAATGGTGCAGGATTACAGTTGTCAGTGCCAGAGAACAGGATGTTGCAGTAATTGAGATGCGAGATGACGAAAGCCTGGATGAGAGTTTTATCTGTGTGGATGGATACGAGAGGCTGTATCTGAGAGATGATATGCAAAAGGAATTTGCAAGATTTAGAAATAGCCGTGATGTAAGGATTTAGATTTTTGAGTTGAAGGTGATGCCCGGGACCTGACTGATAGGCAGGATGATGGTGTTGAGCAAAGAGACGGGGGTGAAGATCGCACTCTGTTCTAGCCATATTGAGCTTGCCCTGGCAGCTGAACATTCCTGAAGAGATGTCAGAGGAATTGGCTGAGATTTTAATTTGGACAGAAGGACAGGTGTGAAATAGAGAGGCAGATCCGCAAGTCACCAGCATAGGGATGATAGTTAAATTTGTGTTTACAAATGAGAGTACCGTGAAATAAAGTATAGAGGGAGAAAAGAAGGGGAACCAAGGACAGAGCCAGTGAAAGTTGGAGGGAGGATGAAGAGGATCTGCCAAAGGACATGCTGAAGGAGCAATTAGAGAAGTAAGAAGAGAACCGGGAGAGATGAATGCATCTGTAGTAAGTGGCTCATGCAGTGTTGGATAGTGATCTAATTTTACATCTGATCTGAGGACCACAATGGAACTGAGATAAAAATATTTGTATTTCAACACCACTCAGTCACTCTTTGACACTAACTGGGCCTAGCGATGATGAAAGGCAGAATTCAAAGCTACACTCTAATCAGGGCAGTGAGTTTCCCTATTTTAAGGTTTTCATCCTTTGTAAGTCTCCAGAGTGTGCTCATTTTGAGGGAGAAGAGATGGATATGGAAACCAGGTAAAACGTCTTTTGTACTATTTAATGTGGAATGCACGACATCTTTATGTTGTATGGGAAACAAAGGGTAGTAGATGTAAAGTGTGTGTGTGGAGCTGGGAGTTGTATGGAAATAATATTTTATATAAGGAGAACAGCCCCGAGGTATTTCATTAGTGATTCTCTGGAATATATGCAGCTGACGGAATTATGCCATTTTAAAAAAGATGCCTTTCTGTATTGATTACCACCTCTTTCCCCTACACTCCATAAATGGATGATACAAAGGTAGAATGCATCAGGTCTGTGAGTGAAGTATGTACTACAGTGATGCATGTGCCTTTCGGACTGATTTATGCTGTATCAATAAGGTTAAAGGGCCACAAACAATATTTTGTAGTAGATTCTGTGCTGTGTTTTGCTCCCTTTGTACTGCTTAGATCATGCAAACAGATACTCCCGGGGGAATTCTGTGCCACTGCGCAATGCAGAATTTTGCAGAAATTAATGTGCGTTGCAGAATTTACTTTCCCCCACAGAAATGGGCTGCAGATCTGCTGGCTGCCACTAGGGGCTGCTGGACCCAGCAGAGCCCAGCTCGCACATAGAAGACATTGCCGGAGGTGGGTGGGGGAGGGACCAAGGAAGCTAGAGGGTTCCTGACAGCTGCAGTTCCCAGCATGCCCTGAGGGAAGGAGAGGGCACTGTGCAGGAAACTCCATGCAAGCCTGGGACTGAGCATCAGGCTGTATCTCCCTCTGGATCCTTTAGATCTGGGGGGAGAGAGGGTAGGTGTCAGGTCTGAGGGGGCCATGGCTGGACTCTGGGGGAAAAGGGGTGTGGGTATCTGGGCTAAGGGGAACCCGGGGTTGGGCTCGGGGGGGGGGGGGGTGTGTATTGGCAGTGGGGGGGGGCCACAGCTGGTCTCTGGGGTGTCTGCCCTCCTGACTGGACATGCCCCGCTCCAGCTGGGGAGCAGGGTCGGGAGCTGTCCGCGCGGCTCCTGAAAGCAACAGCATGTCCCCCCTCCAGCTCCTACATGTAGGGGCAGCCAGGGGGCTCTGCTCCGCATGCTGCCCCCACCCCAAGCGCTGCCCCCTCAGCTCCCATTGGCCAGGAACCGCAGCCAATGGGAGCTGCAGGGGCAGCGCCTGCGGATGGGGCAGCGCACTGCAGAGCCGTGTGGCTGCATCTCCGCGTAGGAGTCGGAGAAGGGACATGCCGCTGTTTCCGGGAGCTGTTTGAGCCACCCCCATCCCTCCCGTGCCTGAACCCCCTGCCCCAGCCCTGATTGCCCTCCAAACCCCTCAGTCCCAGCCCGGAGCACCCTCCTGCACCCCAAACCCCTCATCCCCAGCCCCACCCCAGAGCCTGCACCCCCAGCCAGTGCCCTCATCCCTCCATGCCCCAACCCCCTGCCCCTGCCATGATCCCCCTCCCACCCTCCGAACCCCTCGGTCCCAGCCCGGAGCACCCTCCTACACCCCAAACCCCTCATCCCCAGCCCCACCCTGAGCCCTCCCCCCCCCACACACACGCCACCCTCCCTGCCCCAGCCCAGAGCCCCTTCCCACACCCTGAACTCATTTCTGGCCCCACCCTGGAGCCCACACCCCCAGCCAGAGCCCTCACTCCCCCCACACACCCCAACCCCAATTTCGTGAGCATTCGTGGCCCGCCATACCCAGATGTGGCCCTCGGGCCCAAAAGTCTTCCCATCCCTGTTCTATTCAGTTCTCCCTGGGTAGAGCTACACTGTGGCTGGGAGTGAGCCTCCCAGCCAGGCTAGAGAGACTTGGGCTAGCAGGGCTGTAGCTAGCACACTAAAAATAGCAATGCTGACATTATGACAGAGTTGAGCTGGCCACCTGAGCTTAAGCCACCTGACCCCGCCCCCCATGTTTAAAATTGGGTGGCATTGGCAAGCCCTAATCTCTGCCAGAGCTTCAGCATCCACACAGCTATTTTTAGTGCACTAGTTAAAGCCCCTCCATCATGAGTCTGTCTACCCAGCTGGAAAGCTATTTCCCAGGTGCAAGATAGATATACCCTAGGGGGTTCCTACAGTTTGACAGGTCAGCATGTGATGGAGCTGCCACAGCAGCTGTTTGCTCCCTTCCCTTTAATCCAGCAGATGGCCAGTGGGGGAACTGCTGATCAGCTTCCCCAAGGAAAAGAGAGCAGTTTCTCAGAACTGCTCCTAGCTCATGTCAGCACTGCTGCCAGGGAAGCAGTAGGAGACTGATGGGGCTGATTCAAACATTTCTTTTTAAAAATCAAGACAGTAAATCTTATGAATGTAGAGAGCAATTTTATGAATTTGAGGAAATTTGGACCCCATTTCTTGGTATATTCGGCTAAAGAATGCTGCGATAGCTCAAATAATGCCAGACTTCCACTCCATCTGAACTCTCTGCTTTTCTCCCTCCTGTCCTTTTTTCCTATTTGTGTATGTCCTTCTATTATTTTTTATTATTATTGCTACCTTGCCCTAACATGTTATGTCTGTATAATATTGTCTGAGTTTGTGTAGTCTGGTCTTGCAGCTTTGTAAAGTTGTATAATTACATAATTTCATTGGATATCCTATTAAATGTGAGGTATTTGGTAACATATACAATCTGTAAATTTATCGTTTTTGTTTATTAAAATGAATAAAATATTAATCACAAAAAATCACACACCAAATATAAATTTTCTTCTTACCACAGTCACCCTTAAGGGCCACAGGTTAGACATCACTGATGTACTATACACATGGAGTTCTGTAAGTAAGATGCAGATAGTCTATCAAGGAGAAATTGTGCAAGCTAGGTTAGGTAGTGAATTTATACTGCCCTGGACACTGCAGCTTGAGGACGGATTTAAAATTACATGAAACTCTTGTATGTTTGGGACTTAGTTGGTATGCCTGATCATTTAGGAAAATACGCTAATTTGGAATAATATAGTTAGCATTTTTCAGGTTTAGTGTGGATAAACTAGTCAGTAGCTTCTACATAGAGCAGTAGGCTTAACAGTGTCAACAAACAACACTGACAGTATTCAGAGTCATCAGATTCTCAGCTGATGGTATCACTAGCTCATGCATTAGGTAAACATATTCATTGTTTGTTTAGGAGTTTGCTGGGTTAACAAACCAAATGGATATTGTTACCATAATTTTCATACTGCTAAAACTTTGTTATTCTCTATAATAAATCTCCAAAATCTGGAAACTGAAATGTTTCCTTGCAAAACTTTTTCTCCTGTAATTGCAAAACTTTTTCTCCTGTAATGGGTGTACACTGGTTTGTTACTTTGGGGTTGCACATGAGAGCTGGGCTGTTGCTTGAATTGATATTTCTTTTAAAGATAAATGTTGAAGCATTTATTTTAAGAAACAAAATGAAACAGAATATCCCAAAATACGGTTATGTAGACTTTGCAAACAGATATGGTATAAGGAAAGAAACTAGGCAAAACGTTGGGGTTTTTTCCAGTGTGTTTAAACAGGTTTGATGCCAGAATTGGATTATTTGGATTCTTTTTTGTTTTCTTAAATATCCGTGATGAAACATAAATGACTAGAATATTTGTTATACTGAAAAACTTTGCTCTCATGGTTACTGTATATTGATATATTTCAAACAAATGCCAATAAAAATGGGTAAAGCAATATAACAGTACTGATCCTGAAAAAAATCATCTTGTACTGGTTTCTCTTACTAATTAGAATGTTCAAATAGTTAAAAAGTCACTGTATTGTAAACCCTTCCTGTTTGGCAAGAGAATTTCCTCTTAATTCCCTTAAACAAAACAACTGATGTGATGGAAAACATACCCCTTCCTTCCCTTCCGCCCACGTGCACCAATGTACCCAACCATAAACACCTTCCTTGGTATCATGGGTAGGCGACATGCTCCAACAACCAATCATTTCTTGTTTATTCATGGCTAAGGCAAAGATTTTGTCACGGGTATTTTTAGTAAAAGTCATGGACAGGTCATGGGCAATAAACAAAAATTCACGGCCTGTGACCTGTCCATGATTTTTAATATATAAATATCCCTGACTAAAACTTAGCAGCTCCTGGGAGGCCCCGGGGGCTGACGACTAGCCTCTGCACTGGCCGTGGAGGATGACTGCCTCCAGCCACCCCTATTCTGAGGCCCCGGGGACTGCTGCTCGGGCACTCCCCGCGGCCAGCCGCCCCAGGACCGCTGCTTGGATGCTTCCCCCGGCCAGCCGCCCAAGCAGCAGCCAGTGCAGCTGGCCTTGGTGCTGCCCCTGGGACCACTGCATGGGCGCTCCCTGGGACTGCCACTCGGGCGCTTCTTGGGGCCAGCCAGGGCTAGCCTCGGGGCCGCTCCGGACATTGCAGCTGCAAAAGTCATGGAGGTCGTGGAAAGTCACGGAATCCATGACTTCCGTGACCTCCTTGACAGAATCGCAGCCTTACTCATGGCATATGGCTACTTTTTCCTCTCTTCGAGCTGCACAACAAGAGCTACGTCAATTCTAGAATTGTGCTAGGGTTGGAGTAGCTCCTTTAAGTTGCATTTTGGAAGGGTAGGATGAACAAGTTCAGTGTAGGGAGCCATTTTAGATGGAAAATAACTCATCTGCATGAGTTACTCTCAGCCTGAGTATCTCTGCAATTCTGGGATATGTGTGGGAAGGGGAAAGGGCCCTGTGAGCAGATCAAGCTGTCACTAGCTGCTACCATCCCCATCCCTAGTGTTTGAGGGCTTATATGACCCAGAAGGCCATAAATACTTCAGTTTGGTGATAGAGCCTCTAGAGCTGAGGACATTTTATACTCACTGGTAAACTACTAAGGGCATAGTAATATTTAATATAAAGTTAGTTGTGTGTTTAGGATTTAGTGTTGGGTATGAGATAGCATTCTGTAAACGACTGGGTCATAATAAGGAAATACGTCAGTGAGGGAAGTATGAAGGTCAATTCCTTCACCACCTGCAAAATCAACAGGCTTGTATTATTTTGCTCAAAGTTGCACAGTTTTTTTGTAGCACAAAGTTTAGGCTGTGCAACTTTTCTTAAGTGTGGAAAAATGATTTGATATGGTCTAATGGCAGTAAACTAAATGTCTGAAGTTTTATAGACCTTCCACTTCAATGAATTTTAAAAAAATCATGTATGAAGCTCTGAATTCAAGGTACGAATGAGTCAATCCTAGCTTTCCATATTCCTCCTTTCCCTTATAACCAAATGGGAATAACTTTAAAAGTTCAAAGAGATGGGAGAAGAAAGAGTGATAAAGAAATCTAGTGAGAGAACCAATGCTTAAAGTGTGCATAGAATCATAGGACTGGAAGGGACCTTGAGAGGTCATCTAGTCCAGTCCCCTGTACTCATGGCCGGACTAAGTATTATCTAGACCATTCCTGACAGGTGCTTGTCCAACCTGCTCTTAAAAATCTCCAATGATGGAGATTCCACAACCTCCCTAGGCAATTTATTCCAGTGTTTAACCACCCTGACAGTTAGGAAGTTTTTCCTAATGTCCAACCTGACGAGTGGTCCACAAGAAGTTACAGACCAAGCCAAAAAAAAAAAAAAAAAGAGAAAAGTTCAGATTAAATTGAGTCAGGTCACTAAGTGGTTTACTTTAATCACTGTTTTACCAAAGCTGCTGTTTCTAGATTATGATACATCCTCCCCCTCCCCGGCCGCTTTCTTTAACCACTAGAGAGAATTATATACAGGATACTGAATGATAAAAGATAAGAGACTGATTCTGACAAATAGGGAGGAACTGGTTGAAAATTTCCCCCAAAAGTGGAAATGAGATCACTTTATGAAGGATAAATATATATGAAAATATAAAAAAACCCCACAGTCATGTAGGACAAAATTGGAAAGACCAAGGTACAAATTAAATTAAATTAGCTAGGGACGTACAAGGTAACAAGAAAATATTTTATAAATACCTGAGGAGCAAGAACAAGGATGGGGTCGGTCCATTATTTAATGAGGCGGGAAAGACAATAACAGAAATTACAGTAATGATTGAAGTATTAAGTGCCTTTTTTGTTTCATTTTTTTTACCAAAAAAAGTTGGCAGTGATTGGACGGCTAACATAGTGAACATCCATATAAATGGGGTAGGATCTGAGGCTAAAATATGGATATAACAAGTTAAAAATTATTTAGACAAGTTAGATGTCTTCATGTCAGCAGGTCCTGAATAAATACATCCTAGAATATTTAAGTAGTTGGGTGAAGAGATCTCGCAGCCATTAGTGATTATCTTTGAGAACATGTGGAGGAAAGGAAACAACCCAGAGGACTGGAAAAGGACAAATATAGTACCTATCTATAAAGAGGGGAATAAGAACAGCCCAGGGAATTATAGACCAGTCAGCTTAATTTTAGAACCCAGAAAGATAATGGAGCAAATAAACAATCAATTTGTAATCACCTACAAGATAAGGTGATAAGTAATCCCATGGATTTGCCAAGAACAAATCACATCAAATGAACCCAGTATCCATCTTTGACAGTGTAATAAGCCTTGTGGATAGAGAGGAAGCAGCAGATGTGATATGACTTTAGTAAGACTTTTGATAGTGTAACACATGAACTTCTCATAAACAAACTGGGGAAATATAGCCTAGACGAACCTACTATAAGGTGGGTGCACAACTGGTTGGAAAACTGTACTCAAAGTAACCATCCGATCAATGGTTCACAGTCAAGCTGGACAGGCATATTGAGTGAAGTCCCGCATGGATCTATCTTAGGTCCAGTTCTGTTCAATATCTTCCAAAATGATTTAGATAATGACAGAGAGAGTGTACTCATAGTTTGCAGATGGGAGGGGTTGCGAGCACTCTAGAGGACAGGGTTATAATTCAAAATGATCTTAAAAAACTGGAGAAATAGTCTGAAATAAATAGGGTGGAATTCAATAAGTACAAATGTCACAGTACTATACTTAGGAAGGAATAATCAGTTGCACAAATACAAAACAGGAAATGACTGCCTAGGAAGGAATACAGCAGAAAAGGATCTGGGTTTATGGTGGATCAGAAATTAAATGAGAGTGCAACTCTGTGGCAAAAAAGCGAACATCACTCTGGGATGTATTGGTAGGAGTGTTACAAGCAGTTATTCTTCCCTTCTACTCAGCACTGATAAGATCTCAACTGGAGTACAGTGTCCAGTTCTGGGCACCACACTTTGGGAAAGATGTGGCTAAATAGGAGAGAGTCGAGAGGAGAGCAACAAACATGATTAAAGGTGTAGAAAACATGACCTACAAGGAAAGAGTGGAAAAAAATGGTTTGTTTAGTCTGGAGAAGAGAACACGGAGTGGGGACATAAGTCTTCATGTACTTAAAAGGTGTTATAAATGGAGGATGAGGACAGGGCAAGAAGTAATGGGTTTAAATTGTAGCAAGGGAGATTTAGGTTAGACACCAGGAAAAATTTCCTAACTGTAAGACTAGTTAAGTGTTGGCACAAATTATCCAGGGAGATTGTGGAATCTTTGTCATTGGATTTTTTTTATGAACAGTTTAGACAAACACCTGTCAGGGATGGGTTAGGTAATGCTTAGTCCTGCCTCAGTGCAGGAGACTGAACTAGATAACCTATAGAGGTCCCTTCTAGTCCTACATTTCGATGATTTGATAATTTCCCCCTATTTTTAATGCCATTAATTGGACAAAATAATCATGCTAGGGACATTTTAAAGAAAATGTATTGAGGTTAATAAAATGTGAAATTATTCTTTCATGATGATAAATAAAAACTGTTCAGTGCTAACTCTAATTTCCTGTTTCGAAAACTGATCTAAATTTGAATGTTTTTTTCTAGATACAAGGTCTACTTTTTTTTAAACCAATTGCATTTTTTATATGAGGACCTAAATGACAAGATACTTTAACTACTATTCTAATTAGGTCATTCAGATTTTCATTAATTTCATTGTCTGATTTAAATTTAACCTGATACCTATTGTACATATGCATGATCTCACCAGATAAAATAGCCTCACATTCTATTTGAAATAGACAACAAAATAATCATTTTAACTATGAATACCTTACCTGGGTCTCACTGGATTCCTACCAAAACCCGAAGACAGTTATCAAGCACTTTCTTCCAATTATTTGGAATAAAAGTAAATCTAGGATTAAACTGTCTGTTTAGCAGCACGTAACAGTGACATCAAGGGGATTCTGTTGGCCATTTATAATATTAGATTCTATAATATTGCCTCTTTGACAGTAAGCCTCGTTTTATGTTTCTTCCTCTTTAGCAGCTGTTAAATTAGGTTTATTCTATTGTGGATTTCGAAGGTCATAGTTTTAGTGTTTTTGCTTGTTAGCTGTGTGACTGAAATATTATTTGTGAAGTGTGAGCAAATACATCTTCCTTCTTGCTGAAGGGATGTGTGTGTTGAATTCCCTCTCAACCAAGAGTAAATGTCAAGACTATTCTTCACTATTTCAGACCATGAATCTGGATACTTCATTGGGTTGGTATGAGTGGAGGATTCGCTATCTCCTGTTATTTCATACTGTGTCACAAGAATATTTTCCCTCCTTTTTTACATGAGCAGCCATATACCCATGATCACGTTGAGCCACTCATGATGATAGTTCCACAGCTTAGTTCATGAAAAGAGACTATTAAGAAAAGCAGTAGAGTTGCTTGGGAAAGATTACTGTGTCCCAATTATAAACTGGTTGTGCATTAATATCCAGTGTTCTCTGCTTCTAATAGAGCATTCCATCTCCGGATCTGAAAGTGCTTTGCAAATATTGATAAATTATTCGTGACAACACCTGGTGAGGTAGACAGGTTTAATTCTTTTTTTAACGCGTGTCCAAGGTCAAATGAAGAACTGAATCAGAGCTAGGGATTCATAGATTCTGTGGCCAGAAGGGACCATTGTGATCATCTGTCTGACCTCCTATATAGCACAGAGTATAGAACTTCCCCCAAAATAATTTCTAGGGCATCTTTTTTAGAAAAAAATCCAATCTTGAACCTAGATCACCTGGGGTCATGTCCTGTGCCTTAACTACAAGATTAAATTGCCCTTCCTTAACACATGACATGGTGTGCCATTAGCAGTCAGTGTTTTCCCAGTCTAGGTGATTTGAAGTTTTTTTTTTTTTTTTTTTTTAATTACTAATATCCTATATGGGTTGCTGATGCCGCTTGAACCCAGAACCTTGAGATCTATAGCACAGACCACTAGCACTTGAGCTAAAGGATTAAGTCCACTAGATGGTGGTAGTAGTGCTGTTACCTATTGGGCTACTCACTAGAGGTGGACATAACACCCATTTTGTCAAATTTTTACTTAGAATTTTAGAGAGGGAACTTTTTATAAGCAATTTTTAAGAAGCATTAAAATTATTTATTATGCGTATTACTGTTGCACCTGGGAGCCCTTGTCATGGTCCAGACCCCTATTGTGCTAGTCGTTATATAAACACAGAACAAAAATGGTACGTGTGTTCAAAAATCTATTTATTCAGAATTCATATTTACATTATTTTAAATGCATTTATGTAGCTGGGAACCCTCCATGCCTTCTTAATTTTTATTTTTTATTTTTTTAGGTTTTGATCTGTTACTGGTGAGCACTCATACTCCAGTTGCTCCTGTTTTGTCTAGTGAGGGAGAAAAAGCTCCCTCCCTTTCCTTACTGTGACAGAAAGCTGTTTTGTTGTCATACCTGCTCATTTATGATCTAGCAGACATTTTACAGTTTTATTATACCATCAAAATACCTTGGACCAGTGGGTTCTTATGATTGTGATCAAGGAGTATCCCATCCAGTTTCAGACTGTTCCACCTCTCCCCCCTCCCCTCTTCAGAGACTGTTATCACAAGATATTTTTCAAACAAAAAGTCTACTTCTCTACTGGTCCCAGTTTGTAGGAGGGGGGTTTCTACTCCCAGTATTGCTTAGCCACAAAGAAGAAAGGGGAATGCAGATCCATCCTGGATCTTCAGCATCACAATGCCTTCATCCGTCATTTCAAATTCAGAATAGTCATCCTACCTTCTGTCATCCCCTCTTTGAATCCTGTGGACTGGTCTACAACTCTCAACCTGTAGGACATCTGTTTCCACATTTCAATGCTTCCAGCACACAAAAGATGCATTCAGTTTTTGGTAAGAACATTGCACTACCACTAAAGGGTCCTTCCCTTTGGCATATCCATGGTCCCAACAGTGTTTACCAAGGTTTTCCTTGTAATGGCTACCCACTTAAGAAGTGCAGGAGTCCAGGGATACTGTTATCTGCACAGCTCGCTGATCTGCGGCTCTGCCCTGCAACAGGTCATGGACTTGATTCATAAGACCCTGGACCTCTTTACCTCTTTGGGCCTCAGGGTCAACAATGATAAATCCATACTGACTCCAACACAAAACATCAAATTCATAGGGGCAGTGTTAAATTCCAAACTGGGAAGCCCATACTTCCTCCAAAAAAGTTTCATGCTGTGATGGACATCATGCGAGAACTTCAAGATCAGCGTACCACTGGGTAAGAACCTTTCTGAAGTTTTCAAGTTATTTGTCAGCACTGAGATTAGAGGGGGTGAGATCAGTTTACTACCCAACAGCGACAGGATGAATAAGATAGTCTCCCTTCCCGGAGAAATTTTGTCATCATTAAACTAGTGGATACAGCCCTGCATGGATAAAAAAATTATTTTAGGGCTGTTAAGTGATTAAAAAAATCAGTCGCACAATTAAAAAGATTAATTGCACTGTTAAACAATAATAGAATACCATTTATTTAAATATTTTTGGATATTTTCTACATTTTCAAATATATTGATTTTTGTTACCACACAGAATACAACATGTACAGTGCTAACTTTATATTTTTGATTGCAAATATTTGCACTGTAAAAAAAACCAAAAGAAATAGTATTTTTCAATTCACATAATACAAGTACTTTAGTGCAATATATTTATCATGAGAGTTGAACTTACAAATGTAGAATTATCTACAAAAAATAACTGCACTTAAATTTAAATTAAATTAATGGAGATATCCTATCTCCTAGAACTGGAAGGGACCTTGAAAGGTCATCGAGTCCAGCCCCCTGCCTTCACTAGCAGGACAAAGTACTGATTTTGCCCCAGATCCCTAAGTGGCCCCCTCAAGGATTGAACTCACAACCCTGGGTTTAGCAGGCCAATGCTCAAACCACTGAGGATAAATAAAACAATGTAAAACTTTAGAGTCTGCAATTCCACTCAGTCCTACTTATTATTTATAGTGTCACCTGAAAGTGAGAATAGGCATATGCATGGCACTTTTGTAGCTGGCATTGCAAGGTATTTACATGCCAGATATGCTAAACGTTCGTATGCCCCTTCATGCTTCGGCCACCATTCCAGAGGACATGCTTCCGTGCTGATGATGCTCATTTAAAAAAAAGTGTTAATTAAATTTGTGATTGAACTCCTTGTGGGAGAATTGCATGTCTCCTGCTGTTTTACCCGCATTCTGCCATATATTTTGTGTTACTGCAGTCTCGGATGATGATCCAGCACGTGGTGTTCATTTTAAGAACACTTTCACTGCAGATTTGACAAAACACAAAGAAGGCACCAATGTGAGATTTCTAAAGATAGCTACAGCACTCGACCCAAGGTTTAAGAATCTGAAGTGCCTTCCAAAATCGGAGAGGGAGGAGGCGTGGAACATGCTATCAGAAGTCTTAAAAGAGCAACACTCCAATGCAGAAACTACAGAACCTGAACCACCAAAAAAGAAAATCAATCTTCTGCTGGTGGCATCTGACTCAGATAATGAAAACGAACGTGCATCGGTCCACACCGTTTTGAAAAGTTATCAAGCAGAACCTGTCATCGGCATGGGCGCATGTCCTCTGGAATGGTGGTTAAAATATGAAGGGACATATGAATCTTTAGTGCATCTGGCATGTAAATATCTTGCAATTCCAGCTACAACAGTGCCATGCGAATGCCTGTTCTTTCTTTCAGGTGACATTGTAAACAAGAAGTGGACAGCATTATCTCCTGCAAATATAAACAAACTTCTTTGTCTGAGTGATTGGCTGAACAAGAAGTAGGAGTGAGTGGACTTGTAGGCTCTAAAGTTTTATATTGTTTTGTTTTTGAGTGCAATTATGTAAAACAAAAAGAGAGAGAGATTGCACTACCGTACTTGCATGAAGTGAATTGAAAAATACTATTTCTTTTGTTATTTTTACAGTGCAAATATTTGTAATAAAAATAATATAAAATGAGCTTTGTACACTTTTTCTGTGTTGTAATTGAAATCAATATATTTGAAAATGTAGAAAAACATCCAAAAATATTTAATAAATTTCAATTGGTATTCTATTGTTCAACAGTGCGATTAAAGGTGCAAGCCTCCGGCGTGACTGTACTGCCTGTCCCCAGCCCCACCCACTGGGATGGGCACCAGGCTCACCGCAGTTGTCCCTGGTCACCCTAGTGTGTTCAAGCGGCACACGCTCCCAGACAGGAGTCCCTTTCACGCAGTGGTCTGTGTCTCCTGTCCGGGGCCATGCAAGGTGCTTGCACATATTAGCGTGACCAGGGACAGCTGCCAATGAGCCTGATGTCCTCCCCAGTGGGCGGGGCTAGGGGTGGTACAGGAGCTGCTGGTGCGGAGCGCTAGCTTCTGGGAGCACTGGCCAGATGTGCTGCTGCTTTCGCCACTGCAGTTCCCGGTAGAGACCTTCAGCTCCGCAGATACCAATTTATATCCACGTCCGAGGATATAAATTTGCATCTGCGCAGGGCTCCACTAGTGGACACATCCAAATCAGGTCTGTAACAGAGTCCCTGATATTGAATGCTTATGGTTCAGTGTCCTAACAGATAAAGCACAAGATGGCATGTTAGTTGTCTGCTACAAAACACCAAATCAAACTGGGGAATAGCATGACTGCCTTCTTATGCACCTATCTATATTGTGTAGGAGGAGAAAAAAACTGTGATCATGGGGGACTTCAATTTGAGTGACACACGCTGGAGATTTCATTATGCCAATAGTAAAACATCCTTGGAATTTCTAAACATTATAGATGACAGTTTCCTAATTCAAAAAAGTGTTGCAGCCAATACAGGGGAATTCCATAGACCTTGTCCTAACAGATAAAGAGGAACTAATTACAGAACTAAAAGTTAATGCTGGCTTAGGTCCAATGATCATGACTTGATCACAGTTGTAATGTACAAGCAGAATAAAGTTCAGACCAGTAATATATATACTTGGTACTTTAAAATGCCAATTTCACAAAGCTTGAAAACAATTATGATCCAAATCAGCTGGGAGGAAGAATTCAATCAAAAAATATGAATGATAATTGGGAAACATTTAAGAATGCCTTACGCGATGCCCACAATCCCACAAGTGAGGAAGAAGGCTCTGCTGGCTTAAAAAACCCAACCTGGTTTAGAGAGGAAGTGAAGGCAGCTTGAAAAAATAAAATAATATATAACAAATGGAAGAATGGGGGAGTTGATAATAATTAATATAAATCTGAAGTTAGGAATTGTAGGGAAGCCAAGGGACAAAAGAAGAATTTTTTTGGTCAACAGAGATAAGGACAATGAGGGATTTAAAAAAATATATTGGGAACCAAAAGAATCCTGACAATGGTATTTGTCCATTACTAGATGGAAATTCACCTCTACCTCGATATAACGCTGTCCTCGGGAGCCAAAAAAATCTTACCGTGTTATAGGTGAAACTGCATTATATTGAACTTGCTTTGATCCACTGGAGTGCGCAGCTCCCTCCCCCCCCCACGAGCACTGCTTTACCGCGTTATATCCGAATTCGTGTTATATCGGGTCGCGTTATATCGAGGTAGAGGTGTAGTAGAATTATCAATAATAATGTTTAAGAGGCAGATTAGTCAATAAATATTTGTGTTCTGTATTTGGGGGGAAAACAGCTGTGATAGTTTCATCATACGATAACACTTTTTCCATTCCATTAGTATCTCTGGATGATGTTAAATAGAGAAGCTACTAAAGTCAGACATTTTTAAATCAGCAGATGCAGATAACTTACATCCATGAGTTTTAAAAGAGCTGTCTGAGGAGCTTGCTAGACTGTTAATGTCGATTTTCAATAAGTCTGAGCACTGGGGAAATTCCAGAAGACTGAAAGAAAGCTAATGTGCCCATTTTAAAAAAAGAGTAGGTGGGATGACCCACGTAATTATAGGCCTGTCAGCCTGACATTGATCCCAGGCAAGATAATGGAGCAGCTGTTGCAGGACTTGATTAATAAAGAACTAAAGGAGGGTAATGTAATTAATGCAAATCAGCATAGGTTTATGGAAAATAGATCCCATCAAACTAACTAGTTTTCTTTTTTTCATGAGATTACAAGTTTTGTTTTAGTACTGTAAAGGTAATAGTGTTGATGTAATATACACCTCTACCCCGATATAACGTGACCCGATATAACATGAATTCGGATATAATGCGGTAAAGCAGCACTCCGGGGGGGCAGGCCTGCGTGCTCCGGCAGATCAAAGCAAATTCGATATAACACGGTTTCACCTATAATGCGGTAAGATTTTTTGGCTCCCGAGGACAGTGTTATATTGGGGTAGAGGTGTACTTACAGTTCTGTAAGGCATTTGACTTGGTACTGCACAACCTTTTGGTTAGAAAAACTAGAACAATATAAAATTAACATGGCACACATTAAATGGATTAAAAAATTGATAACTGATAAGTCTCTAAATGTAATTGTAAATGCAGAATTGTCTTTGAATGGGTGTATTTCCAATTGGGTCCCGCAGGGCTCAGTTCTTTGTCCTATGTTATTTAGCATCTTTATCAATGACTTAAAAAAAACAAAACATAAAATTTGTAGATAAAGTTTGTAGATGACACAAAAATTGGGGGAGTGGTAAGTAATGAAGAGGGACAGTTCACTAGAGAGATCTACAATGCTTGGTATATTGGGCACAAGCAAATAATATGAGTTAATATGGAACAAAGAATGTGGGCCATACTTAAGGATGGGGATAGCTATCCTGGGAAACAGTAACTCTGAAGGTCATGAGGGCCGATAGGGTGCATGTGCAGCCCCAAAGGACACCGCTGTTCAGAATATTCTAATCTTGCATGCCTTGTATGCATGAACACCTACAGTGAAATCTGTATGGACAACACATCTCGAAGAACCACAGATACTGTAGGGTAAATAAGTGTTCATTCTTAATATATACTGATCAAACAATGTGTTTGTGCACCTCCTTATCTAGCTGAAGGAAGGAAATTAGCTGGAATTTGTGTATTGCATTTTGGCCCTCAGTTTTAATTTGTAAGACTATTGAATTTATGAGCATTATTGGGGAATATTAAGGTATAGGAGCAAATATTGTTACATACAGCTTCTTCCAGAAACTAAAAATGTTTAGTGACATTTAGTAAATGTTTATTTTATGTTACTATTTAAGTAATGTATGTAGAGTTTGTTTTTTAACAAGGTACCTATATGAAATTTGAGAAAACATAGCAAAACTATTTTGCATAGAATATATTTTTAGAACATGACAAGAGTTATTAATAGAGCTTTGCTGTGTCTCCTTACTATCTGCCCTTTAACTTTGTTTTATCAAGTGTACAAAGTCAAAAATGAATGGCAGTAGGAAATTTTTTGACAAGACCCATTCAATCAGATGTAGCCATTACTGAATATTTGTCACTTCTAAACTTTAAATTTATTCAGTTTTCTTACAAAAGTGTCTCAGATTACAGAAATTAATTAAGCTTCATAATATCATTATGACAATCAAGTAAATTGTTACTGTACATTTCAAATGTTTATAGAAATATTTTAGTATATTACAGAATAGTTTCACCCTTAATGTAATTAATATATCCATGAAGGATTATTTCACCTTTGCAACAATCAGCAAAGTTCATATATTATATCAGTAGATTTCATATATTGTATGTAGGCAGCAGTAATATATACATGAGTTTGGCCCAGTAATTAAAGTAAACTGATATACTGAACTCCGTGGATTCTGATTGTATATAATTTCAGAAAGCTTCTCATATCGTAACACTGCTAAGAAATTGTTCTATGTTACCAAAAATAAAGAGTCTCTCTCATTTACATGAATGAAAAATCATATTAGAAGACTAAAAATCAGTTATGATGTAATACATAGATATACTTTCGGAGCACTTATGTTAAGTGGAGCTGGTTAAGTAAAATATATCAAATATACAAGCAGTGCTACTTCACTTAAATGTGAATGCTGACATTTTAACTTGTATGGTTCTGAGTTGCGTCTATAGCCTTGATATATTCATGTTGCAGCTAAGTTGGTAGTTATGCCCACTACTTGTCCAATTGATTAGTATTAATGTTGCAGTTAAAATGTGGGAGCATTTTGGTTTTCTGACCAGAATAATACCTGATGTATAAATAATCAAGATTATCAATTCTTGATATATAATTGTTGTACTGGTAACATAAACCACTGCTTAAATACACATTGTTATCAATTGTAATACACCCCAGTGGTTTTAAGGGCATAGTACTTGAGGGTTAATGTAAAATGATTTGAAGAATGCTGTGAATGGAGGAATATTGGCCCATCCTCCATGAGTTACAGTAAATACATTATTTGTTATCCAGTCAGATCTTTTTTAAAAGGTTTGGATACTATTCTGATCTAAGAGCTTAAGATTTTTATTTGTTGCGGGGTAACGTTTTATAAAAGAGGTTATAGGCACTTTGGTCTTACACTCCTGCTCATGACAGTGAATGTGTAGAATAAGTCCCATTTATAACATATTAACTTATCCTAGTGCATAATGCAATACCACTGTTCAAAAGGGTTTTATAGGAGGAAAGATAGCCATGGCTCCATTTATTGCATTGCCTGTCAGCATTTTATTTGTCTACAAAAGCATATGAGACAGCATTTCAGTTTACTGAAAAAAGCATTGCGTGTTCTACAGCTCTGGAGAACACTATATTAGGAAGTAGGCCAGTGTTTGAATGTAAGTCTCTTGTCAATTCCTGGATCTTTGCAGATATTCTGAGTCTTTGAACTTTTCCCCTTCCTAAGAAGTTGGATGCTATTTAAAAGAAAAGGAAAAAAACAAAAACTTTTGTTTTGCTGATTGTGTCTAATCTATTGTGTGAATGTATTAATTTTATTCCTAACTTTTTAAGCTTGCATTTAATAATGCTATCTTTATGTACATTTTGCATTTTAGTGCTACGAGTGTGCTGACCAGCTGACTAATATAAATTGAATCTTATTGGACAAATCCAGCATTATAGAAACTACAACCCATTTGTTCCAGAAACGTTTAGAAATTCTATGCTGAAAATTTACATAGTAAAAATGCCACTGTGGGGTTTTATGTTTGTCTCAATCACTCCGTATCAGATTTATTATCTTCATAAGTAGGTAGATTTTTTTTAAAACTGGCAATCCTGCTAACTCACTCTGAGATCCAAGGTCTTGTCTACACTACACAGTTTTGTCGACAAAAATCAGCTTTCATCTACAAAACAGTGCAGGTGTACACACTGAAATGCTCGTCCCACCGATGTAACTCCCCTGCTACACCAACAAAATAAAACCACCATGACCAGAGGCATAGGGCTTTTTGTGACATAGTTAGTGACACAGCATCAGTGTAGACGCTGTGCTTGTTTATGTCACCCTAATTGGCCTCCAGGAGGTGTCCCAAAATGCTTTGGTCAGCAGTTTGAACTCCACGGTTCTGCAGGTACACATGCATGCGCCTCTACTCAGTTTAAAGGCCCTGGAATTTATGAAAAGTGCTATGAGATTAGTTAACTATCAAAAGTGGTAAGTACCTAGTATGGCATGGTAGCATCAGAAAGTTGATATCTCCAACAGTATACTTCCACCAAGCACAATCCTGAGTTTTAGGCTCATTGCTGACCCAATTCAAGAGTCATTAGTACATCTTCCTGAAACAATTGAGTTTTCCTTATCCAAATGCAAGATCAGAGCCTGAAGTAGCGTGGTTGCAAACTTGCTAATTTTCTTGTCTACAGTACCCCATTTGGACACTTCATTGATCCATTATATGACATGGGCACTAGGGAGAAGACCTAATGAAATTTAACCAAAGATTTGGTCTCTGAGGTAGCTGCCCATCTTTAACTCTTCTTTTTCCTTCGTTCTAGAGCAAATTGCAGAAGCAGGTTCCTGCTCCATAATGTCGCCACAAAAGGTTTCTCAAAATGAGTCCGAAATCAAATACCCAAGAAGAGGGGATAAAAATTCTCAGCTGTAGAGAATCATTTCAACATACAGCTGTTAATTCTATTTATCTCATGGCTCCAAACACTCATGTGAATGTATCACAAAAGCACTGTTAACTTGGTACCTTCAGCCTCAACGGGTAGCTCTGAAAAGTCCTTGTCAGCATACAGAAACCTTCAGATGTAACAAAATTGATTGTTTTGCACCTAACTTGTTGCATTCACTCTTGCTAAATGTGGCTTTACAAATTGCAAAACCTTGTGGAAGCTAGAGTTCAGACAGGGCCTATTGCTTAACCTTCCTTGCTAAGGGAAACAGGCATGCTAGTTTCCGAGGCTTCAGTCACTGCTGTTCATACTCTCAAGGCCATTTTTTCACTCGTTAGCAGAAACTTTGATAATGACTGAAAGATTGACTGAGGAATCACTTTTTTATTGAGAGAAGGGCTATATTGCTTATTTCCCTATTCCTCTCATTTCTGTTGTAGTGGCTGGAGTTTCCTCAGACTGTCAAGGATGAGGAAAGTATTCTAACAAGTCTGGAAAGGGCCAGAAGAGCCATGTTTTTCTGGGTGGAATTTAATAGAGGACTTTTCTTTCTTATGCAAAGCTCTCAGAGTTTCTCAGAACAAAGTTGGGTACTTCAGCTTTCACATCTGGAGAGCTTTCCCTCATTAAGGATGCGAAATTGGGTATACAGTTATGCCTAATCTCTCGGTAAATGTTGTCATATTAAGGATAGCTGTCCAATCAAATCGTTAAGATATATATGCTGACTGTTGCTAAGGCAATGTTCAGAGCCTCAGTTCCTAAAGCTGTGACCTCATGCTGTGGCTAATCTTTCCCACTCTGTGAAGACAGCTCCATTCCCTGAGACTTTCTTGGAAGGATGGAAGGAAAGAAAATAAGCCAGGTCTTGTGTGTCTGATATTTCTGCTTGCTTAGCTAGCCATTCCAATTCATTACACATATGCAGTACAGTCCCCAGTTGAACAATTTTGTGAGTTTAGACACACATGAAGAAGGTAGGCCCAGATCCTCAAATATCCACTTACATATCATTGAGGATCTGGGCCATAGTGTCTAGTTCTTGAAGTGAATCCATCTCTTGCAACTTAGACTCTGACTTGGTTTGTGTCTCAGTCCGTTACAGAGCTATCCTTACTGATCCTGAGTACAGATCTGAAAACCAGGAACTTACGTAACTCTCTCTGCAGTCCAGGCAAACCGCTTGGCTTCTGCCCTCAGTTCCCACCTGTAAAATGTAGGTAATTATCTATCTCCCAGTATTGTTAAGAGAATTTATTATTTTTGTAAAGCACTTTGAATCTTAAAAGCACTATATGAAGGCTAATTATTAATATTACATCATGCTGACCAGTCAGGAGAAGTCCAGTTCTTTCAACATTTCACTCCCTTGCTGTCTGTCCTGTAAGAACTTTAGATATGCTTTCCAAGACTGTTAATTTTTAATGATACATCTGAATTTCTAACTTTCTAGTAAGTGGCATGTAACAGAGCACACCCTCCTTGATGTCACACTCTTGAACCAGAGGCCCATGGCCCCAACAGTTCCTTTTGTCTATTGTAAGAGCACTGAGCTTCAATAATCAGTAAACTTGACACATCTGAGATTTATTACATGTGCAGGTAGATTGTAATGATGTTTGCACATCAGCTGAGTTGGGGTATGAGATGATGCATGAGCTAGAAAGAACCCAGTTTGACTTTGCAGAGCTGACAGTTGGAGGAATAACATCTTTGTACTTGTAAAGTGAGCAAATTTGATGCAAAATTGACAAAAACACTGGACTCCATTAAACCGTTTTAAATCACATCTTAGTGCTTGATATTTTGTAGTAGGTAAAAAGTAAAAACAATACCATGGAGTATATTAAATGACTAAAGCTGAGTAGTATGTATTTGTTGTTTTTCTCACTAGTAATTTTCAGAGTTAGTTTATATATAATTTTACTATTTAATTATAATTACTATGTAGAAAAAATGTGTTTTGCTGAAAACTAGCTCTATGATTTCCATTAAGTATTAGGCTTTGCCTTGTTAATGACAAAATTGCTTTAGTGGCACAGAAATTATGTAAATGTGAGCTGTTCCCTATGAGGAAAAATGTTCAGTGGTTCATAAGGGCAAAGAAAACTTGCTTTGCCTAAAAGAACCTGAATTAGATTGGAATATTACTTTAATACAATTGTCTATTATTTATGCCAAGGCAAATTGATTCTTTTAAGTATTTTATTGTACTGTTTCCTTCTAAATGTTTCATCAAGTGTCTTCTCCCTCAACTCTGTTAACTGCTGCCTCCCAGTACTATCCAAAGAGCTGCAAGATATAGGGAACAGCTGCTTTCACCAGTGCAAAGTGCCACTGCTTGGATAGTTAGAAAAAGATGCTGATTTATGGAGTGATTAGTTTCCTCTGTCCCAAAGGCTGGATGAGTCATTTCTGCTAGGTGGCTTGTGCTCATTGTCTCAAGGTCTGATTTCATACTTCCCCGACTTCATGTTTCCTGTTGCTATTACAAGGAACAGTTACCCAGGGGCATCCTTTGCAGGGGGCAATTTGTACCCTCCCAGGCATAGCTTAAAAGAACAAAAGTAAGTATTTTTTCTAGCATTCAGCTATATTTATTTTCAGTTGCCTCCCTGCTTTTCAGCACCACTAACATTTTTGACTTTTCTGAACTCTTCATTTTCGATCAGTTGCCGGCCCTTTGAAGGCTTTTCTCCTTTTTATCAGTTACAGCGAGAGATGCACACGAAGTCCTCTGAGGTATATCAGGGCCATTGCTGGAAGGCCAGGAAAATAAATTAGTTTGGGAGCTTTGGAGATATCTGGGTTCAGGAGCAACTGGAACTAGAAGACATATTAAGAAAGAGTAATGTGGTATGTAGGTGGGAGGACAAGAACAAATAAAGAGGCAGGGGTGAGTATCAGCATCCAGGGATACGGCTAATTAATTCCAGGCTCTGGCTCTCTGTCATGATCTGATAACTGGTAATTTTCTCCTCTTGTTTCTGACTTTTTTAATGGTGTTACTGGGAAGGATTCTGAGTGTATCGGAAAGGGTTTTTTGGGTACTGTGACTCCGTCTCAATAACCTTTTCCATTCACTTGATTTGAAAAAAACAACACCCCCCACCCAACCCCCCGCAAAAAAAACCTTCATTGTTCTTCCTCTGTCTGTCCTCAGACTGTGAGTTTCTCAGGGCAGGTCCTTTCTCTTCTTGAGTGTCTGAAAAGTGCCTAGCACCTTGGGGGCACTACCAGAAAAGAGGACATAAACTGAACAGTTTAGAAACTGAAATAAATTTGATAAAAATTAAAAACATTTTTCTCTTATCCTTTCTGTACCACACCCGTGTCCACTATCATTTTTAAACAGTGTCCCTGCTCTTAATACTCTAGTGCACAACTAAAAAATAATTTCGTGTCTATGTAATTAATAAACAGCTAAAATGTCTGTGACCTATATATAGAGAAAAATATGAATAAACAAAAACCAATACACTCCATCATCATGGACACATCAGAATGATAATGACATCTCTCCCACCCACACCAACCTCAGGATCATACAGAATCAACTTTTACTCATTTGCACCCATCTTCTTCAGTGACAGATGGGTAGTCAGTAATTCCACTCAGATACACGCAATGCTGTTTCCCATATATGCTTCAGAAAGAGGAAGCTAGATTTCCCATACTTAATTCTTTTAAGGGCAAACAACCTCATTACATCTGTACCAATGCTTTTGAAAAACTGTAAATGAATATGCAAGTCATAAAATGAATTTTGTGTAATAATAAGCATGAAATCAGATCTCCTAATATCACATTACACACTTGTAGACTTAGATGATGATCTAGAGAATGATGGCAACTAGAAAAGCACTTGCCAATAAGAGGAAATAACCTACAGTCCCTGTATACACTCTGACCTACCCCAGGAAATCTGGGATGATATGGCAAAATATAAGTTATAATACTACTTTGAGGTGACCTCTGCACATCCTCAGTTGGGAGAGGTGCACATGCACACACCCTGCAGCACTGCTGAGGTTTGGGAGCTGTCTAGAAAGTAAGTGCCCGTGGGGACTGCATACACTAAGCGTTCATAGATGAAGTTATAAGAGGTCATGTAGTCCCAGTCACGTCCTTTGCCATGTCTTGCTGTGAACTTAGGAACCTTTATTATGTGAGAGCATGGAAAACTTCTCTTGGTTTTCACCAAAAGCTCCTGTAAATTATTTGTTGTTGTAGTTTAGACATTTTAGATACATTTCTGTACTGTTGGGCAGTTCAGTTTCTCAGACCGTCTCTAATCTGGGGGGTTGTACTAGATGTAAAAGAACTGGAGAAAGATTTTAGGCTGTGTTTTGTTCTGTGTTTTGTCCATCTTCCTGGACTCAGTGTACGTTATGTGCTGTCTGAAGTATCTCAGGGAGGGCCATTCCCAAGATGATTGTCCTATTTGCTGGGCCTTCACATATCATGCCCTAGACCAGTGCTTCTCAAAGCCGGTCCACTGCTTGTGCAGGGAAAGCCCCTGGCGGTCCGGGCTGGTTTGTTTACCTGCCGCGTCCGCAGGTTCAGCCGATTGCGGCTCCCACTGGCCGCGGTTTGCCTCTCCAGGCCAATGGGGGCTGCGGGAAGTGGCACAGGCCGAGGGATGTGCTGGCCGCTGCTTCCCGCCACCCCCATTGGCCTGGAGCAGCGAACCACGGCCAGTGGGAGCCGTGATCGGCCGAACCTGCGGACGCAGCAGGTAAACAAACTGGCCCGGACCGCCAGGGGCTTTCCCCGCACAAGTGGCGGACTGGTTTTGAGAAGCACTGCCCTAAAGGACACAGACAAGGCTCAAGGCCCTTCCTCGCAACAGGCTCCCTATGGATCAGACCCATAGAGTTACCTTCAGGCCAGTGTAACTTTGGGCATCGTTACACTGCAGCTGGGAGTGTGCCTCCCAGCCTGTTCAAGCTAGTGCACTAAAAATAAGTGTAGAATGTGGCATGGGCTAGCCACCTGAATACGGATCCATGGGGTCGGGCAGGCTTGCACTTGGGAGGCTAGCCCGTGCAGCTGCTCATTCTGCAGTGTTCATGCATGCTATTTTTAGCATGCTAGCTCAAGCAGAGCTATGCATCTGTGTACCCCGGCTGGGATGTGCACATTCAGCTGCAGTTTAGACATACTTAGAGGGTCCACTTTCCCTTTATACTGGGTAGCTCTAGGAGGACTCCTAGTTTTCTGAGGCACAATACTTCCCCTCTACTATGGACTGCCTAATCTAGCATTTAGTTACCAGATGCCAGCACATATTTTGTTAGGTAAACTATGTAATTACCAGATATACTTTGAAGGTTTCAGAGCATTATAAAATAAGTCTTTTTAATAACTATTCTGTATTAATATTTTCCTTTACAATAAGCAAAAGTGTAAATACATTAAAACTAGAAATTTGATACTTGTACAAATCTTATATCTTTATCAATGATAAGGCGCAACATCAACATCCTAATTAAAAATACATTGCGAGCAAAATAAGTGGGCAACAATAAATCCAGGTAATTTATTACAATTTTTCTGGTACTAATTAGACAAGATACATTGTGATCTGATTCCTGATGACATTCTAATTTTCCAGTATTTTGACTCTGCCTCATTAGCTTAGTATTTTAGTAATAACTTGCTTCAGATAACACATTTAATGTTCCAGTACTGCGTATCATTTCAAATATCTGAAGGATTGCGTTTGTGCTCGAATGTTTGTTTGCTATTTGGTTTGTTTACATAGTGTTATTACTTGGGCAGCAACAAATATCCAGTTCACAAAGCATTTAAATCCATTCAAAAAATGAATGTGGATGCAGCTCATAGCCAGTTACAATAATGTACTGATTTAAATTATGCAGACTTTGCTCCACTGTACAACAGATTACTTGACAATTTTGATATTTCAAAGAAAGAATTCAATTTTGTTATTTAGTGAGGTTAGAGGTCAATCCTGTAAACTTTTGTTCCTCTTCGAGTGATTCCTCATATTGATTCCAATTAGGTGTGTGCGCACCGTGTGCACTGTCGTCGGAAAGTTTTTCCTTTAGTAGCACCCGTTGGGTCGGCGGTGGAGCCCCCTGGAGTGGCACCTTCATGGCGCTCAATATATGACCCTCCCAACCTGGCGCCTCCTCAGTTCCTTCTTACCGCCAGTGACGGTCATTGGAACTATGGTGTCTTGCTTTGCAAGCTCTCCATGTTTCCCTAGCATTTTGACTATTTGTACTTTGTAGTTCTTAGGCTTTGTCTTCACTACCCGCCGATCCGGCGGGTAGCAATCGGTTTATCGGGGATCGGCTTACCGCGTCTAGTGAAGACGCGGTAAAATCGATCCCTGATCGCTCTGCCGTCGACTCCGGAAATCCACCTCGGCAGGAGGCGGCAGCGGAGTCGGCGGCAGCGCGGCAGCGGTCGACTTTCCCGCGTCCTCACCGCTAGGTAAGCCGACCTAAAATACGCAACTTCAGCTACGGTATTCACGTAGCTGAAGTTGCGTATCTTAGGTCGGACCCCCGCTGTAGTGTAGACCTAGCCTTAGTTAGTTCTTAGTTATTACAGTTAGTAGTTAGTTAGCTGTTGGACTGGGGGGGTTACCTTCCACCCAGACCACGTTCTCCTTGGGGGGCTTACATGCCCAAGTCCCAGAGGTTCAAGCCCTGCAAATCCTGCAGCAAGCCCATGCCAACGGGCGACCCCCCCATGACGCTTGTTTAAAGTGTCTGGGGGAAGCACACCAAGTGGACAAGTGCAGGATTTGTAAGGGGTTTCGCCCCAGAACAAAAAAGGGAGTGAGACTTTCACCTCAACAGCTCCTTATAGAGGCAGCACTCAGACCGCAACCTACATTGACGCGGCAAGACCCGAGCTCATCGGTGCGCAGCGCCCCGACGGCAGTGGTAGAAACAGCACCGCGGAAAGACTCTGGGAGAGACCCGCGGCACCGCCACTCCCCAGTGCCAAAATCGACGGGATCGACCTGGCACTGGTCCCACTCCCTGGTGCAGAAGCGGCACCGGAAGCAGGGGAGGAGTGGCTCTCCGGCTCAGAGCTGACCAATGGAGCACGTCCCTGAGAGGAGCATCCAGTGCCAAAGTCTTTGGAGACAGCACTGTCAACTTGACCCCTCAAGGGGGACCGTGGAGTCCGATGCCGTTGGACTCCCCGGGCCAGGTTATTGAGGTGGAATTGCAATCCACCCAGGACATCTTTGAGGCTGCAAGGGACCTCATTGCCATGACAGCGCCGAGGTCCCCCACCCTTCACGCCAAGCCTCTGGTACTGCAATGTATGGCACCGTCTCGAGGCAAACTGGTGATGCTCCGTCCCTCGGCACCACTCAGAGTCCCGGCACCGCTCCAGGTCGTGCCAGTACTCCCACTCACGATGCCGATCCTCGTATTGATCCCCATCACACAGCAGGTCCTGCTCCCGGCACCAGTCATCCCAGCACCGATCAGCGACCCTGCACCGCTCCCCAGCATTGTGACACCACTCCCAAGTGTGGCGCTGCTCACCCATCCAGCTCTGCTTGGCACCGCCCTGGTCATCGCGGTCCCGATCCCCATCTTCGGAGACGGGGTGTAGATACTCGGAGTGGTGCTGGCACCAGTGGGGCCATGGAAGGCCTGAGGTGGGGGCAGGGCCATGGCCTGCGCAGTGGCAGGGACCAGCGCAGTGGCCATTTTGGACCCAGTGGGTGTACCACCAGGCCCAGGGCACCCACTCTAAAGGTTATCGGTCAGCAACCTCTGAACCGAGGGTGCCGGAGACTTCCGCCTGTCTCCCCACCCCAGGGATGCTGCGGAGGTACCGTTTCCTTGCCCTCCCCTGGAACCAACTCCAGTTCCTGAGCCTGATCCAGGTGTGGCTGGCCCAGTCAAAGAGGCAGGACAGGAGGCCCCTGGAGTCCAAGAGGGTCAGGAAGACCCTGTTCCCCCTTTAGCCTCCTTGTCTCCCTCCCTGGACAAGGCAGTTGAAGGCACCGCCGTCTTGGGACCATCTCCCGTATACAGCCATGCCCACCAGGACCTCCTTCGCAGGGTGGCACGAAAGATGGGCTTGCAGGCCAAGAAGGTGGTGGAGTCGGAGGACCCAGTGGTCAACATCCTGGCCCTGGAAGGTCCATTGAGGGTGGCTGTACCCCTCATCAAGACCATACAGGCCAATGCTAAGACCATTTGGCAGACCCCGGCCTCCATCCCTCCCACTGTGAAGGAAGTATTTCGTCCCATCTAATGGGTACGAATACCTCTTCACACACCCACAGCCTTGCTTGTTGGTGGTGGCTGCAGTAAATAAGAAGGAGAGGCAGGGACAAGAAGCCCCAGTGCCTAAGTCCAAAGGCACCAATCGCCTGGATTTATTTGGGTGCAAAGTATATTCTGCTGTGAGATTGCAACTCAGGATTGCCAACCAGCAGACAATTCTGAGTCGGTACAGCTTCAACTCCTGGAACTCGATGCTCAAGTTTAAGGAGCTGGTGCCAACTGAGTCCAGAGAGGAGTTTGGAGCTATAGTGGAGGAGAGCAAGGCGCTGGCCTTGTCCTCTGTTATCACCATGAGGCGTAGCTCCTGGCTGCAGGCCTCGGGACTCCCTCCCCGAGGTTCAACAGACCATGCAGGACCCATCTTTTGATGAGGTGAGCCTGTTTGCAGAGCAAACTGACCCTCGGCTGCATAGCCTAAAGGACTCCAGAGCGACCATGAAATCCTTGGGTCTGCACACCCCGGCAACGCAACGCAAACATTTCAAGCCTCAGCAGCAGTGCTCCTATCCTCCTCAGCCAAGGCAGGACATTTATAGGAGAAGGGGCAGGCCCGACTAAACCATCGTCAGGTTCCAAGCAGGCCTTTTGAAGGGGAGCCCGAGGACGGCACACCTGCCTTACTTCCTGATCCTTCCCCGTCTTTTTTGAATCGTCTGTCCCACTTCTACCGTGCTTGGTCCTAAATAACTTTGGACCGCTGGTTCCTCCGTATGGTAGAAGTGGTATATTCTCTCCAGTTCTGCTTGGAAGTTTAAATACAAGAACTAATCTTGATAAAATATTAAAGCCCTGACTATGCAGAATTTGTGCACATGCTTAATTTTACACAATGCAAGTAGTCCCATATACTATTCATAAGCGGAAAGTTAACCATGTGCATAAATCTTTTCAGGATTGGCCTAAAGCAGGAAGATCATACTGACAAAATATAGGAAATTTCAAACAAGAAGTACCTAATTCTGCAGTGCCCTGAACCATTTGTACTCATTTGCAGCAGAATAAATTGAGTCCTCCTACTGATTTAGCACTAGTAAATCAGAATGTTAGTTTTTACATGCATTTTTGCACTGCTGTAAATGATTCCTCAAGGCCCAGGGCAGCAGTGAATTGGAATGTAAGTTTGCTTTTGTAACATTAACTCTGCCACACTGCACGTGTAATATCTTTTTTTATTCCTCTTCCCAGGGCTGGCTCCAGCATTTTTGCCACCCCAAGCAAAAAAAAAAAAAAGCCGCTGGCGGCGGCAATTGGGGGGGGGGGGGAAGCCGCGATCGGCGGCGGCAGTTCCTTCGCTCCTAGAGGGAGTGAGGGACCTGCCGCCCCCGAATTGCCGCACATGCCGCCCCTCTCCCTTGGCCGCCCCAAGCACCTGCTTGTTAAACTGGTGCCTGGAGCCGGCCCTGCCTCTTCCTGAATCTTTTACATTCTTTTGGCTAACAAATTTATAAGGGGTTTTGTTTGTCTGTTTTTCCCTTTTGTTTATAAGTATGTTTGCAGAAGGGGAGAAACTGATTGACTAAGAAAGCGAAATAGTGACGCTACACAAAATGCTGTCATGAGTAAAGTAAATAAACTAAAAAAATTGGGAATTTCCTTCTTGCTAATATCTTTCATTCACAGTAATATTAGGTAGTATTTGCAAATATAGTTGGTAATTTTTTTCAGACAGTAATGTCTATATTGTCCCTTTTAATATTACATCAGTACTAATCCCTTTACATTTTTTTAATTAATTTCCCCCCCCTATTTAGTCATGAGGATTTCTTTGATTGACAAGTCATGCAAATATGTAGTACCAGTTCTGGGATCTTGAAGGCATTTTGGGGCCTGATGATGATAAATAAAATAAGACGTTCAGTGTTTTAAATCAAGCATTTGAAAACTTCCTTCAGTCTGATTTCTAAATGAAATAAATCGAAAGATGGCTTACTGCAGCCTATCTGAATCTAATCAAAAAGCTTTGCGGCTAGCTTGTCCTCCTTCCTATTATAAGAGTCAGAATCCCAGGAGGCCAGCTACTCCCTTAAAAGGATGAGGTTCTAATGTTTACTTAATTCACTGTATACCAAAACTACGTCCAACCATACTTCCCTTATGGAAAGGTTAATAGATAGTCCATTCATTGGACTGGAGCAAGAGAGTTACGGTAAGTCTTTCACTGAATGAGATGTATACATATGTCATTGGGATCTTTTTAAAACTACATAGTGTTCTATTTCCTATTGATAAGTAGTAGCAAGGCCATGCTTGGAGCCATAGAAAATGGGCATGAGTATTGCCATAACCCAGTACACTTACTTTGATGTTTTTGCCACCTTTGAAAAAAGATGTTATATCTATGTCCTCTGCTCCATGTTCCAGTGTAGAATCTTTAACCGTGAACCCAAGGCATAATTTGAAGCTCCACATGCTATAATGATAATCAGTCCCTAAAGATAGAACCACTGTTGGAAAGGAGCTATAATTGCTTTGGGTTGCTGTGTTGCACTGGAATCTTGATATGGGGGACCCATTAAAAGAGGCAAAAATGTGTAAAAGGAATTGCATCTGTCACTGCTTAGAACATAGAACTTAGGACATAGAACTCAGACTTAATAGTGACTGGGATTTTTTTTCCATAATCACAATAAACACATAGTTTTCAGTAAAAACAAAAACTGCATATCTGAGGATTTAATAAGTCTTTTTGTAACTCTTATATTGGAGAAATTGTTCAACTCTAGTAAATTTGTGTGAAAGTGAGACGTCTAATATTGTGAAAATAGTCTATACTGACTTGCTTTGTTAATGCCAGTTGTGGAAGTAAAAAACTGACTAGTTCATTAATTTATATACCAAGATTGTTCAAGATTTCAGGTATCAATTGGAAGTATTAGATGAGAGAAGATTGTTCATTTGGCGTCTGATATTGTATCTCAGTTGTGTTGATAGAGGGGAGGAGAAGTTGATGTAACTTGGGCAGGGGCAGCACAGAATGGGGAAACAGCAACTCCATGGAATGCTTGTTCTGTGCCCCTGTGGAAGTCCTTCTCTGAAAACTCTGGGATTAAGTTTCCGTGGGGTAGGAATGTGGGTGTCAGAGGTGGGAAAAATTGGCTTGGGGAAAGAAGTCTCTCAACTGAAGCCTCGGCAGCACACATCCAAGTGGAAGCTAATCCTGGTCATGGCAGCATTTATTCCTGTTCTGCAGCTGCTTGGGGAGGCCTTTGCAAATGCCTGGGCAGAAAGACCAGTCAGCATTCCACTGAAACTCTTAAAGTCTGACCTCACAGGTTTTTTGTTAATAGTTTTTGCTCCCAGGTGCCATTGCGTGGGTGGGTGGGGGGGTGCGTTTGACTCTAGAATCAGTTGCTGAATTTCCCCTCATAATCTTCTCTACACCATTTTGGCAAAGGTCCTTTTTAAAAAAGAGAAGTGTTGGTGTTGTGGGGCCAGAAGAGGAGAGGATGAAAAATTGCTGCTATAAAAGCCTATAAAGCTTCTGTTGTCTGTATTAAATGCAACCCTTGAGAAACTAATGGAAAATAAAGTAATCAAATAAGAGTTTGGGTTTATTTTTTTTAATTAATGGACTATATTGCCACTGCAACAAGCATAGGATTCCATAGTGTTCAACTTCTTGTCATTGTCAATTAACTTGCTCCTCCTCCACATCTAACAGATGGCCAGTTTCTAAATTTTGCCCTGACTTTTTGGTGTCAGGCACATACAGTACTTTAAAACGTTGAACAAAATTTTACAGTTCACTTGCTGCTGCTGCAGAGTCTGTGTGGGTGGAACAAAGTGAAAAACATGGAGAAAGGGTGTGGTAGTTTAAAGGTTTGAAGGTGTGGGGGTGGGAGTAGCTGAATTCAGTAGCCTGAAGCTAAAATTTGTGGGAATCGTTTTTTTTTTCTTTATGCTTTTGGTGTGGATTTGTTCTATTGCATTCCTAAGTGGAGTGTGAACTGAAAAGGAACATTTGTTATTTTGTAATTGAATTAGAAAACTATGGATTTATTAGTAAGTGCATACCCATCTCAATTGAAATTGTTTTCACTGTTTAAGCCTGCAAAGGGTAATAACAGCTATATACAATAGTATTAAAACAGATGCTAAAGGCACAGTCCAACTGTAGTTAGAGCACTTTAGTGTGAAAAATACTAATTCACTGCTAGGCCAGCTTACTACTTGGCTAACAAGATCTGGTAGTGCCAAAGATACAACTGCTTAACTGCCTTTGAGGAATTGCCTTGCATCACTTATCAGTAATTCCTCTAATCAACCAGTATTGGAGTAAGATTTGAATGTCTGCCAAACTGAATAATACCTATCTCTTATAGAGTGCTTTTGCATAAGTAGATTGCAATGCAAGATTTTCATATATTATTATAATAATGCTTTAGCACTTATGTGGTGCTTTCCAACCATAGATAGCAAAACACATGACAAAAGCAGATAATACTTATACATGAGTGTGACTGACCTTTTGGGGTGCATTCACAGGATGCATTCAGTCACAGTGAGAAGGACTTCTTTATCCTTTGATCAAATTAAAGAGGTGACCTGTGTTAGAAATTGTGTAACTTCTGTCTGCATAACTGGTATCTGGTGGGAGCTGCATTACACTGCTCTACAGCCAAAATGCATCTGAAATAAATGTAGTCAAACTTTACTAATTCTGGGTCACTGAGAACGAAAATGATGCTTAAAATTGTTGATTGGCTCTAGTTTTCAAGATATGCTATTGGGTCAGTATATACGACCCTTGACTTGGGAATGGCGGAGGATAAGTGAGTTATAAAGGAAAGGGATCTCAATTTAAACCAGAAATGACTAAAATACATCTTTGACTGGATCTATGAATAAATCTATGACTGGGTTTGGACAGTACTTGCTTTTTAGGCAAAACAATGAATGATGCAATCTGAAGCTGGTATTGCGTCATACATGATATGAATTGCATCATGTTATTCCTAGAAGTCATGGATGATGCACTCATAACGAAGCTTACATCACTCTGCTGAACAAATTGCCCTATATCAGCTCTAGAAATCATACAGTGTCGTGCTCTCTTATTTGTCAGTGTTTGATTTTGCAAAGGGACACATTTCTGTTTAGCCAAAGTGAGCAGAGATGCCTCGTACTTGTGTGAACAGTACAGATAACTTCTGCTATGTTTGTGGTGAAGTGACTTTTGCATCACAAAAGCGCAGTATAACCACTATGGTTAAGAAAGCCTATCACCTTTATTTTGGCTGCAAAACTGGAGATCAGGACAAGAGGTGGGCCCCACACATATGCTGCAACACTTGTGCAACAAATCTTCAGCAGTGGTTGAACAGGAAAAGGAAATCTATGCCTTTTGCAGTGCCAATGATTTGGAGAGAGCCAACAGATCATACCAGCAATGGTTACTTCTGCATGGTGCCTCCAGTTGGGAAAGGTGTGTCAAAGAAGAAAAAGTGGACTGTGCATTATCCAAACATTCCATCAGCTATACGCCCAGTACCCCCACGGAGAAGGACTACCGGTTCCTGATGCACCAGAATCATTCTCACTTGAGTCAGACGAGGAAGAGGATGAAACTTCTGGTCCTGAACCATCAATGTCACAGGACCCACATTTTCTCCCATCCTCCTCCTCTGAACCACACCTCATAACACAAGGTGAACTGAATGACCTTGTCAGGGATTTGGAACTACCCAAGAGTAAGGCAGAGCTGTTGGGCTCCAGACTACAGCAGTGGAATCTCCTGGCAGATGACGTTAGGGTTTCCATGTTCTGTGACCGTCAAAAGGATCTTGTCCCATTCTTCTTCATGGAAGGTGATCTTGTAGCCTGCAACAACATCGATGGTGTGATGGCAGCCCTCAACATCGTTCACGATCCAGATGAGTGGAGACTGTTCATTGATTCATCGAAGACGAGTCTTAAAGCTGTTTTACTGCATAATGGCAATGTTTTGCCATCAATTCCAGTTGGTCATGCAGTCCATATGAAGGAAACCTATGACAACATGAAACAACTTTTGAGGTGCATAAACTATGACCAACATCAGTGGCAGCTTTGTGGCGATTTGAAGGTTGTTGCTCTCTTGCTTGGTCTGCAGACTAGATACACAAAGAACTGCTGTTTTCTCTGCGAATGGGATAGTCGTGCAAGAGATTCCCACTACATCAAGAAAGATTGGCCACTCCGACAGTCATTGGAGCCTGGGAGGAAAAGTGTTCAGCATCCACCACTTGTTGAATCAAGGAAGATTTTGTTACCACCCTTACACATCAAGCTGGGTCTGATGAAGAACTTTGTCAAGGCCATTGACAAAACATAAGCAGCTTTCAAGTACCTCCGTGGAAAATTTCCAAGGTTAAGTGAAGCTAAGATAAAGGAAGGTGTCTTTGTTGGTCCTCAGATTCGTGAACTTCTTCGAGATGATGCATTTGACCATACACTGCGTGGCAAGGAAAAGACGGCCTGGAAAGCCTCCCAGTTAGTGGCAATAAATTTTCTCGGAAACAACAAGGCAGACAACTACAGGTTGTTGGTGGAAAACCTCCTCAAGGCATACAAAAGCCTTGGTTGCAACATGTCACTAAAGATACATTTTTTGCACTCTCATCTAGATTTTTTTCCACCAAACTGCGGAGCAGTGAGCGACGAGCACGGCGAGCGATTTCACCAGGACATTGCAACAATGGAGAAACGCTATCAGGGCAAATGGAGCCCATCAATGCTTGCAGACTATTGCTGGACAGTGACAAGAGATGCTCCATTTAATGAATACAAGAGACAAGCCAAGAAGCGCCGAGTAGACACTGAATAGGACTAAACTATGTACATAATAGTTTTTTGCCTTTTGTTTCATAATAAATTTTATTTATATAACCCTTTTGCTGATTTTTAAAGTGTTACATAAACAGGACAGGTGAAATAGTATCATGTAAAGCAACCATAAACACACAAAAAGACCTAGGTTTACAATTTATGATTAAAACTCTACTATCTACACAATATACATAGACATAAAATGTAAAAACTTAAATATCTTAGAAACAGTAGCCAATCAGTTGTTTTAATTATCATATTTGAATTCAGCACATCAAAATACATAATAAATAGCACATTTTATCTCTGAAGCCGACGACTTCTCAAAAATTGTAGACCAGTGTTATTAGACTATAGCTATGTAGATTCCGTCATTCTGATGTCTGAAAAGCTGCTACCTTGACACAGTCTGCTGCCAATGGCACTGGATGCTAAGAGCCCAAGAGGAATCATTAGATCATCATCTGACCTCCTGTATATCACCTTCAAGAGCAGGGGCGCTGGAACAATTTGTGTTGCGGGGGTGCTGAGAGCCTTTGAACCAAACTGTAAACCTGGTATATGATGGAAACCACTTCAAGCCAGGGGGTGCGGTAGCACCCCTAGTTCCAGCACCTATGTTCAAGGCTGTAGCTTAGTTATCTAATCTTGTTATAGCATGACTAGGTCTGTGTCAAATATTTTAACTGGGCCCCGACCCTTGATGCTTACATTTGTATTGGAGATGGGCCTGTAGAGTAATGGCTCAAGAAACAACTTCACCCACAAGGTAGAAAAACAACTTTAATGCCTATTAAAGAGGTTTTAGTTTAGAGGAGTTCTCTAAAATGTAAATGAAGAACTCAAATAAGAAATGAGAATAGGATTAACCTTCCATTAGTTAATGTTTGTTAAAGTGTAAACGTGCCTCAAGAAGGAGTGTGAGTTTTTTGTTTTGCAGAGCATGCTTGTGATTAATACAGTTGTAAATGTTCTAAGTTTCTAAGAGCATGTGGTTTGTCTCAATGAGGTCAGAAGCTACTCCAGGAAAGATGCAAGCAAGCCCACTATTCTTTTCTCTCAAGGTTCATTAATGGCTGAGTCATCTATTGAAAACTGAGTAATCAGCAGGCTAGTCTGCATTTGCTGACTACTAATGTTAGAACAAAGCTAACAAGCAAGAAAAAAATCACAGCAGGAGTCAGGATGGGGGAAATGGATAGGCTATCCAAGCTAGTTACGCTGGAAACTTTTAGTAAAGTGATCAGCAATGAAATAGTTACCAGTGTTAACATGAGTGGGCCAGGACACATCACAAAGCATGTGACAACTGGGGACAGCGTTCTCTGTGAAGAAGATCTGGCTATGAAATGAACTTGCAGAGGAGATCAGGCAAAGCCAGAGTCTGACCGTCTTTAGGAAATACTGCAAAACCTTCCTCTTCGAAAAAATCTTTCCTCATAGCAAGAATGGTACTCATAATATTGAAACCCCTGCTACTCACATGTTCCCCCATCCCGCCACAAAAACCCCAACCTGTAATGAACAACTCAATCAACCAATCAAAACAAACAGAATTCCCCAAGCAGAGTTTTTGCTTAAAAAAGTAAGTGCTTGACACTTGTTGACTAATATATATTATCTGAACTCTCTCTCTTATTTATATATATATATACACACACACACATATACATATATATATATATATATAATCACTAATAACATTAAGCACAAATATTGTAAGAGTGATATAGCCTAAACTGCCCTATGCCATAATCCTGTTCACTTATGCTAAGTATCCCATAACACCTTGTATTTGTTGAAGTAAGCATTTGGCACAAGCAGATAGGAAACTTGTCAAAATCAAGATACATTCCTTCTTTGTCTTAGTACAAGCTAGGGAAGTACCTTCACGGATAAGTACTTGGAATGCTAGTATCCAAAACAAAAGGAACAGAGCAACAAATTAGGGAGCTGGAGCAAATTGATGGGTTGGATTATAGTGATGTGTAAAGAAATGTGTAACTTGTAAAATGACATAATACTGGCTGAAATGTGTAATTTTGGGATCACGCCTTCTGCATAAGGTGAATGTAACATCTCTGCATAGGACTGCTCTTTGGAGACTGGTATTGTATAGAACCTTTTTCCTATACCTTGTTAATAAACCTGACTGACTTTCTTTATTTGGTCTGTTGAGTATATTTTATAACAAAATAATGAGCCAAAGTATGGTCAAGTAATTGACTATACAATTTATCAACACACTCCATGAAATCTCCAGTAAAGACGTTGCTTTTGCTGTTAAGTTTGCATGGAAGGCACTCATACTACGGTGATGTGCATCAGTATGAAATCTTAAAATATATAAATAAATGATATCTTTAAACTTCAATATCAACACTCTAGTATGATGACTGAAAGTAGCTCACACCTTTCTTAAAATGTAAGGCCATGAAAATGAGGCCTTCCAAAATCTGCGCACAGATTAGAAGCCAGAATCAAGATTTTTTTTTTAAAAAGCGTGCTATACTTAAGCACCTAAATCTCTTCATTGGAGTCTATACCGAAGACATAATTTTCAAAAATGGGAGTTGCTGGGTGATAAGCAATTTTTAAAATTAGTGCTAAACTTTGGACACTATTCTTGAAAAATTTGGTTCTGTCTTCTGATCTGTCTGCGGATTGTGAAAGGTTATTTTCACAGTCATAAAGATGAGAAACTTATTTTTAAAGAACATTTAAAATCGGCAGAAAGTGATGAAATGCCAGAACATTTCTCAGTCTGATTGACAGCCGTATTATATTTATACTTATATTTCAACATTAACTATTATTTTCATGTGTTTTCTAAGGAGATATTATCTATAAATGATTGGTGGGAGAGCCCCAAAAGGTTTTGGATTCAAATGCACATCCAGAATTTTAGATGTTTTCTGAACCAGTGGAGGCCCCAATAGCACCTAATGATTCTCTCTCGACATATAGTTTCCCTGTAAGGGAATAATTCTCTCTCTCCAGCAACAATCCTATCTCTGTTCTCTTAAATGTAGTGGCCTTGTTGGCAGATAGGGGAGGCCTGGTGTTCTGCTCCTCTCCTCTGATGTGTTGGGGTAGGATGGCAAATCTATTGTCGCCCTCTACCGAAAATTTCAAGTGCCAGCTTCCTTACTTTCTCTACACCTAGGGTTCTGTTCCCTCACCACCGGAACAGATCTTCTCTTCTCCCCTCTTTTCCCCCTTCAACTGATTTCCACCCTAATCACACAAACACTAGTTGATTCTGTCCCCTTTTGCACATTCTTAGTTGATTGTATCTTCTTCCCCCAGAACATGGGAATTGCCATACTGGATTAGATTTGGGGTCCATCTAATCCAGTATTCTGTCACTGAAGTAGCTAGTACCAAGTGCTTCCGATGAAGGTATAAGACTTCTGCAGTAGGTAGATATAGGATAATCTGCCCTCCAAATTGTTTCATCCTGATCTCTTAGAGATTTCTAGTTATAGTTGCTCTGAAAAAAGGCTTTCACGTTGTTTCTGTTTACATGTAGCATAGTTATAAACAAACCCTGTAGTCGTATGGTTTGGCTCAGTTAGGCGCGCAGGGCCAGTTAGACAGGCAGAACTGCAGGGTCTAAATGCATGGATGAGACGATGTATAGGGAGAAGGGTTTTAGATTTATTAGGAACTGGGGACCCTTTTGGGAAAGGAGGAGCCTATACAGGAAGGATGGACTACACGTAAGCCAAAACAGATTGTTGGCATGTAAAATTAAAAAGAAGGTAGAGGAGTTTTTAAACTAAGGGCTGGGGAAAGCCAACAGAGACATCACTTAGGGGAGCATCTATTAACAGGGATTCTCTATATTCTAGTAAAGAGGAGAGGATAGCAGTTGACAGGTAGGAACTGATGCAAAATAGTCAAATGAAAGAGTCAGACAACTGAAAGTGAAAAAATTTTATAAGTGCTTGTATACAAATACTAGAAATCTAAATATTTAGATGAATGAACGTAAATGCCTGCTATTAAATGAGAATATTGATATAATAGGCATCACAGAAAGTTTGTGGAATGATGATAATCAATGGGATATGGTAATAGCAGGGTACAAAATATATAGGAATGAGAGAGTAAGTGGTGCTGGTGCGGGAGCGAACTGTGTGAAAGAAAGCATGGAGTCAAATCTAGCAAATATCTTAAATGAATGAAACTGTACCATAGACTCTCTCTGGATAGAAATTCCATGCTTGAATAATAAGTGTGTAAGTATATGTTACTAACACTAGTAATAGCAGTAGGAATATACTATCGGCCACCTGACCAGAATGATTGTGAAATGCCCAGGCAGATTAGAGAGGCTATAAAAATAGAAAACTCAATAATAACGGTAAATTTCAGCAGTCCCCATATTGACTGGGAGCATGTCACCTCAGAATGGGATGTGGAAATAAAATTTCTAGACACCATTAATGACTACTTCTTGGCTTGTCCTGGAACCCACAAGGGGAGAGGCAGTTCTTGATTTAGTTCTAAATGGAGCTCAGGATCTGGTCCAAGAGGTGAATATAGCTGAACTGCTAATTAATACTGATCATAATGTAATAAAATTTCACATGCTTGTGTGGGAGAAAATACCAAAGAAGCCCATCACAGTAGCATTTAACTTCAAGAAGGGGAACTAAACAAAAATGAGGAAGCTAGTTAAATGGAAATTAAAAAAACAGTCACAAGAGTGAAATGCCTGGAAGCTGCATGGAAACTTTTTACAAACACCATAATGGAGGCTTAAATTAAATGTATACCCCAAATTAAAAAAAGACTAGCACTGCTCAACTTGGAAGAGAGACAACTAAGGGGGGATATGATAGAGGTCTATAAAATCATGAATGGTTTGGAAAAGTGTCACTTACCCTTTCACATAACACAATAACCAGAGGTTTCCCAGTGAAATTAATAGTCATCAGGTTTAAAACAAACAAAAGGAAGTACTTCTTCACACAATACACAGTCAACCTCTAGAATTCATTGTTGGGGATGTTGTGAAGGCTAAAACTTATAACTGGGTTCAAAAAAGAATTAGATAAGTTCCTGGAAGATAGATTAATCAATTTCTCTTAGCCAAGACGGTCAGGGATGCAATCCCATGCTCTGGGTGTCCCTCTAACTGCCAGAAACTGGGATTGGATGATGGGATGGATCACGCAATAATTGCCCTGTTCTTTTCATTCCCTCTGAAGAATCTGGCGTTGGCCACTGTCAAAAGACAGGATATTGGGCCATTGGTCTCACCCAGTATGGCTGTTCTTATGGTCTTATGTTTATTGTAAATACTGTTAGTAATATATCTATGTTATGGAACTCATTCATACTTACTTCCTGTATAAGTAATTCAACACTGTATTGGGCTTGATTTCTCCCTAATAGTAACTGTCCTTAGATCTTGACTAAGTACTGAAAATTAATCCCACTTCAGGAGTACATTCTCTATTTGTTTGTTTGTTTGTTTGTTTGTTGCTGCTGTTGTCGTCATGGGAGCAAGATGTATTTTTAATGCATTCATGTCATATTTTTATTTAAATTGTATGGTGCTACTCTACTGAAAGATATTAACTGTGTGGGTCCAAAGGCTGTTTTCATTTGAATCTGACCTAGAATAAACCAAAACCATCAATGAAGCAATAATGTATGATTACTGGATTAATGAATCAGTGACTTTTTTGGAGGGTTGTGGGTGGGATATGAGTCCTCTGTTTTCCCTATGAAACTCTAAGGCTTGGTTCTACACGACAGACTTACGTTGGTATAACTACATCGGATTTTCCACACCCCTGAGCGACGCAGTTATACCTACATAACTCCAGGTGTAGACAGCATTATGTCGACAGAAGGGCTTCTCCCATTGACATTGCTACAGCCTCTCTGGAAGGTGAAGTACGTACGCCAACAGGCATAGGTAGCACCTTCACTAAGCGCTACAGCAGCGCAGCTGTGCCGCTGCAGCTCTGTATCTGTAGGCAAGCCCTAACACATTATAACTTCTCTTCCTCTGTCCTCAAAGCATTATATGGCAGTCACCATCTTTTCGCTTGAGAAGCAGGCAGTGTCACTCCATAATCTGCCAAAGGGTTTGATGCCAGATCTCTTATTTTATGGCTCTGCCTCAAGAAAATTCATGTCTTTCTATCAGCGTTACTTCCTGCTTATACAGTGCTGCACACATTGTTTTGAAAGTACAGAAGCATGTCTTTGTTTCTAAAAGGTTTTTAGCTTGTGTAAATTGTGCTTGGTCAAGTGAATTTTTTTTAAATGCCCTGTAGGAGGTAGTCAGAAAAGAGAATTTGTTCATCCTTGTGTAGTATAATTCCTTTCTTTACTTCTGAAGAAAGAAAGAATTTGCCCATTATTTGTGTGTTAACTAAGTTCTTTTGTTACCCTTTTAAAAATCATATGTCCCTCCTTATAGGTACTACCTTACCTATTAGATAGGCAAGGGTTTTTGTTGTTTTTTTAATAGAATACCATGTAATAGTGTATGTCAAGCTAATTTTGTTTGGATCCACAGGCCTACTCTATTAATGCTTCTCAACCCCAAGACTCTGTAATTAGGGACAGTGATCCTCAAAATGAGGGTCAAATACCCCTTGAAATGAGAAACACAATGAAGGACGTCAATTTTTTTTGTTGAACATGCTTTTATTTTATATATACATGTAGAAGCATGCAAATAGCCTGGAATTTATGATAATGGAACTAAACAATGATTCTGTGTATTAACATGCTTTATTTGGAAAGCCACTATTTACAATACAATAAGAAGTCCATTTGCTCTAATGTTCACTGTTTTATTCTGTGATTGCCTTTTTTGGGGGCCAACTCCTTTACCCCATTCTACACCCTGGCTGCTCACATGGATGGACCTTACAAGTTTTGCTTTAGCAACAGAATGTCCATCTTGACTCCTAAAATCATGATATTCATGATTGATGTTGGAGAAGGTCCAAAAGCGCAAAACATGGATACAGATTGATGCTCATCAGAACAAGCTAGAAGAGATAATTAATGAGTTAGCAGTAGCCATGACAGCTGCACATGGAAGTTCGTGAGAGAATACACAGATCAATTAATGACAACACAAACAGCAGAGTGGTCCTCTAGTCATTCGTTGAAGGCCCTGTACTAGTTGCCATGACACTGGGACAAATTTACTAGCTGAAGAGATTTGTCGAAGTCGGAAGAGTTGTTTAAGGAAACTTTTCCTGATGGTTCCAAACACTCACTTCACTGTCTACCAAACAACATCTTGGGCACTCTGGCTGCAACCCTCCTGTCCCTGATGTTGCCTCTCTGCCTTTCTCCTTCCTCTACACCCATGTGCTTGATCTTCCTGAACAAATTTGGCCCATCCCTCCCCTCCACTTTGCCCTGAACTTCAGCACCCACTTCGCAGCAGGGAGCATGTTGGAATCCCAGGTAAGGGCAGAGTGAGGACATTGGCTTCAGCAGATGCTACCAAACGTGCTCAGCAACAGCAAAGCAACCCATTGTGTAGGGGAGCAGATTGTGACACTATACCTTCCTTCTTTCCCCCATTCCATTTTCGCTTCACTCTGGGAATGCATTCCACTGAAGTTAGAATGAGGGCAGCAGCTTCTCTGGTGACTAGTGCACATGCGGATACCTCTCGGGCATGGTCAGTAACATCCAGGGAGCAAAACCTGAATGTGCCCCTGACTTTGTAATGGCTACATGGGACTGTGGGAGAACTGTAAAAATTGGGGTCACATATAGAATGTCCCACACAATGTAGGACGACACTTCAGAGATATACTCTTTAGTGGGAAATTGAGGAATAATATTAACTAATGTCTTGGGATTTTTAAATAAGAAGCAAAGTGCTCTTTATCATTTTATATCTCAATTTTATTATAGTTCTGTTAGGGGTTGGCTTTTTGTTTTTGTTTTTCCTCCAAAGTCTTTTATTGGTAAATTTCTGATTTCAACTGGAATTCATTATGTACATACCATTTGTTTTGTATGAATTTGGCGATTACATCTTTGTCATATGCGTGGTTGCAGCCATAAATACAGTTATCTAAACTTTGTGACCCCCAAGAACTATGTGGGTAACTTGCCAGGAGCTCAAAGGCTTGGCAGTATTGCATATAAACTTGTATCTATATTATCAGAAATAAACACAGGCATGCATAATACTTGCTTGTGCTTATGGCACTTTAATAGATGAACAGACGTTTTTGTTAAAGCAATGAAAACAAAAATCCAAGCCATTCATAGATTCATTAGAAAGTAAAGGTCCTGTAGGAATCCTCAGGTACTACTACTGTATCTCTAAGGTTTAGTGACATGAAGAAGGACTATAAGCTGCATTTAGAATTTAAAGGAACACATCTTTATTTCAGGCCACACTTTGGGCTTGTTTGCAGTAAAACATTTGGACCTGTCACCCTTCAGGCGAAAATTACATGTATCCAGATGGAAAACGAAACTAATTAAAATTAACATTAACTAAGTTTAAAATAAACTAAGCTTAATTAAATTAGACTTTAACACAAGGTAAAATATCAACATGTATTAAAATTTCAGTTAATGATGGTTGGACAATGAACAATTCTTGTACTGAAAGATACAACTGTGATATTAATTACTCTACAGCAGGACAGTTTAGCTCTATGGGCATGCTCCTATTGAAGTAAATTAGAATTTCTCCATTAATGGGAGCAGAATTTTATTTAGGCTTATCATTTCACATCTACTTGAGTGTCCGGTTTAAACTTTTTTTTTTTTTTTTTTTAATCTTCATATTCCTCGCCTGTATGCTAATCTGTATTTTTGGGTGATTCCTGTTCTGTCGATATGGATTTATCAATTAATTTAAAAACAACTATCTCAATATTAAATCAAAAGTTACCTACTGTGGAGGAGAGAGCTGTGCAAATAACTGATTTTTTCAGTTCACTGGCAATTCTGAAAAGCAGTAATACAAAAAAGCCTTTGATTCAAACTGAAACTGACATTTTTCAGAATTTTTGGTGAATCAGAAGAGTCACAAAAATTTCTGCTTGGGTTGAATGAAACATTTTGTCCAACTGAAACTGAAGATTTCTTTTTCGGTGTTTTAAATCTTTTGAAATAAAAGCAAAGGAAACAAAGACCTAGATTCACAAAATGGTGGAGGAGGTTCTGCTGCCCGTATACCCACTTGCCCAATAGATAGGGCATTCACCTGGGATGTGAGAGACCCATGTTCCAAGCCGCACCCTGGAGCAAGGACTTGAACGTAACTGCCCTTCCCCCTGCATGAATGTCCTAATCACAGGCTATAGGGTATTTTGGGTTGAGTCTCTCTGTCTCTCATGTTGTAGCTGTTCCAGTCATTAGAACAGGGACTGGAATCCATCCCTGTGAGTGTCCTAATCACTGGGCTATAGAGTCATTGTGACTCTTTCTCTGGTCCAAAGACTATTAAAATATTTATATAAAAATTGAACAGCTTCAACAGTAGAGACAGAGAGAGACCCACACCAGAATAACTTAAAGCCTGATAATTAGGGCACCTACTTGGGAGGTAGACATACGGGTTCAGATCCCTGTCCAAGAGCCAGGGACTCAAACCTGGGTCTCCCACGTCAGTGCCCTAACCATGGGCCATTAGATATGGGGAGCAGCAGCACCACTGCCACTGTTTTGTGAATGGTACCTAAATTCCCTTGTGACTCTAGCCCCAAAAATCAAAACATTTCATTTTGACATTTTTGTTTGTTTGTTTTTAGCAAAACAATTCATGAAATGTCTTGGTCAACCCAAATTTTCCTTTTTTTTGGGGGGGGGGGGGGAGTTTCAGCTGAAAAATGTTGCCAGCCATAGTTGGAGATGTCCTTCACCTGCATTTTGATGGCTTGTCATTCCTGCATCTGAATAACTGCGAAGGCAGACACAGCACAAAGGAATATTAAAATCTGCATTAGCTAGCAGTGTGATTGATCATATGTTTGTCTACAGAGTCATAGTAATTCATGCTGTTCAAAGGCCTAATCACTACCAGAATTTAAAAAAAAACACTCTCTAGATTTTAGACTTGCATGGAAGAAAAGCAAGAACAATTTATAAAAGACACAATGTAGTTACTGAAAAAGAGACATATAATCTAAACCATACGGGTAGCATATCTGGGTTGAGTAGCTTTAAAAAATCATGGATTGTCATTTTTTTAAACCTGCATATAAAGGGCTCTAATTGTTGGATATCTGGTTACTACACTTGCCCTTTAATATTACCTGGACAACCTTAGTGAAATTATGTCATTAATAGAGCATATGTCACTGATATATATGTTACGCTTCTGGGCCTGATTCAGGAGAGCATCCTTATTTAGAAAATGCACTTACGCGCATGACAAAGGCCCATCAGTGGGACTTAAGCATGTGCATAAAGTTAAGCCTGTGCTTTCCTGAAGTGTGGCCTGTGTTACAAGTATATATGATGTTGTTCTATAAAGGCTTTATCAGAATCAGTCTGGCAGGTGCATTACTTGTCAGTGGCAAACCTACAGGAGAGCTTTGCAGATCATCCCAAACATATATTCTGTACATTCCACATAGTTGATAGAAAAACTATTTTTCAATTATTTTTTTAAAATCAGCGTACTATTTTGTTTCTTTGCTCATCAATGACAAACCCCTTTAGTGCTATGAATCCAATGGCCTGGACCTTTGAAGGAAAGAAAAATATAATAAAATGTCAAATATCTATAAATTACCTAAAGTATTTCTGTACATGAAAATGTAATTAATTCAAAGTCTTGAGACATCTTTAGGCTACAAAACTGAATGCTGTGTCTCCCAGGGGAAAGATGTAAATCTCAGATTTCCAAAGGTATCAAGCAACTTATAAGGAGTCTGGCAAGAATGAATAGAATAAGAAGAGATATCTCTTGGACTTGATTTTTTTGTTTCCTCTCTATAAAGGAGGAGGAAGAGAAGTATTTTAGGGAAAACTGTATTCCCCGCCCCCCTTTTTTGTGTCTCATTAGAAATTAACATATGTTGTAGGCAGTGGTGTTGTAGCTGTGTTGGTCCCAGGATATTTGAGGGACAAGGTGGCTGAGGTGATTATCTTTTATTGGACCAACTTCTTCATGACTAACCATCTATCTGTTTCTTTAACAAAAAATAAAACCATCATCATATAATGAGAAGTTTTGGCAGTTGAAACTGTGTTTAATCTGTAAACAGGTTAGTAATATTTAATACTTAAATTTGTATGCTGGGGATTTTCTTTTGTTCCTAACAGTTCTATATTTAAGATTACAAGAGCTTCCAGGCAGAACTGTTTGGGTAGTAAAGTGATGAACTGACACCAGATTACAGAGCAGGGGGAAAAAAACATTACGCTAACAGCAGCCAACAGCAGTTAATGGTTTTCAGCTGTTGCTGATCTAATTGATCTTGTTTCTATAACAGAAAGCAGTTTTCTGTGATTCATATGTCTTCTTATTGGAATGTATTCTACTCCCTTGTTTTTTAAGCTTCATTTACTCTGGTTTTCCATTTTCTTAAAAACCATCACTAACAATGTGCTCCTTTTCAAGCTAATATTAGTCCAAAGAAACCTCTGTCAGTCTGACTTAAAAAAAGAAATCAAATCTTCTTCCCTGTTTGTCACAGAACAAAATTAATCTTTGAATTAAAATAAGAAGAAGAGAAGCAGACAGATTACCTAAATTCAGCTGTGCATTTCTTACACTTACTCCATACACTGAATTGTTGGTGCCCAATGACATCAACCAGTTATTGTTTTTGATTCATACTTAGCTTAAAGAGGGTGGAAGGAAAGGACTACTATAAGAATAAAATTGATAAGAAACAAACATCAACACCTGTCATTCTAAACCATTACAGAAAGGAACTTGTTTTTTCATTAGAAATGTGCACACATTAGAGAAAATTTCTGCTAAAACATTTAAAGTCATCCACATATATCTTCACATGTATTTCTGTTAATACTAAAGGATTTTCACGTTCAACTAAAGAGCAGTATAGAGACCCTAAGCAGTACACTGCTCCACAGAGCGATTCTGCTGACCTGTACTCTGTGAAAAGAGAATCATTGCATGCATGGTCTGTAGCACTGTTGCTCTTTGTATTGTGCTTAAATAAAATATTGTGTATAACAAATCTGCTCTCATCTTTTCCCAGAAAAAAATAGCATATAGTACCTGTTTGAATGTGTGCAGGTGTCTAATCTTACATCTCTCCTCACCCCTATAATCTCCTTTTGCCCTTGCAGAGGTAATCTAGTACCACAATGGGAGACAAAGTAACATTTACAACCTAGAAAGCCTAATTGCCTCTTGGAGGGAAATGGGGGCTGGATATGGCTGAATATATTTTTCTTTCTTCTTTAAAATGTTGATACATTGTCCCCTGAGGATTTTTCCTGTATGAGGTCAAATAACCTTGTTCCTTTGTTCACTCATCCCTGGCTCATTCTGAATGCTTGGGGCTATTTTCTGAGTATTCCATTTCATTTCCATTTAATACTTCCACCATTCTTGTTTTTTCTTTCATTTATTAATTCAGAATAAGTTTACATCATGTGAGCAGAAAAAAACAAAGAGGTGACTTCCATATACAATCTTGTAAATGTCTTTTTGAAGAAAAAGTCCACAAAAACAAAACTTGAATGTATAAATAAGAATTATGAATATGAATTCAGCAGAGCACTTAAATCCAAATCTAAGCACTTGCTTAAGTGCTTTTACTGAACTGGGGACTAGATACCGCAAAAAGATCAAACTCTGCCACTCCATAAGCTGTTCCCCTGAAATAAAATGGCTTACTCACAGAACATGGAACATCTAGCACAAGGAAGGATGACAGTATCCAGCCCGAAGTAATTATGCATTCGTCTTTGGGTAGTGTCCCGAGGGGTGCTCCACTTCAGGTGTGCTCATACCTCTTGAACTTTTAATCAGAGATTTTTGGTAATAGTGCATGTTGTTCAGCCTGCACATGCGCCCTATGCTTCCTCATGCCCTGCTCCAAGGCTATATAGGCCTGTGGGGCAAATGGCCCTCAGTTCCTTCTCAACCATCTTGGGCTGAGACGGAGCATTAGTGTGCCTTACTTTTGAAGTCTTTTAGCCTGGTTACCTTCTTTAGTTTGTTTTTTCTTTAGTTATTTTCCTTTACTTTTTATTTAGGGGGACTTTCTCTTGATCCCTTTCCCCTTTGAGGAGGGGGCCTTCCCCTGTTAGATTCTGTTGCCCCAGCATATGCCGATCTCTGCAAGCTTCAAGCAGTATGTCTCTTGCCGGGAGGCCATCCTGGTCAGCAACAGGCATTCCCCTTGTATCTGCTCCTTGGGAGAGTCTCATATCCCATAAAGTGCTCTGTCTGCTCCGCTTTCAAGGACAGGGCAAGAAAAAAAATCACAGCTAAAACTGAGACTTTTAATGATGGGGTGTTTCCTCCAAAGGGCCTGAGATCCAGGCCAGGAGATCTTTCCTGGACATTGGTTGCTGAGTGGACACTGTGCCCATCAACTTTGTCACATCCATCTGGGTGTATGGTAGGTAAATCCACAGAGAAGACCCATAGAGAATGGAGTCATTCTCCACAAAGAGTCCACCTCAAAAAGACCTTGATCCCCACAGAACATGACCAATGTGGGATACCTTGTGTCCCACTCGGTATAGCTGAAGCTCTAGACACTCTCAATACCAATCCCCTTTATGTCACAATTCACCTATTTCACAAATGATTCCTGTGCTTTTCAGGAAGCCAGGATAACTTTAAGTATCGAGTGCTTCCATTCGGCCTTTTCTCTGCTCCAAAAGTGTTCTCAAAGGTGCTGGCAGTGGTTGCAGCTTACTTTCGGCATTGGGGGATAATTGTTTTTCCATACCTTAATGACTGGCTACTCAAAGGCTGGTCTTACAATAAGGATGTCAACACCATAAAGAGGATGAGATCTCTTTGCTGCAAGCTAGGGTTGCAGCTCAACATTGAGAAATTCATGTTGAGCCTTGTACAAAGAATAGAGTTTGTAGGAGCCTCCTTGATGCTATATCAGCCAGCGCTTATCTTCCCCCTCCCCACCAGATTCTTGACATTAGCAAGTCTTGTCTCAAAGATTCAAATCAGCCCACAGACCTCAATAAGAACTTATCTTCAAATGTTTGGACACATGGCAGCCTGCACCTTTGTGATACCGCGTACAGAGCTCTGCCTTTGATGTTTCCAGTTTTATATTCCAAACAAACACAGCTTAGTCTCTAAGGTGCCACAAGTACTCCTGTTCTTTTTGCGGATACAGACTAACACGGCTGCTACTTTGTAGCTTGAACCAGTTAGTGTTGGTCCCTCAACGGATATGAAACTCTCTCAGTTGATGGAGGGCCCTCAGACAAGGTCTGCATGGGGATTCAACCTCCTCCGTCTATCAATATCATGATGACTGTGTCCCTGATGGGCTGGGGAGCACACCTGAGTACCCTCACTGTCCAGGACAAATGGCCTGTCCAAGATACAACTGCACGTTAATCTCTTTGAACTGAGGGCAGTCAGGATTGCTTGTATCCACTTCCTGTCTTTAATCATATCCATGAGAATCTTTATGGATTTGTGTGTGTATATATATATATAGAGAGAGAGAGAGAGAGAGAGACGAAAAAAATGTGTGTGTGTGTACACACACACAGTTTTTTGTCTCTCTCTCTCTCTCTCTCTCTCTCTCTCTCTCTATATATATATACACATACACATACACATACACACACACACACACACACACACACAGTATAAGTTTTAAACAAACAATTTAATGCTGTACACAGCAATGATGATTGTGAAGCTTGGTTGAGGTGGTGAAGTTAGAGGGTGGGATATTTCCTGGGGAATGCTTTACTGCTAAATGATGAACTAGCATTCGGCTGAGCCCTCAAGGGTTAACACGTTGTTAATGTAGCCTCACACTCTACAAGGCAGTACAAGTGGAGGGAGGGGAGACAGCATGGCAGACAGAGACACACACCCTGTGTGTGGGAGAGAGAGCGAGAGATGTGCATTGCCCCTTTAAGTATGCTGACTCCACTCTAAGTACACTGCCTTTAAAAAAAATCAGGAAGTTGAGACAGCAGCTGCGGCCAGCAAGCTCTCTTCCTCCTGAGCCCTGTCCTGTCCCCACCCTGCTCTATATGGAGAAGGGGTAAGCAGGGGGCAGGAGTAGGGGGGAGGGGGACACCCTGACATTAGCCCCCCTCTTCTCCCCTCCCCTGCACAGCAAGCAGGAGGCTCCTGGGAGCAGCTCCAAGGCAGAGGGCAGGAGCAGCACATGGCAGTGGGGGGACTTTAAACGAGCATCTTCCCTAATTGATCAGCAACGTAACAACGAAACAACGTTAACCGGGATGACTTTAAGTGAGAAGTTATTGTATTTATCCCCTTCTGATGGTAGACTGTGTAATCCTTACAACTGAAAAATAAAATTGAAGTGAGGTATTCAAGGTACATAAGATATATCATTTAAAAAAAAATCATACCTGAAATGAAGCAAAATAATTTAAATTTAGACTAGAACCCAAAGCCATCTGTTAAATTAAGTGAAAAATTTGTGATTAAAAAATGTAACTGTGTTGTAGTTTATTTTCATCCATCTGCACCCAATTATAAAAGAGCTGCCAAATAAAGCTACCCACTGGTAGTTAATTCCAAACTAATCCAGAAAGCCTGAAAACTTTCATAAACACATTTTGTACAGCTTCTGATCTCTGCAGGTTCCTGATAAGACCTGCATTAAGCTATGGTCTCATTAATCTTGGGTCTCACATTTGAAACTAACGGAGATGCACTAACTGTGATCATTTGAGATCTTTCTCGGGTATGATACTGATGGAATTTACAAAAGAAATACACATTCAGATCCATTTCTGTCATACAATGCCAGCATACTAACAGCAGTTAACAATATCTAAACTTGAAACCATCAACAAAGACCTCAGTAGATAGGTCTTTCTTCCCCAGACTAGGAATTGTTGGAGAATTACTAAGGTCCTGTCTACACATTTGTTATTTCACACCAGTGGGCTGTAAATTCTAGTCTGCACCGGTGTGTTGTGCACTAACTGGCCCATATGGACCCTGCTGGCAAACACTAAAATTACTGTAATATAGTGTGCGTTAACGAAGTAATGTTTGACATGGGACTACATTAACATGCTCTCGGGAAATTTTAGTGCATGTCAGCAGGATCCAGTTACTGCACGACAAACTGGTGCGGACTAATGCACCCTGTAGACAATCTATATGACTTACGTCAACTTAGTGTTGTACAGGGACTTCTTAGATTCCTAATGTCACCGTTCACAGAGTCAGCTGCACCTTTGACCCCCTCTAGTCATTCTGAGTGGACCCACACAAGTGAAGGTCCTGTGCCTTCACCCTCTCAGGATGGAATTCTATGAGTCTCTCACTCTTAGACCAGAACTCCAGGCTACGAAACTGTTCCAGCCATGATTGCTTAGCTGGTCTGACTGGGTTTGGAAGCTGATTCTAGTGGTGAATACAGTGACCTTAAACAACCTTTTCAAACCAAAGCATTGTTTAATCACAACAGTAGACCAAAGTATAACGAGAAAAGGTGGTTTAAAACACAATAGAAGGTCTATATGCATATCTTTCTTACCTATAGGCTTAGGTACACCTAGCTTATATCAGACTCCCCAACCTTTGGGCACTAGGGCTCAGTCTGCTCTCCAGCAGTTTCTGCCTCACTTTCTCTACTGTTCTTCAGGAACTTTTTATCTGACACAATGTTCTTTGTTCTATTTCTCTACACACCCCCCCCCCCCTTTACAAACTAGAGTCTTGAGCTCAACATGGTTGGAGAGAAAACATCAAAAGTGAATGACACCTGCATTGTCCTTTAACTACCAGTATATGGGACTATCTGAAGCTATTGCCCCTGGCTTGTATTAACCCCTTGTAATCCTATAGCAAACACCACAATAATAAACAAGCAGATGGAACATAAAATATTCAAAAAATATGAAAGCCATACCTATGTCCTTCATACCTAGGGCATTTAAATTGTCCTGTCAAACTCAAAATAATACTAATATAGTATAACAAAAATTCTAATCACTAAATCTAATTACCAAAATTAGTAAATCACTTAAGAAAATTGTAAGTCCTATAATTTTATTACATTCAGTCAAATCAGAAGTTGCCATCTTGACAAGTTGATCTAGAGAAAGATAGAGAATGCAGAATTGACGTAAGCACAGGAAGGCAGGGACTTCTGAGAATTTAATTTGAAAGTGGTTTAAATATTGCTAATTAGATTTTATTTAAAACAAAAAAATACATTCAGCTATCTATACTGGTTCAAATGCTGCCTCAGTCATACCTGGGTGATTTTGTTTAATTCAATAACATAAACTAAGGTGTAAATTATGTTGTAGTTTGGCCCAACATGTTTGTCTTGTCCTCACGTATGAAATGAACATTGCCATGTGGTTTGTAATATCAGCTATGGCTCATGTGCCTGTGTGTGCAAATGTAGTAGCTGATATTTCAAACTGTACAGAAATATGCATCACTCCGAATACCAATGTATGGATATACACACTGTATACACATACCCAATCTGCCCTATATATGTTTAATTTTAAAAGACTACATTAGAAGAATGTTATGGTTCCCAAGTCAAACGCATGAAAGTTAGGAAATGCCGCAATTGTGGTTGCCTGTGCAACTGCAATATTTTGCCTGTTTGCTGTCGAGGTTCAGCTGCATGTGGTATGCTGAAACAGGATGCTGGGTGATGCATTCGCAGGGCTAGTGGAATGTTGTGGAATTTTAACAGCGCAGCTTCCAGCAAGCTCTACTAAGCAAAACACGGATCAGAAACTGCAGTTTTTGAATCAAGCTATAGCTTGGGCTAATCCAAATCGACTTTTATGTGCAAAAGGCAACTCCCTGACCTCGGGGCTGTCAAGCTTCACATTCTTATTGCAAACCAGGGAGGCATTAGAGCGTTTCAAAATAAATAAATCAGGAAAAGCGTAAAAGTGTTTATAAGAGACATTTTGGGCAACTTAAATACAATGATCCTCGAGACAACTTTTTTTAGGGTAAGGGAATTCCAACCAGACTGAAATGTTACATTACAAACTGTCTGCATTTGTGTATATATTTCTTATATAGTATATTCCCAACTCCCAACCTTGATGCTGTTTCCAGCTTAGGGAACAAGAAATCTGAAATGCTTCCCAAAATGGTAAGGCTTAGCACTACCTAATGGATCTTTATACCTTCCCAAAGCTTATTCCCTGTTTTTTCACTCTTTATTCTGTTCTAGAAGACCAACAAAAGGTTACTCCCTATGATGAATGAAGTATTTCTCAAAATTGCATTTTGAAAACAGGGTAGGATCTGCATAATTTTTGAAAGATATCTATTTTTAAAATTACTTCAGATATTAAATTTAAAAAACTAAAATTCTGCAAAAATTGGAAACAGAGGTAGAAGTAACACTTGGCATATGTCCAAGCCATTATTTAGAGTTTTTTAAATTACTAGTTTTGTAGTTTGAAGTTTATCTCACTTTTCTTTCTATTTTGAGTTAAAGTTGATTAGTACTTCTTAAATAAGAAATTGCTAAGCCAATCATGGTAAACCAAGCCACAGGCAAACATTTTTTTTTTTTTTTTGGTAACACTATAGTCCAATTGTATGTTCTGTTTAATATCTTTTAAGCCACCCTTGGGCAGAACCTTGCTGTAAACAAACTGTTGAGTTAGACTTGGAACAGCCTTTTAAAAATAACTCTAATAAATAAACATTGTTTTGCATGTGTTTTGCTCACAGGGACTCTCCCTTTGAAAAATTGTGTGTGATTACATATTTGTAATTTTTTTCACATTTCATTTTCAAGAACATAAAAGCTTTTTTAAAATGAAAAGTTCTGTTTTATTTTGCAGTTATGTCCTGTCATTTTTATGAAAATTGCTGAAATTATAGAAATCAACCCCTATCTGTAAAGTGCCTAACATATTAATTTGTAGTGTATAAATAAATAATAGTAATATTCAGTAATAACGGAAATGGGACATTAACAGCTGGGTATTAACAGCTGATGTAAAGAACTGCACAGAGGAAGTAATTTTTGCATTGCATAACAACAAGCTTTATTGGTCCTAAAAAAATGAGGAACTATACTGTATATTCTTCAGTTCCATCTAGTGCAGGGGTCTCAAACTCAAATGACCATGAGGGCCACATGAGGACTAGTGCATTGGCCCGAGGGCCGCATCACTGACATCCCCTCTCGCTGCCCCCGGCCCTGCCCCCACTCCACCCCTTCCATGAGGCCCCGCCCCTGCCCCATCTCTTCTCCACCTCCTCCCCTGAGCGCGCAGCTCCCTGCTCCTCTCCCCTCCCTCCTGGAAAGTGCTAAGCGCCACCAACAGTAATGCACCTCACTCAAAGGACAAAACACGCACTTAGTTAGATTTACTTCTGTTAAAGCCCCCCCACTGCACTGGGCTGCACCACCACTCCACCCCTGCTCTGCCTCTTCCAGGGGTGGCAGGTTTGTAGAAATTTTGCTGGTGCCCAGGACCTCCCCCCGCCCCAAACTCCACCCCCACCGGCCTAAGGCTCTGGGAGGGAGTTTGGGTGTGGGAGGGGGTCTGGGGTGCAGGCTCTGGGATGGAGTTTGGGTGCTGGGTGCAGGCTCCGGGCTGGGACAGGGGGTGCAGGCTCTGGGATGGAGTTTGGGGATAGGAGGGGGTGCAGGCTCTGGGATGGAGTTTGGGGATAGGAGGGGGTGCAGGGGTGAAGGCTATGGGGCTGGGGATGAGGGGTTTGGGGCATTGGAGAGGCTCAGAACTAGGGCAGAAGGGAAGGGGAAGGGCAGCCTGCCCTGGCCAGAGTGGAGGGGGGCACTAGGACCCTGCGGCATGCTGCCGCAAGCCGGCAGAGCGGAGTGGAGTCAGCATGAGCTGCAAGCTCCGGGTGGTGATGGGGCAGCAAGTGAGGCCGAGGGACACTCGGGGGAGACGCGTGGGGGTGGCAGGCGGGGCTGGGAGAGAGACCCAAACATTGGGGAGCAGCGAGCAGGGAGCTTAGCTGCCACATAAAATAACTCGGGGGCGCGAGAAGCATAGGCGGAGTTGACAGGGGAGCATGAGCAGTCGACCTACCACAGTGATGGACACCGCGGTAAGTAGCTCTAAGTACGTCGACTTCAGCTATTTTCATAGCTGAAGCTGCGTAACTGAGACCGACTTAGCTCCCTCCCCCCCCCCCCCCCCCCCCCGTGTAGACCAGGCCTAAGGGACAGACAGAAATCTTCATTATTAAGGTATGGATCAGGACATTGCAAGAGAGTAGAAGAGCAGGTGGAGCTGAAAAGTGAGAGGCAGAGCAGAGAGCCAGAAAGGGTAGGTAGGTGGGCCACACACCCACCTAACTGGAGCTGTGACAATGAGGACAAAACCACAATTCTTGTGAAGCTGACCAGCACTTTAGATGTGCACAAGATAAGCCAAATCCAGGACGCTTTGAAGTCAAAGGAAGTTTTGATATCATCAACCTCTGGCCTTTAGGGAACATAAGAATTTCCGAACAGAATGGACTATCAAGCCTGGTATCCTGTCTTTGACAGGAGCCTCCTGTATGTTTCAGAGAGAGATTTAAAAGTCTATTAAAAAGCATTTGCTTTTATCTATTTAATTTGTTTTCCTTTTGCTTATCCTTTTGTTCTTGTATTATTAAGGGAAAGTGTAAATAGTAGTGTTTAATTGCCTTTCTCATTATCAGTGTGTGTGTGTGTGTGTGTGTGTGTATGTATGTATGTATATATATAGGTATGTATATATATATAAATATAAAATAAAATAAATAAAATTCTCTCTATATAAATTTCCTCTAACTCATCTTTGCAAATTAGTCCCAGGCCTACATTTTTTTCCAAGAGTAGCCATTTTGTCTACTTCAGTTTTTGGGTGCCCAATTTAAGATGCCTGGCAAGGGCCTGTTTTTTCAGAAAGCAGGTGATTAGCATGTATAAAAATCAGGCTCCTTTTAGGTATTTCAAAGTGGGCACCCAAAAATTGAGGTATCCAAAAACACAAGTCATTTTTTAAAATTTAAGCCATAGTAATCTATCTGATTGATTTATCTAAAGTCTCCCTTTATATGGCAGACTCCTTCAGAAAAAATCAGTTTGATTTAAGTGAGAGTGAATGAAGATGTAAAGAAGAGAGCAAAGATAAGAAAAGAAATGTTAATGGTCAGAGAAGTCTGGATGAGAACTTGAGAAGGAATAGTGGAAGCTTAGGCTTGTGTATAGAGAAGAATAACAGCCTGGACACGCTTGCAGTTCTGTTTTGTAAAAATACTTACTGTTTACATAAAATAAGGTAAATATAGGTTAGCTTAGGAAATAAAACTGCCGAAAATAGTTCAAATAAAATTTAAAACATTACAAAACATAATGCAATCCAGTGACCTCCCAGGTTTTATCTCTGGCAATAGTATAAACATGCCTTTATGCTTCATGTCCATAAAAAAAACCCCTAACATTTCCTTCTGAACAGTATAGAGGAGAAATTTCCCCACATTAACTACCATTTCAGATTCCTGCTGTTGCTACAGCAATTTTAGCTAGTGCAGGCAGGGGGTTAACAGCAGTCAGTTTGGACTTGTAGTTTGCTACTGGTTTTGATTTTTTTCTCTTTTCTGTCATTTAGTTTCTTTCTATACCACCTCCTTTGGAGATCATGTATGCACAGTGTTGACAACTCTTGTGATTTTATTGCAAGTCTCATGATACTTGGTGGGTTTTTTAAGTTCCTGAATTCATGTGAATACATGAGACTCTTATGTTCGTTTATAAAAAAATTTCTAGCCCGCCTGGTTGTGGAAAAAAGCTTGGAAAAGGATCTAAATGCACCCTAAAAGTTCAAAAAACAGAAGGTAAATAAAAGGAACCCTTTCTGGTATTTATTTTTAAATCTTATGATTTTTTAATTCTTGGGGTTGGCAATACTGCATGCACAATGCAGGTGTTTATATAACATTTAATGGTTGTGGTATAGATACAGTGAGAATAAAAGCACATTTTAAAAATAATGTGAAACTACTAGACCTGTCTGTCCAACATTAGTATAGATGCCATTGCTGTCAAAATCAATGGAAACAGCAGAAGTACTCAGTGAGCACTCTATTGCTGTCATTTCACATAAGCATTATTGGTCCCGTAATGCTTTTATTTCTTATCAGGTCAAAAAGGACCATAGTAACATGTAAGACACGCTGGGAATGAATGGTTCAATGATAACTGAGTGGTTTCATTGTAAGACCTATTAATCCTGCTGCTGGAAGTTCAAAATAATTTATTTAACAGTAGCTGGAGGTTCTTTGTAGCACATTGCTTCACAAGCTTTTACTAATTCTTATTGAAAGAACCGTAGAATCTTTTTCAGTATAAATTCTATACAATGCATACTGTATACTATATGATGGATGAAAGTGCCTGCTCAGTTTTAACTATTACAATGTTTGGGAAAGAACACTTAACAAATAGAATATGTAGCCATTTGCATATAGATCACAAATTTGGTAGTGATATATATATATATATATATATATATATATATAATATGATAAATTGTAGAACCATGAGATAAATTGCATTCATCCTGCACCATTGGCCAACAAACCTGCACTTTGCCCACTAGACTTCTCCATTTGGACTCCTTATAATGTTCCCTAATATCAGAACATCAGCTATTAAAAAAAAAAAAAAAAAAGAGTAAAATAACTGTTTTGTTCACCCCACGAATGAATTTTTCACCCAGCTCTATAGAAGTCCTGAACTATTGACCATTATAAGATTCAATATCATGTGAACCCTAAAGAGCAGAAATGGGAGCTTTATTCTATTAGAAAGTTGGGGACCCCATTTTCCAATGGTATAAGTCAAGACATTAGTTTCTATTTCTGGTAGGTTGAGAGATATGGACTTTAAAATTGCACCACTATGATTTATAGAGAAGCCATTTTAAATAATTTTTACAGGTTACTGAAATGTATTCATTATAATTTTACTCTCCCTCCAAGGCCTGTAAAGTATGGACTTGGTAGTAAAATTGCTTGCCTTTACAGCTTACACAAAGCTCTTCTTTAGAGGCAGAGATATAAGAAATAGTACCAATAAAAATTTAAAACTCTCTAAAACATATCTAAAATAGATTGTTGGCAAAATATGTGAAATATACAAGATAGATGATAATATGGTATGGTGTGAAGGTTTTATGGACCCTCATTTGGGATGATCTGTATAAACTAAGGTAACCTCTCCAGTCTTATGTGGATAAAACCTTTGTGCTACATCATTTTGTGTGTGTGTGTGTGTACAAATACTCTTTCTTTTTTTTTCTTTTTCTTTTTTTTGTGCTCACCTGTTTCAAACTGGAATTTCATTATTGATCTGTTCTATCTTTAAACCCTCAGTTTCCATCACACCTGCACCAGGCTTGCCAATTGCTTGTGTTTTCAGTGAAAATCACAGGTGTTAGAACATTTTAAAATTGTTTGTGTATGAAATTTGACTTCTGTTTTGAAATGTGTAACTTCTTGTTTGATGAATCATTGTTCTTCAGTACAATTTTTTTTATGTCTAATCTCACCTGATTGGAATTCCATACTTATAATTGTAATGTGACATCACTTCTGCACTACAGCAAAGCATTTAGCATCCAGATAACTTCATAATTACTTCTAATTTTCATGTTCTAACCTGCCACTTCATCATCTTTACCTTCAGTTTTCACTTTTCATTAAAAGAAGAAATATTTTATACATTGTATGCATGGGGCCATCCTGTCTTCAGGATGTAGATGTTCAAAAGAACTGCACCTTAGATGGGAATCACAGAGCATAACTGCTCTGTCCCAATGATGGCTGTCCCAAAACCCTCTGGTTTTACATTCCATGGGCCTTTTGCGGTGTCTCAAGCTGCACAAGGCATTCCATTAAAGGTTAGAGATCCAGGGTACTAGTCCATGTGCTTTAGCGCATACCTTCCTGAATTGTTGATAGACTCTGCTGGTTAGATTGCTTGTGTTCCTGGTACAAATAATGTGAATGGGCAGCTCCGTAGGGATTTGGTGACCACTCCATTTTGGCCAATATACAGATGCAAATTTATGCTGGAAAGCATTTTAGTAAGGAGGTTATTGGGGTGGGGTGAGGAGGTTGTTTATGCTGATCCTATTGAAAGGTGTCACAAGAAAGAGGAAGAAGTAGCTGCTGTCAATTTTGTTTTAGAAAAAATGAGCAAGGTCCTCAGTGTAGGGAGAGGGGGAGGTAGGGAGAAAGTTTCAGAGAAGTTGGAGGTGGAGAAGACTCAGCAGGGGTGAAGGCAGGAGAGCTGATCAATGAAAATGAAGGAAGAGTGAATAGGTAAGGGTGACAGAACTAGCTGGAGGAACTTGACATAGAAAAGCCAAGTCTCCAAAAGTGCTCTGTGCACAGCACCATGGGATCAAGATTGGAGATAGGTAATGCAGATGGCTCAGTTTAAATTGAAGATTAGAAAGGAAGACAAGGTAGCATAAAAAGGGAGCAAACGAATCAAATATACAGAAAAGGAAAGAGTTGAAACATGGACAATAGAGTTAAAGGGTATGTGAGTGAGAGCAGGAAGGGAGAGAGACAGAATGGGTGACAAGGATATAGGGTTTTGAAGACTGAGCGCTGCAGTGCTAGATATGGGGAATTAAGAAAAGGGTTAAGGTTAGGAGGCAGAAGACAATGCATAAGGGAGTGATGATGGGAATGTGAAAAGAGGAGGATTCAAAACCCTTTACTGTCCTTGGTCTCGGAGGCAAACACACTATGGAGGGAATAAAAGCAGCATTCTTGATCTAGTTCAGGTAATACTGAGGCCTCAGCAAGGCTTGTTGTTGCCCTGGTGAGTTTGCATATGAGATTTTTCACTATGGTAGTTCTGTGTGTTAGAAATGTATATCCAGAACCATTCAGCTACTTCAAGTGAAAATCTGAAATCTCAATTGTAGACCTCACTGTCATAAGGATTCAAATTTTTGATTAAAACTGCTTAATCCAGTGTAGCTTCTAATTGTGTTCATTGTTCAATCTATATGTGTTTAATATTAAAGGGAGAAAATAAATGAATTACTAAAGCCAGTATAATGAATTAATTAAACACCTCCTTTATATGTGGTTTTTGATCATTTGCTAAGTGGGTTAAATAGCCAAGATTGCCTTCCTTAATTTAGTTTGCATACTGAATACACAGGTACACAGCGGAATAAGTGAAAAATGCTATAGTAAGAAAACAAAATTTATTTTGTGATTTAACCCTAATCAACCATTGCTAATGTGCTATAAAATTTCACTTAAGATAGATACCGACTCTCATTATTAAAGTTAATGGCCTCCAGTTGTCTCATCTGCCTTATTCCAATATATTACCCATGCAGAATCCATAATTTAATTATCACCTGTTAATATTGGTTCTAAATTCATTTCGGTGCTTTTCGGCTAAAGTCGCAGTGATGAGCCAATTAAAAACCATTATCTGGCTTCTCAAAACATCAGACTTGTCGTTAGGCTCAACAGTACATTACTCTATTGGGACTTTCAAGATGGAACATGCTGCTCTCAGGCCTGTAGGGATTAGCTAAACAAAAGAATGTTTTTAAAGGAAATTTGAAATGTTTTCTCCTGTGCAATATTGTAATTTTCAGATCTGTAGGTTTGTGATACATCGTAGTTTTCTTCCTTTAAGCGTATTTGCATATTTGAAAAAGTATAATATGTGACTGAACTGAATTACAGACACACTGGATTTTTTTTTAACCCCAAAGGAAAAATTTGACTCAGAAATATACATGAAGTAGTAACTGCAAGGATCATGTTGGATATCATCTGTTTGAATGAATGTAGTGAAACATAAAATGCAGCACATCATAACCTTAGAGATTTGTAATGCAAAAATGAACAATTAATGTATGCAGATGTCATCAAAGGGATTTGAAAGGACAATAGCCACATTGTTTCAGTTTCATTTACATGGTTCATTAGCATGAAAGGCTGTTTTTCCTTTTTTTGTATATATATAATATATATATATATAATATTGATGGCGTTTCAGATTGGGGTACTTCTAATTCATCCAAATCTGTATTTTGTTACTGGCTGGTTGGAAAATTGTAAACTATGTACATCTGTAGTATTTGTGATTGGGGGTATGAGTGCATAATATAGAAAAATATGTGTTTACTTGCTCTATAAAGCTGTAATGTTACTTTATATAGTTTTCATAGTTCTGTCACCATGTATATGATGTAACAGGGCAGCAGACTCTAGGGACCAGATTCTCTAGTCCACTAAGGCCGCTTTGCTCTGCATAAACTGCACAAACTGGCCTTAAAGGGTATATGTACACTGCAATAAAAGATCTGTGGCACAGCCGTGGCAGGACTGGGACAGCTGGCTCAGGCTCATGGGGATTGGGCTGGGGGGCTATAAAATTGCACTGTAGATGCTCAGACTCTGAAACTCAGTGAGATGGGAAGGTCTCAGAGCCCAAACTCCAGCCTGAACCCAAACATCGACACTGCAGTTTTTAGTCCCGCCACCTGAGCCCCCCTCAAGCTCAAGTCAGCTGACCTGGGCTCAGTGCCATTGGTTTCTTTTTGCAGTGTAGACCTATCCAAAGTGTCTGGAGAAGCCAGTGGAGTATTCCCCCTTTTTAGAGAAACTACGCCAATAGTGTAACCCCAGGCTGCCCCTGTGCAGCTCTAACTTGCCCTGGGACCATGTAACCCGGAATTAGGAAGCTACAGTTGATTCCCAGCAGCCCACCCTCTCAAGTGAATCAAGAATCAAACCCTAAGGGACTGTGCATGTGGATGCAGAGTTCCGTTGTTAAAGCATCCTGTTATTAGATACTTGAAACTTGCATGAAGGTGCAATAGAATTATCTCTGAGTCCACACTAGGAGTTAGGATTCAGTTAGCTCCAACTAAGCTATAAATGAGGGAACTAAGGTCTGGGCAGAGAGGTTCCACAGGAAAATAAGTAACAGACAAGCTTGTGGAGAACACTTCAGCTGGTAAAATAATATCCAACTCTTATATATCTCTTTTCATCAGCAGATCTCAAAGCACTTTACAGAGGTGGTCAGTGTCCTGATTATATAGATGGGGAAACTGAGAGGTGAAGTGACTAGCCCAAGGTCACCCAGCAGGCTGGTAGCAGAGCTGGGAATGGAACCAAGGTCCTCTGAATCCAGTCCAGTTCTTTATCCAGTAGGCTACACTGGTATTTGTACTGGTATTTTAGTTACTAATTAAGCCAAACCCCCCAAAGGGGGGGGTAAGTTTAGACCATATACTAGTATTTTATAAGGAACAGAGTGGGAATTCTGCCTGCTTACAAATGTGTATTAAAAAAAATCTCTTTTTTGTTTATAGGTGTTTCACTGTGGTATAGGCATATATTCTTTTGTTTAATAAAAAGCAAAACAGGAAACCAGGTTGTTTCTTAAAATAATAATTAAAAAAGCACAGACAAGAAAAGAGTGAGCACAGATAAGAAATAAATATAACTGCAGTTATCAGAATCTACATAGCGATGACTACAAATGACCATCAGAACAAATATAACATGCTGCACTGTACTTAAAATTGCTGCTTTATAGTGTTAATAATGTTCTTAATCCAGACTTTGGACTGATCTAATTTTTTTCTTGTATTTTTAAGTATGAAAAGGCATTTTAATGTAAACCACAAAATTGCATTCTGAGATAACATGCATTACAAAATTTTACTTGTTCACAAAGCCAGAGTAAATAATTTTCTTTGATGGGCAAATAGAATATCATTAATATTTTCATCAGTCATCATGATAGAAGGCAAGTGAGTAGATTTAATAAATTGCCATGATAATTTTGCAGAGCTGTAAGGGTTTTAAGGAAATCACTTGACCCTCACAGTCACAAAGTAATTCAGAATGAAACTCTGCCATTCTCAATTCACTCCATGAGGTAGCTATAGAAAAGCATGTGTTAGGCAAGATCCTGCAATCCTTACTTGGGCAAAACTCCCTTTGAAGTCAATGGAAGTCTTGTCCAACTGAAGAACTGGGCCCTATGATGTATAAGGATACCAAGTGTTAAAAGATCATGATTACGACGTACACCAATGTGTATCATGGATAAAGTTTCATCTTGAATACTGTTTCTTTGCTTTTAATAGTTTGATTCAGATGCTTGACCTTATATGAGAAGAGTTTTTGTGGTTCAGTTCCTTTTTTAATGCTAGTTTTAAAATAAGGAGAAGGGAAATAAATGCCATAGATCAGAAGGGCTTTAAAATCTCATATATCAATGAATTACTTGTGATTTAACTATGTTTTTAAGATAATTTCTAAAAGGTATTTTAAAAAATACTCCATAATATTTTCTTAGCAAGTACTCTCTGTGAAAGCATTTTAGCAGTACCAGGCATTCCAGATTATAGATGGACAGTACCAAATATGCTTTGTTCTATTTTAGGTAATATTCCAAATATGCCTTTGTTACATATATCACACTGCAATGAAGCTGCGTGCATTGAATTTGTATTATGGAAGCACTGGTTGTGACCCATATTTAAGGTTGAGTTTTATTTTGCACCAAAAGCAGGAATTCTACTCTTTTGTTTCATATCAAAATTACAGCATATCTTCCACAAACATACAGTCGTTATTCTTAGTGTAGAATTAATTTTCTGTGAATGTACATTGAGCAAATCATTCAAGCCAACTTTCTATTTCATTTTAGAATGTATGTTGTCCATCATCTTTAAGCCTTACGTGCTTGTGTTGTCAATGGTTTTGGATCTTAAACAGTTCTAGTATATTTTTAAGGCTCTTCAGTTCTACTTTAATTATTTGTTTGTATTTTAATAATAAATCCCTATTTCCAAGGAGTTTATGACTTTGCCATATAACGTTATCTCAGCTAAAATATAGGATCTCAAGAGGGAAGTAATTTCCCCCCAAATTTAAAACAAATCCATTTGCCCATTATAAAGTTTTAACAACAACAACAACCCCAAAACAAACAAAAACTTTTGCAAGCTCTTGTAATGTTAAAAGGCTTGTTAAATGAAAATCTGCATAATGTAGACTGAGTTCTTTTGGTACTTAAAAAAATGTAAACAGCTATTACATACAATATCAGACCAAGTTGATACTGATCTCCATCTCTTGTGAAGGGGAGCTTCCTGCCAGCCTGAATAAGTCTCAGGACACTAACGGTACATCTACACTGCAATAAAAAGCCTGCAGCACCAAGTCTCAGAGCCCAGATTAACTGAGTTGGGCTCGCGGGGCGCTGCCATCTCTCTCTCTCTCTCTGTTGAATTGAAGGGGATTCCAGCTCAAGATTGCAGCTGTGTCTATATGGCTTGAGGAGAGAGGCTGTGTCTCTAGTATGAAAGTCCCAAGCAATTAAGATTTTGAAGGGTATTTATTGGCATAATTTTTTTAAAGTGTTTTCAGTTAATATCCTATGCACTCCAGAGTATTAATTTTTGGATTATGTGAACCAGAGGGGAATGTGCAGTATCTGCTGTTTTCTGACAGATTTATGATGTCATGTCAGTGATGGTACAGTCAGTAAGTTTTTTCTCACTGAAGATTTCTCCAGCATGAAAGTTACATGTAAAGCAGAAGATACGATGGATACATTTGATGAATGTTGGTTTCCAAAAGTGAAATTCTTTAGGGGAGATTTTCTTTAAACTGATGTAGAGAGATCTTTTGGTTCATAAGATCATGTATGCAGCTGTATTGTAGTTGATTAAGTATGGGGGCGGGGATTATTGATGATGATAATGTGGAATTACTGCTTGTCATGTACCTCATGGGGAGGGTTTGATTAGATGTAGGGTTTCTTTTTCTGTCATTGTTAATTTGTTTAGAGGCTACTTTTAGTAAGATATAGTTAATTAATTATAAAAGAAATGCCAGAGGTAGCTGTCTTGTCCATTAATATCATCACTTTTATAGGTTAAGACGATCTCTCTTTTATGTCTTAATTTTTCCTGAGGTGGCAGTTATTTTGAATACAGAGTCAGGCGTAAAAGCTAAAGATTCCCTTCAGAAGCAGGGCGTCTGCTACTTGTGTTCTTTGGATATAGGCTTGTGACATCAAATATGATCTTTACTACACAAAGAACTTGATAGTTGCTGTGGATACCAAAAATATGACTGAGCAATAGTTGTTAGCTGAGATTTGGCAGTTTGCTATTATGAGGCATTAAAATAATTTGCAACAAATAGAGATTGCTGAAAATAGATTTCATGGCTATAAGAGCAACTGACTAGGTACTGTGATAGTTCAAAAAGATGTGAATAGTCTCACAGAGTATCTGCAAATAACCTAATGGAGACCCTCGGAAGATCACTTGCTTGCATGCTTTCATCTAAACCAATCAGCCCCATAGTATTGGAAAAGATTAATCATCAAAATGCAGTAGACATACTAATGACTCCTAAGTGCCCAAGGAGATCATGGATCTTGTATTTAATACACAGATCCATAAACTAGTTTTTCAGGTTGCCTCTAAAACCAATATTCTACATACAAATACTCAACAATGAAAACTAAAAACTAGTGCTTTGGAAATTGCAAGGTCATGACATACAATGGAGTTCTCTCAGAATGTAGCAATCTGTCCATTCTTTCGCCAAATACCATAGGTTGAATAAATAGGCCTCTGTGGATGCAACATTTGGCAGAGGAGATGCCTGTTATCTGTTCCCTCCACCTGTTAACATATTGCTAATTAGGTCTGAGAATGAGGTAAAATGATTCATCCTAGCTGATCTGTTAGTGTCTTTAGTAAATCCTCACACTAGTAAGTACCAACCCATTTGAGGAAGGAGAGGAAAAAAGGAGAAAGAGAGAAATGTTTGAAATAGTACATTAAGATCTCTAGGTTTAGTTTTTTATTACCTTCTTCTAGAAAGTTATTTAGCTATCCGTACATTCTTTGAATTCTCCTGTGTGTATCCAAGACCAGAGATGGAGAAGCCACACCACTGCCATATTTTGGCAGTGGTGTTAAAAAAGATCAGGGGCGGCTCTAGCTTTTTTGCCGCCCCAAGCATGGCAGGCAGGCTGCCTTTGGCGGCATGCCTGCGGGAGGTCCCCGGTCCCACGGATTCGGCGGCATGCCTGCCGGAGGTCTGCTGGTCCCGTGGCTTCGGCGTACCTGCCGCCGAATTCCCACCAAATCCGCGGGACTGGCGGACCTCCCGCAGGCATGCCGCCAAAGGCGGTCTGACTGCCGCCCTCGCAGGGACCGGCAGGGCGCCCCCCGCGGCTTGCCGCCCCAGGCACATGCTTGGAGCGCTGGTGCCTGGAGCCGCCACTGAAAAAGATTTATATGATGTTCTGTAGAAATCACTGTATATTCTTGTCAATGTGACAAGGAGGAAAACACCAGTAATACAGAGTTGTATAGAAGGAGTGACATAAAGGAAGTATGAAAGTTTAACATGCATGGGAATGTGGTAAAGATGAAATTTTAAAAACATAAAATCATGGGGCGGAGGGTTAAATCTTCTAAATTATTGGTTTTGAAGTAAACAATTTATCACATTATTTCTAGTATCCTTGTCCACTGCTGATCAAGGTAAATGCATTGCAGTGTAGTTAATAGAAAAGTAGCCACAAGAAAATTCAAATGTGACAGACGCATGCAAATATTTTAATTTACCTCACCAAAAAAAGCTAGGATTTTATTTCTTAAAAATCAAGAACCATTAGATATGTTACGCTACCATAACACAAATTAATAATCTGGATAATTCAAATGTATGCCCCAATCTTCTGAAGGTTTACTCATGTACTTAATTTTACACACTGTAAGCATGTGTAAATCTCTGAGTGATCAGGGCCTGTTCAGAGGGAAAAGGCAAGAGAAACTGGGATGAACAAAAATGGTACCACTTACCTAATTCATGGATGCTGACATTTTGCATTATTGAGAGATGTGTTGGCAACTTGTTAGAAGCCTGACAGCTGCATTTTATTTATATATAAATGTTAACATATTATCAACAGTAAACCCACATAATCTTAATGTTTGCATGTGCTTCCTTTGCTTATCTTTTAAAATAGATTAATAGAAATTGGGGTGGAATTCAACTAGGTAATCATAAAAATCAGAAAGAAGACTAGGGGCTCTTGCTTGCTGGCCTGTTAGAGCCATTTGTCTTTAATTAGACACATCTCCATGTCAATTATAGTGAATTAGGGTCTCACCCATAGCCCAGAGAGAGCTGGGTCAGCTTCCCCCCGTTACCTCCTAGATCCATCCCTCCACTCTAAGGGCACCACTTGGAGCAGGGATTACCCCACCTTCTGGGATGGGGTAGTGAGAAGGAGCTGAGTCGGGCTGCCCTCAAACGCACCCCTTGGATCCATCTGTCCATTTGCTAGCGCACCTGCATTATGATTCACTGTTTAATTACATGATCACATACAGGACTACTGCCTCATTCTCTGCACAGAAAGGATGCACAAGGGACCAGCATTAAGGTTGCACAAACAACCATCAATCTGAATTTCCTAACTTTCAATGCTGTACTTGGCAATGTAAATAATGTTCTTTTAACATAAGGGCTTGGGGAGTTTTTTGTTGGGGGAGCTGATTTCGTGTTGGGGTTTTTTTGGTTTGTTTTGGGGTGGCGTATGTATTACTGTATGCTCTGAGGTTCCTTCTTGGGGGTTCCCAGTCCAACTCCTCTTCTGCCCTCATTGCCACAGCCTTAATGGTCAGTGTTTCAGGCCTTAAGGTCTGCAGATTATCTATGGGTATGTCTACACTGCAATTAAAAACCTGCAGCTGGCCCATGGCAGCTGACTTGGGCTTGCTGGGCTCGAGCTGTGGGACTATTCAATTTCAATGTAGATGTCCGGGCTCTAGGACCCTGTGAGGTGGGAGAGTCCCAGATCTTGGAACATCTATACCGCAATTAAACAGCCTCACTGCCCGAGCCCCACGAGCCCAAGCCTGCTGGCATGGGCCTGCCACAGGTGTCTAATTGCAGTGTAGATAGGGTTGCTAACACTCCAAGATTAATTCCTGGAGACTCCCAGCCAAAGATTAATCTTTAATTACAGATTATGTCATGTGATGAAATCTCCAGGAATATATCCAACCAAAATTGGCAACCCTAAGTGTAGACATACCCTATGACTCTCCAGGAACACCTCCTTTTGATCTACTGGGTAAGTCCTGCAGGTGGTCCTTTTGTGAAACTCCTGTAACTCAGGTTAGGAGTGCTGCCAATGATCATGCCAGATGTACACATAACTGGGGTGGTGTTTGCAAGGATCTACAAAACACCATTTACTGTATTTTGACGCTGATCTACTTATACACAGACCGCAAAGCAGCATCGACAAAACAAGTAATTTCAGTATCTGTCTCAGATATGAGTGCTTGAATTTTACAGATATTACTTTTGTATTCAGCTAGAAGAAAAGGGAAGGAAGGTGATTTATTGCTCGGCACTTGCATAATACAGAATGTACTCTACTGTGTAAAAGGTTAGTGTAATTGCGTTAGTCCTCTGATACATAAATGGTATGTTTAGGTGCGTAAATAGTTATGTGCCTCACAGAATTATAAAAATAGGAGAAACGAGTTACAAATGAGTAACACTGAAATCTTCTGACAGGTTTCAGAGTAGCAGCCGTGTTAGTCTGTATCCGCAAAAAGAACAGGAGTACTTGTGGCACCTTAGAGACTAACAAATTTATTAGAGCATAAGCTTTCGTGGGCTACAACCCACTTCTTCGGATGCATATAGAGTGAAACATATATTGAGGAGATATATATACACACATACAGAGAGCATGAACAGGTGGGAGTTGTCTTACCAACTCTGAGAGGCCAATTAAGTAAGAGAAAAAAACTTTTGAAGTGATAATCAAGATAGCTCAGTACAGACAGTTTGATAAGAAGCAAGTGTGAAAATACTTACAAGGGGAGATAGATTCAATGTTTGTAATGGCTCAGCCATTCCCAGTCTTTATTTAATCCTGAGTTGATTGTGTCTAGTTTGCATATCAATTCCAGCTCAGCAGTCTCTCGTTGGAGTCTGTTTTTGAAGTTTTTCTGTTTTAAGATAGCCACCCGCAGGTCTGTCATAGAATGGCCAGACAGTTTAAAGTGTTCTCCCACTGGTTTTTGAGTATTATGATTCCTGATGTCAGATTTGTGTCCATTAATTCTTTTGCGTAGAGACTGTCCGGTTTGGCCAATGTACATGGCAGAGGGGCATTGCTGGCACATGATGGCATATATCACATTGGTAGATGTGCAGGTGAACGAGCCCCTGATGGTATGGCTGATGTGATTAGGCCCTATGATGATGTCACTTGAATAGATATGTGGACAGAGTTGGCATCGGGCTTTGTTACAAGGATAGGTTCCTGGGTCAGTGTTTTTGTTCAGTGATGTGTGGTTGCTGGTGAGTATTTGCTTTAGGTTGGGGGGTTGTCTGTAAACGAGGACAGGTCTGTCTCCCAAGATCTGTGAGAGTAAAGGATCATCTTTCAGGATAGGTTGTAGATCTCTGATGATTATCACTTCAAAAGTATTACTCTTGATTATCACTTCAAAAGTTTTTTTCTCTTACTTAATTGGCCTCTCAGAGTTGGTAAGACAACTCCCACCTGTTCATGCTCTCTGTATGTGTGTATATATATCTCCTCAATATATGTTTCACTCTATATGCATCCGAAGAAGTGGGTTGTAGCCCACAAAAGCTTATGCTCTAATAAATTTGTTAGTCTCTAAGGTGCCACAAGTACTCCTGTTCTTTTTACTGAAATCTTCTGTTGTAAGAAATACAATCTTTTTTCTTCCTCTTTGGAGGATTTGGAATCTCTGATAGAGATTGGTGAAAAGAATATTAAATTTGCCAAATAACAGCAATATTTGTTTCATTTGGCTAGTTAAATATTGCCTGAATAATAGATGCCAGACTCTGGTTGTCTGTCCCCTGTTGACTGCTGCTTGAGAAAAACAGCAGTGATTATTGCTGTCAGCAGGGGGTTTGAACTGCGTGGAGCCTGCTGAGTTCTTCTCCATCTGACTATATTAGGGTAACAGAAAAATGTACCCTGCTACCTTGTGCTCTGCAAAAGAGAGTGGGAAGAGAATCCTCCCAGCTTGTCTCCCACCCCTTTCCCTAGGCATCTGTGACAGAGACTGAAAGAAAGAGGAGTCTTTCCATAACAACCCCCCTCTGGTGGTGCAGCAGAGAGGGCTGCTAACGAGTTAATTGGCAGGGTTTAAAAACAAACCATTTAAAAACAAACCAACCAAACCCAATTTGCTCTGTGGAATTTCAATCCTAAAAGACCACTGCTTCTGCAAGACAGAAGGATAGACATCCCCATGAGAGCACCATGGGCAGATTAAGGCGATCTTCGGCTTCTTGAAGATCCAACCCCTGTCTCCTGGGCCCATTCTCCACCTAGAGTGGCAGTGAGGCCTCCTTGAGTCAGGGGCATCAGCATGAAGTCCCTTCCACCCCCTGGAGTACTAAGATAGTCTCTCTCTCTCCTGTTGGGAGTAGCAAGGATCTTCTTGCCTCCCTAGAGAGGCAGGTATGACAGCAGAGGGAACCCAGCAGCTGGTGTATCTGCATGGATAGATGGACGAGGACTGCTGCATTTACCTCTGGCCACACACAGTCCTCTGCTGATGTACTGTTGGCAGGACACCCCAGAGCAGGGGCCTTGAAGTAAACACCCCATTGAGAAAGTCTATTGTTTAAGACTCTTTGCAGACTCACAGAGAGGTTACAAATTCAGTTAACACTCAGCTCACATATTCAACCTTTTCTTTGCAAACAGGAGGGCCAAAACCTTTTTTTTTTTTTTTTTTTTTTTTTTTAAATGAAAGCTGAGATTCTGATCTCATCATGTGACTCCAGGAACTGGGTCTCTAAAAGCAGGTCAATAGTGCCTATACCTTAATCTGGCCCTGTGACAAGTTGGGGGTGGGGCCAGCCAGCTGTCTTTGGGGAGGAGGGGATTGGGGAAGTTCTTATCCCCTTCCACCTAGTTGAGATTTTAACAAAGTTACACTCCAAGAGAATTTTTTTCTCAGGCATCCTCCTCTTCATCCCAGAGACTAGAGGAGTTGATCCTGAGGAGTTAAATTACGATTTGAATACAAACATCAGTTAATTTGTTCACATCAGTAATTTCTGACAGCTAATAAAACACTGCCATAATGTTTATATTCCTCACACTATGTTGTTAGTTAAAGAGCACAAATTCAAGGATTTCAGATAATTAATGGAAGATGTATAAATATTTTTATTGGGTTTCTAACAAACTGGTCCAATGATATGATGTTCTATATGTTAATACCATAAGCAGAAGAGGAGTGTGTATATAGAGAACAGTCACAAAGAGCATAGGAATAGGAATAATATGGTGTTGTATAACAAATCAAAAAATAATTCTCAGGTCTTCCCAGCTCCATTTGTTTGTGGCATGAAAACTAATACTGTCAGTTTAAGTAGCATTAATCTGATGAACAAGTGCGAAAAACTTTCCCTTAACAATTAAATCTAGGATGAAGGACATTCAATTTTAAAAACGTTAATTTTAAACTTAGAAAGTGGCCAATACTTTTACAGAATGTTTTCTGGCTTCACTCCATGGTAAATTTTATATCTAGCTATATGCTGTTAGCTTTAAGGAAACAAATCTTTAGAATATCACTAGGGTGGTTCAGCCAGAAACAGCAGCCTTTTTTCTTTGATTTAAATATTCCAAATAGCTTGTTTAACAACTACAAATTTGTTCATGTTATGAAAAGTGGAAATATTCCAAAAATGATTTAAAAATCTCTTAACAAGAAACAGCAAGCAGGTGCTGGAGCTCTTACTGTGTAACAGTACGAGCTGCTCGGCTGCTATAGAAAGTTCTGGATTCTGTTGAGACACAGAAGGGGAATTTGAAATACTTTTAATTGCTTCAGAATTATGAAATGTCTTGACCTGGCCTTCCCTTCTAAGCTTTTATCTGCAACCTTTTCTTTGTTCTTTCCTGTACACAAGCTGATCGTCAGTTGCCCTCCTTCCATCTGCTCCTTGGTACCTCCCCAAACTGTTGGTTAATGGACTAGAAATTCTGTCTGTTATTAAAAGAGCTACACAGTAAGCAGTGGGGGGGTGGGAAAAAGAATGAGAAGTTAGATTCTAGGGGTCAATTGGCACTTTGTTCTTCCACCTCTACCCATTTTCCTCAAGGTCAGCCATAATTTTGTGCCTGATATTTTTGTTGAGAGTGAGATATTTTTCAGGGCCCCTGTGTTTGAAAGCAAAGGGGTAAAAGAATCCTGTGACTCAGTCAGAACTGCATTTAGCCTTCATGTAACTACACGGATTCCAAAATGGTTTTGGAGAACTCCCACAGCACTGCACAGTCTCACTGGAATTTGTACTACCTTGTGTTGTTTCACAGAACTGGAAGGGACCTCAAGAGGTCATGTAGTCCAATCCCCTGCACTCATGGCAGAACTAAGTATTATCTAGACAATTCCTGGCAGGTATTTGTCTAATCTGCTCTTAAAAATCTCCAATGATGGAGATTCCACAACCGCCCTAAGCAATTTATTCCAGTGCTTAACCACTCTGACAGTTAGGAAGTTTTTCCGAATGTCCAGCCTAAACCTCCCTTGCTGCAATTTAAGCCCATTGCTTCTTGTCCTATCCTCAGACGTTAAGAACAACAATTCTTCTCCCTGCTCCTAGTAACAAACCTTTCATGTACTTGAAAACTGTTATGTCCCCTCTCAGTCTTCTCTTCTCCAGACTAAACAAACCCAATTTTTTCAATCTTCCCTCATAGGTCATGTTTTCTAGACCTTTAATCATTTTTGTTGCTCTTCTCTGGACTTTCTCCAATTTGCCCACATCTTTCCTGAAATGTGGCTCCCAGAACTGGACACAGTACTCCAGTTAAGGTCCAATCAGGGTGGAGTAGAGCGTAAGAATTACTTCTCCGTGTTTGCTTACAACACTCCTACTAATACATCCCAGAATGATGTTTGCTTTTTTTTTTTTCCAACAGTGTTACACTGTTGACTCATATTTAGCTTGTGATCCACTATGACCACCAGATCCCTTTCCACAGTACTTCTTCCTAGGCAGCCCATTTTGTATGTGTGCAACTGATTATTCCTTCCTAAATGGAGTATTTTGCATTTCTCCTTATTGAATTTCATCCTGTTTACTTCAGACCATTTCTCCAGTTTGTCCAGATCATTTTGAATTATATCTGTTTGCTTCATCTGTTAGTGTAGAAGGAAAACTTAGAAAAGTGTCTGCAGGATACAGTGTTTTAAAAAGATTACTATTCAGCAGTTTTGCAAAGAGGCATCAGCAGCTATTATCAAGGTCAATTGCAAAAGGAAAGCAGGATTCCCCCCTTCCATTTCATAAATGAAAAGAGCAAATTTGAATTAGTAGTTCTTGTTTTGTTTCTGAACATTGTGTCTAAAATAGTAACATATTCATACACAAACTAATTTTAAACATTGTTTATTACCTGTCTTACACTGATGAAAGCCCTAAACTTCAAAGTGTAGGCTGAAACTGCCTTTAAACTGCATGAATTTCTTAGGTATTGTAGGGACCATCAGGCAGTAATGTTTTAAAATAGGATTGCAGACTTAACTCTGAATTTCCTGGCCTTGATGGTTTAAGACAGACCCTTAACATTATTTTATTGATTTTTGTTGTTGTTGTTGTTCTCTGTTACTCTGTTATTTAAGTTGTATTGAAGTTGCTTGGTTTATTTTATATATGATGTTGTACGAGTAAGTTGATTAATGCAGTATAAAATCTTGTTGTCCTGCAATTACCTGTATCATTGTGTGTTGCTATTTATGGATACTTGAGTCCAAATTCTAACCAAGTACATCTTAAAAGAGTCCCTTATGGGCAGAGAAAGTGCACATCATAGATTTCCTCCTGATTCTGGCTTCCCTACAAAATCAATGAAGAGGCTACTCCTCAGGGCCTCTGCAACTGGAACATAGGAATTGCTGTGCTGTTTCACACCTGAGGTCCATCTTGTCCAGTGTGCTGTTCATGACAGTAACCAATGCCAGATGCTTCAGAGGAAGGAGTACAAATTATGCAGTAGGCAAATGCTGGATAATCTGCCCCCATGTACAATAAGACTCTTAAAATAATTAGTGATTGGCTTAAACCCTGAAGCGTAAGTTTTAGAACCAAGAATCCTGATGCCCTGCATCCACTACTGTTTCACAAATACTTGTGTAACCCATTGGCAATATGTGTCTTGCATCTGCCTGTATGGGCTGGTCAGCATAGAGGATGACAGCATGCTTTCTCCCACTAATTTTTCCTATAGCTAAAGGCCCTACTTAATTCGTGATATTGCGGATCGCGCAATATTATGCTTCCACTACAATTTTATAAGCTGGGCGTCTGACAGCAGGAGCCCCAGCCACCTGCCTCCTGGCAGCTGAGGCTCCTGCTGTCAGCCCCAACCAGCTGGTGGCCAGGGTCCCGCTGTCAGCCTGTGTATTAATGACTGTAATATAGCTGCATCAAAATGTCTGGTTATCAAAAAAAATAGCAGGCAGAATATAATACTTGAGTGTTCATATTGTTCCAGTAATTTTTTCTTAAACAAATAGGTCTACTTTGGCTTTCCCAAATTACCGCAATTAATAAAGGTCCATTATTACTTTTCCGTGATTTTCCCATGTCTTGTTCACTACTCAGCCACAACTATTTGACAATCATCCCACAATTCAAGTAGGGCCTTACCTGAAGTGGAAGAGGTCTGTTTTTGAGATCTGAAGTTTGTAGTTCAAAACGCTCCTGATTTTCCGTCTGGGGGTGGGGGAGGGATTGAAAAAAATATGCGTGTGTGTGTGTATGTATGTATATACTATAGAGTTTGTGTAAGGAGCCAGGAGTAATTGTTGGAATTATTTTGTATTGAAAACCCATTATTTATAAATGAATTTGGATATTGTGTTAATATTAGTTTTACGTTTGCATTTTTATTATTTGTATTTGGTTAATAGGAGTGTTCCTTTAAGAACAGGGTGTATAGCCTGAAAACAATGCTTGGGAGAATTTGTCTGTGTATAGAAAGTGGGAAATCCTGCATGTGTAAGCTTCAGATAGACCAGAACTTCATTTAATAAACTTACTTATCGTGACAGCAATACTGATTCTCAGCATCAGCACTTATAAGTAGGGTGACCAGATGTCCCGATTTTATAAGGACAGTCCCGATTTTGGGGGCTTTTTCTTATATAGGCACCTATTACCCCCCACTCCCGTCCTGATTTTTCACAGTTGCTATCTGGTCACCCTACTTATAAGGAACTGGATGCCTCCAGATACTGCTAATGAGTTATAGACCCTATCATCCAGGAATGTGCACGAGGGGGGGCAAGCAGGGGCAGCGACCGACACTCCCACACCCCACCCCCACCCAAAATCTCTGTGTGTTCCTGAAGTCTGGTGAGGGAGGAAGCAACAGGGCGGCTGCCGGCTGAGCTCCTCCTCCCCCTACCCCTACAGCGGCAGCCTGCTGCTTCTCCTTCCCTGCTGTTGGAGTCCCACCTGTTGCCTCTGCCTCCAGCCCCTGACTCCACTAAAGCTTATGCTCTAATAAATTTGTTAGTCTCTAAGGTGCCACAAGTACTCCTGTTATTTTTGCGGATACAGACTAACACGGCTGCTACTCTGAAACCTGACTCACCTCAGTAGGCATCTGCAAAGCAGGCAGCAGTGTGGGGGACTCCAGCAGCAGGGAAGGAGAAGCAGCAGGCTGCAGCTGTAGGGGTGGGGGAGGACCTGCAGCCAGCTGCCCTGCTGCTTCCTCCTTGCCCTGGTTGCAGGGACACAGAGAGTGCCTGCTGCAGGGGGAGCTGCTGCCTCCTCGCTGCTGGGCATCCCTGCCAGAGGCGTCCCGAGAAATGCGGGGGGAGGGGAAAGGGTGTCATGCTAACCTTTCATTTGTGTATGTTTAACGTGCCCCTCCAAAAATATTCAAATTTAAATTCATGCGCACGCCCCTGCTATCTCCAGTTAGTCACCAGTTTGAATCCTGTTTAGCAGGGATTAAAAATTGTTCTCTTGGATGTTTGGTAGTCACTCTATGAGATGTTTGGTCCCAGTTCTACCTCTCATACTGCAAGCTCACCACTATGCTTTGCACTAGATTATAAACTTGTCATGGCAGGAACTCTCTCTTACTATGTATTTGTATAGTATCTAGCACAAGGAGGCGCCAGTCTCAGCTAGTTCCTCCAGTGAGAACTGCTGTGAGGCCCAAAATTGCCTGATTCAATATATGCTTGACAACATTGTGATTGTCACACAGACACATCAGGAGTGAGCAAGGAACATTCAAAAAACAGAAGACAGACCAAAAAGCATGATTTAATCTTTTAAAAAAAATAATCTCATGATTTTTGCGGGGTCTGATTTATGATCGTTGAACTTTTGTGGTTGGCAATACTGTGTTTCTCATTTTAGAGGCTTTGATCATGAATGTTATGTAAATAAAAAGTTAATTTTAAGATCCAATAATATTATTATTTTATTTATTACTTCCTTAAATTTTCTACATAGATTCTTTTTGCAGTGTATATCTTTCAGTCAACTATACAATTTTCCCCTTTTCTCTTTTCTATGATAAAAATATTTGTCTCCTAAAGGGAACTTAACTTTTTTTGTTTTTGACCAGGCTGAATACATGAAGAAGCCAAGAACCACTTGTATATTCAGATTTATTTCTAAATCTTTGATTCTTGCTTGTTGGTTTTTTCAGTTTTATATGTCCAAATCCCACTACTGTACAATATTAAGAAATACTCACATTTTCACTCTTCATATCTCAGGCATAAGGTATGCAAGCAGACACTCCATGTGTGACTCTGGTCTTGTTAAAAACCCAGTTCACGAGCAAAAGTAAAGATGGTAGGAAATCAATCCTACTGTTAAATGGCTTACAGATTTGTTTGTTCTTCAGTTAGATAAAAATTGAGGCTGAGTGGATTCTAGTATTTCATAGAATCATAGGATTAGAAGGGACCGCAAGGGTCATCTAGTCTAACCCCCTGCCAAGATGCAGGATTTGTTGTGCCTAAACCATCCAAGACAGATGGCTATCCAGCCTCCTTCTGAAAACTTGCAGTGAAGAAGCTTCCATAACCTCCCGGGGCAGTCTGTTCCATTGTCTTACTGTTTTTACAGTTAGGAAGTTTTTCCTGTGATTTAATCTAAATCTGCTATGCTGTTGTTTGAACCCATTGCCTCTTGTCCTGCCCTCTGTGGCAAAAGAGAATAACTTTTCTCCATCTTTTTTATGGCAGCCTTTCAAATAGCTGAAGACCGCTATCATGTCTCCTCTTAATCTCATCATTTCGAAACTAAACATACCCAGTTCCTTCAGCCTTTGCTCATATGGCTTGCATTCCATTCCTTTGATCATGTTTGTCGCTCGCCTCTGGATCCATTCCAGTTTCTCTACATCCTTTCTATAGATTGGTGACCAAAATTGGACACAGTATTCCAGCTGAGGCCTAACCAGCACCAAATAGAGCAGTACTATCACCTCCTGTGACTTGCATGCTATGCCTCTCTTAATGCAACCTAAAATTGCATTTGCTTTTTTTGCAACAGCATCGCGTTGCTGACTCATGTTGAGGTTGTGATCCACCACAGCTCCCAGATCCTTTTCAGCAATGCTGCTGCCAAGCCAGTTTCCCCCCATTCTGTATTTGTGCATTTGGTATTTCTTTTCTAAGGGTAGCACCTAACACTTATCTTCGTGCAATTTCATTTTATTGTCTATAGCCCGGTTCTCCAATTTATCAAGATCTCTCTGAATTTTATCTCTATCCTCCAAAGTATTGGCAACCCCCCTAGCTTTGTGTCATCTAAAAACTTGATCAGTATGCTCTCTATACCTACATCCATGTCATTAATAAAGATGTTAAACAGCACCCAAACCCAGAACAGATACCTGTGGAACCCCCCCTTGAGACCTCCCTCCAATTCGACATCATTTCATTAATAGTTACTCTTTGTTTGTGGTTGTTTAACCAATTATGTATCCATTTAATGGCAGTTCTGTTGAGCCCACACTTCTCCAGTTTACTTATCAGAATGTCATGTGGGTCTGTGTCAAAAGCCTTGCTGAAGTCCAGGTATATTATGTTCGCCACATTCCCCTTATCCACTAAATCAGTTTCCCTGTCAAAGAAGGAAATCAAGCTGGTTTGGCATGATTTGTTCTTGGTAAATCCATGCTGGCTGCTAGTGACCATCCCTTCATTCGCCAGGTATTGCAAATTGAATGTTTTATACATTGCTCTAGAAGCTTCCCAGGTATTGAAGTCAGGCTGACGGGTCTATAGTTTCCCGGCTCCTCCTTTTTCTCTTTTTTAAAGATGGGCATTACATTAGCCCTTCTCCAGTCTTCCAGGACCTCTCCTGTCATCCATGAGTTTGTAAATACTATTCCCAGTGGCTCTGAGATTTCTTCAGCTAATTCCTTCAGTACCCTCAGGTTAATAGCATCCAGCCCCGCTGATTTGAATTCATTCAAATTGATCAGAAGATCTCTGACATGTTCTTTACTTTTTCCAATCTGCATCCCTTCCCCTTTATTGTCTGTGGTAACGTTGAAAGTCGTCCAGTCACATGTTACTTTATTTTTTTAGAAGTCTGAAGCAAAGTAGGCATAGAGCAGCTCTGCCTTCCTATCATCTTCCATTACCAGCTCACCTTCTCCATTGAGCAACGGACTCACCGCATCCTTGATCTTTCTTTTTTGTCTGACATATTTGAAGAACCCCTTTCTGTTGTCTCTAACATTTCGTGTCAGCTATAACTCATTCTTGGCCTTGTCTTTCCTGATTTTGTCCCTATACGCTCATGCTATTCCTATGTATGCTTCCTTTGTGACATGTCCCTCCTTCCATTTCCTGTATGTATCCCTTTTGGATTTTAGATAGCTAAAAAGTTACTTGTGCAGCCACATTGGCCTCCTGTGGCTCTTGTTATCTTTTTTCTGAATAGCTTGATGTTAAGCCTTTAGTATTACATCTTTTAAGAACTGCCAGCCCCCTTTGACTCCTTTTCTTCCTAATTGGTCTTTCCATGGGACCTTGCCTATTTCTCTGAGTCGAGTGAAATCTGCCTTTCTGAAGCCCAGTGTCCTTGTTTTGCTGTTCCCATATCCTCCTTTCCATAGGACCTTGAATTCTATCAGATCATGATCACTTCCTCCCAAGTTCCTGACTACCTTCACGTTCGCAACTAATTCATCCCTGTTGGTCAAAACCAGATCCAAAATGGACGATCCCCTAGTTGTTTCCTTAACTTTCGCAACTAATTCATCCCTGTTGGTCAAAACCAGATCCAAAATGGACGATCCCCTAGTTGTTTCCTTAACTTTCTGAATCAGAAAGATGTCCCCTAAGCATGCTAAGAATTTGCAGGATGTATTATGTTTTGCTGCAATAGTCTTCCAACAGATATCAGGGAAGTTAAAATCCCCCATTAATACTAGCTCATGTGTGTTAGCTAATCTTGTTACCTGCTTGTAGAATAACTCATCCACTTCCTCTTCCTGATTTGGTGGTCTATAATAGAGTCCCACCATAACATTGCTACTGTTCTTTTCCCTTGTTATCCTCATCCAGAGACTCTCATTAGGTCTGTCGCTCACTTCCCCTTGGACCTCGGAGCAAGCGTATACATTCCTGACGTACAGCGCAACACTTCCTCCTTTTTTCCCAAACCTATCCTTTCGGAACAAGCTATATCCCTCAATGCTGGTACCCCAATCATGGGAATTGTCCCACCAAGTCTCTGTGAAGTCAATGAAGTCATTTTATTTAAATTTAGCACAAGAGTTATTGAAATATTTGTAAAAGAGAAATATGTGCATTAGTGCTGAGGACTGGGCAGTGTTTTAGGGTAGACCAAATATTTTTAGTTATAAATCCATGAAAAATATAGCTGTATAAGGGAAATGCTGGTTGGGCACATAAAACTATTTTTGTTTTTAAATCTACTATAGAAACTTCACTCTGCCTTTCTAGAGCTAATCTTCCTCCTCCTCTCTCCTTCCTGCGCCATGAGATGCTACTTAAGACACATTCAAGGCTCCAATAGCCCTCTGTACTGTGCTGTTTGCCAGATTGACTATCGTGTTGTGTTTCTATAACTTAATGTTTTTATGAGGATAGATTGTTGGCCTATCACTCACCGCCCAACCTGGAGGACCAGTGGACTGGACTGCTTTTTGTCTGGTCCCCTACTGTTTGACCTGTCTGACATGAGTGGCCCTACCAGGAGTTATAGCTTCCACTGGCATAGCTCGGAGGGTAATTGGAACACACAAGCCTTCCCACCATGTCAAGGTGCAGTCCCTAGGGAAAGTTTTCAAGAGCTACTAGAAAACTAATTTCTGGGGAGTTGTAATTACAGCTTTATTAGGAGTTCTCTCTTTTTCAGTGCCATACATATACACCCACTCCACTAGTAAACAGAGATCCTGTATCTAACAAAACGTGTCTGCTCAGGTCAGAATTTCAGGCATGCGTTTAGCAATTATTTTCTGTTGTTATTTGTCTTATTTCATCTCCTTTGTATTTAAAGATTTTTTATAATTTATATGAAGATGAGGGTCTTGTATAAATGCAAGTGTACAAATGAGTCTCCCAGGCATATTTTCCTTTTAAATAATGTGCCAACACTTAGATATTACTTTCCAATAGTACCTCTTTCTCTCACTTTCTTTCAGAAATAACCAATATCTCTTTCCGCAGGTGCATATCATTGGCATTTTGTCACATCTCAGATTAAATCTCCACTTTGATCCGCAGTTGAATCTGTCCCTTTTTGCCACCTAAGATTCAGCTCTTCAAGAGTCTGTCCTTGTGCAGAGCATTTGCTACACTATTTAAATACTGTAATCTTAAAAAGGATAAAATTTTCTTCTCATCTTTGTCTTTCTCTGATTTTGATAAGTGTGTGAGGTTAAAATAGACTTTATTGGAGCTCCATTGTCACTAAAATGACCAACCAGAAAAGATTATGACAAGGTGCAAAATACTCTGACAACAGAACATACTTAGAGCCCATTATCTATGACTTACTTTGTGTTTTCAGTTTGCAGTCTTTGTAGGCCATGCTTATTTCCTCGAGTATGCTGTTGGCTGTACAATTCATTTCCTACAAAGGGACACTCATATGGATTCACTCTGTATCCTGACATGAGTGTAAACATTCTGAAATATGTGTTGGAGAGTCCGAGTAGCGCATTAGTTAAGCGCAAAGGGCTGGGAAAGAAGAGATCTGGGTTCTGTTTTCTTCTTTGAAACTGGCTGGCTGTGTGACCTTGAGCAAGTCAATGAACATTTCTGTGCTTCAGTTTCCCTCTGTGATGGAGCTTATAATACTAAACCACCTTTCTAAAGCACTGTGTGATCTTTGGATAAAAAAGCACATGGAATGTATTATTATTATACAGGATGGCAGACATCCAGATCTTAATTATCCTTGTTATTCCAGCTGTAGGTCCAGGCAGTTGGTTTAGCAGTCTGGTTTTTGTTTCTATCCTAACTTTCCTCTGTTCTCCTATTTTTAAATCTAATACTGCAAATTAGAAAATGCATTTTTATCCCATCACCTACACTACATGTACCTATAGCTCTTGTTTATTAAACAAAAAACAATAAATATTGTTGATATTGAATTATGAATAATGAATTAAACAATTAATTGACTGTTGATAGTGAATAATAAATTATACCATCAGCTTACACTCTGATTACTCAAATGGTGAAGTAACACTTCCCCAGGAAACACAGAAGTATATCATACAGGAAAAGATCAAAGGCAATGGTTATTTCATTATCATTGGATTTGATCATTGTATGTGTTGCTTGATCACCCACAGTAAAATTGATAAAAAGACAGTGTGAAATTGCCCTAATTCATATTCAGTTTCAGTTTCTTTATGTCATTTAGAAACACTAAACAAAGCTAGCTTTAATAACATAAAAAAAAAAAAGCACTTGTTCTCCTTGGAAATACATTCACAAAGGATACCTATTGAGTTTACCTAGATTATTTAAACAAAAAATGTCAGCTTAATTCGTGTAGTCAGTTTAATTGAAGGCTCGTTTTATTTTTCAAGCTGTGTTGTGTTGTAAACAAAATATGATGTGCCTGCTTTCAGAAGTTCAGAATATTTTATAAATGTTCTGGCTTTTAGCACGAACAGTTTATCCTTAATCAAGAGATGGATTATTGTGAGGCTGCTGAAAATGCAGCTTGATCCATTAGCCAGCTTGAAGAGGGTGGAAACTTATATTATCGTCTCTCCCACCACCATTCCGATGTTAACAACTTCACCTCCTGAGCTTCTGGGCCAGAGATCAAGAATCCTGAGCTTTCTCCCAAACTGCAGCTTAAAGTGCTGAGTCTGTACTTTCCAATCTGCTAATTTAAATACATATGTAATATGATTTTATTCTGTAATTTTTTACATATGCATATTGACACTCCTCTCTTTCTTTCTTTTTTCTCTGACCCCTTCTCTTACATTGAATTACTAGGATATGCTGTCCTTTAATTTTAGGGAAAGACATTTCTCCAAAACAGTCATTTTAAATATCAATAGTAAAGTGCATGGTGTTTTATAACACTAGAGAAGACAAACTCCTCATGTTTCCTTTTTACCACGAGGGCTCTCTTCACCCCCTTTCCCCTCTCCCTCAACACCCAACAGTGCAGAAGCCCTTGCTCCTCTACATGATTCTGGCTCCATGGAGTTAGCGGGGACTAGGGTGACCAGATGTCCCAATTTTATAGGGACAGTCCCGATTTTTGGGTCTTTTTCTTATATAGGCTCCTATTACCTCCCACCCTCTGTCCCGATTTTTCACACTTGCTATCTGGTCACCTTAGAGGGGACTAACTGACCTCTTGATTCTCTCTCCTTTCTCCACCACAAATCTACAGGGGAATGGAATGCAAGTTAATGCAGTTGAAAGCAATATTCTGTGAAGGCCCCTCTGCTTTAGAACTCCTTTGTCCCTATGTTGTGACAGAGCCCAGATTTAGGCCATGATTCAGTGAAGTACGCATGTGCATGATTAAGGCCATCCCTGTTCAGTAAAGTACTTGCTTTACTTTAAGCATGTGTTTAAGTGCTTTGCTGAATCAGGTTCTAAATTAGAAAAATGAACCAAAACCTGGTTCTAGTGAAGTCTATGGCCAAACTTTTCTCATGGACTTACAAGGAACTCAAGATCTGGCTGTGAAAAGGCTATCTCCTATTGTGTGTCACACATAATACTTTCAAAATTAGAATGATTATAATGTGTTTGCTGGAACGGTTCATTTGATAACTTCATCTTCCTTAAGTAGGCAGCTCAAAGAGATGCCTCTTCATATCTTTCCATTCTTACTAGAAATGGACTCAAGCTGTAAACTTCAGTGAGGTTTAGATCTGGGGTTCTGGTTTATCCTATCTCTAGTTCTTACATAGGGTAGACTTGGTTTTCTCTGGCAGTATATTTTATACATTAAATTGTACCTAATATATGGAAGGAACACCACAAGAACCAATATCCATAAAGCTGTTACTAGTATTATGAACAATATGTTGTACCTTCTTTGCCCTGGTGGTTTGGAGTATTGCTATTTGTTTTTCACATATAAAGGTTAGCAACGTTTAATTAAACTTTCAAGAAAATTGGAAGATAAGATTTCCGTAGTCTCATCTGGTTCTTCCAGAGCACTCAGTTATAATCTGGAATGCCTGATCTCACCATCGCCCTTCTTTGGTGTAGTTTCAGAATCGCTGGTATAACATGAATGTGTTTTCTCAGGAGCTGTGTAAAAATGACAGTTTGGGAAGAAAAAAAAAAGTTACAAGTTATACTAATCTTTTACAATGCTTTCTTATGGAAGAATTAGTACATGTTGTAATGATGTGCTTTGTGTGTGCTAAAATGATTGCAGTTTGCTTTAATGCAGATATCTGTCAAAATTCTCTCTTTCAAGTTTCTGTCTATATTTTTTTAAACAAGAGACTAGATCTCTGAAAATGTGAGAAATACTGGTAAGTGTGCCATGAGGGGACTGAAGGGAAATCCGGAAGAGGTAATGTTTCACAGGAATGCCTTCACATCGATGGCACTGTTCTGAGAAAGCCTCTGAATCAGTGCTGATTTAAACACTGAAATCGAATCCTAGAAATATAACCCTCATGAGCACAATACTTGGGTAAACATTAAAATGTAACAGAGGGAGGAATGAGAGTAAATTTGTCTTCATAAGTAGAAAAATAAAATGTGGATGGGGCTTGGAAAGGCACCAAAAACCTAATACATTTTACAGTATGTGAAAGCAAATTAAAACATGCCGGAAACTAAATTTGTAAACAGTGAAAAGTCATTGTTTAAATTTATACATTCTTAATTGGATTGCTCAATTTGTTTTGCCCCTACTAAACTGTATTATTGTACTGGTGTATCACCATGCATATTGTTTAAAATATTTTTCATTTGTTTGTTTAAATTTTTAAATAAATAAAGTTAATTATTTTCAGAGTATAGAAACATATAGCATATTAAAAGACCCAGAAATTTAGTGCTCTGTGAGTTTACTGAGATGATCACATACTTGGCTGGCACTTGAATTGAGAATCATATTCTTTATTACTGCACAGCAGAACAATTTTAATTGCTCCCTTGAACATTACAATACTTTCAAGCATGAAAAAAATAGCATAACATGTATGAGAATAAGTCTGAGCTATTTCAGTCACTCTTCCCATTAGACAGTGAAAATTGTGTTTTAAAAAGAAAAACTACTGTCATGTAGAGATTTAAAAAAAAAAAGCTATTGCTGACATATCATGGATAGTGGCAAAGCAGTTCTTGTGGGGATATATGATCTGCTTTTTTCTGTACAAAGAAAGAAAAAGATTAGCCAAAATAACTGAATTAGAAAATCATACACTAAATTAAAAAAACAACACAAGCACTCAAAATACAGTTATTTGCAATACTAATTAAGAAAATGCTCCAGAAAAAATGTAATCACTGAACTTAAGAAAGAGGGAAAATGTTTAGCCAAATTCTAAATAACAACAAACTTTCAGGACAATTGTTACTATCTTTATACAGGCTGAATCCCACTCCACTGTGGTAAGCACCTATCATACCATAATAATGACTCAAATAAGAGACAATATTTTCATATTCTTAGAATGTAATATCACAATGAGATTTTTTTCTTGATAAAATAAATTTTCTTTTAATTTGCTTACTAATGGATTCAGGAGCCAACTGTAAATATCTATATATATTCCTGTTGTGCTCCCTGTCTGAAGATTAAGGGATTTCTTCAGCAACCATTCAGTTCAAAAGTAATTATCTTAGTACAAAACATTTTCCCCATGATAGGTGGCACTGATTCTTAAGCTTTCTAAAGACTTTTCTTAAACTTTTTTTTAAGTGGGGTAAAATCTTTAAAATTACATTTGAAAACTAGGTTACTTATCAATATTTCGGGAACTCCAACTGTTTACAGGATCAAATTCAGGTCCTTAGACTCCCCTTGTTATATCATGGGGATCTTTAAAACATCAGAAACCATTAATCCTTGTAGGGACTGTATGCCACTATGTACAATATCAAGTAGACAGCTGTTATAAAAAAATTGAGTACCAGTTCTTGTCTACATGTCCAGAATACACAGAAGCACAAAAGAAGTGAAGAATGAAGGAGAATAACCATGGATCTGAGAAGGAAATGTATTTGGAGGACCTTAGTAATTTAGTTTGAGTGTGTTCAACTTCAGACATTTTGTGCCTGATTTTTTCACATCCCTCAAAATGAACACCTGAAAAAGGATCTAAAATTAGTTGCCACTTTTGAAAATCTTGGCCTTAATGAAGCATTTGCCAACCTCAAGAGGTCATAAACCATGAGTCAGTCCCTCAAAAACCATGAGATTGGCCCAGAAAATCATGAGATTTTTTTTTTAAATATATAGTTTGTCTTTTATTTTATTACTTTTTAACTCCCTTCTATTCTTCTGCCAATGTGTGTTTGATAATTTCAGGTTGAAAAGTTAACCCAAAATGCACGCCTCTCCCTGGCTGCTCAGGTGGAGACTTCACTTATCCTCTCCTCACCTCTAAGATGGAGAACTGCCCTCCATCTCCTGTTACTGTCTTGACCCAGCCCTGAGACACTCGCACCGAGCTCTGCCTGCATGCCCAGCCCTGAAAATCATGGGATCAGAGGAGCTTTTCAGGTCATTGTGACAGCACCTCCTGCAGGCAACAAAATTTGTAATTTGTGATCAGTTCACAAGAGTTGACAACATTGCAACATTGCCTTCTCGTGGCTGCTTGAAGGGGACTCCCCTTACCCACCACCAGGGCCGTAGCAACAAAGAACATGGCCCCCTCCGAACGGTGGCCCCCTCCGAACATATGTCCGGGCGGGGCCCCTTACAATGCAGAAACTGGAATGCGGTATTTATTTTGCCACTTTTAGGGGCCCCCTTCCTTGCGGGGCCTCCTCCGGTCGGAAGGTACGGAGGGCGCTCGCTACGCCTCTGCCCACCACTACCACCAGGGTGAGAGAGCTGCCATTCTATCCCCTCCATTTACTACCCCCAGCACTACCCTCTGCACCCCACTCAGCCTCTCATCAGTCCCGTTGTTTCCCTGCACCCCTGCTCTCCCTTCACTCTCCCCATCCACCTTTCCCAAGATCTCTGCTGCTTCTCACAGTCCCTGTATCCTGTCTAGTGCCTGAACCATTGAGTGGCAGCCATTTTGCCTGTGAACATGGCTTCAGTCTCATTGAAAACAGTAGGAGGTGACAGCCAGCTTTATTAAGGGCAACCTCACTTCCAAAAGCAGACAGACTGTCAGGAAACGGTGGCCATCTGGGTGTCTTCAGCCCCATTTACAATAATAGGAAGTGGAAAAATTGTGAGTTGGAATCCTTTCATCGTGTTTTCATGGAACAAGTAAAAAAACTGCCCCAAAATTGCTAGAGTTGTGATAAAAATCACAAGTGTGGCAATACTGTTAGTTGGTTTTTTTTCCTGGAATTGTCTCCACAGAACTTCAGTCCTGCAGATTGAACAGTAGTAGCAATCCACACAGGAAAAGGGCTGAGGAGTTTTTAATTAAAGATGGAGTGTAAAACAGCTCTCCCAAAACCTGGGCTTCTGATGTAGCTTTGTCATTAAGAGAATAATACTGGCTGAAAATGTGTATTAGTCTCCCTGTAGCTGCTCTGCAAATATGAGAGAAACACTTGTTATACAGGCAGGCTCTAGAAGCCAGTACTGTCTAGTTGACTAAGCATGAGACATGGGATCAGGAATTCTAATACGAGTTCTGCCATTCATTTTTTAAGTAGCCTCAGGCAAACCACTTCAGTTCTCTGAGCCAGATTCTGAGCTGGTATAAATTACTGTAGTTCCATTGACTTCAGTGGTAGGTGATTTGCAGCAGCTGACAATTTGGACCTCTCTGTGTTTCGTTTCCTCATCCACAGACTTAGATAGCAATTCCAGCTTACCTCAGCAGAATGTTGTGAGGATGAATTATTTAATGTATGAGTATTTTAAAGCTATACAATATTACATCCGTTTTATAATAATGATTATTATTAGAAGCTGCCACTGTCATAGCCCTAATTTTAAGGGTGTTAAGGACTTCCAGTGTCTAGCTAATAGGGTTGCCAACCCTCCAAGATTGTCCTGGAGTCTCCAGGAATTAAAGATTAAACTTTAATTAAAGATTAATGTCATGTGATGAAACCTCCAGGAATACGTCCAACCAAAATTGGCAACCCTACTAGCTAATATTATCATTTTGATAAGAGCTAGCTAGTAGAGGGTCAGTCTAGATTAAACAGAGGTGATGCTGCTGGTTTGGCAAAATGGGCCTTTTAATGTATGAGGCATGCCCTGTACTTTTGTTGCCAGATTTTGCAATGTAGTGGGGTCTTATTTGGATACACTACTGCTTCTGAATATTCAAATAGACAAGAAGTCTTTTTTCTAATTTGCTTGGCTATGATGTCGTGCCCTTTCCTTGCAGACGTGAACCTCATTGCAATTACTCATGTCTTTATCATCTCCAGGTTGGATTAGTGTATTGCATGTGAACAAACTTCAGCTAGTGCACAACACCCCGGCCACATATCTTTGTGGAGCTTCACCTATGGGAGCATATTTATTACCTGTGTTCTAAAGACTGCACTGATTTCTCATTTTCTTTGATATTAGTGCAGTAACATATCACTGAGCATTGTATACAATATTTAATTTATAATATTACACCTTGACCCATCTTTAGCGTGTATTTTCTTACTTTGTTTTAGTTTCCCTTTGAATCAGCTGGTGATTTAACCCAACAGTGTTCATTCCTATGTATAATTCATAAATTATATAACCATTACTTGAAAGCTAATATGTCAGTAATTATTACACTCTGTTAAAGATAAGGGATGTCTTTCTTCAGTCACCTTCATTAAAATATAACTGGCCAAATTGACCCTTGGTGTACAGTCTCATGCAGAGAGACTTTAAGGGCCGAATTATCAAATGGCCTTCATTAATATGTTCACATTCATAGGCACATTCACATTTACTCAGGCAAAAGAATATATGTAACCCCCACACTAAAGACCTGATCTAAAGTCTGTTAAAATCAGTGGAAAGATGCCAGTTGACTTAAGTGGGCTTCAGGTCAGGCTCTACTGGAAATTATTGGAAAATGTGGACCTAACATTCAGACAATGAGCCTGGTCCAAAGTCCATTGAAGTCAATCAGCGTCTTTCCATTGACTTCAGAGGCCTTTGGATCAGGACTAACATTTTGTTTGGGGGTAAAGTGAATCCTTTGAAACAGTTCTATAGAATTATAGGTGCTCTCTGAATTCCACCTTGATAGAACAAATTTAAATCTAAAAATCTATACTAGTTTTTAGAAATTATACACATACACTGTAATCTGTCCTTAGTAGCAGGACCGTCCCTACCCATACGCAAAGTACGCAGCTGCCTAGGGCACCAGGAAATTTGGGGCACCAAATTCCCTGGTGCCCTATGCAACTGCGTGCTGCTCTATCCCCTGCCCCGCCTCTTCCCCATGGCCCCCGCCCCTGCTCTGCCCCAGCCCCGCCCCCACTCCACCCCTTCCCCAAAGCTCCCGCCCCCGCTCCCCTGGGGACTGCAGCAGGGCCGGGCCTGCACTCACTGGCGGCAGGAAGTGCAGCGACCCCGCCCCACTGCGCCGCCGGTGAGTGCTGGGGGGGGGGGCGGTTCCCACCTGCCCCCCAAGCCAGCCTCCCCCCCCCCCCCCCCCGGAGGCCTGGGATCCCCTACACCTCCCCCCACGGAGGGGCTGCATAGGGCCCTAGAATAGCTAAGGACGGCCCTTTATAATGGGATATAAAATTAAAAACTGGCCAGATAAACAAGTTCTTACTTGCGTTTAACAGAAGCCCAGGGCTGTCCCAGCCTGTTCCGTTCTCTCTAATCCTTCATTAAAGTGCTCTGACTTTGCAGAATTTATCTTGTGTCATGCTAGTAAGAAAAGTTTAGCTAAATGTTTAGGTTATTTTTTCAGGGTGGGTTTGCTGCTGTTGATTTTTCTTAATTTTTTTTTTTTTACTTACCTTTTCAGCTGTTTGGCTCTTAAACCCTAAAACAGTTGAATATGAAATCCAATTCCAGGTTAATTTTAATAAAAAGTTTCAAATGTACACACTTTTGTATTAACCCAGTACTGCTGCTGCTATTTTCAGTTTCAGAAAAAAATATTTTTTAGTATAGAAGCATTTTTAACTTATAACTTGTAAATCAGACAGAAAGAGTAAGGGCTTGGCTACACTCGGGACTTCACAGCGCTGCCGCGAGTGTAGTCGCACTAGAGCTCTCTCGCAGCGCTGTATGTACTCCACCTCTCCGAGGGGAATAGCTTGCAGCGCTGCGAGCGAGCGTGCAGCGCTGCAGGCACTGATTACACTGGCGCTTTACAGCGCTGTACTCGCTGCGCTCATGGGGGTGTTTTTTCACACCCCTGAGCGCAGCAAGTTGCAGCGCTGTACAGCGCCAGTGTAGCCAAAGCCTTATATAGAATATACCTCTAGGGCTATATACATAGTGTCATCTATATCATTGTAAAATATAATTTTTATGGCTGTTCTGAGAGCTTAGTGGATTACTTAATACATTGTCATTATGGGGGAAATGAAACACTTGTTGAGGACAGCTTTGAGACACCCAATCATATTATTGGTTTGCAGTCTCACCGTAGACTGTTTTCTTGAGCATCTGCTCACATCTGGATGAAAGTGACATTCTGCTTTTGAGAAGGTTCTCAATCTCCCGGGATGAAGAGAAATACTGTGATGCTACCACTGCAGATCTATGTGGAAGAAAGATGGTAAAAATGATGGCAAACAAGGAAAGATGTGAGAGATGAAGAGCTTATGATTCTAGTTAACCCGGGCACATTTTCAATGATATCATTCTCATTGAGTACAGTAGATGTGGAACAATATTCATTTGCAGTACTTTGATAAAGAATATTTGTATATAATCCTTTCCCACGACAAAATATCTTGAACAACTTCACCTGGACTAGCAAAGAGGCACAAAATACCGAAGTCATGTCTAAATAGAGCTCTTGGTCTACCTTTATTTCCTATGTTGCCACATGAGACATTGTAAAATGTTTTTTAAGTTTTCCTCTGGTTATCAATTGAAAAACACCTTTCTACTACATCCATTCATCCACTACCCCTCATTTTGATCCCTCTGCTTACCACCCAACATCCTACCACACAGTAACACAGTCTTTCATACTGTCAAGTAACAAACTCATAGGAAAACTCTCAGAAGCTCATAGTGTTCATTGCATTGGAGATATGCTTTACAGAGAATAAAATTCTGAGATTGCCCCAAAGTAAGAGAACATATCAACTCCTAGACTCCTATCTCCTCTTTGTACCAAGTAACGTTTCTATATTCCTGTTAGTTGACACATTTGTAATACATATGACGATTTCTGTAATGGAAGCATCAGTTAATAATGAAATATTAACACTTGTGACAATTTGCCTTGAGGGTCTCTTTTAGAAGCAGTCTAGATTAACACAAATACAGATATTCTAAAAATATTGACTTTGACATTGCAATAAATAAGTCACAGTGCAAGGATTTTGAGCTTTTCTCTTCTTAAGGTTTCTGCTGTGTGACATCCATTTATCAGGAATAAATGGCCAAATCAATGGAATATTTCTGTATCGGGTAGTAATTGTCTTAGACTTATAGCCTATAGTAACAGACTTTAAGTTCTTATCATCATTCTTCATTGGATATCCCAGTTCCCCTTTATTAAGGGGTAGAAAATCACTTTTTTCTTGTTACTTGTTATGAATATGGAATTGCTGATAAACTGATTGGTTCTTACAAATCTAACATTCCATGATAGGTTCACGTATTTTATTTTAAAGGTCTTGTACAATAGCAGCAGCCCTCATTCATTTCTTTTCAGTCAGTAATGTGCATTTTAGTGCAATTAATCTTACATTGTTGTTCATTAGGGTGAAAATGTGCTGCTAATTCTTTCATTGTGCTTATCCATTACAAGCACCATGTACTTATAGATAAAATGAAGGGTTTATTGCAACTGATTTTAGATAAATTTATCTTTTACAATCCATAGATTTGTCTTTTTCTCCTTAGATAAAGATAGTTACACTTTGCACTTCTCTAGTTCCAACTCAGTGTTTTACATTTCTTTAATTAAAGTGCTTAAATTAAGCCTCTCATCTCATGTGAGAAAGACAAGTAGTATTACATCGATTTCACAGACTGAGACTTAACAAGGGGGTTAATTGATAAATAGTCATAACATGGAAATGGAAGTAGACAAGTACTGTAGCTCACAAATCAGTAACTGGCAGCATTTATATAAAATGTCTTTCAATACGTTAGCTTTAATTGATGCTTTTTGCAAATATTTGGCAAGCTTTTTGTATGGATACACAGAATCTGTTCTTTTTTTCATGTACAGGTGATATTGCTTTATGTTTTAAGTACTGTTTTTTTCTGCAATATCCTTTAGCATTGATCTTAAACTAGAAAAAGAATTCCTGCCAGCAGAGGCGGAAAGATAAAACTGAAGAGCTGGACTGCAGCATTACTGATATTCAGGGCCGGCTCCAGGCATCAGCTAAGGAAGCAGGTGCTTGGGGTGGCTAATACAAAGGGGCGGCACTTCGTCCGCTATTGGGGCGGCATGTCTGGGAATTCGGCAGCGGGTCCCTCAGTCCCTCTCTTCTTCTTTGAGCTGCCACTGAAGTGTCGCCAAAGAGGAAGAGAGGGAGTGAGGGACCCGCCGCCGAACTACCGCCGAAGAATGGAGCGGCGCGATTCAGCTGCCACCGAAGTGCCGCCGATCAGCTCTTTTTTTTTTTCTTTTTTTTTTTCCCCCCGCCGCTTGGGGCGGCAGAAAACCTGGAGCCGGCCCTGCTGATATTTTCCTTATTCTTGTTTCTCTCTCTGCAGGGGGAGAAATCCCAGTGTTAGCCTGTCTGGGTTGCACTGTGCAGAAACAGGAACAAAATGTGTTAATTTTTTAAAAGAAATTATTTTGAAACATTTAAAATCTTCCACTCAGCCAAAGTAGTATTGTGGATTACTGGCTTTCTGCCCAACCCTGCTTTGGAATGTCTAACACAGTGGGGGGATGGAGGAGGGAGAAGGGTAGATATGAAGGATGCTGGCTGCTACCTGTCCAAGCCATCATAACAAGGCGTTTTCAGCCTAAACTATAGCACAAAGGAATAGGCTCCAATCAGAACCTTGTTCACTCTGGGCCTGATACCTCTCACCTGCCAGCTACAGTGGAGGGAAGGTAGGAGAAAAATAGTCTCAAATATATACTATCTCAATTTGAGGGGGGAGAGAAAGGTTAAACTGTGTCATCCTGCAATATGGCAGTGGATCACCCACAAATTAAAAACAAAGTTGTTCAGAGAGAGAGAGATTGAAGGACTGCTCCATTTTGATCTCCTCTAGTAAATTCAGTTCTCTTAATAGTTGAAAATGAGGGTGCTCTCATGAAGTCTCTGCAGAGAAACTAGAACTCCTGAGTAGGAAGTATTCTTGGGTAGGGTGTTCATGTGCAGAGATATTTCTGTGCAAAATAAGGAAGTGTCCAACTCCAAATGCTTACATTTACAGGAGGTGCGGGCACTGACAGTCAGTATCTGTTACTGTTCTTTGTAGGAACCAAATCCAAGAACATACACACAGAACATGATGTGGTGATGGAATGATCCACAAAATAATAACATAGTGATCACAGGGTTCAACAATCTAATGTAGTTCACAAATTATTTGCTCATGGAGATTGCACTATGCTCAGTGTTCCAATGACAGAAGAACAATAATGGTTCTGTGCCAATAGAGTCAAAGGACCACATAGGACAGAAAGTGGTCCAGAGTCTCTGAGATGAAAGGAAGTTCCTTCAAAACTTCATTGTTTACATGTTTTGTATTCAGAACTTTAATGCACCAAAGAATGGTCAGATACTCTTTCAGAGTCCTAAACCTAAAAACATCTACCTAGCTGTAGATGGCAAAATTTTTGGTCCAATAGATTCTGTCTGGTGATGTCTTGGAGCATAGTGGCCATTGCCAAAGCCCACTAAGACCATAGTAATGCAGCATGATTTCCAAGGGCTACTTTGTCAGGTTCTTTCACAAAAGAAATCTTCTGTTTGGAATTAGAAACCCTTCTAGTATTGTCTTTCATCATGGAGTAAGATGTTCAGCTCTGCTGATGTAATCATTTTATAGTTCTAGAGATGTGGTGAAAAGGCTCGACAGCTATCTTACAGCTCTACCTGCTACTTAAAAGTATTGAAGCAAACTGTTTGTGAATAGTAAATATAATTGATTTTTTTATTGGCTTAACTAAGTACATTGTGGTCATATTTTTCAGAGAATGTTTTTTCCTTTATAATTTAAATGCTATTTTGGAAATTTGTAATAGTTCAAATAAAGTACAATCTGAAAATATTCTTTGTATACTGATGCTCACAGAACATAAAGGGCATTTATTCAAAGACTTTGTAACACATAATGTGTTGTTGGAACTAACAGTGATTTATTCCTCCTGAATCCAAAAGGTATTTTTATTTAAAATTGGTTAGTAAGCCTAACTATAATTAGCAGCAACTCTGAGATCTAAATTATGCCTGGTGTTTCCATGTGTGTGGGTGTTAGGGAGGTGGGAAGGGGTGGCATTAATGGGAGATCAGCAAGCTAATGTACAAGTTAATGAGTGGCAATAAGTCTCATCTTTTTCACAGATTTATTCTTGTTTGTAATTGAACTGTGGGAATCATTGAAATTTCACTAACCAGAATAAACCCCACTGAGATTTGTGATTTTATTTACGAAGGGGTTCTCAAGTATACTGCAGGAGATAAATTACCAAACAAAGACACTTGCATAACAAGTAGCACATCATAAAATAAAAATTTAAGTATAGGGATAAAATGATTTAGAAACAAGTACACAAGAGATAGAAGTGAAAAATTATTCTGGACACATGTTTTAGAGACTTAACTCAAATCTAATTGAGATTAAGATTTTTTCACTACTTTAAAAATATTTTCTTTGTTTATTACAATAAATCCATGGAAATTTGAAAATTATATTTGTAACCTAGTGTTTCCCTTCAATGTGTATTTGTACTGGTTTGTTTTTCTGAAGTTACTGCTGAGTGATAAGCTACTGGCATTTATTTATTTTTACATAGACTTTATGAACAGATATAAAATAAATAAAGCCAAGTGGATGTATTTTTGGCTTCCCAATTTAACAATGTCCCTTTACTGTAATGGAGCTAATGCCTTTCACAGTTTTACATTTTGGAACTGCAAGACAAATTAGAATCTATAGATCATAAATAGGATTTTACTTCCATTTAAAAGTGCACAAATATTCTGGGGCATTTCTTTACTCCAGATATGAAGAAAGCCCAACAAATTATATATACCTCTCCACAGAAGATCAAAGTTCAGAATTTTTATGTACACCTTTTATTACGGATATATCTTATTTTTTTCCCAAGGAAAATCTTTTTTAAAACATTGTCCTTTAAATATACTTACATTGACATAAATATGTAAGATATATTTCTCAACTTTACAAGTCAACTATAACTGTTATGTATTATACCAAACATGGTCATTTTACTGTTACTTTGTCTTGCAACCTATCCTCCTCTGCCCCCATTTGTTTGTTGGCTCTTATGCTAATTTTATAGACTGAAATTTTCAAAGGAGCGTAACAGTAACATTTGTACTGATTTAGAAGCTGATTTCGTTCATAGAATCATAGAATATCAGGGTTGGAAGGGACCTCAGGAGGTCATCTAGTCCAACCCCCTGCTCAAAGCAGGACCAATTCCCAACTAAATCATCCCAGCCAGGGCTTTGTCAAGCCGGGCCTTAAAAACCTCCAAGGAAGGAGACTCCACCACCTCCCTAGGTAACGCATTCCAGTGCTTCACCACCCTCCTAGTGAAATAGTGTTTCCTAATATCCAACCTAGACCTCCCCCACTGCAACTTGAGACCATTGCTCCTTGTTCTGTCATCTGCCACCACTGAGAACAGCCGAGCTCCATCCTCTTTGGAACCCCCCTTCAGGTAGTTGAAGGCTGCTATCAAATCCCCCCTCATTCTTCTCTTCTGGAGACTAAACAATCCCAGTTCCCTCAGCCTCTCCTCATAAGTCATGCGCTCCAGACCCCTAATCATTTTTGTTGCCCTCCGCTGGACTCTTTCCAATTTTTCCACATCCTTCTTGTAGTGTGGGGCCCAAAACTGGACACAGTACTCCAGATGAGGCCTCACCAATGTCGAATAAAGGGGAATGATCACGTTCCTCGATCTGCTGGCAATGCCCCTACTTATACAGCCCAAAATGCCGTTAGCCTTCTTGGCAACAAGAGCACACTGTTGACTCATATCCAGCTTCTCGTCCACTGTGACCCCTAGGTCCTTTTCTGCAGAACTGCTACCTAGCCATTCGGTCCCTAGTCTGTAGCTGTGCATGGGATTCTTCCGTCCTAAGTGCAGGACTCTGCACTTGTCCTTGTTGAACCTCATCAGGTTTCTTTTGGCCCAATCCTCTAATTTGTCTAGGTCCCTCTGTATCCGATCCCTACCCTCTAGTGTATCTACCACGCCTCCTAGTTTAGTGTCATCGGCAAACTTGCTGAGAGTGCAGTCCACACCATCCTCCAGATCATTAATAACGATATTAAACAAAACCGGCCCCAGGACCGACCCTTGGGGCACTCCGCTTGAAACTGGCTGCCAACTAGACATGGAGCCATTGATCACTACCCGTTGAGCCCGACGATCTAGCCAGCTTTCTATCCACCTTACAGTCCATTCATCTAGCCCATACTTCTTTAACTTGGCAGCAAGAATACTGTGGGAGACCGTATCAAAAGCTTTGCTAAAGTCAAGGAATAACACATCCACTGCTTTCCCCTCATCCACAGAGCCAGTTATCTCATCATAGAAGGCAATTAGGTTAGTCAGGCACGACTTCCCCTTGGTGAATCCATGCTGACTGTTCCTGATCACTTTCCTCTCCTCTAAGTGTTTCATAATTGATTCCTTGAGGACCTGCTCCATGATTTTTCCAGGGACTGAGGTGAGGCTGACTGGCCTGTAGTTCCCCGGATCCTCCTTCTTCCCTTTTTTAAAGATGGGCACTACATTAGCCTTTTTCCAGTCATTCGGGACCTCCCCCGATCGCCATGAGTTTTCAAAAATAATGGCTAATGGCTCTGCAATCTCATCCGCCAACTCCTTTAGCACCCTCGGATGCAGCGCATCTGGCCCCATGGACTTGTGCACGTCCAGTTTTTCTAAATAGTCCCGAACCACTTCTTTCTCCACAGAGGGCTGGTCACCTTCTCCCCATATTGTGCTGCCCAGTGCAGCAGTCTGGGAGCTGACCTTGTTTGTGAAGACAGAGGCAAAAAAATCATTGAGTACATTAGCTTTTTCCACATCCTCAGTCACTAGGTTGCACCGCTAACCGGACTTTTAACGGTCGAATACCGGACACTTGGCAACACTATTTGGCACCTGACTGATTCCTGCTCTGATTCTTGGCTTGATTCCTGTCTCTGGCTCTGACCTTTGGCTTGGCTCCTGACTCTAACCATTAGGGTAGACTTCCCACACCCTGCTCACAATACACTGACGTATGAGGGTCTCTTAAAAATATAAGTATATATCCTAGCTAAGTAATTGTGGATTTTCTTAATATCCATGTAAATCACTACATGTTTTTTGAATCCTACTAAGTTCTTCACTTCAATGATGTCTTATGGTAATTGAGTTCCACAAATTAAATGTAATTGTTGTGTAAAAATAAATGTAATATTTCTTCATCAGTTTTAAATTTGTTGTCTTTTAAGTTCACTGAATGTTCCTTTGGATGATTTTTTATTTCTATGACTTCAGATTTAAAAATTCACCCACATGGCCTTAGAATTGCCAGATTTACTCTCAGGGCAAAAAGGAAGGTATTTTTCAAAGTCTGAAGAAAATTCAATGTTTTCATCATTGATTTCAACTAGAGTAGAGGTTGGAGATTTTTTACTAATGGTGTATTTTTCACACATTTTTGGAAGGCTATATATAAAAGCCAAAAAGGAGATTTTTATTGACACATTTCAGAAATGTATAGATGATCTGAAATTGGCATGAACAATTTTGGGAAGGAATTTAAAATGAAAACCTCTTCCAGCAGCCGTATTGGTGTGTAACTTTCACAATTTAATGGAAACATGAGGTTTTGTTAAAATGCTTGGTCTTTTGAGATAATGGAGTCTTTAATGTTAAGCTGTAATTGGCATCAGTTTTCCTTCTGGTTAAGGAACCAGTGATGGTGTTCCTCTTTTAAAACAATGTGATGCCTGTATCCTCAAAGCTACTATTTGCATATCATCTGCTTTCTTCAATTTGTGTGTTTCTTTCACCAGGTGTAAATAAAATTACAGTCAAGAAAGAGAAACATCTTGAGAGATGCTAATAAAAAAAATTGAAAAGCATGAAAAGGGAGCTATATGTGTCTTATCATTACAGTTAGCTTTTCAAAGAAAAACACAAACTGTCAGTAAATTAGAGGGGGAGTATGACAGAGAGGGAGAAAAAGCTGGCAAGAAAAATACCACACTCTGAAAATTAGACTTTTGACAGATTAAAAAAATTAAATTACATTTGGGACACTGCATCATGGTAATGAGAGGATTTAACACATGAAACTATGGAGTTTTAACAATTAACAGATTCATTTCATATACCATAAAGGTGTGTTGAGCTGTTATTCTCAAAGGATGAAATTCACCCCTGTGCAGAAAGCCTGCAAAAATCTTATAAACTATTGAAGTCTTAATCTCTGTTTTGAGGGCATTAGTCAGACTTAAATGGTGGATAGACTTTACTTGGGCCCTGTGCACAGGGTTAAATTCCTTGTCTAGACTGGGAGAAAATGTGTCTTTAAACAGTTAGCTAAAATGATTTGAAATGCCACTTAGCACCTAGGATAGGCACAGTTTAACTCCTTTAAAATTGTATGAGCTGTTATACCATATCTGCTAGGTTACATATATCTTGAAGGGGTCCCCACATGAGTAGTTTATGTTCTTATATGTGTTTGTGTATAAATAACATTGTGAGGTTCTATGCTCAGTGACTTCCAGATCAAATGTGTTCAGTTTACAAATGAATACATGATTTTTCTAACTCCCAGCTCTCTTCAGGCACAAACCCTCATTTCTTTTTCACACATAGGAACTTCTGTGGGGACAAGCAGAAAGAGGGAATGATGTCACAGAGGTACTCTCCTCTCCACACCTCCTTAGGAAAACATAGGGTTTTGGCTTATTCTCTCTTCACGCTGTAGTTAACAATAGGTTGATGCACAGACCTCTCCATCTCTCATAGCTGTATTTGTACTGCAGTGTTAACAGGAGTAAAAGGTAATAAAAACTCAGTTTTGCCAGTAAGTCACTTGACTCTGAACGCATGTAGGAAGAGAAACTATTGAGGAAAAAAATGTTATTTTTACATAGATAAGGTGGGAGAGGTCATATAATTTATTGGACCAACTTCTAAGACAAGCTTTCCAATTTACGCAGAGCTCTTTTTCAGGTCCGGGAAAATTAGGCCATGTCTACACTAGCGAACTTACAGCGGCAAAGCTGTACCGATGCAGCTGCGCCACTGTAAGATCTCTCTTGTAGCCACTCTATGCTGACGGGAGAGACCTCTCCCGTCGACATAATAAAACCACCTAAACGAACAGTGGTAGCTACGTCGGTGGGAGAAGCTCTCACGCAGACACAGCACTGTGCACATGAGTGCTTATGCGAGCAAAACTTATGTCGATCAGGGGTGTGTTTTTTTTGCATCCTGAACAATACATGTTTTGCCGACATAAATGTAGTGTAGACATGACCTTACTCAGAGTGTCACAGCTAAATACAAGGTGGAACAGATTATTTAACATAAGTAGTTACATATTTCAAGGGATCACTCAAGGTGAAGTGGCCCATTAACACCCCTCCAGTCATCGGGAGGAGAGAAAGGGGGAGAAAGGCGGGGGAGGGGGGTGTTAGTGAGTTATGGATTGTTGTAAGCCATATATCCAGTGTCTCTGTTCAGTCCATGATTTTTAGTGTCTAGCAACGTTATGAATTTAAGCTTCCTTCCAGACTCATCTTTTGAAAGTGTTGTGCAGGTTTCCTTTAAGGTTGAGGACTGATAGGTCAGATATAGAGTGATCGCTTTGTGAAAAGTGTTCACCCACAGGTGATGTGGTGTTTTTGTCTTTTATCATTTTCTTGTGTGAGTTCATTTGAGAACGTAGTATTGACTGGTTTCACCCACATAGTTGCTATTGGGGCATTTGGTGCACTGGATGAGGTACACTACATGTTGTTACAGGCATGTGTAGGACCTGTGGATTTGGAAAGGTGTGTTGTGGGGAGCAATGTTTCCTCTAATTTTTTACATCCATATGCGGAATGAATGTTGTTATGTGCACCAATATGGAGGTGATGTGTGGCAGGGGTAGGTCCGAGGGGCTCTGCATGTGGGAGGGGGCTCAGGGCTGGGGAAGAGGGTTAGGATGCGAGGGGATGAGAGCTCTGTCTGGGGGTGCGGGCTCTGGGGGGCTCAGGGCTGGGGCAGAGGGTTGGGGTGGGGGGTAAGGGCTCCAGAGTGGAGCTGGGGATAAGGGGTTTGGAGTGTGGGAGGGGTCTCAGAGCTGGGGCAGAGGGTTGGGGCGCAGGGGGGGTGCGGGCTGTGGGTGTGGGCTGTGGGGAGGGGTTTGGGGTGCAGGCTGCCCCGGGGCTGCAGCGGGGAGACAGGACTCCCCTCAGCCCTCTCTCGCTGCAGCAGCCCGAGGCTGGGGGAAAGTGCCTCTCCCCAGCGGGGCAGCTCCAGGGCTGGGGCTGGGGAAGAGGCGCCTCTCCCCTCCTGCGTGGCCCTTGATAACTTGCTGCGCGGCCGTGTGGTCGCGCATCTTAGAGGGAACTTAGGTGGGGAGTATAGATCATTGTAGCAGTGGAGATGTGTGCAGATGTTGCATTTGTTGTTCTGGCAGTGTCTGGTGCCACTTGGAGTTGGTGTGTCCTGGTCTGTGGAGAGCTTGCTTCCATAGGTGCCGACTCTGTGGGTGCTCCTGGGCTGGAGCACCCACAGAAAAAAATTAGTGGGCATTTAGCCAGCTCCCCATCTCCCCCCACAGGGCCTCCTGCCTGCTGGCGGTCCTGCCGATCAACTCCTCCCCCTCCCTCCCAGTGCCCCTGCCTGCTGCAATCAGCTGTTCCGCTGAGGGGACAGGAAGGAGTGGGGACAGGGCACGCTCGGTGGAGGGGGAGGAACTGGTTGGGAAGAGGCAGGGTGGGGATGGAGTGGGGGCATGAAGAAGCGGGGTAGGGGCTTGGGAGAAGGGGTGAGGTGAGGGTGGAGCCTGGGGCAGAGCTGGGGATTGAGCACCCCTGGGGCCTGGAGGAAGCCGGCACCAGTGCTTGCTTCTGATTATGAGCTTGGGGGTTGTTTGAAGGCCAGAAAGGGGGGTTTCAGGAAAGATTTCTTTCCAGATGGAGTCCCCATTGAGTATGGATTGTACTTGTTTATTGATAACCCAAATGGGTTCCAGTGTGGGATGGTAGGTGTCACGTAGGTGTGCGTAGACAGAATTTCTGTGTTGAAGCAGGTTCGCTCGGGATATTTGGGTGGCCCATTCCACGATCTACTTCTCTGGTGGAGTTTGCTTGTCTGGTGACGGCTGTTTTGAGTGTGTTAAGCTGTATATCCCAGACTTTCTCCTCGAAGCATATTTTATGGTATCCGAGTGCCTTATTTTTACATAGTCATTTTGTGACTACAGTTGTACTCTAAGATTTATTATCTACTTTCACTAGCTAGTAATAGTTAGAGAAAACTGTGGAAACATTTTCATTGCATTATGGACTCATAAATGTATGACTAATAAAATGTTGCAGTCAGTCAAACTCGCTGAATCACAAGAAGACATGCTTTAAAATTTTGGGAAGAGAGAAGTCCATATTGATTATCCTGAATTACAGTTGTATACCTAACAATGAAATCTTACACCAGTCATCATATTCCAAATTTAAATAACAAATGAGAAAATCAACAATTTAACAGTTTTAACAATTTGACAAGTTTTTTGTCACCTCTTTACTAAAGGTCAGATACTACTGCACTGGGAGCATAGATAAATAGCTATAGTTTGCAATTACAGTTGATGGTCAGAACAACATTTATAGTGCTGAGAAAAAACTAATTCACATCTGCTGTGTTTTATCATTCTCTTCCCTGTGATGGTGTCATTGGCCTTCATGAAACACCATATGTAACTGGATAAGTCATTGCAAAAATTGTCAAATGGATTCTGTCTTATCTTAACCTGTTATTTTTATTAGTCTATTGGCACATGTAAGATGAAATGTTTAAATATGTTTGAAAATTAATGTTATCAAATTTTAATTAGAAGAGACTGTTTCACCTCTATGATATCTGCTCTAGACCTCACTAAGTGAATTGCAATCCCATTCAGAGGAAGTCTCTGGGTCGTCAGTAGGCCAAAACTTTCTGCAGTGGGCAGACTTTTGGCACTGTTGGTTTCTACTTGCTATGTATTTATAGAGCAGATGACTGACTAACTTAAAATCTCATTGCCCTACAAGGACTATATGCACACTAGCATTACATGCACATTTGGATCAGTATGATTCACTACTGTTCTGTTTGGAAAAACTTCGTAAACTCATTGGAGCAAAGACCATGTTTTCATTATATAGGTATAGTGCCTTACACAGTGGGGCCCTGATCTCTGATTTCCAGTCAGTACTGCAGTATAAATAACAAACAACAGTTACAGTGGTTTTGGAAAATAATGCTGTTCTCAGATAGAGTTTGTATTTAGAAATTACAAAGATAAGATGTTAAACCTATTTAATTACTCAATAGTAAGTCAATGGTAGGCTGTCAGTAGGCCAGGCAGAATTAGAAAACAATACCACAGCATATTGGATATGGCTAACAGCTAGTTTAAAAACTGCTTTAATTGGGAAGGATTGAAAAATCAGAGGAATTATTGTGTGATTGGGGAATGGGGTGAGTATTTAGCCAAGTTCTAAATACTAAGTAGATCAATTTTTGTGCAGCTCAACAGTAGTATCCACCCATACAATCTGAAATATGTTGCATAGGCAATCAAATTGAAATTCTGTTACCTTATCATTAGTGATTCTAACATCTTCACACATTTTCCCTTAAAGCTCTTTTTCACTAGAGCAAACTGTTCCTAAGCCTTCTCTCACATTTGATTCAGCAGTCTCTCACCCATCCATGGAGTTCTTCTTCAGTCTTCTATTGGGTCTCTTCTCTCAGACTCCCTAACAATCCCCAGTCTCTCAGGATTAGATTCAGAAAGGTACTTAGACGTCTAACTGCCTCTTTAGGCACCTGAGTCCAACATTTAGGCACAACCGTCATTCACAAAAACCCCACTCAGCTGCCACCTAATCTTGTAAGTGCCTAAGTGCCGCAGGCACCTACGTTTCTGCCTCTGGGTATGTGCAAACTGCTGAAGTCCTGATACTGCCAAGCTTCTCAGCACCTAACTCACCCCTCAGCCCCAGTGGGATTCTCAAAACAGGCGTTCCCTTGCCTATCTCACCTGCAGGGTAAGAATTTTGGGGTCTGGCAGGCACATTTCCCATTATACTCAGCCTAGTGATTAGGGCACTCCCCTGGAATGTGGGAGAGCTAAATTCAGATCCCTACTCTGCCTGATTTAGAGCAGGGACTTGAACCCAGGTCTCCCACATTCTAGGTGAGTATCCGAAACACCAGACTATTGGCTATTCTGGGGTGGGCATCTTTCCATCTCTCTTTGATGCTGTTCTGTATAAATACAAAATATTTATTGAAGCAGGGACTTGAACCTGACTCTCCCACACCCTAACCACTAAACTACAGGCTACAAAGGGGTGTAACTCTTTAGCTCTCTGTTTTTTGGCATCTCCCTCTGGCCTGTCAGTGAGTCACCTAAGTACGTATGTGGATCTGGGCCCTAAGCTCCATCCCTTTCCTCTTCATTTGATTGTTGGCTAACTTAGCTGACTCACCACTCAGCTTGTTAGCTTCTGTGAATCCCTTTCTTAGATGCCTAACTTCCTCTATACAAGTGGTTCTCAAAGTGTGAAGCAGCCTCCCCTCCCGGGAGATGTGGAGGAGATGTGGCGTTCAGCCAGTCCCCATGGGGGGTAGGGAGGGAGAACCACACTTCCAGCTCTGCTCCGGCCCCAGCCTTGTTCCTTCCCCAACCCTGGTCAGCCCCCAGTCCTGCTCTGCCTCCAGGCCCAGCTCCGCCTTCACTCCCTCTCTGCCCCCAGACCAGCTCCAACCCCAGTCACAGCTCCACTCTTCCCCCAGATCAGCTCCAGCCCCAGCCCGACTTTGCCCTCATTCCCTCTCTGCCCTCAGACCAGCTCCGTTTCTAGCCCCATTTCTTGCCCCATCCTCAGTTCCGCCCCCAGTTCTACCTTCAGTCCATTTCCGCTGTATTAATCTAGTCCTCAGTTCCTTAATGAAGAGATCCCTCTAGCAACAACTGCTGTCTCCAGGTCTTTTCCTTGCTGTGGAAAAGAAGGCTGCCTTTATACCACTTTTTTTCCCAGCATTCCTCATCAGCCTATAGTTCCCATTAGTCCCCCTGGGAACTACAAGTCCTAGAATGCTTTGGTTGTACTGTGAACATGGAACAGGGCCAGAGCTGGATCTTGAAATCCTCTTAAAGGGCTAACTTAGCATGTGACAATCCCACAAGGAAATAAACAGTCTTACAGTGCTCTTCCCTCACTGGCAACCCCTGTGTTACCAATCACGGTATACAGAGAAAAATATTAGCCTGGAGCCCTTTAATAGCAGTATTCCCATAAGGTAACATATGTAACACAAGGTACATTTGTGACAGTAATTGTACAACTTCAATTGTAGCTGTCAAATATTGCAAAATATTTATTGTCTATAACTTAGATTTATTTATTTAATGTATTTGATTTGTTTCTTGTAATTACAGAGTGATTTGATTCAATAAAATTATCTCCCAAGACTCTTTTTAAATGAAATCCAGTCTCCAAAATTATTTACCTTGTTTAAGTACAAATGAAAATACAAGTTAACATTGTTTCCATTTTAACTGTCAAGAAATAATTCTACAGACAAGGTGAGTGAGGTGATATCTTTTATTGGACCAACTTCTGTTAGTGCAAGAGGCAAGCTTTCTTCACCTCTGTGTAACTCGAAAGCTTGTTTCTTTCACCAAGAGAAGTTGGTCCAGTAAAAGATATTACCTCACCCACCTTGTCTCTCTAATATCCTGGGACCAACATGGCAACAACAGCACTGCAGACAAGAAATAATTCTGATATACTTCAATCTGTGTGCTGATTTAAGCCTTCCAGAATATAGGAAGGTTTTGGAGATTTCTCATAATAAACTTATCATAATGCACTATAGGCCAAATGCCCACTAATCATGTAGACATGTTTGATTGGTGGAGTCACATAGTCAAGGATCCACTAGGCTCCCAGTGATTCAAGTGCACTGGGTGCAGTGGGTTGCAGACCCGGAAAATAAAATTTCTAAAAGAGAGCCAGGTCGCTGCTGCCTGAGGGGAAAGCCCCTCTGATTGGCTACTTTCCCCACTTGCCCACCTCCTGGAGAAGAGCAGTCAATCAGGGATGCTGCAGGAGGCAGGCAGAGCGCTCTCCTCCGCTCAGGACTCCACATCATTCTTACAGGTGGGGTGGGAGCAGAAAGAGTTCAGCAGCACAGGATCGCTCTGCTTCCTCCTGTGAAACAGGGTGGACTCCTCTGCTCCTCTCCTCTCCTCCTCCTCCCTGCAATGCCCAGCCTGGGAAGGGGAAGAGAGGACCTCTCTGTAGGCTTGGGAGAGGGGGGTGAAGAAGAACAGAGGTGAGGCTGCAGAGGCAGAACTGATAGGGTGGCCGGGTGCCCAGTTTTCAACCGGAACGTCCGGTTGAATGGGGACCTGACCGTGTCTGATCAGATCTACTGACGAGACACTCAAAGTCCAGTTACTGCAGGCAAGGAGGTGCCGGGTCATCACCTGCGCCAGCCCCTACTCAGCCAGGGCCGTTTACTACCTGCATTGGGTGGCTGCGGCTCCCAGCCCCAGCTCCGCAGGTGAGTCCCTCCTGAGCTGGGCGGGAGGGTGAGAGGGGAAAAGCAGCGAATGACAGGGGGGAGGAGGGAAGATGAGTGGATGGGGTGGGGCCTCGGGGAAAGGTTCCAGCACTCTTTCTGGAGTGTCCAGTTTCTAAATATTATCAATCTGGCAACCCTAATAACTGATGGAGCAGAATTGATGGGGAGCTAAAGGGAGAAGAACTGATGTGGGGACTGGGAGGACAGGATTGATTTGGGGGCAGACTTAACTGCTGGACAGCAGGATGGGCCAATGTGGGGATGATGATAGACACCCTCCCACACACACACATGCACACACACACTTTTTTCAGACCACTTTAAGCACTGTAGACTCCCGTACATATACACCTTGAAAAGTTCCTTTGCAGTGGAAAAATGATCGACTTCCAAAATTAGAGTTTCAATAGTGTTGAAGCTCCATTGGGATATCGGGTGGTCCAGTAGCAGCAACATTTGGAAGGTTGGGTGTTTTGACATGCCTGTTATAACATAAAATGCCCTTCATGCCAATATACAGTTTCTTAGCATTTTATAAACAAACTTACAGAAAGAGCGTGTGATATAATGATTATAGTAGTAATGACTCTAAAGTGCCAAATTTAGCAATATTTAAACCATGCTGTTACTTTGCAAATGATACCTTAACATCATTAAAATACCCCGGCAGTAAAGATGTTAGATTAAAGGCTTAGCACTTGTCTAATCTTACTGATTTCTTTTGACTTCTTTTTACTATTCTAGTATTGTTATTCTAACTAACCCTTGAGAACATTAGTACATAATCTCTGTGCCTGCAAAACAGATGTGAGTGCTATATGCTCTGCATTATGAAAATTTATCTCCAATTACATGATTAATTTTTCAGTTCACATAACATTTTTATGATGCATGAACATTTAGGAGACTAAATATGTTTTATTGATTTGTTTCGAATAGATAAACATAAGAGACTAGAAACTTGTATAATACTTGTATGTCTTTTGCTGGTGAAAACATCAAGCTGTTTCCTGAACTATTATTGAGGTTCAAGTCTCCAGTTTTATGCAATTTTATTCACACTTGAAATATCTGTGTATTTAAAAAAAGTAGTGGGGAAAATAGAAAAGATGATACTTTATTTCTGGTTAATTTATATTTTAAACTAAGTACAGTATGTAAAGCGCTTTGAGACCTAAGAAGAAAAGTGATACACCTCTACTCCGATATAACACTGTCCTCGGGAGCCAAAAAATCTTACCGCGTTATAGGTGAAACTGCATTATATTGAACTCACTTTGATCCGCCGGAGTGCGCAGCCCCACTCCCCCGGAGCGCTGCTTTACCGCATTATATCCAAATTTGTGTTATATCGGATCGCGTTATATGGGGGTAGAGGTATATTAAATATAGATGTAGATATATATAAATGCTACAAATGTTAAGACTGTACACAATTCATGCTCCATATTTTACCATTTGAGTAGTGTAAATTATAAATTAGAAACTCAGTGAAAAGATCAAAATTTAATAACTTTTGACAAATACTGCAGATTCATCAGTAGTCAACAGTGTCAATGATGCAGGATGACCACAACTGATTTGGTAACCCGACATTGCAAGAAATGAAACAAAGCACAAATACAGTAGTCAGCTGGGTTTTTTTGTTACTTTTGTAATATCACTAAAAATGCCCCAAAGGAAATTAAAATAGCTACATTTAAAAGACTTGTAAGATTGTGCCACAAACCATCACAAGCTTAATGGATATGAAATACTGCTTCTTGTAACATACTTTTAAATATGGAGAGGAAAAAACCTGAGTACATCTTAGATATACAAATCAGTAGTCCACTCTCTCAACGTATACAATTATCAGGCAGTAGAATACCTCATTTACCTTAATAGTTTTGGGGGTTTCTTGAGGAGAAACTGAATAAGACCAAGTTCATGCAGAAAAATGTTTTTTCCATGATGAAGATGGTTGAGGAGTGAAACTGATTATGGCTAAAACTGCTTCATCCAAGTCAGTGTCACTTTGCAACTGGAGGTGTGAATAAAGCTCTTCTGTGCATGAAAACTGTGCAACTTTACTGAAGCAGCTGCATACTCACAAAAAGAAAGGGCAGAAAGGAGGAGACACGCATAAGACGACTGGGGAGAACTGACCCAAATTTTGGGCAGCCACATAATTTTCACATGAAGAATTATGGGCCCAGTGGTGCAAGTTGCTGAGTGTCTGAGCTTCCATTAAACCAAGCTGTAAATAAGCTACTAATGTTATAAATAAATTTGTTCACTCCTGTCCATCTTATTTATTTTTGTTTATATGTGGTTCATTTTCAAATGATTTTGTGAATCAGAAAGCTTATGAAGTGGGGGAAAGACTAATATTGATATTAGCAGCAAAGGAGGCAAATACAAATAAAATAAAAATGCAAATACAGCACTAAAAATATACTTTTACTATACAGTAATACTGTTATATTAGTGTCTTTTTAATGCATTGCGATTATGTGTAAATATGTTCCTGACAAAAGCCGGATGAACATATAAAAGTTATTTATCTATATGAAATATCTAGTATCAGAAGGGTAGCCGTGTTAGTCTGAATCTATAAAAAGCAACAGAGGGTCCTGTGGAACCTTTAAGACTAACAGAAGTATTGGAGCATAAGCTTTCGTGGGTGAATGTCTTGCGTCTGATGAAGTGGGCATTCACCCACGAAAGCTTATGCTCCAATACTTCTGTTAGTCTTAAAGGTGCCACAGGACCCTCTGTTGCTTTTTATAAAATATCTAATTATTTATTAAAATCAGTAGGCTTAGACTTTAATAATGTGAATTTAATTTTATGCATTTCACAAGTCTAACATTTCAATGAATCAGAGGGATAGCCCGTGTTAGTCTGTTTCCACAAAAACAACGAGGAGTCCGGTGGCACCTTAAAGACTAACAGATTTATTTGGGCATAAGCTTTTGTGGGTAAAAAACCCACTTCTTCGGATGCCTGGAGGTCCTCGATTCTCTGAACTGGTAAAAGAACCTACAAAAGGTATGCATGGGAGTTCCATTTGTACAACGGCCTCTTGAAGAATTGTCCCAACAAATGTTTCCCTGATAGGTTGGGGTACGCACTTCCAAAACCTCACAACTCAGGGCAAATGGACCTCTCAGGAGTCAATACTCCATGTCAAAATATTGGCACTCAAGGCAGTCCATTATGCTTGCCAACATTTCCTACCACACTTCAAGGACCACTCAATCAGAAAAATGCTGGACAACAGAACAGTGATGTGTTACATCAGTCAGCAAGGAGGATCAATAACTCGGTCCTTGTGTACTGAATCCATAAAACTATGAATGGGGTGCATATAACACCACACATAAATCTCAGCAGTTTATCTACTGGGACTACAGAACACAGAGGCGGATTCCCTCAGCAGACATTTCAGCACTGCCCATGAGTAGGAACTGAACCTTGCACAGTAACTTGAGTTCTTCAAGATGTGTGTCCCTATGGGTGCTCCTCCTTCCCCTCTGGGTTGGAGTCTCTTTCTTGTGATTTTCATGGGTGAGAAGGAACTGGAGTGGCTGCAGGTCTGCCCCTCCTTATATACCCTTGCACTGGGGCACGAGAGTGTCTAGGGCACAGGTGCAGATTTGTGGACACTGCTGACAAAAAATTCTTATGAAGACCACATGGGCATGTGAATATCCTGATATGAAGCACCCATAAGGACGCACATCCTGAAGAACTCAAGTTATTGTACAAGGTATATAACTTCTCCTTTCCCATGTAAGAAATTGCCATAGTCATCATGTGGATGTTCTGTGGTTGTGAATGAGAGGAGAAGTGTTCGGAGCTACTGTGACATTGGATGCAGGTCAACCCCAAGACAATTTTTCTGTCTACTATGGTCCAGGAAAAGTTTGGGAAGCTCTGAGCTAGTGACTTTCAGAATAGTTCCAGTATTTGCCAACTGTCGCAATGTTTTCACTTGTCAGGGGATTTCAGCTAGGGCTGGAATTATTTTTTGCATTATTTTGCACTGTTTGTATTATTTACTCAGCTCGAGACCTTCAGAGTTTTTACTATTTTTACAGTTTTATAGCTATGCCTAACACGAGGCTAATTCTTTATGGACCATAAATTTTATAAATCTTTCTTTTAGAACAAGCTTTTTGTGAGACCAAGATTTCTGCTGTACAAGCCAGTGCCCACTATTCCCAGTTCAGCTGTGCCTATTCTACACTCTAATTTTAACACATAATGGAGCTCCAAACTCCAGGCTCATGATCAATTTTCCTCAGTGTTTATGGTGACTGTGACATTATAAACTGTACAGGAGTAATTTCAATATCTGGTTGGTTGATGCATGAAGTCAGAACTGATCTGGGATGGTGATATTGGTACGGAGACCCAGTGTTACTATCAGTCTGTTTTTCCTTTTGCGCATTTCTGTTATGATTATATCTTAATTTACTTTTGTTATTATTTTCTGTTTAATAACCTTACAATTTTTGCTTGAGTTGACTATAGACTAAATGACTATGACTAGGCAATCATCTTTTTGCTTGTAAGAAAGTGGAAATAGAAAAGAGGTGAAGTTTTTGAAAGGGTTAGCTATGCCTTAAGAAATTTGTAATCTGAGGGATACTACTTAAATTAACACACTTTAAATCTGGTTTATACTACTTAGTGGTTTTGGTTGTGTATGGTGTTTTTTTTGTTTTTTGTTTTTTTGTTTTTTTTATAATCTTATGTAACTGTTGTCATTAGAAAAATGTCCATAGCCAAAGGCAAAGTATTTCATTTAAAACTGAAAGAGCAAAGTAAATGAACTAATGCATATACGCTAATAATAGGGGCTTTTCAGCTGTGAGAGAAACAAGATCTCTTGGCCCTTGATCATAGAAGCATAGAATATCAGGGTTGGAAGGGACCTCAGGAGGTCATCTAGTCCAACCCCTTTCTAAAGCAGGACCAATCCCCTTTGATGGAGGAAAAGGACTGCAGTGGCAGTCTGAGGACTTTTGAAGATTTCTGAAGATAATCAGTTTAATTCTGAATAGTATGGTGAAATCTTTGCTGCCCATGCAAATCCTAATACATGGGCTTTATGCAGGTGACCTACCTGGGGCTGGAGTGGATAGAATTGTGTGTAGCATCTACACAGATACTCTGTGCACTCCCCTATAACTAGGGTTGAAACTGGAAAAAAATAAGTGGTGGTGTTCTTCCAAGCACTGCCTATTCATGATGCCAAAATGAGATGTCACTCAGAATCAGTTGTCAGGTCTTCATAATATAATTGCTTTAGGTCTAGTAGCTCATTTATTGAGGTCCCAGATAAATAGTATCGATAAATCATCTTCAGAGATATATAAGATGTATGAAGTCAACTAAAAGTCACGCAGGTCATCATAGACTAATAAGTGACTATAAAAGATCCAGAATAAGGGTAGTTATTAAGTTTCCAATCACATTACAGTTATAAACATACTGCTATCAGCAAAATAATGTTAATTAGGGGAATAGTCCATAAATGACACCACCCTCTTATCCAACATTTTTTCTCATTGTGTGAAATAAAAGGGAGTCAAGTGTCCAAACATTTGTTGAATGAGTCTGTTATTAACAGTTAACAAGTAATTTTTCCTATGGATATTACTTCCCATGTCTCATGTTATAGAATTACAATTAGGCAATAAAAATATGCTTTTTGCCCTATTCCATATGCAAATGGCCTGTGTGCTACAATTATCCAGCTTTTTGTTATTTTCTAATGCTGAGCTACATCACCTTTCTTTAGTTTTTACCTACGACATAAGCACTATTGGCAAATACACTGAACTAATTTCACTGACTTATTCCCTCTCCTCTTATCCAGCTCCAGGAATATCATTATTAAATGTTTAGAAATACAAAATACGCTGCCAAAAAAAAAGGTATTTTCTTCTTTTGAAGATGGATAATGATGATCTGTCTCCAGTTAAACTGGAAGGGAATTAGCCTGGACAGGAATCTGGTTTCATTTGTTGGAAGACCCCAAGTACGTGAATCATCCAAAAGTTGGATGTTTTATAGTAACAATGTGTCTTTTATAGGAATGGCTTCCATAACTGCTAGCTTGTGATGCCTTCTGTCAACCAGGAAAATGGAGGCCTATCTTTAAACATATGTATATATTATTATAATATTTTCGAATTTGTTACTTCCTCATTTACAGTGACAGTTTCTAGGTAGCTTCCAAGTTCTCAGAAGCCAATAAGACTTTTTCCTTGTGATTTGTTCAGTATATTTTATACCGCTTTTACAGTTGTGTAATTTCACGGGTTACAAGTGGAGTTACTCAGCATTTACCCTAATGTAACTAAGATCAAAATCTGTCTTATTCCCTGAAAAGACAATGGAGAAAGAATCAATAAGATTTTGAAATTTTAAAAGAAGCTTCCTACAGTAGGAAACACTCTGTTTTTAGAGACCTATGACACTTTGGGAAAGCATTTCTGACAAACTAATTAATCTGTTCAGGTGATTTAGAATATTTTAGAAAAATCACTTAGTTACTAACATAAGCTTCATTAATGAATTTAGTTTTTCCTGCTGCACATTGTTGTATCCTTGCTATTCTGTACTCTATTTCTGTTAAATGGTTCCATACATTGCAACATGGAGCTGCAACATGTTCCCAAACCCTGCCCAGAGCATGTCTGAACTGCAGTCGGAGAGAAATGTTTTATTTCCCTTTCCACTGTCAAATTTTATTTTCCAGAGACCTGAAAATGTGTATTTCACATTATTTGTTACGGTAGCATCTGAACTATTACAAAAAGTTCAGCTTACCTTTGTTTATGAAGGATATGCACAAGCTCAGAACTTTTTTTTTTTTTTAAAAGGTTACAGTAATTCAAGGATTGAAGAATATGAAAGATGAAAAAAGAGACCTAGTCTAGAGAGAACTCAGTTGGGATGGAATGATGGGATCTGATCACAGTCTATAAATACTTTCAAGGTAATATAAATGAAGGAAGGGAATTATTCACAGTCTCTGAAAATAGTAAGAAAAAGATTAATAGCCTGAAGCTAAGGAAGTTTAAGCCAAATATTAGCATACAGTTTTTAAATAGCCAGATCCTCAGCTGGTGTAAATCAGCCTAGCTCCATTAAAGTCAAGCTAAGGATCTAGCCCAGTAGGAGCAATTTTAAAGAAACCAGATGGTTCCAGTTTACCCTGATTGTGCCAGTTTTGAAGAGCAGTTCTGGCTGACTCTTTTGAGATTGGAATTTTGCCTAGTTTAAATAGAATTGGCTGGTTGGATATCTGGCTGATTCTCCTCACCTCCTGCTATGGGTCATTGCCCTTCCTACTGCAAATCTCTCTCTGGTGTCTTGCTATAGCGTTCCCTCCCCACCCCATTCTCTAAGCTATAATGCTGTACTCTGGTCAAACCCAGTTACCTTAGTGCTAGAACTTATGCAATGGAGTCCCTAACATACAAGTGGCACTTCACTCAGAAAAATGATAAAATCAAGTCAGAGTAAAGTAAATTAACCTTCATCTCAGATCTCTGTCATTCACAGCTGTTAATTTAATATAAAAGTCATCACAGATAAAAGATCTACATGGGGAAAACTTCTCTACTACACATTCTGATACAGAGCTATAAAACAGCAGCAGCAGTACAACTTTATTGAACGACCTGTCAGCCACCGTAGAGTCCTGGGAAATAAATGATTGCATGTAGACTAAAGCAAGTTACAGTATACCTCCTACAGTGTTGACCTAGAGTAGTCACTGCCTAATATACTACATATCTACTTCACTCTTGACAGCTTCTGCCTCATTGAGGTATGTTGTGCTGCCACAGGGAGTCTAGGGCATGATCTGTGAAGCACCATAATGCCTTGGAATAGTACAGCCAATTTCTTAGAGATGGAGTCTCGAGAGGACCGAGTAAGAGATGGGCCGATGGGACATCAGTCATCATTAAGGTAGGAAGGGAGGCACCACTGCAAGGGAAGGAGTAGAAGAATGTTCAGGGTGGGAATCGAGTGGAGGAAAGATTGAACCACAGTGGGAAGGAGGATTGAAAGGTGTGGAGAGGTGACCTGGCATTCTTCTGACTTATCCTGTAAAAATGATAACAAAATAAGACAAGTAAAACTCATCTGTGAATGAGAGACACCATACTATGCTACTGGGTTAGTTCTTACTCAGAGGGAAAAGTGCCATCTATTGAATCACTATGTCTTCTTCCTGTACAACAGGAGCGGGGAACCTTTTTTTGATCATGGGCCATTGACCCATCAAAAAAATCAATTGCGGGCCACACACAAGTAAAAAGCAACTTAATTTAGTTTTGTTATTTTTAGAGAGAGAAATATAAAATGTTGAAATACCCACTTTTTAAGTGGTCAGATAGCAGTTTCTCACACTACAACCTGAACAACACCGTAGGCGCGCGCACACGGCTTGGGGACACTACTGACTACTCCACACTAGAGCGCCAGAAGCACGCGCGGGCCGAGGACGAGGCACGTGCTGCCGGGCTCCAGCGCCGGCCGTTGTGAGGTCATAATGCAGTACAGTGACTGGAGGCTCCACCTTGCCCCAGCGTTGCTGTTACAGCCACTGCCTGCAGCTCACCTCCCTCCTCATCCCCACCGCTGACTCCACCTCCGTATAGGCTACTGTCATAGGTTCATATTTTTAGAAATACTTGCCGCGGGCCGGATGTAATTAAGCAACGGGCTGGATTTGGCCCGCGCTTGCTGTAGGTTCCCCACCCCTGCTGTACAACCTAGATTTTCTCTGGAGGTCTCCAATTTAAATTCTTTCCAACCTCAGCTCTGCTTAGTTAACAAGATGATGTGATCACAGCCTGTGGTGGCATTGTTGCAGACTGGGTCATGAATATCATTGATGGGGCATTATTCAATATTTTACAGAGTGACAGAGGTGTTGCAACATAAGACAAGTTTGCACAAGGAGTGGGACCTCAGACAAAAATTGAATGATACTTGCAGCTGTATTGAGGTGAATATCACCAGAAAACCAAAAAGTTGGTGAGATAGGGAAGACAACCCAAGTGGTTGCACTTACACATATTTAGAATGGATTGTGTAACAAAAGGAAATACAGCTAGTTCAAACCATGAGTGAAATTGATAAAAGTTCCATACAATGAGCAGAACTAAGAAACCAATAGTTATTCCCACCATCTGCTGTATTAGAGAACATTGCCAGCACTCTCCAGTTCCCTCCTTGCAAGGCTTTCTTACAGTCACTCAATTTCTTAAAGAATTAAATTCTGATTTATAATAGTGTACATTTGTTATTAATAAAAATCAGTTTGAAAGATTTATGGAGAGATTGAGTGGGAAGAGTGCAACTGGCTTTTTGTTTTATATTTTATTAATACTGTATCATTTTATTAGATTCTTGAATGTACTGTTTTTATTTAATCTTCTATATATTTCACCTCCAAAATATCATCCACAGCATAAAACAGTCTTGTATTCCACAAGTATCAATGTGAACTGAGCAACTGTCGCCTCTCCAGCTCTTCTCCCCCTATGCTCTCCTTTCCCATCTCACCTTACTGGAGGAAAGTGTGGGAGAACAAACAGACAAACAAAGAAACTCTAATAGTTTGAAAAGCAGTGAAATTGGTTTAGGTTCTAGTTCAAATGCTGATGCTTAGTTTACAGTTATATCACTGATTGTACAGGGTGATTTTAGGAAAAACGAATCAGTTTGATTACTTCTAAATCCCTTTCACTGCCATTCACTTACTGTGTTTTAAGACCTCTAGGTGGAGAGAAAAAAATCTCATAAAAAGAGAGAATCTTACAAAAACAAGGGTTAAAATTTCGAAAGCTAACCTGGGGATTTAGCCACTCCCCTAGTCAGCTTTGAAGATCTAAGCCAGTATTTCTTAACCGTTTCTCAGCCTGTATGAAAACACTAAACCTTGGCCTGATGATATAGTGACAGTTTTCTGCATTGCTGTGTCAGTCACCTGAGTTCAAGGCCCTATTCTCTTACTCCCCAAGCTGTGAGTAATTTAAAGAAAACATTCTTCACTTGGTGAAAGGCTTGGAGGATTGCACAATAGCAATCCCTCTGGTAAATTATAGCACCTGAGAGCATTTGCATTCCCATTGAGGTCAATAGGAAGTCCAGTGGGGTTCAGACCCTTGAAATTAATAGTTTTGGTATTGGCCTTAATGGTAGCTGGATTACAACCATAAAGAGCAGGTTTTATAGGCTCCAAAAGGATTCTTATCCAGTACTTGTCAATCAGAAAGATTGAGCTTGTTGCAGTCACTAATTCATGTGTATGAGAAGCTAAAGGGTGGAGAGGAAGTATTAGGGTATCCTCTGTGTACTAAAAGTGATGCAGGGACTCCCTCCTTTTTATGTTCCTCTTTTTCTGTGAAGAATAGTAGGGTTTTTCTTGTGATAAATTAATGTAAGGGCCACTTGTTTTGGTACCAAAATTTTCCTGAAAGGAAGGAAAATCATAGGCAACTTTCCTGGAGGATTCCTTTTTCTGTGCTTTTTATTTTAAAAAGTATTACTTAGGTCCTTATCGGTCTCGAACAAAACAGAGTACATCCCAGCACTAGCACGAATGTGCCCATTGTGCACTTGCACACAGTATAATCAGTTCAGAGTCTACCAGACATATGAGCCCCAACACCAAAACACAGCCGGACATAGGGCAGTGGTTGAGATAGTGGAAGAATACAGGTATATGGGGCTTGGGAAAGAAGTGGGTGCTGGAAGATGGTTATCATCTGTGGATGTGTAAAACTAAAGACCAGTTTGGCAGGAAACCTCAGGCACTGTTAATAGTGTTCTTGATTATATTCCGATAGTGCTGGTAATGACATGACATAATCACTGTTATTAACAGAAAGAGTTCTGAAAATATGGCAGCTTTACTCTACCAAATAGTATCCAGTTAGAGTCTGATGCAAAGTCCACTGAAATCAGTGGGAGTCTTTCTTTTTACTTCAGTGGGCTTTTAAAATCAGGCCTATAAGGAGCACAAATATATTTTAAGGAGGGGACTGCACATAGGTCTCCAGAGCACACTATGAGCATGGAGTCTGTCTCACAGGCAGAAATTCTGATTTATAATACTGTAATTAATGTTTCCAAGCCACTTGGGGAGTCTGGGTGCAAAGTATTATTTTCATGATGTCACCGTGCTCAGGCATATGAAGAGGAAGTGGAAACAATGACCAGAACATAAATGAACAGCTTCCATTGTCACAGTTTCATGCAACATGTAACAAGTTTGGATCATTAGAGATTGTTTGTGATTTAAAAGTTATTTATAGACTACCATTTTTAATTACTTCAGTGATGGAAATGTAACAAGAACTTCAACTTTATGAAGTTCCACAAGTTAGTGTGACAGAAAATATATAAAATGATGAGATGGTGGGAAAGGAGAAACTTTTCAAACTGTTTTCAATATGAAATGGGAAAAGTGAAATGATACTGTGTGTTTTCATAGGAGTTCTTTTGCTATTATTTGTTTTAGACCAAGTAAAATCTTAAATGTTGTACCTATTCAATTTTCTAATATAGGAAAATAATTTTGTTAAATATATTATGGACATACAGGTTTCAGACAGTCCCCAACTGATTTTCACTGTCTGCTGGTAATAGATTGGACAAAATAGCATTGCTAGTTGTGTGGGAGTTAATGCTTTTGAAAGCAGCTAATACACTTAAATACAGTGTATTAACAGTGGGCGTTCTGCTTATTTTTATAGCAAGCTTTAGCACTGTGCAATTTTCCTGCAACATGTTAACAATAATCCACTTCATGCTGGCACTTAAATATTTATTGAACATTAGAGTGGAAAAGTTATGGGAAAAGATAGATAAAGAAAACAAATTACATCTCAGTGTGGCAGAAAGCACTGAAGAGGATTGTGGCTTCTCTTAAAGCTTAGTAATATGAAATATAATTTCAACATCAGCTGCAGTTGTTCTCCAAAACAAACAAGGACTCTGTTTGGAACAGAGTTCGGTACAAATTACACATTTTTTGCCTCACCTTTACTAAACAGTGTGTGTGTTATGAGAACAAATTCACAACACCAGGAAGGTATGCTACTGTCTCTTGGCTAATACCCCACTGAATACAGAAAGCAGTAGTTAGTCATAAAACCTAGAGGGCCAAGTTGTGCCTTTAAGGCACTGGTCTACATTGAGGGCAGCACACAGTTGTACAATCCCTCCTCAAGCTCCCTGGAGCACCCATACCTCCCTTCTACATCTACTCTGTAGGCCAGTGCACAGCAGAGGGAGGTGGCCATGGCCTTTAACAAGTGCCAACTTTAATTTTTCTGGGTGGGTGCTCCTGCCCACTCTCCGCCCCGAGGCACTGTCCCCATTCTGCCCCCTCCCCCAGCACTTCCACCCACCGCTGAACAGCTGATCGGCAGGGGCCACCAAACAGCTGATGGATGGGTGGGTGAGTGGTGGGTGCTGAGCACCCACTTTTTTTTTCCTTGGATGCTCGAGCCCCAGAGTGCCCACGGAGTCAGCACCTATGCTTCTCATCATCCCACTCTTTTCAGGGTGATGTGTATATTCAGCAATGTATAGAGGGACAATTCTCTGTGCTAATTTTGCATGTGCAATTAACTTCTCGTGCCTGCACACGCATACTTTGTAGGTCTTATGTGCTAAGTAATGACAGTCTGACCCCAAAAATTTATAAGATGGAATTTTTTTAAAAACTGTTTTGAAAAATGTCATCTTAAATGCCAATATCTTGATAAGTTTCAGTAGGGAGTGAATTTTTATGGTCTTAGAAAGCTGTGAAATGCTGGTACAGCTTTGCTATAATTCCAGAAGTGCAAACAGCATCTTTCATACACGTGTCCCCATGTACCCAATACATTAATAATCTTCTATGAAAAATGTTCTACAAATTATTACAATACAAATGAACAAATGCAAATAAACTATGCAAATACAATAAGGCAGTGGTGAAGTAACAGATGGCTCAGGAATTTTGTTTCATTGTGAAAAAAAAATCATGACCAATAGATCAGAGTGGAGACCAAGGCGACAACATGAAAGAAGACGTCACTGCTCACTGTGGCAAAAGCTATTATTAACAAAATATTTAAATAAAATATACACCAAGAGAATTTTACATTCATGAATAGCATGATGCAAGGTTGAGGCAATTACTATATGGGCCTGATTTTAACAGATGCCGATCATCACCCATAGCTCCTCTTGAATTCAGCGGAAGTTGTGGGTATTCAACACTTTTGGAAACCAAGGCCCTTTACAGGTAGTTCAGGCAAAACTCTTTTTGAAGGGGAGTCCCATTAAACTCACAGGGGAGATTTTTCTGAATAAAGACTGTAAGATTGGACCGTATTTCAACTTCATGTTCAGTAACATATGGTCAATATAGAACAGCATTCTTCAACCAGCCATAATTTGGCCTCTTAGTATGACTGTCTGGACTCCATATAATCCATTGTAATTAGTGAAACATCACAATTATCACTATGATTTTTTAAGTAGTTATTCTGATCATAAGTCATTCTTTCCAGTGTGCATGTTGTATTGTAAAGCACACTTAGAAACAGTCATTGCATGATGTGTCTTCAGTTTCATGATCTATACTTTGCACATTTCTTTTCACACTATACTTTATTTTTCGCAATCTAGACACCCTTGCTAAAGTGTGTGTACAGTATTTTCATACATTGTATACAGGACTCTGCAAAACAAATATCTGCATCTTACATGATTAACAGAATTTCTACAGGGCAGTGTCATAGGACTAGATGTTCACATAAGCTGCCTTATCCATTTTGCGTCATCCTGAGCACTCACAACTTCGGTATAAAACTGCCATTTAGAAAGTGATCAAATGGCTATTACATCTTTGTTCTCATTTGAATAGAGCAGGACAGCTGGCTCTCACAGATCATCCCATTTTTATTTATATAGTAGAAACAATTCCTTCTGGTGCTGAAAATTTAGTTCTGACTTGAGCACACTCTCTAGGCGGAAATGACTACACAAGATGTAAAGCAGTGATGAATTAGACCTTGATCATTTCCTCTGCCCCTAATTTTTCATGGACCCTTGAAAGATTAATAGTCAAACATCTGTAACTCTTCATTAATTTGTATTTATTTAATGATTTTACACATCAGTTGCCCCTTGGACACATGACAAAAATTACAAACATACAGTAGAAAGCACAAACAAATGGGGAACTAATTAAGTATCATGCTTATGCAACTTCCTCACAAAACTTAAAAAGAAGCATAGAGTCCTGAAAGATGAAGACATGAACACATTTTGAGAAACTAATAAAATATAAGAATAATTGATAATATATACTTTAAAAGGACTACAGTTGAACCCCGATTATCTGATCTAATTGGGATAGGGCCAGATCAGATAACTACAAATCGAAATAAACCAGAGAATGGGTGGCGGAACCCCAGCTGCTGTCATTCCCACATGGCTGATGGTTCGGTTAATATAGAAAGCTGGATAATGGAGGCTTGGTTAAACAGCGTTCTACTGTAGTTCACAAACATATTCCTGGAAAAGAGATGTAAACTGACCAAGGCCAAGTCTACACTACAAATGTTTTGCCAGTGCTATAATGCTATAGCTAGACCAGCAGAGCTCCCTACGGTAGACCCAGCTTATGCTAACAGAAGGAATTTTTCTGTCAACATAATACCACCACCTATCCAAATCAGCATAATAATACCACCTTCCCAAATGGTATTAGCTATGTTGACAGAAGCAATCACATGTTGGCCTAACTGCATCTACACTGGGGGATTGCTTGCATAGCTCTGTCAGCTGGGGTGGTGGTTTTTTCATACTCCTGACTGACATAGCTATGCAGGCAAAACTTTGTAGTGTAGATACGTAGACCTCGCTTAAGGTAAAATAGAGAGACTGTGTGAATCTGCTTGTCTCAAAACATTCTTTAAGTGAGTTCATAGGTTAGAAGATGCATTTAAGAGTTTTGGCCACGTTTGAGAGGCCATCCAGTCAACCTGATGGCAATTCCCTGTCTCTTTGTCAGTATGTACTACAATAACTTTTAAATACCACATATGATTAATTCCAAAATTTCAGGAAATGTTCTAGGCATCAGTGGGCAGAACCGTACTGATTTGGGGGGAAATCTGAAAACTGAAAGGGGAGAAATGGGGGACATATAAAGACCCTTTTCTCATTAGCAGAGTTGCAACTTCACGGACCTCTGCAATTGTCTGTAAATCAAGGAACCAGTTGATGGCACCCATTAACGCCGTCCAACATAATACCCTTAACTCACCTCTGCCCCTCCTCCCAAAAGAGTTTAGCATGTTGACACCTTGAATGGCTTATCTCCAAGACAGAAAGAAGACTAATAATAATGATGGAAGGAAGGAGTGTGTGCACACAGCTGTGGGAGGGGGAATGGGAGACTCCAGTATGGGAGGACAGGGGGAATGGGGATGCACACAGAGCACACCTGGCATAGGGGCAAAGAATAGGGGACCCTGGCATGGGAGGCCCACACAGAAAATTCCACATGGGGGAAAGTTGGGAATGGGAAGATGGGAGCACACAGAGCTGCAAGCATGGGGGATGTTGCAGGGAGTCCCTCAAATAGAGGGGGATGGGAGACTAACTCACAGAGAGCTTGGGGATGGTAGGGGGGAATGGAAAAATGCAAGGAGCCCTTGGTATGTACAATGTGCTCTGTTTACAGAAGCTACTGTAATTACTGGGGATGCTCAATGCTGGACTACATCAAATCCCCAGGGTGCCACTAGTGTGTTAGATGTGCCATAACTTGGAAACAAGCCCTCTAGGTGATTCAGTACATAGGCCTTTTAGGCACTAGCTCTGGTGGGTCTCAATAACCGCATGGACACATAGCTAAATAAAAGGGTATTTTACTAGGACTGGCAAGAAAGGGAAAGGCTGCAGATTCCCTAAGTTACAGAGGCGTAAACAGTTACAGTTCAAAGTGAGCAATAGCAGTTCTTATTTAGGTCCCTGGGGCAGGCCAGTCAAGAGTTGGGGCTCTTCAGGCCTAGGGCTTGGGATGCCCTCTCCAATAAACTCTATTCCAAACAAATCAAAGCTTGTAGGTTTTCAGGCCAGGATCAGTTACTGTCTCTCACTGGAGCCCATCTTATTTCACTGGGGCTCCTTGCCCAGCCTTTGCTGCTTCCTTATAGTCCCACACAAACCCACATCCAGCTGTAATGTCCAGCAGTCACAGCTTGTTGCACGCGCAGCTCTGCACATGGTTCCTGGGGGTTGCTCCCTGTGTCCAGCTTCTGCTGGCTCACCATACAGCCAGGACCTTTCATCTTAGCTGGCCAGAGGAAAGAGAAGGAGTTGTAGAGAGGGGGTTGATGGGAATTGTAGTCTCCTGCTTAGCAGATTCGTCACACTACGAAGTGTAGAATCTCCTGCTAAGTGAATGTTACTACAATGGTTTCTTTAAGAATCTAAACTCTCCTCCAATTACTGAATTTTATACGATTTAGCATGATCACCTTCTTTTGTCCATTTATAGACTGTTTATGATGTTGTGAAGGCCAAGACTATAACAGGGTTCAAAAAAGAACTACATACATTCATGGAGGATAGGTCCATCCATGGCTATTAGCCAAGATGGGCAGGGCTGGTGCTTCTAGCCTCTGTTTGCCAGAAGCTGGGAATGGGTGACAGGGGATGGATCACTTGTTCTGTTCATTCCTTCTGAAGCACCTGGCATTGGTCACTGTCAGTAGACAGGATACTGGGCTAGATGGACCTTTGGTCTGACCCAGTATGGCCATTCTTATATTCTTATGTATGATTAAATCAAATTGGATTCACCTATCTTTAAACAAACCTCCCTTTCCCATCAGTAAATTTTCTGGATTATCTATGATGATTAGACAGGATCCACTGATTTGGGGAATAATTAATTTATGTTTCAGTTTGTTTAGAGAAGAGTATCCCTGTAGGAAGTGGGTCTCACTTATACTGAATGATATGATACATAGCTTCCAAATAGGAGGTGCTATAGTATGATTATATATAGGAACTTCGAGTATTCTACTTTCAGGAAGTGCTTGAAGAGAGAAAACAGCACATGTGGAGGAAGGAATAAAGCTTGAATGTTTCGCTTTCTTGGCTCTCTCTCATTGTGTGCTTGAACACCGAAGCTGTAATATTTGTAGGAAGCTCTGAACAAGGGAGCTACAACAGAAGAGATTGTAACTGAATCAGCATGTTGTTTCTTTGCCTGTTTTTGTTATTTTCTTTGGAGAATAAATTACACTGGTCTACAATTTTTGAGAAGTCGTCTGCTTCAGAGATAAAATGTGCTATTTATTATGTATTTTGATGTGCTGAATTCAAATATGACAATTAAAACAACTGATTGGCTACTGTTTCTAAGGTATTTAAGTTTTTACATTTTATGTCTATGTATATTGTGTAGATAGTAGAGTTTTAATCATAAATTGTAAACCTAGGTCTTTTCATGTGTTTATGGTTGCTTTACATGATACTATTTCACCTGTCCTGTTTATGTAACACTTTAAAAATCAGCAAAAGGGTTATATAAATAAAATTTATTATGAAACAAAAGGCAAAAAACTATTCTGTACATAGTTTAGTCCTATTCAGTTTCTACTCGGCGCTTCTTGGCTTGTCTCTTGTATTCATTAAATGGAGCATCTCTTGTCACTGTCCAGCAATAGTCTGCAAGCATTGATGGGCTCCATTTGCCCTGATAGCGTTTCTCCATTGTTGCAATGTCCTGGTGAAATCGCTCGCCGTGCTCGTCGCTCACTGCTCCGCAGTTCGGTGGAAAAAAATCTAGATGAGAGTGCAAAAAATGTATCTTTAGTGACATGTTGCAACCAAGGCTTTTGTATGCCTTGAGGAGGTTTTCCACCAACAACCTGTAGTTGTCTGCCTTGTTGTTTCTGAGAAAATTTATTGCCACTAACTGGAAGGCTTTCCATGCCGTCTTTTCCTTGCCACGCAGTGCAAGGTCAAATGCATCATCTCGAAGAAGTTCACGAATCTGAGGACCAACAAAGACACCTTCCTTTATCTTAGCTTCACTTAACCTTGGAAATTTTCCACGGAGGTACTTGAAAGCTGCTTGTGTTTTGTCAATGGCCTTGACAAAGTTCTTCATCAGACCCAGCTTGATGTGTAAGGGTGGTAACAAAATCTTCCTTGATTCAACAAGTGGTGGATGCTGAACACTTTTCCTCCCAGGCTCCAATGACTGTCGGAGTGGCCAATCTTTCTTGATGTAGTGGGAATCTCTTGCACGACTATCCCATTCGCAGAGAAAACAGCAGTATTTTGTGTATCCAGTCTGCAGACCAAGCAAGAGAGCAACAACCTTCAAATCGCCACAAAGCTGCCACTGATGTTGGTCATAGTTTATGCACCTCAAAAGTTGTTTCATGTTGTCATAGGTTTCCTACATATGGACTGCATGACCAACTGGAATTGATGGCAAAACATTGCCATTATGCAGTAAAACAGCTTTAAGACTCGTCTTCGATGAATCAATGAACAGTCTCCACTCATCTGGATCGTGAACGATGTTGAGGGCTGCCATCACACCATCGATGTTGTTGCAGGCTACAAGATCACCTTCCATGAAGAAGAATGGGACAAGATCCTTTTGACGGTCACGGAACATGGAAACCCTAACATCACCTGCCAGGAGATTCCACTGCTGTAGTCTGGAGCCCAACAGCTCTGCCTTACTCTTGGGTAGTTCCAAATCCCTGACAAGGTCATTCAGTTCACCTTGTGTTATGAGGTGTGGTTCAGAGGAGGAGGATGGGAGAAAATGTGGGTCCTGTGACATTGATGGTTCAGGACCAGAAGTTTCATCCTCTTCCTCTTCCTCGTCTGACTCAAGTGAGAATGATTCTGGTGCATCAGGAACCGGCAGTCCTTCTCCGTGGGGTACTGGGTGTATAGCTGATGGAATGTTTGGATAATGCACAGTCCACTTTTTCTTCTTTGACACACCTTTCCCAACTGGAGGCACCATGCACAAGTAACAATTGCTGGTATGATCTGTTGGCTCTCTCCAAATCATTGGCACTGCAAAAGGCATAGATTTCCTTTTCCTGTTCAACCACTGGCGAAGATTTGTTGCACAAGTGTTGCAGCATATGTGTGGGGCCCACCTCTTGTCCTGATCTCCAATTTTGCAGCCAAAATAAAGGTGATAGGCTTTCTTAACCATAGTGGTTATACTGCGCTTTTGTGATGCAAAAGTCACTTCACCACAAACATAGCAGAAGTTATCTGCACTGTTCACACAAGTACGAGGCATCTCTGCTCACTTTGGCTAAACAGAAATGTGTCCCTTTGCAAAATCAAACACTGACAAATAAGAGAGCACGACACTGTATGATTTCTAGAGCTGATATAGGGCAATTTGTTCAGCAGAGTGATGTAAGCTTCGTTATGACTGCATCATCCATGACTTCTAGGAATAACCTGATGCAATTCATATCATGTATGACGCAATACCAGCTTCCGATTGCATCATTCATTGTTTTGCCTAAAAAGCAAGTACTGTCCAAACCCAGTCATAGATTTATTCATAGATCTAGTCAAAGATGTATTTTAGTCATTTCTGGTTTAAATTGAGATCCCTTCCCTTTATAACTCACTTATCCTCCGCCATTCCCAAGTCAAGGGTCGTATATACTGACCCAATAGCATATCTTGAAAACTAGAGCCAATCAACAATTTTAAGCATCATTTTCGTTTTCAGTGACCCAGAATTAGTAACGTTTGACTACATTTACTTCAGAAGCATTTTGGCTGTAGAGCAGTGTTATTTATTGTTAATAACTTTGCTTATCTCTTGCTTGTCTGCACTAAAATATTTGTACCACTTTATACCAATACATATATTTAAAGCATTACAATGGCCCTAGTGTGAATGCAGTTATATTGTTATATAGGTGCTTCCTGTACAGGAATAAGTATACTGGTGTAAGTCACCTTTATATCCATATAACTACATCTAGCCTAGAGCTTGTACCGGTATAACTATTTAAGTAAAAAAAGCACACCCTAACTGAAATAATTGTACTGATAAAACTTTCAAGTAAAGACCAGGCTTAAGTCATGGATCCTTCAAAGTGATGGCAAGAACCTTTGTGAAAAATAGGTCCCATCCCAGAACTTATATCATGAAAAACAATGAAAAATTGGCCTACTTGATCTTTGTTCCTCCGGATTATGGAATAGAAACCCAAATGCATCAGAGCAGTGCTTGGCGCACCTGGGTGTGTCATATCCAGGCTTTTCCCTCCTTTCTCCACATCTCCACGATCCTGGGGACTACCGAGAGCCAAATTGGCTCCTATCATAGAAACCTCAGGTCTTCGCCAACTTTTACTAGCAGATTACCCGCCCCAAAAGGCCATTATGCCAGCCAAGATTGCCCTCTTACTGCTAACATACCAGGAGAGGCTGATGGAAATGAGCTATGCCAGCTCATGTCTCCCATTTGCTAGAAGAATCCTCAACTACTCTCTTAAGGAAACTTGAAGTGCCCTTTGTATAGTTAGGACAGCAGAAAGGGCTCTTTATTATGGCCATGGATCTGGCCCTATAATTGTAGTATTGAGAGATAAAGTTGCTTGGCACTCAACACTTCAACTCATGCATAAAACACCATTGTATGCCTGTATTATTATTAAGAAAATCAGGCACAGCTTTCTCTTTCAACTTGACAGTATATCAAAGAAGCAAACAAATATACACGCTGTTTCTCTTCAGATTATTATCTTTGAGTTATTATTGTATTCTGTGAGTCTGTTGTTTGATATGATGATAGTCAAATGGTAAGATTGCTGTTATTACAGGGAATTTACAGCCTCTGTATTTGATCTGTCAGATCTTCCTTTGGATAAACGTGGCCTGTTTGTTGTACAATTATCTAAAACTTTAGTCTGCAAATTAGAAAGTTTAGCTACTATTTTCCTTTAATTTATTTTACCCCACACATTCCTTGGGATTGTACTTTCTAACCTTGTAAAGGTGGTACTCCCAATTCAAAGTGCTAGAGGCATTAGCAGCTACTGTGACTATGGGCATTCCTGCTGTCTTTTATACAATTTTAAAAACATTCATATTTCTTAATTGTGGATCTCAGTCATCTCAAGTTGCACAAAGAGGATGGAAGTTACACAAACACACAATTTTTATTTTTTTTGGTACTGTATTTACAAAATTCCATTAGCATGTCTGAATTCTTAGGCATCTGTTTTTGCAAGGTGTTAAATTAATGGTGAGATGCTGTGCACACATGGATTAGCACCTCCTTTGAAAATGTATTGCATGCCTAATTATTTGTCTTTTAATTCACGTTTTAGTCTTACTATAAATTTAACAGTGTAGCCAAACCAAGTCCATGTGTTTATTGAAATACTGAGTTAATTACTAAATTGAAGGAGAGAGAGAAAAGCAGAAAACCATCATAAACAAATACATTGGATCTATTTAAAATAAAAGCTAAATAAAGCTAAGAAGAAGATTTATGGTAGTTTTTATAAAGTAGTGAAGATGTAGCTAGTACATTGATTTACCACTGTTTGCCTTAGCCCTCTCCCAGTATTCAGTATGCAGAAAAGATTTTTTTGTACATGGGGGCGGGGGCTCCCCTGAACCTCTCCCTTACATTTAAAAGCAGAGTTAGTCTTTAAATTGTAGCTAAGCCTACGAAAGTTGCTTATTGTCTGTCCAGTCGACAATCTGATTTATTGAAACAATCACTTGAAACTTGAGCCACCTAAAGGCTATTAAAAGCTTCTTGCTGCTGCTGAACACAATAGGTAGAATGCTAAAGAAAGGAAAAGGCTAAGCTGAATTAGGCGTTTTTGTTACTGAGCCCCAATCCATGGCTCCTGGGGTTTCTAAGCCAACTTTCAAATCACTGAAGCCATTTGACCTGGTGTTGTGTCAGTGGGAGCATCAACTGAAAACTAATATCCACTCCTCAGTTGCCAGGCAGTTGACATGGCTGTCACAGAATTATAACCATTGGAATACCATATATTTAGAGGTCACAGAAACTACAAAGAAAATGTGATGTGTGAAGGATTTGCTGCCCCTCTGTATTAGTCCTTGTAACATGCCTGGCATCTCTGAGCAGTTGGACAAATTGTTATGTGAGGTCTAAGAGCGCACGTGTTGTGAAAGGAGTCAGCTAATTTAGTTCCAATTAACACATGGCCCACACAGCTACGAAATGCTATTTATTTTATTTTATTGAAGTGGCAATTTATTAAATTGCTTGAAACAATAATTTGGTGAAATTCTATAATGCCTCCTTACAAAAGACAGATTATTAATCATGTTGCACTTGAAATATGTAGCCATTTAAAAAAAAAACCCTCTTAAAACAATAAAAATAAAATTGCCACAGGGGCTGTGCTTAAAGAAAACAAAAACGCCAGTTCTGTCAACACTGTTCAATTTATAATATTTTGGAAAGCGAGGGGGGTGGAAAACATATTGTTAAGGTTCATGCTTAATCTGAAGTTCTTCTAATTAGCTAAGAAAGGAGATGGAGAATGGTTCTGTTTAAGAAATTGCTACTGCTCCCAGGAAATCATCGTAAGATGAGTAGAAAATGATTGGCTCACTTGCCATAAATTAATTCATTATTTGATGTCTTTTAACATATGATACACTGCAAACTCTAAGCAATAAGAAGGACAATGAGACACCTTATGACTTGAGGCTTTTTTTTTTTTAAAGACTGGATAATAATTGAGGTATAATTAGAGAACTTTCTAGGATCTGGATCTATTTAATTGCTTTCACTACAGTTATAGAAAGGATTGAATTGGGTTTTTCAAAAATCACACAAGTATTTTGCTCTCATTCTTTTATTTTTTTTAATGTATTACATTTTACAGAAGAAAATTATAAATATAATCAAGGCAAGACTGGTTGATATATCAATTTGGTATTTAAATAATTAAAAAATAATCCACCTCTTGAACAAGCCAATAGATTATGTTTTGACTTTGTGAAGCATCATTCCACTTTACACAACATTTGAATTTTAAAATACTATGTTGTTATGCAAAGTGTGTGCAAATAATGTCACTACATATTTCATTTTTTAAAATCCCTGGATCAGAAACATTAAACATTTTTATCCAAGCCCCAAACCTGTATTATGAAAGGGGAACTTCTAATTAAAGGTTTGTCTTAAAAATAGAATACAGGATTAACCTTATTGTATCAGTATTTTTATTGAAACCTGTGCTTTGCCAAATGAGAAAACCGGGGGAAATGCTATGAGTTCTGCAGGCTCATTACTGCGTGTCATCTGGTACCAATGCTCAAAGTATGACTTTTCCTGATTTCCCTGTGCAAACCATTTTTTATGGGTCAAAAATATTTTGCTCTCTTTTTCTTATGTAATTTGTCTAATTACATGGCCCCAATCACTGTGTTGTCTGAACACCATACAAACATTAATGAATGTATCCTCACAGTATTTTAATGAGATAGGGAAATATTATTTATCCCTGTTTCGCAGATGGGGAACTGAGACACAGAGAGATGAATTAACTTGATTGTCCTGTGCACTGACCCAGAAAATCTGTAGCAGAGCCAGGAACTGAACCCAGATCTCCTGATGACCGGGTCAAACTGCCTTAACCAGAAACCAGGGAGCCTATTATGAATGTGCCGCCTTGAGCAGGTTACCCAGGAGCGGCGCCAGGGTTTTTGGCGCCCTAGGCGGGGGTCCTTCCGCGCTCCCGGTCATTGTCGGCAATTCTGCGGCGGGGGTGTCCTTCCGCGCTCCCGGTCTTCGGGGCACTTCGGCGGCGGGTCCCGGAGCGAGTGAAGGACCCGCCGCAGAATTGCCGCCGAAGACCCGGAGCGCGGAAGGACCCCCCGCCACCGAATTGCCGCCGAGGGCAGCAAAATGCCGCCCCCGCCCCCAAATCCTGGTGCCCTAGGCGACTGCCTAGGTCGCCTAAATGGAAGCGCCGGCCCTGAGGTTACCCCCAACTAAATTACTATTATTAAAAGTATCCATTTCCTCTTGACACATGAAGCTTTGGTTGGTATTCACCAGTATTTCTGAAAACTCTTATTTAAATCTTTGGCAATGGAGCATCCAGATTTCCCAGCATTAATGTACTTTCTGGAAAGAAGGATTGCCTTGCTTCATTCAGCACTGACCACTGAAGATGGTAAAGGAGCAGTGTTGCTGGGCTCCAAATGTAGTGCTGTTCAGTTGTTCGAGGGAGAAAAGAAGACTTTGTGTTAGGAAAAATAAAATGAGAGGCAATCTCAGATTTATGGATGACCCACCATGAAGGAGGAACAAGATTAAATTATATACATATAGATATAGATATATATCAGAACTTCCAACAACTACATAATGAGTCTCCTGGCACATGAAAAGTGCTTGAGATATACCCATAAAGGAGGCAAAAAAAACCTTTGTGACACTTTTTTATTTTTGTTCTGTTTCTGCATTTTGCTCTTTTCTTCGCTGCTGCATGTGAACAACAAGATGCAGTTCACTAGAAGCCTGATCTCTGAAGTGCTGTCTGAGAATATATGCAATTACAAAAGATTAAAGGGGAAATGGAGCAAGTGGGGAGATTAAGAGAGTTAGTCAGGCAGAACCTGTGTATGTTGAGCCTAGTAGGACAAAATAAAGACCTTTTACTGCACAGCTGCCTCTCGTTTATTTCTTCCTTCCTCTGCTCTCTCTGAGGTTACCACAGACTTGAACTTTATAACCCTTTCAGTATCAGGTCCCGGATGGAATTTCTGGTCAAAGGAGAGAGCCTCCTGGAGAGAGCACTCGTCTGGGATGTGGAAAACCCAGGTCCTTTATCTGAATCTGACAGACCAGGGACTTGAGCCTCTGGCTATTATAGGTTCCCGCTCTCTCACTCTCTCCCTCACATGTTTTTTCACAAAAAATTCAAAAGGTATCATTTTAATTCTGCTTTGGAACAAAACCAAATTTTGAAACCTCAAAATTTTTCTTTAAATAGAATTGTTGTTTTTCAGCCAGCCCGAATATTGTTTCTAAATTCAGTGCTCTATGGCCGATCACCTGGCCCTACAGCGGATAATACGAAAGAAGGGCTGGCATTTGAGGGGTTAACTTGAATGTCAATAACCCATATAGAGGAGTCAGGAGACCCTTTAATCGTTAGTACAAGTACATCTAGAACTGGATTTCAACAGCTGGCTGCCTAAATTTCATCCACAAAGTCTGTGTTCACAAAGACTGTATTTACATGCACAGAGCAGGTAATCAAGCATGCAGTAAGCATGTATATGCACAATTACCAATTTTGCAGATGCAGTGGGCATGCATGCAGATTTTGCTGGTGCATTTTAAGTAGCCAGGATCAAATTAATGTTGTCCTTAGTTATACCCATGCAACCCCATTTGGATCAATGGATTGCATGGGTTTGTAACACTCTAGAATTAAGTTGCTCCCAGTTTTAAAAATTCAGCCCCTACAATATTAGAATGGCTTGAAAAGAATCACATACAATAAATGTAGAGTACCTATTAAACACAAGTTGCTGTGGTCTATATCATGTTTTTGTTTTCCTGAGACACTTCAGTCATTTTGGTTTAGAATGCAAAGGTAATTCTTCAGATTGTTATAAAGTCACAACAGTATCAAGAATCCTTCAGGATTCCTTTTCGCGAAAGGTCTGAAATATGTATTGTATTCACTGGACTGGAATAATGTTTTAAAGATTAAGGCCCCAATTTTCAAAAACAGCCTTTAATTTTGACTGTCTCAATTTTTGGATGCCTAAACTAAGCCCCAGTTCAGAAAGGGATTTTTATTCAAGACAGCGGTTAAGCATACTTAAGTGCTTTCTTGAATCAGGACTCTAGGACCTAATTCAGGAGTGCTGAGAACCTACAGCGATCATTGACTTAAATTGGATTTATGGGTATTTAGCACATCTGAAAATTACGTATGATGTGTTTAAAATTGGGAACCCAAAAGTTAAGGCAATCTAAAATTAGAGACTACTTTGGAAATTTGGCCCTAAACCTGTTTATTACCTGTATTGTACATGTTTTTCTGTAGACATTCTTGAAGCATCATTTGAAAATCAGAAACACTTCCTTTTGGAACTTACTATTGATTTGATAGCAGTGAGCAATTTTGTAACATGATAAAAAAATTTCTTTTTCTGTCTGTCCTCTGAGATGCATTACGTTTCTAGAGGAGAATTTCCACAGCAGAACCTGATGTATACACTGGGAGTATTGTAGGGACTTGCACTGCTGTTGCAGTGGAACCAGATTGGATCCATTTAATGCAATTAAGATTTCTACCCATCATTTCACACAGAAAATACATTGGTATCCTGTTTTGTTCTATTACAGAAACTCATTGAATTACATCATGATCAGGTTTATTACTGGATTTTCTAGTATGACACGTTTCTATATTTTAGATCATAAATATGATGTATACGGTACTGAAATAAAATACGTTACAGAAAAGGCTTTATTTTCAACTCCTTTTAAATTGTGTTTTAATTTGTTCTTTCTGTTTGGTTTGCACTAGGTTATTAGAAGCTTGAAATTAACATTTCTATCTCTATTGCTTTCTGTCTTTTCCATTTGGGAAGCATTTCTCCCCTCTACATCCCTGTTTCTAAGAAACCATAAATCCACATGGCTTCTCCTGTTTCCTTCTTTGTCTTCCTGTTGTCCTCAATGGTGTCAGCATAGTTCTAGGAACAGGAACAGCTGAACAATACCCCCTCTGCTGGCTAGTTTGTTGCTTGTGTGGTTAGCAGAACAAAGTACTAAAGAGTAGAGCTGAACAGATAATTGATTGTTCATTTTGGTGTCCAAACTGAAAAATCAGAAAAATTATTTAGTTTGTGTCAAACCAAAACTGAATTTTGGGGGGGTTTCTTGGTGAAAAGATCTCCCGCCCCCCCCCTCCCCCAAATTTAAATTGGGTCGAACAAAACATTTGGAATGTTGATTCAAAATGACATTTTCGATATTTTCTAAATGAACCATTTTGATATTTCAGTTTTCATATTTTTTTGGTCGGAACTGTTCACTGAATTCAACCCAAATTCACGAATTGTTTTGGTGCCCTGAAAAATGCCTTTTTTGGTGAATTTATTAGTCACTGAAAAAAATTTGCCCAGCTCTACTAAACAGATATTCATGAAGAGCTTAATTCCCAAAGTAGTCAGTTGCAAAGTTTACATTGACTTCTGTAAGAACAGGATAGGGCCTAAAGCAGTATCTGGCTTTGATTTCTATGGAGCAAATCCTAGCCCCAGAACACAACCCAAATACTTGGGCAACTAATTGGGGAATGATGCAGGTGCCAAAAGGAAGAATATTCACCCTTCTCCCAGGCCATTGAATCTCAACAGAGCAACTGTACACCTGCTCTTGCAGTCTGAGAGCTTCACTATAGCCCCCTCTGTTCCTAACCCCTCTGCCTCTACGCAGAAGGAAAGGCCAGTGGATCTGCAGAGCAGATCTACCACCCCTGCCCTTCTCCAACCCTGCTCATTTTTTAGCATGAAAATCAGTTTTTAATCAGTATTTGGAAAAGTTCCTTTTCCTTTAGTTATATAAAAAATTGGCCCTCTCTGAAGCCATGTATTTCTGAGGATGAGCTTCCAGCCAACTTGGGAGACCTTTAGGGCTTGACAACAATTATCTGTGGTATAAAAATGGTAAGTTTGGGCAGAGGGATGATGTATTTTATGTGTATTTTAGAATATCAAATTCTCATATTGTTGCTTTGGTGTTTTGTAGGCTTTAAGCTAAAACCAGAAAGCCTGCTTATACATAATAATCTGGAAGGCTATTCCCCACAACAGGAAGATAGCAGTTTTAAAGTAGGTCAGATTTTGGAACTGCAGTACTTAGTAGTGTTCCTTTCACCAAAATTGGGGTTGTGAAAAACAAAAGCAAAAAATCAGGTGATTCCAAAGTCAGAATTAGTTTTACCAGCTCTAACCCTGAATTTCCTGAGATGGGGGATTATTGTGTCACAAACTTCACGATATTCAAATGTAAATTTTGTTGTATTTTTTTAAAAAGCCAAATCTTTCACAGAAGATTTTTAAATGTGTTAAATTGCTAATAAATGTAGGACTTTTTCATTTGATTGTGTGGGTTAAAGAAGGGAAATGGTGAGTTGTCATTTTTTTGGCACATTACCATGACTGGGAACAAGTTAAGGAAAGAAGAAGAATAGATTGAGTCACTCCTTGCTCCAGAAAATGATTAAGTAAAGAAGAAAGGGAGATCATATTTGTCAACTCTTCTGTGCTCCCGACAAATGTTAAATACACAAGTCAGCAAATAAGCAGCTTCAACAAAGATGATAATTCTAGTTGCTGCTGGTTAAGTGACATATTTACTTAGCAGCAGCCAGAACCCTAATGGAAGGGGCACTATGAAAACTTAAATCAACTTCTTCCACAGCCCTTTACTATTACTTAAAATGGTTTCTGTTGAAGCATCTGATTTGCCACCAGACACATGGCCAAATCGCCACTGGTCCTTTAGGGTTACACCAGTGTAAACAGAACAGTTTGGCTACACTAACATTTTAAAAAAAATATCTCTTGAGCAGAGAACCAAATTGCCCTGCAGAGAATCTATAGTAGATTAAAATATTTGTTTTGAAGATTCGGGGCGGAAGCAGTGACTACATAGAAAATAAATGGATTTTTAAAATGCTACATGCAACAAGCCATCACACTGTGGCAAAGGCTGTGGATCCATGTGGACTGACATATTTGCATAACTTGTCAATGTATGTACATGACAATCTTAATGCAGCATAGGAGACCGTGTGATTGTATTTTTCAGAAGCGCAGTTCTCATTGAGAAGAGGCTCCAGAGTTTTAAATTCTTAACTTCAATATGAAAGTAAACAAAGATTTAATTAAAGATTTTATTTTAAAGAAGTTGTATTTTAAAAAATAGTATGTTGAGGTTCTCTCTATCTGGGAGCTGACAAGAAAGATTATCTGATATGTGAACCCACATTAATAGGGAGAAATCAAGTCCCTTCTCCAATCCACATACACTCCACATATAGAGCCCACCAACATATATATATATTAGTTAACAAATATGCTTCCAAAAATCTTTTTTCATAATGAAGAATAAAACCTATTTCACAACACATACACTCACACACATGCGCCCCTTCTTTCAAAAGTTTTGTTCATTAAGTTCAGAGAAGCTTTACACACAAAAAGCCAAATTTGGCACAAGCCATGTGCAGACTGCAGTGCTCTCGGCAGGTCTACAGTGATTCCAGTCTCTGGAGATGCTTCCATGACACTGTCAAGCCTGACTACCATATATGGATTTGAGTTGCCATTGCAGGGGGTTGGCTTCAGCTCAATGGGAAAGCTGAATGGGCTTTATGGCTCAAGACAGGATCCCTAGCTTAACAGTGCCATAACTGAGTCATCAGCCTAGAAGCTTGGACAGTAGGGCCCTCAAGCAAAAGAAACTCCTTGCCAACAAAAAGGGTTTCAAGAGAGAGTCTTCTTCCATCTTTTCAATAATATCATCCAACCTTCCAACATGACAGGAACCCCAATCTCATCCCATTTTAATGCTGTTTCTCCCAGAATTGCATTGGGATTCCTACAAGTACTCCCATAGGTTTCAGCTGTGGGAAGAGATGGGACCAGAATCAGAACTGTGCCATGGGACAAGTAGCTTGTTTCCATTAGCAACCTGTTCCATAACCTTGAGGAAAACCATTAATATATTGGGTTTCTTCAGTCACCTTACCCATGGGGCCAACTCTCCTCAGGACTGGACAGGCCAGTGCACAGTTTGTTGCTGCCATATGAAGTTAACAAGCCCCTTTCTGCTGTGTAAACCAAGGGCAGGATTTTTGTCCCTGAGTCATTGCTGAGATGGAGCTGAAAGGGATGTGATATATATATAAAACCTAGTCTTGGAACTGAAATACTTTTAAATACACAAATTAAATGTGTGTAATGTCTAGAGATAGGGGTTTTACCTGCCACATTTCATTCCTTTCTGTTCTGTTGCCTTCTCTGATGAGAGTCAGCCTTTTATAAAGTTTTATCTAAGGGGAAAATGTTTTTTGCCTTAAACCTGTGAGGAATTATTTTATTGTAGTTTTATGTTGGTATATGTACAGCATGTGTCTCTTAGCACCAAACCACTTTCTGACAACCTTAGTCCTTATTTACATATAGTGCATTGTATGTTTGTATTTACCTTTTTATCCCAGTGCAATTCACAGTCTCATGATTTAAAAAAAAAGTCATCTTCTCTAATATTTTATTTTCCTAATAAACATACTGGTCCAAATTTAGTCCTGATGTAAATTGGTGTTGTCAGTGGCATTAAACCAGGGCAGAATTTGGCCCTTTATTTTGATTTCAGAGAAGCCTTTTATGTTTGGATGAGTTACAAGAGTTGTACCTTATTCAGCTACAAACAGCTTTATTGGCACTAGTAAACTCTTGAAAGAGAATATATATCCTGATAAGCACACACTGAAGAACATGACCTGAGTGGGTTTTTAGTCTGGTGAATATGAAAACCAGGAAGTGTGTATATCTGTGTAGCATTTGATTTACTATGGATTGTCCAGCTTATTTTTAAGTGTAAAGTAAAATGACAGTATATAGTGACTAGATGCTTCAAGTGGGCGAGAGAAATATCAAAGAAAATAGTACCATGTATGGAAACTTTTTTTAAAAGTAAAGCTAGAACCCACCTCATCTAAGTGAGACTGTCAGATTATTTCAAATTGTCGATCATAGTTTCCTGTCAGGCAAAGTAACTTTACCAGTGGCCCACCTTTTTTACATGAGTGTGTGTGCCAATTCACTGACACATTCATCTCTCATTTTGGGTTATCCTTTCCCTGGGATGTATTTCTGTAACACAAGCTCCCTTGGCTGACCCTTTGGAACCAGGCACATACCGTCTCAATGACATTTAGTTATTGATTTGTCTAGTATGAAGCAGCCACAGCCTAATGCACTCAATGCAGTATGCATCCTTCTCTCCTGCCTGATCCTGTATGTCTCCTGGCAGTAGTTTTATGCTGTGAAATGGTCACAAGGGCAAATGTAGTGCATGTATGTGCCAGCTATGTTCTGCCACACTGGAGAAGTTTATCTCCTGGATTTTACTTGACATGTCTTTCAGATTAAGAGAAATTGAATATAATGATATGTATTTGATTTCTTTGTTCTGAGTCTGGTGGTGTGGTCTGATATTGTTCACCGCGAATAAGGGTGTCAAGAATGTTATATGTTAAGATTTATTTCTGTGTTATTTACTTCAAGGACATGTCCTCTAACCCATTCTAATTTGGATGGGTCCATCTATACAGCAAACAGTAGATAGAGCAGTCACTACAGTACAGCAGTGAAGAGTTCTGCCCCTCTGCTTTCTGCCCCATAACATTCTCCCTCCATTACGTAATGTGGCTAATGTTCAAAACCACTTGTCTCATCCTTTCAAATTCTTGGCTTACTAAAAGGATTTCTGTGCTGAATTGGAGCAAAACAAAAAAATCCCCGTGTCTAAGTAATGTTTTCTCTGACCTGCATAAGGAGCCTGGTATCCCATTCCTGTTGTTGATACTAATCTAGTATTCTTTAAACAAAACAAAACCAACCCACATACATACATACACACAAACACTACACCTTAAATTTTGGAGAAGTGATCTGAATTGTCCATCTTGGATGACTGAGTTGATACTTTGCCCCGTATAAAAGTATAGGCTCTTTTGATCTTTGCCTCTTGCTATGACATTGGGTGCAGAAAAAGGCTATACAGATTCCATATTTCACTCGTGGTGAGCAGAAACTCTTCATTTTGAAATCAATATAAGTAAATTGTACTCTGTTCTGTATAGGTTCTTATACCGCGCTCATCACCGTAGTATCTGAGCGCTTTCCAGTAGTGCACATCTGTCATGTGTTGTTTGTTCCCCATGAGAAGCATATGCTATAGAGTGTCTTGTTTTGATAGGTTCTTTGTTGTTGTTGTTGTTTTAATATAAATATACCTGTTTTATGTGTTTATGTTAGAGAGTGTGATGTCAAAGAAATGTGTCTTGCACTTGGAGCAGAAAAGTGGTGAGGTTTGTGATGGTTCTTAGTTCTTGGGGAAGTTCATTCCAGAGTCTCAGATCACCCCCAGAGAAAGTTCTGTCTCCAACACAGACAAGTTTTACTCTGATTTTTGAAAGTTCCATTGTGCCATAGTCTTTGTCCCAGATCTTTAGATGATCTTTTAGATATCCTGGTCCCAAGCCATAGAGTGCTTTGAAAATCAGGATCAGGACCTTGAACTTGATTCAGAATTCTATGGGAAACCAGTATAGGGAACGGAGGACTGGTCTGATGGGCTTGCAGTAGATTTTGTTGCTGAAGAGACTCATTGCAGCATTTGGTACTAGTTGGTGTTTCCTAAGCACTGAAGGCTTCATGCCCAGGTATATTGCATTTCTGTAGTCCAACCAAGAGGTGACAAAGACAAGAATACCTGAAGACAGGTCTTCATCTGCCAGGAGGGGACTGAATCTCATAGCCAACTAGAGATGGTAGAAAGTGTTACTTGCAGATGTGAGAACTCAACATCAGCAATGAATCCAAGAGCACTCCTAAACTATTGACTGAACCAAATTCAAGATTAAGAGCCCTACTGTGCAGATCTTAGACCCTTGAGTATCTTTACTCACATGAGTAGTTACATTAAGTTACTCATGTGCATAAGTGTTCTCAGGATCAGGTTCTAAGACTGTACAAGATTTGCAGAAAATTACTCCTGGGTGTAGTGCTTATTACTGTGAGTAGTTCCATTGGCTTCACCCAGTAGTAAGTATTTGCAGGAACAGGCTGTCAGGAACTCAGATGCCTCTGGGCTTGGTTGCCTAGCAACCCAGTGAGCTCGGCTGGGCCCAATAAACCACACTAAGTGACTGTGCTCCCTGATTGGTCAGAAGACCCAACAAATCACCATTTAAGCTCTGTATCAACAACAGCATAGCACCTGTTCAATGCATTCCATGCCTGTAGATGTGCCAGATCTGTTCCTGTCTGGGCCTTGCTCCAACCTTAGGCTGCTCTGCTTCAGCCCTAGTCCCTGCCTGCCTCTGAACTCCTGATTCCTAACTCCTGGTTCTGACCTGTGGCGTGTCTCCTGAACAAGACTCCAGCTGTACCCTTTGGTTGTGTTCTGGTTCCTGACTCCAACCCTTGGCTTGTCTCCTGACCACGCCTCTGGTTCTGCCCTCTGATTCTGCTCTGACCACTATGCCAGATTCAAGCTCTTACCACTAGGTTGCACTACCTACACCTCGGTGTGTGACAGAGGCTCTTAGTTACTTTCCTTTTCATTCATGTTTTCATACTTATGTGAGTTGTGGTATGTGTGTGGATACAAATAGGCAACTTCATAACGTGGCTTGTATATCCAAAATCCAAATCTGTTACTGGAAGCAGATCTACAGGTTGGCTTTACATTTCTTTTTTAACACCCAATAATTTGTACTTCAGTTTGGACTCCAATGAGGAGCTCTTATGTAAAACATTATTAAGTTCTAAAAGAGTATATTTACAATATAAATAAAGAATCATTTGGACTGATCATTACTCATTTACGTTGGGCACTCATATTAGTTAGCAGACCAAAAACTCTTCCTAAGTATATTGCCATTCTCACCTAAGTTTAAAAACATCTTCTAAAATTTAGGAGTAATCCTAAATCAGGATGTAATAAGGAGATGGTGAAGACTACTTTGAATTAGGCTTTCACCTCCTGGACATACAGTAACAGTTACAAGGTCAGTTCTCTTTATGATATGCTTACTGGGTTTATAGGTTCTGGTGTCAGTTGAAGCTCCAACCTGGTTGAGTTTTATTTGGTTCATTATAAGGATATTATATTGAGAAATGTATTTTGGTATTGAAATGTACACTAGATAGCTGCAACAAGTGTGCCAGTGAATGAATCACTGTAATGTTTTATAGCCTTCAAATAAAAAAGATGGTTGTGGATAAGATATTATGGGCAAATGGAGCTGAACAAAGACAAAACAGAGAAGCCAGATTTGCTTCACAAAAGATCTGTCAATACTAAGGTTTTAGATTACTTAAATTTATTGGAAAATGTTTGATTTGTTTCAACTGCTGAACATAAAGTGAAATTAAACTTGTGGGAAAAGAAAGGATCTGGTCTACTACTAGAAAGTTCAGACATGAAATTATTGAATCAAAATGATTATTAGGGTGAATGGGTTTCTGTACATTAAAATAGTTTTTAGATAAACTCTGAGAGCTTCATTGTTTTTCTGCATATTTCATGGATGTAAATTAGTAAGTAAATTAATTTGCTACTTTTTTCAGAATATATATATGAGTAAATTTAAAGGGACAACATCAATACAGAAATCATATATTTATTAATCTTTATCTGTATTACTAATAACACGTCAAACTGTTAAAAATGAAATAATTTCTAAAATCTCATTTACTTACCACTGTTTATGGAACACTACTGTTTTTGGACTATACACAACTTGGACAATGGGGAGCAGATTGTCAAAGGCGTTCACCCATCTATTGTAATTTTTATCGGTAAATATCATGATTGTGCATTTAAATCAAGTAACTGCACACACATCCAATGGGGCAGCTGACTGGCCACCTTTATGTCTACACAATCCTATTTTCAAAGAGACTTCACTTGTTTGCTTCACCTGTCAGTTTGCCACAGCCTGAATTTGTTGACTTTCAACAGGGCCCGTTTGTTCACTCTGGCTTTTCCTGGGAGACAAGGGTAAATAAATGGGTGGCTCTCATGAAAGAGTTTTAATTCAAAAAGGGATCCAGGGTTTTTTTGGGCATTGGTTCTATTTGCATGCAGTTTTTGTAATGATATTGTATGTGGCCAGAGCACTGGATTGGCATATTTTTATAAGTTTAATAAATAAAATTTGCATGCATGTCTTAGAAGAGTTGTCCCTGAAACTAGACTGCTCAGTCTCCCTTTTTGTTTATGGTCTCTTTCACTCTCCCATACTCATGTCGAGTTGCCAACTTTCTGATTGCAGAAAACCAAACACCCTTGCCCCGCCTCTGCCCCGCCGCCCCATCCCTTCTTCAAGGCCTCGCCACCCCCCTCACTTCATCCCCCCCTCTTTGTTGCTTGCTCTCCCCCTCTCTCTCGCTCACTCGCTCATTTTCACTGGGTTGGGGCAGGGGGATGGTGTACAGGAGGGGGTGAGGGCTCCGGCTGGAGGTGCAGGCTCTGGGGTGGGGCTGAGGGGTTTGGGTACAGGAAGGGGCCCTGGGCTGGGGCCAAGATGTTCGGAGTGCAGGAGAGGACTCAGGGCTGGGGCAGGGGGTTAGGGTGTTGGAGGGAGTATGGACTCTGGGCTGGGGATGTAGGCTCCGGGGTGGCACAAGAAATGAGGGGTTCAGGGTGCGGAAAGGGGCTCCGGGCTGGGGCAGGGGGTTGGAGTGAGGGGGTGAAGGCTACGGCTGGTGGTGTGGGCCCTGGGGTGAGGCCAAGTATGAGGGGTCTGGGGTGTAGGAGGGGACTCCGGGCTGTAGCAGAGGGGTTCGCAGTGCGGCAGGGGGCTCAGGGCTGGGGCAAGGAGTGCGGGCTGGGGCAGGGGGTTGGGGTGTGGGAGGGGGTGTGGGCTCCGGGAGGGAGTTTGGGTTCAGGAGGGGGCTCAGTGCTAGGGCAGGGGGTTGGGGTGCGGGAGAGGGTTTGGGATGTGGGCTCTGGGCGGTGCTTACCTCAGGCAGCTCCCAGAAGCGGCCAGCATGTCCCCTGGGCTCCTAGTGGAGGTGTGGCCAGGTGGCTCTGCGCACTGCTCTCAACCTTTTTAATTTTGCACAGAACTGCAAAGTATTGCTGCAGATAGACAACAAAGATGGACTGTGGAGACAATGTATTGAAACCCTTTGCCTGCTGAAATACAGTTCATAATATATTTTTGTCCTGCACAGGCATGTCTTAAATAGCTACACATACATAAAATGAAGGTAGCTTTATGCAGTCAATATTGCATGTAAATTATTTGGAGTCAGATTGTGCCCCCTAGAGCCACTTGCAGATTTCACCCCTCCAAAAGGGATAGTCAGCCTTCATAGCATTGTGATCTCTTCACAGGACTCCGGGGGGTTCTCAGCCGGGTTGGGATATGTGTGTGGAGAGGGAGTGGGGATTATATGGACTAGGGCAGAGATTGGGTGGTCCCACATTGGAATGAGTAAGGCTGGGTAGGACATGTTGTGCCCCCAGCAGTCCCATAGGAAACCTGGGAAAGTTAATACAGTGTTGGGCTGTATTATCTTTTCCACTGAGCTCCTTCTCTCGACTGGTTCTCCATTCAGAGAGTTTCCAGGGCAGCTGCAGGCAGGGGGAGTCACTGGTAATGTGACTCCAACAGAGCTTCTCTACCATGGAGAGGGAGGGTGGACACCAGTGCCCAAAATATTTCAGTGTGCAGATGTCTCTAGTGGTTCACCTGTGATCAATGCGATTCAAGAGTGGGCCCTGCTACTCGTTACTTAGAGGGAAAACTAGGGTTACCATCCGTCCGGGTTTCCCCGGACATGTCCGGCTTTTTCAGCTTTAAATGGCCGTCCGGGGGGGGATTTCTAATAAAGTAGAAATGTCCGGGATTTCCCCCTTCCCCTCATGCAGAGTGCGGCGCGGCTGATTGGACGGCTGGGCCTGATTGAAAGCCGCTCGCAGCCACTGGGGCCTCTAGCAGCCAGAGTCCCTCCCCCTCCCCCACTCCCTCCTCCCCCGCAGAGCAGCGTGGCACAGTGTTTGGCTCCACGTGGAGCCCGCAGCTCTCCCTCTGCCGGGGGAGCGGGGGAGCAGGGCAGGCGGGGGAGGGTGCAGAGGCTGCAGGGCGACGAGGAGCAGGGCAGGCAGGGGCATAGAGGCTGCAGGGGCAGGGCAGGCGGGGGGCGCAGAGGCTGCAGGGGCGGGGGGTGCAGGGGCTGCAGGGCGAGTGGGGAGCAGGGGGCACAGAGGCTGCAGGGGCGGGGGGGTGCAGGGGCTGCAGGGCGAGGAGGAGTAGGGTAGGCGGGGCATAGAGGCTGCAGGGGCAGGGGGGTGCAGGGGCAGGGCAGGTGGGGGGGTGCAGAGGCTGCAGGGCGAGGAGGAGCAAGGCAGGCAGGGGCATAGAGGCTGCAGGGGCAGGGGGGCACAGGGGGCACAGAGGCTGCAGGGGCGGGGGGGTGCAGGGGCTGCAGGGCGAGTGGGGAGCAGGGAAGCACTTAGCAACCCCCAACCAAGATCAGAGCGGGAGGGAGGAGGGGGAATGCGGGGTGCTCAGAGGAGGGGGCAGAGTTGGAGCAGGGACTTTGGGGAAGGGGTTGGAATGGGGGCGGGGAAGGGGCGGGGGCGGGACCGGGGCCCCGTGGAGTGTCCTCTTTTTTAAATGTTTGAGTATGGTAACCCTAGGAAAACCCATTCTCTCTTGCAGAACATAACGGAGAAACTATGTGAAGGGAACCTTGTGTTTTCCTCCCATCTAGTCTTCTACGGATGGTTTTACTATGGGAAGGGTGATCTGGCCCTTGCTATTTAAAACCCCTTCATGTAATGATAGGGACATGTGTAAAAGAAACTACCCATCCAATCTCCTCACAATTATGTTTCACTACATTAGCTTCATAATGAATGATTCTTTTAAACTCAGCATTTAAAATGTACATATAAAGTTGGCCTTTTAATACTAAATAAACGGCTACAGAAATTTTTAACAAAAACTGCCTTTTAAGCTCCCAGAAGACTCCTTAGGAATCCATGTGAAGGTTAAGGGACCTTGAATTATGGTCAGGTGCTTGTTTAAATCTGTTTTGCTATTGCTCCAACAGAATGAAGTATATCTTCAAAATAGCCACAAGAAAATGATAGATACACAGTATCATAGAAATTAGAGGTGGAAAAGACCTAGTCGATTACCTCGTTCACCCACTTTCCAGTACAGGACTGTTCCTTACATGATATTTTCCAGAGCTCTGTTAGTTTTAATTGTCTTCATTGGAAGTTTTTTCTGCTTATGTGAGAGTAGAATTTTAGAATATTTTCCCTAATACTTAAATCAGAAAATAGTTTAAAATAGGTCAGAATTAATTTGCAAATGCAATTGTGCATGCATTTTTTGCAAGTCTCTTGCTGAAAATTTGAGAGACATGCAAATTGAAAGCGCAAATGCATACACATATTATGTGATTACAAATATAGGTTCAGAATAGCACACTAATTTTTGCACACTAACCTCAGACCTGTTGAAGTCCATTGAAGTCAATGGGAATTTTACTAATGTACTGAACTTGTAGCTCTTAATTCTTAGGAATGTTAATTGTCCCCCCTACATTTTTTAATCGCATGGTTTAATATTTATGATCCTTTGGTTAGCTACAGATTTCCCTTAAGAAATCATACTGGAGGACTTAGGAAAAGAGATAAAAATGGAAGCTTAGAGAACCAATGTTTCCCAGACGGAAAGTGACTCTTCAGTTCCTAGCTTTTAAATATTACACAGTTCTCCACCCCATTGTGTTGATTGTGTCTCAAGATAACACAAGATTATTACTAGACTTTGTGGTTCTTTTCTTATATAATAGTACACTTCCTTCTCAGTAACAATTTAAAATCTAGGGTAAATGTCTACATAATGACATTTGTCCCCATCATATTCATCATATTTCACAAGGAAATCTGCTAGTTTTGTTGGAGTACTTGTGTAGGGAGCATGTATTCATTTAAAAATGCATCTTTGGTCCTGCATATGCTATTCCTTTAGCTTTAAGTACAGCATGTGTGTATTCTGTAGGAGCTGCACTTACTTGATAGTTTTGCCTGAGGCAAAAAACAACAAAAATATGCTTTCATGCCCAGTCTGTGTCTGTGTCACGGGCCTTGGAGTCATAGCTGAAAGCGGCTGACCTTATTAAAAGTTCCGGGAGGTGTTTAGCATGATTGTACCACTATAAAATAACCTTTTCCTTACTCCAGTTTTTTTCCTTTATCCTCCACATTTCTGTGTTTCAAAATAATCTACATGTTGTTATATTTGAATTTCTGTCTGTAAGACGATTAAAACCAAGGACCAAATCCCATTCACTTTACTCATATGATTAGTGCAGTTGATTTCAATGAGGTTACTTGCATGAGTAAAGTAAGAAGGGATTTAACTCCAAATCCTTTTACTGTTTTGCAAGGAGGAGAGAGATCATTGACTATAATACATATCTTATTTGAGTGTTGTATGTCACCTATAAATGATAAGTTACTTGTTTTTAGTCACTAAGCCACATTAAGCAGTTTTAAGTTCTGCCCTCAGCATGACTAGTCTCTCTCAACTGCATCTGTCTCTTCAGTATGCAGACAGTACATGAAAGGAAAATTGTGCTTTACTCTATTATCTAAGAAATCACTAAGCTATGAAAAATAGATTACTATTAATAAACAAAATTTTCTTCAAAAAGCTACAGTATGCATACAGTTGTGAGGAAGCGGCTGCTCTCCTCTCCAGAATGTAGAATTGGCAAGTACATTAATTTAAAAAAAGATTATTTTTGAAGGCATCAAAAACAGAGTAAATCTACAGTGTCTGTGACTAGAATACACATGCACACTGCTGTGATTCAGTGTGATCTGACAGGGGAGCCCTTTTTTTATCTTCATACATAAACTGCAATACTTAAAATATTTGTTAGAGAATAAGATGCATGCCTCATCACAAATAATTTAGGTAGTTGGTGAGCCATTGCTGATTTTGATCATACTGTCAAACAGGGACAGAGTTTTGAATATCTCTCTTCCCACCTCTCCTCTGCCATTAAAATAAGAGTGATTTTTTTTCACCTATTAAAAACTGTCAGTGAATGTAGTGATTGTGAAAAGCACCAGAGTGACCATTATTAAGATTATTATGGATGCCTTTTTATTTAAAAAAATGGACCAGCATAGGCAGCAGTAGTGCATGTTTTCCCACTCTGCCCTGACTAAGCGCCTCAACCATCAGCCAGTCCATTTAGTGGTGAGAGGATAATTTATTCTCCAGCCGACTGAAACTACCAACAAGGGTGCTATTTGTGATGATATTTTTTATGGTGGGAGACATTTGTCAACTAGGAAATGGATTAAACCCACCTATTCATTTCCCAGAGACAACCAAACAGCCTTCAAATACTAATAACTTGGACTGAAACCGACCTGGGCTGGCTTTGAACCAGAGACCACAAGATGAAAGGTTCTATATCTCATTATCAGTTCCCTGCGTCATCCTTTTCTCTTTAAATGTTTCTGCTGAAGAGGAGGCTCTTTCACTCTTGGGTGAAACCCCTCTGGATTGCTAAAAGGAGCTCCTCTCCTCCATTGTCTTAGTCCCCTGCTCTGTGCTCCAGCTTCTCCAGTATCCTGCATTCTGCTGCATCCCCTCCAATTCTTTGCTCCAGGGCACATCTAAGATTTGTTTTTTTATGTTGGTTTTTGTTTACAGTTTTTTAACATTTACAAAATGTAATGTAACTGCAAACATACAATGGGAATGGAGAGGATGGATGTATAACACAGTATGGTTATATCCCAAATATCATACAAATATTGTGTCATTTATTCTAAAATGACCATACCATGTTGTATCAGGATTGCTATAATTTGTGTTGTCTGTTATTCTGTTTGAATGCCCAAGAATGATATACACACTCATTGCATGGTTAGCCATAAATATTAGGGCAGTCAATTAATCGCAGTTAACTCACGCGATTAACTAAAAAAAATTAATCGCGATTAAAAAAACTAATTGCGATTAATCGCACAGTCAAACAATAGAATCCCAATTGAAATGTATTAAATATTTTCGGATGTTTTTCTACATTTTCAAATATATTGATTTCTACTACAACACAGACTGCGAAGTGTACAGTGCTCACTTAATGTTATTTTTATTACAAATATTTGCACTGTAAAAATGATAAACAAAAGAAATAGTATTTTTCAATTCTCCTCATACAAGTACTGTAGTGCAATCTCTTTATCATGAAAGTGCAACTTACAAATGTAGATTTTTTTTTGTTATATAACTGCTCTCAAAAACAAAACTATGTAAAACTTTAGAGCCTACAAGTCCACTCAGTCCTACTTCTTGTTCAGCCAGTCACTAAGACAAACAAGTTTGTTTACATTTACAGGAGATAATGCTGCCTGCTTCTTATTTACAATGTCACCAGAAAGTGGGAACAGGCGTTCACATGGCACTTTTGTAGCCAGTGTTGCAAGGTATTTATGTGCCAGATATGCTAAACATTCATATGCCCCTTCATGCTTTGACCACCATTCCAAAGGATATGCCTCCATGCTGATGATGCTCGTTAAAAAATAATGCATTAATTAAATTTGTGACTGAACTCCTTGGGGGAGAACTGTATGTCTTCGGCTTTGTTTTGCCCACATTCTGCCATATATTTAATGTTACAGCAGTCTCAGATGATGACCCAGCACATGTTGTTCATTTTAAGAATACTTTCACAGCAGATCTGACAAAAAGCAAAGAAGATACCAATGTAAGATTTCTAAAAATAGCTACAGCACTGGATGCAAGGTTTAAGAATCAGAAGTTCCTTCCAAAATCTGAGAGGACTGAGGTGTGGAGTATGCTTTCAGAAGTCTTAAAAGAGCAACACTCCGATGCGGAAACTACAGAACCCGAACCACCAAAAAAAAAAAAATCAACCTTCTGCTGGTGGCATCCGACTCAGATGATGAATATGAACATGCATCAGTCCACTCTACTTTGGATCGTTATCGAGCAGAACCCATCATCAGGCATGGACGCATGTCCTATGGAATGGTGGTTGAAGCATGAAGGGACATATGAATCTTTAGCGCATCTGGCATGTAAATATCTTGCGACGCCGGCTACAACAGCGCCATGCAAAGGCCTGTTCTCACTTTCAGGTGACATTGTAAACAAGAAGCGGGCAGTATTATCTCCTGCAAATTGTAACCAAGTTTGTTTGTCTGGCTGAAGTAGGACTGAGTGGACTTGAGGCTCTAAAGTTTTACATTGTTTTATTTTTCAATGCAGTTGTATTTTATACATAATTCTACATTTGTAAGTTCAACTTTCATGATAAAGAGATTGCACTACAGTACTTGTATGAGGTGAATTAAAAAATACAATTTATTTTGTTTTTTACAGTGCAAATATTTGTAATAAAAAATAAATATAAAGTGAGCACTATACACTCTGTATTCTGTGTTTTAATTGAAATCAATATATTTGAAAATGTAGAAAACATCCAAAAATATTTATATAAATGGTATTCCATTATTGTTTAACAACGCGATTAATCACAATTAATTTTTTTAATCGCGTGATTAATCATGATTAATTTTTTTAATCGCTTGAGAGCCCTAATAAATAATAGTATAATTCTAAAGGTATTAAGTTAGGATACAAGTTATTTTTTCATCCTACATTTCAAAATGACTTGAGTCTAGTATAATACTGTGTCATCGACTTTGTCATGGTGATAACCAGTCTGCAATTCAGAGCCTTCTGCCACATAATTCCATCAGTAAATTTATAAGGCTTGTGGTGTCACAAGTGACTAGGCAATTATTACAAACCATAACAAGGAGGTATCATTGTCAGCTGGACCAGAGCCTGATGGAGTAAATGAGCAGGCTTCTGAAAATGACAAAAGGAATAACATGAACTTAACTTCTTATCATGCAAAAACATTCTTGTGAATCTGCATCACAAAGTGGTATCATCAAATATAATAGGAATATTTATTAACCTACTGTTGTTGTAGCCTAACATAGGGAACATATAAAACACTGCCTTTTTGTGGGTCTACAAAACATCCGGATGTTGTCAGAAGGAATTTTAATTTCTTTGTGATAGTACAGTAGATTATTTTTTAATGTTTAGAATGTTAAATACCCATCAAACTATTACAATTTTTAGGTAGGTTAAATTTGGGGCCTACAGCTATTAAAGTATCTTTTACATTTTTTAGAGGATTTTTGCTGAACTCTGAACTTATTTGACTGTCTTGTTCTAAGGTGAAGAATTCTTTACAAATAATGTTCTGTTTTCTACAACTTTGGAATTCTGCAAAGTTCCAAAACAGAGACTAGAGGAAGGAGGACTTGCCACTTCATGCCACACAGACTTTCATTATAAGTATCAAATGACAAGTGAACATTCTTTTTCCCTTGTACCCATTTCACACTCATCATTCCCAGAACTACTCCAAATCCACACACTTTTGAATGAAGTAATGAATGAAAATAAACCATTAAAGGGCAGGACATGATGAATCCTGTATTCATACCCTATACACTACTGCAATAACATTTGTACAAAATAAGCCTTGTGACATATCATTTGAAAACTAAAAAGCTGGTCAATAATATCATCATGAAATATATGTAACAACGTCATATGTGAAGTTTTAAGTTCTCTCTGTGTACTGTTATTAGAACATGTTTAAGACCAGACAGCCTAGCTTAGGTAAAGGTGATAAACAGGTATGTCCTAGACAAAGGAATGTGAATTTACCTCAGTTTACATATTAGCAGTAAACAAAGCCATCAAGCTAAACCAGTGGGGGTTATCCTGAGACTGAACGTGAGACAGAGAGTTAACAGGGCTCCTGCACCCCAGAGGCACACAGGAGACTGCGGGAGGCCATCCTGACTTTTAGGACAAAGACAGTTCCTTTGGGAATATAAGGGACAGAGAGACTCCATCTTAATCCTTCACTTTAAGGAGACAAAGAAACCAAGTGATTTGATCTCTGTAATGAGTCCTGGTCAGGCCAGCCAGTGAAAAGCTGGAAATATGACTGGGGGCGAGAGAAACCATCTTGAACAGAGACTGTATCTTGCTAGATTAAGTTTTAGATCTTTAAATGTGTGTTTTCACTTTTATTTCCTTGTAGCCATGTCTACCTTATCTCTTTTGCTTGATATCCCTTAATCCGTGCTCTTTTGTTAATAACCTTGTTTTGTTTTAATTATAAATCATCAGAGCTGTTCAAAGTGTGTGCTTCTAGTAAGATGACAGGTTGGAATGCTATATTATCTCTGTAGAGGTAGCAAACCTAATACTTTTTCAGTGAGGGCCCAGTAAGAGGGACTGGCCCCTGCAGTAGGATGACTTTGGGGCAAATTTGGTGGTGGAAGGGTACTAAGGTTAGAAAGATCTGCAAGGAGTAACCAAGCTGAGCAAAGCCAGGGTGAGACTTGTGGGCTGTTGGCAGGCTGTTGGGGTCAGGGCTCTGAAACAAAGCTGCGTAGCCAGAAGACTCCCAGGGTTACAAGGTAGACATTGACTGAACTCCTTACTAGCCTGCATGAACCCCAAAAATGTCAGATAGGTCTTCTTTCAAAAGTCCTGATCTTAAACCTGAAAGGGTATGGGAGAGAAAGAAGTGTACTGAGGAAAATGCACCCTCAGTTGTGCATTCTGAATGTCCTAAATAAAATAGTTTCCCTTATCGAAAGGCAGATCAGAAAACCACTCTTCCAGTCAAGACCGTGGAATAGTCAGAATTTCAGGGAATGCTGATGGTTCTAACAATGTGACATTTATTTGGCAACTTCATACTACATCCTTAGGAGGGAATTAACCATCAACCTCAGAAAATCAAACTCTTTTCAGTATAAGCCCGCATTTAAACTATGACATCAAATTCTCTCTCAAGAGACTTCGAGAAAATTTTTCAACATGCAATAAAACAGAGAAATCTTTACATATGATCCTTTGTATTTACACTTCCATGGATTCAAATGTCAAGACCAACCTAAGAAGAACGGAACCTTGAAATGTCTTGACAATGTTTTAATGAAATAGGACAAATCAGCTTCAAGACGTATTATAGGATCACATTCTGACCTAAAACACTCTCCAAGACTCTGCCAGATCCACAGTTAAGGCAGGAGTTGGTATAAATTTCTCCACCCCAAGAGACACTGCAAAGAAAATTGCCTATACATTGTGTTCTTCAAAAGGTCAGAATATGGTCTGTAACATGGATTGTCTATTCCAGTGTTTCCCAAATTTGGGACGCCGCTTGTGTAGGAAAAGCCCCTGGCGGGCCGGGCCGGTGTGTGTACCTGCCGCGTCCGCAGGGCCGGCCGATCGCGTCTCCCACTAGCCGCGGTTCACTGCTCCAGGCCAATGGGAGCTGCTGGAAGCGGCAGCCAGTACGTCCCTCGGCCCACGCCGCTTCCAGCAGCTCCCATTGGCCTGGAGCAGCGAACCGCAGCCAGTGGGAGCCGCGATCAGCCGGACCTGCGGATGCGGCAGGTAAACAAACCGGCTCAGTCCGCCAGGGACTTTCCCTAAACAAGCGGCGTCCCAAGTTTGGGAAACACTGGTCTATTCCCTTCACCTTTAGGCGAGTCTCAGTATTTGGAATCAGAATAATTTTAAACAATGAACAAATTTGTGCACATTGTGATGGGTTTGGAGACATTTGGAAGTATATTTTTTTCTGTTTGCAAGCTATTTGGAGAAATAAGGTAATCTCAGATTTCCTTTTTCGGTGTCTGTCCACCCATGGGCTTGTCTACATAAGGAAGTGCCATTGTGTTATGATGTGTTTAATATTATGTTAATTAACACATCTTGTAACAGCGTGTCATTTCCCAGTATAGGCATACCAGGTTGATGGTAAGTATAAGTGCTCTAATATGCTTATCTTTTGAGGTTAAAGGGTATCCATATTCTAACTTATTTTCCTATTGGCAGGGTGACAGGACAGCACAATCGTCAATTATAGTGCTAGTGCAAGACTATATTTATAGTGTGGTTGGGACCCAAATGTGAATACCTCCTTCTCTCCTTCCTTTCACCCTCCTCAACTAATATTTTGGGAGAGTTTTTAAAGTAGCTTTCTGTCAGGGCCGGCTCCAGGTTTTTTGCTGCCCCAAGCAAAAAAAATGTTGGCTGCCCCCCCGACCCCCCATCCCAGCCCTGGGCTCCTCGCCGCCCCCCCCCCACCTGCACCCCCCTGCCACCCAAACCCTGGGCTCTCACCCCCCCCACCCGCACCCCCCTGCCGTCCCAGCCCTGGGATCCCCCCTACCCCCCCACCATTGCCCCACACACACACCTCCTGCCGCCCCAGCCCTGGGCTCTCCCCCCCCCCCCCCCCCCCGACCTGCACCCTCCTTCTGCCGCAGCCCTGGGTCACTGGTAACTCGCTCCCCGGGCAGGTCATTCAGCAGGAATTTTGGATGTGCACAGAACACAGACAGGATTGGTTCCCATATGGTTACAGAACTGCAGTAAAGTGGAACAATTTTCAGCTTGTGTGATTGGAGGATATCTGGATGCATATTATAAGACTGTCCTCCATAAATGAGGAAAAGTTGAGGTGCCTTTATTATTCTTTTGTTCCACTCTTTCTTTCTATGGGGAATTTGCCAATGCGATATCACTGCCTTCCTTTTAAACAAACAAACAAACAAACAAACAAAAAAGGCAATGGCTGTTGAAAATAGCAATTCCAGTCCTAATAACCACTGGGAAGCATTTCTTGCTCAATTTTATCCTACTTTTTCTACAGCAAGTTACAGTGGATCAGTATATTTGATTTGGGAGAAATGAAGTAACTGAGCTTGAGCACTCCTGAATTTTGAGGTGTTCAAATCTGGAAGGCAGATGCTGTGGGGAAGGGGGCTGTGGCTCCGCAGGGGAGCACGGCAGCATGTATGCAGCAGCGTGTCTGGCACTGCGCGAAGCCAGACACGCTGGTCTGAGTGGCACGGTAAGGGGGCTGGGAGGTTGGAGAAGGGGTAGGGGGTTCCGGGGGGGCAGTCAAGGGACAGGGAGCAGGGGGGGTTGGATGGGGTGGAGGTTCAGGGGGGCAGTCAGGGGCAGGGAGAAGGGGGGGTAGATGGGTCAGGGGTTTGGGGGGGCACTCAGGGGACAGGCAGCAGTTGGATAGGCATGGGAGTCCCAGGGGTTTGTCAGGGGACAGGTAGGGGGTGGGGTCCTAGGGGGGAACTTGGGGGGGTGTCTCAGGAGGGAGCAGTTGGGGACAAGGAGAAGGGAGGCTTAGATAGGGGAGGTGGGGTCTCAGGAGGGGGCAATCAGGGGACAAGGACCAGTGGGGCTTAGATAGGGGGTGGGGTTCTGGGGGGCAGTTGGGGCAGGGGTCCCGGGAGGGGGTGATCAGGGGACAGGGGGGTTGGATGTGTTGGGGTTTCTGTGGGGGGCAGTCGGAGGGAGTGGATGGTGGCAGGGTGGGGCTACCCTCCCTCCCCATGGAGTGTCCTATTTTTTGAATATTAAAATATGGTATCCCTACCCTTCCCAATGCAGCTCTCCATTCAAAGCAGGCTGTAGAATGAGGTCTCAGCTTCCTCACTCCCTCCCCCTCTTTCCTGTTGGTAGTGGCCAAGGGAATGCTGGGAACTGTAGTTCTTTCCCTGCTCCAGGGCTGGCTCTATAGGCAGGGAGCTAACCAAGGAACTACAACTCCCAGGGCCCCCTGTTGGTTCTCAGCTCCCATGCTGGATCCCTGCCGCCCCTGCAAATGGGCTGCCCCAAGCACGTGCTTGCTTTGCTGGTGCCGAGAGCCGCCCCTGCTTTCTGTGAAGATATTAACTCTTCTAAAGCACCTCCAAAGAAAATCTCAAAATAACACACGAATAGAACATGTACATTTGAAACTAAATGAAAAGTTACACTGATTTCACTAGGGTCTCAAAAATCCCTGAATCCTTTTTAAGTGTAAGACAGGATTTTTCTGCAAGTCCCAAGACAGTGGATTTTGTAGAAGGTGATATTCCAGGGCAAACTGTACCAGTAGAATATATTTTTTTAAATTGGAGTACATTGGGGGGCGGGGGGGCGGGGGAGAGTGATAGATATATCCCATTTTTCTTCAGAGCTGGGAAAGACCATGGGGATTGCAGGTTATATGGGTCTATCTTGCTGTTCAACAAAGGCTACAAGATCGTTGTCAAAAATTGCTGCCCTGTATCTTGAATCTTTATTACCAAAATCACTATGATCAGACTATATTTATTTATTTAAATAGACAGATGTATGGCAGGTAACTCATTCTATGTGGTTGGGATGCCCAAGTACTCCAGTTTAGAATCTCCTGAAGCAGTTATCAGTGAAAGTTAGATGCTGCAAAGGCCTTGGATAGGACAGAACAACTGATTTAGATATTCATATATCAAAGAAATTAAACCACTGTACTTTAATGGGTAAAAATGCTACGGTCTTACATTGTCTAGCTAGCTATCTTGATAGGATGGTGATGCTTTTGATAATGAAATATAAATGCCTCATAATGCAATAGATGCCTTAATTAAAGTTGTATGATTTTATGACCAATAATAATAGTTGATGTTCTGTATCCCTTTCTTGATTATCTTATCAGTAATAGCTGGTAATATTATCACAGTTCCTGACAATACTTTGGCAGCAGCAAAACAAAATATGTGATATGTTGAGAAAATCAAGAATTGGTTTGCTTGCAGTATTGGAAATGGAACAGTTAGTTATTGACATTTTATATAGCTTGGTAGCAAAATCAGCACAGCACTTGTATTTTCAGTCCCTTTAGCAGTAAAAGGATAAAGGGTTTCAGTCTAGTTTGTGTCAGGCTGGCACTTGATTCGACAGTAATCTTAGTAATGACATAGATAGGCCATAAAATATGCCTGATATACCTGCTAACACAATTTTCTTTGAATTCTGTTTTATAACTGCTCTTTTAAAAGATACCACTCTTCATTATGGAAAATTATTAGTTTTAAGAATGATTTAAAAGAGTGAATGTTCTGTATTCCCAATTATGCAGATACAATGATTTTTCCCATTTGGTCTACTGGTTTCTCCTGACCTTTAAGTCAATTTATCTAAGATTAAATAAATTCATGGAGGAGAGGTCCTTCAGTGGCTATTAGCCAGGATGGGCAGGAATGGTGTCCCTAGCCTCTGTTTGCCAGAAGCTGGGAATGAGCAACAGGGGATGGATCACTTGATGATTACCTGTTCTGTTCATTCCCTCTGGGGCACCTGGCACTGGCCACTGTCGGAAGACAGGATACTGGGCTAGATGGACCTTTGTTCTGACCCAGTAGGGCCGTTCTTATGGGGACTGGCAAGTAACACTGTATGAGAGAGGCAGCTAATACACACACCTGAAACAATCTGAAGCCTCCATAGCCCAGGAACTAAAAGACTGGTCTATTTCTGATGTGAGGTCTTCCAATTAGCAGTTCATTGCACTTCCACTGTAAGTACATCATAATCACAGAGTGAAGGAAACATTAGTAACCAGTGGTGATCAGTCCTTCACTGGTAGGTTTTGTGTAGTTTTACCATATTGTTGCTAATGATGAGCAGATCTTTGCTAGTGATGAGCAGGAGTTGGAAATTATTTTTATATAAATGATCAAAGCAACGTATCAAATATATTTCAAATTCAAAGGATTCATTACACGGACACACGAAGTACAACTCATTCTAACCTGTTTGAGCCAGCCTCCCTCTTCCCTCTCCTTCCAACCGCTTCTGTGCTGCCTCTGCTACTTCCACAGACACCAAGCGGGCAGTTCTGCCTGTATAAATGTTTTCTTCCCTAGTATAGCACTCATTGCTTCTGGCTACTCTAGATTTCCATAGTGCCTGTCCACACCAGTTGCCTTATTATTATGTTTGTAATTTTAAAACAATAAAGATTTTTGTTCATTATTTGTTTTTAACTTAAAAAGTAGGTTTTAAAATTAGCAACCAGGGCAGGTAAGTGCAAGTTCTGTGAAATAAAAAAATATTAAAAATTGAGAAATAAATTACAGTAACAGGAAGGAAAAAGGCAAAAATAGGGGCTAGCTGTGAGTTACAAAGAAATAAAAACATCCAGGGGTGCTGGGTCACAAGAGTGGAACCTACATTAAAAGGTCACAGAGATGTCTATTTATTGATTCACAGTTTGTTTATTTTATGCTTTATTCTCTATCTAGCATCTAGCGAGATACTATACTTAGTATAATTTACCATAGACATTAATCACACAAGTAAAGATTTTGTCTTATTTTAAAACAGGGTCTGATTCTCCTCTGACTTACCCTGGTATATATAAATCAGGAGTAATTCCAGTGAAGCCAGTAGTGGTACTGTAGTGTAAAACTGATGGGAGAAGGAAATTGGGCCCATAGATTCAAACTACCAAGCAGTGCATTGTTTCTAATCTTGAATAATGAAAGCCTGCTGGGTAGGTCTTTATGTAACCTTGTTCCAGTGAACAAAGTGGAGAATAGTTAATAGAATTGCCATTTTTAAATTCTCATTGTGAATACTCAGCATGCTGTGATCATATACCGAGTAATGGTGTTTACCATCAATAAATTGCTGTAGATACTATAATATAAATAAGAGTTTTATGCATTAGGACATTGTTCCCATCCCAGGGACATTCTGAGGACAGGACTACAAAGAATAAAGGCATCAAAGTAGTCTTTGAATAGACCCAGTCTATTAGAGTACTAGAATATTTGTAATGATTTTATTGGGCGGGGGGTTAGAGACAAAAAACTAAATAAAGAAACATAAATAAAGTCAACCATATGATGTTCTCTTTGTGCTTAATCTATATGTTGTTTTTATTGTGGCCAAAATCATGCATTTCTCAGCACAACATGCCATCAGCAGGAGGGAACCAATGCTTCACACTCCCATAGTAATTTTTAATGGCTTCAGTGACAGGTACTCAGAGGAAAATAATCAGAAGAAAGCAAATAAGATGCCTCACATAAAGCCTTTTACTCACTGACTTAGTGTACTGCAGGCTTGTTGCCAAGACGAAAACAGCAGGTAGCCCCGAAGTATAAATTACATCTCAGGTTGTGGTAGTAAATATACATCTGAGAGACCCATTGCTGAAACTAGAGAAGTCTTATAATGAGGCACTACAGTACATAATGAACACAGTTGCTCTAATAAGTATATGGATACAATATTTTGAGATGCATTAAAGGACACATTGCTATTCCTTTACCAATTTCTTTTTTTAAACCAATTACCATTACAAACTGTTCCTGGCTAATGGGAGCTGCGGAGCCAATGCTCGGGACGGGGGCAGGGCACAGAGCCCCCCGTCCGTCCCTAGGAGCCAGAGGGACATGTCGCCGCTTCCAGGGAGCCACACAGAGCCGGGCAGGGAGCCTGCCAGCCCTGCACCAACTGAATTTTTAATGGCCCAGTCAACAGTGCTGACCGAAGCCACCAGGGTCCCTTTTTGACCAGGCATTCCGGTCGAAAACTGGACACCTGGCAACCCTACTTTACCTCATATTTCTCATGTAAAAGAGGGTTAATGAAACTTTCCTGCCTCTCAGAAAGGGTGTTGAAACACTTAATTTAATTATGTTTGATCCTCAGATTAAGACACAGTGTAAATTTACAGCAATATAATGTGCTGAACCAAAGCACTGAATCCAGCTCAAACCCCAAACTTTAGAATGTTAGATCCTAGGAAGCCACACTTTCTATCTAGGCCTGATCTCTAATTTTAAGTAGCGGGAGGAAGCCTAAGAAAGTTTGTGAATTCAAATTACTTTTCCTAACTTTATTCAAAGTTCTTGGGCTTGCAAACCTGGGCTGAAAAATCTCTGCTTTCAGTCAGACTGGAAATACCCTAAGAAAAGCAACTCTTACAGAATTTTGACATGAACTTTTCAGCCCCATCCAAAACAAGGAGGTGAAATGAAAGTTCATGAAAATGAAAATAATGAGGAAATGAGGTTTTGTGAGCTTTCTGAATCTTTAACAAAAGAAAGAAAAGAAAAATATATGGGTAAGGTTTGTTTATGATTGAAGTCATTCTTATTTTACCCAACCTCGTTCACCCTAATTTTATTTTATTTCTTTTTGTTACCTTAGATTTTGCTATGATTATTTTATTCATAGCAGAGGCGTTACTAACCAAAGCACCATGCCCATTGCCACAGGGGTCTCAGAGTTGGCTGATGGTGTTCCTTTGTTTTTGTTTTGGAGCAGTTTACTCCTTTGGTTTCTGTGGCAACTGTTTATTGCACACATTTGTAAAACACCTACTGGCATCACTGTGGCATCTGGATAGGCAGCTGTGGCCTCCCTGCTGCTCCAACACCCGCTCTGCCGGTGCTTCATTCACTGTCTGAAGTTCACCAAGTGGCAGCATGGGAAAGTAGGGAAAGACAGAAACAGAGTGAACAGCTGCTAGCAATGGATACCATATTCATGCCAATTGTCTAGACTCCTCCACCTCACAGAGTGAGGGCGCACTCCACCAGAGCAAAGGCCATTTAGGTAACTTTGCTTCGGGAAGTACCTCTCATTGACATATGCAAAGAAGCCACATGGCGTTCCATTCATACCTTCACAAGACACTACACCCTAGTGCACACCCCCTCATCTGATGCATCCTCTGGGTCTCTGGTCTTCAATTTCAGTACCACAAGGGTCCTCATGCCCACTTTTCTTCATGAGTACTGCTTGTCAATCACCCATAGTGGAATACACATAGGGACCAGCACTCGGAGAAGAAAGAGAGGTTACCTACCTTCTGTAATGGGAATTCTTTGAAGTGTGTGGTCTCTGTCTGTATTCTACTATCTGCACTTCTTCCCCACTGCTTTTGATCATAACTCTGATTCACTGTAGAGAAGGAACTGGAGAGGCAGTCGGTCCGCCCCTCCCCTTAGTTCCTCGGTTTGGCGCCTGAGGTGAGAAAGTGCACAGGCACAGACCAACGGACGCTACCTGTATAAATATTCTGGTCGCAGGTGTGTGGAGCCACACGTCTCGAAGAACTCTGATTAAGGGTGGTAGGTAACCTCTCTTTTCCCTCCCTGCAGATGTGGCAGTAAGGTCAGACCCCAAAATTCGTATTTCCAATAGGATCCAGAGGACCGGGAAAGGGGAGCATAGCCTTGAACTGGCCCTCCCATCTTCCAAAACTTCCCTTACCCGGTGCACAGGTTTATGCTCCCTACCCTCACAGAACTAGGAGGAAGTGTTTGGTCCTTTGACACTTAACATATGTTTGATTAAGAAATCTAATTGAAAATAACATTATTGTGATTAATTAATTCCATTTGTCTACTTTGACCCACATGGGAGATACTTTTATTTCTTTGACCTTTTGGATTTTCATTGATTTTGACCACCATTCTGTAAAGTGAGTAGATTTATGTACAAATTTACAGCTCTGATTAAAATAAAAATCAACCATGTTTTTGTTCTGTTCTCCAGATAACTCTCTTTAATATTATGTCTAGGACAATCTGTAGTAATACTGACACAGTAATGGAACTCTCCCGTTAATTCACTGATACACCAATATAAGCACTCTTTAAATGAAGTTAAGGTTTGGTGTTCATCATGCTTTGTACTGGACAAGCAGCTTTTAGTACGTCTTCTTTCTGCCTGCCTAAAATATGTTGTGAGAATTGAAAATACTCAACACATTAGCTACATTTAAAACAAAATGGATTCAATTACAGTTGTTTCTGAAGCATCTGAGGGACATATATTTCTCTTCTAAGTGGTGTGCAAAGATATCACCTGCAAGTAGATTGCACATAGGCTAGAGGCAACGGCAGAGAGGGAGGTATGTGCCCTGTTAGGCGAGATGTGCTGGAAGATGAAATATAAAGGAGACCATTTTTAAATTATCCAGTTTTGTCCTTAATTCAGCACTTACACGTTGATGTCATTCTGGAGATGGCATGGAACTGACTTGTTATCATCCCACCCCCAAGTTTGGCACTGAGCTGTGGAAGCGTGTCCCCAGTGGATATGACAGACAGTACACTATGAAGTGTATCATCGATTGTAAGGGAATAATGACAATACAGAGCTATCAGTTGACAAGTCATTGCTAAATCCAAATCCTATGAGGACATATGCTCACACTACACCTCATCAGCCATCTATTACAAATTTCACCTGAAACAGATGTTCGAAATCTTGGAGGGGTCCATTGCCAGCTCTAGAATGGCCCTGAATTCGTCTTGTTTTGTTCATTGTTTTGTTTTATCTTGCACCGCTGCTAGTATTTAAGAATCAGGGCTCAAATTTGGAGACTGAATCATTGGCATATCTGACAGATCAGTCCTTATCCCAACTACCATATTTTTATGGTTGAGGTGATTCCATCTGGAACTGCTACAGCCATCATTATCCCCATTATTGAAACTGATTGGTTTAACATCAGTTGAGTGGAAAGCAGCATATATATGTGCTCTGGCTCTGGGTCGGTTCAGCCTTAGATGATTTAATCTCCCCTTTGCCAAACTGATGTCCATCTGTATCAGTCCTTCCAAAGATAACAGTTTCAAGCACTGAGATGTTTACTTTACTTTCATTGAGATCTTTGGTTTAGTTGCCAATAATATTAATGGAGCTGGAATATAAATCACACTGAATGTAAAATGTTTGGGCCTCACTGTATGGGGCAGATGTCCACGTAGAGAGAAGGGTAATTAAATTATCTTGCATTATAACCCTGATTTAGCTAAGGGCTTGCACATATGGGAATTTTCTCTGGAGAAACCTCATGTGTTGTCACTCTTGTTGTCAATATCATAAATGGTGACTATAATAAAAGCCTTAACAATTAGGAAAGAAGGGAAAGAAATAATACATCTATTGAACTTTAGTATTATTAATGTGCAAGAGAAGAAGGGTTATGCTGGTGCTTGCTGTTAGCTCTTTCATTGTGCACATAAATCTCTATTTTATATCGGTTGACCAAGCTTACTGTCACTGGTCATCCAAATATGCAGACATTGCAAACACAGAGTTTTGCTACCCTTGACATAATTTAAGCTGTTATTTAAAATAATTAATTATAATGTTTCTGTCCCTCTGGGTTGTAAAGATAATCTTTGAATTAATATAAATCAATGTCCATCGCAGTGCTGCCAGGCTGGGCGTGCAGTGGACATGGTGAAATAGTTGAATTGATAGATGTGGCGTTTTTCAACTATTCGAATTAAGAGGTTGTTGACTTCAGATGCTAACACTGCTAAACAAGTAGGCAAAACAATATAACCAAATTAAGTTATGGAAATGTAATTATAATGGGCAGCTGGGTACAGTTTTAAGTTTTGATCCTCCAAAATCAAAAACATATGAGTTGTACTCAAAACCAAAAGAGGGCTCAGCTGTCTCATGCAGGCTAAATGGAGTCTAGTAAAAATAGGATTTTCTTTTGATGCTTACTGTATTTAACCTTTTATCTATGTTTGACATTTATATCACTTCCATTTTAGCCTGCCAGCATCAAATCAGTAGTTGCTTTTACCAATATTAGAAAATTTGTCTCTGTAGAAAATGACAAGGGATTTCCTTTGCAGATTATGGGAGGTTTTTTTCATGTAAAGTTTAGACTGCCTTTACTTCTTGCCTTTTTCATTTGAACTAATTGCCTAGTGCTTTTAAGGCTTTGCTTTCTGTGTCCCTCACATACTGTAGCAGTGCTGTGGCCCCAGCATTTGTTTAGGTTTATAAAGTGTACAATTAGCCCCTTTAATGCCTAGTTCAATCACAATTAAACCTCCCCTGATGGCTTATGATTGGTCTTTCCAAACGGCTGTGGAGGTGTTTTTAATTATTAATTCTCTGGTTTGTTTCTTACAGCAGTCTCAGCTGTGCTTTATTATTCAAAGGTTAATGCAAGCTGAGAACCGGGTAAATTAAATTTGTTTGGCAGCTAGCAATCTGATGTATTACAGACATTGTGAGATACAGATGGGTAGCAACTCTTTTGCTGTTGTGATGCTTAAAAAGACAGATTTTATCTTTAAAGCAATTGCTAGTTTTGATAGTATGGTTGATATTATAAAATGATGGTTCCATAATATTATAGTGTCTGCAACACATTTTTGTTAAGAAAGTGTGGAGTTTAGAAATGCAAGACGCATTAGCAGATATTATAGAAAATTAATGTAGATATCATTACTAATGAACTGGTACACTGCACAGTAGTAAGTCACCCGGTTGTATTTGCGGAATCACGTAATCAGATGTTTTAATGAAGGGAGCTGAAGGAATTTCAGGTGGAAGAGGGTTTATTAACTTTCAGTGAACAAAATGAATGGTTGAGAAGTGAACATGACATGATGTTGTGTAATAATTGTACGCCGTGGGTACATTGTGAGGTAGGGAGCATAGCCAAGAGCTTTCATCTGTTCTAGACATACAGCTATTTCACAAACCCTGCATGCTCTGGAATTCTTTATTGCAGTCATAACAAGAATTGTTTCATAAGAAATGCCTTAAGAAAATACTGTGACACTTATTTTGAAAAATCCACTAACCCCTCTTTCCTGTAAAATATGGTAGGTGCCCACATCACAGAAGTCACCATCACAACTGATCCTAATTAGAAATAATGGTTGATGTTGTTGTTGTTGTATATAGACAGGCCACTAACTAGAGGTATTCTCTAGGTTCTTCAAACACAAAATATTACTTGTATTAGAACCTAGCTTAGCAATGAATTAGATCTGAATATATTATTGATATTTACTGAAATCAAGTAACTAACACATCCACAGAAAAAAATAAACGTTAGGGTTGTGCTTACTGCAACTAAAATCCTGCACGTGAAAGTCCACGCTGAATAAAATGTATGGTTCTGAGGCTGAGCTTGTGTTATTTGAAAAGAGGCTACTTTGATTTATATGGAAGCTGTGTTGCAAAAAATATATTAGTTTTCAGTGTGCCTAGATGTTGATTGAATACAGGAGGGTTTTTTTCTACATATAGAGCTATATTCTGTACATTGTAAATATATGTTAGTACTTTGCTAGTTTAAATGAGGAATTTATATTAACATAATCCTACAATTTAACCTGCTAGTATCTCTTTCTTTTGATAAGCTTTTCAGTACATTGTAATAATTGTAGAGTAAAACAGCCTTCTGTATTAGTCATTGGAGTGATTTAGAATAGTGACTTAGAGCGTGAAGCCAGAAGGTCATTTGTATGGTGCCAAGATTTTAATGCAGTCTGTCCTGTATAATAATGTGTGTTGCTGCAATGCCACCTTGTGATGAGGTGGATAAGGAGGTAGTTGAATACTGAATGGCTGACAGACAAGTAGTCTCTGTCTCCTTGTATTGTAAATACTGCCTCACCTCCCTCCGCTAAGAATATTTTAGTTGCAGTCAGGAAGCTAATCTTTCTATAATTATTTGAATAATTTATTAATACAGTGATTATACTACATTTATGTGTCTGATTACCACTTTAGGTGAAAAAGAAGATGGCATCAGACAAATGTATTATTGGGGAATAGCTCCATGAATGCAATATATCATTTTTGCTTCTGATGTGATTGCCAGATAATGTTATCATAAATATAACTGATGTACTATATGCTCAGTTTTATGTGGTTACTCATTATGCCATATTTTTGCTTTCTGTTTTAGTGCTGGACCCAAAGGAGACAACATTTATGAATGGAGGTCAACTATACTGGGGCCTCCAGGTTCTGTGTATGAAGGGGGAGTTTTCTTCCTTGACATTACCTTTTCACCAGACTATCCTTTTAAACCACCTAAGGTTAGTAGAATAATTTTAAAAGTAAAATAGCAGTACCCAATGAATAATTAAATGATATATGTCCATAGTACTCCTTTTTAATAATCATTCTGCAACAAGAGAGCTAGCAGCTTCAGCCACCTCTGTAATTGTCTTTAGATCAAAGAATCAGTTAACTATTAACATATTCCAGCCTAACAGTACCCTTCATTTTTCCTCAGTCCACCCTCCCACTACAGTTTAAAATGTTAACACTGTAAGAGCTAATCTACACTGCAGATGCATTGCTGGTATAGCTGTACTGGGAAAGGCACTCATGGTGGAAACACATCTCATACAGGCAAAAGGAGTGCTTTTACTGGTATCATTCAACCACCTCCCCAAATGACATAAGCTACACAGGCAAAAGAACTTTTTTGCCAGGATAAGCTTCATCTACGGGGGGAATTCTGGCGTATTCTGGTGCATATGTCAGCAAAACTTTGTAGTGTAGACCTCGCCTGAAACAGAAAGAAGGAGAATAAGAATGGTGGGGGGGAAAGGGCATGGGGGAGAATGGGGAGGAACACAGAACCCTGGCAGGGGGGAAATGGGGGACCCTGGTGGGGGATTAACGGGGAGTTATGGAGTGCATACATAGCCCGTGGCATGCAGAGGGAATGGGGGGGCCTAGTATGGACAGCATACAAAGGCCTGGCATGGGGCACACACAACCCCCGGCATGCAGTTGGAGTGGGGGCCAAAAAGAGCCCTGGCATGGAGGAAGAGAATGGGGGGCCATGGTAGGGAGGGCAAGGGGGAAGAGGAGGCACACAGCAGAAGAGAGGATTGCAGGGAGTCCCTGAAATAGAGGGGGATGGGAGGGTGGCACACGGGGAGATTGGAGAGATATGAGAAGATCCTGAGGTGTGCGGTGTGCTCAGCCTACAGAAGAAACAAAAGTGTATCACCCCTAGTTCTATACTATCCCAGAGTATCTAAACAGTGAGATCACTGACAAGAATGTTATAGTTGAGGTTCATCTATCCCACTGACCAATGTTTTAGCCAAAACTTTCCAATTCATATTTAGGCACCTAAATAAGAGGCCCGGCTTTCAAAAATGATGAGAATCCATAGCCCCTCCTATTTAAGTCCGTTGAAGCTTTGGGTGCTCAGGCCATCTGAAAATCAGGGCTGAGACCTTCAGGCCCACTCTGGCCCCTTTACACTGCATAAAAGAGCCAGAGCAGGGCAAAGAGGATTAAATGCCCCATACTCTGCCAGGGGAGGATTCTCCAGGCATAGGAACTGTAGAACATAGCTGTAAGGCTGCCTCATCAGGGCCCCCTCACTTATCCCTGTATAGAGTCCTGGCAGGAGTGGGGCTGAGGGTGGCTGTGGAATCACAGCACTGCAGAGATTCCAGGCAGCGCTGTGGCCAATAAGGAAGTCCGAGAAGACTGCTGTAGCTTAGGCTATGCCTGCACTACAGAGCTTATGCTGGCATAGCTATCGTGGCAGAGCCCCCTGATGTAGATGCAGCATATGCACTGTTCTGTCCGCATAATTGCATCTACACTGAGGGTTTTGTCAGCTTAACTATGTTTCTAGGGAGTGTGGTTTTTCACACCCCTGACCTACATAGCTATGCTGCTATAAGTTTTGCATGTAGACCAGGCCTTAGACAGCCTCCCCCTTCCCCCCAGGGCTGTCTAAATTATGCCAGGGTCTCTTCAGCCCACAGAACAAGACATGCACCACAGAATCCCTAATTTAGGTTCCTAAATACGGATTAAAGTGCCTATCTTTAGGCACATAAATTGGAAAATTACAGCCATTTTAAGAGTAGTTAATGTCAGTCCCCTAGCAAAAAAAAAGGGGGGGGGGAATATTCACATGCAGGTGTTAAGTGTAGGGGTTAAGCTCTCTCCGAAATGTGAAGCCATAGGAGACTCTAAACCACAATACCTTTTTTTGGTACGGCTATCTAAAGAGCTAGATATGAGAGAGGAAGATCTGATTCTTCTTTCTGTTGAAACTCCACTTCAGTTTTGAGGAAACACATTAAATGAGTCCTTTTTAAATAGAAGGGAAAGGTCCAATTTGCTCTCTCGCCCTGAGATAATGACTTTTTCAGGCCACACTCAATTATATTTTGGTGACTGTATTATTTTGTAAAATGAGTAATGCAATTTTGTGTTTCTTATTAATCAAATAGGGAAGTTCTTATCCTGCTTTCTAACCACTCTTTTGTGCTCCTTTATTCTTGCTTCCGGTTGTCATTATAAGACATTTGTGCATATAAATAATATAAATGTGTATTGTGATAAAGGGTGATAGAACTGATGATACTGTATTGTACTATTACAGGGCCAGCAATTATGACAAGGTCAGTTGTTATCCATAAAAAAAAAATTGGGGTGTATGTGCAGAGGACCAGTATCAGTATTTTACTAAACCTCCTTTTTGCACTCTGTGACTTTTATTCTAACTGCTTTCATCCATTGTTGTAGATATTCTCTATCTTCAAACGTGCTCTGAGGAATCTTATATTGTTCATGTTTTCAGTGTGCATATTCTTCCTCGTCTCAGAAACTGACTCATGTATAAAATCCTTTGGGAAGTCCCTTGAGAAGCGGAGTGTGGGAAGGTGACTACTTGTCACAAGATAACTGCTGCAGTCAGTATGCTGTTTAAATCTGTCCTCCTAACCTTGATTTGTATAGCCTAAAAAAAATCTGTCGATGAGGCAGAGTATCTTGTAGAAAGCTTTATGGTACAGTTCTGTGTATGTAAGTGGGCAGAATTGCCACCTCTCTCAGTTTTATCTTAAGTCTTGTGATATTTGATGCTGTTCTTAAAGCTCTAGCTTCTGGAGTCATGTGAATGTGAGAATCTCAGCTTTATTTTATTTTTATTCATTTTGAGTCCTCATGGTTGTGAAGAAAAGTTTAAGAAAGGCTTAAAACTAGAAGGCAAATAAAAAGAACCTAAAACTTATTAGTTTTTCTGGGGGGAAAATCTCATGATTTGGAAGCCATATCAAGATTTGGGGTGGACGGGGCCTTAATTCATGTGGGTTTTTTTGAATGCTTGCAGTTAGCAAAACTGAGTAGGTGACTTGCACATAGATGCAGAATTGAAACAGCCTGACACTCATTTGTTACTATTGTAGAATTCATACATTCCTCCTGAGACTTATAGGGCTGCTTTTATCCTCTCTTACCATTAAGGAAACATTTAAAGGAACATTGTCAAATTTGATAATCTCCAAATTTGACCACAGAAGCACTGGCAAGAAACTGAAACTTTGCCTCAGATGCAATCACATGACTTGGGTTGAGGTTCCAAAGGCCCATATCACAAGACACAGTTATTGTTACAAGGCCTAATCTAAAGCCCACTGAAGTCAATGGAAGTCAAACTATTTTTCTGTTTGCAGATGTCATGGAATCCATTAATGTGAGAGAGAGAGAGAGAGTATATGTGTTGAGAAGCGGGGGGAAATATTTTTAAAATTATGAAAAATACCTTGCTGGTGAACTTGTAATTAGGGTTGCCAAGCGTCTGGTTTTCGACCAGAATGCCCGGTTGAAAAGGGACCCTGGAGGCTCTGGTCAGCATCGCTGATCGGACTGCTAAAAGTCTGGTCGGCTCCGCAGCAGGGCTAAGGCAGGCTCCCTGCCTGCCCTGGCTCTGTGCAGCTCCTGGAAGCGGTGGCATGTGCCCACTTCGGCTCCTAGGCTCAGGGGCAGCCAGGGAACTCCGCACACTGCCCACACCCTGAGCGCTTGCTCCCCAGCTCCCATTGGCCAGGAACCGCGGCCATTAGGAGCTGCAGGGCCAACACCTGTGGATTGGACAGCACGCAGAGCCACCTGGCCACACCTCTGCCTAGGAGCCAGAAGGGGGACATGCCGCTGTGCAAGCCAAAACCAGGAGGAATTTGGCCTATATATTTTTGAGCCCGGTAATAACATTTTAAATTTATTCTTCCATGTAGTCAAACAGTTTTCCTGCCTCTTTTCTGTACTTTCAAATTCCTTCCTCCTTTTCCATTTTTTCCTGACTTTTTCCTCATCACGTAAAAGAACGTAATCCTGTAGCCACTCAGTGTTTGCTCTTTTTTTTTAAATTTTCCCTTTCCAAATCCTCCCTCAGTTTAAACCATCTCCTTCTTTATCATCATCCACAGCAATTTCTAAAGACTTTGGAACCATTATCCTTATGTCTCTCGTTTATTTTTAAAATCTTCTCAGCTCTTTTGTGTCTGCTGCTCCTAAAGTCCCCCTGATGCTTCATCCCCATCTTTTGTACTTTTAATAACTTGAGTTTGGGGGTTGGTAAAGCCAGGAGGCTTATTTAAACTGAATCAAAAAGTATGCTTTTGGGAATAATAGTATTCTCTGTAGAACTTCAAGATTCAGGGCCAGTCCCCCTATGTGGCCCAGCTATATTCCAAAAGATCATATACCTAAACAGTATTGCCCCAGTCCACCAGATTTTCTTCACTCCACACAAACCAATCCTTCTCCCCAGGTCAATATTTTCCATCCTGCCTATCCAGTCCTGAATTATTCTGCTTGTCTATTCCTGTCAGTGTCCTTCTGAAAGGTAGGCATGAACCTAATAGCACATTAATCATAAATCAATATCAATAACTTATTTTCCATAAATAGCAAAAAAAATAAATGTCTGTGGTATATCACTAAATGCTGTTTGATTTGCTCTTTGTGATATCCATCTCTCCCTCCCTCTCCCCCCCCCCCGAACTCAGTGCTTTTCAACCTTTTAACTTTGCCTCATTCATTTAAATTGGACTCAAATTAAAATTTTCTAAGCAAAAGGTCACTCACCCGTTCAATCCCTCTTTCCTTTTAAATGGATGACATTGTGCCCTGCTTAGCTGCAGAGTGCTCATGTAGAGGAGATTTTTTCCTTCAAGGAAAACTTTCTAAAACAGCTTGATCAGAAGTGAAACAGGACCAGCCCAGCCTATCACTTATTTATGGTTGTTCACAGTTCATCTATATCATCAGATACCAAGATTTATGCAACAGCTCATCTGAGAACTGACAAATTAGCTTTGTTTTTCTGGGAGGCTCGAATCAATTAAAAATTTTTGTTAGTTTCTGCTGTGTGTAAGTTTGTATGGCACTCTGAAAATTGGTTTAGCAACTAGTGGCTGATTCAGCAAGAAACCAAGCAGCCCACAGAATCCTTTTTTTTTTTTTCCCAGTTGTGTTTTGTTTTTTTGTTTTTTAAAGCATCATCTTGGTGTCAGGGGCTGCCAAACTGTGATAAGGTGTGGAACAGACCAAGTGAAGCAGAGCACATTCATATGATCTCTCCTTCTGCAAAAGCCAGATGCTGATGACATTTTGATCTTGATTCACAAACACAGCATAAATTCTGCAAGGCAAGGATTCACTTCAACCCAAAGATGAAATATCTTCCTTGTCCTGCAGTGAATGGTTGAATAGAAGGATTGGTGGCCAGTTCTGAATGGCCACTTAATAAAAGTATCTAGATGTCATGCCAGGGAAATATTCCTGCATTTCTTCTAGGTCTTAATGACCTCTCCAAACGCTTTTAGCAATACCTTTGAGATTCCTGTTTCTTGCTAAATATCTTCCTTTCATGCTTAAAGGTTTCCAGAAAGCTCTGTCTCCTAAAGATGTCTGGCTCTACTTCCTCTACAGTATTGGAAAGTAGAGGCATATATACCTAGGAATATTGTTCCTTTTAGTCAGCCTGGGAGAATACTAACCCATTCTAATCCTATTTGTAACTTTGTTCCATTTTAGAAAAATTGGTAAATTTTCTAAGCATGCACACCATTAAGAAATGGGAACCTTCTGACGTTCACCCTCGGTGACAAATTAATACCACAACATTTCATACACTCTTAAATTGTCAGATGAAGGGGGTTCATTTCATTATCACACGTTCCAGCCCTCCAGAACAGAAAGTCTTTACAAATCAGTAGGCCATGTCATGTTCTCCCACGTAGCTGTTTGTGGAAACAACAATATTTTCAAGAAAACTACCTCCAGGAATTGTCACTACACAGTGTCTGCATTTTCATCAAGAATAATCTTTATTAATAATGTCTACTCCGATATTTGACTGTATTCACTCTGCTGTGGTGTCAATTCCATTTATTCATAGCTATTACAATGTAGATATATCTATCATTATCCTAGTACTTCTGCTACCTTTATTTTTGAATTTGAGTGATATATAAAATCCTTAATCCCAACTCTACCATTAATCTTTCTGAGCACTTTAATCTCAACTGACTGAAAGATGGTACACAGGACTTGAAAGCTTTCATGATGCTAACTCATTTCAAAATCAAAACTAGAATAACCGAAAAGTCTATTTCCCCTTGTAAATCTCACATGTCCATTGATTGATTGAAAAATTGTTCTCAGGATTTGAAAGTTTAGCTGCGTTAAATCAATTTAGAATGCTAGGAAAGTCTTGTTCCTTTGTAAATATCACATACGGTGTCTATAGTATCTTGTCTTAATAGCAATATTGAATATCTCTTTCATGTTTCGTACATGATGGTCACGTAATGCTAATCTGTATGCACAAAATATCATTATCTACTATAGAATCCCTCTCCTGTGATACAAGCCTTATGCTCTTTTCATAAATTTAGTCTGATATACGAGACTTGAGTTCCTTTTGTCCAGAGCTTTTACTTCTCTTTTCATATTTATTTTATACATGATTGGCTTTTAAGGAATAATGTTTCTTATCTGCAGTATAGTAGCTAATTTTTCAAGATGCCATTTATCTGAGGGCAAAAGCAAGCATAAAACTGGCATTCTTCAGTATTACCAAGTGTATTGCCAATGCCTACTAACTATTACCTAACATTCAGAAATCATGCGAGACCCCAAAAAATCATTTTGTCTTAAAATCATGAGATTTTTCCAAAAACTAATCATATTGCTTTTCACGTGCCTTCTGATATGTTAATCTTTTGGGGTGAAGCTGCTCACCTGCCCCAATTTGTGTTCTAGCATTTCAGGTTCAAAATTAACTGAAATACACACACACAATGCATGCATCCTTATTCACTACTCAGAGAGGCCTCTACTTACCCTCTCCTATAACTCTGGGTGTGACGTCTGTCACTCTAGCCCCCCGACTTAACTTGTGAGTATAGGCCACTGCCCCACTGGCGCTGTCTCTACATGTTCTCCCTTACCCCCCTCCTGCCCTCAGCCTCCTTGTTACACCCTATCTCCTCTTGCTCCTCCTCCCCGCAATATTTAGCTCAGAATCTCCTGCCCATCCCATTGTCACTCTAAGCCATGCCACATTCCCTTGTAACTCCTTTCAGCTACCTTCTGCTCCCCACATTCCCCCCGATTCCTCATAGTTTCTTGTCCTGTTTCCTAAAAACCCTTCTGCCCTTACAGTCTCATTCTCTGTTATTCTGATCCTTGCTTGGCCTTCATATGAAGATTAAAGATCCCCAGTCTTTGCCAGGGGAAGGCTCACTTTCACCTATAAAAGTGAAAGGGCCATGGTGGTTATCTTGCTGAAGGCAGCCTGTGACTTCAGTCCCATTGTCAATAAATGAAGACAGAAGCCAGTTGGGGAAAGAGTGAAACTTGACTGAAGGCAGAAACCAGAAATTTATGTGAACCATTAAAAAGTAACCAAATATCAGAAGAGTCATGACAAAAATTGTGAGAATCAGCAATACGATTCTTAATCCTGCTATCCATGGCTGCCCCAACAGCTGTCTGTTAAGACTGAAAACTATAATCTGCATTTCCCCTCCCTGTCAAACCCTTTGTAACACTATCCATTTCAGTGTTTGCACCCTCACATGACACTAAAACTACATGGCAGTACACAGCAGTGACTTCAGCGGAAGTTAAGTCCAGATGCAGTTCTTCCTTCTCCCCATTGGAGTAACTTCAGTGCCCATCAAAGGGACAGAATCACAGAGAACACCAAACAGCACCAGAGACTGTGATACACATAGAAAGAAAGTGACAAGACAGAGGAGAGGAAGAGGACATATATTAATTATTATCAGTACATGCAAAGGTCACGTTTGATATAAAATGGCATTGTGAATCACTGTGCATCCGAAGAAGTGGGTTGTAGCCCACGAAAGCTTATGCTCTAATAAATTTGTTAGTCTCTAAGGTGCCACAAGTACTCCTGTTATTTTTGTGGTTTTCTGGGAATCCAAGTATGTACCTGCTAATTCTTCTGAGTCTCATAATTATCATTCCTTCCCACTATATTTTCAGTATGCCAAATTGGGTCAAAAGCTTCCTTGTATTTATTTGTTTATTTATTTTAGGGCTGTCAAGCGCTTAATCATTGGATTAAAAACATTAATCACAATTAATCGCGTGATTAATCACACTGTTAAACAATAATAGAATACTATTTATATAAATATTTTTGGATGTTTTCCACATTTACAAATATATTGATTTCAATTACAACACAGAATACAAAGTGTACAGTGCTCACTTTTTATTTATTTTTTATTATATATATTGGCACAGTAAAAATAAAAGAAATAATATTTTTCAATTCACTTAATACAAGGACTGTAGTGCAATCTCTTTATCATGAAAGTTGAACTTAGAAATGTAGACTTATGTACAAAAAATAACTGCATTCAAAAATAAAACAATGTAAAACTTTAAAGCCTACAAGTCCACTCAGTCCTACTTCTTGTTCAGCCAATTGCTCACACAAACAGGATATACTGTTGCCTGCTTCTTGTTTACAATGTCACCTGAAAGTGAGAACAGGCGTTTGCATGGCACTGTTGTAGCCAGCGTTGCAAGATATTTACGTGCCAGATGCGCTAAAGATTCATATGTTCCTTCATGCTTCAACTACCATTCCAGAGGACTTGCCTCCATGCTGATGATGGGTTCTGCTCAATAACGATCCAAAGCAGCGCAGACCAATGCATGTTCATTTTCATCATCTGAGTCAGGTGTCACCAGCAGAAGGTTGATTTTCTTTTTTGGTGGTTCGGGTTCTGTAGTTTCCGCATCAGAGTGTTGCTCTTTTAAGACTTCTGAAAGCATGCTCCACACCTCGTCCCTCTCAGATTTAGGAAGGCACTTCAGATTCTTAAATCTTGGGTCGCGTGCTGTAGCTATCTTTAGAAATCTCACTTTGGTACCTTCCTTGCGTTTTGTCAAATCTGCAGTGAAAGTGTTCTTAAAACAAACATGTGCTGGGTCATCATCCGAGACTGCTATAACATGAAATATATGGCAGAATGCGGGTAAAACACAGAGCAGGAGACATACAATTCTCCCCCAAGGAGTTCAGTCACAAATTTAATTAACACATTATTTGTTTAACAAGCGTCATCAGCATGGAAGCATGTCCTCTGGAATGGTGGCCAAAGCGAAGGGGCATATGAATGTTAGCATATCTGGCATGTAAATATCTTGCAACACCGGCTACAAAAGTGCCATGCGAACGTCTGTTCTCACTTTCAGGTGACGTAAATAATAAGCAGGCAGCATTATCTCTTGTAAATGTAAACAAACTTGTTTCTCTTAGCGACTGGCTGAACAAGAAGTAGGACTGAGTGGACTTGTAAGCTCTGAAGTTTTACTTTGTTTTGTTTTTAAGTACAGTTATGTAACAAAAAAAATCTACATTTTTAAGTTGCGCTTTCACGATAAAGAGATTGCACTACAGTACATGTATGAGATTAATTGAAAAATACTATTTATTTTGTTAATCATTTTTACAGTGCAAATATTTGTAATAAAAGTAATAACATAAAGTGAGCACTGTACACTTTGTATTCTGTGTTATAATAAGAAATCAATATATTTGAAAATGTAGAAAAAATCCGAAAATATTTAATACATTTCAATTGGTATTCTGTTGTTTAACAGTGCAATTAAAACTGCAATTAATCGTGATTAATTTTTTTGAGTTAATAGGGTGAGTTAACTGTGATTAAGCAACAGCTGTGGTTTATTGATATTTGATTATAATGATCTCATCCAGAACTCATGGCACATGTACAAAATGAACTCTTACCATTTCCCCACTCCCAAACTTAGATACTCCTACCACGACCACTGTCTTCCCTTCTTCCCAAGCAGACACAAAGTGCTCTAAGTAAATATAAGTTGAGGGTGCCTAGTTTCTTGAAGGAAATTCTTTGTACAGTACCTCAAAGATTGGGTGGCACCCACCAACTTTCCTTTTGGGAAAGAAACTGTGTAATGTTTATTGGTAGTCCAGCAGTTTTATAGGCCAGTTAATTCAGTCATACTGCATAAAAATGGTACATTGTTTAAAAAAAAATTAATTAAATACATTGTAAAGAGCATGTTGATGTGTGATGTTTGACTACATTTCTGTCAGTATAGGTAGGTTTCTTTAGCTTATCATGAAAGGGCATTTTGGCAATATCCAAAAAGGAAAGATTGGTAGGCTACATTTTGGGGTTATTGTGACAGGCATGACTGGTCTGTAAGATTAAACTAGTGAGAAAGTTATCCACAGAAACAATTTTTAAAAATTCTTAAACAACAGCCAATACATCTCTGATTTGTTTTTCCACTTTCATTTGGCTGGCACAGCCTTTTTTAAATTCCGTAATCACACAAAGTAACTTCAGGAATAAAGTCATTTTACAGAAACTTGTATTGTCTGTCTTTATCTGAGAAAGCTTTTGACTCTCTGCATCACTCAATATTGCTCTGTGTCCTGAAGCTCTTTGACCTGGACATGTTTCCATTTTCTTTGTTCTCCTCCTTCCCTTTCCATTATTTTCAAAGGGCTTCTTTACACAGCTTCTTAGAACATCTTGACTTGCTCTTTGTTGTAGTTACAGCAAGGATTAGTACTAGAATCCATCTTTAGACCTACCAACTCTGCATGTCAATTGAAAATATGTATATGGTACATATATGCTTAGCATTGCTCTGTTTACTTCAGATGATATTTCTTTTGCCTCTAATGCCCTTTCCACTGAGGTGGAGTGGGCGGTTAGCCAGCTTCATAATTACCATTAATATACTGTATCATTATCATAAGTAGACATTGTTTCATTTTGGACGCTATTAAAAGGTGATCCACATGAACACTATTATACACTCCACTGAAACATTATCACTTCTAGCAAGCCATATTAAGCACTGAGCATTTTGTTACACTAACCTAGATCATCTGTTTTGGGGGATTTATTAATTCCATTTTGGGGGGTTATTTTTAACAATTTGAGTTTTATGTAGATGTCCAAAAACTGGGGTTTTTCAGGGCTTTCTCTTTGTATATACTGTAATGAGTAATCTCTTTGTAATGTTCCCTGTTTCAAACAGCACTATGTTAAAGTCCACTCCACTATAGAACATTTAGTGTGCTCCAGCATGGACCAATTAATGAGCAACATATGTTTAGAAATCACATGCCCAGAGTCTGCATTACCCCACTGTATAAACAAGCCCTTATGTATTGGTGGTTACATGGTGGTTATTGGATGAACATCGATTTTGCTTTCTTGCTCTTTTTGTTTGTTTCGTGTTTCATTGGCGTTTGGCAGTTAAAACTGAAAAACAGAAGCCTTACAAAAAACCCAGAATGATTTAGGCCTCAGATTTCTTAACAGTTAATTAGTTTCACATCTGATAAATAAAATGTGCAGTGTAGCTCAAATAAAATAGTTATAAGGTAATACTTCCTTATAATGCAGATGGTTTGTGTTTTTTCTTTATGCAGTAAATCTATGGATATTCATTACCTATTATATTTAGATTATTTGAAATGTTTACAAAAAATCAAATAAATAAAGTCCTTTTGTTGGTACACATTAGTATAGTCTGCTTTAACAGTGAGCATCATATGGTCAGTCATTTATTGTGCACTTTACATGGTAATCCATTAAGTATCTCAGCTGTTGTTCTTCCTAATTAATTCATAGATTCATAGATTCTAGGACTGGAAGGGACCTCGAGAGGTCATCGAGTCCAGTCCCCTGCCCGCATGGCAGGACCAAATACTGTCTAGACCATCCCTGATAGACATTTATCTAACCTACTCTTAAATATCTCCAGAGATGGAGATTCCACAACCTCCCTAGGCAATTTATTCCAGTGTTTAACCACCCTGACAGTTAGGAACTTTTTCCTAATGTCCAACCTAGACCTCCCTTGCTGCAGTTTAAGCCCATTGCTTCTTGTTCTATCCTTAGAGGCTAAGGTGAACAAAGTTTTCTCCCTCCTCCTTATGACACCCTTTTAGATACCTGAAAACTGCTATCATGTCCCCTCTCAGTCTTCTCTTTTCCAAACTAAACAAACCCAATTCTTTCAGTCTTCCTTCATAGGTCATGTTCTCAAGACCTTTAATCATTCTTGTTGCTCTTCTCTGGACCCTTTCCAATTTCTCCACATCTTTCTTGAAATGCGGTGCCCAAAACTGGACACAATACTCCAGCTGAGGCCTAACCAGAGCAGAGTAGAGCAGAAGAATGACTTCTCGTGTCTTGCTCACAACACACCTGTTAATACATCCCAGAATCATGTTTGCTTTTTTTGCAACAGCATCACACTGTTGACTCATATTTAGCTTGTGGTCCACTATAACCCCTAGATCCCTTTCTGCCGTACTCCTTCCTAGACAGTCTCTTCCCATTCTGTATGTGTGAAACTGATTTTTTCTTCCTAAGTGGAGCACTTTGCATTTGTCTTTGTTAAACTTCATCCTGTTTAACTCAGACCATTTCTCCAATTTGTCCAGATCATTTTGAATTATGACCCTGTCCTCCAAAGCAGTTGCAATCCCTCCCAGTTTGGTATCATCCGCAAACTTAATAAGCGTACTTTCTATGCCAATATCTAAGTAGTTAATGAAGATATTGAACAGAGCCGGTCCCAAAACAGACCCCTGCGGAACCCCACTCGTTATGCCTTTCCAGCAGGATTGGGAACCATTAATAACAACTCTCTGAGTACGGTTATCCAGCCAGTTATGCACCCACCTTATAGTAGCCCCATCTAAATTGTCATTATGTATGCTACAATTTTGTAGTTAGAAAACAGAGATGGATCACCCTGTCTTAGAAATGCAGCCTTAGTCCTAGGCATAATACACACTAAATTGAGTTGCCCTCTATAAGGAATTTAAGGATACTAATTAACATAAGGGTTATTGCATCTTGCAGGGACATAGGGATTTTAAATTTAGACTGTTCTGCAGTAGTTCTGACTAAAGACTAAAGAGTTTTGGCTTGGTCTTGTTTTATGATTCTCTCTTTTGGGATGGACAAAGTTTGACCGACTGAAACCAGAACTGCTACTCCTGCCTAAACTCCAGAGTTAGGCTTTGTCTACACTGGATTTTCATCGGTAAAACTTTTGTCATTCAGGGGTGTGAAAAAAACACATCCCAGAATGACAAAAGTTTCACTGGCAAAAAGCGCCGATGTGAACAGTGCTTTGTCGGTGGGAGAGCTCTCCTGTTGACAAAGCTACCGCCGCTCACTGGGGGTGGAAATTTTTTGTCAGCGGGAAAGCTCTCTCCTGCCGACAAAGAGCGGCTAGACTGCGCACCTTTTAGCGGCACAGCTGTAGCGGCACAGCTGTGTCACTAAAAGGTGTGTAGTGTAGACATAGACTCACAAAGTGCAGAGTTCATTTTGACTTTTTCCCCATGTACCTCAACTCCTTGCACCCCATGGTTGTTCTCCGAAAGTCTTTATTCAAACAGAATAGCCAATGAAGAATTGGGGGCTGTAGAAATTTTGTCTGAGTGAGGACTGCAAGTTTGGGTCCCTGAAGTATAGGGCTGTTCTATTATTTAAAATATGCCTGAAATGCTATAGACCAACTCAATTCTCTATTCAGGTTCCATAACTGAGGTGACATCACCGATAGACAAGTTATATACAAGTGCAGGTTGAAGCATCATTTGGAGGGGAAGGGCTAGATATTTTGACATAAAAATAATCCAAACATTACTAATTAGCTAAGCTAATTATAGGTTGGGTGCTCCTCAGTCTGGCTTTTGAGGACATTCAGTGCATATTGCTGATTGGTTTTTAAAGCTTTTCATGGTGTTCTCACTGACAACATTTGAAACCTGATCCTTGAGTCTTATGCAGTCAACTCTCTGAGGTCACCCACACGCCTCCTTCTGCTTAGGATGTGTGAAGTGGGCATTGCAGCTTTTGCTGTGGAAGGCCTTTCAGTATGGAAAACAGTCCCCACATCCCAATTCATCTTTCTTCGTCCGACCTGGCTTTTCACATTGTACTAAAGTTTTCCTCCCCACCCCATGACTACTCTTGGCTCTATACATATTTCCTTTCTTTTCAATCCCTTCTTTTTCCTTATTACAAATTAACCAGTCACCAGGACCAGATGGTATTCACCCAAGAGTTCTGAAGGAATTCAAATGTGAAATTGCAGAACTACTAACTGTGGTATATAACCTATCATTTAAATCAGCTTCTGTACCGAATGACTGGAGGATAGCTAACGTGACGCCATTTAAAAAAAAAAAAAAAAAAAGCTCCAGAGGTGATCCCGGAAATTACAGGCTGGTAATCCTAACTTCAGTACCCAGCAAATTGGTTGAACTATAGTAAAGAACAGAATTATCAGACATATAGATTAACACAATTTGTTGGGGAAGAGTCAACATGGTTTTTGTAAAGGGAAACCATGCCACACCAATCTACTAGAATTCTTGGAGGGGGTCAACAAGCATGTGGACAAGTGTGATATTGTGTACTTAGATTTTCAGAAAGCCTTTGACAAGGTCCCTCACCAAAGGCTATTAAGCAAAGTAAGGAGTCATAGGATAAGAGGGAAGGTCCTCTCATGAACTGGTAACTGGTTAAAAGATAGAAAACAAATGGTAGGAATTCAGTTTTCAGAATGGAGAGAGGTAAATAGTGGTGTCCCCCAGGGGTCTGTACAGGTACCAGTACTATTCAAAATATCCATAAATGATCTGGAAAAAGGGGTAAACAGTAAGGTGGCAAAATTTGCAGATGATACAAAACTACTCAAGATAGTTAAGTCCAAAGCAGACTGCCAAGAGTTACAAAAGGATTTCACAAAACTGGGTGACTGGGCAACAAAATGGCAGATGAAATTCAGTGTTGAAAAATGCAAAGTAATGCACATTGGAAAACATAATCCCAACTATACATATAAAATGATGGCGTCTAAAATAGCTGTTATCACTCAAGAAAGAGATCTTGGAGTCATTGAAACATCGACTCAATGTGCAGCGGCAGTCAAAAAAGCTAACTGAATGTTAGGAATCATTAGGAAAGGGATAGATAATAAAACAGAAAATATCATATTGCCTCTATATAAATCCCCAGGGTATGCCCACATCTTGAATACTGCATGCAGATTTGGTCGCTCCATCTCAAAAAAGATATATTGGAATTGGAAAAGGTACAGAAAAGGGCAATAAAATGATTAGGGGTATAGAACTGCTTCCATATGAGGAGAGATTAATAATACTGGGACTTTTCAGCTTGGAAAAGAGACAGCTAAGGGGGGATCTGATAGAGGTCTATAAAATCATGACTGGTATGGAGAAAGTAAATAAGGAAGTGTTATTTACTCCTCATAACACAAGAACTAGGGGTCACCAAATTAAATTAATCAGCAGAGATTTAAAACAAACAAAAGAAAGTATTTCTTCATACAGTGCACAGTCAACCTGTGGAACTCTTTGCCAGGGAATGTTGAAAAGGCCAAGACTATAACAGGGTTCAAAAAAGAACTAGATAAGTTAATGGAGGATAGGTCCATCAATTAGCCGGGATGGGCAGGGATGGTGTCCCTAGCCTCTGTTTGCCAGAAACTGGGAATGGGCGACAGGGGATGGATCACGTGATGATTACCTGTTCTGTTCATTCCCTCTTGGGCACCTGGCATTGGCCACTGTTGGAAGACAGGATACTGAGCTAGATGGACCATTGGTCTGACCCAGTATGGCTGTTCTTATGTTCTTAACTTCATTTGTTTTTATTTAAAGAGGTTAGACTTTTGTTTTTATTCTGTTAATAGAACCCAACTAACTTTGCTGTGGAGCACTAGATAAATGTATTTATCATTATTATTATTTATTGCCAAAATTGTTTGAATTCATTTAAATTCCTTACAGATTACCTTTATAACCTCCTATGGTATTTTTATTGTTTTCAGAAAATTGTCCTATTTTCCCCCCTTTTCTATAAAGTACAGTTCCCTGACCTGCACATATATCCTGTGAAAATAAGATATTCTGTATGCACTACAGTATAAAAGAAAATGAGTCCATAGAGGACAGATATCTTTGGGGAAATGGAAATTACTCATCTGTCATTCATTTGTCTGATGATAACTTCCTGCATATACCCATAAACCTTTGAATGTTAGTAAGAGTGTATTTAGACCTTTGTATTAAGGAATAAATGGAAACATTAGACTGCATCCTTTACAGGACACATTTAAATGGTATCAAGTGTAAAAATCTGACTATATTGTAGATAATGTAATACCCCTAGAGTAATATTGTCAGCTGGCTTCTTGTCTCTTCACAATAGATGGAGATAGCCCTGCAAAAATCAAGATTGTGTGTGTGACAAATACAACATCAGATATGTGGGAGTCAATATCTGAGGGAATGAAATGCTCCTGTCTCACTTATACTTTCTAGGAATTTTCAACTGCAGTTAGTTTCCCAAGTTGGCTGCAATGGAGGCTGGCGTGGTACAGAGTCAGGACAGAATCATCTGGAGGAGGAAACAATATTTCCAGTTGTCTCCTAAATTGTGGCTTATTTATACCATTCTGTTGATGCAAAGGGGACAGAACCAGCCTTCAGTGAATATCCTTATAGCAGAGAGATTTTCAACTGACCTGTAGCCAGCACAATGACTCTGTGCCTTCCTCCCAGATAGATCTACTCGCTGTAGTAACTTATTGGGCTGGAGATGCAGGATGCAGGAATATTTTTAAAGGGTTATAAAGGTATCAGAAGAAAGCATGTAGGTAAGCCAGCCTGAAAAAGATTAATTGAAAGCACAACTTCACTGAAAAGCATAGATATGTGGAGTATAGACTAGCAAACTGCTCAATCAGCTTATGAGTTCATAATAACCTTAGGCATAAATGTATTTAAAAGCAGTTAAACCTGATATAGTTGGTTCTTTGTTACATAACTCACTGATTCATGCAAATAGGGATCCAAATATTGCCTTTCTAGATCTCTGTGAAAAAGTAGTTATGAGGAAGAAGTATTTTTCATTGCCTCCAATGCTTTACCAACAGAAAGCTACTGGCTTTTCATTCCTTTCTCTTATCAAGGCTATTTGGAAGACTGAGGTAAAGGGATTGAAGAAGTGTTCAACCAGTTAAAGAATATTTACATGATTAAAATAGCAGTATGTTATTGCACATATTTGCATCATCTGCTTAGTTTACTGACAAATGTCCCCATTTGTATCCCATTGAAAACAGAAATTTTGTTCTTGCTTAAAATAAGAGTAGATTCAGAGCTGTCATCAAGTTTTTATTGCTGTCAGTACTGTCTCATGCATAATCAACCCATTTCTTGACTTAATTTAGACTCCAGAAAGTTATTGTTGCTGGTGAGATATTCCACAGAAATGATACATCTTGATTTTTAGCTGCCATGTTGAGCAAGTCATTATAAAAATCTTGTTTTGACTTGTCATCTGAGTAAATCTAATAGGGAAACAAATTGCTGATGGGGAATAACTAAGGAACACCAAGATGTCATTTTTACATAGTCCCTTTCTATCCAATAACCACACACCTTTCTTTTACAGCTGAAATTATTTGAAAGTAAAAGGCCTGTATTTTCAGGACACACTTTAGAACAGTTACACACATTACTCCAGCACAGAAGAAGGAAAGGCAGGCTACCCTTCTGGTGTGTTCAGTATAGGTTCACTTTAGAGCCCTGTTCAGATACACAAATGTGTATCCTCATCCTTTCCAGGATCCGCAAATATTATCTGTGCATATCTGCATCCGCAGATGCAGGTATCTGCAGATATCCATGGATTTGCAGGGCTCTACACTGGGGGCTGGACTGAGGCTCCAAGGTATCCTCCCCACCGGAACCCAGTTGGGGAGAGCCGCGTGGGGAGTGTGGGTCCCTCCACCTGCTCTGGGCAGGGAGCCCGAGCAGCCCCCCTCGCAGGGCAGGTGGAGCGTCCATTCCGTGGCTCCTTACAGCTGCCCACCCGGCTCTTACCGTCAGAGTACTGCGTGGATACAAAATTTGTATCTGCAGCCGCACTGCTATCCGCAGAAATGGTCCACAGATATAAAGCAGATACTTGCGGACTTGCAGGGCTCTCTCTATTCATTTGATGTGAACTAGAATGGGTACAAACATCAAAAAAATTATAATATAAACAACAAAGGAAAAGATATGTAGATGCAATTCCAACTGGTTCATTTGTGATTTTAAATTTGGAAATGCAAATAAGGTTATTGTGTCAGCCTCTCCTAAAGAATTTGTCTACCTAGCCCCAGGACATTTTATGTCAGGTTTTTCTACCAGTCATTAAGCTGTCCAACACCCACTCCAATGAGCTGGGCCAGGTGCTAGGCAGATGGGATGGGATGTGGGAGAAATCCTTCCTCCTCCTCCCCTCAAAGGCGGAAATCGCTGTAGAGCGACTTCATGGAGATGACTCCAGATCAGTGGTTAAAATGCACTCTGTGGCCCCTGTGCAGAGATAAGGGAGGTCAGGAAACTCCATACAAGTGTATCTCTGGAACCATGTCCCAACCATGCACACTGACACCAAATCAGTTCTGTTACCAGCCAGAGAGAGAGGTGCAGAATTTGTACTATAGTAAATATCTTAAAACTTACACAACTTTTAATTGAACGCAGCATAGTAGTATCACTCTGCAAAGTTACACTGGCCTCAGGAAAGCAGAATGTTCTTTAACTGATAAGATTTTGTAACTACTTTATCATAATAATAATACTGGAATTGTTGGTTTTAAACACCTTTATACTTAGACACTGTCTTTTCTAGGTTACATTTCGGACAAGAATCTATCACTGTAATATTAACAGCCAAGGAGTGATCTGCCTTGACATTTTAAAAGACAACTGGAGTCCAGCATTAACCATTTCTAAAGTTCTCCTCTCCATCTGCTCACTTCTTACAGACTGCAACCCTGGTAAGAAATTAACACTGGTTTTACTTTTGCGTTCATTCACATCTAGCTTTCTGTTATCTATTAGTATCTGCTTGGTACAGTGTTTTACTACTGTGTAAAAAAAATAAGACATAAAATGTAGATTTAAAATTTAGTGCATGTGATTGCTATAATGCTACGTGAAAAAATGTACATGATATAAATTAAAGAGAAAACATATTGTCAGAAGGGCAGGTGCATTTTTAGAGTTTGAGAATAAAAATATGCTATTTCAAACTAAAGAGTTTAATCCCTAATATATCCCTAGCAGTAAGTGCTATTTGAGAAATGTGGGATATTACAGCCAGATAATATTACTGAACATTGAAATGGAAAGCTTCCATTTAGACATCCTTCTGAAAAGAGTATTATAGTACCAATTCTGGTGGAAGGCTAACAAAACAGTTTACAAATAATAGGCATTAATGTAGAGAGTAGGCAGTCACTCTTATTAACTAGTATAGTGGTTAACCATTCCCCTCAACTTTCAGTCACACATCTGGTTGCTTCCTACTGACTGCTAGGCCTGTGGCTCCACCTTTGTCCTGCCCCCAATGACCAAGGACTGATTCTGATTGTACAACTGAGGATCCGAAACATTCCAAAATAATGAGTCAGGCTCCCAAAACTCATGAAATTGGCTTACGTGTCATGAGATTTTTAACATGATACATTCTGGAGTCTTTTTATTTCCCTTCTGGTTTCTAAGCCTGTAAGATTCATGTTTTGAAGTTTTGTTTTGTTTTTTTCCAAACCACAAGGGCTAGAAACTTACTTTAAAAAAAGAAGAAGAAGGAAAACTGAGCTTGTAATCACAGTCCTCCAGGAGCTGGGGCTTTAAGAAAAACACTAAAATATCTCAAGGCTCACAATGAAATTCTGAGGCTAGGCAAGTGTTTGACTGGCTAAATTCCTTAGATGTGATACAAAAAGCTGCAGTTAGATGTAAAAAGGAGTCCAATATATAGTTACCTGTGGTGACTGAAATAACGCAGCCCAAACTTACAGGAAAAATGAGATCCTGGTAACGCTCACAATGTCTCAGTTAAAAGCTGAAACAGTAAAGGAGACTGGACAGTTACTAAATATCTTGTGACTTCAGGAATGTTTATTTCTGGTGTTTAGGGCGCCCCCTACTGATGTGTTGGAGGGACTTCATGTGCACACTTCTCAGTATACATTTTATTGAGCAGAGGCTGGTCTTTTGATACAGCTGGAGTGGTAACACAAGTGTAAAGAAAAGAAAACTAATAGTCTAGGAGTCTTTAGAATAAGCATAAGGGGTATGGTGACATTAATGGAAAATATGGAGTTTTCTATTAGTGATATATGGGCACTTTAAAAGTTAGTGGGAAAGCTGCGTTTGAGTTAGAAGTTGGAAATATAAATAGTTTTGGGGGGGGGCGGTCTGGTCTCTAAAGGGACACTATCAACTTGAAAATATAGTCTGTTTCAAATAGTGAATTAAAAGTAATTCACCTGCCCCGTAGCACCCCTGCCATTTTTTGTAGTTTTACGATCGGATTTTTATTTTCTTAATGTTTTTTCCTCCCCTATGATTGTGTGAAATACCCACACAAAATAACAGCAGAAACTGGATGAGTATACAGGGGAAACAGTAAATGTGACTATACAAAGAATGCTGTCAAGCGCACAAAGTAAACAAACTGAAAAAGATTGAGGAAAAAAGTGTTTTTTTCCCCTGTAATCTCTTTCAATTATAGTAATCTTGGGTGTTATTGTAACTGTAGTTGGTAAATCATTTTGTACAAAAGTTTGATTTTTTAAGTTAAGTATCCCTTTAAATACTCTTTGGGGATTTGCTTACTGTGACTTGTGTATTTCATACCTTGACTTTGAGGAATGAATAGTATTCCTATGTTTTGCTTTGTGAGCTCACCTCTCCTGAATGTGAAATGTTGAGCTCTTTGTTTCCTGTCTTTTGGATTGTTTGTTTATTCCTATTCTTGGTAATTTACGTACATGTGAACTCTGTATTTTAGTGGTATGTTTTTGAAATTGAAGACTTCTACAAATTTAAGGGCTCTTATTTTTCATTGTACAGCCTGATGTGATAGCGCTACTTATTTCTATGTCTGGCTGCACTCTAACAGTTCTCCTGCTTGTGCCATTTGTTTCATTTTCTGAGTCCAGTTCTGGTGCTATTTTATCATTAACAAACTGTTGGATTAGACATTCCCTGCAATCTAATTTGAACATGGTGTTGTAAATTGACTCCCTCTTTCTCTCAGTGGGGGAATCATTTTGAAAATAGCCCTGGCACATCTGGGAGAAATATTGTATATATATTCTCTATTAGCTGGGAGCAATTTTCAATCCACTTTGTCCTCCCTTCATCTAAGGTATACTGCCTCATCTTAGAGGCAGAGACCCAGCAGGGGGCTCAAGTCGATAAGCAACCTTGAACTCTTTGTTCACCATTCATCAAACAGGCAGAAGCAGATCAGGTCAAATGGAAAGGCAACACTGAATGTCCCACAAATATAAACACTTAGGATGTGTGAGTTCCCCCCTCCACACACACACACACACACACACACACTTTGAAGGGGAAAATCAAGTATCAGTTACCCAGTAGTCTTACATTTATGCAAATCTTCATTAGAACAACAAATACCAGTAAGAATGGCAGCTAATTAACCCTCAGCCATACACAGTGATTAAACTGAGCTGGAGCACAGCTGCAGCTTCCTTGGCAAGCATAGCTATTCTTCTCAAACAGGCTGAGCAAATGAAAAGAGGTATTTGCTCCTGCCGCTTCTGTCACTCACACAGTAATCTACAAAAGACATTGAGAGTGTCTCTTTCCTCACTGGTTATATACATCACTGCCCTTTGTTTTGTGTTACTTGAGGCAGGAACTTGTTTGTCCTTTTTAACCAGCTAATATAATCCTTTACTCATAAGCTGTCTCAGACTCTTCAGTTCTGATAATTATTAATTGTCTCTGTTTTGCTTAGCAGTATCAGACAGTAAATTGTGTTAACAAATGTCTGAATTTTGTAACAGCTGGCTGACTTTTGGGAAGGGCGGGGGGGGAGGAGTGATACAGTATTTGTGTATGACTGAACACGTGTGAGCTATCTGCAAAAATAACAGAGGCAATTGTAATGGTAACAGAGAAATGTAAGAAATGAATGAAATGCTAGCATTCCCCTGGTAGATATTAGTTTGTATTTTCATTTAAATTGACATCCTCAGGTTAAAAATTCCCTATATGTTTACAAAGGAAGACCCCAGTCTTCCAAACATTTTGGCATGTCCATAAGTTTACTTGCATGAGTAGTCCTGTAAAGCTTATGGGACTACTCATGTGCATAAAGTAAAGCAGGTTTGCAGGATCTGGCTTGTCTAGGCCAGGAGTTATTCCAGAATTGCTATTCAGGTATAGCTATTCTGGAATAAGAATGTTCACACGTGGAGGCATAGCTGTTGTGCTTTAAATGCATACCCTAACTTAATCCAAATTAACTTTCAAATGTAGAAAAGCCCTTGGTTTACTTTTATGCATTTTTTCACAACTTGAAATATGAAAATTAATTATTTTTACTTTTGTCTCTAGACAGTTTTGTTCTCTGTTTCTCATGCACTAGGAAAATACTGAAGCATTTGGCTTGCAAACACTGTAGGAGAAATACTTAAATAAAAAACTTTTATTGGAATTTTTCTTTAAATGTCCAACCGCTTTTCTATTGACTTTTAAGTTTTATAAATCCTTATTTTTACACAATCTAAACTTGGGATTTAAAATGGCCTGATATTGTCTTTAGTGTCTAGCTGCCTAATATAGAATCATGTGTATTTAAGAATTTGTGCAAATCAGTTTTAATTTGTGGGCTACACCCAATACAAACCACCATTTTAATTAAGGCATCTAGGTAGAACATGTTAGATTTGTAGGGGCTGAAATCCTATAGCTGCCGCACCCAACATTCATGTTTTTTTCACCCATGTTAAACTGCATATGCATTTAAATTAATCATGTGACATTTAACTCACGCCAATCTCTGCATATTTTGTCATTGTTTGATTTTTATTAAATAGCATTATTTCCATATATAAAGTTCTAAATTCAATTACATTTTATACTTTGAGTGATTGCACATGTCCATTCCACTTCTGGTGTGTGTGCCCAGAGCACTTTCAGAGATTTTTCCCTCTGTGGTATCCATCAGGGTGGGGTATGCACCCTCTTCTTCCTCCCACTGCTCTCTAATGGAATAAAGGGCAGAGCCAGGCACGACCCTTCTTACTGCCCGTGACAGTTGTTGGAGTGTCTTAGCTTGCTACCTCAAGATTTTCCCCACTGTTTATATATGGTTGGTACTCACTTTTAGTCATAGTTTTTTAGTGTTAAAATTAGTAATAGTATTAAGTTTCCTTTATTAGACTGGGGAGGTGTATAATCTTCAGTTCCTTTTGTTAGATGCTGGTTTTGGTGCCGGGGCATGCCTTCGTCACCAGGCTTTGAACCATGTGAGTCCCGCAAGAAACATGTCAGTGAGCAACCTTCACTCCACTGGCCTGAACTGGCTTGGAGAGACTCAAGTCAGGGATCGCTGCCAAATCTGCAGAGAATTTAAGCCAAGAACCAAGAAAAACGGGGAGGCCAGACCTACATTTCTTCTGATGGAGGCAGCCCTGCGCCCACCCTCAGAGCCTTCCCATTCAGAGCTAGTACTAAGCACAACCTCTTCAGTCAGGAACACTCCCCCTGTTTTGGCCAAACCCTGATGCCAGTCACCTTGCCCAGTACTGAAGAAAATAGCTTCTAAGGACTCTGTATCCAGATCGAGGTCCCTGCACCAAAGTCCGGCAAGCATGCTGAGAAAGATAGTAGAGGGTGCTCAACACTGAGGCAGTCATCTACTCAGGTGGGACCATCGACTCCAATGTTGGCCATGGCCCAATTGAGACTGGCCCCTGAAGCAACACTATCTAGGGGGGAGGGATAGCTCTGTGGTTTGAGCGTTGGCCTGCTAAACCCAGGGTTGTAAGTTCAATCCTTGAGGGGGCCACTTAGGGATCTGGGGCAAAAATCAGTACTTGGTCCTGCTAGTGAAGGCAGGGGGCTGGACTTGATGACCTTTCAGGATCCCTTCCAGTTCTATGAGATAGGTATATCTCCATATATTAGTTCAACCGTGTCATCCTTGTTGACTCAACAGCAAGACTCTATCCCATTGCCATCAACTCCGGAAGCTTATGCAGCAGCAGGTGATCTGCTCAGTCTCTCGATGCCAGCAAGCCAAGAATCCTCTCGCCCAATGCCATCGGATGGTAGTAAAAGTTTGTTGGCTGCTTCATCTCAGCATTGGGTAGTATGGGCGCCTCTGGACACGTGAGTGCTCATCGTATGGTACCATCCAGAGGAAACTGAGCGATGATTTCTCCAGTGCTGTCTATTCCGGGCTCCCGATGCCAATCTCCGGCACCAACAGGAACAGCCTTGGTTGAAAGAAGCTGATTCATCCTCAGACTCGGCAGTCAGCTCGTATGTGTCAGTCATGTCATTATTCCCCTCCAAGTGTTTACACTCCCTATTACCCACCAGAGGCTGTGTTGTGCCTGGACAGTAGAGATCCATGGCTTGGAAGAAACTGGGGTTTGGAGACTTACCAATGGCCATTTTGGAACTCGTGGGGGTTTCCCCATCTCCCCAGGTAGACTCCGCACTCTCCCCACTCTACTTTCTCAAGTAGGTCACGAGACCCACCCTGGCAGGATACCACACCCAGTACTAGGCTTGGCTTGAGCAAGAGGAAATTGCTCCAATGAATCTCCCCTTGGAGGACTCTGAGGAGGCTCCACTATGGCCAGCTTTGGCTTCCTCCTCTTCGTCACTGAACAAGGGAGTGGTAGTGGAGGTGAGGAACTCTTTGACTGGTGATTATAGAGCCCATCAGGACCTTCTAAAGAGGGTGGTTTTTGCCTTGGGTATTCAGGTCACACAGACTGGTCAACATCTGAGCATCTGTAGGATCTTCTCAAGTGGTGCTCTAAATTAATGAGACTGTCCTGAAGCTCACCAGAGTCCTGTGGCTAACTCTATCTCCTCTTCCACTCACCCACAGCAAAAAGGGCTGAGTGCAGGTATTGTGTCTCCTTCTAGGGGTTTGAAGATGTTTATACCCACTCCCCTCCAGGGTCATTGGTGGTTTCAGCTGCCAGTGAGAGAGTGCCAGGGTCAGTAAGCATCTACCCCAAAAGCAAAGAAGCTTGATCTATTTTGCAGAAAGCTTTATTCAACTGCTGGACTGCAACTCAGGATTGCTGATCAGCAGGCATTTCTGGGACATTAAGATATTGTGCCAGAGGTTAAAATCACAAAGATTTTAAAGACAGATTCCCAGAGGACGAGAGGCAAGAGTTCCTCTCTGTGGTGGACGAGGGAAAGTTAGTAGCTAGGATCTCACATCAGATTAATTTGGATGCCGCCAACTCTGCAGCTAGAGCCTTGGCATCAGCCATTATGATGAGCAGATGTTCGTGGCTCCAGTCTGCTCTCCCTCAGGAGGTCCAACCAAACCATTGGGGATCTTCCTTTTGAGGGACTGTTGCTTTTCTCAAAGCAGACAGATGACTTTATGGCCTGAAGGATTCCAGTGCAACACTAAAGTCTTTGGGCATTTATTCACCTGCCCCAAAGAAGCAGCAGCCACACCACTGTCTCTCATTTATAACTCACCAACAGGAGGTAATTTGGAAAAAGGGCAGAAGTTATAGGAGAAGAATCTTGTTCCCCAGTGGGACTTAAACCTAGTGTTGTCAAAACTAATGGGTCCTCCCTCCCTTTGAACCTTTAGCTACTTGCTTTCTCTCTCAGTGAAAGTCGCCTTTTTAGGGTCAAATCACCCCAGCCAGGAGAGTGGGTAAATTATGAGCTCTTTTGTCTCATCCTGCATATACTGTCTTCTGCAAGAACTAGATGTACCTATGCCCTCATCCAAAATTTCTCACCAAGATGGGTTCTCACTTCCATATTAATCAGGCGATGTGCTTATCAACTTTGTTCCCCAAACCTCAGTCTCATCAGGATGATAAGAAACTCCGTATTGGATGTTAGGAGAGCATTAGTATTTTACTAGAATAGGACTAAACTGTTTAGATCAGTCTTGTATTCATGGCAGTTGCAGACAGGATGAAGGGCCTTCCAGTCTCTCTTTGTAGATCTCCTCTTGTATTTAGTTGTGTTACGACTTCGCCAATATAATTCCACCGAGTAAGATGCTGGCACATTCAACCAGACTTCAAACAGCCTTTCTGGCCCAGGTGCCTATTCTGGACATTTGCCAAACAGCAACTTGGTCTGCTGTGCATATCTCCACTTCACATTATAACATCTCTCATCAATCTAGAGATGATGCTAGATTTGGACATGTGATCTCCAGTCATTTTCAGGTAGACTCCGATCAAACTGCTTGTGAGTCACCTGAAGTTGGACTGGACATGTGCAGTCACTCAAATAAGAAAAGGTTGCTAACCTGTTCTGTAATTGTTATTCTTTGAGATGTGGTGAATGTGTCTATTCCACAGCCCACCCTCCTTCCCCTCTATATTGCAGTCTATCTGGAAGGAAGGAACTGAGAGGTGTCTGGGGTTCAGGCATACAGATGCCTGGCATGGGCCTATAGTGCACATGCCCAGAAGCAGAAACAGAGGCACCGAGGGAACTTTTACTGCAAAAACATAGGCGCTGGGCAATTTTTGGCACCTACAGAGCTCAGGGGCAGATGAACAGGGCTTTTGTGAATCCCTGATTCTGGGATTTAGGCACCTAAAGTGGCAGTTAGACACTTAAGTCCTTTTGTGATTCCAGCCCTTAATGTGCAGTTTAACATGTTTCACATAGTATAACATACCTCAGTTAGTGGTATGAATTAGGGCTGTCAAGCAGTAAAAAAAATTAATTGTGATTAATCACGTGATTAATCGCACTGTTAAACAATAATAGAATACCATTTATTTAAGTATTTTTGGATATTTTCTACATTTTCAAATATATTGATTTCAATTACAACACAGAATACAAAGTGTACAGTGCTCACTTTATATTTATTTTTGATTATAAGTATTTGCACTGTAAAAATACAAAAGAAATAGTATTTTTCAATTCACCTAATACAAGGACTGTAGTGCAGTCTCTTTATCGTGAAAGTTGAACTTACAAATGTAGAATTATGTACAAAAGAAACTGCATTCAAAAATAAAACGATGTAAAATTTTAGCGCCTATACGTCCACTCAGTCCTACTGCTTGTTCAGCCAATCACTCAGACAGACAAGTTTGTTTACATTTGCAGGAGATAATGCTGCCCGCTTCTTGTTTACAATGTCTGACATTTATGCAAATCTTCATTAGAACAACAAATACCAGTAAGAATGGCAGCTAATTAACCCTCAGCCATACACAGTGATTAAACTGAGCTGGAGATCATGAAAATGAACATGCATCGGTCTGCACTGCCTTGGATTGTTATCAAGCAGAACCCGTCATAAGCATGGATGCATGTTCCCTGGAATGGTGGCTGAAGCATGAAGGGGCATATGAATGTTTAGCATATCTGGCACGTAAATACCTTGCAATGCCGGCTACAAAAGTGCCATGAGAACGCTTGTTCTCATTTTCTGATGACATTGTAAAAAAGAAGCGGGCAGCATTATCTCCTGTAAATGTAAACAAACTTGTTTGTCTTAGCAATTGGCTGAACAAGAAGTAGGACTGAGTGGACTTGTAGGCTCTGAAGTTTTATGTGGTTTTGTTTGAGTGAAGTTATGTAACAAAAAGAATCTACATTTGTAAATTGAACTTTCACGACAAAGAGATTGCACTATAGTACTTGTATGAGGTGAATTGAAAAATAGTATTTCTTTTGTTTATCATTTTTACAGTGCAAATATTTGTAATCAAAAATAATATACAATTTGATTTCAATTACAACATAGAATACAATATATATGAAAATGTAGAAAAACATCCAAAATATGTAATAAATTTCAATTGGTATTCTATTGTTTAACAGTGAAATTAAAACTGCAATTAATCGCGATTAATTTTTTTTATCATGATTATTTTTTTGAGTTAATCGCATGAGTTAAGTGTGATTAATCAACAGCCCTAGTATGAATACATTTGTATTTAGCATTGCTTTTAGACCAAATACTAGACTGCTACCAATATGCCTTTATTGGATGATTTCCTATTTAATAACCTACATTTAATAACCTGGGTGCATATCTTAACAACTTGCTTTTATCTAAACATGGATAAACAAAGTCAGATAACATCCTAAGATTATTGGGCTCTTTACTTGTCCCGCTAAGAGACACTGGAGACTTGCCTCCAGGCTTTCCTTGTATGAGTCGTCTTTATGATTTTATCTTTCCCAGTAATTTCATTGTTTTCAGCCCAGAGTAGGTATTGGTGACAGTTGTGGATAACATGTTGTTGCGGCTTTTTTATTATAGCTACAAGATATCCATGTAGTTTGGCAGGATACAGAAAGTATTTAGGCAGTTTTATATCCTGCCTAAATACTTTCTGCCAAAAAAGCTTGCTTATCTACACCTGCACGGGGGTACTGGCATTTAGGAAACTTAGTAGTAGGGATACATCTATTGTGATAATCCTTGCTTTTGTTTTCCCAGAGGCCAGCAAGGTCCTAGACTGGTACAGCTGAGAATATAAAATCCCAGCCTTTTTATTCTTTGCTGAGAGGGATTCAGTAGCGTTTCTCAGAATATTATCTGATCTTCATTTGTGGAATAGCTCAGTGGTTTGAGCATTGGTCTGCTAAACCCAGGGTTGTGAGTTCAATCCTTGAGGGGGCCACTTAGCGATCTGGGGCAAAATCAGTACTTGGTCCTGCTAGTGAAGGGAGGGGGCTGGACTCGATGACCTTTCAAGGTCCCTTCCAGTTCTAGGAGATAGGATATCTCCATTAATTAATTAATTAATAAAAATGCTCCTTTCTCTTATTCCTCCCAGCTATCAGACATTCCCCCTGCTGAAAGCTGAATTTAAGAACTCAGGGTGATTGTAAGTTTGAAATGCCTATAGTGTCTAGGTACAGGATGTCTCAATCCTCACTATTGCAATCTATTATCTGTACTTTAGAGCTATCATTTTGCCACTATGAACAAACTTGACCTAAGATTCAGATCTGAATCTCATTCTGCAGACTTATTATTGAAAGAGAGGGTTAAGCTGTGAGAAGTTAAAGAGAAGGTAAAGAGACGCTAAAGAAACTAAAGATAAGTTAAAGAGAAGCTGTGATAAGTTAAAGAGAAGTAAGGAATTTAATTTTCTATTATAAAAAAATAGAAGCAGACTAATGCATACTGGAAAGGTTATTGATTTTATAAAGTAATGGTAAATCTTTTTTAAAAAAAAAAGATGTGTTGCCAAAATGTCTATAGAAAATGGGAACAACAGTGTTTGTTCTATGAAACTATGAAAAGAGTTTCTGCACTGTAATTCCATCAGCTGTTTGATTATAAGTAGATCTGCAGTGCTATTGTCATAGTAGGTGGTGATGATGATTCTAGAAAATCCCTTTAAAAATGGGCAAAGTAGAATCTAATATACTGCATTTTTTGAGGTTGACTATCCACTGATATTTCAATTTCTCTTCAGAGCCCACAGTCATTCCGCCAGTTGCACTTCCAGAGCACTATCAACTGTGCAACAAAATAATCTAATTTTGTCATATGAGCTTGCTTGTCCTTTGTGTGGGCAGCAAGGTATCACGCAAATGGTGAAATTGATCTGTTGTCTAAGATTATTTTATTTTATTAGCTTAGAGCTATTTTCCTGCTTTTCTTCACTGAGTTTATAACCATGTTCTTTCAATAAATATGATGATTCCTACTTACTTATGTTTCATCACATCACACTGCAGCATGCTCTTCTTGCCAGAGAGATCATGATTGCATTAAAAAGATCTTTACCTGGTCATTCAAAGAAGATACTAAATAGGGGACAATAAACAGGAGCTAAGCCTGTTAGGAAGCAATTCATGAAGTAGATTGTTTTATTTGCAATATGCCTTTCATAACCTTTTGAAAATCCCTACCCCAGCTCCTCTCCAGAAGATATTAGCTAGTTCCAAACTAAAAATACCAAAATCAAATAGTTTGTCTAATTAATCTGTCACATTTTTATTGGACCTGGAGCCCATTTTTTTCCAGACTTTTTTTTTTTTTTGGTCACAGCCGATTTAACAATGTTGATCGGTTCTATCTTAAATTGACACTGCTACAGACTTTTTCAGGGCAATCCTTTCTTCAGTATTGTCATTCTGCAGTAATTGAGTGCAGAACAGAAATGGTCTGTTTTGTTCCCCGAGAAGCACAACTGTATCTTTTTTTCATGTTCCTTTAGAAACAACTTGTTCATTATTATGGCCTCTGACAACATCTGCGTTAAACAATAGACCTATTTCTTACTAACTGCTTTACATTTCCCTGCAAGTCCTGCAGTGCACATTATATACCTATATAGAGTTGGAGATTTTCAACCCAGGTTATCACTCGTTCCAGAATAAACTCATATCATCAGTTTCTTTGAGGTTTTCTAGGCATTCGGTTCTCTTTCCTTCTAATCACTGGTGTCTCTTCCCCCCACCCCACCCAGCGTGGTGGAGCTCGGGCTTCGGCTTTGACCCTCGGGTGGCCTCAGGGTTCAGTCCCCCATCCTGGGCTCATGTAGTAATTTTTGTTATCAGAAAGGAATCGCAGTGCAATGAAGTTTGAGAACCCCTGGTGTAAAAGTTCAGGCTTGGACTGGAGCCCTAAGCCCAAACGCCTATTCCTCAATTAAACAGCTCCATAGCCCGAGCCTGGCAAGCCCGAGTGTTTAACTGCAGTGTAGACATATCCTTAGGGCCAGAATTTTAATGTTAGTTAGGCATCTAGTGGGATTTTCCAAAGCACCAGGAGCCTAACTCCCATTTAAAATAATGGGAATTAGGTCCAGCTTCAAAAGCATCTAGGTGCCTATCTGCATCTGTAGGTAACTAAATATCTTGAAAAATCTGGCCATTACATATGTCATAACTATAAAGGGAAGGGTAACAGCTCTCCTGTGTACAGTACTAAAATCCCTCCTGGCCAGAGACTCCAAAATCCTTTTACCTGTAAAGGGTTAAGAAGCTCGGGTAACCTGGCTGACACCTGACCCAAAGGACCAATAAGGGGACAAGATACTTTCAAATCTTGGGGGGGGGGGGAGGCTTTTGTGTGTGCTCTTTGTTTTAAGGGGTTGTTCGCTCTTGGGACTGAGAGGGACCAGACATCAATCCAGGTTCTCCCCATCTTTCTAAACAAGTCTCTCTTATTTCAAAATTGTAAGTAAAAGCCAGGCAAGGCGTCTTAGATTTACTTTGTTTTCTCAACTTGTAAATGTACCTTTTACTAGAGTGTTTATCTTTGTTTGCTGTACTTTGAACCTAAGACAGAGGGGGGTCCTTTGAGCTCTTTAAGTTTAATTACCCTATAAAGCTATTTTCCATACTAATTTTACAGAGATGATTTTTACCTTTTTCTTTAATTAAAAGCCTTCTTTTTAAGAACCTGATTAATTTCTCCTTGTTTTAAGATCCAAGGGGGTTTGGATCTGTTTTCACCAGGAGTTGGTGAAAGGAAGGAAGGGGGAAGGGTCAATTTCTCCTTGTTTTAAGATCCAAGGGGGTTTGGATCTGTTTTCACCAGGAGTTGGTGAAAGGAAGGAGGGGGGAAGGGTCAATTTCTCCTTGTTTTAAGATCCAAGGAGTTTGGATCTGTATTCACCAGGGAATTGGTGAAAAGTTTATAAAAGCTTCCCAGGGTAGGGAATGGTGGCAGCGAACCAGAACTAAGCTGGTAGTTAAGCTTAGAAGTCCTCATGCAGGCCCCTACATTTGTACCCTAAAGTTCAAAGGGGGGATACAGCCTTGACAACATATCTGCATAACTTTATACATGTGAGTAGATCTATATGTACTTACCTTAGTGTATGTGATTAGCATGTAAAGTTATGCACATGTGTAAATGTTTGCAGGATTGGGGCCTAAACTACAGCATCATATATTGATAATTATACACAGATCGGAAATGAAGAGAATGAATTTACTTTTCCATTAAGAGCATATAAAAATGTTAGAGATTTTGTTTCAGTTCAACAGACTAACTCTCCCTCAGCATGAGTCCATGATTGTAGGAATCGTTATAGCAACAGGGAAAGCATTCATTAAATAGAAAATAGTTCATAGGTCTCAGGGGAAAGACTTAATACTCTGATGTCTCTTGTAGTCTCTACAGTAACTGTCTTGGAATAGCTGTAGATCTTAATTGTGTGGGGGAAGGGTGGTGTATTTATGTAGACCTAAATCTTTGTACACCTTCAAGTTGCACATGGAGAACACCTGATGTGTGGAAGTTAGCACAGTACTAATACCAAGAAATGTGAGCATTCATCCATGCAGGTATGTACTTTTAAACAGTCATTAGACCATCATAAAAAAAAAAATCAATAGAGTCATAAGAAGGTTGCATGGAAATACTTAGGTTAAAACAATACTAACAGAAAATAAGTATTCAGAAGAATAAGGACTGCTCTAATAATTTTATTCTGAAAACTGTCTGGAGTTATTTATATAAGAATACATTCAGTGGGTGTTAGATAATTTAAAGAGTAAAGCAAGTGGCACAGATTACATTGTTAAGGTAATGTGTATTCTGTAGTGTCTTAAACATACTGTAGTAATTAGATACAATTCCAAACTGAGTCATACATGCACTTAGCCAAAATATTCACAATTTTACAGCAAAAACATAAGTTTAAATAATATTAATGAACATAGAAGTTCTTGTACTGAAACAAGTTAATATTCCACTAGTCAGATATGTTGTCTTCAAGATTGCCTAGTGCCAGGAGATTCAGTGAAAGGTGTTAAATTCCCTGAAGTCACTTACTCATATAATATACAAGAATAATTTCCTTCCTGACCACTAACTAGTGATCAGTTCATGTCTTGAAGCATGAGCACCATTAGCCCTTGAAAATTTAACTTACATTACACTGACTTGTGTTTGTAAATCTTTTTTTAATCTTCCTAAATTGGTTGCCTCAATAGTATCCTATAACAAGATAGTGAATTCCACATGCTTAATTATTTGGTGTGTAAAACAATTATTTCCTTTTTATTTTTTTTCTAAACTTGTAGCTTTTATTTTATGTGTCCCATTATTATGGGAAAAGATAACTAGGAGCACCTCACTGGCATTTTTCTATATCATTCATTATTTTATATCTATCGTATATTCTATTGCTCTTCTCCTTTACAGAATAAATAATCCTAATCTTTAATCATTCATTCTTTGGGAAAGATCCACTAGTGCCTCTAAGTATTTTTGTACTCCTTCTCTGTGCCTTTTATACTTTGGCTTTATCTTTATTTAAGACAAGGTGAGACACTTAACTTTAGTCACAATGAGGTCCTATCATTAGTTTATTAAATGAGACCTAATTAATGGGCTAATCAAACCCAAATCAACAAGGATTTCAGATTTAAAGCTCAAGAGACATTGTGAGATATAAATAAAAAAGGGTTACAGTGAACACTAGTCATTAATGGTCAGATTCTGCAAGTCCCATTACCTTCAGGGTAAATTGATGAACTGGGATGCTAGTATCAGAGGGGTAGTGGTTTTAGTCTGGGTCTGTAAAAAGCAACAAAGAGTCCTGTGGCACCTTATAGACTAACAGACGTATTGGAGCATAAGCTTTCGTGGGTGAATACCACATCAGCCAAACTGGACAGCCCCCACGCAAAAGGACAAACGGACACAAGTCAGACACCAGGAATGGCAACACACAAAAACCTGCAGGAGAATACGCCACTCTCCCCAGACACACAACAGCAGATTCAAAGGTAGCCATCCCGCACCAAAAAAAACCCAGGACCAGACCCCAAAGAGAAACCGCAGAGCCCCAGCCTACACGCAAACTTGACACCACCAGCCCAGGACCAAAGACTGTGAATGGGCAGCCAACCACAAAAGCAGTCTCTCCTCTCCTGGTGCCCACACCCCAACCGCCAGAAGAAATGGACACAAGTCAGATATTAGAAATGGCAATATACAAAAACCTGTAGGAGAACACTTCGATCTCCCTGGACACACAATGGCAGATTTAAAGGTAGCCATCCTGCAGCAAAAAAACTTCAGGACCAGACTTCAAAGAGAAACTCTGAGCTTCAGTTCATTTGCAAATTTGACACCATCAGCTCAGGATTAAACAAAGACTGTGAATGGCTAGCCAACTACAAAAGCAGTTTCTCCTCCCTTGGTGTTCACACCTCAACTGCTAAAAGAGGGCCTCATCCTCCCTGATTGAACTAATGTCATTATCTCTAGACTGATTCTTGCCTGCATATTTATACCTGCCTCTGGAAATTTCCACTACATGCATCTGACGAAGTGGGTATTCACCCACAAAAGCTTATGCTCCAATACGTCTGTCAGTCTATAAGGTGCCACAGGACTCTGGGATGCTAGTGTGACTGATCTTAAGTATACCTTAATAATGTCTTTTAAAAATCAGTCTCTTCAAAATAATAAAGAGAAAAAGCAATACACTTTTTTTTAAAAAAGCTAGCATACATAAGCCATAAAACAGGGGTTCTCAAACTGGGGGTCGGGACCCTTCAGGGGGTTGCGAGGTTATTAGATGCGGGGGTTGCGAGCTGTCAGCCTCCATCCCAAACCCCGCTTTGCCTCCAGCATTTTTAATGGTGTTAAATATATTTAAAAGTGTTTTTAATTTATAAGGGCGGTCACACTCAGAGGCTTGCTATGTGAAAGGGGTCACCAGTACAAAAGTTTGAGAACCACTGCCATAAAAGATGTGATAAATACACAGTTACAAACCTTAAATGTGTGGTGATCTTTGCATCAAGGGAAAATTCATATTTAGGGAGGTGTGAAAATATGATTTTTACATTAGTCCTAGCAGAATCAATGTGATCTGCTGAACCATGTTTATCTTAAAGGATTTTAAATTGAGAATAATTGATAGGTCCCACAAATGCAGAATAAGGAGTCCATTCTCCTCTCAATCAGCATTTGTAACTCCAAATACTAGGGGAATATAGCCTTTACACTACACGATGAGTCCTTATGAAATTTACAATAAAAAAACCTTACTGCAGTTGCATAGAATAACTCGGTTATTTTAATTATTTTTGTCTCTAAAACATTTAGTCAGCATTAAAGACTACAAATTTTATTTTAAAATAGCACCTAGAGTAATTAGAATCAAATGCCAAAATTCATCTTAAACTACTATCTTTTTTTTCAAAATTCACTTTGATCATTTACAGTTGTGTCCTGCATTTTGTCTGTCAGTTACTGGCAGCAGGATCTTAATTACAGTGTAGTTTCACGAATGATGCCACATTTGGACCTGGCTAAGGTGGTTTCTCCTGCTGAGAATTGGTTGATATTTTATGAAGCCCACTCCTTACTGTATGCAATATGTTCTCATTAAGATAGCTGCATGAACCTGAAACAAAACTTTTATTAAAAGGTGGTTGAGATAGTAAAAACTCCTTCTCCAGAATACAAGTGATGATTTAACAGTGTTTCTACACTTAATCCTCTTTTAATCTGGTATTCAGCATTTCCCAATAAACACAAGGGCCAGATCACCAGCTCATATAAATTGGCATAGTTTCTGCTGAGGAGCTTGCCCAAGATTTTCATCAATATTTTTAGACAGTTATGTTTTTCCTCTATCTTGTTTTTACACATGGGAAGGGAGTTGGCAAAATAAAGAGTTTAAATTTTTTTACGAGGCAAAATATCTATAATGTCCCTGCACCCTCCTTTCCTTTTTGTATTTTTCAAAGGCAAGTCCAGTTTCTAGTTCTGGGTCTTTATGTAGCCCCAGATCTTATCCTTCTAATTGGCCACGAACAGACTCCATACCTCTGATTAGTTCAGCCACCTTTAATGCTTCTTCCACTTCTTAAGCTATTTACCATTGCTCACCATACAAATCTCACACTTCCATTATTCTTGAAGTTTCTGAAAATAAGCTTGCTACATCAATATCAGCTGACCTTGGCCCTCCAGCTTTTTCACCACAAGACTGCAGTAGCGCTTCTGAAAACCTCATAACCAACTGTCAGATGCACAAAGCTTACAATCATGGCTATAAATCATCTGGCTATCCAATCCACTGCTTTCTTAAGTAACATTCCAGAAACCTGTGTTCCTGAGTGGTTCTGATTTTACCTTTAGAAGTGATCTCCATCTTTGCAAGTGTTTCTAGTTTGTTCTGTTGCATGACTAATTTGACACAATTCAGTATTTTTATGAATTTTTGCAGCCATCACATAACATCAGATAAAGCCATTTTATTTGCCATTTGCTGCTCTGGTATCCCTGATTTCTGAGCAGCCAGGTCTTTAAATTCATGGCAGGACTTCAGGTGCAGTAGTTGGAGGATAAGACATTTATGTGAACAGCATAACACATATAGGTTAAGGGTGTCCAGTTTAAGGATGGGCTGCTATCTTAAGATAGAACATTCATTATGGGTACAAAATAGAACTGTGATTCGGAGCTATTTGTGGCACAACCCATGTGCATAATGCTTAATAGGAGGGAATATCCACAGAATGGAATATATTGCATTCTTAAGTACATAGTTATTTAAATAACACTTACGATTAAAATCAGTGTGTTCAACAAATAGTTCTGCATTTATTATAGTACTGGTGTTAAAACAAACATTTGGCTTTAAATATACTGGCCACCCCTTACCCCCGCCCCCCGCCCCAATACACACACACACACTTTCTACAGCCTTTAAACAGTTTAAACTTATAGTGGTGCCTTTTCTCTGCTAAAGACAGTTTGCTTTAGGAAAGGCCCCAGATAGATTTTATGGAATGTTTATGTTAACTGGTGACAGTTCCCAGAGTTTTCTAGCTTTCTTAAAAATGATATACACTGGGCAGCTTCAGCAGCATGGCTAAAGAACAAATAGCAAAACAAGACCATCCCAAATTTAGAATTGTGGCTTTATTATTGCCCTCTCCAGTTCTAAATAAAAGCATCTGCTTTGGATTATTTTGACTTGAGGCATATGAGGCAAATTATTTCTTCAGGTGTTTTTTTTCCAGGTTGGTCCCTCAAATTAAGCTGCAGGTTTTTCTCAGCGTTTCAACATGCTTCTCATATGTTCTTACAATGCGTTCAAATTCTGGCTGAGGTTCTGCCTAGCCCCCTTAGGCTGGAATCTGCAAGGGGAGCACAGGGCTGAGCTTGGCCATCCTGGTCCTGTGACTCTTCCCTCCACAAAGAGACCATTGTGGAGGCCTTGCGTGAGAGGAACAGTGCGGTGTTCCCGAGCCAGGCCAAAAGGATAATAAGTGTACATCCTGTGCATATCACTACCCTGGGTATATAAACTCCTTCCCCACACAAATTATTTATGCTTCTGCAAGGGAGGGCCTGTGAATGGGCTGCTACCAGATGGAAAACAGGTGCTCTTTAAAGCTGATACGCTGTATATTTGTGCTATGTAAGCTTATTAACAAGAAAATATTTCCTGATAGTAATTTCTGTTAGACTTTAAAAAGTTTCCCAAACAGTATAATGGAAACCCCATCACTTGGGCCTTTTAATAGTTGACTAGCTAAAGCAGCATAGGACTGGAAAAATATACTTTATGGAACAGTACTGTACTGGCAGGAGGACAGTCTGAATGACCCACTGGGTCTTTTCCATCTTTAACTTCTGTGATTCTATTATCTCTCTCCTCTATCAGTCTCCTAGAAACCATATGAAGCCATTTATATTGTAGATTTGCCCTTGGCTTCAACATATTAACGGAAAAGATGTTCCTCAATGAGAATTACATCCCATAAGGGATGCAGGAATCACTGGTGGAATTCTATATCCTGGGTTAGGCAGGTGGTCAGACTAGATCATCCTAATGGTCCCGTCTATCCTTAAAAACTTATGAATGTGTGAAAACAGAGGCTCTACCAATTGCTGTGTAATGGGTAGAATCTCTTTGAAAAGAAAATGAGCTAGCAGAAGGACACCTGCTCTGACTCCCCCTCTCTCCTCTTAACAGTCAGGGCTCCATGCTAAAGATAAGAGGGCCAAATCTGGAATGAAAATTCATTGAATTACTCCTAATTTATACCACTGTAACTGGGTCAGAATTTGGCCTCAAAGCTAGAAAATTCTCCTGTTCTTTGCCTTTTCAGTGAATGCACAAGGTGGGACTCTTGCAGGGAAATGGCCACCTGTTACCAAAAATGAAGTTCTGTCACTCTGAGCACCTTAAATTCAGTTCTTATCCATGGTCATAAGGTGTTTCTGGGGCATCAATTGGACCTGCAAACAAACTTTATCAGACAGGACTCCTTAATCTCTGCCATTTTGACCAGGAATCCCAAGCAGAGTAGGCTCCAGGTCCCTCTTGCTTTAACCTAGCTAGTTTGGGTACCAGATCAGTGAAGCTCGACCTTCAGCACCGGCTATCCACCTGAATAGTTACCCAGGACTCCAGGGGTACAAACGTACAGCCTGCACTGAACCCCAGGCCACCGCAACTACATTGCTCCAGTACGCCAGTTAGCTAGTTCAAAGCTAGCTCAGGTATGTCTACATCAGCCGCAGTCACACCCCATGATTGCAATGTAGATATACCCTTAGAAGTAGATGGTTGTTTTACCTCACCAAATGGTCTATATGAAATTCCCAAAACAATCTTGCACACGAGTAGTCTAATTAAAAAACAATATTTAGAAAGACCAGGTGGGTGAGGTAATGTATTTTATTGGACCAACTTCTGTTGGTGAGAGAGACAAACTTTCAAGCCACACAAAGCTCTTCTTCAGGTCTGGAAACACACTCTCAGCGCCACAGCTAAATGCAAGGTGGACCAGATTGTTTAGCATAAGTAGTTAGCACATATATTGTTAGGGATCACTCACCTTGCATTTTGCTGTGACACTGGGAGTACCTTTCCCAGACCTGAAGAAGAGCTCTGTGTGATTCTGACGCTTCTCTTTCTCACCAACAGAAGTTGGTCCACTAAAAAATATTACCTCGCCCACCTTGTCTCTCTAATATCATGGGGCTAACATGGCTACAACTACACTGCATAAAACAAGAGTTAGTAAGACTCGAAGGAGAAAAATCTGATTAAACCAAAATAAACAGTATGCATGACATATGTAATTTTATTCTTGGCAAAAGCAAAGATATTTACTCCCTTGATTAGATGCAATAATGAAACAGTCTTACATTTCCAGAATGCACATTCTCTTTCCCCCTAGCTTTCCTTTTCTTCTCTCAGCCCTTTTGACAGAATGTCAAAGACACAACTTATGGTTTCTTGGATAGGTAGCTTCCCACTCCCTCTCTCATATATAAGTATCCCGTCATCCCAATAAGCCTATTTTACCAAGTATAAAATTAGATACGTTTTGCTTATCTTGTCTACTCTTCCATTTTTCCTACAATTTTCACTGTAGAATTACCCGCTGGTACAGCTCCACACACCAGTGATTTCAGTGATAGTACTACAAGTGTAGACAGGACATGAATGTTTTTGCTCCCATATCTTCTAGACCTGCTCTGTGATCCTTAGACTTTGAAAGTATTAGCCTATCCACTACAATATCAGGCATCCCTCCCAAAGATGCTTATAGATAATTTATCTTTTAAAGCGTCCATTGTATGCTTCCTCGGTCAAATTCAGGATTATATTTCTACCTGAACAATATGAAGTTATGCAGAAGATGTATAAACACAATAGTTGCCTCATGTTAGCCTATTTTTTAATTTTATTTTCAAATAAATCTCTCTGCCCCCTCCAGTGGCTACCTGCCCTTTAGTCTCTCTTTATTGCTATGTTTTTTCATACTACTAGTCCTGGCTGAAGATTGTCAGCCTGGACTCAGAGCCACCTGTTTTTTAAAGATACCGAGAATATATCATTTCTGTGATTCATTCCCAACTTGAATTCTACTCTGTATCTAATATGAATCACAGGCAGACAAAAACTAATCAGTCATACAACCATATTTTCAGCTGCCAGATTTTATGGTCAAGTACCAATCAGGTTTATAGAAGAAAGATTCTGAAATCCACCCCTTTCCTTCTCCAGGAGAAGCAAGTGAATTTCATCAGGAAAATTCATTGAGAAGGTATAGAGGTAGCCAAGCATAAAACAAATAACTAGTAATGTTTGTGACATGACAGCAAGAATGGCCACAACACCTATATCAAGTGACTGGGCATAATATGTGGCATTTGATGCTTGTCTGTTACTGTTCACCCCTGGCATTTGAACCTGAGTGATCATTTTTCAAGGAGTAATTTCCCATTTAATTCTCCACCGGGAAATATTGTTCATGATGTTATATGGAGGATCATTTCCAAGAAATTCTGTCTGCATCTAAAAAGGATGTTACAGAACTTGTGTCAAAAGATGATTTAACTGAAGAGAGTGCTCAATGGTGGTGGTTGAGGGGGATGTGAATAGATAAAAGAAAAATGAAAAATCCCAGCGATCCATCCCCCATGATAAATCAAAGAAATAAGCATTCTTAAAACCCATAGTCCATAACCTATGCACTTAGAGATACATGCCAGTCGCACGATGAATCTGAGATTTTATGGTTGGGTCATAGCATTTCCGGATCAGAATGCTGCCATTTCCACTTCTGCTGTTCTCCACTTAAATTGCCTTCTCATTAAGGCAAATCCAGACTACTGCAACCTGTTCTATGGGGTGGCCCAACAGAGCCTTAGTTTCACAGGCTTCAAGTGCAGTGTAAGAAGTGTCTGTCCAGTAAAGCTTTTGATTGTCTTCTGTACTGTTTTTAGTAACAGGGATAGGCATGGTGGTCTTGTTGAGTTCATTAGGAAATACTGGTATTTTGCTAATAGATTGGTTGTTCTAATGGATGTGAGGCATCCAGGTGTCAAGGCATTGAGTACTATTCTAGAACTTGAAATTGTTCCAGCATATTTATACTCCGATTGGATGCATGTTCTTCTTTAATGAAGGACGGGTCTTCAAGAGATCCCAGTACCCAGAGTACACACTCCCAGAGTATAAATCCCAGCTAACCACCAGTCAACAACTGGAATTTATAGGAGCCCTGCTATACACTGCTGAGCCAAAACCAGCGCTGGTGCTAGGAATAAGCAGACTAAGCAATTGCTCTAGGGCCCCAGGCAGCTCAAGGGGACCCCCTATTCACTTTTTTTGGTATGTAGTAGGGGGGCAGGCCAAAAATATTCCTGTTTAGGGCCCTCAGTGGGCTAGCACCACCTCTGGTCAAAACCCTACTTTCTTAAAACAAGAAACAAGAACTATTTGGCCTTGGCAGAACACTCAGAAATCACAGCCAGCAGTTTTCTTTAAGAACCGTATTAATAACATTGGGCCTAATAATACACCTTATTTCTGGAATATCTTCATAAGAGGCAGCCTCATATCACACCAGTCTGTGGCTTTGAGCAACATGCATCCAGGTTCTTTGACAGCACATCTAGAGAAAAGAATTTTACCCTTCCTTGTATTCCTAGCGTTTGAATGACAGATGTGTTCAAATTGGGTGGCAGAGCTCACTTATGTTCACACACAATGAACTTAACCCTCCAGAAGATCAGTTTGTACATCAGCATCATGTCACATATGCCTGAATGTATATTCTGTAGTATCTAGCTGGCTGCTGTTTCAACCTTTATATGAACCCCTAGAAAGCAGATCAATTTCTGCCTAATATGTACTACTCAAAGTTCTAATGCATTGAAAGCCATCTTTAAAATAAAGCCTGCTATATCCCAGGGATATCACTAAGATACCAACAGCATCTATCTATGGTTTTTATATGGCCCCCATTACCATAGTATCTGAGCAACTCACAATTTTTAACCTACTTGTCCTCACAATGTGAGATAGGGAGGTATTATCCCTATTTTACAGATGGGGATGTGAGAAAGAGAGACTAAATGACTTGCCCTGGGTCTCGCGGGAAGTCTGTGGCAGAGCAAGGAATTGAACCCTGGTCTGCAGCTAATACCCTAACTACCACATTATCTCTGTGATGATAAACTCTTCTTGAGTCTTACAAATGTTTGAGTCTTACAAATGCAAGTTTCTCACAGGCAAAGTTCTTGACAGGTGTGTATTACTCATTTTTCATACAGTCTTCAAGCTCCGGCTTCTGATACACCCTTCACTTAATACTCTAAGGATAAAAGTTGCTGTCTTACTTATTTTTCATTATTATTCGGGGGTGATGTCCTTCGAAGGTCATATTTTTGCCACTTTATCAAATCCATGTCAACAATGCTAGCCAGCCTCCAGTTGGTTCCACCTAATGAGATACATGTGCTCTAAGGCAATCACATCAAGCACAATTGATAGTTTAACAAAGTATTGATGCCTAAATACATTACCATTCTGTTGCAACAAGAATCTAAATTTGGCCAGGCTAATCTGACAGGTTAATTCTCCCCACCCTCTTTTAAGACAGGAAAGACCTACTTCAACTGTAAATTATAACAATGTAAATCCGGAATAACTCCATTGACTTCAGGGAATTACTCTGGTTTTACACCAGTATAATTTACAGTAGGTTCTTCACAGTAGGTTCTTTGCTTCTTTACAGTAGGTTCTTTGCTGCTTCAACTTCCATGCAGTTAATAATCAAAAATATTCTCAGTTATCTTGGTATGCTCAGTTATCTTGGTACTGTGCTTGTATATTCACATTTATATTTTAAAAGATAGCTTGTTCTTAGTGTATCCTCTTTTAGTAAACATTGAACAATTTTCTAGAATGTGTTATTGTTTTTTGTACTTAAATAGCCATTTGTTTATTTTTACCACATAATTTATTTGTTCTAAGTCCCACTTCCCTTATAAAATATTAGTTTATTTGATAGAGGTATCTCTCTGCTCTATTCTTTCCAAAGAGTTCGGTTCAGTAGATGGATAGATGTATTTATAAAGAAGTTACTCTGTTTGTAAGCTGATTTAGACCTTATGAAAATGAAAAACGAATTGCACTTCATACTGTAGCATAGGCACCAATGTATAAATTTTAATCACACGTCTGCTACTGCTCTTCATCCTGACCTACATCAACTCTGCTATTCCAGTCCTGAGCATCTATTGATCAGATGCCCACCTGTGTGGCTAATCTTATTGTAACAAAAATGGGGTTTAGTGCTACATTAAACTCATTTTCACTTACACCCTACAATGGTAGCACAGATTTCCAAAGGTAAAAGGTTAGTGCTATAGCTCAGTGTGCCACCTCCAAGGAATTGCTCACATGTACATAATTAATAATAGTAGGAGGAGAGATCCATATCGACTGTCCAGTCTCCCCGCAAAGGTTGGGAAATGCTGCTCCTGTATGTTTACTGATGGATACTATGATGTACTTCATATACACCTCATTGTCCATCCCAAGACACCTGGTAGCTTTGACTTGTGGTTCTAGAAGTTTAAGTTTATAACAGGCGATGTGGTGCACACTGGAAACCTTAAGGCAAGATATTTCCCATCAGAGAACAAATCATTTTTCTTAACTCCGTGTTCCCAGAGTATTAAGTTGTCCAGAGGCATGTATAGTGCAGCGAGTCCCAAAGGCCAAGATCTACAAAGGTACTTAGGCACCTAAGTCCCAGTTTTAGGCTCCACTGTGATCTGCAAAATTCCCCCTTGGCTGCCATTTGGGTGCCTGAGCTTACTGGGAGCCTACATTTTTGCTGTAAAAGTTACTTAGGCACCTAAGTTTCTGCCTTTGGGCAAGTGCACTACTGCCTCACTCTAGGCATGCAGATACCAATCTCCTACCTAACCCCAGAGGAAGATAGGTGCATCTCTAAGTCACTCGTATGTGGGCCTGATCCAGTAGGCATACTTGGAGGCTACCTACCAGATTGGGTCCCATTCAAAATCTAGCTAGCTGAAGAGATGATGGTACTTGCTTTTAACTTTTAGTGGTTAGCACACTCATTGAGCATGTGGGAAATGCAGGTTCAATTCCCCCCTCTGCCTGAGGGGGAGAAAGGATTTGAACAGTGGTCTCCCACTTCTCAGCAGCATGCTCTTGGCACTGAGCTCTGGAGTATTCTAATGTGGGTACCCCCAGTCTCTCCCATTAATTATTTATCCAGAAGGCAACACCTTCAAAGAGTCATTGGAGCAGGGGGACTGGACCTTGGGTCTCCCTCGTGGGTGCCCTAACCACCAGGCTAGTGTGTCATTCTCTCTCTCTCTCTCCCCTTCTCTCTCTTCCAGCATTTTTGTGTGGAATGTGGCTAAGAGTTTAAGGTGGACCCCACCTCCTCCCCCTCTAGGCTGTTTTGTGTGGAGTGAGGCAGCCTGACTTCCATTCATGGATGGCTAGCAGAGATAGGTGCCTCCCTGCAGCCAGCCTTAGGCACCTATCTCTGTAAGAGGGGTAGGATTTAGCCCATACCCCCTCTCAATGGTATCTCCTATTGGCTGGCATAGGTGGCTCCCTGTCCAGCATGTTGTCTTTTGTGGATTGCATTTTTAGACACATGTCTCTCCCCATTCATTGTATAGGGAGTGTAGGCACCTAATCCAAGCTTTGTGAATCATTTTGTTGTTCCTATGATTTTTTAGGCACCTACAAGTTATGCGTTGTAACACTGAGCATCACAATGCCTAAGTCCCTTTGTGGACCTGGGCCAAATAGCTTTTGTGTTTCCTTTTTACTGTCAATTTTTTCCTATTATAATACAAGCCCTGATGCCCTAAGAAACACAACAGGGTTTAATTAAAGAACCACATTGTGCATTTTTTAATAATAAGCTTAAGGACACTGATATATTTTTGGTGTGTGTTAAACTATCAGCATTATCTACTTCATTTACTCTTAAGTGAACTGGTGTTCTAGTGAATGATTCGCATTTGCAGTTTCCTTCTAATCATGTTGAATCTTAAGAAATCACATTTTTTTAAGACTTTTGAGGGCAGTTTTTCAAAGGTAGGTAAATATGAACATGTATAAATGCTGGAGTTTGATGGCACACACACTAACCACCTTTGAAAAACTGGACATTACTGCAAATCAATATAGGAATATATACCATCCTGTACAGGTATTTGCATTAATATTACCAAACAAAATACAGCTGTTGTTACTTTTATTTTTAGCCACTGACAATAGTCACCTGTATACTGCCTAATCACTGTCTAGGAAGAATTATTCCAGTGTACCCATCCTACTTAGGACCTTGACTGTGCCTAAAGGAGTTTAAAACAAAGATCCCCAACTTTTTCGTAGTATGGATCACATCTTAAGAGATACTGTCTTGTGGATCATTCCCACCCAGGATCATTAAGGCTATCTCCCTTCCTGTTCACAACTGCAAGACATCCCTATGGAAAATACAGCAGTTGCTTAGACATGCAGAAGTAGTACAGGAAATAGTTGGAAGAACAGTAAGGACCATGTGACCCTTCACTTCTCCACAGATCTCTAGTGGTCCATAGGCCACAGGTTGGTAATTGTTAAGTTACAAATCATATATATATATATATATGTCCAAATATTTAAAAAACTAATTTACTTTTATTTATGCCTTCTATTTACTTTTTTGCATTTCACTCAACCTGAACAATGAAAACAGACTAGTCAAGTGTTACTTCCCCCCCAGTAACTCTTCTGCACTAGAAGGTCTATAGATCCTATACAGTGGGATTTCAGCTTGTATCTTAAGAAGCAGAAGAGTTTGTAGCTCAGGAGGCAGAATAAAACCTTTCAGTAAGCGGCAGTGATCCAGCCCCTAAAATTCTGCCGGTTTTGTTATGCCTCTTCCGCTACAGGGACTGGCTTTTCCAGATCCTAAATAATAAACCTAAATAATAATTTTTTTAAAACATATTTTTATTATTCAATTAATTGGATTCTGAGATTTTTTACAGGGCTGTGTTATTTAGCCTCAGTAAACTTTCTGGAACCCTTTTCTGATACTCTAGTAACTCGCTGCATCAGATATTTTTCCCACTGAAATTTTAAATATAATGGAAATATTACGGTATTATAAAAACTATTTTATATACAACAAACATATAGGGAGAGGAATTATTTAAGCTTAGTACCAATGTGGACACAAGAAGAAATGGATATAAACTGGACATTAGGAATTTTAGACTTGAAATTAGACGAAGGTTTCTAACCATTAGAGGAGTGAAGTTTTGGAACAGCCTTCCAAGGGGAGTAGTGGGGGCAAAAGACATATCTGGCTTCAAGACTAAGCTTGATAAGTTTATGGAGGGGATGGTATGATGGGATAGCCTAATTTTGGCAATTAATCGATCTTTGATTATTAGCAGGTAAATATGCCCAATGGTCTGTGATGGGATGGGATCTGAGTTACAACAGAGAATTCTTTCCTGGGTGCTGGCTGGTGAGTCTTGCCCACATGCTCAGGGTTTAACTGATCGCCATATTTGGGGTCGGGAAGGAATTTTCCTCCAGGGCAGATTGGCAGAGGCCCTGGAGGTTTTTCGCCTTCCTCTGCCGCGTGGGGCACGAGTCACTTGCTGGAGGATTCTCCTCACCTTGAGGTATTTAAACCACGACTTGAGGACTTCAGTAACTCAGGCATAGGTTAGGGGTTTGTTACAGGAGTGGGTGGGTGAGATTCTGTGGCCTGAGTTGTGCAGGACGTCAGATAGATGATCATAATGGTCCCTTCTGACCTTAAAGTCTATGAGTCTATATTAAGCCTAAATTGGTGTTCCTTTAACCATTCTGACACCAGCAATTGGGATTTCATTGCACATCACGTGACTGATGGAGGAGACACACTATCTCCATTTTTTTTATTTCATTGAAGTATGTTTGCTGTGTTTTTAAATAGCACTCAAGAGACCAAGAGATGAGTGCTGCTCTGAAATTGTTATTTGCTGATTTGAAATTAGCTGCAAAAATACAATCAGATTAAAATATAGCATAGTAATAAATTTCATTTATTTGGGGGAAAATGTAGTTTTAAGGAAGAATTATAGTCTGTCTTGTGAATGTTAAAGCATTATAACTAGCATTAAACAAAGCTGAAATTTTGTAATGACCGAACCTGGATTCATCTAAGTCCTCAGTACATGAACTCCCTTGAAAAGGGGGAATCAGACTAGAATTGGGCTGTAAATTTGATTAGCCTTACTACAGACATGAGGAACACATTCTGAAATCATGTTAAGTGTGCTGCAAAAGAACATGGCAAGTCATTGTAGATCAGCCCATCAAGCCATGTTAAGCTATGCACAGCAGATAAAACTAATGTGCAGTGAAATGAATTCCAGTGCAACATGAGAATTACATAATTCTTCCCACATTTAGAAAGCTGTCAGCCACAGGTCTATTGCTAATGAACCAAGAAACTACTTCAAACGTTGGTTCCATTGGTTGCCACTGTCCATCATGAACTACATCATGGAATTTTATCCTTTGCCATGTGTTTCGATCATGGGCAGAATCAGAATTTTCCTAAGGGCGATAGAGGGCACCCAGATTAACTGCCAGGTAGCACAGGTCTGGAAGCAAAAGAGGTAGAGGCGGCAGCTTTCAGAGATGGCAGCCTGAGGTTCTGGGAAGCGGGGAGCCAGGTAAGATAGAGACTGGCCAGGACCTCTCCCCACACTCTACCTCCCCCACCAGAGAGACCGGAACTAGCCCAGACCTCTCCCACTAGGTAGGGTCTATGGCCAAGCGGGGAGCCTGCTGCCCTTCCCCCACCCTGTTGCTGCCCTGGTTTTGAATCACTCTTGTACTAAATTCAGTTGCAGTTACTGTACATTGTTCTCTTTAACCTTTACAAAATCTTGCATATTGTTTATCCATAGTCCAAAACAATATATTGCAAATTGTGTTACATGATCACAGCCTTATCTGAGGTGCAGAAGACTGCTGTTGTCCACTGATTTTGCAACAGCAGGATCTATTGGTCTGTTTATTTTTATCATAAGATGATGCTATTGCATGGAATCCGTCTGGTACCATAAAGCATAATGCTTTACCTGCTGGCCTCTTTACTCTGACTTCACTTGGAACCACTTCAGTCCTAATATTGTATAATAAACTTTACTTCAGCATGCTAAGTACACCAGGCGATTGATTTTTAAATCTGTGAGTTGTGGACTTCATGCAATAGTAAATTATCAGGTTGCTGGGGCCAAAGTCTGAAGTCGCTGGAGTTGCACCAACTTCTATAAACTGATAATGTGTCCTAGTTGCCAACATCTACTGTGCTGGTGAAATCCTGAGTTAGGCATAATATGGTTTCACTGCAATCAATATTTATATCCATCACAAACCCACCGCATAATTTAGTACAGTTGGTAATCTCTGCTCAAGAGTCTCATTACTGCTCTGGCAGGGATGTTACAGGTCAGGATTACTCTGCATTAGCCATGCTATCTGGGGTAGCTGTACATGCTGTCTTAAACCAACACTTACTTTCACGAACAGTGAGCGCTCAATACTGCAAATACTTATGCACAGGAGTCACCATGTTCTCATTGGTAGTCCCTTGAGATAGGGCCACCTGTGTATATGTGTTTGCAGGATCAGGCCCCTCCTTCTTAACTTATTATAAACAGTAAACTGTCCGGTACCTTAACCATAGCAGAGCTGCATTTCACCATAATTTGTATGTGTTTATTTTTAAGGCCTGTATTTTGGCTTGGCTTGATCTTTTATGTGATATTTTTTGTAAATAATAATTCTTTGTTCTGTTTTTTCCTCAGCTTCTCATGTGTTTGAAGTGTAGTTTAATTTTGTTATTATTTATTGTGTTTGTCCTTTTAATGTATTTCATAAGTTCTCCTGATCATACCAAAACTGTGCATTACTTTTACATTTTGATCCACTATTTTTCATTGTTTGGACACACTCCCACTTGATTTCTAAAATGAACTGTGGTGTAACTAATGAATTACACCACTACTAAAAAAAGTAGTTTCTTATATAAACAAATTTCTACTGTTAGAAATAAATGCAGACGTTTACATATGGAAAATAAGAATCAGTTTTACAGTGATGTGAAAAGAAAATGTAGAAAAAGTACATGGTCTTTATGGAGCATGGGATAAAATATTTTAATTCTTTAATTTGCCTGAATAATGCCATCTTAGAACCAGATTGTGCTCAGCTCCTGCTGAGATGTGCAAGGAAGGGAGAGGGAATATTTTCCCCCCTATTTGTATTACTGTACTACCTAGACGTCCCAGCCAAGACTAGGATCCCATTGTGCTAGGTGCTGTACAAACATAGTAAGAGACAGTCCTGGGCCAGCCCCAAACAGTTTACAATCTTAGTAAAAAAGACTGACAAAAGTCAAGGGCAGAAGCGCAGTAGCACAGGTGGGTGAAGTGACTTGCCCTAGGTCACAGCAGACCAATAGCAAAGTCAGGAATAAAATCCAAATCTTCTGAGCCTCAATCTAGTGCTGTATCCGCTGCCTCCCTACTCCTGTTCTTGCACCTGCTGCTCAGGGCCAGGCACCAATCGAGTCCTTGCACTCAGGAAGCAAAAGAGCCCCATAAGGCTAGCGCTGCTACCCCCTCTAGGGACCAGATCTAAAGTAATTGACGTAAATAGAAGTCTTTCCATTAACTTCCATGGGCTCTGGATTAGTCCCTAAGGGGGAAAGGAAGGAGGTGGAGGGGGACACAGTAGCTATATTCTCTGGGAGCTCTTGGACACATTATATTATTCTGTATTACCATAGCACCTAGGAGCCCTGGTCATGTATCAGGACCATGTTGTGCTAGGTGCTGTACAGACACAAAACAAAGTTCTTACCCAAAAGACCTTACAATCTAGGTATAAGGGCAAGAGATGAATACTGACAGACAGGGGAGTACAAGGAAACAATACAGGGTACATGGCAATATATCATGTAATCCTTACAGATTTGTAGGGCAGAAGTAGATCACGAACATGGTGTCATCACAGACACAAACACGAATTTAAACTTTTCAAAACAGCGATGATAAAATAGCTGCAGTTTAAGACAATGAGGCTCTCTGAGGGAAATGAGTGGGTCTAAGTGCTTTGCTGGATTGGGGACAGAGGAATCACCACCTTGCAGGACTAAGCGTTAAAGTTGCCACAACGTTTTCAAGAAACAAGGTGGGAGAAGTAATATCTTCTAGTGGCCCAACTTCTGTTGGTGAGAGAGACAAGCTTTCAAGCCACACAGAGCTCTTCTTTAGGTCTGGGAAAGAAGAAGAAGAAGAGCTCTGTGTGGCTCAAAAGCTCATCTCTCTCACCAACAGAAATTGGGCCAATAGATTATCACCTCACCCACCTGGTCTCTCTAATATCCTGGGACTGACACAGTTACAACTACACTGCATACAACAGTGGTTTCAATTCAGGCAGCACAGCAGTGTTACACAGGGAGTAAGTCTTTGCAGAATTTGGCCAACTCTGTATGTGCAGCTGTAGTCATGCTTCTCAGAGAGTGGCTCCTCTAGCGTCTAGGAGTGGAGTTGCAGGGGTTCTGTCAGTCTAGCACCTCTTTATTTGTTCTGGTGCCACAACAGACTGTTAGTGTATGTGGCCTAACCCCCCCAACGAGGTCACTGCTCAATGCATTCCCCTTTCGGAGGTTAAAAAGGGAACACAAAATCTAAAGGCCTTCAAGCCCATCTCCATCTGGCACTTGCCGCTCTGGGATTCCTTTATTCTCAACACCCATGCGTCCCCTCTTAGTCTGGGGGAGCAGTAGGGAAACCCAGGCCCACCCTCTCCTCTGTTTTTTTGCCCAGGGACCCTCTTTAGGCACCTAAGAGCCATTCCTCCAATCCCACCACCATTTTCCCTGGGCTGCTCGTATCTTTACCTCACTCATCAGCATCTTCACAAGATCTGCAGACTCTGTTGCCTCCATCTTGATTTTGTGATTCATCACAGCGTCTCCTAAGACCAGCTACGGAGGCATTTCTTAAGAGCCAGTCTCAGCTCTTCCCCACAGCAGCTGGATTGTACTGCTACAAGCTTTCTCTGCCTCTACTTAAAACAATCAGCATTTCTCTCCTTTAAACAGGAGTTCTCCCTCAGCCCTTTTCCTGGGACTGAGGTTGTATCCTAAGCCCCTTGCCTTCTTAGAGTAACCAGTATTTCCCTCCTTTGAACAGCAGTTCCTCCCTCAGCTCTCTCTCTGGGGCTGGGGTTGTGTCTCAGGCCTCTTTACCTTAGGTACTAGTCATCTTCCCATCCCTCAAGCAGGCACTCCCCTCAGCCCTCTTTCTGGAGCTGGGGTTTGTGTCTATGGCCTCTTTCCCACCTGCAAAGCTTTTTGTCAGCTCCCTTCACCTGAACACTCTCTCCAATTAGTCTTCCAATCTGGGGACTTCAGTAGACTAGCCTTCTCCTGTCAGTGCCTCTCTGGTGTGAGGGAGGAGGCAGCATTTATACTGGTCCCCTTCTCACACCTCCTTCCCAGTTGATGGGATGAAAGGGGAGCATTGCCTGGCCCTCCCTGCAAGAATCACCATCTGTTCCCAGGACCCTTAAGTCTCTATATCTGGACCCTTCTAAACCCTTAACAGTTGAGGCCAGGTGACAGGATTGGCTAACCACTAGGTTCTACTGCCCTCCATGGCAGCCTACCCTCTCACAGTAATGTTATAACTTCTGATGATAGGACAGGCCCAGTGAAGGATAAATATGTTATACAACTCATATTTTCTTGCTACTATGGGCATGTGTGCCATCCTCAATTTATTTTAACATTGTTATTTGTATTTCATTTTACAGTAGGTCTGTATTTGTTGGTATTCATTCATTTCATAACTGATTTGGGGTATGATTAAAATACAGGTTTACTTATTTGAAGATGACACTTCATATACGAAGCATTGCAAAGTTGTCTCATTATGTACATAAAGGGTGTGATCTCACACCACTGGAATCAATAGGAAGTTGCTATAGACTTCAATGGGAGCAGGGTTGATGGGCCTACAAAGTTGCAATTTTTAATGCAGTTGCTATTGTTTTAATTTCCTTCTTGTTACCATAATGCTCTTTTTTTCTTCTGGAGTCTTGAGAAAGGCCCCCTCAGGCTTTGGGTTATGGTGACTCATCTTTGGCAAGAATGGTTGGTACCAACCAGTGCAACTCCTGGATCAAGTAGAGAGGCCATTATCATGTGAAATCATGTGTTTTCTGTTTTAGCCCTTGATCCCGCAAACACTAATGCACACGTTTAACTTTTCTACCCTCGTTTGTTCCACAATGGAAATACTCTGGGTATTAAAGTTAAGCATGTGCGTATTTTCAGGAGTAGGACCCAAGCAACTGAGCATGCAGCATTCACAGGGTTGTCACTCTTTGTTAGCTTGGAGAGACTGAATCTAGGAACAAAAACTCCAGTCCTCAGAATACTAACCACAGCGCCACAGATACTTTTCATTAGGTGATTTAAAACACTGGAAATAACCCAATCTAACCATATCTGGCTAACCCAAAATAACTTATTCTGACCTTGAACTCTAATTAGAATTCTTCTGCCATGCAAAAAAACTGGCTTTTGGTCCTCAGAGTGATGTAGGTTAGAAGTTCTATGGAAGCACTTTACTCAGCTCACCAACAATGTGACTCATGTTGCCAAACAGCATCATCTCCAACCAATTAAAAAGCAGTATTAACTGGTTGTAATAGGAGTCATATGTGTTGTTTCTGGGCCTGAAATATGGTATCCAGGCTGTAGGGCCTGTAAGGTGTGAAGGTGTAATAAAGAGACTCACTGCTCCACCAGAAACAGGAAGAACACATAACAGCCCAGAAAAGGAAAAAATCTGTCAGTAGATTTGTACCTGATCTAAAATGACAAAATATTATTGCCTGAAAGGGAGAAATGTTGGTTAAGTACAGTAGTTCCTAGAGAGGTGTGTATGAACTTGGTTGTGGGCTTTCCCTTTGCTCTCCCAGAGATTGGTTGGGTGGTTGGTTTGTTTAATGCTTCAAAGAGCCATTTATGGAGCCAGTGTTATGTGAGATCTGGTCTCCTCGGGTATTTCTTTTTTGGGGGAAGGTGAAAGTACCCCAGGAAGACCAGATCATGCATTATTTTGGCCATATGACGAGTTCCCAGTCTTGCTGAGCCAGACACTCCAGTCTGCTCTGACAAAGACTCAGGGTCTGAATCACTTGTCCCAAAGCTGCAAGTTTACCCGAAAACCAGCTTACAGGAGTGTGCTTGTCTTTAGCACTTAGATGCCCAACTTCCAATGGGGTCTAAACCCAGATAAATCCGTTTTACCCTGCATAAAGTTTATGCAGGGCAAACTCATAAATTGTTCGCCCTCTATAACACTGATAGAGAGATATGCACAGTTGTTTGCTCCCCCAGGTATTAATACATACTCTGAGTAAATTACTAAATAAAAAGTGATTTTATTAAATACAGACAGTAGGATTTAAGTGGTTCAAAGTAGTAACAGACAGAACAAAGTAAGTCACAAGCAAAATAAAATAAAATGCGCAAATTTATGCCTAATCAAACTAAATACAGATAATCTCACCCTCAGAGATGCTTCAGTAAGTTTTTCTCAGACTGGACACCTTCCAGGCCTGGGCACAATTCTTTCCCCTGGTACAGCTTTTGTTCCAGCTTAGGTGTTATCTAGGGGATTCTTCATAATGGCTCCTCTCCCTCTCTTAGTTCTCTTCCACCCCTTTATATATCTTTTGCATAAGGCGGGAACCCTTTGTCCCTCTGGGTTTCCACCCCCTCCCCTCACTGGAAAAGCACCAGGTTAAAGATGGATTCCAGTTCAGGTGACATGATCACATGTCACTGCAAGACTTTATTACTCACTTGCCAGCACACACATATACAGGAAGACTCACAGGTAAACAGCCATCTGCAGACAATGGGAGTTATCAAGATTTCAAACCATCATTAATGGCCCACACTTTACATAATTACAATAGGCCCTCAGAGTTACATTTTATATTTCTAGTTTTAGATACAAGAGTGGTACATTTCTACAAATAGGATGATCACACTTAGTAGCTTATGAGCTTTGTAATGATACCTTACAAGAGACCTTTTGCACAAAGCATATCCCATTTGCATTATAGTCACTTATTATCAAATTTTTTATAAAACTATCCCAGTTACATTATATTCACTTATTATCATGTTTTTATAAAACCATGTAGACTGCACAACGTCACACTGGTCTCCTCGGGTATTTCTTTTTGGGGGAAGGTGAAAGTACCCCAGGAAGACCAGATCATGCATTATTTTGGCCATATGACGAGTTCCCAGACGTGTAAAAAGCCCACATAAACCAACAATACCAAGACTCTTGGGTTCATCTAATTCCCATGGAAACTGTGTGTATTGCTCTAATTCTTAAACTTATTTTTATGCTATTAAAAGTAAAAAAAAATCCATACACTCTTTCCTACACTCCCTTCCACGTGATAATGGGATTGGTGCTCACCATAATTGTTTGGTATTTGCAGCATGGATGGGGGGAAGGGGAGAGATGTGCAGGAGCTGGAGGTCATAAATAAACTTCTTGTCATGTGAATTATCTGAATTGTGAAATATTCTATGTAACTGTTGTCTTGAAATAATAATGAAACATTTATTTTAAGAGCTATGAAGTGTAATTTTAAAAAATTGGCTCTGTTTCAATCACGAGTCCCCCAGCAATTTATTGGTAATCACACAGCTAAAAAACACCCCACATCCTCTTGATTATTTCTCCCTATATGCAGATCTGCTTTTAAAATGGAAACGCGTACATAAATGCACCTTGTTCTTCAGATTTAGCCTATCAGAGCTTAATTGAGCTGGTTTTAACAACATTACGTTGGACTCCAACTGTAGCAGACAGTCCTTCAAAGGCTGACAAGTATTTCATGGTTTTGTTTTCTTTGCAGCTGACCCCCTGGTTGGAAGTATTGCCACTCAGTATATGACTAACAGAGCAGAGCATGACAGAATGGCAAGACAGTGGACCAAGAGATATGCTACATAGGAATCTACTATAGAACATGCTGGACCTGTGCAAGCACATTCACTAAGTGCATCAATAGCCCTTCTCTCCCCTTTGTTCTTATTTTTTATTAAATTTTGAACAATTTTGTGACAAAAGGTTCCCTCCTTCCTTCCTTTCTGTTTTTATTTGTATTTGGTTCTTTGTTTGTTTGTTTTGGTTTTGGTTTTTCATTCTGTTAACTTGAAAGTTGCTTCCCTCAAATGTAGACAGGGAATTTTGGTTATCAGTGCAAAGAATGTTGGATCTGTAATAGTATAGAGCTTTGTCCCAAAGCTTTGTATTGATGTGTGGTTTTTTTCCTTTCATGTGGTCTTTGGGAAAACAAACAAATTCAGAATTATATCTCGTTTCTACTTAAATGTAGTGTTTAGGGTTATTTTTTTGTACTGAAGTCTTTAATGGTGGGTGCATGCTACTGGGAACAAGTTTTGTATAAAAGCTTAAAATCAAGAATCACTGTGCATTACTAAGACTGTGTTTATCACTAGCCTTCTGTTTCCCACACAGAAGGCTATTGGGTTGAACAAAATAATATGTATTTTGATTTACTTTAAAAAAAAAGTGCTTGTAAATTTCTTAGGGACCTGCCACTTTTGACTGTGGATCAGTTGATGTACACTTGTATTATTAAAGCACTCAATAAAACACTGTGGCTGATAAATGCACTTTTTGTAAGACAGTGCTTTTGCTTTTTGTAGAGTGTAAATGGTATAGCTCTGCATGCAATTAAACTTGCATAATACCATTGCAAGTTAAGCCATTATGTTTAGTCCTGAACTTTTAATTTCTCCTTGACAATAAGTTTCTTAACATGTAGAATTTCTCAATAAAATCTAGCTTCAATATAAGCTTTTTTTTAATATAGTAAAAAAAGCTACCCTCTTACTTACTGGTGCCCAGCTACCCTGAAACCTCCTATATATCTTCTTTTCTACATCCATCTTGATGGTAATAGTTAAAACAGCTGGTTACAAAAATAGCCCCACAATGAAAGTAGATTATGGGCTGACGATTTTGTTCAGCAGGGCTCATTTTTCCTTTCCCCAGGCTCTTGTAATTGTAAAAGCAACTGTTATTTTAAAAAAATTAAATCAAGGTTTTCAACGGCAAAATTGAGCCCACTGCACCAATCATTCCCAGCACGTCCCATGGCAAGGGTATTTCTATTCAGATTTGACCTTCAGGCTAATTTTAGGTATGCAGCCATAGAAGGAAAACTTCTACTCAGCTAAGGAAATGTGTGGGTGTTGTGATTTGGAAAATATATACTCTGATGCTGATTCTAAACGCTCTTTGTGTTACAAAGGCATCCTGGAAAATCCCTGTCTCCTTAATTAAACATTACAGATGCTGCATGCAGCACGCTTTCTCTCTCCTATGAAACAACTGTTAAAGTCTTGTGAGCTCAGTATCTACATTTATCAGACACTAATATTGTCTGAGAGTCTGGTAGTCTCAGAGCTCATAGCTATATTGCCAGGATGGGGGTCAGTTGATAGGGGGAGGAAAGTGGGTTATATCAAATGACCAACCTATTATATGTTTAATAAATAGTATGAAATTGTATATTAACAAGTATTTGTGTGTAGTGGAAAGTATATTATCAGATTTTTAAATTGAAATGTCACGTTTTTTAAATTAAAAAGCCTGCATTGTTTTCTGTCCTGCTTTAATATTTATTGTACATTCATCCACCTTTTGTTAATGTTTAAAAAAATTCCCTAAATCCATTTACAGTTTAAATCTATTATTAGAGAACTACAAAGCATAATCAAGATGTACTGTACCATGTCAAAGAAATCTAATCTGTCAGAGCCATGGAAATATTTATATACTTATACCTTTATGATAATTTGGCTACTGGTAGGTCTAAAGAAATAATCTCAATCTGTTCTATTTTGTAATATATGTCTGAGACCTTGAAACATTGTAGATTCACCACTGTGTGTGTTTGGCATTTTATCTGTTTAAAATAAATATGAGTGTGGTTTTGAATAACATTAGGCAAAAGCTTCCTAATTTTAAGAAAAGTAGACTGGTCTACTGGAGTAGTCTGTTACTACCTGGACTTGCTAGTCTAGAAAATATTCATTATTTGTGGTTGTTTTCTCCACAACTCTTTTCTTTTAATTTAACTGAAAAAAGGAAAAAAGTTCACAAACAACAAAATTACATTAGCCACTCGCCTGCTGCTAATATTCCAGGTCAATGTAAAGTCCTGGATATAACAGCTACGTCTTAGTTTTAATGTCATTGGAATCCTGATGACAGGAGAATAGGAGGTTGTAGTCAAGCCTCAGGAGGAAAAGGACTAAGAGGAAATAATTATGGAGGTAGCACTTTGCACTAGGGATATTAATCCACTCGTGCAATGTCTCCAGTCAAATATGCACCCTGCGTTATCTTTATTGGGGCAGAGTGAAAATCTACTGGTTGGAATTTGCAAGAGTTTCAGCACACGTCTTCATCTCTCCAAAATTTTGCTTGCAGTTCAGGTTCATCCATACCCCCCAAAAATATCAAACTGAAGGTTTTGTATGAAGCCACGTGAACCTAGCAAAGTTAGTTTTGTTACATAGTCAACAAAACTCACTGTTTTTTCCTCTGCTACCTCTCGAGCATGGGATGAGCTCCCCATAAACATATTCAAGGACACCTCGTTATTCTCCTTTCAGGTCTTTCTATAAAACTCTCCTCTGATATGATGCCTAAATAATGATGCTATTGGGCTGGGACCACTGTTTTTCGTGCAGACCAGTTTTTGTTACCTTGTGTCTGTTTAATGTTCCTATCTGTTGTCTCTTGTTTTATAGTTAGATTATAAACTCCTTGGGGAAAGGATTGTGTATATTTGTACAGTGCCCAGCATAGTGACTGGGGCCACTACGTGCTACTGCAATAATCATTTTCCCTACAGCCCAAGCCCTTTTCTTTCTATGGGGAAAGCCAACTGACCTTTCCTTCTCATCTCTGTTTATTAGGGGTGGCCAGTTGATAGGTACCGTCTCCCTTCCTCTAATTCCTCAAAATGTATCTTCTGAGGAACTGGCCGTCTATCTAATCTGCCACTCGGCAGCAGTAGGACCTGCAAAGGAATCCTCCTTGCCCTTCTGTTACTGCTGCTTGATTGCTCTCTGGATTTCAGATGCTAGAGAGTGCACTATAGGATCAAGAAATCTCTGACATCTAACCAGCCACCACCTGAAGACAACAGAGGTGAGCAGAATAGAAGAGTACCATCCTCCCTCATCCCAGAAGAAAGTAGCATGGTGAGGGGAGGATCCCGGCCAAGCAAAAGCAAAATACCAAACCAGGAAGAACTAATCTGATTTTGATTTTTAAGTGTAGCCAGAAACCTCCCCCACTTTAGCTAGATCTCAGAAAACCTATTGGCATCTTTGGTTTATTTCAGATTCATAGTGTAACTTAAAAACAGGTGATTTTGCCAGGATTTATGAAATCTTACAACCAAGGGGCATTCTGCTGCTGGTTCTTCAGCTCTCAACTCCAGTGTGTACTGCATCTTAAAAGAGAGATTGCTTTGCAGACCACCTCCCCCATTCTTCTTGGGAGTTGCATAACATCCCCATAGCAACTATGGTAATTACTGACATTGAAAAGCAATATTAGGAAAATATTTATGTATCTTTTGCTGTTTTTGGTGTGACAAATACTTTGTTCTTTTTGAAATAAATTAGTCACACTGTCTACTTTAGCTCTTCATTTCACTTCCTCATTCCATCTGGTCTGTTTCTCTTCACTGTAAACAAGGAGGAGAGCTGACACCATGGAACCAGCCAGTTCTCCACATCTCACCAGCCAAGTGCGCTGTGGAGCTCAAGTGGTCCATAGAGCACAGCTTGGGAACCTTCACTCCGCACAGTAGCAATTCCAGAGGTGTCGTCCTCATGCCAGATATACCATTAAAAGTATAGAAAAAACACAGATAGTTTCTTTTTTCAGGAGCCTGGCAAATGAGCAGAAAATGACTGTAAAGCAGAGAGTGAGCATAGGCAACATGTGCACTTGTCCCAGACATATTGTTTTGTCTTCAAAGGACGATCAGGATCTTTTGTCATAGTAAATCAGACCCATGCTGATTGTATTTTAAAGGATAATTTTGGCTTCCATTAATATTTTTAATGAAATATATCTCCCTTCCCCAGTATGTCATTCAAAACCACCATGACATTGCCTAAAATTGTCTAAATGTAAGCGGGGGAATGGTCCCGCTATTGTGGGGAACTTTCCTGGCTTCTGCACTACCCCGGTGAAGTGGGCTAGCGAAAGGATCTGAGTCCTCGCTCCCACTTCCTTTACCCAGAGGCCTCCCTGCCCTTGAGGACTCCCCTTCCACTCTCCTGTCTGGCAGAGTCCTCGTAAACCCCGACAAGGCTGGGCCCAGGATTCCTGGGGGTCTCGACCCCCAACCCTGCTGTGGTCACCCAGGACAGGGGCTAGGGTGTTCCCACTCCGGGGTACTCTCTTTGCACTGGGCACCTCCCTGACCCACTGATCATTTCATACAATTTAAAGCAAATACAAGTTGTTTAATTAACAATTAATTTAAAAAAAGAATAAGGAAAAATAGGAAAAGTTAAAGGAAAACACATCACCCCGCTCTGTGGCAGGGAACATCACAAACAGTGTCTCTGGAACGTCAGGGCAGTTCACAGTCTGTTCCTTGTAGGTCCCAGGCTCCTTCTCAGGCCCTGGCTGTGCTGCAGAGATGCTGCGGGTTGGACACTTGCTCTGGCGGTGGCCACACGCTCTCAAGCTCTAGGTGGCAGGACCCTTTTTCCCAGTGTTGCCCCCGCCCTGACAGGGTTACGATCCCCCTCCAAGTCTGGCCTGCAGAGCCTCTTGGCTGAGGTGTCTCCCTGCGCTGGGCCTGCTGCCCAGGGTCCCCCTCCTCGCCCCAGCTGCTCACCGCACCCGGCTCCGGACTGCTCCAGCCCCAGCTCCAGCTCCACACTGCCTCAGCACGGCTGCTGCTGCTGCTCTGCCTCCAGCTCCCTGGGCTGCTTCTCTGGCCCCTCTGGCTCTGGTTGCTACAGCTCTGCCCCCAGGACAGGTCTGCTCTGCAGGCTGCTTCTGTGACTCTGCTCCCAGCTCTGACCTGCTTCCTGGCTGCTTGTCTGGCCCCTCTGGCTCTGGTTGCTGCAGCTCTCCTCCCAGGGCAGGTCTGCTCTCTCTGGGCTGTGCTCTGGCTTTGGGGCTGCAGCTCTGCTTTCAGCAGCTTAGCTCGGGCCCCTGCTCTCTCCTTAGCTCGGCCCCACTCTGTCTGACTCAGGCCATTCCAGTTCACGCGGAGGACAGGACCCCCCTGGCCTCCTGACTCCCTGATTAGCCTGCCCGCCCTGTCAATCAGGCTGATCTGGAGCATTGGCCTCTCTCCATTGTTCCTGGGGACTGTCAGTCTCAGGCTCCTGATTTGCCATCAACCCTTCCCCTTTTAGTGCTGGGAGCAGCCAACCAAAACACCCCCACTGAATGTTATAAGGGGGCAACAGTCCCCTTACATTAATATATACTTGCTCTCTAGACTGTAGCAGTTCTAAAGTTAGATAACTTTTAACAATGGCTGTTATTTAGCAGAATGACATTAATGCAAAGAAAATCCTGCAACATGGTCCCAATCCTGCAATGAGTTGTATGAAGACAAATCCCCAGGTAAAACCTCACTGAAGTTGTTAGAGCTGGGTGTGAGCGCAGGGGTCTGCCTACATGCATTTCATTGCAGAATCAGGGGTTAAATCTGTAATTGGCTCCCTCTGAGACATTTTTATATGATATGTCAGTAGTCTGGAGATGTTGTTAAAATTACTCCTGTCAATAAAAAGTGGACAAGAGTAATTACCTAGAGGGCTTCGAATTCTCTGGCATTTATTTTAGAGGAGCCTTAGAAATGTGGCCCTCATATGACATAGTAATTTCAAACAATACAGAAAAAAGTAGGCAGTAAAGGTCCAATAGTAGTTGACAATGAAGCATTTACTAATTTTAAAAAAGGACGGAAACCAGTGGAGAGAGACTGGAAACAGCAAAAGCATCAGTAGAAATTTTAACATTTGTGAATCCCAATATAAGTATATTAAATTCACCTATATCGATACAATAAATAGCAACAGTCACCTTACAGTCACAAACAAGCTGAAACAAAAATAAAGGGCTGTCCACTATGGAGCCAACTCCTGTGCAGCACTACACAGCACGTTAGTAAAATATGTAATGGCACCTTCACTTCCATCAGATGCATGGAGCTGTGACCTAGTGAGGCCCTAATCCTGCAAATATTTACCTCCATGAGTAACTTCATGCACTTGAGTAGCTCCATTGAGTTAGTAAGGAAAAACATTATTAAAATGTTAGTTTCCCATAGACAAGAGCTAAGTCATAAAAGTTATTCCACTGGCTAATTGGTAAAACCTGCAGCTCCTCCTAGTTAAAAGGCAGCTAAACTATTTTTTGAAAAGTTTGGAAGAAATAAAAATGTCACTTCCTGAGCTCTTCAATGCCGAACTCCTGCCCTTTAAGTGCCTCCTCCCACAAATGATCCCTCATCTCCTGCCTCACAGCCCTTCAACAAGTGTCCACACCTCAGCACCATCCTCTATCCAAGAGTTTGGGTAAGAGCCACCACTTTCACTGAGTACTAGACTTGCAGCTTTTAGCTGTTGTCTTTGTAATGGTTCCACCTTATTCTAGCCCACAGAGTGAATGTGAGAGAGTGGGAGTGGAATTCTGGGCCCCACCCAGAGAAGGAGAAACCTCTGGCTTTTATCTAGACACTGGTGGAAAAGTATAATATATTAAAATTAATTAAGTTCTAATGGAAGGGGCTAAATGAATAGCGCAGGGTTTAGAAATCTTTTGTTGTTCCACCAGTGAGTCTCAGCCTCATGGGCTTGAAGGGACTCCCTATAGGCTAGTTCAATTGCTGCTTCATTCCCATTCAGTGCTTAGCCTCTCTGCTGAGATTGCCACTAAAGGCCTGATCCTGTGAATGCTTGTGCGTATGCTGAACTTTATATTAAGCATATACGTGTAATACCTACACCACAGACTTCTGCCACTATCACTCTGTCAGTCCGGGGCCTGAAGAGCTGTGATCCCTGACTGATAGAGCTGGGTTGGCAAAAGCCCATAGTGCAGATGTAGTTAAACTGGCATTTACTCTTTTACCAGTATAGCTTATTTCACTTGGTGCTGGGAGAGAAGAGGAGAAGATAAGCTATAACAACAAAAGTACAGTGTTATCAATATAAGCGGCAGCCACACTAGGAGTTCTTTGCTCTTATAGTATAGGGAGTATTCCCACACTGGTAAAGTGCTCCTAATGTAGACATAACCCAAGTGTTCATACAATTAGGGCCATAGGAAATGGACTGAAACCTCCTAGCGCAACTTCATCTTGCATAGGCTACAAACAGCCTTCCAATGGTAACAACAGGCCAATGTGTAATGGACCTAGACTCCAAACCTAAACAAACAAAGTCCAGTGAAAAACTCTAGAAGCCATTACCAATCTCCTGCATTACCTGGTTTCCCTAAGTCCATTGTTAACATCTTTTTGAACTGGACAAAGAATCTATATTTTATTTTAAAAGTTTGTGAATGCAAAAAACCTGCTAATTTTAAACAGTCCAGAAATGCTCTAAGAATCTGTGGTGGTTTGGAATAAAATAGCCACATGTGATCATGGATTGGCAGTACTAAATTACTACGGAGAAAGGGGAAGGCTTATTATGATCATGTGTGGTAAACAAGCTTTACTTCCATCTGACTAATATAGAAGTCGTTGTCAGAATTAGTCTCTGTTTTTAACTCAGCTCCTTTGGTACAGTGAAGTAGAGTTAAACTGGTTTTTGTTAGTGAAGCCTTTCTCCTCAGCTTCGGTTAAAGACCCTAAACTAGAAAGAGGATCTATGCAGGTGGCCCCATACCTCTGTGCAGATCCCGTCTGAAATTAAGAGGGACCTTTGTGGGTATAAGGGGCCACCCAAGCAGATCCAATGGCAAGATGTGAACCTAAATTCTTAGACCTCATGCCGGCAAAGCCCTTATACATGTGGTTAACTTTACAAACAAGTACATACAGTGCATAAAGTGAAGTATGTGTGTGTTTTTTGCAGGATCAGGTCCTTACGTGGCTGTTTTTTGGCTTTGACTTTTTTCCAGATTCAACAGTGTCTTGTGTCAAAGTAGATGAATAATTTCAGCAGGGAAAAAAAAAGGTTAAAAAGGACATTCAGGCTGACGCTATGCACCAGCTCGAATTTATTACTGTGAGTAGCCCCACTAATGGGACTATATTTGCCCAAGCCACTTTTGTCCACACAAGTAACTGATTGCCCATCATATATTCATTTCCATTTATTTTTCAAGCACCTCTCCTAATAAACCTGCCTATCGTCAGGGTGCATTTTTTACAGAAGCATTTGGTTTTAAACAAACATTCCCCTGCAACATTTGCAATCCAACAGTGCAGCATTGAGACCCTGAATGTAAAACGGATTATATCCAAGAGCGAGATTGCCTTACTGGCGTTGATTTTCATTGTCCAAGCTGACAGAAATCCAAAATGTAAAAGGCACAGAGAAGGTAAATTCAATTTCTAATAATCTAAGGTGTCACTAGTAACATAGGTAGAGAAATGAGTTGATCGACCACATATGATTTTTAAGCTAACAGTGTTCCTTTGAGCAATTACACGCTGCCAGGGGGCAGAGAAACCTTACTTCATAGTTGACAGGAAAAGAGTTAAAATTCTTTCCTGCAGCTCAGCAGCTTTTCAGCTGCTTCCTCTCAAGCAGTGATTGCCATCAAACCCAGCCATGAAGTTGCGGGGAGGGAGGAAGGGAATGTGGCTGAATTCAGCTGAAGTGAGATAATTGGGTTATTAATGAGGACCTAGAGTAAGGTAGAGGACTGGAGCATCAGAGAGTGGCCAAGCTTTTTAGGGTTTTGAAAAATTCCTAATGGCGGGATTTCTTTTCTATTTATTGAAATTTGGCTGGAAGAAGCCTTTTTGCCTTTCTTCATTTGGACCAGGCTGCTGCACTTGAATGTGTAGCGTGTTTTTCTTGCCCTGGCCTCAGCTAACCTAGTGTATCCTAGAGACATACTTAGGTGATTGTTCAGTAGGTGGTTATGCACTTGTTTCCCTTACATAATGTTCCAGGGCACAAAACTGAAGGAGAGTGACTTGAACCACCCTCCAAATGCAATAACTGCCTAAAATGGTGCACTGTAGGGGGAGGGTATGTTTTCTTATTTGGCGATGGAAGATCTGCATAAAAACAGGCCTAGAGAGAGTCACACACTTGGTTGCATCTGTAGGCCGGGTGCAGTATACACCCCAGAGGCTCCTTGCATCCCTCCAGCCCTCACCCAAGATCCTTGTGTGCCACCCTCCCATCCTCTATTTCAGGGACTTCCCAATTCCTCCCTGCCAGGGGCTCTATATGCTCCCCCCCCCTTCTCATCCCGGCAGGGGCTTGCGTGTCCCCCTCTCCCCCATACCATTGTCCTCCATTCTCCCCCCTGCCAAGGATTCCATGTGAACCCCATTCTCCCCTCCCTCCTTGCCAGAAGCTCAGTGTGCCCCCTCATTCCCACTACTTGGCTTTTTGCCTGGGCAATAAGTCTGCCAAGCTGCAACATTTTAAAACTGTGTGAAAGGATGGGCAGAACTGGGGTGGGGGTATTGTTATGCTATTGTTAGTGTTAATGGCTAACCTGATACAAGGAACTCCCGGTGTCCCCCATTTTCCCCTTCCAGGTGTGAATTTTCACCAAAAGCAATTGGGTGCTGGCCATTGATGCCTAGAAAATTTCCAGGACAGTCAGAGAAATGCCACTCAGTTCAGTGTACCACCTTGCTTAGCTCGCCCAAAAAACAAGGTAAACTATATGTTTACCCCCGGTATCTAATGTATTTCAAAGCTATTGCATAGATTGTATGTAGTGGACTAGTTCACATTAAAGGATGTTCATTATTGGAAACGTACCGTAGAGAGCAACGCTTTATTCATCCAACCAGGACTGTAGACATGAAATTTATTCTGAGCTGAGGGAGAGATTTTTGCATCAGAGATGCATGTCGTGGCTCTCAGTGACAAAAGAGGGAATGGAAGCTTTCAGAGGAGGTTCATTACTTTGTTCATATTCTGGCAATTGTGTCTCCAGTCCTAATAATACTGGTACAGGTATGTCTGGAGTATGTGCCTGTAGTCTGGACGAGAAAACAAGGGGCATCATCTCTTGGAGGCACTCTCCTCTGGTATGTACATGTACCACCTACATGCTGCGTGCACAGACAGAGCCTTGTCTGCTCAGCCTATTTGCAGTTGGGTGGCAGAATTGGATGTGAAGCAGCAACAAATTGCAGAGCGGAAAACAAACCACAAGGAAACCTGAGTCTTCTTGGGAGCAGCAAAATAGAACTGCAGTTCTATTTTAACACAGTCTCTAGTCATCTTCTTGAGCTATCCTATCTTCCAGTCAAGGAAAGAAGCAGGGTTCATCCACAAAAAGAAGAGTGACTGAGTCAGTGAGCCTAGGAGCAGACAACAAAGAAGCATTAAAGTTGAACAAACTGAGTTTGGGATTTTAGGAATGGGACCTATCTTGCTATATCACTATAGGACATACAGTAAATAAACCAAGCCCCATAGTGACTTTCATGTTTCCACTGGGAACAAAAACAAACTGTGGTACTGTTCCTGGTCACACACTGTCCCACATGCTGCTCTGTTAATTAATAAATGTCAAACCTTTTATATCAAAGGTGATACTAAAGAGAATCTGTGCAAATGCCCACAAGAGTGTTCCAAGAATCCCACAAACTGCATTGCAATAAGTTCAAAAATCATATCAGCTGCTTAAACCCTCTTATGACATGTAGTGATTCAATCCGCCCTAACCTAGATGGATAGACCTACGTGGAGACTCTTCCCATCCATAATAGTGCAGAGCTGCTGCAGTGGTTCCCGTCCCACACCCAGCCTCCCAGCTGGTGCTGTTGGGGGTGTGGCTAGGGGGGAAAAGAGCTGCAGCTGACACAGATTAGAGCACTCAATGTAGGAGGGGATACAAAGGTGACTTTTGCACACCCAGTAATCGGGTGCTTCTGTGCACCAGACCAGTCCCTTAGTATAGATCAAAGTACCCAAAAGGCTGCCTGATAGCTCCTAACAGTAGATGGGGATTGCCAGCACATTAGGGATTGAGCTCTGTCCTTATATGAAGAAGGATGTTTTTAAACCCATGAGGGGTTTTTTTTAAATGTTGGGTTCTTTCTATTTGGTTTCTGGGCCTTTAGGATGCATTTGTTTCATGTTTTCAAGCTTTTCTCGGCACCCAAAAAGGCTAGAAACTTTTTTTTTAATTATTTTTTATATGAAAGTTGAGATTTGTGCACAATCACTTGATTTTTAGCAGCAAGGGCTGTAGGAAAAAAATCATATATTGCAATAAAAATCACAAGTGCTGGCACTGCACTCAGTGGTGGAGGGTTAATTGCAGGATCTGAGGGATAGCCAGGATATTTGCAGGTGTCTCTACCTCCTTGAGGTACAGTGCAGAGATTCTATTTCTATTCTAAACATCTACATAGAAGCTATTTTAGGACCCCAATAAAAAGATCTGAGGTATTTTTACCAGTTAGTTACAGCCTTTATTAAATTACACAGAGCACAGGTGTGAGTGAAGGATATGGATATGCTGAGACAGATATATGTGATGTGTGTCTGTTTTGGAATAACCAATTCCTTTTCATTCTTTACCCATTAGTGTTGGCCTGGGTACTGTATAAGTGATTCATTGTGATTCTGCCACTTTATGCAATCATCCCTAGCTCTTACAAAGAATTTATTTCGCTCCCCATATACAAATATGCTCACTGTCTCTCAGATAGATTAGATGTTATCCCTTAGCTTAAACGTGCACTGTTTTCAAAGCCAATGAGCTTTTACTGAAGTCAATCAAATCTTCACAGAGAAAACACAAATGTTGAGGTCCCAATCTTGCTCCTATTAAAGTCAAAGGGAGTTTTCCCATTGGTTTCAGCAGCAGGAGGACTGGACCTTAAAGCAGGGGGGTGAAGCAGATGTTTTATAAAGCTGATAATAATGCCTCAATTTGATCTCAGCCAGCAGCTGCATGAGTCAAAGTTTGCCTCATCAAGACTGATTTCTCTTTGCTGTTCTGCCAGCACTTTATGTAATAGAGCAGCAATTATACCAACTGTAACATATTCTGTCTGCTTATGTAGCCTTCATTCAACAAGATACCTGAGCACCTCACAAACTAATTATATTAATCTCACAACATCTCTCTGAGGAAGTGAAGTATTATCATTGCCCCATTTTACAGATGGCAAAGTGAGGCACACTGAACTCAATCCCTAAAGTCACGCAGACAGAGCCAAGAATTGAACCCACATCTCACAAGCCTAGTGCCTTAACCACAAGATAGGGTGACCAGACAGCAAGTGTGAAAAATCGAGACGGGGTGGTGGGTAATAGGGACCTATATAAGACAAAGCCCCAAATATCGGGACTGTTCCTATAAAATCGGAACATCTGTCGCAAGACCATCCTTCTGGTCTTCAGAAGACTTGATTTTGTTTGTGCAGCACTGACTTCCAGGTTAGTTTAACACTGATAAGCAGCAGTAATCTTTTAATATAGTTCAAATGTATCCTGTTTACTACCATTCCACAGAATACATCTTTAAGTGTATTGCTAGTCAAAAACTGTTACCGTATAGACACAGTGATCAGTTAATTTACAGCCCAACATGTAAAAACATATAAGAAGGGTTCTTCAGGATTTTCCAGCAGTTCAGCCCTCTTCGCAGTGTGCACTCCTTCTTGCCCTCTGATTGGGTCCCTGGTTCTGATTTGTGCTTCAGCATTATAGAAATTTCCCCTGGTTTTCCATCTCACTCTGGTCTCAGCTGTATACCTCTGGCCTGTGCTAGACCCCCTCTCCACCCATCCCCTGCTATGTTCTGACTTTAAGCATCTCAGGAATTTCATCACTTTTTTTCTTCCCAAGCTGAACATTGTTTCTCTGTGTTATGAGACCTACTCTGTACCTGTTGATTTACATTCACCTTAGCAGTCAGTACGCCTTTCCTGCTTGTTCTTGAAAGACTTCTCTGAATCTCTCCTTGGCTGTTAGTGAAACTGACTTGCAGGGTTTATACGTTCCCATAAGATACACCACTTCCTTTGCTCATTTCCTCTCCTTTACCATACAGTCTTAGCATAGGTTACAGTACGTAGTAATGTATGTGAGGCATCATTTTCTATTTATAGCTAGGGGTGGCTCAGTCAGTAGCACGGAAGAGACAGCACTAAATAACATATGCATGAGTCTTCATTCGAAAAGAACAAATTGCAAACATTGCCTGTAATAGCAAGATAGTGCCAAACATTGGTGTAAATCCGCAGTGCCTGGACTGCACACAGTGCTCTCTGTAAGAACTCCCAGTTGCACTGGTTTTGTCATTGTGTGGAGTTTTGTTGCAATTACTTGTATTATGTTTTCCTTAATGTGTTTATTTTGAAAGTCAATGGGACTCAGGAGCCAAAGTGTCTGTCACTTTTGAAAATGAGCTTAGGGCTCCTTAATCACGTAGGCCTTGCAATGCTTAGTGGAGCAACACTTAAAAACCTTTAAAATCTGGGCCTTAGCCTGTTTGCCTCAGTTTCTTTGTCTGTCGAATGGGAGTATTAGTAGTAGTGTCACTCATAATCATCAGCACTGAGATAAATTAGTTCGTGTTCTTATAGCACTTGGCATAGGAAAGTATTTTCACTGTTAGATTTTAGGTAGTTACCTGCTCCAACAACAATGTGAAGCTTTGGTTAGAAAACTATGATATAGGACATGACTCATAAGTAAGGCTACGTTTATGCAGGGCTGGCTCTAGGCACCAGCAAACCAAGCACGTGCTTGGGGCGGCACATTTTCAGGGGCGGCATTCCTGCCATCTTTTTTTTTTTTTTTTTTTTTTTTTTGCTTCCGGCGGCAAAAGCCTCGAGCCGGTCCTGGCAGCAGCAGCGCATTGTGCACGGGGGGCGCCCTGGGTCCGCTGCGGTTCGCACCACGGGGGAGCAGCGCCCGCACCCTGCAGGCTCTGAGCAGGGGACACTAGGGCTGGGAGACACCCCGCGGAGCACAAGGAGCCGCCTGCAGATGCTGCAGGGCGGCCGCCCCCCAGCGCCACAGCTGGGGCTGGGCAAAGCAGCCCGAGCCGCCCAGGGACTGCGGCAGGGCGGCCAGAAGCAGCAGCAGCAGCGGGGCCATAGAGGGCGGGGCGCTGCCATGTGGGGCCCGCATCCTGGTCTCCGGGGCTCCGCTCCCTCTGGGGCTGCCCTGCCCCGGCTCCTCAGCCCCCTAAGCGGTCCCCCGGCTCTGCCCTCCCTGGTCCCGGATGGTCCTGGAGGCGGGAGCCCCGGCTGGAGGGACCCTGGGCTGAGGCGCGGCCCAGGAGCCCCGCTGCTTATCCCGACCCTGCCAGCGCTGGACCGGCAGGGGGTGCGGGTGGAGTGGGGGAGGGGGGAGAGCCCAGCGCTGGGGCGGCAGGGGGTGTGGGTGGTGGGGGAAAGAGAGCCCAGCGCTGGGGCGGCAGGGGGTGCGGGTGGCGGGGGAGAGAGAGCCCAGGGCTGGGGCGGCAGGGGGTGTGGGTAGGGGAGGGCACTGGTTGGGGGGGTGAGAGCCCAGGGCTGGGGTGGGGGGCAGCCAAAATTTTTTTTGCTTCAGGCAGCAAAAAACCTAGATCCCACCCTGCGTTTATGTCACGGAGGTCATGGAAGTCATGGAATCCCTGACTTCCAGAGACCTCCATGACATTCTCTGCTTCAGCCCCAGGGGCTGCAGGACTTGAGCTGACAGCCAGTGGGGCCCTGGCAGGGTTCCAGTGACAGGCGACAGCAGCAAAGCGACAGGGGCCCCCTGCAAAGTTCCAGAGACAGGTGACAGACTCCTGAGGGGGCCTCCTCAGGGTTCAAGTGACAGGCGACAGCCTCGCACGAGGGGGAGGAGGACGCCTCTGGCAAGCGGCTGGAGTGTCCTGTTTTCTCTTTGGGAAATATGGTCACTCTGCAGCTCCCAGCTGCTGTGGGTGGACGGGAACCCCACAGCTCCCAGCCACCACCGTGGTGGGGGAAACCATGGAGCCGCAGCAGCAAAAGTCACAGACAGGTCACTGCTTCCGTGAATTTTTGTTTATTGCCCGTGACCCGTCCATGACTTTTACTAAAAATAACCATGACAAAATCTTCATAAGGCCCTGGTTCTGCAACTTACTCAAACACATGCTCCAGTCTCATTGACTTCAGTGAGGAAATGCCTGATTGACGTCCATGTAAGACTCTGATTCAGGAGAGCCTTTAAGCACTTGCTTATGGGGCTCACCCGTACAGATTTAAGCATGTGTCTGAGTGCTGCCCTGTATAAGGATGCTTTCCTGAAGCAGGGCCTAAATAACATGAGAATTGGGCTGGTTTTTCTCTGCATTTTACAACTCCTGAGATGAAAGAATTTTAAAGTGTTTAAATTAAACCTCCGGAGGCAGCCTGCTCAGTGGCTGGGAAGAGGGATCCCCTTCCATTGCTTTGCAATTTCCCTTCCAACTGAGTAAGGAGCAGCACTTATGGGTCCTGAAGGGAAGCCTGTCACAACTTCATTAGCCAGAAAGTGAGGTGGGAACAGGGAAGTCGTTCACTTGCGGATCAGGTGTGGAAGGAAGGTCTTCCCTTTATGAAGACACCTCAGTTATCTCTTATACGTAGCCTTGCTCCGCTCATTGCTTTGCACGCACTCACCTGTTGTAGAAAAGTACGGACTCTCGCTAAATATGTCCGAGATGCTGGTGGCAGTCTTCCCCTCGACACTGACGTGTGATGGCATTCCTGTGCTGCGTTGCTGAGCAATGCTTTGCAACACTGTATTTCACATTGTGCAGCTACACTGGTACGTCACACGTGCACATTCACTTTAATCTCTGAAGCGTGGCAGCAGAGTTCGCTCTTCTCTTGTGTGCCGGTGTGGACTAAAGTGATCTCCGGATAGATCTGTAAATGAACTGTCACTGAGCGAATGACTGGGCATAAGGGCTTCCTTTGTGTCAACGCTTTGGCAGGCAATTCATTTCAAAACATGTTCTGCCAAGTGCCAGCTATACCCACCTGCCAGATATGCCATCAGTGAACATGCCCAAGACCTGAATGAAATACTGCTGGATGCTTTCTCCCCATCATGTGGAGAACAGAGGGAAGAGGATGCCTCTTGTTCTCCTTCAGTGAGGGGCTCTATCCGGATGACAATAACTCACAATTTACATATTCACAATGTGAAACCCATAGAAATGGTCTTAACAGCTAGCCAGATAAATTTGACTAGAAATGTCATTGAGTTTAAGACCAAAGGGGGCCATTAGATCATCTAGTCTGGCCTCCTGTCTATCACAGATCATTAAATTTCACCCAAATACCCCCATACGAAGCCCAATGACTTTAGCTAGACTAAAGCATTTCAGTCCTCAGGAGCCTAAACTGTTGTGTGCCACAGGCAGAGAACAGGAGCCTGGAGGTGCCCCAGTGACTGAGGCCCCTGACATGGCCAGGAATTGATTAGGTGACCTCAGCTGGCGATCCATCCCCCGTGCTGCAGAAGAAAGTGAAAAACTGCCAAGGTCCTTGCCAATCTGACCTGGTGGGAAACTGCTTCCTGACCCCAAATCGAGTCATCAGTTTGATACTGAGCATGTGTGTAAGACCCACTATCCAGTCATCTAAAAAAGAGGATTCTTGTACCTCCTCAGAGCATTGGTCCACCCCATTCAGTGTTCCTCCTCCAGCTGTGGCCCATCTCTGATGCTGCAGAGAAACAACAATAACAAAAACACCTAGAATACATTCAGCCAATTGTGTATTGGGGAAAAAATTCCTTTCTGACCCCTGCAGGCGACTGGCTGAAGCTCTAAAGCTTGCAGTTCGATTGTAATCATTGTCTTGATGCAAGTGTTATGCGCATGATGAGAGTAATGCAGAGCTTCCCATTCTCCCCATGGCCCGTGAACAAGGGGAACCATAGATTCAGATTCCAAGGCCAGAAGGGACCACCATGACTATCTAACCTGACCCCTCCCCCCAAACCTGCTGGCTTCTGGAAGCTAGTAAATAGAATTATAAAACACTGAAATCTAAGCACAGAGTAAGGACACACCAGTATTCCAAGCGCTTCACTTAAGGCCTGATCCAAAACCCATTGAAATCAGTGGGAGTCTTTCCACTGCCTTTGTGTGCTTTGGATCAAATCCTTCACCTTCACCAAAAGAGATGTTGACTTGTGCTGTGAAATCTACATGGGTAATTCAGGTCGGAAACTGCAATGAAAAGAGACGTGGTGAATGTTAACATCTCTTTCTGCCAGGTTTCAGAGTAGCAGCCATGTTAGTCTGTATCCGCAAAAAGAACAGGAGTACTTGTGGCACCTTAGAGACTAACAAATTTATTAGAGCATAAGCTTTCGTGGGCTACAACCCACTTCTTCGGATGCATATAGAGTGAAACATATATTGAGGAGATATATATACACACATACAGAGAGCATGAACAGGTGGGAGTTGTCTTACCAACTCTGAGAGGCCAATTAAGTAAGAGAAAAAAAAAAACTTTTGAAGTGATAATCAAGATAGCTCAGTACAGACAGTTTGATAAGAAGCAAGTGTGAAAATACTTACAAGGGGAGATAGATTCAATGTTTGTAATGGCTCAGCCATTCCCAGTCTTTACTAGACACAATCAACTCAGGATTAAATAAAGACTGGGAATGGCTGAGCCATTACAAACATTGAATCTATCTCCCCTTGTAAGTATTTTCACACTTGCTTCTTATCAAACTGTCTGTACTGAGCTATCTTGATTATCACTTCAAAAGTTTTTTTTCTCTCTTACTTAATTGGCCTCTCAGAGTTGGTAAGACAACTCCCACCTGTTCATGCTCTCTGTATGTGTGTATATATATCTCCTCAATATATGTTTCACTCTATATGCATCCGAAGAAGTGGGTTGTAGCCCACGAAAGCTTATGCTCTAATAAATTTGTTAGTCTCTAAGGTGCCACAAGTACTCCATCTCTTTCTGCAGCTCCATCTTTGTGATTCTTTTGAGTTTTACACATCAGCACAATGAGGATACTTGGGGTGAGGAGTGATTCCCGTCTATTTCCTCTGACCAGGTACAGATGGAGCAGAAAGATCAATAGCCCATCTTCAAAATTATCCTGTTATAAATAAAAAAAAGTCCAGAGAGGAAAGAATTTGTCAGATTGCTTCTTCTTTGTTTCTTTCATTTTGTTTTCTTTGTGGGAGCACCTTTGAGTGACTCCTCATTATGTGTTTGGCTGCTTCTTCACCATTAATGGAAGGTAGCAATGGATAGATCTCAGAGTGCTTTGGGTCTGAGTTCAGATAAGCATCGTAAAGGTTGAATACATTGATTTTCATACAAGACATTCTCTGCACTCATTGCTAATCCAGCTACCTCCTACAGGAATGTATTTGTTTGGGATGGAGAGTATATATTGTGTTTTGGATTTATTTGGTATTTACATGTTGTTAGATTTTAAAAAAATCAATTTTAATTTATCTTAGATACTTATATGGCTTCTATTACTGTTGTATCTGGGTGCCTCACAATCATTGAGCAATGAGTTTTTTAAGTGAGCCTTTATGGAATTAAAATTATTTTCCACCATGTAGCAGGGTGGATACCTGCTCCTGCCTGGAAGGGCCTGGGATAGCCCAGGGAGCAGGCAGCGTGAAGGCTGAGCTGATTGGGGGAAGTGGCTGCAGCTGGGGCCATGCCCCAATCAGGCTTCAGCTGGCCTATATAAGAGGCTAGGAGCCAGGAGCTCAGTAGAGTCTCTCTCTGCCTTCAGAGAGAGAAGGGCCTGGCTGTAGAGAGCTAGACAGGTTACCTGTAGTGGAACAGGGCTGGGGAAAGGCTGAGGAGCTGGGGAGCTCCAGCCTGGATAGCCCCAGGCTGCGGCCTGGTAATAAGCCAAGGGGTACTGGGGGTTGCAGAGGGCAGCCCAGGGCTAGGCGGAGGCAGCAGGTCCAAACCCAACCTTGCCAGTGATGAGTGGCCTATACTGCAGTCTGCCCCAGAGAGTGGGGGCTAGTTGGTGACCGGCAGTGGCCTAGTGCTGAGGCAAGGTGGGGATAGTGGGTGCGGTTCCCCTGGGAGGGGAGACCTAGCGTGTGGGTACTGCCAGGGGGCAGCACCCAGAGCAAAGGGCACCGGGGTCCTGGAAGGGACACGGGGGCCGAGAAGGAGAGAATGAGTCGGATCACCGGCCTGGCGAGGGCGCTCCAGAGGCTGGTGAGCTAATTCCCTGGACGACCAGCAGGAGGTGCCGCAGGGGTGAGTCCAGACCCTCTACACACCATTAATGCAAATCAAATACAACAGAGTGCATGCCAAAATCTTCTGTGTGCCTGTCTATCTACTTTGTCTTCTTTTGTTGCTGCAGTCCATTGTGCACCTGAGTCACGAATGTATTATGTGCAAAAAAGTTTTCATATGTCATTTAAACTTTTTTTTATCTAGAAACTAGATCATGTTTTTGATGAGAAGGGCAATTAGGTGTAAAGGATTAGCTCATTTCTGTTTTGTTCTTGTCTGTTTGTTTTCAGTCCTACAAAATGCCAGCAACAAAGAATGTGTGCACTTTGACTCTTCTGTGCAAAATTGCTATTTCATTCACACACATTCAACTAGGGTTGCAATGTTACTAATAGGGTCGGCTCTAACTTTTTTGCTGCCCCAAGCAGCAAAAAAAAGCGCTGCCCCACCCCCCCCACCCCGAGCGCTGCTGGACACCCCCCCCCCCCAGCGCCGCGCCGCCGGAGCCCACCCCCACACCCCCCGCCGAGTGCCGCGCCACCGGAGCGCCGCCCCCCCCCCCCCCCGGCGGAATGCCGCGCTCCTCCCGCCGCCCCTTACCAGGTGCCGCCCCAAGCATGTGCTTGGTTGCCTGGTGCCTGGAGCCGGCCCTGGTTACTAAAACATCCAACTTGTGCATTTAACAGCAGTGTACAAAGTGGAGCAAGAATGTATTATTTATGAGTGAATTGTCAGACTATTTATTGACATAATTATGATGAGGCTCTCTGGACAGTTCATGTTAGAAGATCATGATTGGAAATTAAAGCTATCCCCTTCCTGTGTAACTGAAGCCAAGTCTTGGGGAATTTGAACTTTTGATTGTTAAGCTGCTATCACTGAGAAAACAAAAGGATGTTACCAGGAAGCAGGGGCCGTATATAGCACAGATGTCGTTCTCAAACTATGTATCAGATTTGTAACCCACCAGTGGGGTCATGAAGCATTATTAGTAGGTCATGAGAAGCTCTGTGCTTTTGAGTCTCCTTATCAGAAGGGATTTGGTCTTGTTATAGAAGTTCTGACAGTTCAGCAACATTGCCTTCTTACTGTGCCAGCTGTGAAAGGTCAGTAACAGTCAGCTTTGGCTTCAGACAAAATATTTCCAGCAAGAGTCCTCCTGATGAACTATAGATGTTTTGTCTATCCAGCGAATGATGATAGCTTCATATTATACAGTTTTCCTGTGCTACTGGATATCTCTTTGTTTATATGATTTCTCAGACTCTGGGATTTATCAACTTAGATACAACTGTAAACAAAAACCCACAGGCTTCGGGCCCATCTTTCAATTTTTTTTCTTAGAAATATTAAAATACATAGTTGACTGGTTCACTCATGGAAGTAATGTCATCTTCATACTTTTGAGCTACTGACAAAGGGAGAAAGGAAAAAAATTATTTTCCAGATAATTGTAACTAAAACTGCAAATGATGATAATCAAAATATGGGAAGAAGCCTTTGTTCCCCTAGAGGATGGCTGAATCTGATTGGAGCTTACCCTTACAGAGGATGGTGAGGTGTGACTGGAGTTCCTCAATCAGAGAGGAGCTAATTCCCACAGGTGGTTGGACGTGCCTGGAGCTCTTCCAGGAGAAGGAGCTAACCTCCGTACAGGCTTCTGGTTGGAGCTAGTTACTTTCTTATTTTATTTTAGAATATTTCCACTTCTCGGAGGTGAAAAACAACACTGAGCCTATTCATACATCCACCATGGAAAACTGCAAATACAGGATTGATTGGATCTATCATGTAAGATATTTGTTAGGCAATCTCACCATGGTATAAAGCTCGTGGGGCAATTGTCCATCTCAAAAGATAATGGTGCAAGCACCAAAGCAGTTCAATTAGTGTGTGTCATGCTGCAGCATCGCAAGTGGCTAAAAAGTCCAATTCTCAAGTGACAGTCCTTGCCACAAATAGTACCAGTGTAAGGAGGAGGCCCAGAGGATGAAAGTTGGTACACCACTAGTTCTAGAGGGCTTCTGCACTTTCCTCTTCATTTTCCTGTCTCTCAACCCCGTCTCTTCAGCCACTTTGACTCCCTGGCCCAGCACAGCCAGTTGCTAGCTGTATCTTCCCAGCTTGTGGTGTCGATGTTGAAAGTTTTCAAGTTCCTCTTATAAATGTCCTTGAACCTGAACTTAGGTTGGCCCAGTGGCCTTGGAAAATTTGCAAGTTCTTCACACAGGAGATTCTTTGGAATGTGTACATCATCCATCTAGTGCAGCTGACCAAGCCAATAGAGAGTCTGAGTTTGAAATTTGTGATTAGACTTGGCAATTTTGCTTTCTCAAGTACTTCAGTGTCAGAAACTTTGGTTTTCCACTTGATGTGTAGACTATGGTGAAGAAAGCAAGTGTGGAAAATGTTTAGCTTTCTCTCAAGCCTGCTGTAGGAGGTCCAGATCTCAGCACTATGCAGCAGTGTGCTCAAAACACCCGCCTGGTAGACTTATATCTTGGTGTTCAATGTTAGTTTCCTGTTATCCCACACATGCTTGGTCAGTTGGTCGAATGTGGTAGCTGCCTTTCTGATGTAAAAATTAAGCTCACCATCTAGAGATAAAATATCAGATACTGTTGATCCTAGATAGCAGAACTTGTGCACAACTTCTAGCATAGTGTTAGCTCTTGGAACACCTGGAGCAGCCAACACATCTTGTGCCATAATCATTGTCTTATTTAGCCTGATGGTTAGTCCAATTTTATGACAGACTAGTGCAAAGTTGCTGGAGCTCCTCTGTGTGCGACGAGCATGGCGCCATCAGTGAAAAGAAGTTCTCTTGTCAGCAGATATGTTTGACTTTGCTCGAGTATCTAATAAAAATGACTCTTTAAATTGTGTGGGTCAGTGAAACAGTGTAGCTTTCAGGATCCACGAATGAAGAGCCTCCCCAAAGGCCCCACACACAAGAGCACAAAGGAATGGAGGGAGCTCACAGCGTAACTGCAAAGTGAAAACAACATTGCCAAACAAGATCACACGGTGTTTGAAAACAGAATGTACGGAATTACTGTACAGCCAGAGCGAACAGCATAGTGGGAATGGTGTATCATCTGGGGCAGCTCCTGGCTGAGTTCACTGTACAACCATCATGATGATGACAAAACTCTAGCATAAGCAAAGCCTTTGCAAGTCAAAGTGACACAAATCAACATGTTGCCATTAGCAAATTGACAATGCACTAATAACATAAAGAGCCTGGATATACCACAGAGATGAGAGAATCCAGATACTGATCTTGTTTATGGAAAAGTTCCCCACATAAAGAACAGGAGTACTTGTGGCACCTTAGAGACTAACAAATTTATTAGAGCATAAGCTTTCGTGGGCTACAACCCACTTCTTCGGATGCATAGTACTTATCACTGGACCCTAAAGAGCTGTTGGAAGCTGTTTGTGGATTCTTGCAAATAGACTCTAGTTGACAAACACCAAAGAGGGAACTCTGAGCTTAACTGTTTCTGAGATAAGGATATAATAACATAACAAGAGAATCTATTTGAAGGCACTAGACCAGCTTTGATCTCAGTTACAGTGGTAAATCTAGAGTTATTCCAATTAAATCAAAGGAGTTATTCAGGGTTTACACTGGTATAAATGAGACCAGAATCTGGCTGCTGTGTAGGCCCCATTATTCAGAACAAAAGGGGGATCCCAAATACCTTGCCAAAGTTTCTTGCAGATTTACTAAAATCACAACTGCAGCATGTGCTAGGAAGGGTTCTGACTAGAATGCGTAAGACACTAAAATGCTGACTAGGTTGCATGCTATCGAATATTTTCTATTCATAAAATCTGATAGATAATTTTTGTAATATTTAAAAGTCACTTCAAATTGTTTGTTGCAATGATTTCCTGTCTCCTGATCATCAGAGACATCGTACCTTATCTGCCTATTTCCCCTCCCCTTGTCTGCAGAAAATCTCTCTTTAGATGTAGACTCATTATTCATATCCACCTATCTAGCTTCTTAGTTGGCACTTAAAGAGACAGACAAATCATACACAGTAGTACTCCTCCCCTGTTTGGAAATGGAAGGTGTCCAGCTACATTTCCTCAGTTCATTCAAAAAGCGACAAAGAGTCCCGTGGCACCTTTATAGACTAACAGACGCATTGGAGCATAAGTTTTTGTGGGTGAATACCCACTTCGTCAGATCTGATGAAAGCTTATGCAGGAGCACTGGGGCAGGGAACTGCAGGTGGAAGGGGTGGGGAGGGGCCCCCACAAACCCCTAATCTGCACATTTCAGATACACAGCAAAAGGGGGGGGAACAGAGCCTAATAAAAGAGGTCCTATTTGCCTTTCTAGTCTACAAGCCTCTAACTGTCTCCATTCCTAAAACAGATGTCATACCCAGTGCCACAGCACAATAGGTGCTGTTTTGATTGTATTACACTTTTTTTTTCCTTTTGCTTGCAGAAGCATTTTTTTCTTTAACCCCTTGGCAAATTCTTCAGGGTCAATACTTTAAAATCCTTTTCGGAGAGCAGAAGCTGTAAGATGCCTAAAATTGATCCGAGTAGTTGCAGGCAGAGCTGACTCAAGCAATTCAGCTGTATCCATGATGTTACCTGAAACAGCTCAGATACGCTTGACTAGTTAGGCATCCTGGGCTGAATTTTGCTCTCAGTTGCCCAAATGACAATCCAGATTAATTCTATTGGCTACAGTGGAGTTACTCTGGGTTTACACTGGTGTAACTGAGAGCAGAATTTAGCTCCTGCTTTTCTGTACATTTTCTCCATCTGCTGAGGGCTGCACTGCATCACAGGCAGTGATGTGACATCCAAGGGGATTTGCAAATTACAGAAATGTAATCTTATTTGTATTTGCTTTCATACAGCTCAGATATTTCTACCCACTTTTTTTGTTTTTGTTTGGCTTTTTTTTTTTTTTTTTTTTTTTTAAGTAAAAGTTAGTGGAGACAGTTGAAAAATTATAGGTAGACTAATTCTCCTGGTAAGCAGAGCACCTGTGCTAACTTATCAGTGTTAATAGCTGAACTTTTGTAAGAGGATATTGAGGTACTTTTGCATATTTGAATAAGAAACTGTCACAAGAAAAGATGTAATAAAAAGGTGACAAAACTATCTGGTAGTACAGTTTCACATTGCTCCAGGTTAGCATTTGCTAGCAAGAGCAGCTCTCTAGAGAGAGAATGTTGGGGGCTTTGCCTGAAAAAAATCACTCCTTGTTTTCACCTATGACAACTTATAAACGGGCACACATGTTTGTGCACACACACACACACACACACACACACACTTCTGAACCAAAACTGTGAAAGCTGTTCCTCTTAGAAATATGTTGCTTTCCATTGGCAGGAATGATTTTTCACTAGCTTTTACTGAACCTGCTAATTTCTTTCCACACAGTACTGCTGGAAAGTATATTATTGTGCCAGTTTGTTTGCTGGCATAAATGGGCTCAGTTCCATTGACTTTAGTAGAATTTTCCACTTTTATAAAAGCAGAGAATTTGACCCGCGATTATAAAATTTCTAACATTTTTACTAGTGTATTTTATATTATGATTTTTTTCTGACATTTTAGTCACAGTTTCGGGATAGAAAAGGCAGACAAATGGTGTTTTCCGGAAAACTAAATTTATTTATTAACTGAGTGGCTGAACACTTAAAGCCACTGCACCAAAGTCTGATCTCAATTACTGATGTAATTTTGAAGTAGTTCCATTGAAGAGAGTGGAGTTACCCCAGATTTACACTGATATACCTGAGATCCGAATTTGGCTCACTATATCTAGATTCCCTTCAGCATCTAGGCTTAGTTTCACCTGAGTGATTCATCTCTATCTTGCAACTACTCCACTGGCTTTTTGAGAACCTTTTTGTTGAGAAGGTGCAATTTTAGTTTCTTCGTTTAAAAGATCCAATTATGCACATTAATTTTAAAAGCTTTTATCTTTAATCTTCAGGGAGACAGGTTATTGCATGAAGCCTGGTACAGACTTAAAACAAGAGATCTGCTGCTTTGAAGTGTATCCCAAAGTAACAGCCACCTCTGATTCTTTTAGTGTGTCTGACAGGCTGACTTCTGAGATTTGACCTGTAGGATGAATGGGACAAGTTCTGAGATACTGCCAGTTCTAGGCAAGGGATCAGTCTTCCTTGAAAACAGTCATGATCCCTGACAGTAAATATAGTGAACAGGAGATGTTGAGATGGGCTGTGGAAGGGAGACAGACACTTAACCCCTTTCAACATATGGTAGGATTCCTGAGACCAGCAGTCACAAGTTGGCAATCAGCAGGCTATTTAGGAGTTTGTATTTCAGAGAGTTTCATTCTGAAGGCATTTTCCCAGGGATTATAGGGAAGAGGAAACTAGCTCAGAACAGGGTGGATATTAACCAAGAGAAAACAAGCTGTTAGTTTACCCATACTTGGGCTTTAGAAAGTATCTGTCACAGGCTGGAGTAAATATCTCACTGCGTTTACAAAGAACATACTGCCTCCTGCAATCAGCAGGGTGAATTAACCTACAGGTTCATTCTGACACAGCCAAAATGTTCTCGTGCTGTCTGGAGGTCAGAAATGCTTTGGCTGAGGATGAGATACCTACACGCTGACTTAGAAACATACAAGCTCCTATTTGCTTGGAACCGAGATTAGACTGGAGAGGACACCCCAGGCACCAGGCTTGAAGAAAACTGACTTTTGATTGGATTGCTCCAGAGACCTATTGCTCACTTTGAACTGTAACTGTTTAAACCTCTGTACTGAGGGCATCTTCAACCTTTCCCTTTCCCTGCCAGCCCTAGTAAAATACCCTTCCAGCCATGTGTCCGAGTGGTTACTGGGATCCACCAGGGCTAGCACCTACCAGGCTAGCTGCTGAAGTGACTACACGGAGCTTGCCTCCAAGTCATGGTACACCTGGCACGCTAGTGGTACCCCAGGGTTTGGTATACTGAGCAGCCCTAATAAGTACATTTGAAAATAACATGTGTTCTAAGTATCTATGAAAAGCATGCACTGAATTCTCCCTGATTCAGTGATCACAGTGGTCATAAAAAGGGCTTGAGGCCTCTCACGTGACATTTAGTATCACCATAGCTCTCTTGCCAGGAAACTATTAATCATAAATCAAAGGCTGGTAAAGTGTCTCACTCAGGCCAAATCACTCCCATCATCCCTGTCCAGTTCTCTAAAAATCTAAACCACAAAGCATCCAGGCTGTACCCTCAGCTCAGCTGTTCAAGATGTCTATCTGCAGCAGTTCACTGAAGGCCTAATGCACTAAGCTGTCCACGAATACAAATGTGATGTTAACTAACATACCAGCAAGCGAGGGTACTTAGGGAGATTTGCAGCAATATGTGGTGCCAATATTCTAACTAGCTGGTGATGGGCCAGGTGCTAAGGGTGTGTGAGCTTATAGAAGGGAGAAAGGAGAAACTAGGGAGATTAGTCATTGGCTAGCCCATGTTAAAAAAAATCTTTCCTTATAACCACAATCAATGAGGGAAACAGCGGCACTTGGCAAACACATTCCTGTTAAAAGCGCTCTGCTGGCAAAACTCTTGTTCCTGGGAAACACACTGCGCCTGATCAGGGCCAGCCCTAGACCAAATGACACCCCAGGCGAGGAGCATCTTCGGTGCCCCTTCCCCCTCCATTTGCTAAACTTTTGAATACCTTCTTTTGTATTGCATTTGTAGCCCATTTCACAACTTTGGTGCACGATTTGCATGCATGATTTATCCAGGTTATATAAGACTGACTGGCAATGTCCCACCCATTATATCCTGCGAGGGCATGGCTGGCAACATTCTAGGAGGTTCGAGGAAAATGTAGTTCTTAGAAAGTCTGGAGGGTTCTCCGAGATTCTACAAAGATCCAGAACATTCTAGGAGGTTAGTGAAAAATGAATCCACATATGGAAGACCTAAAACATTTTACTTCAAACATTCTATTTTCCCTTTTATCGCTAACAACAAAAACAGCACCCTGAGCCCAGTGCCCCCCAAGCTTGGGTTGCCTGCTCCTAAATCCAGCCTCGGGCCTGAGTCTCCTTTCCCTGCAGTATTAGTCAGGAGTCACTCCACTGAAGTCAGTGGAATTTTTCTGAAGTCAGTGGAGTTACACTGATTTTTTTTTTTTTTTTTTTTTTTTGTACTGGCTCTAGTGAGAGAGGACAGTTGGGCCTATAGCATATCATAGCACTTCAGAGAGAATGGCTCCAACAGAAGCAGTAATAATCACAAAGCTCCTTTCAATGTATTATTTATTACTATGATTATTCATTATTTTATATACAGTAATGCCTGGAGGCCTCAATCAGAATCAGAACCCCATTGTGCAAAGGACATTTCTTGTCCCAATGACAGTACAATCAAAGAATATTTTGTAGCAATATTTGAACAAGGGGCTCCCAGAACAGGAGTCCCTCCTGCTGATACCACTGGCTAGTCTACACCGGAGTATGGCATATAAACTTTGCTACTGGTGGCTGCAGGCAGGGTGGAATGGAGGCTATATGGAAGTCTATGATATGTACCCATCCTTTATTTTTGGAGGTTACAGTAAGCCCACTCCTAGGAACCCCAGCATATGCTTGGGAAGGAGGGGGAGCTTTAAATGACAGATTCTAATTCTCCTGTTTATTGCTGTTGCCTTGATATACATCCCCATTGGATCCCTGACAAAGCCAACCATTTAAGCATGTCTAATCTTCTGCTTCAGTTGACTGAAGACTACCGGCTGCTGTACTGCTCACACTGTTTGACAGGCAGATGATGACATCGCTCTTCCAAATGGTTTTTGTATAGAGTATATGACTCCCTTAGACAGATTTTCCAGTGGACTGTGGCCCTGCAAGGTTCCCAGGTAGTGTATAAGAGGTACAGTAACGCCACTGGCTTGGTTGCCAGCATAGCCCTAGCTGCAGATAGATGCAGTAGGCTCTGAATGGACCCCGAGTATTTATGTACCATTCGTAAAGGCCACATTTCTGAAGATGTTTATAATAATAACATTTTCACTCATAGTCCGAGATCTCTAATCAAATTATAACTAAACATATTCTAACAAACCTGTGGCCACCTAAGATTTCATAGTTGTCAATATACTGCATCGTCCCTTCCCTCCCTCCCCCCCCCCACCCCGCCCAGCTGTTTGGAATTTCACAATAACAAGAGAGGATACAGATCCCCTTGCTCCAAAATCATAGGCTTGAGTTAAAGGAGAATCTCTTTTAGCTTTACCAGTATAGGGCATATGACACTGCAGTTTTAATTCCATCCAGCAGAAGGCAGTGGTGTACACACACACACACACACACACACACACACACACACACACACACACACACACACACACACACACACACACACACACACACACACACACACACACACACACACACACACACACACACACACACACTAGCTACTTCATTGCTATACATAGAAACACTTAGCAAACTGTAACTGGGATCCAAGCTGTCTAACACGGGAAGGTAGGCAACAACATTCTGCACATACTGGCATGTGAGAGTCAGGCCCCAGGTGTTGATGTCCACAGCAAAGAAGATAGAGTGGAAAGGAGGAAGCATGTGAAGGATACAAAGCTCCAGACATGGAAGACAATATCCAGCAAAGCGTGAACTGAGTTTCTTCTTAACTTTTTTGGGCTGAGATAGCCTGGGCTTCAGCCAGATGGGAGCTCTCATTTTCTTGTTTTGCTGTGGGAGTGACGCCGTAGATGAGCTAATCAGCATTTTAACATTGCTTCCATTCTCAGGGTTGAGGGTTTTTTTTTTTTTTTTTTTTTCCTCCCAATCATGCCCAAACCATTTAAACACTCAAACAAACTTCAGCACAGTGTGCTAGGAAGTGGTTTGAATACTCTGAAGATCAAAGGGAGATGCTGCCCAGTGTTTGATGTAGACTTGTTTTTAACTCAAGGTTAAAGTAACAGTGAAAGCAATTATGTACCAAATAGTCCCCATTGAGAATAGAACTGGGGAGGCAGGAAAACATTCCCCCCCATCACCCCCATAAAAATTATGGACATATGCTTCTCCCTATTGTTATTCCTTTTTGCTGATGTGATGTCGAGGAGATTTTATACAGTGGTGCAAAATTTAAATCTCTTGCAGGAGAAAGGAGTGCCGCAATCCCGGAGGGACTCTAATGTTCAAAACAAAATATAACAATGGAGTTAATTAGCATTGCATGGTTCACAAAATCCCCTCGAGGGGAGCCTTCTCAGTTCTAAATCATCACTTGTCTTTGAGATGGAAAAGTGCCCACTGAGCAGACCCCCTTCCTCAAACTTTTAATAGCTATTACCACAGGTTTTCATCATTCTCTCTGGCTTTGAAAAAGGTAACAGCTGAGCCAGGGCTATTCAGCTGCATTAACCAGCTGCATGTTAATACTCTCCATCTCCCCCCTCCCTCTACCCACAGCACACACACTTTTTTTCTATACACAATTAACCCTTTACTGTCGCGCCTTCTACTACCACTGCACTCCACAGATACTTGACGTGATAACTTTCCCACGGCTTGCGTAGTTCTTCATGCCAGTGGAGTTACTGAACCTGAAAAACTGAGAGAGAAAGGCCCCTAGAATTATTATTTAAATTACACTAGCACCTGGAACCCGAACCATGAGCAGGGCCTCATTGTGCTGGGTACTGGACAGACACATAGTAAGAGACAGACCCTGTCTCAAAGAGAAAATGATCTAAATACACAAGACACAGAGAGGTTTTGGGGGTAGTAGGAAGATGGTGTTGAAGTGACCTGCCCAAGAACACACAATAGGTCAATGGCAGATCCAGGAAAAAAATACAGGTCTCATGATTCCCAGTCCAGTGCCCTAGCCACAGGACCATGCATAATCTCCAGTGTCAGGAGGATGTCCTCTATTTCTCTCACTCTGTGTAAGAGATGGCCTCAATCCTTCTCAGGCCTGGCCTACACTATAGGGTTAGGTTGATGCAAACTGCCTTGCGTTGACCTAGCTGTGGAAACGTCTTCACTTACATTTGGCTCCCACCGAAAGGAGTGTCTCTCTATGCCGATTTAGGAACCCCGCCTCCCCGAGCGGCGTAGAGTCACTGGCAATGTAATTAGGTCAATGCAGTGTCAGTGTAGACACTGTAGACATGGTGCATTGCTTACATTGACTGTTACTGGCTTTCAGGAGCCGTCCCACAATGCCCCACACTGACAATATAATGGATACAAGGCTGTGCACCGCCGACACAAGGAGCCAAGCATGCACACACTTGAGCAATTTAATAACTGACGTAAGTTAGGTTGACATAATTTTGTAGTGTAGACATGGCCCAAGTCCCTCCCTTAGCCCTTTTCTGGGGATTTCCACCAGTGCAGCTGCAGTAGTGCAAAGGCATAATATAGACAGGCAAAGCCACTCTGAGGGCTGGTCTACACTGAAAAGTTAGGTCAACCCAGCTACATCAGGGTGTGTGAGAAATCCTCACTCCTGAGCAATGTAGTTAAGCCCACCTAACCTCTGCTGTAAACGACTGATGGCAGAATTCTTCCGTCAACCTAGCTACCACCTTTCAGGGAGGTGGATTAACTACAGCGACAGGAGTAGTAGTTGCTGTACTGAGTGTCTATACCTCTTCTTAGCATATGCGCAACATGTCTCAGGTGGCATGTGACCAGGATTCATCACCCAACTTGGTCTGCTGGTTGGATCATTAGCTTCCCCAGCTCGTGTTGGGTATTGACAGGGAATGCAACATGAACACTCATCCATGCCTCCCAGTGTCTACACTGAAGCGCTACAGTAGCATTTGAAGTGTAGATATACCCCAAGGTGTGATTTGCATTGGTGCATCTCAGCCCAGTTCCAAACGGGGATAAAATGCACCAGTTCAAATCTAATTTTCTATTGGCTTTGCCATTCTACATGGTGCAGCCATCGGGTGGCTGATTCCTCACCCACATTCTAAGGTCATGCAGACACAAATCATAAAATAGTTCTAAACCAAACAGATCATACAACTGATCCATCGTGGTGGTGGCTCCCCCTCTTCACCCCATATGTGGAGGTAATCCTCTGTCTTCACCTCCATATATGTTACTCACTTGTGCTTTTGAACCTCCCGAAATCTCTTCTTTAAAGCCTCAGCAGTCCTTGTCTTGGTCTGTACGTTGTTTCTCCTCCAGCTCAGTCTCCTGGTCAGCAAGCCTCTTTTCTTTCCACTACCAGCTTCCTTTCCTCCAGCTGGTGCTCCTGCTTCTCCCTTTCAGACTGTAGTTTTTCCCTGTGTAGCTGCAGCTTCTGACACTCCAAGGGCAGATTCGGATCGGGATGAAGCCTAGACTGCTCCTGAACTGGGCCATTCCTCCATGCCCTCACCTGGTACTGGTTCCTGGTTCTTTTCCTGGCCAGCCAGCTGTGACTCATTTAGCTATTTAGGATCTAGCTCCCCTTCTTCACTAACCAATGTTTAGAGAGGTTTTCATAACTCATTTTCCTGATCTCTTTTTCCTGAAAAAAACAAATCACTTTTCCTCCAGCTTTTTCCTATGATAATTGATTTTACTGCCGTTGTCACAGTTCAGGGCAACTGCACCTATATTTCCTGTCAATAATCCAGCCAGGGCACCCATGCTCAACCTTTTGGCTTCCCAGCTATTGCCTCCCTTGGACATCTCACTCCCTTCTGATGGGGGTATTTCCAGGTTCCACAGTCCCCTGGCTATACTGTGTTAACCCCGGCAGAGAGAGAGAGGCTGCCCAAGCAGAACCTGCTTGTGTTATCTTCACAGTTGGTTAATACTGTAACTGACCACAGTTGTAGTTACCACACAGCTCTGTTCACACAAGCCTATTTTATTCTTAAAATAAAAGCACTACAAAGAAAACATCAAAAACAATAAAAGAACCTACAAGGCTGCTAATAAGCTGATCCGAGATCACATTCATAGATTCTAGGACTGGAAGGGACCTCGAGAGGTCATCGAGTCCAGTCCCCTGCCCGCATGGCAGGACCAAATACTGTCTAGACCATCCCGATAGACATTTATCTAACCTACTCTTAAATATCTCCAGAGATGGAGATTCCACAACCTCCCTAGGCAATTTATTCCAGTGTTTAACCACCCTGACAGTTAGGAACTTTTTCCTAATGTCCAACCTAGACCTCCCTTGCTGCAGTTTAAGCCCATTGCTTCTTGTTCTATCCTTAGAACATCAACCCTAACAAAGGCTCTGGCTGGAGTAGTCCTTCCAAACCCCACCCAAGGCATTTCCTTGTGGCTTCAAGTTCATCACAGCTTCAGCTTATAACAAGCACACTCATAACATGTTTAGTCCACCCTTTACACCAGTGGTGGGCAACTTGCAGGCCGCACACGGCCTGTCAAGGTAATCCGCTGGTGGGCTGTGAGACAGTTTGTTTACATTGACCATTCGCAGGCACAGCCGCGTGCAGCGCCCAGTAGCCGCGGTTTGCCGTTCCCGCCAATGGGAGCTGCGGGAAGCGGCGCAGATTGCCCTCCACGGCTTTACACCATTTCCCCCCCAGAGTGTAGCTTCAAAAGGCTGGATTATTTGCATTCCCCACACCCCCCAGGTAGTTCCTAGGAAATCCACTTCACATGCATTGTTCCAAAAAGACTTTGCCATTCCTAATACCTTCCATAGATTGTGTTAGTCAGTATCCTAGAGAAGGTATTTACATACAAGTCCACAGTAATACAGCTACAACTGCATTTTTAATACAATGGACCCCCCCATATTAAACCGAATTCAGTAAGGAAAATTCACTGTCACCAAGAGAGCAATGGAAAGGCGAATGTGCAAGATATCGCTCCGTGATCACATACCAAATGAGGAGATCAGGAGGCGCACAGAGGTGACCGATGTAGTGCAGGTGATGTACGTCGCAAAGCAGAGATGGGCGGGTCATGTAGTCCGCAGGCAAGACAATAGGTGACAACCCACATCAGTGACTGGATCCCCAGAGACCACAAGCGACCACTGGGCAGACCGAAAACATGCTGGGCTGATCCCATGACAAAACACTTTGGCCAGAAATGGAAAGAACGTGTTCGCAGCAAAACAGAATGGTGTGGTGTCGACTTGTGTTTGTGGGGGGATGGACGAGGACAAGCCGGACAAAGGTGACAATAAGATTTAACTTAATTCAATAAAGTTCATTCAGGATACTGCAGGAAATTGTCAGTCTGTCACAACTTTGCGAACAGGGGCTGCTAACAGGGAGCTTTGCGAACAGGGGCTGTCAGCTTTGCGAACAGGGGCTGCTAACAGGGAGTTTCGCAAGGGAGTTCTCCAGGTGAAGGAGGAGCTAATACAGCATCTGTGGGGTAAGTGACTGTCTGTAGTGTGTGTTTGTTTGTGTTTGGGGGTTACTTGCTGTGTGCTGAGCTTGTGTTTGTTTGTTTGGTTGTTTGAGGGACCGTGTGCTCTGGCTGGCAGTTGGAGGCAGGTTTGAAAGCTCGAAGCCTCTGGTAATTGGCTGAGCCTTACTCAGTGGGCGGGGCATTCACTCAGGCCAGGGCTTTATAAAGCCGCGCACAAGCGACCAGGGGCTGCTAACAGGGAGTTTCGCAAGGGAGTTTAGAAGGGGAGTGGGAGTCCCTCGCCAGCCGTAACCCCATCCCCGTGTCCCCCCCCTAAAACCTATAAACCAAACCACATTCCAAAACTTCCTTCTGTAAACCACCCTTTCACTAACTAGGATACAATGCAGGCAGAAGCCCAGCAGCAGAGTGGGGGCTATCCAGTTTATTGCACCGACTGTTGCATGTATGATTACCTGCCCTGTGGGCGGGTGGCGTATGTGTGCAGTCGGTGCAAGGAGCTCCTGGCCCTCAGAGACCATGTACGGACTTTGGAGGCCAGGGTGGCGGAACTGGAGGAGCTGAGAGAGGCAGAGAGGTATGTTGATGAGGCTTTCCGGGACACTGTAGAATTGTCCCACCTCCGCTTAGACAGCACCTGTGCTGTTAAGGAGGAAGAAGGGCCCAGGGAAGTAGAGCAGTCAATGGGAGCAGAGGGAAACTTTCCCGTAGTTGGGACCCTCCTTCCAGATGGTTCTGGGGTTGCCTCTCGCACTGAGGTTGCCTCTCCGGGGGAGGGAACTCCAGTTTCTAGGAAAAGGCAGGTGTTAGTAATGGGAGATTCGATTATTAGAAATGTAGATAGCTGGGTCTGTGATGACCGGGAGAACCGTATGGTGACTTGCCTGCCTGGTGCGAAGGTTGCGGATCTCTCGAGGCATCTAGATAGACTTATGTGTAGTGCTGGGGAGGAGCCGGTGGTCGTGGTACATGTAGGTACCAATGACATAGGGAAGGGTAGGAGAGATGTCCTGGAAGCCAAATTTAGGCTGCTAGGGAAGAGACTGAAATCCAGGACCTCTATGGTGGCATTTTCAGAAATGCTCCCAGTTCCACGCGCAGGGCCAGGTAGGCAGGCAGAGCTTCAGCGTCTCAATGCGTGGATGAGACGATGGTGTAGAGAGGAGGGGTTCACGTTCATTAGGAACTGGGGAAACTTCTGGGATGGGAGGAGCCTATACAGGAGAGATGGGCTCCACCTAAACCAAAGTGGAACCAGACTGCTGGCACTAAACATTAAAAAGGTTGTAGAGCAGTTTTTAAACTAGGAGATGGGGGAAAGCCGACTGCTGCAGAGGAGCGTGTGGATCGGACACAGACTTCCCTTAGGGGAGAGTCTGATGATAGAGAATCTCCAGGTTATAGTCAGGAGCAGAGGACTGAAAAGTATAATGTAAGGGCCGGATCAGATGATAAACAGCCACATAAAAAAGAATCTGGCACATCAGAAAAAGACAGGCTAATAAACAGGGACAAGTTTTTAAAGTGCTTGTACACAAATGCCAGAAGTCTAAATAATAAGATGGGTGAACTAGAGTGCCTTGTGATAAAGGAGGATATAGATATAATAGGCATCACAGAAACCTGGTGGACTGAGAGCAATCAATGGGACACAATCATTCCGGGGTACAAAATATATCGGAAGGACAGAACAGGCCATGCAGGGGGAGGAGTGGCACTATATGTTAAAGAAAGTGTAGATTCAAATGAAGTAAAAATCTTAAGCGAATCCACAGGTTCCATAGAGTCTCTATGGATAGAAATTTCATGCTCTAGTAAAAATATAACATTAGGGATCTATTATCGACCACCTGACCAGGACAGTAATAGTGATGATGAAATGCTAAGGGAAATTAGAGAGGCTATCAAAATTAAGAACCCAATAATAGTGGGGGATTTCAATTATCCCCATATTGACTGGGAACATTTCACTTCAGGACGAAATGCAGAGATAAAATTTCTCGATACTTTAAATGACTGCTTCATGGAGCCGCTGGTACGGGAACCCACAAGGGGAGAGGTGACTCTAGATTTAATCCTGAGTGGAGCGCAGGAGTTGGTCCAAGAGGTAACTATAGCGGGACCGCTTGGAAATAGTGACCATAATACAATAGCATTCAACATCCCTGTGGTGGGAAGAACACCTCAACTGTCCAACACTGTGGCCTTTAATTTCAAAAGGGGGAACTATACAAAAATGAGGGGGTTAGTTAGACAAAAGTTAAAAGGTTCAGTGACTAAAGTGAAATCCCTGCAAGTTGCGTGGGCCCTTTTTAAAGACACCATAATAGAGGCTCAACTTCAATGTATACCCCAAATTAAGAAAAACAGTAAAAGAACTAAAAAAGAGCCACCGTGGCTTAACAACCATGTAAAAGAAGCAGTGAGAGATAAAAAGACTTCCTTTAAAAAGTGGAAGTCAAATCCTAGTGAGGCAAATAGAAAGGAGCACAAACACTGCCAACTTAAGTGCAAGAGTGTAATAAGAAAAGCCAAAGAGGAGTTTGAAGAACGGCTAGCCAAAAACTCCAAAGGTAATAACAAAATGTTTTTTAAGTACATCAGAAGCAGGAAGCCTGCTAAACAACCAGTGGGGCCCCTTGACGATGAAAATACAAAAGGAGCGCTTAAAGATGATAAAGTCATTGCGGAGAAACTAAATGGATTCTTTGCTTCAGTCTTCACGGCTGAGGATGTTAGGGAGATTCCCAAACCTGAGCTGGCTTTTGTAGGTGACAAATCTGAGGAACTGTCACAGATTGAAGTATCACTAGAGGAGGTTTTGGAATTAATTGATAAACTCAACATTAACAAGTCACCGGGACCAGATGGCATTCACCCAAGAGTTCTGAAAGAACTCAAATGTGAAGTTGCGGAACTATTAACTAAGGTTTGTAACCTGTCCTTTAAATCGGCTTTGGTACCCAATGACTGGAAGTTAGCTAATGTAACGCCAATATTTAAAAAGGGCTCTAGGGGTGATCCCGGCAATTACAGACCGGTAAGTCTAACGTCGGTACCGGGCAAATTAGTTGAAACAATAGTAAAGAACAAAATTGTCAGACACATAGAAAAACATAAACTCTTGAGCAATAGTCAACATGGTTTCTGTAAAGGGAAATCGTGTCTTACTAATCTATTAGAGTTCTTTGAAGGGGTCAACAAACATGTGGACAAGGGGGATCCGGTGGACATAGTGTACTTAGATTTCCAGAAAGCCTTTGACAAGGTCCCTCACCAAAGGCTCTTACGTAAATTAAGCTGTCATGGGATAAAAGGGAAGGTCCTTTCATGGATTGAGAACTGGTTAAAGGACAGGGAACAAAGGGTAGGAATTAATGGTAAATTCTCAGAATGGAGAGGGGTAACTAGTGATGTTCCCCAAGGGTCAGTCCTAGGACCTATCCTATTCAATTTATTCATAAATGATCTGGAGAAAGGGGTAAACAGTGAGGTGGCAAAGTTTGCAGATGATACTAAACTACTCAAGATAGTTAAGACCAAAGCAGATTGTGAAGAACTTCAAAAAGATCTCACAAAACTAAGTGATTGGGCAGCAAAATGGCAAATGAAATTTAATGTGGATAAATGTAAAGTAATGCACATTGGAAAAAATAACCCCAACTATACATACAACATGATGGGGGCTAATTTAGCTACAACGAGTCAGGAAAAAGATCTTGGCGTCATCGTGGATAGTTCTCTAAAGATGTCCACGCAGTGTGCAGAGGCGGTCAAAAAAGCAAACAGGATGTTAGGAATCATTAAAAAGGGGATAGAGAATAAGACTGAGAATATATTATTGCCCTTATATAAATCCATGGTTCGCCCACATCTCGAATACTGTGTACAGATGTGGTCTCCTCACCTCAAAAAAGATATTCTAGCACTAGAAAAGGTTCAGAAAAGAGCAACTAAAATGATTAAGGGTTTAGAGAGGGTCCCATATGAGGAAAGATTAAAGAGGCTAGGACTCTTCAGTTTGGAAAAGAGAAGACTAAGGGGGGACATGATAGAGGTATATAAAATCATGAGTGATGTTGAGAAAGTGGATAAGGAAAAGTTATTTACTTATTCCCATAATACAAGAACTAGGGGTCACCAAAAGAAATTAATAGGCAGCAGGTTTAAAACAAATAAAAGGAAGTTCTTCTTCACGCAGCGCACAGTCAACTTGTGGAACTCCTTACCTGAGGAGGTTGTGAAGGCTAGGACTATAACAATGTTTAAAAGGGGACTGGATAAATTCATGGTGGCTAAGTCCATAAATGGCTATTAGCCAGGATGGGTAAGAATGGTGTCCCTAGCCTCTGTTCGTCAGAGGATGGAGATGGATGGCAGGAGAGAGATCACTTGATCATTGCCTGTTAGGTTCACTCCCTCTGGGGCACCTGGCATTGGCCACTGTCGGTAGACAGATACTGGGCTAGATGGACCTTTGGTCTGACCCAGTACGGCCTTTCTTATGTTCTTATGTTCTTTAACTGTGATGAACTGGGGGATCTGTTTGTGCAACTTATGAATCCTGGTTGATATTGTGAAGTTGTATCATGAAATTATAGTGTCATGGAAAGCCCATATGTATGTGGGTCCATCATTGCTGACGGGACATGCAACAGGTACATTCCAGGCTGAGGACAATGAGAAGGTACTTAACTTTTAATGACTACTGTGTGTTGACAACACTAGTTATGGGTGTGACGGGTTGGATCACAGAAACCCCCTTGGGAGCCGCCACCCAATGTGCAAAGACTACCCCTGCTTCTGTTTTCCCTGCCAGCTCAGGATTCCAGCACCCTGTCTTGCTGAGCCAGACACTCCAGTCTGCTCTAACAAAGACTCAGGGTCTGAATTACTAGTCCCAAAGCTGCAAGTTTACCCGAAACCAGCTCACAGGAGTGTGCTTGTCTTTAGCACTCAGATGCCCAACTCCCAATGGGGTCTAAACCCAGATAAATCCGTTTTACCCTGCATAAAGTTTATGCAGGGCAAACTCATAAATTGTTCGTCCTCTATAACACTGATAGAGATATGCACAGTTGTTTGCTCCCCCAGGTATTAATACATACTCTGAGTAAATTACTAAATAAAAAGTGATTTTATTAAATACAGACAGTAGGATTTAAGTGGTTCAAAGTAGTAACAGACAGAACAAAGTAAGTCACAAGCAAAATAAAATAAAATGCGCAAATCTATGCCTAATCAAACTAAATACAGATAATCTCACCCTCAGAGATGCTTCAGTAAGTTTTTCTCAGACTGGACACCTTCCAGGCCTGGGCACAATTCTTTCCCCTGGTACAGCTCTTGTTGCAGCTCACGTGATAGCTAGGGGTTTTTTCATGATGGCTCCTCTCCCTCTCTGTTCTCTTCCACCCCTTTATATATCTTTTGCATAAGGCGGGAACCCTTTGTCCCTCTGGGTTTCCACCCCCTCCCCTCACTGGAAAAGCACCAGGTTAAAGATGGATTCCAGTTCAGGTGACATGATCACATGTCACTGCAAGACTTCATTACTCACTTGCCAGCACACACATATACAGGGAGACTCACAGGTAAACAGCCATCTGCAGACAATGGGAGTCATTAAGATTCCAAACCATCATTAATGGCCCACACTTTACATAATTACAATAGGCCCTCAGAGTTACATTTTATATTTTTAGTTTTAGATACAAGAGTGATACATTTCTACAAATAGGATGATCACACTCAGTAGATTATGAGCTTTGTAATGATACCTTACAAGAGACCTTTTGCACAAAGCATATCCCATTTGCATTATAGTCACTTATTATTAAATTTTTTATAAAACTATCCCAGTTACATTATATTCACTTATTATCATGTTTTTATAAAACCATGTAGACTGCACAACGTCACAATGGGGAAGATTAATATATCCAAAGGGGAAAGATATTTTCACCTTCTGTCAGAAGAGAGGGGCACAGGGGAGAGTAGTGGAAAGAAAGTTAGTAAAACTTAGTAAAAAGGAAGTCAGCTGCTGAAAGGGAGGCATATAAATGAGGAGACCCACATAGGAAGAGGAGGCTTTTGTCACAAACTGGGATGTGGGTGGTCATGCCTAGTGGTTGGAGCAGGTGTTAAGAGCTAGGTTTTGGAGCCGAGGAAAGAGCCGGAGTCAACCAGAGAAGGGGTTGTAACCAGAGAAGCGATTGGAGCTGGAGGGTGTGTGTGTGTGTGTGTGTGTGTGTGTGTGTGTGTGTGTGTGTGTGTGTGTGTCAGTGTCAACCAGAGATCAGTTGTGACTCAGCTGTGCTCATAGGCTGCCCAGAGACCAGGCAGGTGCAACTGCATGTCTTCATTCCTGACAGCATTGGGCAGGAGATAGGAAGCTCATAGACCCTGGGAAAGAAGACTCCGCGAGAGAGAAGCCACCCAGCATGTAGCAGCCTGCATGTGGCAGGAGAAGCCCTGCCTTCCTGTCACTACTCGTCTGTAAGGCTCCCCAGGGAAGGGTGATCTAGTAAGGGCCTTTGTGGGTGGCCAGCAGGGCGTGCCCAACTAGATCTGTGACACTCACAATAGGCAAAATCCCTGTCACATCTAGTATCCCACCACTGCCAACTGTTACAGTCCAGGGAGTGAGCTACACCTTTGGCCTCTCTCTCTGTTTCTCTCTTGGAAGCCTTTCCAAGTGACAGGCCTACACCTGCACTTCTCTCACAGTAGAATCCCACGATTTACCCCACTTTAGACTGGATCACCAGCTTCAGGATCAACTGGGTTTGGTCCCTGCTATAGACATCTGCTAGGAGCTTGTGACCAGTATGAAACTGAAGTGACAGAGAACAGCTTCAAAATGAAGTATGATTTATTTATCCATAGGGGACATGACAAGCATAGAGAAAAGGGTTAAAATAACAAAAGCCTAAATGCCTATCGTCTTACCTAGCCTTAGCATTTGCCTCATACAAGTAGACAGGCCTGACTTAGCCTTGGTACTCTCTCCATCCCTTCCCCCATTCTCTTGAAGACCCAAGGTGCAGCCTGCTTTCCTACAGATCTCATAGACTCATAGACTTTAAGGTCAGAAGGGACCATTATGATCTTCTAGTCTGCTCTCCTGCACAGCGCAGGCTACAGAATCTCTCCCACCCACTCCTGTAACAAATCCCTAACCTATGTCTGAGTTATTGAAGTCCTCAACTTGTGGTTTAAAGACTTCAAGGTGCAGAGAATCCTCCAGCAAGTGACTCGTGCCCCATGCTGCAGAGGAAGGCGAAAACCCCCCAGGGCCTGTGCCAATCTGCCCTGGAGGAAAATTCCTTCCCAACCCCAAATATGGCGATCAGTTAAACCCTGAGCATGTGAGCAAGATTCACCAGCCAGACACCCAGGAAAGAATTCTCTGTAGTAACTCAGATCCCACCCCATCTAACATCACATCACAGGCCATTGGGCATATTTACCGTTAATAGTCAAAGATCAATTAATTGCCAAAATTAGGCTATCCCATCATACCATCCCTTCCATAAACTTATCAAGCTTAGTCTTGAAGCCAGATATGTCTTTTGCCTCCACTGCTTCCCTTGGAAAGCTATTCCAGAACTTCACTCCTCTGATGGTTAGAAACCTTCATCTAATTTCAAGTCTAAACTTCCTGATGGCCAGTTTATATCCATTTGTTCTTGTGTCCACATTGGTACTGAGTTTAAATAATTCCTCTCCCTCCCTGGTATTTATTCCTCTGATATATTTATAGAGAGCAATCATATCTCCCCTCAGCCTTCTTTTGGTTAGGCTAAACAAGCCAAGCTCTTTGAGTCTCCTTTCATAAGACAGGTTTTCCATTCCTCGGATCATCCTAGTAGCCCTTCTCTGTACCTGTTCCAGTTTGAATTCATCCTTCTTAAACATAGGAGACCAGAACTGCACACAATATTCCAGATGAGGTCTCACCAGTGCCTTGTATAATGGTACTAACACCTCCTTATCTCTACTGGAAATACCTCGCCTGATGCATCCCAAGACCGCATTAGCTTTTTTCACAGCCATATCCCATTGGCGGCTCATAGTCATCCTGTGATCAACCAATAATCCGAGGTCCTTCTCCTCCTCTGTTACTTTCAAGTGATGCGTCCCCAGCTTATAACAAAAATTCTTGTTATTAATCCCTGACTCTCTGACTCTTTGTTTATAAATTCCCACCTGAAAAAGCCCTGTGTTTTAAGCTGGAATCTCCTCCTCCCCCTTTTCTAGACAGTCAGCCCCCAACTTCACATCCATGGAGCTGAATTACAAAGGAATTATCACTTCCACTATCTGTCTGGTTTTTGGGCACTGGGTTGTCTATAGCCATTTATTTCTGCACAGAAATACGTTTGTTCTTGCCCAGCTAAATGAAATTTCCTTAATTCTTAGTTAACCTTTAGCCAGTAATGCAGTAATCACCAAGCCCACGGAGGTTCATAAAATTAATAGATGTCTTCCACGGTCTTCACAGGGGGTTGCCGTGGTGCAGCTATTCTGTGGCTGGCCATTGATGACTTAAAATTCCAGTGGAGACAAGGCTCACACTTCATTTGTGTCCCACGGAAATGTTTACTCACAGCAAGATAGATTTAAGTCTGAGATGAATAGCGAAAGGAAATCAGGAAGGAGTTAGCTGGTGCTAGAGATGTAGGGTCAGATTGTTAAAGATATGACATCAATGATAGTTAGGCAGCTAGGCTCTTTTGAGAAGCTCACTAGGCACCTATGTGCATCTTGAGACCGCTAAATACCTTTAAAAATCCACAAAAGGAAAAGGTGGAAGCCCCATTGCTTAAAATCTTTAAAACCATCAAGATGCTGGAAGATGCCCTGTAGGAAACCACTGGCAGGGAGATGGACTGTGGTACAAATTGGTCTTTTCAATCTCAAATTTCTATGTTTTATCCATCTATAATCTCCTCTGTGTTTTGGGCCTCTAATATATATTATTATGGCAGAATCCTTATCTATGCTAGCATCCAGGACCCTAGTATGTAGTCTAGATAAGTGTCTAGCACTAGTAGTAAGTTGTTTTCTCTTGCGCCCTCCTCCCCCGTGTTTGTTCTTTGTACTACTTCCAATCCAAGAGTTCATGTTGGTCATATTAAATGTCATTTGACAGATCTTCAAATTAGGAGCAATTCTCTGCCTTTCTTTTCCTACTGTGATAGCCGGTTTGGCTCTTTTCAGTCTTGTTCAGTTCTGCTGTGTGCAAGGTGAGAGCTAAAAGGCCCCATCCATGCCTTTCTATTGACTTCCTTGGGAACTGGATCAGGCCCTACCGTTGTTTAGGCTTGATTCCGATCTCTTGCACTGAAGTGATTCCATTGAATCAAATGGAATTAGTCCATTGTAAAACTGATATGAGTTCAGAACTATGCTCTATTTTTTTTTAACTAGCTTTTTGGAATTTTACACCTCATCAGCTCCATAGAGGGAGTTGCAATTTTGAAAGGAAGAAATTGCCTTTAAGGAATTTATTGGTTTTGTGACTTTTTTTAATGCACGTGCCTCTGTTTCATATAAAAGTGCCCAAAGATTTTCTACCCCATTTAGACAGTGGTATATTTGCATATCAGAAGAGCTTCTCAACTTACTGTATGTGCCTAACTGTTTCCACATGCCACAGTCATATTTGAAAAACCACTTTTACAAATGCTTCTCTAGACAAGTCAGATTTTTAGCAGAGGCAGAACAATTCCCATCTCTTAGAAAGATGTTTTCAATAAGAGCAGACTCACTACGGTATTTAGTTACAATGCTGGCGTGTCAGATGTTTATTGAGTCAGTTGAGGAGATATAAAAAGAACTGGCAGTTCTCTGCAAATCACTTTGATTTTTAGTAGTGACTCTACTACAGTAAACAGTAAATAACGTAAGTACCAAAGGTGTTCTCAGTCACAGAGAAATGAAATGGGAAGTCAAAATCTTTTTGTTTCCCTTGTGATAAGAAATCTTTTGAAACCATCCGATGCCATTGCTTATTCCATCAGTGTTGCATTAACTTGATACGTTGCTGTTAAACAGACACGCTTAAATACATCAAATGGATTAATGTTGGCATTTTATCAAGTACATTTTCTGTTTCTGTAAAACATCTTCAGACATATAGAATGACTTCAGATGAGAAAGTAACTGTCTTTTCTTCTCCAATCCAAGCGACTGCATGTAACTGGCTAACACTTCTCAAGCATCTTGCTTCGCGCCCACAATGGTCATTGCTTATGACAGAACCCTATCTATAATGACACTACACTATGTTTTGAGAATAGTTCCAACTGCTGGAAATCAGTAGTTTCGTGGCTGCTCTGAGTTGTACTGGAGCCAGTCAGACGACAGGATCATAAAAGTACTTAGTTCCCTTTCCTTGGCCCAGCCACATCAAGCATAGCTCAATCACAGCCCAGGATTGAGTTGAATATGTTCTGTTCCACCCGATCCTAGAACATGGTGGTGGTAAAACAACACAAAAGATCTAACAAAAGGGAAGAAAATGCGGTGGCAGAAAATATTTTCACAGTTCTTTGCAAGGGAAGTGTTAATTAGGGCCAAGGCAATGGGCACCATTTAAAGACCAATAAATAAACACTCTATAATTACAGGTTTTTTATCCCCCTAGGGTTAGAAGCCAGGAGAAAAATTCCTCTTCACCAGCCCCCACACACACTGAATTCTCAGGCCCTGAAATGTTCCTCTCTAAACATTCAGTTACCTCCCAGCCACACAACCTATTTCCCTCTCCTTCTCTCTCTAATATTTTGTGGGTTGTGTTATCATCATATTAAATATATTACCATGTGCTATTAACATAGGCCTGCAGTTCAGAGACCTGTGGGTGATTCCTCTGCTCACTAAGAATTGCACACTGGCAATCCTGGCACAAAATCTTGGTCCCGCTGTACCACCTTGGAGTTGTGTCAATAGCAGCTGGGGATGCAGAGAGTTTAAGGACTTCTTGATGGGGTGGGCAAAACAAAAACAAAAGGAACTTTGCACTCCAATAGGCAGGATTTCAATGCTCTGGATGCTCTAGAAGGACTGGTAGCAATGTCCTACCCTTTCAGCTGCTGCTGACACATGGCTGGTTTGTTTCCAGCCTACTATGTGCACATTGTTCCCCAAGCATTTCTTAGCAGGTGCAAAGCCAGCCACACCTTGCAATTAATAGATCTGTGTCAACACTCAGTGCAAGCCTGAGCATTATCATTGCCCCAGAATTAGTGTTGACACAAGCACAGCCACTGAGCTGACTTAGGGTGTGATCCTGTGAGGTGCAGAGTGCTCTCCGTTTCCAGGGGGGGGCAATGGGAGCTGAGAGCACCAGGAAGTTACAGGACTGGGCCTTTCAGTAGTTGATTGTCTTTTAAAGCTCAAATTCCAAAGGGATTATTCCTGTCAAGGTGCAAATGCAAAGTAAATATCTAAGGGCCAGCTCCTCAGCAGGTGTAAACTGGTGTAGTTCTATGAAGCTAATGTGCTGGTTTTTACACCAGCAGTGGATTTGGCCCTAGGTTTGTAAACATGAAAGCTAGATGAGAACAGAGTGTTAATAAAAATAACAGGAGTACTTGTGGCACCTTAGAGACTAACAAATTTATTAGAGCATAAGCTTTCGTGGGCTACAACCCACTTCTAGATGGGGAGTCAGCTTACATGGTGATTCCTGCAAGAAAGCTGTGAGGGTTTCCAGGAACAGCTCGCTTCAAGGAGCCATGCTACTACTTCTGCTCTGTTCAGAGTGACCATCCCTTAACGTGCAGCACGGTATTGGGGTTGGTGACTACTACCTAAACAAAATGTCACCAGACAGTCCCACTATTTACCATCGCTAAAGGAGCACTCTTCCTTTCCCTTCTAACTGCATTGCAAAATACACTGTTAAAAGACCGTGGCCTGTCGCTGAGATGACAAAAAGTAAAGCAGCTGCACATTCTACCCCGATGGGTTGAACTGAAACTTTCACAAGTTCAGGTTCAGCAGACAGTGCTGTGAGGTCACACTGGGATTAGAAATGGCCTTGAGCAGCAAAGTTTGTATCTGCATCCAAAGTTCCCACAATTCAGGGACATTTGAATCTGGGATTTTAGTCTGGCCCATTATGCAGTTAGGAGCCACTCATGAAGTTTGGATCCAAACAAGCGCAGGTGTTGTTCAGACCTGGGGTTTGGGTCAGAAGCCTCTTTATTTACCATGTACATGCCATCATCCTGCAATCCCAGGCCAGAAGAGCTATCCCTAGAGCATGGAGAGGAGCTCAAGATAATGGGAGGAGCTTGCATAAATATCTTTCACCCTAGGGCAAGGTAGAAATAGTTGCTACTTCTGCTGAGCTCATTAGTTTATCACTGACATGCTGCTTGTTACCAGGGTTAGTCACCATTTTACACATTTAAATCCAAAAATGGCCTTTTATACAAAAATTTGTCAGCATTATTGACATTTTTCACAAAACATTTTGTTCACTGAAAAACCTGGGTTTCTATAAGAAAACAGGGTTTTTGGTAAATGAAATATTTCATTCAAATATCATGAAAAACATTTTGCCATGAAGAACGTGAGTCCATTTCAAACCCTGAAAAATGGAAACAACGTGGACATGTATTGTTAAAATCATTTTCCAGTTTTTTGACCAGCTCTGCTTCTTACATTACAAATCTCCAGCTTCGAGTGGGCTGGCTGGCATGCCGCCCACCTCAATGGCCTGGTGTCTGCTTCCTCCACAGCCTTTTCTGTGCTCCCTTCCGTGCTGCTCCCTACACCTGGAAGGCCCATCTTGAGCTGGTCTGCAAAGCCATAACCCTTAAATCCCTCCTGAAGATCCCCTTCTCGGATGATGCCTGCAAGAAACAAGCTGACTAAATCATGCTTGTGTCATTAATTTATTTTATGGGTGAATAGTCATGGGGAAGGAAAGCATTGGATGTTCAGAAGGAAGGACCTTAGGACAGGGATACTGTAGCTGGGGATTGCAGTACAAGATGAGAAGGGGGTTGAATGATAGAGAGAAATTTAATTTCCTTAACTTTAAAAACCTCACCATGCATAGCTAATAAACTGTGTGCCTTTCATCACCCTGATCTCCTAGCTCATATGTTTTGTCTTTCCCTAACCCTTAGTCTGTCAGTGCCTTGTGATCCCCTCAAGATAGGGACTGTGGCTTTCTTTGTGTTTGGCATAGTTTGGGTGCTGCCGTGATATAATCAATAATAGTGCACATATAGAAATAGAGTGTGCACACACAGAGGTCAGGCAAATTAAAGAATCCCCTGTCAGGATTTCTGCTGCCCTCGAACACATTCCAGCCAGTAGTCAGAGTACAGTATGCTTACTCTTTGGTATTTGTTAGTGTTGGCCTTAACATGCCTGTCTCCGTTCCTTTACCTTAGCAGAGCTCTGGAGTATCCCAGGTTCTCCATCTCCTGCAAAAGGTTCTGGTGAATATCTTTATTACTGTGGGAATGTCATAGCTGTGCTTGTACATGCTCCTCACCCCACAGTCCAAGGAAATCATTGACCTTTCTGGACCAAATTGAAGACCTTTCTGGGCCACGCTACAGCCTGAGCATTATCACATGCTGGATCACACTCTGCAATATTCTCTCATGCCTGGTAATGCAGCAGGTGTGGCTGTGAAGCACATGCTGGCCATTTAAAAGCCAGGTGAATTTCTAAGATAAAGTGGGCAAGGTAGCAGGGCCGCCCGGGGGGGGGGGCAAGTGGGGCAATTTGCCCCAGGCCCCGGGCCCCACAGGGGCCCTGCGAGCCCTGGCCCGGCGGCGGTCCGGATCTTCAGCAGCATTTCGGCGGCAGGAGGCCCTTCAGTGCTGCCGAAGACGCAGAGCGACAGAAAGGCCCCCCACCGCCGAAATGCCGCCGAAGACCTGGACCGCTGCCGGGTGAGTACAAGCGCCGCAGCTCCCCCGCTTTGCCCCAGGCCCCCTGAATCCTCTGGGCGGCCCTGCAAGGTAGTATCTTTTATTGGACCAACTTCTGTTGGTGAGAGAGACCCACCTTGTTTCTCTAATAGCCTGGGACCAACTTGGCTACAACAACAACACTGCATACAACAATAGGTGAATTTTTGGTCACTTTGACCTCTGGGCAGTAGAGATCAAAAAGGTTACCAAACAGGTCACTGCTGAAAGGAGTAGTGCAGTGTGGGGACTCCTTTTACCAGTATAGCTACCCCTGTGTCAATGTGCATCCACATTGCCACTCCAGGACTTGTGCTGCTCCAAAAAAGGAGCTCACCCTTGTCTCTACCAAAAAAAAAGTGGACTTCTACTGGTGCAACTTTTCAGTGTAAACCAGGCCTCAATCCCAGGGCCTTTTGTAAGGCAAACTTTGTTGCTAGAACACAAATCCCAACTCTTCTGGGTTCACACAAACGCACATCAGCCTCTACCAATGCAGGCCCAGTCAAAAACAGAATTTCCCACACAGTTGTGAAAAGGGAAGAGTGGGTTCCACTCAGAGCAGGATTCAGCCGAGCAAAAAAGAAGAGCTGGAGGAAGTATTGACCAAGAGATGTGAGCTGGAAAGTACCTCGGCGAGGAGTTCACATTCAGGATACCAACAAGACACATGTAATGTGCCAAGCAGCAAACAGCAGGGCATGAGCCACATTCCCAAGACCTCCTGGGAAAGCTGAGAGAATTTCCTCTGCAGTTATTTCCAGGCAGCATATGTGTCCCTTACCAGCCATTGATGCCACAAGGCACAGTGCCAAAAAATCAGCAGCTTGGCAGCTTTTCTATATGGACTCAAGAAATACATTTTGGATTATTTGCACCATCTGCTTCACACAGGTGTTCATTGGGGAAGGAAGAGGGAGCGAGACACCTGAGGGCATCGGCACAGAACTGAAGGTATTTATAGGGCAATGCTTGTTGTAATAGTTGTTCCTGAGGAGAGACAACTGGTACCAACGCCTAGTACAGAAGGGTTAGGAGAATTTTCTCTGCCATTCCTTCACATTCTTGACAGAGCTGAACAAAACTCTGATTTTTTGCTCTTTGAATGTCTACAGGGGTGAGTGTCTACAGGCAATAGGGACTGGGATTTTGGTGGGTATATCTATGGGGGTAGATGTCGGGGGGAGGGAGTTTGCCAGAGCATCTACAGGTGTATGTGTGAGGGGATATCTGGGGGAAGTATCTGCAGACAGTGAGCTGGTTGTTTGGGGTGACTTTATGCCGCAGTGATTCAAGGAAAAATGTTACTATTTCTCAGTAAGTTCCACCCTCCTTGCTCAGTTGTGGTCAACCACCAATATTTCCCCCAGGTGGAAATTCACCAGTTTTCACAGAAATATGTAGCCATTCTTACAGTGAAAGAGGCTTGTTTGTGATGAGATGACACTTTCAGTCTGTGAAAATCGCCTTCCTGTTTCCCACAGCAATGGGGTGACAGTAATGAATGGTTTGTTTTTCACCAACTTGTATAAATGTTGTTCCTTTCACTGCCCAGGAGCATCTTTCTACTACGCAGATGTGGTGCATGTGTAACCCACACGGTGATGCATGCATACAGAAACCACTGTCTTCAGCAGAAATTGAACCCAGCCCCTAGCACAAGTTAGAGCTGTCCTGACTTGTGTTCCAGCTACCATCTGCTAATGGGTTTTGCAGCAGCCAAGGAATAACTGGGGTGTAGGAATGAATACCTTAGCTTCACCTTCCCCCAACCCAACTTGACCCTGCACTGCAGGCTTCTGGATTGGGTGCAGAACTAGTCAGCTCTGTGCCTGACAAGGAGGCCCCATGTGCTGGGAATGTTCCCATAGGGGTGGGGGTGCTTTCCAGCTACTTTGCAAGGCCTTGTGATTCTTAAAAGAGTAGCACCTGAGTTTACTAAAACACTAGAGGCAAGAGACACTGCATGGAAAGTAAAAACATTCTCAGTTACTCATCTGTGAGGCAGCTCAGCACAAGAACATGTGCAGAGCCTATCTGACGAAAGAGGCTGTTGTTTCATGTGGTTTCCAGATAACCGCGGATAACATTTATGATTGCAGCTGACCCTGTGAAACTGTTACTACTTATATATCCTTCATAGCTACAGGATACTGTGTTACATGAACCAAAGGAAACTGAGGGGGATTTTGTTCGTATCGCAACAGATGCAGGGGCCAATGATCAAGCAGAGGATTACCTATCAGCCACAGCCCTATGGCAATCATCTCATCTTCCTATTCTGCCTTGCCCATCGTCAGCTGGAGCACAATAGTCTGCCTGCTACATCTAAGCTTTGAAATATGTCTCCTAACCATCAACCACACTCACACATGTTTGATCCCTGGGCCCATTCTACATGGTAAACCATTGACCCTTTCTCTGCCTATCTATAAGCTGTATCTAATACCTCAGAATGCTCACCTATACTGAACGGCACAGTGTTATTAATGGAGGAATGTTATGTTCGGCACACTTTCTATATTCTCCCACTTCCTCACTTGATGCCTGATGGTAGGACGGATGGAACTTTTCCATTTACTTCATGGGAGCAGGATTGAGCCCTTGATCATAAGCGATTTAATGTTTGATACCCACAGTAAAGAAAATATATATTAACAGAGAAGAAGCTTTTCCATTTCCGTCTGGGCCAGGCAAACCTGACCAAGCTCTAGAAGACACACAGCTAGCTGCTTGACTGACAGTACATTAGCAAGTCCAAATTCTACAAGACTCCAGTGCTCCATTTTTATTAATTTACACCAAATAACATGAGTGTTTAGTTCCTAGTGGTTTTCTTTTCTATTTTTGTCACTTTAATTTTTGGGCTCTAGCATGAACGAAAAAATACTTACAGATGCTAAATATTATGTATTGAGCATTTAGTAATGGTAGAAGCTGAGCGTCAGAAATAGCTAGTTAGAAGTGAGCAAAAGAAATTGCCCGTTGTTGACAAGGTCCATGCATATGTCTTTAACATCCCCTCTGGGAACCTTGTCGTTATTAATGGTAGACTCTTGTGTGCTTAGGAGGGGTGTAAGAGTGAGCTTGGGCCTTGTGAGAGGTGCCAAATTGACAGCTGGGGACAGAGTGGGGGGAGAAATACTGTGATATGTCTATGAGCTAAGCAGAACAGAGACAGAAACAGCTGCACAGTGCTTCCATAAGAGGCGCAGCTCAGAACTTGCTACCATTGGGGGAGGGAGGGCTAAACCCCCTTTGTGTCCTTCTGATCCTGGGTGCTCCAGGGGCTAGAGAGGCCCCCAGCATAATCTAAGCTCCTCTCAGTGATGGCCGGTCTTAAATTACATCAGTCTTCGCAGGCCGCCCTGCTATGGGCCACAGTGCTGCCCAGAATCTCTGCAACACTGGGTCTGCAGCCCTGTGCCCAGGGCTGGCCCTAGACCAAATGGCATCCCAGGCAAGGAGCGTCTTCGGTGCCCTCCTCTCCATTTGTTAAACTTCTGAATAGCTTATTTTTATTGCATTTGTAGCCTATTTCACAACTTTGATTTATCCTTGTCATATAAGACTGACTGGCAACACCCCACCCCTTATATACTGCGAGGGCATGGCTGACAACATTCTAGGGGGTTCAAGGAAAATGTAGTTCTCAGAAAGTCTGGAAGGTTCCATGAGATTCTACAAAGGTCCAGAACATTCTAGGAGGTTAGTGAAAAATGAATCCACATATGGAAGACCTGAAACATTTTACTTCAAACATTCTATTTTCCTTTTTGTCATGAACAACAAAAACAGCACCCCGAGCCCAGCACCCCCAGGTGATTGTCTGGATCACCTGCCCCTAAATCCGGCCCAGCCCAAATAAGCCCCTCCTGCCACCAGCCCCACCTCCGTCATGCCCCCTTCCTGGGGGCTTGTGAGGTGGTCCTTAGGAGGCAGTGGTATGGCTGTCTCCACAGTACCTGCACTGGGAGAATCCTACCCTAACTGGTTCCTGGACTTTCAGGCCTCTTTGCACCCAGGGCCGGCTCTAGGCACCAGCAAAACAAGCTGGTGCTTGGGGCGGCACATTTTTAGGGGCGGCATGGCTCACCTCCGCTGCCGCTCGCGCGCCGCTACTCGCCCTCCCTCCCAGGGAGAGCCTGGGAGGGAGGAGGAGCAGCGGCGCGAATCAGCTGTTTTGCGCGCCGCGGCCGCTCGGGGTCTCCCCCTCCCTCCCAGGCTCTCAAACCTGGGAGGGAGGGGGAGACTCCGAGTGGCCGCGGCGCGGGCGCTGCTTCTCCCCCTCCCTCCCTCCTAGGCTTGAGAGCCTGGGGGGAGGAGGCAGGGAAGGGGCGGAGTTGAGGCGGGGCCGGGGGTGGGGTAATTAAAAAACGGGGGGGAGGGGCGCGGCCAAAATTGTTTTTGCTTTGGGCAGCAAAAATCCTAGAGCCGGCCCTGTTTGCACCACCCCATCTGTTTCTCTTGGCATAAAGAGGCTGGGGCAATAGTGAGTATCCAGACTTTGGCTCCTCTGCTGAGACAGCCAATTGTTGCCATTTGCTACTGTAGTGCAAACACTTTCTTGTTATTAAATGAACCAAGAAAATCAATTTATTTCAGATAAGCCTCCAAACTGTAAATGGTGGTATCCCACCAATACCTTCAACCTGGGTCCATTTTGAAGCAGTGCCCTAAATGGGAAAGGCGTATACCCCACTATTCACTCTCTCAACCTTTGGGTAAAGTAGAATGAAATGGCGGGCGGGGGGGGGGGGGAGTTCTCACTACACAGGTCAGGGAAATGGGGGAGTTCTCATACTTTTAGCAGTTGCAGGAAAGCTCTACTCTCCCTCTCCCCACTCCTTTAATCCCTGCTCTGAGCCAGCGTCTAGTCCACCCACTGATAACTCTTAACATGGTAATTTACAGTGCATGACAGGCTGCAGCCCGCCAATGAGCTGATAAAATGCATCTTTGTATTAAAACATATATACTTGGCCTAACCAGCAGTGACTCTTTCAGTCACTCTGGCACCAAATTCTGCAGCAGCTTCAGGTATATTTCTAAACTGCAGGTTTGTACTGAATTAAATATGTGGACAAATCGGACAATATGTTCCATAATTGCTGTGTTGCTTATTTTAATTTTAGCAGCTACTGCCTCTAAAGTTCCAATAGTCAGTGTGTGGTCTATAGGCTTGTTAGCCTGACATCAATTCTTGGTAAAATATGTAACAAATCTCCTTGAAAAATGTATCCACTGGCTATATTTGAAGAAAATGTTATATTAAAGCAGTTACTAATGAGTATGGTTGTGGGCTATGTTGGGCCCAATCCTGTTGCTACTGATTTTGGTAGGAATTATGGGTCCAATTCTCCTGCCATTAATATCAAAGGAAAGTTTTTTTGCCATTGATTTCAGTAGGAAAGGGATTGAATGCCGTAGTGTGTGTGAACATTTTGTCCTCTATAGCCTGCTTCCAGTTTGTTAACATAAAGGTCTTTCCTACAGCTGACAGACAACAGAGATATTCCATTAGCCCAAAAGGTAGAAGGCCGTGCACCTTTAGGTCTTGGCTCAGAAGGTATATGCGGTTTATTATGACAAGTCTTTCCATAGAGTTATGATTGATACTGTGGTACTATCCTATGGCTGAATTTGTAATTAATAAATAAATCATGCTTTCCAATTTTACAGGTTAAGTGTTTTTTTTTTTTTTTTTACAAATGCATATTTTCTTATTAAAAAAACCCTAACTGGGACCTAAAATAAATATTTCCCATCAGTAATTTCAAAATATAAGCACAACACAGACAGCTTCTGGGAAAAGACCATAAAAATTATATGTCTGAAGAAGAGCTCTGTGTGGCTCAAAAGCTTGTCTCTTCCATCAGCAGAAGTTGGTCCAATAAAATATATTACCTCACCCACCGTGTCTCACTATATTAATAAACATTAATTAGCCTCAAATGCAACTCCACATACACACCTAATTTTAGCATACATTGGTAATGTTAATCACTTTTCCAATTAAATTCCACATACAAATGATTCTAAAGCAAAGAAATTATAAGTATTTTGCCAAAATATTCTCTTTTCAGTTGATAACTGTACTAGTTGAAAATATTTATTATTTAATAGTATCCCTTAAAATAATTTATTTATACTAAAGTCAAGATTAAAAAACAACTAATGGATCAGACTAAAGGTTGTGTGGCATGGAATATGCATGTCTTCATAGCTGATGAAATGCTTTCCTTTAGGCATTATGTAAGCAGTGTAAGATTTATGATGCCTATAGCCATTCATTTCCTTGATTCCAAGTGCTTGAATTTTGTAAATGATTTTTAGTAACCATGTGTATTACCACAGTGCCTCAGGACCAACCAAGGTCAGGGACGCATTGTGCTAGGTGCTGTACAAACAGAATAGTAGATACTTCCTGACCCAAAGATCGTAGTTTAAATAAAAAGACAGACAGAAAGTATAGGAATGGGATTGAAGCTCTTTGAGGCAGGGACCATCTTTTTGTTCCATATTTATCTAGAGCCTTGCACAATGGGGCCCTGGTCCCTGACTGAGATTGCCTAGTCGCTATGGTAATACAAATAAATAATAACAGGCAGAGTGATCAGTGGGAACGTGGCAAATATGTTAATTCTACATCTTTTGGAGTTGTGGTGGGAAGGGGTTTAGTTAGGAGGGGATTCACTGCATGGAAAGACAAGGGAAGGGACAGCAGTGAAGGGGACAAAGCAGGTGAGAAGCGGGAGGGGAAGAAGGTAGGAGGAGCAGGTGGGAAGTGAGGGCTGAGGTCAGGGGTGAAAGTAACTTAAAGGACTTACCGGTACGCCGGAGTCCTGAGCGGGGATGTGGCCTCAACCGGAAGAGGCGAGGCCTCAACCAGAAGAGGCGGGGCCTTTAAAGATTTAGGAGCTTTAAAGCTCCCGGCTGTGGCTGGGAGCCCCAGGGCCTTTAAGTCACCCCGGAGCTACCAGCTGCAAAGGCGGCTGGGAGCCCCGGAGCTCCAGTAGGGATTTAAAGGGCCCGGGGCTCCCCATACAATGGCAATGGCAGGAGCCCTTTAAATCACCACCACGGAAGCCGGTCCAGTTCGGCACGGCATACTGGCTCTTGCCGGTACGCCATACCGGACCGGACCGGACCGGCTTAATTTCACCTCTGGCTGAGGTGAAGAGACTGTGAGATAGGGATGGTATGATAAGTGACTACACTGTTGTCACTTAGCAATCCTTAGTGGTGTGTGAGACTAATTTTTAAAATATAACTGGCCCCTGTGTCCATTCAGAACGTGGGGTATCAATTATTTTAGCTGGGATAAAGTAAATCCTGTCCATTTATCCACAGTAAAACGATTTATATTACCACCAGCTTCTGGAACGTTCTGATTAGCCTGAATGTGCTCATGCTGATGAGAAGACCTGCAGATGCATAAGAGCTGCACCATCTTCTGTGGGGGGAATTTTTCAGTCAAGAGGGACAAGATATTACTAGAGTGTAGATGCTGGCAAATGGGCTATTAATCAGAGCAAAAGGATGGCCCAGCAGTTATGGTGCTAGCTTGGGAAATCTGGGTTCAATTCCCTGCTCTGCCACCGACTTCCTGTGTGAACGAGACCAAGACACTTAGTCTCTCTGTGCCTCAGGTCCCCAGCTGTAAACTGAGGATAATACTTCCCCATCCCACAAGAGTGTCATGAGGATAAATACACTGTAAGGTGCTCAGACACTATGCTACTTGGGCCATATAAGTACCTATGGTAAATAACAACGTTGGGTGGGTGCGGGGGACATCATAATTAACATGTGAGAGGTAGATATATCCCTGAAAGGCCCAGCCTTGGCCCTCTACTCTTAGGAATTTAACACAAGGATTATTAATTACACATTAATTAAACTTGTCAACAGAAATAATAACACTGACCTCTAGTTTTCCTCAGTCATAATGGTGTTCCCTCATTAGAACAAACTGTTCACCCTTTGGCCTCATTTTATGCACAGAGGAATCAGATTATTGCCTCACAAAAGAGAGGAGCAGCTACATTACCACTTAAGTAATGGCCACAGACATAATCTTAGTATAGTGTCATGGACTGTGACTGTACAACAGAATAGTGCAGCTCTTTTCATAAGGGCGCAATCCAGGAAATGCAGGCTATGGAACAGGTAGAAATGTGAACTGGGCAAGTGCAAATTCCAACCCATCATTTGAGCAGTCAGCCCTTACAGTTTTATCTCTGGAACTTGTTAAACCTCAGAAAGCTCATATCCATTTAGAAGCAATAGCTGCTGCCTCAGTGCCAAATTGCATTAACAATATTAGATAGGAGTTTTTTCCTGACTATCTGCTGATAAAATGTTTGCACAGTGTTACACGGGGAAATACTGAACTCCACCAATAAAAACATGAGCCTTGATAATTTGTGAGTTGGCATTTCGTCACTATAATGTCAAGTGTTGTCAAACCCTTAGGCTCTTCCTCCTGCTTTCTTTTTCTTAATGTTTAAAGCAGTCAGAACAATCCTGTGTAAAGTATGTGTAGTCAGATACTGCTAGTGGGGATTTTTATGACCAGTTTCAAGCACACAGCTCAGTGACTGAAGTCTCTGTAGACAATGATCTGTGGATATAATACTCCCATTGTCTACACTTCATTTCTGCTGTACAGTGGCCCCTTTCCTCCTCTGAAATCATTGTCACTATTAAATTGATCTAAGGAGAGAGGTGGTTGTAGGCTGCATTCTTATTAATCATTCTTACCTGGTTGCCTTTTTATTCTTCACTTCCATTATTTTCAGTTTGATAGATAGAAATACTGTAGAATCTATATAATAAGATTCCAGGATTGTCAATCTGTCTGTGTGTCACTGTGAAGCCTAGAATGTCTGTTGAGCAATGGAAACAGCTACAAGCATGGCTGAGAGCTCTTTTTGTTTAGATATGATCAGATTAAATCATCACTGGGATTTGCGGTCTGTGACCATCCAATTTTTACATTCTGAGCCATTTTGACTTTATGAATTACACCCATGTGGTGTATAGCTACAGTAAGTCATGTATCTTTGCCATACCTAGAGTTCTAGGCTATTGTGATATCAGAGATAACTCAACCCATCACTGCGCTTACCCTTCAGCTAATACACATGACAAACTTAAATTCAGCTGGAGCTGTCCAGAGTGGAGCTTTGGTAAATATTTTCAAACCTGTGGGAGACCCCCAGCGCCTCCCACGGGGCAGAAGCTACTTAAATAACTCCTGTCCCTCCCTAGTATTTATCCCGCTGATATATTTATAGAGAACAATCATATCTCCCCTCAACCTTCTTCTGGTTAGGCTAAACAAGCCAAGCTCTTTGTATATCCTCTTATAAGGCAGGATCTCAATTCTTCGGATCATCTTTGCAGCCCTTCTCTGCACATGTTATATAATATAATAATAATTAATGGAGATATCCCATCTCCTAGAACTGGAAGGGACCTTGAAAGGTCATCGAGTCCAGTCCCCTGCCTTCACTAGCAGGACCAAGTACTGATTTTGCCCCAGATCCCCAAATGGCCCCCTCAAGGATTGAACTCACAACCCTGGGTTTAGCAGGCCAATGCTCAAACCACTGAGCTATCCCTCCCCCCAAAATTGAAATTAATGGAGATATCCCATCTCCTAGAACTGGAAGGGACCTTGAAAGGTCATTGAGTCCAGCCCCCTGCCTTCACTAGCAGGACCAAGTACTGATTTTTCCCCAGATCCCCAAGTGGCCCCCTCAAGGATTGAACTCACAACCCTGGGTTTAACAGGCCAATGCTCAAACCACTGAGCTATCCCTCCCCCCCAGTTCCAGTTTGAATTCATCCTTTTTAAACATGGGAGACCAGAACTGCGCACAGTATTCCAGATGAGGTCTCATCAGTGCCTTGTATAACAGTACGATACTTCCCTGCCTCTCCTGAAAATACATCACCTGATGCATCCTAGGACTGTATTAGCCTTTTTCAGGGGTGCATCACATTGGTGGCTCATAGTCAGTCATCCTGTGATCGACCAATACACCCAGGTCTTTGCCTCCTCTGTCACTTCCAACTGATATGTCCCCAACTTAGAGCAAAAATTCTTGTTGTTAGTTCCTACGTGCATGGCTTTGCATTATTGTATGAGGGAGACTGCACAGGTGGTGGACCTCTGCGCACGGCCTCCGCCTGCAGGTACCGCCCCTTCAGTTCCCATTGGCTGTGGTTGCTGGCCAATGGGAGCTGCAAAGCCAGTGCTTTGGGCAGAGGCAGCGCACAGAGCTGCCTGGCCACGCCTCCGCCTAGCAGCTGAGCGAGGGGGATGTCGCTGCTTCCAGGGAGCCCCCCAGGTAAGCGCCGCCCAGAGCCCGCCTCACTCTGTCCCATGCCCCCACCCCCTGCCTTCTCCCACACCCAAACTCTGCTGCTGGGGCCAGGGGGGAACGCAGTGGCCCGAGACTTCCCCAGGAGCGGCCGCTGCAACTGGTGCAGGGGCTGCCTGAGGTGCCCCTGAACCAGGCGCACCTGCCACTGCAGAAGTCATGGAGGTCACGGAAAGTCACGGAGTCCGTGACTTCCATGACCTCCGTGACAAACTCACAGCCTTACTCATCACTAGTGTAATAATAAAAATACTTCCATAGCACTCTTTCTTCACAGATCTCAATGTGCTCTAAAAAGCTAAGTGCCATTACTATATTATCATTCAGAGGGGTCGCCGTGTTAGTCTGTATCAGCATAAAGAACGAGGAGTCCTTGTGGCACCTTAGAGACTAAATAAATTTGTTAGTCTCTAAGGTGCCACAAGTACTCCTCGTTCTTTTTATATTATCATTATCAATCCTCATTTGACAAATGGAGAAACTGAGGTTAAGAGACTTACCAAAGATCACTCAGCAGGTTAGTGACAGAGATGTGATTAGAACCTCTATCCTAACTGTTGCACCATGCTGCCTCTTAATCACGGCAGCTAAGTGAAAGGACCTTTGTCCTTACTAAGAGGCATTCTTGATTAATAGAAGACATCATTTTAATAGCAAAGCTCTGGAGGGGCTGCAGAACTCAGGTTACTGGACAAGCCAAGGGATATTATCTGCATTATAATAACAGATTTATTTTGGCAACAGTAATCTGCAAAACTCCTTCACGTCCACCCACGCTAGAGTACTAGGAAGCATGAGTAACCAGACTGCAGAAAGGTGTGTAGGGGATCAGGAAGTACATGCTCAAACACATGGACTACAGTGCTACGCTCCTAGAGTGTAACACAGAACACTCCTCTGCAGCAGACCAGAGCCTGAACTCCCTGCATTTGGGGTGGGGTCAGAATCTAGGCACAACCGTTGCACCGTCCAGTTTCCAGGCTGGCTGCAGCTTTTCTTGTTTACACACATCCAAGCCAGAATTTGGCTGTCTGCATGGAACAGAACCTGCATCCCATCATGTCTCTGATCTTTTTGTCTTATTTTGATTTCAGCAGCAAGGCCAAGGAATGAATGAGTATGTAATGCTGAACTACCCCTTAGCCCTTAGAGATGGTCCCTACAGGCCAAGGTTTAGACACACAGGCAGGTGCAATGGAGAATCCTGCCCTGCTGCTCCACGTGCTGAACTTGTTCTGCAGATTGTAGACAGAGAACACCAGCCTCCAGAGCTGCCAGTCCAGCATTTCTCATGAGCATGGTTAAGCATTATCTGTTACTTGTTTTTCTTTGGACTTATCTACAGGGGGACATTCAGGAAACCTAAGGCGAATCAGCTACAAGTGTGAAGTAAGTGTGCATAAGTTAAAGTGCATTAAACTCCTAGGTGCATACACTCATTCAGGAGTAAAGAGGCATTACTTCATGGTAACTTAATCTTGCTTGGATGGGGAGGGGATTAAAATACAATGAACTAAGACACGTTACTTCTGAGTGAGAGCATCCACAAGGTGGGGGGGGGGGGGGGCTGAACATGCATTATGCACATTGATTTCACTCTTTTAGTTGAGTCACCTTAACTTTCTAGAGTGTCCCTGTGTAGACATGGCCTTTGATACTGAAAGGTTTGGGTAGACACAAGATTTAACCTACTTCTCTCCGTCTCTAAGGGCTTGTCTACATTTGAACATTAATTTGAATTAAGGTAGGGTGTGAATTTAAAGCACAATAACTAAACACTGAATAACTCCATGTGTAGACAAGCCTTTACCAGCTTGTACATTCCATGTAATTATTTGTATTTTTATTTCCAATACAAATATTTCATGTTCTTTTTTCCCTATAATAAACACAATGCCTATAGCACAGCACTTGCAATCCCTGCAAGGGGCTAGAACAGCCTGGAGGAAAAAAGATGATTTAAAAAAAGATTGGGGGGGGGGGAAACTTAATGATATCCTTGTAGCTGCTTATATTTGGTAATGGACTTGCAAATGAAGGTTAGACATTAATCTACGAGCTCAATTAGGTAAGGTATCACAGAAGAGATTGCATTTGCTCCCCAAGAAAGAGAAAAAGTTGGAAATGGAAAAAAAACCACACCTCAGCCTGACTCTTTTCTTGGCTTTTGAGAGATTTACCAGATGTTGTCACTGAATTAATGAAGAGTTATAGATTTATATTTCTTTTCAAATCATTGAAATGGAAGGGGACATTGCCCATCTCCCTGCAAAAGTGTTGTGCTAGGACTGGAGAAGTAACTTGAGGGCCCCAGAGCTGCAGTTCACTGAGGAAGAGGAAAACAAACAAACAAAAGAACAACCAAACCTCTGATCCTGGTTATTTTGACTGACTCCTTTTAATACCTTCGTAATATTTCATTTTGGATTTGGGGTCAGTATTTCTGTAGATGCTTGTTTCAGTGGCCACAAGTTACTTGACTCGATCATGTTTGCTTTCATGGGCCCTAATTCAGAGTAGCACTTAAATATCGTTTAAATCAGACTTAAGCACATGTTTAAAGTTAAGTATGTGCTTAAGCACTGCCTAAATAGGGATACTGTTCTGAATCAGGGCCATAATAATGAGGAATAATTACTAGGAATTATTGGGTGAAATTTCATAGCCTGTAATATGCAGGAGGTCCAACTAGATAACCCTATAGATCTCTACTGGTCTTAAAATCCATGAATAGCCCATCAGTGATCAAATATCAACTTTCCAACTGGATTGTGTCATGCATAGGTTAACTGTGCTAATAATTACAGAAAAGGAAATAAAGACTGTCTGAAGTAATTAAACACAGGAGAGGCTTTTCTGTTCACCAGCCCCAACCTTCAGTGTTTAGGATAACCTGTTCTGTTAAAAAACTGTAATGCTGGAATGATTTTGTACAGTTCTTTATTCTGTTCATTCTATTACAGTTGTTCTAAAATTATTCCACTGAGTATTGCCAGCAGCTTTGAGACCTTTAGCACACACAGCAAAAAGTAGAAATGAATGAAGAATGGGCTAAAACAACACAAGGGGGGCTCACTTAAAAAGGCACTGTTGAGTCATAATTTTTAAACACCTTTCCCTTTACTCTCCACTGTTTGTAATATTCCTCTAAGAAGCTTGAAAATATTTAATTTTCCCCACCGCTTTTTGTCCTTTGCTCTGTGCAAATGTGTTTTGTCTCCAATGGCAATGATGAAAATGAACATAGCTCTTTCTTCTTAACAGTTTCAGTCTTCATAGCCCCTTGTTGTGATAGAGCATCTTTGTGCATCAGCATCAGACAGGTCTACTGCTCTGGTTATTAACTGTTGTATAGCCAGAAAAGCAGGGGAGCACAAAAATTTGTGTTTGGGTAGGCCCTACAAAAATAGTGGACATGAGATTTCTAAAATAAATTCTCAGGATGCAATATAATAAATATTTATGTTTAGATAGTCCATTGCCCTGGAATTGAACACAAGAGGTCTTGATTATGTGAAAGAACATGGCCGTCCACTCCTTAGCCATGCAGCAGGCTTTTCAAGAACAGAAACTACATTGGTACTAATTAGGGTGACCAGATGTCCCAATTTTATAGGGACAGTCCCAATATTCGGGGCTTTGTCTTATATAGGTGCCTATTACCCCCTACCCCTGTCCCGATTTTTCACACTTGCTATCTGGTCACTCTAGTACTAATGGTAAGGCTAAACGCCAGCTCTGGACTCACACAGAGCCACAGATGCAGCCAGTGGTGACCTACAATAATACATGCCCTTCAGCTCTTGCAATGAGGCACTACCTGATGGGAAAATTTTTATCATTAGGATTTTGGCACTTATGCTACTTCGAGCTTTTCACCCTTGTATCATGGGGCCAGATCATGCACTGAGACAAACCTGGAACAAATTGGCCCATGGTTCCAAACCATCTACTTTTGACATGGTTTGACAGGCTGATGGTATCCTTCTTTGTGTGAGCTTAGGAGCTGTCCCCAGATAGTGCTTTGAAGCAGGAAATTGCTTCTCCCTGCCCCCATCTGCTTGCACTCTGTGGCTTTTGCAGTGCACTCAACAGTGGCTCCTCTCTCTCTCTCTCTCTCTCTCTCTCTCTGTGATATGAGGCTACCTCAGAAGGGGCAGGGAAGGTGGAGCGAGAGAGCGTGTTCCTGATTAAGTTCTCTCTGTGATGGCAGCAGGGCTTTAATTATGGGAAGAGATTTGTTTGGGAAACTTAAAAAAACCCCTAAGGTTCTTTCTCATTGACACGTATGTAAATCAGGAGTAACTCCAAAGCAGTCAATGAAAACTGATCTAAGTATAGGTCCTAGGACTCTTCAACTCCTGCTCTCTGAGGGACAGCTTTGTTTCCGCCATCGGGCAGATGCCACTATGGAATATCTCATTAATTGATGGGCAGCAGCTAAACCATGCCCAGTTCTAGCCAATAAGTATTTCAGGGAAGAGAACCTGTCTGCCTGCAGAGGCAGTACAACAATCCTAGGGTCATAAGGGATCCACATTGCACATGGGGTGGAAATAAAATAACAATAGTAAATCTTGCATTTATATAGTGCCTTTCATTCCTGAGCACTTTACAAACCTGACAAAAGGATAACTATAAACAGGCATCACTTCATATACCTCCAGGGTGAAATGCAGTGCCCAGTTAACAATGCTCTGTGACATTACCTGACAGTTTACCACAGAAGATGGGAGGGGAAATTATACCTTCTTTTTCAAAGATCACTGCCACTGCTTTTACCCACTGACTGCATCCAAAGCATCATTTGAAATTGCCCATGTTGAGGTCTGACCTGAAGAACAGTTCTCCGGAGATAGCCTTCCTGGCAGTTCTGCCTGATAGGTTTCCTAAATCTGACCATTTCCTTGGCATATGCTAGAGCTTTCTCCTCACATGGCTTGCTGGTGTGAACCAACAGCATTAATGCCCCCCCCCCCCCCCCGAGGCCAGCCTTGCTAAGGCAACCACTCTAAACCCATCACAGGAGGCCTTGCAGAATCAATCACAGCCAAGCTTTGCCAAATTTAGTATTAATCTGGCAGGGCCTCATTGTCTAGGTCAGGGATCGGCAACCTTTGGCACGCGGCTCGCCAGGGTAAGCACCCTGGTGGGCCGGGCCAGTTTGTTTACCTGCTGCATCCGCAGGTTCAGCCGATCACGGCTCCGACTGGCTGCGGTTCGCCGCTCCAGGCCAATGGGGGCTGCGGGAAGGGCAGCCAGCACATCCCTCGGCCCGCACCACTTCCTGCAGCCCCCATTGGCCTGGAGCGGCGAACCACGGCCAGTGGGAGCCGCGATCAGCTGAACCTGCAGAGGCGGTAGGTAAACAAACCGGCCCGGCCCGCCAGGGGGCTTACTCTGGCAGGCCGCGTGCCAAAGGTTGCAGATCCGTGGTCTAGGTGCTCTGTGCCCGTATGCTCTGATGTCACTGAGAGCTAGTGCTGTGCTCTGAAGGTGCAGTTGGGGCCTGCCCATACCTAATACCCTGAGGCTCAACAGGAGCTGCCAATAGTGCTTCCAAGGCAGGCCATGTCCAAGGCAGTGTTGCCTAATGGATAGATCTCTGGCCTGGGACTCAGAAGACCTGAGCTCCATTTACAGCTCTGTGCTGCCCTGCTGGGTGACCTTGAGCAAGTCACATCTCTCTATGCCTCAGTTTTCCTGTCTGTAAAATGGGGATGACCTCCTTTGTAAACCACTATATAAGAGTCAGTTAGGTATTTATTATTGGAGTTCTGCTTCCACAGGGGTATGTGGAGTAGGGAGAGCTCCGCTAGCCCTATCCTTTTGGAGTAGCTGACAGCTGCAGACGAGTCTGATTTGGCAAAAGCTGCAGTGTTTGATGTGCCTTTGGCTATTCCACAACTGCCCACCTGACAGTGGCATTTTTATAGATGAATAGTGCCCACTCTCCAGTATCTATCCATGTTCCATGGGAGGAATTAAAATGATTGAATGTTGCTTGCCTATGCAAAGGTTTTTGTCAAAGTATTTTATCTGGTGCCTGAGCTCACCGAAGTGGACAATGAGGGACAAGTCCTCACCTAAAGTACTTCTGTAGGCTTTCTCCTCATTTGCACTTTGACATGCTTGTTGTATTTGACTGATGTGTGGTGAGTATTTCCCAAGTGTCTTCATCAGCGCGGCTCTTGAAGTATGTTGACCCAGATCCTCAGCTGGTGTAAATTGGTGTATCTCCATTGACATCAATGCAATTATGCTGATTTATATCAGCTGAAGATCTGGGCCATTATGTTTCCTTGGAATGCTATGTGTAGATCACTTGTTGTTTACTCCATGGGAGAAATTGTCACCCTCCCATGATATGTTTTATGTTTATGTGGGGCTTCTGAGACAATTTAGTTAACATCTGGAATGTGATTATCTGTTATATACAAATTTGTTCCAGGCCATGTTGTGTCAATTTTTCATCATTGTTTGTGTATTTACATTGTTATGGTTGGCTGTCAAATATGCTTTTAAAATTAAATATGGAAAAATGCAATGATCCTGAAAGTCAATGTTACCATTCACAGCCTTGACCCACAAACCCTCCCTGCTGACTGTAAGAACCTGGCTACAAGGCCTACTGAATAATCTTTGGCTTACAACAGTGAGTATCCAACTTGTGCACTCCATTAGACCGCAAAACTATGGCCAATAACCTCTGCTCAACACACTTCTCTGACATAAGCATAAATATTGCTCATTAAATATGATGGGGGGGATATAAAATCTTGCTCGCTCATTGAAGTAGAAAATAGCAAAGCCAAATAGTTGCTACAAATAGTGCTATAAATCTTTTTATAAAATACTGTGTCTAATTTTTAAGAATTAATTTATCATCATGTGCATCTTGCTGATCGGGGGAGATTTTTGCTGCACCAAGTCTAGACCTTTTCAGTAGTGCCTCAAAGATCCACCACGTGTCTGGAAACCACAGCTGCTTAGTTTCTACCTGGCAACTCAGTTTTGGGACATGGTACTGTCATCCTTTCACATGTGGAACTCTTTCTGGAATCAATGGCAGAATCTGGCCCTTAGGTGGTACAAACTAGTTACTAGCAGGGATTTGGTTCTGAATCGGTCCATATGTATGGATTCATCATACACAGAGGAGGGAGAATCATGCTCCTACTGAATAGCAGAGGAAAAATTATACAGAACCAAGTGTGTGTGTGTGTGTGTGTGAATAGAATGAAACTGGTTCTGCTGTCTTTCTAAAAAAGTTAGAGGAGGCTCCAACATTGACTTTACAATGCAAAGTATTTTACAACCTTAACTGTGGAGAATCTGTCACAATCCTATAATTAAAGAGAGTTTATCCAGTAGGCTACACAATCTCACTGTTTTTGCCGTTGTCATTTTCATTACAAAAGAGTTCACCTAATGTTTCCCAAAGAAATAGAAATATACTGAGTATAACAAGGGGATAATGAATACTAGTAGATCAAATATAAAGGCTATAAAGTTTAAATAAAGGCAGTTCCCTAGTTCATGACAAGATCTGCCTCCATACCACATTTCATGCAAATCCTACTTAATGGTGTAACATTTTATTATATTTTGCTTCTTAAATACAAATATCTCTAGATGCTTTAGTAGTAACATATATTAGTTTGGGAAGAAAATTAAGGCCAACATTTTTCAAAAGTAGGTGCCTAAAGTTAAGAACATAAGAACGGCCAGACTGGGTCAGACCAAAGGTCAAGCTAGCCCAGTATCCTGTCTTCTAACAGTGGCCAATGCCAAGTGCTTCAGAGGGAATGAATAGAACAGGTAATCATCAAGTGATCCATCTCCTGTCACCCATTCCCAGCTTCTAGCAAACAGAGGCTAGGGACACCATCCCTGCCCATCCTGGCTAGTAGCCATTGATGAACCTATCCTCAATTAACTTATCTAGTTCTTTTTTGAACCCTGTTATAGTCTTGCCCTGCACAATATCCTTTGGCAAGGAGTTCCATAGGTTGACTGTGCTTAGTGTGAATGAATACTTCCTTTTGTTTGTTTGTTGTGTTTTTGTTTTAAACCTGCTACCTATTAATTTCACTTGGCGACCCCTAGTTATTGTGTTATGAGGAGTAAATAACACTTCCTTATTTGCTTTCTCCACACCAGTCATGATTTTATATCTCCCCTATCATATCCCCCCTTAGTCATCTCATTTCCAAGCTGAAAAGTCCCAGTCTTATTAATCTCTCCTCATATGCAAGCTGTTCCATACCCCTAATAATTTTTGTTGCCCTTTTCTGTACCTTTTCCAATTCCAATATATCTTTTTTGAGATGGGCTGACCAGATCTGCATGCAGTAGTCAAGATGTGGGCATACCATGGATTTATATAGAGGCAATATGATATTGTCTTATTAGCTATCCCTTTCCTAATGATTCCCAACATTTTGTTAGCTCTTTTGACTGCTGCTGCACATTGAGTGGATATTTTCAGAGAACTATCCACAATGACTTTCTTGAGTGGTAACCGCTAATTTAGACCCCATCACTTTATATGTATACTTGGGATTATGTTTTCCAATGTGCATTACTTTGCATTTATCAACATTGTGTTGATAAATCAAGTGGCCTGATTTTTCAGAGGTGCTGAGCAATAGAGCTTCAATGGGAGTTAAGGGTGCTGAGCACCTTTGAAATCAGGTCAGTTTTATTTATGTCCCTAAACATGAATTTAGGAACCCAATGTGAGACACCTGACTGAAATGTTTGACCTAATAGTTTCAAATGTAGATCTCCACCTGACAGTGAGAAAATAAAAGCTAAGAAATATTTCTGTTAAATATATATCCGTTCCATCTTTCTAACTCATCTCAGTTCCAGCAGAAAAGGTTAAACTTATCATCTACAGGAATATTCAGGTGTTTCTATAGCTACAAGAGAACTTTGATATTGCTCCCGGATTGCAAAAGAAGCACACTATGTGTATTCCATCCAAACCCATATTAGAACTTCCCTGAAGTATGAGGGGCTTGAATATAGTGTTCTGGTATCCATCTCTATTTATAATACTATAATCTCTTCAGCATGCTCAACAAGGTGGACCCAATATGGGTGCTTAAATAGGATTTCTAAATCCTACACTTGGACATTTACATTAGAATTTAAGCAGGTTAATCTTCCATCGTTGCAGGAAGAGTGTACACTATGGAATTAAAACAGCAGCACTGCAGCACCTGCTGCTGTAGAGGCTATGGTATAGACATGCCCTGAAACTCAGCCCCACAGTGCCTCATGTTTCAGGACAGAGATGGATGGTTGGAAGGTAACTGGGGATTGGGCATCAGAAGCACCACTAAACTGTGCTGCATGTTTCTGAATTGGAGATAGGGGTTGGGTATACAGTCCATGGGCTAGAGTAGTGGCAACAGAGATCTGCACAGCTGTTCCATTCTGGGATTCCAGATCTGGGAAGGTGAACAGGGTTCTTTTCCCGCAAACTCACCATAGGTGGGTAGGGAGAGGTTGGTATGGAGCTGACTATACAAGCTCTACAACTGCCAGGTGATTCTCCCATGCTGGAGGAATCCTCAATTGACCCGTTAGGGCAGCTTTATGGCCTCTTCGTGATGTCTGAGCAGTGCAAATGGCTTAGAACATGGGCCTACATCTTTAAGGTGAAGGAGGGCAGGGAGAAGGTGGAGTTCACACATTTCTCAGCACCAAGGGTATGTCTACACTACGGGATTAATCCGAATTTATATAATTCGAATTTGGGAAACAGATTGTATAAAGTCGAATGTATGCGGCCACACTAAGCACATTAATTCGGTGGTGTGCGTCCATGTACCGGGGCTAGCGTCGATTTCTGGAGCGTTGCACTGTGGGTAGCTATCTCATAGCTATCCCATAGTTCCCGCAGTCTCCCCCGCCCATTGGAATTCTGGGTTGAGATCCCAGTGCCTGATGGGACAAAAAACATTGTCGCAGGTGGTTCTGGGTACAGCCTCACCCCTCCCTCCCTCCCTCCCTGCATGAAAGCAACGGACGGCTAGACAACCATTTCGCGCCTTTTTTCCTGGGTGAACACTGCAGACTCCATACCACGGCAGGCCCGCTCAGCTCAAGACAGCAGTCATGAACATTGTAAACACCTCGCGCGTTCTCATGGAGTTTATGCTGAGCCAGGACCAGAAAAACGAGGCAAGGAGGCGGCGGCAGCGCAGCGACAAGCGTGATGAGGACGTGGACATGGACATGGACATGGACACGGACACAGAATTCTCTCAAACCGCGGGCCCCGGTGCTTTGGAGATCATGTTGTTAATGGGGCAGGTTCTATCCATGGAACGCCGATTCTGGGCAAGGGAAACAAGCACAGACTGGTGGGACCGCATAGTGTTGCAGGTGTGGGATGATTCCCAGTGGCTGCGGAACTTTCGCATGCGTAAGGGCACTTTCATGGAACTTTGTGACTTGCTGTCCCCTGCCCTGAAACGCCAGAATACCAAGATGAGAGCAGCCCTCACAGTTGAGAAGCGAGTGGTGATAGCCCTGTGGAAGCTTGCAACACCAGACAGCTACCGGTCAGTCGGGAATCAATTTGGAGTGGGCAAATCTACTGTGGGGGCTGCTGTGATGCAAGTAGCCAAAGCAATCACTGAGGTGCTGCTACGAAAGGTAGTGACTCTGGGAAATGTGCAGGTCATAGTGGATGGCTTTGCTGCAATGGGATTCCCTAACTGTGGTGGGGCGATAGATGGAACCCATATCCCTATCTTGGCACCGGAGCACCAGGGTACCCAGTACATAAACCGCAAGGGGTACTTTTCAATGGTGCTGCAAGCACTTGTGGATCACAAGGGACGTTTCACCAACATCAACGTGGGCTGGCCAGGAAGGGTTCATGATGCTCGTGTCTTCAGGAACACTACTCTGTTTAAAGGGCTGCAGCAAGGGACTTACTTCCCGGACCAGAAAATAACCGTTGGGGATGTTGAAATGCCAATAGTTATTCTTGGGGACCCAGCCTACCCCTTAATGCCATGGCTCATGAAGCCATACACAGGCAGCCTGGACAGGAGTCAGGAGCTGTTCAGCTACAGGCTGAGCAAGTGCAGAATGGTGGTAGAATGTGCATTTGGCTGTTTAAAAGGTCGCTGGCGATCGTTACTGACTCGCTCAGACCTCAGCCAAACCAATCTCCCCATTGTTATTTCTGCTTGCTGTGTGCTCCACAATCTCTGTGAAAGTAAGGGGGAGACCTTTATGGCGGGGTGGGAGGCTGAGGCAAATCGCCTGGCTGCTGATTATGCGCAGCCAGACACCAGGGCGATTAGAAGAGCACACCAGGAAGCGCTGTGCATCAGAGAAGCTTTGAAAACCAGTTTCATGACTGGCCAGCCTACAGTGTGAAATATCTGTTTGTTTCTCCTTCATGAAAATCCGCCCCCTTTATTGACTCATTCTCTGTAAGGAACCCACCCTCCCCCTTCCCCCAGCTTGCTTTCAAACCAAATAAAGTCACTATCGTTTAAAAATCATTTATTCTTTATTCATAGATTATAAAAAGAGGGAGGGAACCCGGGTGGGGTTTGGGAGGAGGGAAGGAAAAGACCACTAAAAAAAGGTTAAAAAAATGACAGCCTTTTGCTTGGGCTGTCCACTGGGGTGGAATGGGAAGGTGTACGGAGCCTCCCCCCCGCGTTCTTACACGTCTGGGTGAGGAGGCTATGGAACATGGTGAGGGAGGAGGGGGGTTATACAGGGGCTGTAGCGGCACTCTGTTATCCTGCTGCCGTTCCTGAAGCTCCACCAGATGCCGGAGCATGTCTGTTTGCTCACGCAGCAGCCCCAGCATTGCATCATGCCTCCTCTGATCTTCCTGCCGCCACCTCTCATCTCGAGCGTCCCTCCTGTCCTCACGTTGGTCCCTCCTGTCCTCACGTTGGTCCCTCCTGTCCTCACGTTCACTGGATTCTTTCCTATACTTTGAAACCGTGTCCTTCCACTCATTCAGATGAGCTCTGTCACTGCGGGTGGATTCCATGATTTCTGCGAACATATCGTCTCGCGTCTTCTTTTTCCGACGCCTTATCTGTGATAGCCTTCGGGACGGAGGAGGGAGTCTTGAAGAATTTGCAGCTGCTGGAGGGAGGGAAAAAAGGAGAGAATTTTTTTAAAAGATACATTTTGCAGAACAATGCTTATACTCTTTCATGGTGACCAACACTATTCACATTACATAGCACATGTAATTTCTGTGCAAGGTCGCATTTTGCCTCTTAATATTGAGTGCCTGTGGCTTTGCTGCTAGAGATCACAGACGCAGGTCCGGGCAACAGAATTCGGCTTGCATGCAGCCATGGTAAGCCATTGTCTTTCGGCTTCTGCGCCCTCCTTTCCCACATACCAAGCAAAGCCCGTTGAGTGCTGCGGTTTTCCTATTAACCTTCAGCAGCAGAAAACAAACTAACCCCCCCCATCCAATTCTCTGGATGATCGCTTTATCCCTCCCCCCACCACGTGGCTGGTATCAGGGAAGATCCCTGCAGGAACCAAACTAACCCCCCCCCCCATCCCCTCCCCCCACCGCGTGGCTGGTATCAGGGAAGATCCCTGCAGGAACCAAACTAACACCCCCCACCCCGCCATGAATTCTCTGGGATGATCGCTTTACCCCTCCCCCCACCGCGTGGCTGGTATCAGGGAAGATCCCTGCTAGCCAAACACGAAAAGTTCTGGGCCAATTCTCCCCCTCCCCCCCGTGCTTGGCTAACTGCAGGGAAGGATTTCTTTTCAGCCACAGGCAAACAGCCCAGTAGGAACGGCCACCTCTGTCCCCTTAATTAAATTCCCGTATTTCAACCAGGTTACCATGAGTGATATCACTCTCCTGAGGATTACACAGCAAGATAAAGAACGGATGTTGCTTGAATGCCAGCAAACACCGGGACCATACGCTGCCAGGCTTTGTCATGCAATGATACCAGATTACTTGCTGCAAGCATGGCGCGGTCAAGTGTCCTACCATGGAGGACGGAATAAGGCTGCACTGCCCAGAAACCTTGTGGCAAGGCTTTTGGAGTACCTCCAGGAGAGCTTCATGGAGATGTCCCTGGAGGATTTCCGCTCCATCCCCAGACATGTTAACAGACTTTTCCAGTAGGTGTACTGGCTGCGAAAGCATCCCAAGTCCTCAGGGCAAAGTAATCATTAACAACCCTTGCTTTTAAAACAAGTTTTATATTTTAAAAGGTAAACTCACCTGAGGTCCCTTCCATGGGGTCGTGGTCTTGGATACTGGGTTGGGAGGGTACTTCAGTCAGGCTGAGAAAAAGTTCCTGGCTGTTGGGGAGAACGGAGTGCTGGGTGCTCTCTACAAGCTCGTCCTCCTCCTCCTCTTCCCCGTCCACAGAATCCTCAGGTGTAGCTGATGAGATTATCCCCGCCTGGGAATCCACAGTCAGAGGTGGGGTAGTGGTGGCGGCCCCCCCTAGAACTGCATGCAGCTCGGCGTAGAAGCGGCATGTCCGCGGCTCTGACCCGGAGCGACCGTTTGCCTCCTTTGTTTTTTGATAGGCTTGTCTGAGCTCCTTGACTTTCACGCGGCACTGATCTGAGTCCCTATTGTGGCCTCTCTCCATCATGCCCTTGGAGATTTTTTCAAAAGTTTTGGCATTTCGTCTTTTTGAACGAAGTTCTGCTAGCACTGAATCCTCTCCCCATATAGCAATCAGATCCAGTACCTCCCGTACGGTCCATGCTGGTGCTCTTTTTCGATTATCGGCCTGCATGGTTACCTGTGCTGATGAGCTATCTGTGGTCACCTGTGCTCTCCACGCTGGGCAAACAGGAAATGAAATTCAAATGTTCGCGGGGCTTTTCCTGTCTACCTGGCCAGTGCATCCGAGTTCAGATTGCTGTCCAGAGCGGTCACAATGGTGCACTGTGGGATAGCTCCCGGAGGCCAATACCATCGAATTGCGGCCACACTACCCCTAATTCGAAATGACAAAATCGATTTTGGCGCTACTCCGCTCGTCGGGGTGGAGTACAGAAATCGATTTTAAGAGCCCTTTATTTCGAAATAAATGGCTTCGTTGTGTGGACGGGTGCAGGGTTAATTCGATTTAACGCTGCTAAATCCGAATTAAAGTCATAGTGTAGACCAGGCCCAAGTGTTCAGGCTGGCTGGCAATGCAGACACAACAATAAGGCAAGGCATTGAATCTTTACAACTAAGAGGGCTAGCAAAACATTTTCAATGAGCAAGAGCCATATTCTGCCACCCTCACTAGCCTGGACTAGACTAGAGCTTTTAATTCTGTTGTAATACATGTTAATTGCTAATTACCATGTGTTAACTAACATGACTATAAATACAAATGTAGAACATTTGTTTCAGAACCCTAGGGTGAAGTAAGACGAGGAACAAATGTGCAGTCTATATTAGAATTTGTAATTGTATTAATAAACAGTTCATTAACTCAATTTACAACATGATCAGACATTAGTCTAAACGAGGCCTCTTGCTGAGTAGCACCTTACCCAAGAAGCAGTGCCATGGAAATCAATGGGCTAGTCTATACCACACTACATCATAGACAGGTCCAATGGAATAACACATTACTCATTGTAAATTCAGCAGAATCTGTACCTTAGCTTCTGGAAAATGATAATTCCATGAGACAACCATCCTAAACTGAGGGATTTTCCCATGGATTGTGCCCATGCTTGTGACAACTTATAGTTAACTTCACTCACCTCTCAATTTTTTTGATTAATTTTTGTTAAAAACAAAATCTGAAGCTTATAAACCTAGATCATTGATGAAGTCCCAATGGAAAGAAATGATAGAGCCATTAGATAGTTTCCCCAGATAAAGGCTGACGGGCTGTCTATAACACATCCATCAGTACTAGTAACTAGATACTTTGTAATACTTCTAGTTGTCTTGTTTATCAAAATGCAAAGAAACCTCTTATTTTGAAGGGTTCTCCATGGTGGCTTCTGTTCTTTGGGTCTCAATATCCTGATCAAGGTTCTTCCCCCTCAGATTGAAGCAGCAGGCCCTTTTCCCAGAGCATAGCCACAACTCCCATTAAAATAAATAAGATTTTTGCGCTTATACACAGAGAGGAGAATGTACCCTCCAATTTATAGTCCTTCATGCACAAGTCTGGATTTGAAATTTGGGAGCTTTTATGGGGTTCATACAGTGGAATAATGTGACTATATCATCATCATCATTCCCATAACTGCATTGGTCGTTGGGGCACCATCATTGGGCCCCTGTGGGTTCAAGTACAGAATAGGCCCACTGCTCCTCCTGCATGTCATAAGAGGTGACTAAAAGGGGGCTGCCTGGAGAGGGATGGGCTCTGCCAGGTTAGAAATTTGCCCAAGACACACATATGATGAGCAAGTCAACCATGTCCATACCGGATTGGTCACAGCCCGGGTTAATAATGACCGCGCCAACTGTCTCCCACCTGGGCGGACACAACACGTATACTACTGGTGTAACCTCAACAAAGAGGATCAGTGGAAGAGATAACATCACCACAGCCAAATGTGACCTCATACAGCTGCAAAATTCATGACTTTCATGAGTATGACTGCCATTAGAAGATGTGCTCTCTAAGGACTTGTCTATACTAGGAAAATTAGCATCCATTTTAAGCAACAGTTCAACTGCACTGTTGCCACCGGTGGTGTAAGAACTAGTGTAGACAGAGTTCAGACAGTCTCACCACCATATCTCTCTTGCTCTCCGAAGCTGCGCTGTTGCTGAGAAGCTGCTACTTGTTTTCCTTGTGGCTTTGCTCTGCAAAGGCTGATGTTAATGTTGTCTTGACAAATGTCTTCTGAAGAAGAGCTCTGTGTAAGTTCAAAAGCTTGTCTCTGTCACCAACAGAAGTTGGTCTGTGACAGCTCCCCTCATATCCTCTTTGCTTCCCACAGACCACTCAGCGACCTTCTCTTGTGTAGATACCACCATGCAGTTTATTTACAGTGTTTCACTCCACCACCTTCTACATACGAGTGCAGTCACAATATTTACAATGTCCTCCAGTTTTACTACCCCTGCTTCAAAGGTGGGAGAAAAAACAGTTGTCTCCTCATGGAGAACACCCTTTTGTCGGGCCCTACTAACCCTAACCTTAGCCCTAGCCTTTGCCGTTCTCTCTCTCTCTCTTCACGTCTCACCCCTTGGGCTTCCTTCCTGTGCTGTTTTATCCAGTTTACTTGTTAATGGGCTAATTAGCTCATTAGCTTCCCCTCTCCTTAATCAGGCTCTTCCCAGGGGCCTAACTGGTTAAACAGTGACCAGCACACTATCACATGGTTTACTAAAAGATATTACCTCACTCATGTCTTTCCGAAAGCTCACTATTTTCTTAACATCCTTAGGGAGGGCTGACTTCATGAAGGTGCTGTGAGGACTTGGAAATTTTCCCAGACTATGCCCTCAATTGACTTCACTTCTCAACGACAGAAGAATGCAAAAAAGGGCTTGAAAACATTGTTTTCAACTGGTGCACCCCAAATCAAAGGGGAATTTATACAGCTAAGAGACTGACCGTCTTGGTCTTCAAGTTACTGTAGCTAAGCCTTGTTTCTTGGCTAAAAGCTTGACAAAATATATGGACATGTGGGCCACGTTCTATTCCTCCTACGTATTTCTGTGAATTTATTCTGTCTTTACACTGGTGTAACTGCAAGCAGAACTTGGCTTGTGGGGTTTTAGTTTTGGAGATGATCCTGGTTAAATGTAAAGAACCTTTTATGCACATTACTGGAGTCAAAGAGTCTTTTCATCTGATTTGGTACTGCTCTCTCTCGGGTCGGTGTTCAACACACTGACCTTTTTGAAGATATTGGACTAAATTCAGCACTAGTGTAAATGGGTTCAACCCCATTTACTTCAGTGCTTTCTTACTGTGCATTCATAAACCAGAAATGAATTTGGCCATTCTTTAGAATGATCAAGATATTTATTGTCTGAAGCTTTTTATTCATTGCCCTTAGCACCATAGGAATGTATTAAGGAATCACCTGCCCCATTACTTTCAGAGTTGGGCTAGGATTACAAAAGGCTGACTATAAACTCAAATTGTAGATAGCTGAATGGGTACCAACTCATCTACAAAGTGACTTACTCTATTACCAAAGCACTTCTCCATCCTAATCCTCCTCTTAGTCACCATTTGCAGCCCAAATAAAATCTACCTCCTTTTTTTCCGAGGGGAGGACACAAAGAGAAGGGTCAAGGAGAAATAATTACTTTGCTGAGTTGCCAAGTCACTTGGTTATTAACACTTTGGACTTTCAGTCAGACTCTTGAAGTGAGTGTGAAGGTGAGGGGGGCATAGGAAAAGTGTGCTTCCTTGAGATTAAGGCTTCATTTGTAATAGCCCCATAGTCCTATTCCTGGAGCAACCCTTTCTTCAGCTGAGAGTTGCTGATGTTTCTGAACCCCAGTGTTGGATTCAAACAAACAAGAACAAAAATACAACTAACTGATCTGCAGATCACTGTTGGAGTTGACCAACACCCACCAAAATACTGTATCGTGTATGTATCACCCGCCAGGCTTAAAGTGAGGGGCATATGGAATGCAGTCCCCCTTCTAGTAAAAACAAAGGGAGAGCTTCCCATCCTCTCCCTGACTTTAGAAAGCACTGCCTCCCCCCGTAACTCCTCTTCTTCCCTGGCTGATGCAGTGAGAGCTCCCCCTCCTGTTTCAATCTACTTTATAACCATTGCCACCAGCTCCTGGCCACAGATCTCTCTCTCTCTCTCTCTCCCTCCCCGCCCCCCGGTGCCCCAGGGTTCAGCACTGATCATAGGAAAGGAAATGAATAACTCAGATTAATTTGGCTCATGCACTCTCTCACAAGGAGGCCTAGCCTGTGTCAGATAGAAAATTAAAAATACCGTATAATTGGAGGGGCAGCATGGGAGAAGTTTACCCTGCTGCTGTCTGTGCTATACCTGTTTTCTGGATAATTAGGGGACTTCAATCTCCAGGGCTTTCAATCTGGCACCTTTCACCAGCATTAACTTCACTTAATTTCTTAACATATACAGCATAACTGAAAGTCTACATTACTGCATAATGCAGGCTCAACTAAAACACATCTCTAATGGGCTTGCAGGTACCTCTTCCCTTGTATTAGCTCAAATGAAAACCCCTGATATGAAAAGTAATTAGTAAGATACAGAAGAGTTAGTGACATTAGACTTTAGCATAACAGGACACTGGGTCTCTCTTTCACTGCTGTCTAAACAGTATAAGATGTAGTCACCTGAAAAGGAAGTTTCCCTATCTGTTTGGTGGTACCTTAGGGCAGTTTCTCTCTATTGTGGCTGCTGCAGATGCAGCACACAAGCTAGACAACAGGAAATCATGTACAGATGCAAAAACAAAGTTAACAAACTACATGTGAGGTGGTTTGTAGCACCAGGCTTTGCTGCTCCTTCCCCTTTAAACTCAGCAGCTGCTCCTGCTCCATCACCTCTCTCACTCAGATTCTAGCTACTGATATTCCACCCCACCCCCACCCCACCTTCCTCTGGGACCATTCCTTACATTGTTGGACCTAAGGGACCTCCAGTCACTCCATCCTAGTAGAAGTCCTCCAGCCTCTAGTAGGCATTTGTATGGGAACCTTAAGGCGGTCTGTACCTTTCCCCCAGGTATTCTCTAAGTTACCTATTCCCATTGCAGTTACCTAGTCCCACTGGAGCTATTCTTGTGTGTAAGTGCTAATGGGCATGGGTAAGGTGACAGAACTGGGCCTGAGTAAAGACTTCACTATTTGGCACATCAGTTTAGTTAGCTTCGATGGAAACATTAAGCAGGGACTCTTACTGATGGGCAGGGTTCAACACTCCTGATGCCGTGTAGGAAGAACCACAGCTCATGGGATCCTGCTAGAGGTAAAATTCCTTGAGCTAGGCTCAGTCTCCTATAGGTATACTTTATACTACAGAGCTCGAGGTAGATTAGAGTTTGGTTGGAGAAAAGGTACATATACAGATGACCTAAATGTCCCCATACAAATTCTCTTTAGAAGCTGTAGGCCCTCTACTACATTCTCAATAATCCTCCAAGGAGTTGGTTGTGAGGAGGCACCAGGAAGAGTTATGATCTTGTTGGGAGTGCTGATGGAGAAGCAGCAGATCCTGAGTTTAAAGGAGAAGGGGCAAATTGGCTCTAGGGAAGTTTGGTCTCAGTAAAGACTTTGGGATTTGCACACACACACCCCCACTCACACACATCATTTGATGGGTCTCAGAGGACAAGTCCTGTAATCTGTCATTCAGAAAACTAGCGTGTCAAAAAGTAAAGAAGCTTTAGATTGTACATTAGAGCATTCGTGGTCTGGGTTGATAAAACTGTCTGGCATTGTACGACATTAGCATTTGCCAGGACATAGCTGTATTTTAAACAATTGCATCTTTAAATAGGAAATAATGCCAAAACTACAAGAAAATTGCTTGTTCTTTTGCTATCTCTGTATCGTCCTTTGCAATGAATTAGCACACAGACTTGGGGTCTCTCAAGGAGAGAACAGACTTTGACATTGTAAACCTGCCCCAGAAGTACAAAGGAAAAGTGATTTCAGAGAAGTGCACCGGCTGCATTTTAGTCAGGAAGAGTTTTGTTCAGCCTCTCCCCATCTAGGACTTCTGGGTGTATTGTGTATTTCATGTGGGAGAAGGATGGAGAATAAATACAGAGAGCACTCCTGACATGAAGGAGAAAGATGACACATTAAAAAATGTATTTGCTGTAGACGATGCTGAACCTTATCTTGGTACAAAGGATCTTGCTAGCTCTTTAACAGGAGATGAAGTATCTTTCTTTTCAAAGTAAAATCCATATTTCAACATCATTGGGGAATTACAGACAACTTCAAACCATTATACCTTGTCCCTTAGCTCTGGTGTGTTTAGTAGCAAAATTTCCCAGTAAAGCCTAAGAGAGTGAGTCTGAAAGTCTCTCTTAATGGCCTCTTTTCATTCTTTCTCAGAAGCCAGTATTTATTATGGGGCAATCCAACAGGTTGCTGGCAAAGATGTGTAACTGCTCTCTCATATATAAATCAGGGGCAATACTTCAAACCATGTCTCGAAAAAAAGGATCAGATTCAAGGCCATGTGCTGAAACTTGAAATATATGGACTCAGGAAGCTGTGAATCAAATGCTTTACTCTATACTATTATTTATGAATGCTCCCCAAAATCTGCGCCAAATTCTGGCAGAGCACTGTGTGTTTGCATCTCCCATAAAACGCAGGCAGAGCACAAGTAACACAAGGCAGAAGTTTTCCATCAATTCTGCTTCACCCCAAAAAACCCAGAAAGGCCACTACATAGGCCCGCAAAGAATGGGGCCAGAGACAGGGACTGTGGAGCAAGGTGAGATCAGGGGGAAAGATATGCATGTTGGCTTGGCAAGGCCCTCTAATCATCCCCCTAGCACAGATTATCCTTGCCAGTAGCATGTGTAATCAGGGAGAAGAAAAGGAATCGTAGGGTTGCAAGGGCAAAGCAGTGCAGAACAAGGCCATAGAATGTGCAGACAAGCTTGGAATGATACGGTCACTCCCCAGGTGCACCAGAGCTGTACACAGCCTCCCCATTCCAGGGGCAGCTTGCACAATTTAGAGAAGCCTCAACTTTCTAGGATCTATTATGCTGGCTTGGGGATTGCCAGCATGCTCTGGCTATGCCCTCCTCCGCTCCTCCTCCGTGCCGCACGCACATCCTGTATGTCAGTGGGACAGAAGGAAGTAACAGATGAGAATCCCTCACTCCATGGGAAGCCCAGTTGAGGAAACTTTAAGATATCTTTGTACCACTGGATCAGTGCAAAGGGTTCATAGTGTAAGCCAGGACCGTACCCTTAACCTACATCCTAAATTAGATGATTTTGTTGGTTCCAAGAAGTAGTGTATCTTATTACAGTTTCTAAAAATAAGATCAGAGTTTCATCATAGAAATGAGTGCTGGAAAAACCTCTTAGGTAATTTTGTCCATCTCCCAGTATGAAGTTTAGTGTGAAAGGAAAAGCCAAACAGGTATTTTTAGGCAGCCTTCGAATTTGAAACCAGTTTACCGGTCACCTTAGCCAACTAAGCCTTGGCACCACATTTGCCTCAGAAAAATGAGGGGCAGGGTTTTATTTGCAGGCTGAAGGGAGTTTCTGAGCTGACATTTTGCCAGATTGTGCAGGTATAAAGTTAATTGGCTTGTGTGTAGGTGTGTTTCTTGAGCCTATCTTGTATATTGGCAGCTAAACATTTATCAATCACTATATTCCAGACCCTGAACATTCTGGTTACATTGATATAAACAGGGCTAAGAAATCCTCATCACAGACCTGAGAAGTGAGGGGTGGGAAGGGAGGGGAAATAAAGGATTGGGTAGAAAATAACAATAGGGAATATGATGAAAAATCTCTTTTAAAGATATCATGTAAACCTGGCCACAAATACAATTTGTTAGAACAAAATCACCTTGTGCACCTGCTTAATGATTCTTTATTAAACTACCATTCCAGAGGGATAGAGACCAGGACAAAGCATTACAAAAGATTTTCTGTAGCATCTGTATTATTTAAGGTACATGTAAGAGCACCGGGGGGGAGGGGGGGGCAGGGAAAGAAGAATAGGCAGCATGGAATAGAAATGGGACACATGATTTTTGCCAGACTGTTCCATCATTTCATAATTGCCTACGTTATTTCCCATGTTAGTGGATATAAAGGACCTAATTCCATTGGTTGCAATGGAGTTACACCAATGGAAAACTGGTGTAACACAGTTGTGAATCAGTCTCAAAATCTACTTATACAGCTTACAATGTTATTTGCAGGGTTTACCCTTAAGAAATATAAGTAAATAGAGAAAAGAAAATTAACTTCTATGAAGCTAAATCATCTTTGGAAAGGTATCAAGGTCAGCTCTTGCTCATTAGTTTTTTTCTGCATTAGCACTGGAAGAACAAAGAGCAGCATTTATTTTATATTCCAAAGATTAACTGAAATGGAGGATGAAACACTGAAATTGAATTAGTAAATTATTAACCAATTTCTATGAAATAAGAAATAATCTATTACAGATTCCTCCCCCCTGACATCCCACTCCACTATAGAGATTTGTCTTATGCATTTGTTTTTAGGAAATAAGGCAGAAGGAATAAGGGGAAACAGACTAGAGGCAATCCATCAAGTCAGCTCCTAAGACATTAATAATGAAGCCCTTTGAACTTAGCAAATCTTCCAGATATCTCTCTTAACTGCTTTCTCACAAATTCTCCCTGTGTTCCTGCTTTCTCTAGTGGCCTCTTTTTAATTTTTGCCCTCGTGTTATTAAAAATGCCCCCATTATAATCTCTTGGCACAGGAACATGCAGTACACTCAACGATCGGTGGCCAGGGCTCCAAATGTTTTTATCAGCTTCGTACTGCTATTCTTGCTGTGCTTGGACATAAAAATTGATGGCACTAAATGACATGTTTCAGTGTTCAGATGCTCTTTGCCAAATGTGATTTCACACCTTGAGAACACAAAAATCAACCAGATGGATTCAGCAGCAAAACCCTAACCAGCAATATTTCCTTATTCTACTTCCTGCAGAGCCCTTTTCCTTAAAAGAAAAAATTATGGTCATTGTGTATGGTCAAAGTTGACAAGCCCACTTGATGTGATCACCACTGATATAAGCAAAAAGCAGCCTTCCCTCTGGTACCTTCCGGCTTGTTTAAGTCTGCTGCAACACAGAACAAATGTTATACATAAAGCTATTTAATAGATGGGGCTGAATTCTGTCCTGGCAGGTGCAGTGATAGGGTGCAAAGATGTTGACTGGTGTGGCTTCTGCTGCAGGAAATCCTACCAGGCAGGACAGGATTTCTCGCCATATTTTGGAAGGAGTGCATGGCACTCTTTCTATGAGCATGGTGTTCTTGGATGTACTGCTGGATAGAGCTTGCTGCTGAGGGCAGTGTACATGCCAGGCAGTGAACATGCCCACCAGCTGGAGGGCTAGACAGGCATCCAGACCTGCAGACCACAACCCAGCGTAGGCTCAGTACACAGGCCAGCACTCAAAGTACTAGGGAAGAGATTTTGCTCTGCTCTTTGTGCAGGAGCCAGAGGTTCTCTGTGTGCCTTTTCCCCTCCCCCTTCTCACTACAGTGCCACAGAGGGCAGGATTTAGTTTATAGAGTTTACTTTCCTGATTTATAATTCTATATAAACAAACACACCCATAGACAAATAACATATCAAACCCAAAATGTATTAGAATTGTGAACTGTGCCTACAACCTTGGCAATAGGGAAGTAAAATTTTGCAAATGATTGAGTAAATTAACACCTACAAAGGTACTGTAAACTGATCTATTGGCCTTCAGTCTGATCTCACTTTATACCAGTATAAATCAGGAGTAACACACTGAAATCAATGGAATTACATCAGTGCACGAGCAGAATCCATCTCCCTGCTTTTTTTTTTTTTTTTTTTTTACAGTGCTTGCTAATCCCACCACAGCAAAGAAACTGAAAAATCTATATATGAGAAGTCCATTGGCCAGGTTGTCTTATTGTGAACCTACAGTATATCCCAATCTTATAAAAATCACTCAAGCGTGATGCCTTCCCCCATCTCGGATAAGAGAGAGAAAGGGCTGCCAATAGTACAGAAACTATGAGACAGGGAAATAATATTTCACAACAGAAAAAAAAAATACACAAACTCAGTGGAGATCAAGGCATTTAAATTAAAGATTCCTATACTATCCAAATAATGTGGCTGCAACATGGGAGATGGATGCAAACCAGAGCTGGGAAATGAAAGCTCCGACAGCAGGCTCTTGATGACAATTCTGGGAGTGGTGAAAACAGTAAAATCTTTAAAATAATGCTGTTCCACACCAATAATCCTACCCTATTCATGGGCCTGATCCAAAGCATATTGAAATGAGTGGAAAATGAGTGACTTCAATGATCTGTGGATCAGGCCCCAAGAGTCTAAATAAAAGGTAAACCAATGAAATACTATGTGAATAAATTAATCAAAACTGCAATTATTCAGTGTTGTCTGCTGTTTCCTAGACTGAAGGTTACGTATCACTCAGTGCATTGTGTGGCACTGTGTAGGAAAGGGCTTGTATGATTGCTGTGCTCCTGAGACTCTCAAAAAATCTGATGTGGATCTTGTGAGGTTATCCTACTCAGCAAATATTTTAAATAAATAAATATGGCAGGGCTTGAAAGGAATGTATTAGTTCACTTCTATGTTATTCATAAAATCCTGACTTTCCCTTCAAGCCAAGTTCTAGGAAAATTGCAAAATTCCATTTCAATCTTATCTGTTTTCCAAAAATAACATCTTAAACATATGCCGCTTGGAACAATCTGCCACCCTAAAGATTTATTTTAAGGGAAGGCACACCTAGAACTAAATAAACTCTGAGATTTGAAATTTAAATCTCAGCTTTGAGAAGAACATAAGACTCCACATAGATAATTATGTGCAAATCTGGTTAACAGCAAGTTAAAAAGAATCTGTCTGTGCCCTCCTGAATATGCACGCCCTCGGGAAGAAAGAACCATTGATATCCATTTCTCAATATTATTTTTTCATCCACAGTTTTGCAGAAAAAACTCTTCAAGGGCTTGCTATCATTGTCACCCAAAGCCAGGAAGAAGTACAATTTTACTGACATCCTGGGACGCCAAATACTGAGTTAGAAAGGAATGCTGTCCTGATATTCTTTAAATATTTACAAGTGACTGGCTTCTTACCTGCACACTTGCCTTTGGATGGTAAATGGCTTACTGAACTCAGTCCTGTGTATTCTTTTCTGATTTATATTGTTCAAAAGGGAAGTCAAAAATCCCCAAATAGGACCTAGATTCCTTTTATTATATTATTATTTGTATTGCAATAGCACTCATGAGCCCAGTCAGTTCCACCATCACCTGCAATTCTCAAACTGTTATCTGTGGGTCACTGGTGGTCTGCAGAAGACTTGCAGTTGGTCTATGGAGAGCCAGCTGACCCGTCCCCCTTATTTCCAGATGCTTCTACCGGCATCCAGGATCTGTTGTCATTGCAAAGAAAAGATGGTAGGCCTGAAAAAGAATCAGGAAGAGAAACTAGTCTCACTGGACTCTGCTACAGAGGAGAAGGAGAGAAATCAGGAGCTGCCACCCACTGCTGGAAGATGACTGTCCAGGAGAGCAGGGGACTGGGGAAATGAGACAATTGGGCTGTAAGACCCAGCAAAGATGGTGAGAAAAGGACCAGCTATCTGGGCACATCCCGAGGTGGTCTATGAGAAAATCTTTCTATAAAAATTTAGTTCATGCTATAAATATTTTTCAGAGCCTCTGGCCTAGGCTGAGAAAAATGGATGATAGCTTCAAGGAGCCATTGCAAAGTCCAGAATCACCAACCTATTTATTGTTTTATATAGTAGGATGCCTTTTGTGTTGGTTACTGACCTTTTGTGGAAACTAAATAGCAAATAGGTATCTAATGTCAAGTTTGGATAATGGTTGAGAATAAGGTGCCTATTCTATGCCTCTATCTGCCAGGAAAAACAATTTAGTCTTACAATGGTTGTTCCTTGAGAGTACAACATCAGGGATCTGTAAAATTCTGAGAGCTTCTATTATTTTCTTTTGAAGAGCTCTGTAATAATGAGGAGGTCTAAAGAGAGAAACTGTTGGAGTTGAAGACAATTAAATCTTGAACTCTAGTCAAGCCACAAAGTGACCTTGCCCTGAAGACTTCGCCTGATCTCTCTCTTTTCAAGAAGAATCTTTATCAGCAGAGAAGGCAGAGTAGGTTGAAAGAGTCAGCTGAAATCCTCAGTAAATGCGTCCTTTGAGAAGGAAGCACATGTTATTTTTTTCTCATTCACAAACCTGAGAAATTGAAAAAGAAGAGAAACATCTACATTCTTGACCAGAAAGTATAACCTAGAACCACTGTCCTATCAAAATAAGAAAACTTTCTAGTACTGCTGTTTGAGCTAGTGAGAAATCTAATGAAACACCACAGTGCATTAGAAGGTAAGCACAGGACACAGGTCTCTTACTGTTCTGTTGCCAGTCAGGAGCCACTTTAGGCCTAGTCTGCACAAGAAAAGGTTTGCTGGTATAGCTGTACTAGCAAACCCCACTAATATAGACACAGCTTTATCCTGACAAAAGAGTGCTTTTGCTGGTACAGCTTATACCAGCTCCCCAAGCGAAAGAAACTATACTGGCAAAATCACTTCTTTGCTGGTATAACTGTGTCTCCACTAGGGTTTTGCTAATATAGAAATGTCATTAAAAAAAACACCCCTAACCAACATTACAATACCAGTAAAAGTTTCTAGTGTAGACCTGGCCTTGGAGTGCCATCATCACCACTGGCCAATCCCAGAGCCATTGGTGCCAAATCAAAAAACATGGGTGGACTTAAATGTCCAGCTGTAACTTCATGCAACTTTTCAGAAGAGAGACAAAAGCAGTAGGTTCTCTGAAAAGTTTGACCCACTGCATCCCGGAAGTCCAGTTGCCTGAGCTGACATTGGCCCAGGCCTCTTACCTCTTCAAGGGCTATTGGAAGCTGAGCTGCCATAGTACTAGGAATCCTGTCACCTGAGCTGTCTTAATCACACTACTCCAGTGATTCCCACCATCAGACCTGCTTCAGCCTCAGGGTCCTGACACTACAGCCCAGGAATGGTATTTTTCTGAGCCTGGAAAAGCAGAGCTGCTGAAGAGATGAACAACTGGGTAGTAGTACCTGTAAACTTTCTGCACCTGTCTGAGAGGAGACAGGAACAGCACCCAGAGAAGGAAGCGCAGCTAGCCCAGAGCTAGAGGAGAAGAAAGCAAAGTGCCTGGAGCATAGCTGGGCAAGGAGCGCATTTAGAACAAGCGCATGCAGCCAGCAGAGACAGAGATAGGGGGAACAGAGCCAGCCACCCTGAAGCTTCTAGGGTCATCCTAGCTGGGACAAGCCCCCAGAAAGCTCAGAGAACACTCAGGGAAGAGAGGCAGCAAAGTCTGAGGAATAACATATCCAACCAGTCCAAAAAGGGAATGGCAGTCGGGTCATTCTGGGGTTATGGGTGGAGCCTAGCACTATCACCTTTTGCTTTCAATTTGACCCCTGGTGAATATCAGTATCTCCGTTTTACAGGCAGGAAAACTGAGGAACAGAGAAATGAAGTGACTTAACAGTGCGAGAGCTAGGAAAAGAACATCATGCCTCTCAGTCCTGTGCCCTATCGGCTGTCTATAGATCTGGCAGATTGACGGCACATTGGAGCATTGCATCTTCAGGGTGATAAAGACTTCTGGAAACAGAGCTCATGAAACCTCTGACAATGCTGTAGGGTTGAATTGAACTCAGAATTATTGGTCCTTCAGTTACCAAAGTGGACCAGGATATGTTGCAGGAGGAACTCTATGAAGAGAGGAACTTCCAGGTAGATCATTCTCCAGTTCTCTGCTTTTGCTGATGGGGTGAAATTCTGGCCTCGCTGTAGTCAATGGGAGTTTGGCTAAAACTTCATTGGGACCAGAATTTTACCCAAGGCATCTGGTGTCTCTCTGCTGAGACTACAGTCTCTCAGCTCACTCTGTTGATGCATCCTTTTAGCCAGATCTCCTGATTGCTGTCAGGACTAGCCTTAAACCCAGAGAAAGTGGCCACTTGGCACTCATGCTTTGGGAGCCCTACAATGACACATCAACTTTTCAGTTCATCAACTAGCCCAGTCTGAGCTGTGGCAGTAGGATAAGAGGAGAGGTAACAACTCATTACAGACCCCTCCCTGCTACAGAAAAGGAGGAAACTCCAATGCTCCATAGAGAGAATCTCACTGCCAAGGAAGTTACTGTAAATAGAGATGGGATGCATAAGTAATTAAGGGAAGGTCGCTGTGGGCAGGAAGCCCCAATATAAACATGTAAATTCCCCACCCCCATCTCATGGAACTCAGCGCTCACATTTTCTCTGTGTAAGCTTCTAATCTGAATCTAGTTGCTTCCCTTCTGGACCCTATACAGAGTTTCAGCCTAACTTATTTAGGATAAGGATGCAGCCATGGGTCTTTAAATAGCCTGATTTATCTTCACTGTCTAGCCCATTGGTTTTCAACCTTTTTGTATTGGTGACTCTTTTCACACATAGAATCATAGAATATCAGGGTTGGAAGGGACCTCAGGAGGTCATTTAGTCCAACCCCCTGCTCAAAGCAGGACCAATCCCCAGACAGATTTTTGCCCCAAATCCCTAAATGGCCCCCTCAAGGATTGAGCTCACAACCTTGGGTTTAGCAGGCCAATGCTCACTGACCAAAATATGTTATTGTTTCAGTACACACAGTTGCAGTATTAACTTCTATGAGATTAAGTGAATGGGAAACACAAGGAGAACACACAGCAAGTTTATTTTTGGACATAACGCAGGCCTGAATGCCTTTTAATTTTCCTGACATATTGGATCCAATATCAAATCCTTGACCTCTACAGTCATCAAATGGAATTTTATGGTGCTTCACACTGGCAATTAGCATTTTGCCTATCTGTTCTCCACCTTTTTGATCAAAGTTGATGAACTCAAAAAATCCTTCTTGAATGTTAAATGCATCACTATCTTGGTCCTGAACTACAAACATGAATATCAACACACTTTGTTCATGGTGAGAGGCATCAGGGTAGCATCACGAATGATAGAATAATAGATGGCTTTTTCTCTCTCTCTGCAAGAATGGCCTTCTGCAGGCTTTTACCACATAATTCAATACATTCATTCTAGCTCCCACAAGAGGTAATGTGCCTATTTTTGCATTATTCTACCCTCTATCTGCTTCTGTTTGACTTTAACCAAATAGTCACAAATTATGCTGTCATAATGAGCTAGTAATTCAAGAGTTTCAAAAAAGTTGCTGTTGTGTGGATCACCAATATCTCCTTGGAACGCTAAGCCTCCTGAAGCAAGAAGTAAGGTAACAGTCAGCATTTTTTCCAATATTGCTCTCTATCTTGCAGGTTCTGTTAATATTTGTTTTTGAATCTCACTGTCTACTCCCCATCCATCTGACAGTGACTGCTCTAATTCCTTCCACTGGCAGTAGCAGGTTTTATGTTCTATGCTGTTTTCATGTTCAGGAAGTTTATTATATAGTTTGCACCATTTTTTCACACTTGGTGACTATTCTTAACTATTTGCCAGTGTACTGCATTGTTTTGTTTGTCTTTCCCTTCAGAAAATAGCCAACATAAAAAGCAATATGGTGCTTTGTTCTTAGCACTCCAAACAAGCCAGTCTCTTGGAGTCTTTTCTCTGGTGTTGGACATCTGACATTTGAGAAGAAATTCAGGAAAATTAGTCCATGAACATCTTTTGTCATTGACTTCCCTAGCTTCCACATTTCTTCAAAATTCAGAACACCAGATGGAATATTTTTTGTTACAGAATTTGTAATGTGTTTAGGCCACAATCCTGGATCTTTTAAAAAGTAAGTAATGTAGCACAACTCTCTCCTGCTTCTTGCTAACCTTCCTCTAAGTCTAGTGGTGCTGGTGGTGGTATTACTGGACTGTCTTTGAAGTTATTAGACTGGAATCACATGATTAATCTGGCTGCTTTTCTTCATCAATTTCCACAGTCTCCAGATTGAAATTACCTTCCTCTTGTTTATCCAGTTCCCCAGTTTGTGCATTGCTTGAGCCAGACTATTGGGAGGCCTTATCTGTCTAGAAAAATTGGTGGATTGACTGGCATCCTTTTGCTTCTTTCCCCCCCTTTCTTTAAGCTCCTGACGTTTCTGGCTGCCTGATTTGAATTTATAGCCAGACATGGCAGTATGGCACATATATTAATTATACCTCAGTGACAAATGCCCTCTTGGCATCCTGGAGGTACTGTCCCCTATCCCTAGGATCTGATCTCAGCCCTTCTAGGCACCCTGGAGGACCAGCTCACTTTTTGGAATGTTGCTTCTGTTCTAACACTGCTTCTGGTTGGCTCAGGTAAATCTTGCAAGATCTTGCACGATCAGTATGCCACACAGATAGATGGGTACAAACATGCTTACTGAGATGGTATAAAATAACATTTATTCAAACTCAGAAGTCCACAATTTACCTTGAATTTTTATCCCCTGGTGATGGGCTTGTGGCCTTCTGGCTGGCCCCTTGGACTGGGCCCTGGTAAAGTGTACCCCTTCCCCCCCCCCTTTACTTGCCTTCTAACATAAGGGGCATCCCTTAAAATGAGGGGCAGTTGAGCAGTAGTTCCCTCCAACTTGTCAATGGAAAAGAAGAGAGAAAAGATGAAAGGGAAAAAAGGGAGGGGGAGAATAAAGAGAGATAGGAAAATATGGGGATTGGGAGGAGAGAGACAAAGAGAAAAGATGGCTCTGACTATTGTACCCCCTCTGAGTCAATAACTATTGGGTATAGATGGTGAGTGCTAAATTCCACCACATGGCCCCAGTCATACAGCACTAATTGGTTACAAAAAGTTTTATCTCTGCCACATGGGTGGCATCAGTATCCACAGGCAACTGTGATTTCAGCTGGTCCAAACACTGCTCTTGCTGAGTAAAGTCCTCAAAGAGCCTACTAAAGAAGTGGAGGATTTTCCATATCTAGCCAACCCTTTATTTATTAATTTAACATTTTGATCACAAGTAAGTGCTTGTTAAAAGAACTGTCAATGACGAGCTAGTTCGCCTCCAGTGTCATCTCCAGGTCAACTGCTCCTGTATGACATAAAAACCTCTGGAGAGTATAAACTGTCCATGAATAAATTTACATTGGAAATTAAAAGAAGGTTTTTAACCATCAGAGGAGTGAGGTTCCAGTAGGAATGGGGGGGGCGGGGGGCGGGGACAAACTAATTAGTATTAAGATAGAGATAGATACATTTATGAATGGGATTGTTTGATGGGGTTGCCTGTGGTGATGCAGGGAGGGGGAGCAGCCCAGGGGGTCCCTTCTGGTTCATGTCTTATGTTCCTAAAATTTCATGCTTCAGGGCTTCATCTGGTCACCTGTAGGGTAAGGAAGGAATACATTTCCCCCCAATGTATTCTGGTTTTTTTTATGGCCGTGGCTATGGATGGGGTGGGCTGATGTTCTGAGGTGGTACTGAGACTTCTCCTTCCCAGGTGCTCAACTGGTGAGTCTGGTTCACATGCACAGGGACAAACTAATTCAAGGTCAGGAACAAATTTTCCCCAGATCATGTTTGCCATGTCCTTAGCGTTTTTTTCACCTTCCTCTGTAGGATGGGGTACAGGTCACTTGCTAGGATCTCACTTAATTAATTCCCTGCCATTGCAAAGGTCTTGAGCACTCGTGGCACCTTGGCCCTTTTTGTTCTCTGGCTGTGGCACACAACAGTTTAGTGTCCTGAGGGCTATAATACTTTGGTCTCATTCTGGTTGTTGTGCTTGGTGTGGATGTGGTGGGGTTGCGTTTAGTTCCCTGCAATGTGCAGGAAGTCAGACTAAATGATCTGATAGTCCCTCTGGCCTTAAACTCTATGACTCTACAACTGTCAAGGAAAATTCAACTTTTCTTTACGTTGGGGCCTCAAAGAGGCAGGATTCCTGCCAAAGTGACTACAGGTCTGAGAGTTAGGGTTGAATGAAGAAAACAGCTGGACAATGGAATTTATGAGATGCATGTGTCATAAACTGTCTGTTAGAGAGGACTGAACCTGAGACCTTCATCACCTAAAGCACAGATCACTTATCCCTTGAGCTAAAAGAAGAGTTACTTCATCTGTCCCATAGTTTTGGACTCTGGAACTGAAGGGGCCAGCCACTAGAGGGAGACATGACCACATGCACAGTCCTGTATTACATGCCTTCCCTGTTAGATATTATCACATGCTACCCCTGTTAGATGTGTTTATAGTGAGAGTCTGAGATACAGGAGTAAAAACTTCCATCTGGAGAGCCATTTTGGAACGAATCATGGATTCAGACACAGTGGAAAACATCTTTAGTTCAGGATGCTCTTTAGCTTTTGGTACTGAAATTCCAGAGTTCAGTCCCCAGTGACAGCCATGGTGAGTGTCTATGTATGCAGCTGTGATGTGTTACACAAGGTCATATGCAGGGGCGGCTCCAGGCACCAGCGCACCAAGTGCATGCCTGGGGCGGCAAGCTGGGGGGGGCGGCCTGCCGTTCGCCGTGAGGTCAGCAGTCAGGCTGCCTTTGGCAGGTCCGCCTGTCCTGCGGTTTCAGAGGCAATTCGGCGGTGGGTACGCCGAAGGCGCGGGACCGGCGGACCTCCCACAGTCATGCTGCTGAATCCGCATTACCAGCGGACCTCCCGCAGGCGCGCCGCCGAAAGCCGCCTGACTGCCATGCTTGGGGCGGCAAAATACGTAGAGCCGCCCCTGGTCATTTGATTAAAACATGAGATTGGAAGCCTATTTTTTAGAAGTACTGAACAATAGGAAGTCAACAGAGCTGACTTGTTGAGCTCAATTGTTGAGTACCCCTGAAAATTCTGGGAGATTAGACAACTAGGTTCTTTTCCTCTCATTCACAAAGCATAAATTGGTGGTAATAACCATATGTACTGTACTTTGCAGGTGTGCCGTGCAGTTGGATTCATTGAGATCCTCAGTTGCAAGGAGTGATAGAAATGCAAAGTACTATTAATTATTATGATGCACAGTAGTGATAGTCTAGTGGCTGGGAAAACAAAGAGTATGTCACATAGTTTGCTGTCTGATCCCTTGATATACTTTTGGAAACTGAAGGCACTGAGCCACATTCAGCCCTGGTGTTAACCCGTTGAAGTCAATGGGGGTAACAACATGAATGAATTTGATGCAGCATTTCCATTGAGATCTATGGCACTATGCCTTGGCCCATAGAAAAGTGACTAATTGTGCTGGCTTCTTATGTGAAAAGTACGGTGGGTCACTGCTGTAGTAAGATGTCATTTTTCTTTACGGCTGTGCCAAAAGCTCGACTGCAAAGGTTTTGCAGGAACAGAAGAAGGAAAAAAGCCATTGAAGATGCAGCACAATCTAGCCCAACTTTATTTAATGCGGCGCTTTCCATACCAATTAGGCTTCCCCAGCTGGTGGACTTCACCATTGCGGATTCCTGTTCCATTCCCCCATCCAACCTGCTTTTCCTTCCTGTAGCTGGCCAGCCGGAGCCCAGCCGGCTGCCGTCTCTCCGCAGGAGCTGCTGCTGCTGACATCACAAGCGGCCCTTCCTTTTGTGTGTTCCTGAACGCACCGGGGGCTGTGTGGGGACAATGGAATCCTGAACTCGGGGCGAGGGCAAGTGGGAAGCTGCTGCTGAGGATGAGTCAAGGCTGAGCCCGGGGAGGGGAGGGGAGAAGCTGCTGCTGCTTGAGGGCTGGAACAGGTGAGAGACGGGGACGAAGCTGCTGCTGCTCTAGGACTGAGCCAGGTGAGAAGTTGTTGCTGCTGCGGAAGGGATGGGGGGGCTGTTTTGGGGCCAGGCGAGCCGGGGTGGGAATGGGCAGGAGCCCGGCTCAAGCCGTCACGCAGCCCCAGCTGCTCCCGCTGCCCCCTAGGACCGGGGCAGGGAGCTGAGCCTCGGACCCTCTTTATTCTGCCCCCCCCGGCAGGGCACTCGGCAGAGGAGCCTCCATCTGCGGCCCCCGCAAGGCTGGGGCTCCCGCGGCGCCTGCCCCCTGGGGGCGAGTGCGGCCGGTTCCCCCCAGCCCGGCTCGCCGAGGGGCCGGGGAGGAGCGGGGCAGCCATTGCCTGGGTAAGAGTTGCTGTTGCAGCACTTCCGCTTCTCTCCCAGCAAGAGACACGAGTGGCCAGGCCCAGCCGCGCCGCGGAGGAGCCGCCAGACACAAAGGGAGAGGTACGGAGCGGGGCCCCTCTCCCCGCAGGGCACCCCCCGGCCAGGCCAGGGCCGCCGGCCCGCGCAGCGCGACCACGGGCAGGGGGCCGGGGCTGGCAGGTATCGCCCCCTCCCCGCAGGGCCCGCACCGAGGGAAGGGGGGGGGGGGCAATTCTCCCTATCAGGGAGCAGAGCAGCTCTTTCCTGGAGGAGTGCCCCGTGCACGTACCCCCCCCCCGGTTCTGCTCTCCCCCCCCCCCGGCCCTGCTCTCCTCAGCCCCCCCCCCCCGGCCCTGCTCCCCCATCTCTCCCCATCCCTATCCCTCGGCTCTGCTCTCCCCATCCCCTCCCCCCATCCCTCCCCCCCCCCCGGCTCTGCTCTCCCCATCCCTACCCCCCCGGCTCTGCTCCCCCCATCTCTCCCCATCCCTATCCCTCGGCTCTGCTCTCCCCATCCCCTCCCCCCATCCCTACCCCCCCGGCTCTGCTCTCCCCATCCCTACCCCCCCGGCTCTGCTCCCCCCATCTCTCCCCATCCCTACCTCCCGGTCCTGCTCTTCCCATCCCCTCCCCCCATTCCTACCCCCCCCCCGCCCTGCTCTCCCCATCCCTACCCCCCCGGCTCTGCTCCCCCTCCGGCCCTGCTCTCCCCATCCCCCCCCCCGGCCCTGCTCCCCCCCATCCTCCCACCCCCACCCCCGGGCTCTGCTCCCTCCCCATCCCCCCACCCCCGCGGGGACCGCCACTCCCCCCTCCATTTCGCCCCCGTGGACACCGCTACCTTTCCCTCCCTTGCCCCCAGCAGGCACTGATTTCCACCCTCCCACCTTCCTTGCCTTCTGTGGGCACTGATCTCCCACCCATACCTAGGCATTGGAACCCCCCACACACCCTGCCTATCCCTCATCTCCTGCAGGCACTGATCTCCCCCTCCCCCGCTCTGATCTCCTTCCCCCCCATCTCCCTCCCCTCCTCTGATCTCCTCCTCTCACCCCCTGCACGCACTGATCTCCCCCCCTCCCACACCCTGCCTATCCCTTGCCCCCTGCAGGCACTCATCTCCTCTCTCCCCCCTCACCTCCTGCAGGCTCTGATCTCCCCCCCCCCCCCACACACACACACCTGCCTCTTACCCTCTGCAGGTTCTGATCTCCTCCCTCCCACACCTTGCCTGCCCCTCACCCCCTGCAGGCACTCATCTCCCCACACATCTGTTCCTCACCCACCCCCCGCAGGCACCAATTTCCCCCCCCCCCCGCCTTGCCTGCCCCCCCCCCCCCAGACACTGATCTCCCTCTTCCCCCCCCCCCCCGATCTCCCTCCCACAAACAACCTGCCTGCCCGCCCCTCACCTTCCTAGACACTTATTCTCCCCTTGTAGCCAATGTCTCCCCACTCCGGTTGTAGACATTGATCCTGCTGCTTTTCCTTTTCCTCCATGTGCCTCTGTGCGTGCAGAGGGGACTGGAGACATCCTATTTATATCCCACGCCCCAGGGCTGGATAACTGGGGGGTGAGGATGACTGGCTTCTTGTGTGTAGTTTGGGTGAGATTAGAAGGAATTACTTGCAGCTTCTCTGATCCTTGCAGCCTCCTTCTTCCCAGTCCGTGTTCTCTCAGCCTGCCCCCCCCCCTTCTGTTCTCATTGAAAGGAGACATTCAAGTCCCTCCCCTCCCCCAGTGTTACTGGCGCAGGGAGAAGCTGCTGCTCCTCCTGCTCAGACCATTTCTGTTCAGGGTGCCTGTCTGCGAAGGAGGGAGGGAGGGAGAGAGAGAGAGAGACAGGCCCTGTCTAAAGAGAGTGCGACCCAAACACTCTCTTTAAGTGGGTTCCTTTCTCTGTGCATGCGTTCATTGTTTGTTCCCCATATCCTGTGGTGTCTCCTCTCCAGGTTTGGGTTGTGTGGTGGGGGGGGGTCGCTATGTCGGATGACGATTCGAGGGCCAGCACCAGCTCCTCCTCATCTTCATCCTCCAACCAACAGACAGAGAAAGAGACAAACACCCCTAAGAAGAAGGAAAGCAAAGTCAGCATGAGTAAAAACTCCAAGCTTCTCTCCACCAGCGCCAAGAGGTGAGACTGTCTGCGGACACCGTGTCACTGCTGTCTCTCTGCGCCTCTGTCTCTCTGCTTATATGGCTCTCTGTATCTGCCCCATTGCTGCTGTTCCTCCTCCCCTCCACTGAGTGTTAACCATTTCTATTCCTCATTACTGGCGTTTACCTTCAACCTCTCCACAGAAATTTACCGTTGTCCCCATCTTCCCTTTTTCACTATCTGCACTTAGCAAGAAGCTTCCCCCAAACATTACCGTTCCCCATCTCCTCCTCACCATCTGCACTCAGCACCGTTCGTCCCCACTGAGATTACTGCTCTCCTCAGCACCTGGCTTTAGAGCCAGATCTCTGTAGGGATTAAAGCCTATGAGCTTAATCCCTGCTCTGCTACTGAAGCTATGTGGCCTTGAGGAAGTCATTTAATTCTCCATCGGTTTCCCCATTTGTAAAATGGGAGTGATGATGATAACACATAACTCACAGGGGTGTTGTGAGGATTAATTAATTAATGTTTGCTTTGATCTTGTATGATGACAGATGTCATAAATGCGAACAGTTGTTACCTAGTGCCAGCCCTCCCCACTAAATGCATTACTACTTCCCTATCTCCTTCCGACCTGCATTAAGGGCTTGTGTACCTGGGGAATTACTGTTCCAGAACAGCTCTCCAGGTGGACAGTCTTTTCTAAAATGAAAGGGACTTTATTGTGAAATAATTACTCTGCTTAAATTATACCAGAATAACTTTTCTGGAATAGCTATGCCAGTCAATATCCCCCAAGTAGACAAGCCCTTAGAGCCAACTCACTTCCAAAACATTACTGCTGTCCTACCTGAGCCATTCTCCATGTCACCTGAATTCAGCACCATCCCACTCCAAAAAAGCTCACCTAGCTGAGAATGAAGCTTCCAAGCAAGCTTTCATTACTCCGTCAATAAGAACAATAATCCGTCTGGCTGGTCATTGAAAAGCTTTGCAATGCACTACCAAAAGCCCGCGATCTGTACATGTTAAAAAGGGCTGGGTTTTTTGGATTGTTCAGCCAATGCTCTGCTGTTGTGCTCAAGAGGTCATTTGGATTTTGTAGCTTTCAGGCAGCTTGTTGACTTCAGAACTCCTCTGAGCAAATGGTTCCTTGGCAAAGTCACATACACAGCAGCAAGTGGTGGTTGGATGAGAAGCCATCAACTAGTTTTAAAATATCTGTAGAGGCCTGCTGATTGTAAATTGCTTGGTATGAGTAGGCTTTGGTTCTTGTTATGTGTGACAAATAGAAGATAGGCAAAGGAGGCTGGTTGAGTGTGGAGGAGGGGAAGGAAGGGAGGCTGTTTGCGTGTTCAGTGTGGGGAGATTTGGCGGGGAGGCTTGAGTTGCAGTAGTGGGGCTCTGGGGAATGGTAGCTGGTGGTAGTGGAAGGGAAGTGTGGAGCTGTGGATCCTGGAGAAGCCTGGAGGCAGGGAGGATGTTGAGGATGGGGCTTTGTGGACGTGAGGGAGGGGACTGGGGATGGGGCTTTGGGTGGCAGGGAAGATTTGGAGGCTGTGGTTGCGGGAGCAGATAGGATCTTGGAGATGTGTGTGACTATTCCCCTCTCTTTGAGTTTAATCAGAAATGGATCAGGGAGTTGGGCTCTGTTGCTAGTTATCCACCCTTCCCAGTCAGAACCCCTCCAGTCTATTCCCCAGGATGCTAAGTGGGGAAGCGGATTGTGGCAGTGGCAGTTTAGCCCATCTCAGTGAGACAAAGCTTCATAATTTCCCCCAGGCTGTAGTCCTTCCCTCATACCTAACACTCGCGTTTGCAAGGAGGATCTGTCTCATTGTCAGTATGCTGGAGGCGGATGGGGCCTTATCTCCCTGTGTGTGGGGGGGTGGACCAGTCTTTGGAGCTGATATGGGGAGAAGGAATGTCTATTTTTCTCTCTGTGTTTCTGTCATAGGGTGTCTACCCCACTGTATGTGTCTGGAGTGGTCTTGTCTATACAGGCGGCGGTGTGCAGGACGTGTGTGGCTATACGCTGTAGTGAAAGGCTCTGGCAGTGGGGAAAGGCTCCGGCAGCAGGGCCAATTGCAGTGAAAGGCTTTGGTGGGGGGAGCTTTTCCTGCTGCTTCCCCTTGCCTGAACCTTTCACTGCAGCATATAGCTACACATACCCTACACACCGCCTCCTGTATAGACTAGACCACTGCAGACACACACTGCAGTGGGACAGACACCCTATGACTCCCCACTGCTGGAATCTTGCACTGTGGTGGAGAAAGGCTCTAGCAGTGGGGAGGCGGCAGGACACCACACTGTCAAAAATAGCCGTGTAGATGTGGGAGGCACTGCTTGGTCATGTAGAGAGCTGTGTAGAGTATATACCCTAGATTTCTAGCATGTCTCCACTATACTCACCTAAGCACTGCCTCACCATCTACACTGTTTATACCTGTGCTAGTTGGGCATGCCGTGTACATACTCTACATGCCGCTGCAGGTGTAGATCTACCCTGTGTGTTCCTGGAAGAGTGACACACACACACAGTCTCACAGTCATTGTGACATATATCTCTACTGCGTGTGTGTCTTGACTGTGATCCCGCATAGTGACTTACCTTCGTTCTTTCTTGTTTTTATTGCCATAGGATTCAGAAGGAATTGGCTGACATCACCTTAGATCCACCTCCCAATTGCAGGTTTGTTTTGATCCTTCTCGGGGGGGGGGGGGGGGGGGGGGGGGTGGAGGAGAGAAAGTATGCTTTTTATTATTTGTAAATATCCTTATAAGGTCTAGATGCAGCAGAGTAACGACCACTTAGATGACCTAAAATACCCTCATGAATGCTTGGATGACATCAAAATAAATCCCCTGCAGGAGAAAGCTCAGGAGACATTATGTGCTTTGACATGAATTTTCTGTTTATTTTGTTTTTTCGTAATTGCATTAGAGTTTGTCACATTATCTGTGTGTGTGTTTCTGACAGTGGTCAATACGGAAGAGTGTGAAAATGTGCCCCTTTTTGGTTTTTCCTGGTGTATAAGTCTAATGCTTGACTACGTTAATTTTTATTTATATGAGAGTCCTGCCAAACAAGCAGAAAATTGTCAAATCTGTGTGGGTTCTTTCCAGCTCTGACAGTTCTATGCTAAGCAATAACACACAATGGAGAAGGGTGCTGTTAGTTCATCAGTGAATATACGCACTGAAGAAGCGCATATGTTATCTGATGAAATCACACCCTGGGGTATGCTATTGCCCTTTATAGAATGGTTATTTAAACTATGTTTTAGAGATTTAAACATTATGTTTAGTACCTACAAAGCTTTGTATTCATCACCTATTTGCCCTGACCTCTGGTGATTCCCCTTGGCATTTGAGTATGAGATGGTATTGGCAATGTCTTTGGTTGTTCCTGTTAATTAAACGGGAAGGCTGCTTTCAACCTGGTCTCTCCCGTTTGGCCTGCTGGAGTCTTGTTTCCAAAGACATTCTTGAGTTCTTTATCTGACTCTGCTCCTTGTGTCTTTCTGCTGCTGCTGAGCTAGGTCTGAAGCCTTTGATGTCAGGGGTAGTAGCAATTAAAAAAAAAAGCCACTTAAAATATATTTTAAAATCAGTCACGTATTTAGAATGGACATTTTGCGCCCACCTTTTATATTGCTGGTGCTCTGAAGCTTCTTGTTACCCTTAGCTGGTGCACAGGGAGACAATAGCACTGGAGTTCAGTGAAGGGGCCATGAACATCTCTTTCAAAACCACTGTCAAGCATCCTGATCACTGGCAGTGGGGATGGGAAAAGAGTATATGAGAACATGGGAGGTATGGGCTGAAAGGAGGCCTCCACATTGAAAAGGATCAGCCAAAGACTCCCAACTCCCCACCCCTGTTGCCAAAGGATCAGCAACAATATCAGTCGGTGGGTACACAGAGGAGGAAAAAAAGAAAAACAGGTTTTTGGGACGTAGTAAACCTTTAAAGATTTTCTTAATGAATAAACTTAATTTATTAAGTGTTTGATAAGATGACTTTTAAAAATTCACCTAGATAGTGCAATAGTATAGTGGTTTGATTGGTGAGGAAAGTTTTTGATATACACCTCTACCCCGATATAACGCGACCCGATATAACACGAATTCGGATATAAAGCGGTAAAGCAGTGCTCCGGGAGGATGGGGCTGCGGACTCTGGTGGATCAAAGCAAGTTCGATATAATGCGGTTTCACCTATAACGCGGTAAGATTTTTTGGCTCCCGAGGACAGCGTCATATCGAGGTAGAGGTGTACTACTAAAGCGTGTGGTGTTTGGAAGATAACTATGCATGGGTTTTGAGCTCTCTTCAGCCACTGCTATATTGTTTTAATGTGCCCAGAAGCTGTTGTGATGGGTGCCTAAAATGCTTCTATATATCTAAATCAGGTTGCAGCCTTCATCCGAACCATCTTGGAAATAATATCAAACCCCTAAACTGTTCCTATATGAAGAAATTGGAGTCATTCATGGGTGTGGGTTAGCTTCCAGACTACTTTGTTAAACTGTAATATGGCTGCGGAGGTGGTTTCTTATTTAAACAGTGCAGTCCATTGGGGATAGTAACGTCAAGACACAATACAAAAAAGGTTGGATTTGTAATGTGTAAGCCTTTATGAATGGTTTTAATGGTGGAAAGCAGTTGATAGTATAAGCCATACGTGAATATAAAGTCATATTATAGTTGCAGGTATCCTGTATTCCTTCTGACCTTCAAATGAATTAGCGTGGAGATTGGCAGTTTTATCTAACAAATAATGTTGGAAAATTGGAATAAGTTAAGCTAACCTATAATGTGTTAAGTAGTAAAACACAAACAATGGTTTTCTTATGAAACCAGATGTTTTCGCATTGCCATTCAAGCTGTAGAATTTAGTGTCTGTATTTTATGTTCTTAGTGAGAGTAAGTACAGTGTCTCTGTTTTTATACTTGTGGTTAGTTTGGTTCAAAATGCTAAATGCCTTACACTTCCTGACATGCTTTTGGCTTGAGGCTGTATACAGCAGATTTGCTAAGTGTGGACAGATGCTACTTGCCACAACAGTGAGAAGAGTTCCAGCTATCAAAGTTATGTGGAGTGTTTACTTCCTGTGGAAGGGGAAACTGTCAAATGGAGGGTGGGGGGAAGTTATGGTACTGAGACTTTCTGGTTGCTGTGTAATGGTTAAGGTTGCAGGACTTTGCTCTGGGGAAGCCTGTATTGGTATGATGGCTTTCCATTATTCCTTTTGTTTACGCTGAATATTAGCGCTGTGAGAGAGGTATTAAACTTGGTTTTAGAACATAGTTTTAACTCTCCTGCCTCAGTAACTTTAAAAAAGGCTTTGTTTACCCTATGTCCTCTCTGCTCAGCTCAAGCATCTCATCTGACTACCTTCTTTGTGTCCTCTCTCCTGTGCCTTGGTACTGTCTATCGTATATTACCCTCCCGCTGGAATTGGGGGTCCTTTTTTCCTCCATCCTCTCCTCCATTAAAGCTCTTCTTAAAATCCACTTATTGAAGGAGTCTTATTGGGTTACATTTTGAAAAGAACCAAAGTCCTATTGACTTTCAGTGTGGCTTAGGTTTCTAAGTGTCTGTCACTTTAAAAAATGGGACTTAGGATCCTTAGGCATTTTTGAAAATTTTACTCAGTCTCATTTATATAGAAAAAATGCTGCATAACTCTGAAGATTCACTACTTTCTCAACCAGCCACTTAATCCCCACCATTGTTGTCATCTTCCAAACTGTTCCCTAACATCTCTGTGTTTGTCAGCTCCTCCTTGTTGTCCATGTCTTCTTATGGGGCCTTATTGCAAGGTGCTCAGCACCTTCAACTCCCATTGAAGTCCATGGGAGTTGAAGACATTTAGCACGTCCAGAAGGAACCCAGAACACTGAAAGACCGCCCCTTCCGGGCAGAGACTCAATCATTATTTATTTTGTAAATATGCCTATCCATGATGCTATGCAAGTGGTTGTTTATTAACTAAATTTAAAATTTCAAGCAAAATAGCTGAAGGAACAGATCAGGATTTTAATTTTTGCAGGGTTGCAAATATATGTTCAGACTTGAATTAAAAAAACAACAACAGATCTTGTACATGCTGATGACTTTCTAACAGTAATACACTGAATAGAATTCACAGATATATTCTGATTGGTGTTTAAGATATTAGTGTTCTCTTACATGCCATAGTGTAGCTACAGCATATGACTAATTTTAAATGCGTTCTATGTCTCTCATTCTTGGTATACTAACATTTTATGTGAAATGATTGAAACAGGAAAGCTGGAAAGCTGGAAAGCTTTAATTTTCTTTTGTCCATTTATGGGATGATTTGGCTTCTGACACTGGTAATGAGAGGTGTAAAATCTATATTTTAACTGTAGATATTTGGTGATAAAAGAGCTACAGCTTTCAGATTGAAGGGATTGTTGGTTAATGTGAAATTGAGATTAACGTCATAGCTTTGAATATTACACATTTGGATCCCAGTCGTAATGAAATTTCAGTTCTCTGTTTAAATATTAGCTTGTATAAGAAAGTGAAAGTCATAATCTGAGCCGGTTGATTTTTTTGTGTTGTTGGTATGTTGTGTGTCTTTTAGGACTTTGTTTATATTACACATTCAGATGTGTCGTGGAAGTCTGGTTCTGTGATTGTCTCCAGTCATGGTTCCATTTTTCTTTATAAACAGGGCTTAACTGTATTTAATCACAATCAATATCTAAAACCTTGGATGTACCCATGTGACTGGATTTCTGAGGCTGTATCAGGGACATGATTAAAACATTAACTGGCATTTACACTGTTTATCTCAGGTACTTACTTGGCCTCCATTGCCATAATAACTGAGTACCTCAAAATCTTTAATCTAGTTCTCCCTGTGAGGTGTTTTTCCCCATTTTATAGGTGGGGAACTGAGGCCCACACTGATTTCAATAGAAGTTAGGAGCCTAAATAGCTTTGTGGATCTGGGCCTGAAAGAGTAAGGCCCAGGATTTTAAAGTTATTTAGGTCCTATTCTGTTAAGTATTGCAATGCCTAACTGACTTAGTGCTTCTAAGTCAGGGGCGGGCAAACTTTTTGGCCTGAGGACCACATCGGGTTTCCAAAATTGTATGGAGGGCCGGTTAGGGGAGGCTGTGCCTCCCCAAACAGCCAGGTGTGGCCCGGTCAATGCCCCCTATTCGACCCCCCGCCTCCGCTTCTTGCCCCCTGATGCCCCCCCCCCCCGGGACTCCTGCCCCATCCAACCCTCCCTGTCCCCGACGGTCCCCCCCGGACTCCTGCCCCATCCACACACCGCCGCTCCCTGTCCCCGGAACCCCTGCCCCTGACTGCCCTCCGCCACCCCATCCAACCTCTCCTCTCATTCCTGACTGCCCCCCGGGACCAATGCCCCATCCAACCACCCCTTCTCCCTCACCGCCCCCGGAACCCCTGCCCCTGACTGCCCCCTGCCCCCCATTCAACCCCCCTCTCCTTCCTGACTGCCCCCCGGGGACCTCTGCCCCCATGTTCCCCGCTCTCTGACCGCCCTGACCCCTATCCACACCCCCGCCCCCTGACCACCACCCCGAACTCCTCTGTCCAACCCCCCCGTTCCCTGCCCTGTTACCGCGCTGCCTGGAGCACCGGTGGTTGGCGGCGCTACAGCCGCGCCGCCCAGAGCACCAGGACAGGCAGCCACGCCGCCTGGCTGGAGCCAGCCGCGCCGCACAGAGCACCGGGTCAGGCCATGGCTCTGCAGCTGCGCTCACAGCCCCGCCACCCAGAGCACTGTGCCAGCGGTGCAGTGAGCTAAGGCTGTGAGGAAGGGGGAACAGCAGGGGAGGGGCCGGGGGCCAGGAGCTCAGGGGCCGGGCAGGAGGGTCCTGTGGGCCGTAGCTTGCCCACCTCTGTTCTAAGTGCTTGTCGCTTTTGAAAATGAGACATAGACTCCCAAGTCCCAGTTACTTTCAGTGAGAATTAGTCTTCTAAGTCAGTTAGGTGTGGCAACGCTGAACAGAGCAGTGCCTAAATCATTTTAAAAACCAGGACATAAGTGTCTTGCCCAAGGTCACACAGGAAGTGTGTGCCAAAGGTGGGAATTGAAGCCGCGTCTCCTGAATCTCTGATATGACAGATATTGCCGTTTCCCGCTATATCCTTGAAAGACTTTGCTGTATTAAGTTTATATATTATTGTGGGCCAGGATTGTATGTAACCTTTTCTTGGGCAGAGATCTGCGTGTCACTCCATCTTGACCAGGGATTTTAAGGTTGCACAGCTCCTTGATTTACACTGCTATTCTCAGCAAGCCAGAGCTTTTCTGACCCCAAACCACTGCCCACATGTCATGCTGCACCCTCCTGGGTGCAGATCCATTGGACCCCCTGCGAGAGTGGAAGGAGGTAGTTAATGGGGAGACATTTATTGGGTGGGCAGATACTGCAACAGTTAAAACTTTAGTTAAGCCTCATGTTGTGAAACCCCATCAAATGCTCCCATGGTGTGAAATGTGGGTTAAAGTTCCTGGTGTAAAAAGCCTTCACTCTACCTAGAGCACAGAATTCTATACAGACCAGGAAGGGTCAGGGGTGTTGGTTGTAGTTGTGTTGTCAGATATCCCATATTTTTTGCTTTTGAGGAATGATGTTATGGTTTTAAAAGCATAAGGGGTGAATCAGACCTCGAGTTAGCTACAGACCTGCAAGGGTTAGCCAAAATGCAAATAGAGTAGCTGCATGAGGTGTATCCCTCCTGCCCACTCCACCCTCTTTCCCCCCCCCCCCCATCCAGGAGGAATCAAGTTACCTTCCCAGTATATACAGACACATACCTGAGGAGAAGGCAAGTGAGACCATTTCCTACTGCAGGGGGATGACAAGATAACTTGAAGGTAAAATCTCTGAGTCCTGAAGCCCAGGCAAGGGAAATAAGCTCTCTGCCTACCCTTACCAGGGAACCAGGCACAGTACAGAGTACTGGCAATGTCTCCAGCCAAAAGTAGGGACACTGAGACAGCAGCAGGGCACTGCCAAATCTATGACACTTACCCAAGGATGGGAAATGCCCACGGAAAGTGTATGACAGCTGCTTGGGAGATGACAAAGGTAACTATGGCCAGAAAGAAGGGGAAACTTCCTCCCATGGTCTCTGACTACCTGATGGTCTGTGAAAATGTAAAGGACCTTGAGCCTGGTGCGGGGAGAACTGCTGTGCACTTTGACTCAGTATGTAGGGATCAGAGGACCACCCCAGTGGGGTGGGGGATCAATATACTTTCCTCTTCCCCCTAGAGAAACTGGCCGCTGGGCCCCGACGTCTGAGGAGATGGGGCAGAGAAAGGAATTTGGCTGTGGGGGAGATTTGAAGAATCTGTTAAAAGTGGTGCAGAGAGCTGCTTCACAGGGAGCCCTACCTTATTGCTCCCTTCTGTCCAAAGAGTTGCTTCCTGGAATACTCCCGGGAGCGTGGGAACCTCAACCCACCATGGGGCAGCTGACTGCTTGAGGGACAAAGGGACACCACATACCCTCCTTAGAATCCAAGGGGAGATGGGAGAACCAGGTCTCAGATTCACACCCATATGTTTTGGGGGAGTAAGTGTATGCAAGAGCTCCACCCTCATAGGCTCTAAGGGGAGAAATTATACAGGGTGGCGGTCAAATGACTCTGTGTGGATTTTTGAAGGAAATATGCTCGCTTGCTAGTGGAATGTTTATTATATGCATAGGTGAAATACGAAATTATGAAATTAACCACCATCTAGGGAATAAACCTGTGCATCCTCCTAGGAGGATGGTCAAGCACCCGAGTTTCACCCCACTTCTTTTGGGAGGAGATGTGACAGATATGACAGTTTCCTGCAATATTCTTGAAGGACCTTATTGTATTAATTTTATGTATTATTGTGAGTTGGAAGAGATGTGACCTCTCTAGGGGAGAGATGTGATAGATGTAAGACCTGGGAGTTCAAATAAAACATTGAAAATGTGCCAGAAAAGTATGGATTTTGGGGACAAGAAGTTTCCTGGGGTATACCTAGGGAGAAGTTAATATAAATTCTCCAACTCCCAGTTATGCAAGAACCCAGCCTTTTGAAGCTATGCCATAAGGAGATGGTAATTGTCTGCTAATTACCTGTTACTGAAGGTCAAGATCTAAGGCCCAAGCTGACTAAAGAAACAGCTGATCTGCCCAGCCGTTGTTCTGGATCTAAGATGGATGAACTTGTAACCACAGGGAAACCCTAGCTGTGGGTTTTGAAGGACTAAAATGTACCAGAGCCCTAGGCTGGAGTTGGGGGTGATCTCTGGAAAGCAGAGCGTGCGTGTTTGTTCTTTTATTGTTTTTAATAATACCGTACTGCTTTTACGTTCAGAAAAACTGTGCTTGCTTAGAAGGAGCTGTGTTGTAACTTATAACTGTCGCAATATACTGGTCATAGCCTTTGGAGAGAGAGAAAAACTCAGGAATTGGCCTGTTTAGGCAGTCTGGCTTACTGGGGGTATCAGAATGTAAGGCAGGAAGCTGTGCAGCCTTAAAACCCCAGTCAGGTGGGAGAGACACATGTCGGTCTCAGGTAGGGTTGCCAACTTTCTAATCACGCAAAACCAAACACCCTTGCCCCGCCCCTTCTAAGACTTCACCCCTTCTCCGAGGCCCCACGCCTGCTCACTCCATCCCCCCTCCCTCTGTCGCTCACTGTCCCCCACCCTCACTCACTTGCTCATTTTCACTGGGCTGGGGCAAGGGGTTGGGATGCGGGAAGAGGTGAGGACTGGGGGGTGCGAGCTTTGGGGTGGGGCCAGAAATGAGTTCAGGATGTGGGAGGGGGTGCAGGCTCTGGGGTGGGGCTGGGGATGAGGGATTTGGGAGGGGGCTACGGGCTGGAGGGTAGAGCCAAGGGGTTCGGCGTATGGGAGGAGGCTCTAGGCTGAGGCAGGGGGTTGGGGTGTGGGAGGAGGTATGGGCTCTGGGTTGGAGGGTGCCGGTTCTGGGGTGGGGCCAGAGATGGGGGGTTCAAGATGCAGGAGGGGGCTCCTGGCCGGGGCAGGGAGTTGGGGTGTGTGGGGAGGCGCAGGCTTCAGCGGGGAGTTTGGATGCGGGAGGGGGCTCAGGGCTGGGGTAGGAGGTTGGGGTGTGATAGGAGGTGAAGGGTGAAGGCTCTGGAAAGGAGTTTGGGTGCGTGAGGGAGCTTGGGGCTGGGGCAGGGAGTTGGGGTGCAGGGAGTGGGCTCCGGGCAGCGCTTACCTTGGGGGGGGCTCCCCAGAAGCAGCGACACGTCCCTCGGCTCCTAGGCATGGGGTAGCCAGGCAGCTCTGCATAGTGCGCGCTGCCACCGCCCGCAGGTGCTGCCCTCCAAAGTTCCCATGGCTCCAGTTCCTGGCCAATGGGAGCTGCGGAGCTGGCACATGGTGGGATATGTTGCCATTTCCAGGAGCCACGTGGAGCCAGGTAGGGAGCCTGCCAGCTCCACTGTGGAGCCTGACTCCACAGACCAGCAGTGCTGACCTGAGCCGCCAGGGTCCCTTTTTGACCGGGCGTTCTGGTCGAAAATCGGACACCTAGCAACCCTAGAAGGCCAAGAGAGGTGACAGCTGGGAGCCAGAAGACTAAACTGGATGTCCTTGGTGAACCACAGAGGGGAAATACAGATGCATTTTCCCTGAACGGTGACACCAGGTAGCATTCCAGCCACTGGACAGTCGCTTCAAGGTGGAGCTGTATACGTCTGCAATGTTGTAGAAAGGTTCTTGAGTTAGTGTAGTGGGACATGAAATTACCCTATTTAAACATTACCTCATCCACCTTGTCTCTCTAATGTCCTGGGACCAACACAGCTACAACTACACAGCAAAAATGATCATGTTTAAATATGTATACAATCTTTCTAGTCTGTGCTGAAGGACCAAAATGGTTATAACTAGGATAAAAAAAAACCTTTACTATAACTAAAACAAGCTTTGTTTTAACATGGTTTGGTCCAGTCCATACAGGATCAGCCATTGCTTAGGCCAGGGGTCTCAAACATGCGACCCCTGGGGCTATCTCCTGCAGCCCGCCAAGCAGCCCGTGCGTCCCCCCGGGACAGGGGTGGGCAAACTACACCCGCGGGATTGCCCCCTTCGAGCCCCGTGCCGCTCCCTGAAGCGGCTGGCATCACGTCCCTGTGGCCGGGGGGAGGGGACGGAGAGCAGAGGGTTGTGTGTTGCCCTGGTGTCCAGGCACCGCCCCCCAGGCCCCCCCCCCCCCCCGCAGCTGCCATTGGCCGGGAACGGGGAACCACAGCTAATGGGAGCTTCGGGGGAGGTACCTGGAGGAGTGGCAAGCAGCGCGCGGAGCCCTGCGTCCCCCCTCCTCCAGGGGCCGCAGGGACATGGTTCCAGCTGCTTCGCAGCGCGGGGCCAGGGCAGGCAGGCAGCCTGCCCTGTCCCCGGAGTGCGCCACTGCCACCCCGGAGCTGCTTTAGGTAAGTGGCTCCGGGCCAGAGTCTGAAGTCCTCCTGCACCCCATCCCCCAACTCCCTGCCCTGAGCCCCCTGCCTGCACCCCAATCCCCTGCCCTGAGCCCCCTGCCACATCTCTCATCCCTTCTGCACTCCAACCCCCTGCCCTGAGACCACTGCTGCATCCCACACCACTTCTGCACCCCAACCCTCTGCCCTGAGCCCCCTGCCTGAACCCCGACCCCCTGCTGCACCCCGACCCCCTGCTGCACACCTCACCCCCCTGCACCCCAAACCCCAACCCCCTGCCCTGAGCCCCCGCCGCACCCTGCACCCCGATCCCCCTGCCGCACCCCTCACCCCTCCTGCACCTCAACTCCCTGCCCTGAGCCCCCTGCTGCACCCTGCACCTCAACTCCCTGCCCTGAGGCCCCACCACACCCCTCCTGCTCCCTCTGGGGGCAGGGAGGGGGTGGAGTTGGGGTAGGGACTTTGGGGAAGGGGTTGGAATGTTGGCGGGGAAGGGGTGGGAAGAGGCGGGGCAGGGGCGGGGCCTCATGGAAGGGGTGGAGTGGGGGCAGGGCCGGGGGCAGCGAGGGGTGTGTGTGTGTCAGTGATGTGGCCCTCGGGCCAATGAACTAGTCCTCATATGGCCCTCCTGGTCATTTGAGTTTGAGATCCCTGGCTTAGGCCATGTCTACCCTATGAACACTATAGTGCTGCAGCTATGCTGCTGTAATGTAGACACTTCCTACAACACCTGAAAGGGTTTTTCCACCTCCATAAATCTACATTCCTGATTGGCAGTAGCTAGGTCAATGGAAAAATTCTTCTTCCATTCACCTAGTGACGTTTACAATATGGGTTATTTTGGCTTAACCTGAGCACCATAGCGATGTCAACCTACCTTTTAAATGTAGACCAGGCCTTAAATATGATGATTTTTCACACCTCTCCTTAAAAGTCTTTAACGTCCCCAAAAAACTGACCTTTCACAGTGAAAAAGCTATCATGAACCAATGTTTTAAAATTTAAGTTAGCATTGTTCCTTGGCTCTTCCAGTGTATTTTTGTGTCCAATCTTTGTAACTTCCTAGGACAAGGACGAGATCTCTCATAGTGTCTTATGCAAATAAACGGTCAGTATTTAAATAAGAATTATGTCTCAGGTTGTAGATGAATGGAAGGGCCCTACACCTGTAGCTTGTAGGAACAAAGTTGAAATATAGCCACTGTTTTCAAAACCAGTAAGGGATTATGACTTCTGGACTAATGTGAAATCTGCAGAAAATGTGTGGCTCAGAAAGCCATTTTGAACTCTTTGATTTTAATTAATGAATGGACTTCATTTGCATACTCAGTGTAGCTCCTGTTTTGACTAAAGTTGTTTTTATATTGCTGGAGATACTGTACAAATGTACTTTCTAAAAAAGTCAAACTTGGGTAAATGCTTTAGAGATTTAAGTTTGGTGTATTATGCAAGAACATATTGTAGTTGTTAAAGCACAATATAGGAGTTTTCTTTTTCTGTGTCTGTACGCTTGAAAGAGATCTTCCTAAATGCAACCACCATCTCACGTACATTTTCTCCTAGTGTATTTTTTTTAATGATCTGTACCAAAAGTTGAGATCATTATAATTTTAAAAGCTGCAGGTTCTGTTACGCATTTGTGACTTTTGAGGGGGAGGAGGTGACTAAAATGCAGGTCATTTTAATTTAAAATATCCAGGTTGCAAAAGTGATTTTTGGAACATTTTATTCATTCCTCTAAAATGTAAATATTTTCTATATTAAATTTCCAAGAGTGGAGATGGGAAAGACCTTCATAATTAGTGCTGTGTGACCTTAGTTTATATGACAAAAGATAATTTTCTATCAGTGGTTTCCCCCTCTGTTTGGCATATAATCCATGGAAAAATAACTCTTCCTTTTAGAAACTATTAACTAATTTAGTGATCCTCGACAGCTGTGTGTGGTCTGTCTTGCAAACCTTGAAAAGAATGCAAGTAATATATTTGGTAAATTGCAACTTTATGTAGCTATTCCTGCAGGCTAAATCATCTGCTTGATGTATTCAGACAAAAGCTGCATAGGAGAAACCACTTTACTATAGATTGATTAGTTAATATTACAGGAATCCACATTTCTGAGGTCAGTGAACTGTTTTAATCAGCTCCCTTAAAAATCAGAAGCATTTTAATGGTAGGATTCTTGAGAATCTGTGGCAGTAGCCAAGCTGATCCTGTGGTAGAATTTGTTTGGCATATCCTGGTTTAGCAATTCCAAAATGAACTATGCTCTGTGCTCTTGCATGCCAAATATCAGAATGCTGAATCTTGAGAGCAGCTGTGAAAGTGTATCAAGGCTACAAACAGGGAGTTGAAATCCCTATCGCCCTCCACTCATTCACATACATCACTTAACTTTATTATTTGACTTCCATCTTTGTTGTCCTTGGCGAACACCAGGCAATTATGTTCACTGTGCTACTTATATGTTTTACCCAATGGGAATGCTAATATTTTGTCTAGGGTTGAGGAATCTGTGAACTTTAATTTTGTGTAATTTCATTTGTGTCCTAGTATGTTGGGTTTCAATTTTGTACGTAGACATTTTATTTTTCTAAGGGGGAAAAAGATAATTTCACCCATAGGTGCATGGTGCTTTATAGAAATAAAAGAAAACCTTGTAATTGCCCCAAAGTGTTTACAATCTAAGTTCTCGATCCTGTAAAGTCTGCACACAGGAGCAGATAGTAATTTGTCATTGCTTCCCTCTTCATGGGGGACTGGATGCTTCAGGGTTTGATCATCTTATAGGGAATTTCTTGCCTCTCAGGATTTGAATCCAGGCCAGGTTGGTGGTGACTGAAAGTCATTTCCATCAGCTGCTTTATGGCTTATCTGAAATGAATTGGTCTCAATCCAGTTTATAGTAGTCAAATATCTACCTCACAAAACCTCCTCCAGTGGTGGCACCCTTGTGAGATGGAACTAATCTTTCCCAGTCAGAGAGGCCCCTCTAGGACAAGTATGAGCCCCGTTAGTGAGGTTGTGTATAGAAAGCTTATACCACCCCTGCCTTTGCTGTACCTTTCCTGTGATTTCATTCTCCTTTCATGCCAACACCGCACCTCTTGAAAGCATTGAGCTTATTAAAGAAAGAGGATGGGTGTGTGTAAGAAGTTGGGGAAACTGACTTCCTCATATCTTATAGATGTATATGAAATAAAGTTAAGGGCTACATTGTTTCTGCTGTGATGCCATGTGAGTTAAACAAAATGAAATTAATGGGACATTTGAGTAATTGCAGTAGAATCACACCAATCTGCATGCTTTATAATTTGAACAAATATTTATTTCTCAACAAAGATTTAACAGGTTTGCTTTCATTCCTGACTTTATTACTTTTCAAAATGGACTACAGAACATTTATTACTACATTGTGAAGTACTATAGAAAAATGGCAACTGTCAAAATAAACATAGTATATTTTGGAATTCAGTATTTTGTTGTTGTGCGCTTACTTGCCAGTTTGCAAATGTCAGTAGTTTGCAATGGGTCTGCCAGACATAAGTGCAAATTATAAAGGTTCTACAGTGTGTGTAATAAATATATACTGTGCATGAAATATTAATTGACGTTAACAGCAGAACATCCCACAAATATGTATGCTTGAGTGCAATGCACACAATGACAAATAAGCACTGTTATATTCTGTATGAAACTGTGCTTGGATGGGGATAGTGGCATACAGAATCATGATCTATAGCCTAGGTTCCCTCCTAAGTTGTGCAGCCACGCAGCTGCCTATTAAGCCCCGCGCAAGGGCTCAGGGCTGCGGCGGGGAGAGGCACCCCTCCCCGCCAGCCCCAGCGTGCACCCACCGCTGCCGGGGGAGAGGCGCCCCGACCCAGCCGTGGCCCACTGGAGCTGCCGGGTAGAGGAGCCCCTCTCTCGATCCAACTCGGCTTCGTGGAGCTGCTGCTAGGGAGAGGCGCCTCTCCCCCAGCCCCAAGCTGCTGCAGTGAGAGAGGACGGGGGGGGGGGGGGGGAGTCCTCTCTCCCTGCCGCAGCCCTGGGACAGCCTGCACCCCCAAACCCCTCATCCTTGGCCCCACCCCAGAACCTGCACCCCAACCCTCTGCCCCAGCCCTGAGCCCCCTCCCGCACCCTGAACCCCTCATTCCGGGCCCCACCCCAGAGCCTTCACCCCTACCCTCTGCCCCAGCCCTGAGCTCCCTCCTACACCCTGAACCCCTTGGCCCCACCTCCACCTCATGAATTTTGTTATGTGCACCAATATGAAGGTGATGTCACACATGACCTCCATATTGGTGCACATAACAAAATTAATTCCACACGTGGACATACAAAATTAGAGGGAACACTGCCTGTAGCAGATACATTTGCCTGATAGCTCTCGGTTTTTTTCCCTTTGATTTTGCAACTAAAAGTCTAGACCAGGAAAGATTGACGCTAGGTCTTAAAAAGTGGGCCCAGGCCAACTTTTGGCAATCCCTTTATTTACAAGAAAATCTAAGTAAGTGAATTACAAACTGTATAAGATTAATGTTGCAAATTCCAGTTTTAAATTTCATCTGGTCCTATATTTTTGGGGGAACAGCATTTTGGAGCCCAAAATACAGGTCATGATTCCCCAGTGCCTTGAACCTTTTAGCCATTTACACAGGTGCACAGTAAGTGTAAAGCACTGCCATTCTGATTTGGTAGTGTTTTCACTTGTGTACCCAAGGTGCAAGGCAGTGGAGAACCAGACCATGATGCACTTTAACAGCTGCTCTCAAGATTCATCATTCTGATATTTGGCATATGATTTCTGTCTCTGGAGCTGTTGGACTCATTGGAAAACTAGATGATCTTGAATTGGTTCTGACATTTTTAGAAGCAACAGTAGATGTAAGCTACTATGTTGGAGGTACTACCTATGGCAATTGGGCTGCTAATATTTAATGGTGTTTCTGCCATAGGTCTCTGAACAAAACATTTTACCAATAAAACTAACTCCCTTATCTGTAAAAAGGGAAAAAAGATTTAAAATATGGTCTCTAGACTTCTGGACTGGTTGAAAGGAAGATCAAACATTAAAAATTAATCCTGAAGCCAGAAAGTGGTTTTTCATGATAGATAAGTCAATGAAAATGGGGGGGGGGAAACAAACTTCCCTGTGATATGGACAAAAAGAGAACTTTTAGACATCAGACTTTTAGGAGGCATAGGAAATGTGTCAGCAAAGTAATATTCATCACACCAAAAAGAAACTGTCAGGTTAACAATGCAAATTGGCTATCTCAGTGGAAGTGTTAAGATGCTAATGTGGAGGGTACATGCTTGTGAGAGAGAAATATTCAGGTGGATACTCTTAGAAAGTTTTAATACATTATTTGTTATTCTGACCAAGTATAGAATCTGGCTGCTCTGAGCAATGGCCTATAAACTGTAGAGAAATCACAGTATCTTTTAATTAAAGCAGTGCTTAACTGTTGCAGATGGTTTTGAAAGATTGCTAAAATGCATGCAGTTGTAATAACATACAGTTTAAAAGCAATTATATCAATATTGTAGTATATCATGAAGGCCCATTTCATCAGAAGTTTCTGATCTATCAGACTAAGAGTTTAATATTATATTTGCCCATTAATTATTTCTTGTGTGTCCTAGTAATCTTTTTAAGACAAATACATTAGGTAAAGAATCAAAGCATTTACAATTGTTGTAGTTTTTGACTTCAGTTTGTAAATGTGTTCTTCTTAAGCAATAAGAATTATCTAGTGTTTTTTGTAGGATAATTTTAATTTTGAGAACATATTTGTATTTTATATTGATTTGTTGACAGCGGCAATGATATTCATGCCATTTAATTTGGGATAGTAAAACTAAGACTCAGAATTATTTTAATCAGTAAACAAACAAACATAGCTGGTTTAGGTTTTAAATAATGAGATAAAAATGTCCTTGATTAAATAAAACTGGAAATGTCATGATCCTGGCCCCAACACTCCATTGCATTAAATGTTTTGCACTCTTCCTGCTGGTGCTAATCAGACTTAAACACAAAGGGCTTGTCTTCACTACTGCCGACATAGCGCAGTATAGACACTGCTTTAAGTTGACGTAAGTTACGTTGCTTGGGGGGCGGGTTCACACACCTGAGCGATGTAACTTACATCGACTTAAGCAGTAGTGTAGACAAGCCCTGAGGATCCAGGCATTTGATGTACGTGGGTAAGAGGATCCTCAGGTAATACAAAACTGTCTTAATGGCTACTGGAACATCCCATGAGGGCTACTGATAGCGAGATAGCTTGTGCCCTGTGATTGGCTGAGTATTCACCAACTCCAAGGCTCAGACCCCCCTTTAGGCACACTGAACGCTGTTCAGGTGTGTGCCAGGATTAGGCCTCTTGCAACTTTTATTTTGTATAGCAGCTTTCATACAAATTGTATCCACACATACTTGAGAGAAAACGAAACAGAGAACAATTATCAGAGTGTGAATGAGTTACAGGCCAGGGAGACGAGACAGGTTTTCTGTTGGGATTTGAAATGAAATTCAGTCACTGGGGTGGAGAGAGACAGTAAAGCCATTCGGGATGGCGGGAGCCTCTGGGGAGAAGGTAGTAAAGTAGTACTAGTGGCAAGATTGTACGAAGGGACATGGGTGGATGGTAGGGAGTAAGAGAGATGAGGTCTGTAAGGAAGACTAAGACAGTTGCGGATTGGTTCCTGAAATGAATGGCGGTAATGAGGATGTGGGGTGAAAAGTAGACTTCTCCTCTTCCCTCCCTGCCCCATCATGTTAGTTTTACTTTGTTGTTGGCCATAGCAAGAAGCAGGAGGAACAAGGCATTCTCCTATATGGGATAGAAATGGGGGTTTTAGGAGAGGCCAAAAACAGAAAGGGAGGGAGACCAAGAAACAAACCCAGACAGAGAGGGACACACTCAGATCGAGACCAGGGCAGAGAAAAGCAAGCAAACAAGACTGATGGAAAAGAAGGAGTGGCTCAAAACTTAGTAGATACCACCTAACCTAGGCCAGTACCAAAGATGGGAAGCTGCAGGCTTAGGTGTTGGAAGCCCTGGAAGAGGTTACTAGAGCTTTCCCACCAAGGGAATGAAGTATCTGATCACCTGTTTCCCTGCTCTTTGTCCTCCTGATTTCAGTTCTTTGACCATATTCCTCCTTTTGTCTGCTTTTTTACTTAGCTTTGTGCCTTCAGCCATGCAGCCCACCCACCTCCCTGCACTATGCATGTGTGTAACAATCTCCTTGCCCTCATGTACCAAGCACCCCTGCACTATTCCTCCCTAAACTCCACCTTTTTAAAGCAATCCCTGCTCACTTCTCATCACTCACCCTCTTCTCCTCACTTTCCTGAAGAGTTAATCTGTGATTTGTGCATATGTGCCTTGCCTTATTTAGACTATAAAGTCTTCAGGGCAGGGACTTGCCTTTTTATCTGTTTGTAAAGGGCTTTGTAAATTTACAGCCCAATATAAAGGTTCTGTAATAACAAATGGGTTTAGTCCTTGGAATGGTAGGTCTCACATTTTTAAAGCCTTGCTTACTCTTGTGGCAGTTTATCTGATCAAAGTAAATAAGTGAGTTGCCTTTATTCAGTAACTATTGTAGTATATTGAATATGTGGTTTGGTTATTTTCCAGTTTTATGCACATCAAGGTTATCACAGCTGTTACTTTCTGATACTACTACAGTGTAACAGGCTGATGTGTGTTGAGATATATATTACTCTTATTCTGGGTAGTACCCAGGGAAATAAATAAAGGTATCCAATAGCTAATCTTTTTCTTTGCCATCTTTGTGCTCCTACTTCACCCTCTGCCTTGCTAACTGGAAGAAGTGAGACTATTTGTTAAGAAAATGTTAGTTAAAATGCATAGCTATTATATGTGTTAAGGTATTACAATTTAACATACTTAGTATTCAGTGTGTATATATAATTTCTAATGACTCTATGACTGCTCTGTTATTATACTCGAGTTTTGTAATGTGTGAGGCATGCCTTGCTTGTAGACATTTTTCTACAAAGATTAAAAATATTCTAGCTCCTACTTAGTGTGGGTTGTGATACGTAGGCATTTTTACATGGCTTTTCTTAATAGGTTCCAAACTGTAACTATACACCATTGTGTATGTGCCCACACTGAAATCTTTGTTAATTCAGAGTGGAGGCTGCTAAAGTGTATTTCCCATCACTGCAATCATTAAATACCAAGGAAATAGCCAATTAAGCTACCCAAGCTGAGTTCTGGAAGGAGACCTTTGGGGAGGGTGTGGGGGTTGCTGGAACAGCATAAGGGGTTGGGACTCTGTACCCAGGGAGAGGAGGGTTGTGGGATTCTGGGAGGGGTGGCATTAGGTAGTCAGTGCTTTGACCGGGAGACATTGGAGGTTTGGGGTTCTAGTTGTGAAATAGGAATGGAGTCTGGAGACCGAGAATCAGAGATGCGGGGTGTTAGGAGATGTTGGGGGCTAACTCAGGGGCCAGGGCTCTGGCAGGGGAGGAGATCAGGGTGCAGGCTGTAGAAAGGGTAAGTGAGGCATGCACTACACTTCCCCCTCCTTCCCCCCGCATCAGGCCAGGCCAGGACTGACTGGACAGTTGAAAAGGGAAGCATAGGGATGGGTTTGAATAGAACTAAGGGAAGAGCTGGCTGGGGTCTGGATCTGGGGAGGAGGATTGGGCCACTAGCTCACAAATGAGCCAATGAAGAATATTATGCATGGAAGGGTCTTCACTGACTCAGGTGGGGGCTTGTTGGGGAGCTTAGAGAGGGGAGCTTGAGTTGAAGACTGGGACAGCTACTACCCATGAGGGATGGCTCTGTAGTATTTACAGGAGGGGCCAAGTGTGAGGGCTCGGGAGGAGAAGGCATGGAAAGGATAGTGCTTTGCTGATTCTCCAGCCCAGTGGCAAATCTGCTGTGGGTCATTGGAAAGGAATCCACTCCCTGCAGGGCTGGTGTAACCACTAGGCGGCCGCCTAGGGTGCCAAGATTTGGGGGCGCCAAAAAGCGGTGCCCCAATTTTTTTTTTAACGGGGTTAAGATGAGGAAGTCTCCACCTCTTCTGGCAGCTTGAGCCTGTAGCTGCCAAGCTCCATTAAAACTATCAGCGGCGCAGGTCCGGGGGGGGGGGGCGGCGCGGCGCGCTCTGCAGCGCAGGCATTCCTACAAAGTGGGGGCTGAGCGGGAGCCTCTCGGATCGGAGAGAGACACAGGGGGGTGGTTAATGAGCCCCCTTGCCCCGCTGTCCCTCCTGGCGGGCTGCACGAAGGCAGAATAACCACGGAGCTCCAGAGCAGCCTGTGCTGGGGCTGACACCCTCCTCCCCCCCCACCGGGCCCCACCAGGGCAGATGAACTTCTAAGGGCTCCTCCTAGCCCCACATGGCTCCGCGGCTTTCCCGCACGGTCCCGCTCCACTGAGAATCCAAACCAGCGATCTGCCCCGGCCAGCCAGCGGGCTCCGTTCCTCCTCGGCGGGCAGGTGGAAAGCCGGCTGGATACCACCATGGGCCAGTCCTGGTGCTTCATTGGGCTGCTCCTAGGTAGGTGACACTTCGGGGCACTGGAGGGGAGGAAGGGACCCGGGACCAGATGGGTTCTGGTAGGGATGTGCCCCCCCCCCCCCCCCCCCCCCCGTAGATAAGGGTCTGCCAGCATCCAGGTCCTTTTGGCCTTCAAGTCCCTCCCCGGCTGTCTCCGGGGGGGCACCTTGGGGGAAGGCCAAGTTCCTCTTTCCTCCTGCTTGATGCCCGAGCAGGGCAGCTGCGAGTTGGCACCAGAACCTCGGACCCGCGGCCGAGCCCTCCCCAGCCCTGGCCTCTCAGCCAGGGGCCCGGCGAATCTGCCTTGTTTCATGGCACTGGAGGTCGGGGGCACGGGGGCTTTCCTTTCCGCAAACCCAGCGGGGAGCGCTCCCTGGGATCCGATCCACCAGAGGGCTCGGGGTGCGGAGACTTTTGCTTTGCAAGGAAAAGTGATGTTCCGCAGCTCACCGGACTGGACGTGCACCCAGGCAGGCATCTGCTTGTCCAGTTGTTGTTGTATGACTGAGTATCCACCATTCTAATTTTATAAATTTTATTAATAACAATAAGTGGATATTCTAAAGGTAGAATAAAATGTAGTCGATTTTGATATGAAAGAATGAAGGAAGGAAGCATACGTGACTAAAAAGGGTGTATTTCCGATTACAATCAACATTGCTTAATTTTAAGGAAAAGTCATCTTGATCTCTTAATCAATGTTTATGTCAAACAGTTGATGAAATTCAAATAGTGACTCATAGTTAGTAAGTGACATGTATTCTCTATCCTTTACTTTTAATATTGAACAAGAAAAAGAACTGATAGGAATAAAATTTCATTTTTTTCATTTTCAGTTGATGCAGCCTCATAGCAGATAGAGAAAAATTGTCTGGGGCACAATTTCGGGGGAGGCGCAAGGTGGAAGTTTCGCCTAGGGCGCAAAATATCCTTGCACTGGCCCTGACTCCCTGTACAGCACCTGCCAGGTTTCTGGCTCCTCTCACACCTTTCCTGGACCATGGCTCCTTACACGTCAACAAGGCCATGGATGTGGTAGGCTCTGCAAAAGGAGCAAAGTGCTCCTGTTCTGGCTCGCAGCACTGGTTCTCCTCTCTATCAAACTGTAACAAGTTAATGGACTGAAGAAGTGAAGAAGCACAGTAGTCTATTCCTGTCGCCTTCTCCAGCAGCACCACGCTGCTCCTGAGGGTCCCCACCCCCGCTACTCCTGCAGTCCACACTGAGTCTTCTCCACTGGCCTACACATGTCACCATTGCCAAGCCCCTTCAGTGCAGGGAAGTCTGTAGCACAGATGGTCTCCCATCCATCCTAGCCCCAAAAGCAAACAGATGAACAAAACTTATAACTCACTTTACTAATTTGTTTTCAGATTAAGTAATGATGAGCATCTTTGCTAATGAAGCTGTGCATGACTTTTGAAGCGTCCAACTATTCAGATCATTAAGTCATAAGGGTTCAAAAAACCCAGAAGACTCCCTGGAAATACTTTTTAAAAGAAGTGTTTTTAAAGTGCTTAGTACTGTTTAAACTAGGGTGGTTTTGAAATTGAAATATGTCTAAGAAATTAAAGTCTGTCCTCACTGATAGGGTAAACGTGGGTAATAAGACAGGCATGGTTTATCTTTTTAAAGGTCTTTTTAATCACTTGTGCTATGTGGAAAATGTATCTCAAATCTAACTTTGGGGCTCCTAGAGTATTTCTATAATGTCCAGTAGATGCAGAGTGTGTCTGTATATACTTATATGGTGAATACAAGTGGACAGTACCTAGATCTGGTGCCAGCAGCATGTTTTAAAAATAAAAAAAACCAATATTTTTTATTAATCTCTCACATGCACTAAAATGTTTGAGAGAGTCAGCCAATATAGTTTTAGCACCTGATTTTATTTTTAGAGACAGTCCATTCTTCAGATGTTAAAGTAAAACATCGAGGGAGTTGTGAAATTTGACTAGATTATGCCTTTAGATTATCCTTTAGTGGTGCCCAAGGATTGAAAATGCATAAGGTTTCAGCCCTTGTTGAGGATAATGCATGAACTGTATCCTAGAAACAAAAGGCTTCATTTCAACATGTTGATGTTAAGACAGTTTCGAGGAAGTACTTGCTATAAAATATTTGTGCATTCTGATGAATGAAATATTCATTCCACTCATCCATTTATTTATTTATTTATTTATTTATTTATTTATTAATTAGCTGCCAGGCTTATTGCTAGAGTATCTGAGATTATAGAAATCTACAAAACCCACATGCATCCGAAGAAGTGGGTTGTAGCCCACGAAAGCTTATGCTCTAATAAATTTGTTAGTCTCTAAGGTGCCACAAGTACTCCTGTTATTTTTGCGGATACAGACTAACACGGCTGCTACTCTGAAACCTATAGAAATCTAGTGGTTCTTTCCTGCATGCATAGGGGTGTGAGCTTTTTACATCAGTGACGGTGAGATTACTGTGCTGAAGAGTTGTACCTTGCATTTTGCCCTTTTAAAATGTGCTGATTTCAGTTTATGGATTTATTCCCTAGCCAGGGGATAATATCATTCCCTATGTAATCTTAATGCCTCCTGATGAGGACCAAATATTTGCTCACTTGTAAATGGGAAGAAAAGCCCTCACTCTTGACCTTTCTCTGGGGCCAGTGACCACACAACTGTTAACATAGTTTAATTGTTCCAAAGAGATCATTTGCGACTACTATGTTATTGGTGCCTGGTGCCCTTTCTTTGCTCAAGTTGAGGAAGATGATCCACACTACCAAAATTCCAAGGTATATTTTGGTTATGTGTGAGCCTCTGGTAAACAAAAGTAAATTGTTATGTACGTGGATTTGCAATCTTTGCTGGTGGCCACTTTAGCAGTCCCTTTTGACTACTTTACCATTTACATTTATAGTTACCAAAGGAAGTAAATGAAACTCAGGCCCACGGACTGTTGATATAAAAAAAAAATGGTGATATGGTCAGATTCACTTGATTTCCTTACTGATGAGATTTATTTTGCCTGTTTCAAATTACAAGCTATGTTCGACATGCTGTGTTGGTTAATGTTTTTTATTGTTCTTATGTTAGCTATGACAGTTACAAGTTGTTTGGCTGCAGAGAACTTAAATAATGGTAAAAGTGAGCACTTAGCTATTAAAAAAAAAAAAAAAAGATGAGGCATACCCACAGAAAGACATTGATCTGTGAAAGGAAAACGCTCTTAAATTCTTGCATCAATAGTGACACGTCCTTGAAGGACTTAATAAATCTGAACACATCTGAGTATCCTAGAAAGGTTGTGAATGACGATTGGTTTACATGGCCAAGCCTGTCCATTTATCAACAAACTTGGATAAAATAAGAACTGTTTCAAATTTTGCATCTTTCTTGTAGTTGCTATGCATATTTTATCTTTGTAAGAGTCAGGCCTTTGGCATTGTCTCATTTGATTGAATATATTTGTGCCTGTTAGATTTCAGACTTTCAGTATTACCTGTTTGCAGTGAGGGGATTTGTTGAAAAGGATCATTGTTAGCTGTGGCGTTCCAGGAGAGTGGGCCAGCCACAGGATGGCTCTGTCCTCACCTCCATTCATTTCTTGTCAGTGTGTGTTATGCTTGTTGTGCCATTTTTAATAAATATACGCCATTGATTTCAGTTTTTCTTTTATTTTAATTGAAGCAGTTTGTGTGAATGTAGCTTAGATTCTGCTTTCCAGTGCTATTTTTGAAAGGTAACTGAACTTCTGTTGCCCCTGTAGACTAAAAATATATAAAAAAAAATTGCTGTTCAGTAAAAGAAAAATCTGTGGCTACAGTTTATATTTTGTAAGTAGAATAGAGGGGTAAATAGTTGTTGAATGTGTACAGTATGTGAAGCTTTAATGTTCCTTTATTTAATTTCAGTGATGGGAGGGCGGAAGTTGGAGGCATGGAGAGAAAAGAAGGAAGAGACTTCAAAACACCTTAGATATTTGCCAGATTTCAATTTTGAAATAGGTGCAAGAGATTTTAGGTTAGAATTCATTTTGTTGTCTCATTGTATTCTTCAACTAGACTGTTAAGAACAATTGACAAATTAAACCCAATAAACGCTACCTATCCAGCATTGCGAAAAAAGTGCCAATGAATATGATCCACTCTTCATTAGTGACGCATCAAATTATGCCTTCTAAGGCTTTTTGAATGCAGTCCATTGGAGGCTCTTCAGATGCTAAATATTTTTCAGAACAGAAGATTTTCTTCCATAGTCTTTTTCTCGCTGTTCCTTTCCCAAATACATGCAATGGCTGTCATTGAAAAGGATTGCTATAAATGCTTTTTTCCTTTTCTTTGCCATTGCACTTGGCTTGTTGAAACAGACAGGTTTTTTTGTTTGTTTTTTATATTTTAAACATTGCATCATCCAAGGGAAACGCACTGTGGGAAAGCCTCTTTAGTACAGACAAAACAGACTCGCAGGATAACTCTGGCTTGCTGCAGTGAATCCCTGTAGTATACATGCTGAGGCCAAACATATAATCACTGTGAGCAAAAGCTGTAAGATATGATCAATATTATATATTCTGTCATAATTTGGTGGTGCAATTAGCAAGCAAGATAAAATTATTATAGATCTGCCAATATGGAAGACTGCATGAGTTCATGTGTGTTCTGAATAAATGTGTAGGTAAAGGGACTGAAATAAGCTAATACTTGCCTGCTTATCAGTCTTGGATAGTCTTTGTACCCTTTCTTACTGTATTGTTCTTGAGGCAGCAGCTGTTCATTTTATCTAACAGTGAGCTAGGACAATATGCAGCTATTTATTTGTGCATTTATACATGCATAGACCTAAAGTGACATCTGTGCCAGGTAAAATCATATATCTTTAAACAAATTTTGATTATAACTATATATAGCTTTTTTAGGAACAACTGATCCAAATGTCATCCAGCTTGATGATGTATCTTTTTTTTCTTTTTTTTCTCTTTTACCTCCCTGAGATCTCTTGTTCTCTCTGTTTCCCCATTCTTCCCGTCAGCACGAGTTGCTGCTGCTATGGCTCTGGCAACACATCATTAACAGCAGAGTGGTGGCTTTCGTTAGGGCCCTGCCAGACTTATCCATTTTCTCTTTAAAAATGAATAAAGTCTTAATTGTGTCAGAACAGTTAGAAAACATTCTTTATTTGTGTTATAAATTATTTCATTATCTAAAGAGTACCCATAATAGACAGAGGTCAACATGACAATTATAGTGAGCAGAATCTCCCCTTTCCCAGCACTCTCTTTGTGCACGCCAGAAATGTGTCTGTGCATCCATTGAGCTTCTTCCAAAGGTTCTTTAAATATAAAAATAGCACCTCCTCCTCACAGGGAGACTTTGCTGTGTATTCTTACTAAAAGGCAACTTCTTCATTTCAGTCTACAGTTTAGTTTAAACAAATATCAATGATGCTGATACAAAGACCAAGGTTGTTATAAGTCTCTCCCAAGCCAAAAATCCCCACTATTTGGGGTTTTGTTTTGTTTTTCTTTCCCTGCTGGGGAAAAAATAGACCTCTTCCCAACCCCTTTTCAAAACACTGTGATTCATTTGTTAGCATACTTTGCCCAAACATAAGAAGGACCATATTGTTAAAAATGAAAAGTGTGCAGTTCTCAAATTTAAACACCAAATGCAATAAAATGGAGTCTTCTGCCTATTAAGTAATTAGGCTCACTACTCTCTTTTATTAACCTATATGTACGGTTACAAACTCACTGTGTTTTTCAGTATACAGCCTGTTTCAGAGTTTCAACCAAACTAATACAAACGTGTTCAAAGCACACTTGATGCTGGACAAGAGTGCAGGCTTTAAAAAAAGGGACAGAACTCTCCAGTCTTCTTTGATTTTGTTTCCACAATTTACTATCATTTTGACGTGACAAACTACAACACAACTTCCTTTGCAAATACAGATTTAGAGTTGAAATCTGAACCTTCAATTTTAAATGTTAGACCATAATCCTGAGTTCTCTCCTTGTCTTCTATCAGCCATGTTACAGCCTCCAATCTTTGTTGACTCCAGCCATGACCTTTTGTATTTGGGATTCGCCATGTTGATTCATAGACTCCAAGGCCAGAGGGACCATTGTGATCATCTAGGCTGACCTCCTATGTAACATAGGCCACGGAATTCCCCCAAAATAGTTCCTAGAACATATTTTTTAGAAAAAAGCCAATCTTGGTTTAAAAGTTGTCAGTGACACAGAATCCACCACAAGCCTGGGTAAATTGTTCCGGCCCTTCCTGCCTGCCCTGCTCCCCAAGCAGAGCCGGTGGCACAGTTCTGAGCTGCACCCCGACATGCTCTTGCCTCTCACCCAAAGGAGCTCGGTGGCAGCTAGCAACGCCTCCCGGGAGCCGGCCCCTGCCGCGAGATGCTCCTTGAGGTGCTTGCTCACCATTGCCCTGGCACTCCTGGCTCTGCTGCTGCTCCTCAGCCCACAGGCGACGCATGGGACAGTCACAAGTCCCCCCCAGAACCTTTAAATTGTCCCCCCATCATCATCAAGAGTTACAAGTCATCTCTGGTTCAGCTGATTATCCATCTTGGTGCCCAAGTCTTTGCTTAACAGGATTGAGTCTACCATCCTGTAAATATGGCCTACATGCTTTCTTCTTAGATGTATAAATTTACTTTTAACTGTATTAAAACACACACTGTTTGCTTGCGCCCAATTTACCAAGCAATCCAGATCCCTTTATATTGGTGACCTGTCCTCTTAATTATTTAACATTCCCCCAATTATTTACCACTCCCCCAGTTCTTATGTCAGCTGCAAGCTTTATCAGTGATGCTGCCTAGGTAATAGATTCTGAGGCTTCTCTGAATTACTCTTCCATTTTGTCCTTGTGTGGTTCTAGTTCTTAGGTGAATAGATCAAGCTGGATTTCTTCTGAGATTGCAACACTGGTGTCATCAGCCTATAATCCGTCAAGTCCCTCTGAAACCTCCATGTAGAGTTCTTCGTTGTGTAAAATGCTTCCTGTGTTTTGGTCAAACTTGTCCTCCTGCTTAGTGCAAATTTCAACGTAATTATACTAATTAGATGCAAATAGAAAGGTACAATCTTCACGTGAGTTCTATCAAATGTCATTGTAAAGCAAAGGTATCAATCCTCCCTTTTCAGTCAACCAACCATGAGGCAGATGATGGCTTCTAAGAATTAAGTTTTCACAACATGATTTAGAGCTGTTGGGCGATACTGCTTTCTCATTGAGGTTTAAATAGTGAGCTGAACACGTGCACATCGGCAGGTCAAGATGGCTACACCTGAGCAGTTCTCTCATCTTTTTTCATGGCACTTTGTCTCAGCCAATGGCACTTTCAGCAACTTGGATGCTGTATTCGGTGTGTTTCTTTTCAGAATCACTAGCATTAAGTAGGAAAACATTTTTCCTTCTATGGATGCTTCTAACCATGCAAGGTAATTTCTCATGTTCAACCTACTATCCTGCCAGAACGTCATGATTGAGTCTTTTAGTTCTCCCTTTGTTCCCTCTTTCTTTACTTGTAGAGTCTAGTAGTAGACTGGCAAGTTTAAATATGTCTGGAGAAATATATCCAGGGTGAAATGCTTCAATCGTTTATTTAAACTGTTCACTTAGTGCTACATTGAAGGCAGCGTTGTTAGAATAAAAGCAAGTTCTGACTTTTTTAAATAGAATTCAAAACTTTGCATTAGTATAATCACCAGTTGATCTTTGTCATTTTTAGGCATTGAAAAGAAATGGTGATTCCGTAATTATGCTTAAATGCTGCTGGAAGCTCTGAAACAGGGGCTTAAATTATTGAGAATGCCCAAAGGCATAGTAAACCCTCTCCTATGAAGAGAGTGAAAAGATTGGGATTGTTTACCTTCAAAAGAAGATAGATAATCAGGGACATGATAAATTATATGAAATAATGAATGGTACAGAGAAGGCAGATTGGAAACTTCTGTTCTCCCTGTTCCATAACACAAGAACAAGGGGATATCCAGTGAAATTAAAAAGTGGCAAATGCAAAAACCAATTAAAGGAAATATTTTTTTAACACAATTGGTGAAACTTGCTGTCACAGGAAATCACTGAGGGCAAGAATTTAGTAAGGTTGAGGATTGGACATTTATAGGGGTCTCACCGATAACTTTGGATAGTATAATCCTGATTTAAAAAAAAGAAATTGTGGCAGGGGTATTTAACCTCCTGCTTCAAGTGCTTCCTCCTTAATTTTGACCAAGGAGGACTGATGTGTACATAAACTGGCAATTTCTTTTTTCTCTGCCTGCTTCTACCTCTTCAGGCTTGTGCATCCCTAAGTGTTTTTCCTTGGTCCTTCCCCTCTTACTGATGTCTACTGTTCTTCCCAGAAGAGGTTTCTGAACAAGTTGCATGAAAAGCCCTATAGAACTGGCATATGAAGTGATGAATAGAACCCTAAAACTTGTGAAGGATTAATAACTGCATAAAGAAAGGGCCATGATGGTGGTTAAACTTAAGTACACAGTGGTGTGTGAAATCACTGCAGTTCTGAAAAGGATGTGACGAGGATAGCAGGCACATTACAGTAGGTAACTACCATGTCTTGGCATTTTATTAGATGGCACTTTAAATTATGGATTTAATTACACAGAGTGGAAAAATAGAAGTGGGGGAAGTAGTAGCTGTGTTAAAAGGGTTGGCTATTGTAGCTGACATTGATGTCGATGGATCTCAGCGTTTTAAACAGTACAACTCCTACATATCCGAGAAGATAAAATGTATTTTTGCTGCTTTATATGCTAAATTTTTATCTCAGTTATCACAAGAAGGGTGGTTGAGAAAAATGTTATATGAACTACAATTATAAATCTTTGGGGATTAGCCAAGGTATTTGTTGTCTTCAGATTCTCTTCTTGTGAATTTATGAAAGGCACTTCGACTAAATGATGTAGTTTAAAAGGAAGAACCTTAAACTGCTTTCCTTAGAGAATTGTAGTCCTCTTCACAGTGTAGTGTGAACTCCATATAGGGTCTTGTGTTGTTAATCTGAAACTGTAGTTTTGTTATAAAGATTAAAACCACGCTTTTTATTTATAAAATCAATAGTCAGCAGAACCAATTGGTGGCAAAAGCCTGAAAGTAAACTTTTGAAGTTGCATAAAGAGAACAAAATTCTCTTTTTTTTTTTTAACGAGGATTTGAAAACATTTGGTTTCTAGTAGCAGGTGTGAGGGTGGGTTATCCCTTAATTACTCACTGTTCTGAGGGTGATTATGAGGAGCCACAGTAAGAATTGGACAATCCAGTTTCTGACTTAATTGTGCCTTTTAGGTACCCAAAGAGGATTTTTATGTATCTTGTAATGCACATAATGGGTGAAATCCCGACCCCATTTAAGTCAATGGGGCGTTTTTCCATTAACTTCAGTGAGGTCGGGATTTCACACAGAGTCCTTCCAAACTGACACCTGCTGAAAGGACTCCATGGATAGCTTTATTAGCAAATTTGCTAGTGGAACACGCATTCAGCAGAGTGCGGATTGACGTGAACTCCCTCTTTTAGGAATATGGTTCAAACCAGTTCTTCATCAGCTTTGCAATCTTAGGCTGTAGTGTAGACATAAATTATGCCAACAAAGGCTATGTCGCTTAGGGATGTGAAAAAGCCAACCCCCGAGTGACATAAATTACACTGACCATAAGCATTCGTGTTGACAGTGCTATGTTGGTGGGAAAGCTTCTGCCACTCGTGGAAGTTGTTTTATTTTCTCAACAGGAGAGCTCCCTCCCATCAGCGTAGAGCGTCTTCATCAGACTCACTGCAGGCGCAGCTGTACGCATGGACGTGGCCTTTGTGTATACCCAGGATTAGAGAAACTTCCATTTTGGGCCAACAAGTGTGATAATTTTTTTTGGTGGGCGAGGATGGTGAATAATACAATATATAGTCCTGGGGGAATTCTGCACCAAAAAAATAAAAATTTTGAGCCAAAAAAATAAAAATTCTGCACACAGTATTTTAAAATTCTGCAAATTTTATTTGTAAAAAATAACACTACATAATCATGCCAGTTTCAATTATTTTGGTAATTTATTTCAAAATACCTGTCAGCAAGTACGTAACAATACAGACACACACACAAATTTCCCCAGGAGTAGAGAGTTAAAGAAAGTCCTATGACAACCTAATTCCTGTTTCTCTGCCCTCTTTCCCCCCTGCCCGAGCCCAGTCGGGGGGCCAGACACCCACAACCCCTCCCACCCAGAGCCCAGCCGTGGGTCCCCTCCCTGCCAGCCAATACACCCGAATCCCCTACTTCCCAGAGACCAGCTGCGGGGCCCTCCTAGTCCAGATACCCACTCCCCTCCCTCCCCAGAGCCCAGCTGCAGTGTACCCCTAGCCTAGACACCCGCCCTGCCCTGCCTTGCCCAGACACCTGCACCCCTGCCCAGACCTCAGCTGCGGACTCCCCCCAGCCCAAACACCAACCGCCCTACCCCTCAGAGCCCAGGGATGCAGACGGAGAAACAGCCTGATGCTCAGTCCCGAGCTTGCATGGGGTACCCTGTGCACCACCACCTTCCTTCCCTCAGGGCATGCTGGAATTGCAGCTGTTGGGAACCCTGTAGCTCCCTCAGTCCCTCCCCCTGGCAGTGTATTCTATGTGCAAGCTGGGCTCTGCCGGGTCCAGTGATTGAAAAGGCTGGAATTGTTTACCTTGGAAAGGAGATGAATAGGAGTCATAATAAAAGTATATTAAAATAATGAATGGTACAGAGAAAATGGATCAGGAGCATCTATTCTCCCTGTCTCATAACACAAGAAGGGGATATTTCATGAAAATAAAAAGTGGGAAATTCAAAACTGATAAAAGGAAATACATTTTTATACAGTGTGAGATTACACAGTGGAATTGATTGCCACTGAAAGTTGTTGAGTCCAAGAAATTAGAAAGATTCAAAAAGGATTGAACATTTATATGGATAACAAGATTACACAATGTTATACTTAATGATGAATTTTGGAAAATGTAAAATTTTGGGAGGGGTATTGAACCTCACGCCACAGGGTTTAAGCCAGTCTCAAACTTTTGGAGATTAGGATGAGACCGAATGTAGAGGGCAGATTACCCCAGATCTGTTTACTGGGAGTTCTTATACCTTCTTCAGAAGCATCTGGTTCTGGCCACTGTCAGAAGCAGGACACTGAACTAGATGACTTTGCATCTGATCCAGGATGGCAATTCCTATGTTTCTATATACCTCCTGTTGGTCCTGGAGTGAAGAAACAAAGTGCAGTACCAAAGTGTGGATTTGAACTATATAACCGAAGTCTAGGGCTGTAGTAGGAATATTACGTTACTGGGCTGACCATGTTCTTATTTATCATATTTAATGTTTACAAAGGAAAACTCTGTTAAAGGTACAGGCTATTTTCCAAAGTCAGTTACAGAGGAATTTATATACATTACGAACCATCCATATGACAAAACCACCTAATAGAGATCTGCCCAATAGGATTCTCCTTCATACTTTTGTTAAATTAACAACATCTGCTTCAGAGTATCCAGTTTTACAGCTGAACACTGAAATCTGCACACGTGTCTTTCAGTTATTCCGGTATTTAACCTTTAATGTGACTTTGCTTGATCATAATTCAGGCTTGTGGCTTAGCTGACTGATGTATTGAAAGATAGAATATATAAATATGTAAATTACACTTTGCAATTCTGAAAGATTAAATGTTTGTTTTGGTATTACTTTGGTTCAATACCATCTTTATTGGTATCAACACTTGGCTGATTAACATCTAGTTACGCAATTTCTCATTATACAAGTATGTCACAGCTCTTCAGATTTTCATGACTAACACAAGCTCTGCAGGATAGTATACTCCTCAACTGAGTTTGCTTAAGCTGTAAAAGAGTTTTATCTTATCATGGTTTTACTGGGTCATTTCATAAAAAAATCAGGGGTTTTGTTGTTGTTGTTTTGTTAGATGATTGAGAGGCTGTTTAATTACAGGAATGTCAGTTGACTTTGAAATACAGGTATTGTCTTTGTAAATCATTAAGAAAAAACTACCTGAGTGTACTCTACCTTCCTTGGTATTTGTTTGAGCCTGCCAAATATGAGATAATGATGTATGAATCTTAGATTTGTGAAGTAGGAATCTTACTCGACTCTGCCATCATTCAATTTTTAAAAGTTTTGATGAGATTGATTAGACCTTAACATTAATTTACTAATCTAGGGTTGAAATGTATATGTATTACTGTCTGAACATCTTTGTTATTTCATTAAAAGGAACATTTAAAATATGCTTGATTGTCCTCTTAGTGAATAGGTGGAAGAAGATTAACAAGCTTTTTCCATATTAAACCATAGTTTTTTTGAAGGGGATGATTTAAATATCTTCCTAATACTGATCACCCCTCTTTAGACACAGGGGAAAAATGAAAAAAATACTTGTGTGCTGTTGTATGATGTAATTTTCCATGTACAAGGATTAAAGATGCCAGGTCTCCCAGAAGTTTCATCATTAATTTGGAATTTCCTTCCTTTCATGTGTTTGTCAAGCTCTGGCCAGATACAAAAGGAAGGGATATACAAATAAAAGTGGCAAAGTGGCAGATGTAGTACCTGACACTAATTTTCTACTATTAACTTTTTATTTATTATAAAATAAATTATTATATGTCCAGAGTCTGACATATATATATATAGTGTGTGTGTGCTTGTATGTGTGATATTATTTGATTTCCCTTATTTAATGGGACACTATAATGCAAAGTCTAGCTTGTTCTTCCTCAAAAAAAGAGGAGCTAGAAAATTAGTTTCAGGTACTACATCTGCCACTTGGCCAATTTTTGAAATTTTACTGTTGCATTTTCTTATTTTTTAAAATGTTTTTCTCTCCCCACTATCTGTGTGAAAGACACTTACAGATATGGGGAGACTGATACAGAGCTCTCAGATGTACAAAATAAACAAAGAAATACATATTGTAATCTGCGGTATTACTTGTAACAACAGGTTAAAAAAAATTTAAATTAAGTTGGTATCCATTGGTGCAAATCAAATTTTGTGTTATTTAGTCCAAACAGTGTGACTGCAGTACAGATATCCATGAATTCTGCTAGATGTCATGAAAAATAGCTTTGTGTAATTTTATAGTTAGTTTAAGAAGCTTATGAAGAAAATATTTCCCTGTATGATTTGATAAGTGACCAGACTCTGAGAGATCCTTCCTGAAGTGCTATTAAACTTCAAAGTTTTTATCTAGTTACAATGTGTACTTGTGAATAGAATGTGGATTGTTTTCAAGCTAAAATTGCAGGTTGACATTAAGGGGGGTCAAATTGGGGGAGTGGAGCTCCTGAGTTTTGCAGGAGAAGAGGTGGTAAGAGGAATTCCTAAGTTCCAGCAGTTCTTCTTTATGTGCTTGGCGCTAGGCTGTATCAGGCAAAACTTGCTGCTCTCCTTTGTTGTCTCATTACCAGTATATTTAATTTATCAACAAGTTTTCTCTGTTTATGTGCAGGTTGATGACTTTTTTAAAAAAAAAGGGGAATTAGGAGGGCATGAGTTTATACACATGCTGATTTTGGTATCCGTATATATGGTATGTTTCATCATATCCTTTTCCATGTATTTATGTCTTAAATGTGCTGAAGCTTCTGTTACCGTCTGCTGAGTCATCTTTATTACAATAACACTTATGTAGACAAGCCCCCTGATAATTGTAGAACTAGTTAAAATGATATCAGCACAAGAGTCAACTGAGAGCACAACTGAGAGGGAAAGCGTGTTTCCATCAATGTTTAAAACTGTTTGGTTTTTGTTAACACTTACTTAACTTCAATGAGTGACTAACGTTCTGGGAAAAGTACATTATTTGTTGAAGATTCACTGCACCAGCCTGGTCAGTTATGGAGTGAAAGCTGTCCATATACAGTCTCTGAAACGTCCAGTGTGTCCTGCAAAACCAGAGAAGACCAGGCTTGGCATTGCTGATATTTCTAAGATAAAAAAACAAACAGAAATAAAACTTCAAAAAACAAACCCCCTTAAGCCATCTTTCATATTTAATAAAATAGCAATAAAAGGGCACAAACCCAATAATTTATTTCAGGTACTTTGAAAGTCACCTTTTAAGTAAACGCTCTCTTATTCTTAAAGTCAGATTCTTGACTCCTGAATAGTATCTGCTGATTACTGTCATTATAATAAACCTTGATTAACTACGATACTTGCGGGCAACAATAGGAACTATTATTTATTAACTAGAACAACCTACAATACTATATAAATGATTTTTAGTAACTACAATGTAATTGTCTTGTGTTTTACTTTAACAGACTGTTTAAGAATAAATTATTATCAGAAACCCTCATCCCAGACCTGTCAGTTGAACAAATTTCTAGGCTGTCCATTCTACAATTGTAAAATGCATTTTATTATGACTTGTGTGGCATGCAATTGTTATAATACTCCACAGTCCCCTGTAATCAATAAAAATATGCTGTGGTAGTGTAGTATAGTTCGATCTTAAATGTTTTTTCTAATCAACTAGGTTTAGCCAATTTTGTGTCACCATGTTGTGAGTTACCCAGAATTTGCCCCCAGCCACCTTAAAAAACATTTCCCTTCAGTGACAATAATGTATGCATCAGTTAATATGAATGTGGTGATCTCGATCATTTTAGTCTTTTAGAGTATCTTTTTAGATGGGTGCATTAGTTTTCTCCTCCCATTTAAAAATATTTCTTAAAAGTATTTTTCCATAGAAATATGAATGTTGGCTTCGAAAGAAAAATCAGTTTCTAGCCAAGGAACCCAATCTTTATTAGAGGAATTTGCAGAGTCTTCATCAGCTGTCAGGTCTTCAGCATAGGAGCACCTCTAGCCAAATGTTACGCATAATTATTAACCTTCTGGGTGCCAGTTTCTGCAAGCATATTCATAATTAGTAGTGCACTTTAATCTAAGTTATTTAGCTTTTGTATTTCTTTGACATAGTCGTGGTGTGACCACTAATATTAAACCATTGGTAGTGTAACTTATTACTAATGAGCTCTGAGGGAGATTGCCTACTCTGGTAACTTCATATAGGGTAATTTGGTTTACTCAATAGTTTGGATTTTTTTTTAAACAAAAAAATGTGCATATGGATTTTTATTTTTTTATTTTATTTTTGGCTGGAGAAAGAAGCCTCCCAATCATCTGGCTCGGAGTCCTATTGTTTAACTTTATGGTGCACCGTTTGCAAACTCTGCAAATGCATAGATGGATATGCTAGGTCTTCTAGTCAGTTTGTCTAGGCTTACTCTCTCATAAATAGTATCCATGTGTCTTGTTCCTGGAGTGGCAGGGTTATCTTACTGTATTTCTGTTTTTCCAAATGGGTAGAAAACATACGATTTAGGAAACAGTCTTCTGATCCCTTTAAAATGAATGTGGACAGTTTGAGGGGTGGGATTTGCTTGCAGTATTTGAAAATATGTTTATGGTCCTGCTACCTGCAAAGAAGTTAGCGGAGAAAGTGGACCATAAGCCTGTCTTGTCTTCAGAGATATTAGCTGAAGCCAGTTCTAGTGACCCATGTGCTTTGATTGATCTCTTGTTGGCAATAGTGATGCAGCATTTCTTGAAGGAGATGCAGTCTCTTTTCAGTCCTGAAATCCAGAACTATCTTCATTTGTACAAAGATCACTTGATGTGCTGAATCCAATTTTAGGGTCTGTTTGCCTTCTGACAGCATAAAAATTACAGAAGTTAATTTACTACTACTTGTTCTGTATCAACTACCAAAACCATGTTGGAGTCTGAGATGGCACTGAGGGTACGTCTACACTTACCTCCAGGTCCGACGGCAGGCAATCGGTGTACTGGGATCGATTTATCGCGTCTTGTCTAGACGCGATAAATCGATCCCGGAAGTGCTCGCCGTCGACGCTGGTACTCCAGCTCAGCGAGAGGAGTACGCGGCATCGACGGGGGAGCCTGCCTGCAGCGTCTGGACCCGCGGTAAGTTCGGACTAAGGTACTTCGAATTCAGCTACGTTATTAACGTAGCTGAATTTGCGTACCTTAGTCCGAAGTGGGGGGGTAGTGTGGACCAGGCCTGAGCAAGTGGTCGAGATACAGAAGTGCTATACCCGTGAGACTATTTAGCTTTACCTATGAATTGCAAATTGTATTCAGCTATACAATAAGTACTACATTTGGAAACAAGCTCTGATTATCTGGAGGAATTTCTTTCCTCAGGTTGGTAGCTAATAGTCCAGTTGACAAATGACAGGAAGGAAACTGATGGTTAAAATAGCACAAGGTTGTTTGCAGAGCATAGCTTTTACCACCACATCTTTTCTGTCATTTAAATAAACCATTAGGAGTTGTTAGCCGAGTCATACTCTTTCACTTCTTCCTGATCTTATTGTTTCCTGTTTAAGTTATCATTGAATGGGAGATGTAAAGTCAAATTTGAGCTAGTTCATCACTTTGCCTTTGTCTTGAAATGTAACTTTGCAGGAAAAAGTAAAACAGATTTGCATAGAATAAGAATACTTCTACTAACATTTCAAAGTTTGGCATTTCATGTCCTTGCATATTTAAATAAAGGTATATGCTGCAACCTTGAGCTTTTATAAAACAGTTCAACCTCTCTGCTGCAGGATTGGAAGCTTAGCAACTGTTCATACACATGGTAGGATAAACTTCCAGTGCTCAGTGGCAGAGGGAACCTATGAAGGAGGAAGCCATTGCTGGAGAAAGTAGACCCCCTCTGGGAGTGGAGTAGTTTGGATTTATTTTCAATTTTGGAACCGATGTTAAATGCATTAATTTCTCCTGAACCTTTTTATTAGGACTTGCTTCTAAATTGAAGGGATTATTGCTAAACTACATAGAGCTTCAGCGTACTCTTGAGAAAAATGTAAGCCTCTTTCTGACCCCTCCAGTAATCAAGGGTTTTATTTTTAAGCTTTGAAGTAAGGTTTAAAAATTGAACTTTGCAGCAAAACAGTCCAACAGCATTGGCCTTCCCACAAAAGGTTTTCAAATAGTTTGATAGCAACCTCAGAATTGTGCATGCTGTAAGTAAAACATACAAGCTGTGGTCCTAGTCCTGCAAACACTTACTCTGGGGCACAGTCCTTTCTACCATAATAAGGTAAGGCTGCAAGCACCTCACCTGATTGATAGCTCTTGCAGGACTGATCGTTTACTTGGATTGTGTTGCACTGGTTTTCACTCAGCTAAATTGAACCATTTGCAAAATATCTTTGGTGTGTTAACCCCACTAAATTTTCACTAAGAAATCCCCAAAATGTTTTTACTCTAACTCATACTTCAATGTTGGATCCTAAATATTGTGCTTAATTCATTCTTTAACTTCTTCCCAAGTTAATTTGCTATGAAATTTACCTTCCAGTTTCAAGCATACACTTTTTCTTGCAGTATTATTTCTTTCAAAAATGCCTTTTAATAAATTAATTAGATAATTAATGAGAGTCATTCTTTTCCAAATTCTACAAATGAAATGTTGTGTGAGCCTTCTCTCTCTTCTGTTAGGAATAGAGTAAGATTTGGAAGACATTTGCCGTTCATAATGGTTGTGACTGTCAGACAGAAAATACCAATATCTTCAAGAAGTAGATCTAGTTATTACCATAATAATACTTAGTGCTTCATGCTTTTTCATTCTTGTGCTCAAAGTGCTTTACAATGGGAATTAAGTAATTAGGTCTTGTTATCCCCATTTTACAAATGGTGGGATCACCATAACAGCATTCTGTTCTATTTTTACAATATTCTCTCCCCTTCTTCCTCTTCTTCCTTTAAAAAACAAAAACAAAAAATCCTAGCCAGGCTTCCACCTTTTCTCTGGTGTCTATTCCCCACCCCTCATGCAGCTCCAAGGCATTTTACCCCTGGTCAATCCATCATTTTAGTTAATCTTGACACTGGGGAGCAGCTGTCCCTAATTAAAGTGGGCAAAAATATTGCTCTGATTTACTTGGTCACATGATAGTCCAGTACGCTACCATTAGGCTGTCAGCTGCCCAGAAGGGGTTTTGTTGGTGGTAGTATTTTTTGTTGTTCTGGTTTGTTTCGGTTTCGGTTTCTTTTGGTCCAGTTTCTTTCCTTGACCTAAAAATGAGACCGAGTTAAAATTCTATCTGATGTTTAAACTACTTTACTGCAAATAGTAATTAAATGTGCATGACTTGGGGTATCATCTTAGTGTTTTCTGTCTTGGCTGTTCAAATTCATTTCTCAGTACCTTGTGATGTTTCAGTGCTTATTGAGACAGTTTCCTTTGACAATAATCTTGTGGAATCTTAAGAGATACAGAACATGCATACTCAAACTCTTGTAGACAATTAGGCATGTACGAGATATGTTAGAGGGATCTTTTCCTGTCTGTCCTGCATGATTTAAACTGGGAGGCAGACTAGCAGGGATGAGACTGTCTGCAGCCCTTACTCTTCAATTTACACAATTAGTAGTAGTGTTTATGCTGTAGAGTATGCAAAAATAGACCTGCCCTGCCCTGAAGAGTAGCTCTGTTGGTAACTCAGAATAACTACTTTGTACGGGGGGGGGAGAATACATTTCTAGCAGGTACAGTGTGTGTGGGAGGAAATAATTATTTCTAAAATTATGGTTGTGCACTTGTATATATTTTTAAAAACAAGAGATCATGGCTAAAGAAAGCTTTGTAGTTTTTTTTTTGCTATACTTTGATGTTTCTGTATTTGGAATACTTTTGAAATGCAAAACCCCTTAATAAAAAAAATCCCGAGGACAGAAAACATATTTAATACAGAATTTCCTGACTTTGCATGTTTACATTTTCTGTTAAACTTCCAAAAGCAATGTTAAGTCTGCACCCCACCTTTCCTCCAATACCTACACCTGTCATTGTAGAGCAACCCAAACCCCTCATCCTCCACTGGTCAGGGACTTCTTGTGTCCTTAACTAAGTTCCTTCTCATGATCTAGGTTAGAAACCCCCACCATGTATCCCATCCACTATATTGATAAGGGCTACCAGAGTGCGGCAGAGTTAAAACATTCTACAATGGAAGATATAGTGCAGTGGATGAGGGGGGAGATTTAGGGTCAATGTTGGAAACAAATGTTTCATTACACTTTCATATTAAACGCTCAAACTTAAGTCTCTGTTTACAAAGCATTTTGCTCTTGGATCTTTTTTTAAAAGAAAAAGTTTGTTTATATTTTTAACACAGTAGATAAAGAACACTGGAACCTGTAACTAATGACCACCATCGGGACTCCATTTTTTATTCAGTTGTTTACAATAGGTAGCTTCATAATATAGTGATAACCAAACAACTTATTTGTTTTAAAGTGTAAAACAAAATAAAAAGATAGATATTAGGGTAGAGAAGAGAAATATTATTTTAGTCTGTATGGTTTGAGTATTATATGAAACAGAAAATTTGTATCACTGTACTAGAGACCGTTCTGTAAGTTGCGTAAAACCAAATGGTCAAACCATGATGCATTTTTGTGTTTTAATAAAATAAAACAAAGAATTCTGCCATAGAAACCATGGCCTTTTTAAGTCCAATCCATTTTATTTTATGTAATAAGTTAAAAAATATCTTCACTTCAAAATTATTGCTCCTGTTTGCAACTTGTTTGGTGTTCAGTTAAGACTGTTGCCATCACTGTCTAATTTAGCAGCATTAGAGCAGAAATGACTGAGGTGGTTTTGCCTGGGAATACCCAAATTCTTCCAATGTGGTGTTTGCTTGCATGTAGGTTTGATCTGGATCTCTGGAATGGGTAGTCTCTAAAGCATTTTTGTTCTCATCTTTGTTTTCCAGAGACATGTAACTCCAAAACAGCTTGGCCAATTTGCTTTAGATTCAATTCAAAAATAGGGCTCTGGATTTGTGAGAGAGTTAATGGTTGTATTCCTTATAGTCCTAATTGAAATATTTGTTAGTTTTTCATGGGCTACTGAAATTAATTGTGGCTAATGAAATTCTTTTCTCACACCATCCTGTCAAGTTGACCTAAGGTGGATGGTGGCATTTTAAGTGACATCCATAAATTGATTAACCCTTAGAATAAGGGCAGTGCCCAGTGGCAGAAATTTAGGCACATGGAGCATTTTAACAGTGAAAATTTAACCGCAGGATTTTAGATGCCTCCAGGGTTAGGCAGCAGCCAAGCAGAGGTTTTGAGGATCTCAGTGATGCATGAATATTGGATGTATGTAGCAGTTAGGCACCTAAATCCTTTTGTTGATCTGGGCCTCAGTCTTTTAACACACACCCCAACCTCCACAAAACTCTCCCCCAAAAAGTTTGGAGGTAGAGGTTATTGGCTCTTGGATTTAATACAGTATGTAGTAGCTATTTGTAGTGGAATCAGTTTATATTATTTTAAATTGTCTTCAGAATGGCCAAGTGTTTGATAGCTGCTAAATGTTGCATCCGTCTGTTATAGTCACTTAACTTGAGTATAGCAGTGACGCAGATTATTGGCAATAGCAGTTGTGCCTATCCACCATATATCTACATATTGATGTGTTCTTTTTAAACAGATAATTGCAAAGGGTTTTAAGCAAAAAATGTAATCCCGCACCTTTGACTTCTTTTTGTATCTTCACTGAAGATAATGCCACTGCACTTAAACTACATTCAAGTACCATCACTTTTCTAATAAGCACTTGGGTATTGAGCCACTTGATAGTACCTAATCCTAATTTAAACCCAAATTATGTTGCATTCTGTAACTGACTTGCATCTCCCCCTTTCAATCTTTTCTTTATAAGAAATCAATTATGCTATTTAAAAATTGAAATCCTCCAGCTATTTCATACTGTTAATTGAAATGAAAGGCTTGAAAGGTAAGCTACATGCATCACTTTTTAATAAAATATTGGGGAAATGTCTACTAATGTTTTACAAAGATGTGATATATATATATTTAATCCAAACCTCTATTAATATACTACTACATCTGTGGAAATGAAAGCACCTTGCATGCATTAATAACTAATTGGAAGCCTAATAGGGTATAAGACATTTCTAAGACTATTATGAATAATATTTTTGAAGTAATCGGGTTTTTATTGAATAATAATTTTAAGTCATTGAGGTTTTTTTTGTATTGACAGTTCTTTGGGTTTAAACTAGAAATGAAATGCAAAATAAAATACTGAAATATTTCTCATAGGCTCAGAGGGCCGTATTCAGTATGCTGATCATGTTGCTTCCCCCTTTCCCACCCCCACCCCCCGTTGAAGTACTCCCAGTTGACAGTTTTTACTTTGTAAATTCCAGCAGTAAATTGGTATTAACAAATTGCAAGGACCTGTTCCATGCAGTAGTTCCATCTTAAGGGGGTTGGCTTGTGCAACTTGGAGTAATGATAGTGTTTCAATACCACTCCAAGAGGTAATTTCTTGGAGTAGTGGCTAAGGGCACCCAAGAGTGTCCTTTTCAATAACTTTGCACAGTTAAGCTGGTGCCTGTCCCTAGGCAGGGCTTTTTGTAGAAATACAGTTGTGTCACAGCCCATTACCCATCCAGTAGCTGTAGAGCTAAGCATCCAGATATACAGACCTGTATGGGACAAAGAGAAATAATTAGGGAGGAGAGGGATATCATGAGTCTTTAGGGTACAATGGCTTTTACCTTACATTAGTGTTTTTGTTCGAAGCCTCATTTCACAAGCTGTGTGAAGCTTTGGGTTGGGATGAGAGAGATATTTACCAATGTACGGTATGTAATTTTTGTGCTAGTTTTCAGAACTTTACACATTGGGGAGGATGTGGGGAGACATGCAAAGAAATCTTCTAGTACGGGTCTTGCTATTAAAATTAATCGTCAAAGTACCATGGGCATTTATTGGATTTGGAACCTAAAGATGAGATAATAGAGGTATTCGATACAAACTTCCTTCTCCTCCCTTTGCTTACCCATACAGCAGAACAAAGAGCAGAAAGCAGTCCATCATCCTTGGGTGTGGGAGCTTTACGATGTGATCTAAAATTATTTGTATTTATTTATTTCTATTTATAACACTACTAATAAGCACCCATCAATTACTCTGGATCCCTTCACATTATCACGTCCATATTGAATGCATTCGATGCCTTCCACCTCTAATACTAATGCCCCATAATTATTATAATGAATAAAAGACCTTTAATTTATCCCTCCACCCATATCAGTGCTAGGAGAAAAAGGTGGTCTTTGAGGTGTGTCTGGAATGTTAAATCCAAGATTTAACCCTGATTTTATGTGAATTTGCAAAAAACAGCTCTGTAAAATGGGCCCCAACATTAGGAAAAACCCATATAGTTGCTTCATTTTATAAACCATTTTGCACAAAATGTACTGTGGCCAAGCGGGGATAAGTTTGACATTGTAAAGCACCATGATATAGTTTTGATCCACTCAATTAAAGCAAATGAACTACTTCTGTTCAGTAATAATGTAGGAAATGTAAATAATATCTCCTGTTGATCACATTAAACTAAAAAAAAAAATCAGTACACAAGGATAATCTTTTTTCACTCTCTAATTTGTTTAATGAAGTACCAGTAAGCAAGTTTCCAATTTTAATATGGTCTGTGAGGTTTAGCTTATGGGAACCCTGTAATAAAGCTTTACTAGGGCAGCCCTTTCTAAAATATAAAGTTTTCCTCTTTGAAGTTGTGTAGTACTTAACTACTGATGTTTCTTGTTGCATTGAACTGGTACTACCTGAAGGGGTGTGCATTTTGTTTTTGTTTGTAAGGACAAATGGGGAAGGTGGTACTACTTCTAAACATCCAGATCAACAGAACGGGATTTAAAGACACAGAAAATAATTTCCCCTCCTTCTCCAGACCCTTGCCATACAGTGTGCGCCACGTAGTCTTAACAATGGTACAGATGTCCAGGTATAAGACTGTAGATTGCTTGTTTCCAAGCTTCATTACTTTTTATTACAGTCCTAACCTCCACATTGTGTATTAAATATCACATTGTTGAGATTAAACTTTTTTAAATCTATGGGATCATATTTATTCAAATTGTAGCTTTACCTCCTAAATGTATGTATCCTTTTTATTGCACAGCGCTGGCCCCAAAGGCGATAACATCTATGAATGGAGATCAACTATTCTAGGACCTCCAGGCTCAGTATATGAGGGTGGAGTTTTCTTCCTTGATATCACATTTACACCAGAATATCCCTTCAAGCCTCCAAAGGTAAGAGAGACAGCCTAACACTTTGCTACCCAGTGATCTGTAGGATGTTTGCAGAACTCAATGTTCGTGGGACACAGTCAATTTGAAATCAAGTTGATTTAAGAAAATGAGTTAAACCTGGTTTCAAGAACCACACCTGGAATCCCCCGCCCAATTTTGGTGGGGTTTCTTTTTGATCACCATTTTTCTGGGGGTTTTTAAAAATATTTTTCCCTTTCCCTGTTGTTGCACAAACATGGGAAGCTGACTTACTACACAGGGGAAACTATGAAACTGAATATACGAAAAGTGCTGTGAAATATAGAAAGAAAACAAACTGGAAAAATAGAAGCAAATATTTCTTTCTCTCATCTCTTTCAGTTACAGTAAACTTTAAGGTGTGTTTTGTAACAACAGTAGGTTAAAAGATTTCAAGCAGAAGTATGGTTTTTAAGTGCCATGGTTCTTTTAGGGACTTGCTAATAGTTGATTTATGTGTATAATATCAATTTCTTAGTAGTGCTTTTCTGGATTCTGGATGCAAATTATATTTTGGAAGCTTGTTGTATTCTGTGATGTTGGGTTCTATCATAAATCCAATACTAATGTAAGTAGATGTAGCTTTATGGTTCACACATTTAGGCCAATATGTTTGGGGGGATACTTTAGGACAGTCTCTTAAGACAGGAAATTGCCTAACAAGGTTGCCTAAGGGTGGGTCCAGGTTTCATTGCTTTAGTATTTTTTTGTTGGAGGTGATGGTCGCAAGGAGAATCTTAAGAGGATGTCAGCTGGAATGGATATATTCAGCAATGTTTCTTTCCAGTTGCTTCACCTTAGGCAGAAGTATGCTGCCATGAGAATCTTATACCCTATGGTGCCAAAGGTTTGGTTGCCATTTCATTGGCGCTTTAGCTTGTCTATCTCAAAACGGGAAGAGCAAGTTCCATTAATCTGAGGCTGCAGACGTGGAAGTTTTTAAAAATGAAAGTTGTTTAAAGTTCTGACTTAAAGTAAGCCACTCAGTGCAAGAAACTTACAAAAAAGCCTGTGATAGCGGCCAAAGTGTCTAGTCTTAGTATGTATAATGTAAATAATTTGTATTTATGGAGCACATTACATATTTAGAGTTCTGTGTTAACATTAATCCTCACACTGTTCCTGCAAAATAGAACTATTATCCCCATTTTGCAAGTGGAAGAGATTGAAATACAGAGAGAGCGATTCAGGTTCTGATTAGACAGGCACATGCTTAAGTGCCTTCCTGAATCAGGGCTTAAGTGAATTGCCCCAGGTCACCCAGAAAGTGACAGAGCCAAGATTAGACATTGAAGAGCTTTTGGCTCTTTAAACTGTACTTTGTCCTCAAGGCTGCTGCTACTCTTCTGCAATATTACACCATACATTTTCTCTGGTTCCCAAGAGTACCATTACGGTAAGGCTGCATTTCATTTGTGTTGAGGTGAAAATAGTAGCTTGGGTTGACCCGATCTGTGCTTTGATCTTTTTTGTATTAATAACCTCTAACCACTTTCTTCCCCCCAATCTCACTTTGCTGGTTATATATATTACCTTATCCTACCACTTATCTTGGTGAGTCACGGGACCAGCTTCTTTGTATCTTTTTTTCTAATGCAACAGTGGTTTCACATCAACGCAGTGACCAAGACGGAGCTCTTTCAAGTGTGACCTTTCCAGAGGGGAGTCCAGTTTCATTATATTGTCTGCTCTTCTTCCCTATGGCTTAGTGTTCTGTTGGCTTCAAATATCGCTCTGTATTGTCTTAATAGCTCAGTGTTTTCCAGATCTGATTTGATTTTGTTAATATTGTGTTGATTTTTCACCATTGTGATCACTCCAGCATTTGTAACAAACTTTTACTTTAAACTAGGGCTGTCAAGCAATTAAAAAAATTAATCGTGATTAATTGCGCAATTAAATAATAATAGAATACCATTTATTTAAATATTTTTGGATGTTTTCTACATTTTCATATATATTGATTTCAATTACAACACAGAATACAAAGTGTACAGTGCTCATTTAATATTTATTTTTTATTAAATATTTGCACTGTAAAAAAGAAATAGTATTTTTCAATTCATACAAGTACTGTAGTGCAATCTCTTTATCATGAATGTTGAACTTACAAATGTAGAATTATGTACAAAAAAAACCTGCATTCAAAAATAAAACAAAGTAAAACGTTAGAGCCTACAAATCCACTCAGTCCTACTTCTTGTTCAGCCAATCGCTAAGACAAACAAGTTTGTTTACATTTACGGAAGATACTTCTGCCTGTTTCTTATTTACAATGTCACCTGAAAGTGAGAACAGGCGTTCGCATGATACTGTTGTAGCTGGCATCGCAAGATATTTATGTGCCAGATGCACTAAAGATTCAATGTCCCTTCATGCTTCAACCACCATTAGAGAAGACATACTTCCATGCTGATGATGGGTTCTGCTCGATAACAGTCTAAAGCAGAGCAGTCTGATGCATATTCATTTTCATCATCTGAGCCAGATGCCACCAGCAGAAGGTAGATTTTCTTTTTTGGTGGTTTGGGTTCTGTAGTTTCCGCATCTGAGTTTTGCTCTTTTAAGACTTCTGAAAGCATGCTCCACACCTCGTCCCTCTCCGATTTTGGAAGGCACTTCAGATTCTTAAACCTTGCGTCGAGTGCTGTAACTATTTTTAGAAATCTCACATTGGTACCACCTTTGCTTTTTGTCAAATCTGCTGTGAAAGTGTTCTTAAAACGAACATGTGCTGGGTCATCATCCGAGACTGCTATAACATGAAATATATGTCAGAATGTGGATAAAACAGAGCAGGAGACTTGCAATTCTCCCCCAAGGAGTTCAGTCCCAAATTTAATTAACACATTATTTTTTTAACGAGCATCATCAGCATGGAAGCATGTCGTCTGGAATGGTGGCCAAAGCATGAAGAGGCATATGAAAGGCATATGGCACGTAAATACCTTGCAACACTGACTACAAAAGTGCCATGCAAATGCCCGTTCTCATTTTCAGGTGACATTGTAAATAAGAAACAGGCAGAAGTATCTCCCGTAAATATAAACAAATTTGTTTGCCTTAGCGATTGGCTTAACAAGAAGTAGGACAGAATGGACTTGTAGGCTCTAAAGTTTTACATTTTTTTTATTTTTGAATGCAGTTATGTAACAAAAAAAATCTACATTTGTAAGTTACACTTCCACGATAAAGAGATTGCACTATAGTACTGGTATGAGGTGAATTCAAAAATACTATTTATTTTGTTTATCATTTTTACAGTGCAAATATTTGTAATAAAAAAGAATAGAGTGAGCACTGTACACTTTGTATTCTGTGTTGTAATAGAATATCAATATATTTGAAAATGTAGAAAAACGTCCAAAAATACCAATTGAAATTTATTAAATATTCTATTGTTTAACAATGCGATTAATCGCGGTTAATTTTTTTTGAGTTAATCGACAGTCCTACTTTAAACACATTTGTACATTTTTTTTTTCCAGATTTTATTCTTATGTTCTCCATGCGACTGGCTTTTGTATCATCAACAAAAATTGTAAATGGTGAACAGCTGGTCTATATGTGCATTAAAAACATCAGAGGTTTGATTTTCTACTTAAGTGGAAATCACTTAAATCCTTTCCTCATTGCCTCAATTAGGCAGAGCTCCTCTAACTAGAGAACAGTCACTTCGATAAGCAGCCGTAAATTTTGGCCAGTCTATACCACTGATGATGATTTTTTTTTCTTGTTCTTACATTAACAAATATGGCTTATGCTTTAATTCCAAATAGTAACCTACTGGACTGAAAATCTGTCTGAAAAAGTTGTTTTCTCAGGTTACCCAATTTTCATCTCCTGTGCTCTGAGCCAGTGTGCATTTGCAAATTGGAATGCTTGAACTTTCCATGAATTTGGTCTTTAGTTAATCAACCTGGAAATACTCATGCTTCCTTTTTGAAAAGTTTTATGATGCCTTTTAACAAATTGCCTTCTGAAAGCTGGTGAGGTAGAAATTTTGGAAAATCAGAGCTGAAGGTCAAAATAGTGCAATATTAAACCAACAGTGGGATGGAATTGCAGGCTGCTTATCAGCCAATAGCAAAGTCTTGCCTGGGAACTGTACATGCCATGGACTTCCATTCTTCCTCGCCCGCCCCTATCCTGAATGGAGCTATGTTTTTTCAATTGCTGTTATCACCAAGTGAGGTCACCCATCTGCTTGGCCTGATCCACATGACGTAGACTAGGAAGCACTCATTGGGGTATATGAAGCAAAGAAACAGATGTCTTTTTGGTTTCTGTATATCGTACCTTTAAAGTTCTCTGATGTGCAGAGATCAGCAGCTGGTTTTGTTCTCAGTTGCTGTTGCCTGTTACAGAGGAGAGAGAGATGCTGTGCTCTCTCCTGGAGATTATTTTGTTACCTCCATACATAATATGCAAAAGCATGTACTTTTGTTTAATTGAAAATCAAAGTAATTTATAAAGAACGAAGTGTAATGTCTCCACGAGAGAGCATAGTGTGGGGGTGTCTCTTGTGTAACAGGCTACTGTACCTCTGAGAACAAAAAGAGCTGCAGCACTCTGCATAGCAGGTGAGTTCTTGGAGACTTAAAGATGCATTGCCCAGGAAACTAGAGGCATTAGTTTTGTAGTTACACATGCCACACCCCTGCCAATGCTCCCACTCAGAGACTGAGTGACAGGGAGGGGCATGAACAGTGTTTTTTCACATTGCTGAATGCTAGAAGGATCCAGGAACGCAGCAGAACAGCTACGAGGGAGGACAGACGAGTTTAACGTGTAGGCCAGTCTAATCCCAGAAAAAACACTGGTACATTCTTCTTATGCCACACGCCTACTGAATGTGCAAGTCACAACTAACTACCCTTGTTACCAATAAACAGACAATAAGATTCATGGGCATGGACAGCTGGCAAATTCTGAGGATTTAGGGCATGATCCGACAGCTCTTACTCAGGTGAACAATTATAATTCATGCAAGTAGTTCCATTGACTTCAATGGGACCACACATGTGAGGGAGGGTTGCAGGATAGAGTTATTGTTCTCCAAAACATAGAGTTGGGACATTTTTAAATGTGTTTCTTTTTAATGTGAAGACATAGGCCAGGTTTAGCCTGGGTGCCTAAAATTAGGCTCCGAAGTGCGTACTTAAGAATCTAAATAAAAGTGGACTGAATTTTCGGAAGTGCTGAGCTCTTTGAAGTCAATGGAAGCTACAGTTGTGCTGCCCCTTTGGAAATCTGGCTGCTCTTCATGGATTTAAGAACCTAATGTGAGAGAAATCTGAGCATCTGGTATTAAAGCATGAGCCATATTTGCTATTCTGTAAGAACAAGGGGGGAAAAAACATTGGTTCTCATACTGACTTTAGGCACCCAAGTTTGAAAACTTTGATCATGGCTTTGGTAACATGAATTAATGCACTCTTGATTTTGAGTCTGCAGCCAGACCCCTGGAAACGGTATTGACTTGCTGTGTGGCCTTGGGCACAGGGCCGGCTCCAGGCACCAGCTTGGCAAGCAGGTGCTTGGGGCAGCCGCTCCGGAGAGGGGCGGCAGGTCCAGCTGTTCGGCGGCAATTCGGCGGACAGTCCCTCACTCCCGCTCGGAGCGAAGGACCTCCCGCTGAATTGCCGCCGCAGATCGCGGCTTTTTTTTTTTTTTTTTTTTTTGGCTGCTTGGGGTGGCCAAAACCCTGGAGCCGGCCCTGCTTGGGCAGGTCACTTGAACTCTTGAACTTTCATTTCCTCATCTTGAAAATGGAAATTGTGGTGATTACATAAATTCTGTGGATTTAAGTGGAATGAATAGGGAAGAGTTATGGCTGCTAGTTAATACAATCCATACCTGTTCGGCAATATTGCCAACCCCAGATGTTCAAAAATCGTAAATTAAGCTCCCAACATCACAAGATTGGTTTAAAAATTATGATGCTTTTAATTAAAAATGTGGGGTTCCTTTATTTGCTTTCTGGTTTTTAGGGTACACTTAAGTCACATTTCCAAGCTTTTCTCTGCAACCATAAAGTCTAGGAACCTTTTTAATTGTTTTACATGAACATTAGAATTCTCACAATCACTTAATCTCCAGAAGCAAAACTGCAAATATCACAAGACTTAGAATAAAATCATGAGATTTGGGAACTCTGAAGAAGGGGGGCTTTGAAAAGCATTCTTCACCTCTGGACTACTCTCAAATACAATACAACTTTGACATAGTCACAACCAGAAGCTATCATCTGGTGGCTATTTGAAATTAATTTGGTCATTGCCTTGCCATGCTGAATGGACTGGCGTCCATATCTCTCACACCACTATGACGGTTCTCACCATGATGATGATTAATGCCCTTAGTATTGAGACTGGTTTTGAAATGGAGTGGAGACAACCATCCTGCTGACCCTAGAATTGGTTCCTCCAGGTCCAGATTGGAGAAGAGCAGGAAGGTTTTTCTACTGCTTTGGTTTCATTATTTTACCTGTTCTGAGTTGTTCCACAGTTTTAGAATTCTAAGGGTGCTGCAAAAGCCCCTCACTGCAGCAGCCATCCCAAGAGTGGAGGCCTGCCTTCTTCTGACACGGGGGATTCAATGGGAATCTGCTACAGATATTGGCCTGGATGTGCTGTGGAGCTCTGTGGACTCTTTGATAAACAGGAGACTTCAATTTTCAACGTCGCACTTTCCTATACAATCTGTTTATGTTATAGGTGGGGGGCAAATCTAGTCTCATGATTTAACTGAAATATGATTTGCATTAGAAATGGAGAGAATTGTGCAACAAAAATAAAACAACAAAAGAAATGTTCCATTAACAGTGGGAAATTTAGCATGGAAAGAAACTGACCATCCAGGTTGATCTTATGGTGCTTGAGAAGCATATAGAATTCAGTTTTATCTGTACAGTTTGTGCAGATGTAAAGTATAGCTCATTACTTCTAATTTTCATTTAAAGTAAATACTTCATCTTCTGTTAAATTTAAGCTAAAAGTGAATTGAACTATTATTTCACACTTTTCTTCTACAAATGAAATATAACCACTGTTTCGCTTGTTGCATAAAACAATATGGAAAACACAAAAGAAAGATTAGAACAATAGTAGTAATCTGCTTATTTTAAAAGCTGATTTAAAACTGTTGTAATACAACTAGTTGACACCAGAGGGCAGCAGCACACCAGGAATCTAAAAAACCCACCCAGTTTTATTATTGATTATTCTGATAGGAAAGATATTAAATGGCACTCTGTAAATGTATACTAAAGCTGAGTTAGATGTAAAAATTAACTTGGCATCTTAGCCATGCAGAGCTGGAGTTACTTTTAATCTGAATTAAATGCTGGGTTTTCTATCCTTTTTCTGTTTAAATCTGTAAAGTCAAACTTATGACTGTGTGGTGTGACATGTTAGCAAACAGTCTTGTAATTGTGGTTTTTCTAGGTTACGTTTCGGACAAGAATCTATCACTGTAATATTAACAGCCAAGGAGTGATCTGCCTTGACATTTTAAAAGACAACTGGAGTCCAGCACTAACTATTTCTAAAGTTCTCCTGTCCATCTGCTCACTTCTTACAGACTGCAACCCTGGTAAGTCTCTCATACCCTAACAGATAACATCTCTATTGATACTGATCATCTGGCATTTTAGTAACTTACACCCTGATCCTCCATCATTAAAGTCAAAGGGAGCTTTACCATTGACTTCAATGAGCATAGGATCAAGCCCTTGGAGAAGAGAATCTCTGTCCCCACAAGATAGCCCAAGCTTTCTGTTGTCTTTGAGGGATAATAGAAGTTGTTCTGATATTCTGTATATGTCTGTAGTCTATCTGTTCTTAAGCTGCACTGCAAAGAAAGCAGCAACCAGAAAAATCCTGGACAATCATCCTGTAGATTGAAATTCCAGCTAAAAAGAAAGTGGTGTTTTAAACACCATATTCGTGTGTGGAGTCTGCACCATCTGAAATTCTAGTGATTTGGTAATAGACTAGATGTATTTAAAAATTACCACCACAAACAAGGCTGAGAAGATAACAAGCTGGAAGGTTTCCTGGAAGCTCCAGTTCAGCTTTACAGTAAATTATTCAAGAATAAACTTCCCACCACCATATTTATATATAATTCCTAAGTCAGTTAAGAATTGTTTTTAGTACTTCCCTCCTGTGTCCCGCTTAGTTAACTAAGTATATCTCAGTAATATAAAATAAGCAAAACTTGTAGAAATTCTTCTAACTTCTATAGAAGTGTAGTAGCTAAGGTGTTGTGCTATGTGTACTTCACCAAAAACACCTGATCTAATCTTTTCATGGAAGCCAGATTTATATGGATATAGGTGCACTTAGTGTCTGAGACATGCATACGGCCTTAGAAATGGTAAAGGAAATTGAAGCACACAAATCAGGTAAAATCTGCAATATGCTTTGCCATCCTTGTAGGTTATAAGTGTCTGTTGTCTTTTTACCTCCTTAAAACTTGAATTAGTGAATCTTTTCCCCCGACATTGAGCAATCACTTATAAAGCACCATAAATTTACATGCACACATTAAGACCTGTTCTCTACTTGGAAAGTCTAATAATCTATGTACTATAAAATGGGTCAGTGTTCCACCATGTACTTCCCCGCCCCCATGAATGCTTTTGGGTAACCCATCAGACCAATTCTCAACTTTCTTTTATGTTTTTCCCCAGTTCTCTTAACTAAAATGAGCAGGAACTTTTTTTTTTCTTTTCAGCTGATCCCCTGGTTGGAAGTATTGCCACTCAGTATATGACTAACAGAGCAGAGCATGACAGAATGGCCAGACAGTGGACCAAAAGATATGCTACATAAAATGGATTTTTGTCAAACTCTTGCATTATTTGTCTGTGATGGAAAGAGCTGCTTATTGATTTTGAAGTGGGGGGAGGGAGGGCGCTGGTAAAGAGTAGGGTATTTCTATAACAGATTTTATTCAGTCTTTTATTTCCTAAGATTTTGTTGTTGTAACTTAAGGTATCTTGCTACAGTAGACAGCTAGAATTGGGAATAGCATATTTTAAGACTGTCATTAGTTCAGCAATATTAGCTCACATATAGTACCAAGAAGAATGTAAACTTAAACATTTTTTTTTTGTTCTGTTGCTTGCGATATGTAAAAGAGAACAGCTTACTTTTGTACAGGTACATATGTTGACATTTATGTAAAAGTCCTTTGAAGACTCTACACACTGGGTTTTTTGTTTTTGTTTTTGTAAAAGATGTTGGGATTTTTTCCCCCCCTTGGGAGGGTGTGCTGGTATTTAACAATTCCTTTTCAAAGACTCATCTCATGATATGTAATATGGAGGAGTGGATATATGGCCTCATATAGGAAATGAGAAGTAGTTGTTAATGTATTATTTTATATGCCAATCTACCTTTGTGAAAAGAATAAAGGTTTTAATCAGGATTTATGGCAACCTGTAGTGAAATACCTTAAGCTGTTTAACTGTAAGGCGTGGAATAGGAGTCACTCAGTGGATTGGTTGTATGTTGTGGGCTACTTAAGTCTGCATTTGTTACTGTGCTAATAAAAATATGTAAAAAATGACTCCTCCTTAGTGACCTGCTTTGTTGTTTTGCTGAAATAGCTTCTCCCCAGTACATTTTGATGAAAGACCTATATTCAGTATCCGCTATTTTTCCTTGTAAACTAACTGCTGTCTGAAAGCATTCAGGGAAGAATTCCCTGCACTGATTTATCAATGGCCGTAAACTTGCCTAGATGGGTGCTTTGTAGTAAGCAGCTCCTACAGCTTCCATTTTTTAAAGGCTTTTCTACATTAGTATGTACCTGCTGATACCCCAGGAATAGAGACATGGGGTGGGGGAGGCGACATCTTTTATGGGACCAACTTCTGTTGGTGAGAGAGACAAGCTTTTGAGCTTACACAGAGCTCTTCAGGTCAGCTACAACACTGCATACCATAGGAATAGTCCAGCTGAGTACAGTAGAACCTGAAGGGATCTACATCGCATCCCTGTCACAGCACATTGCTGAAGATTCCGTGCTTCTTACCTTTAAGGTTAACTGCTCCCAAAACTGGTTTTGAAGTGCCACCCATTAGCTAAAACTGCAGAGAATGCAGCTGGAACAGTGTCAGACTAAGGATGGGCTGCAGGGAATGTCTGTCACAGCTGTACTGAGAGAGATCTGTACTTCCAGTTGGAGGAGGAGAAGGAATGGCATCATAAAAGAGCTGGGCAAAACACAACTTATATGAAAAGTGGGGAAGACCGATTCTAACCTGCTGCAAAACTATTTCCTGATAATGTCACTTGTACAGCCAAGTAAAGGATAGGGACAATCTCGCTGTAAGGGAGCTAAGTGATCAGTCTTCGACAGGTATTGAATCAATGGTAAAGCAAAGAACAGAACACACTAGCTGTGCCTCAGTCCGTCCCCTCCCCTCCCCGCTGTAGTCACTGAATCACACTATCGACAGCAATAGTTCACTGCCCATAGAAACTTACTAATCCTGTAGAAAGCTGTATGTATATGCAAGTTTCACTCGGACACACCACCAGCTGCTCCAAATTGTTTGAGGGCTACAACTAGATCAGTTACTTTACTGCAAGGGATGGTAGTACTTAGAAAGGACACTAAGCCTGAGTGACTAAAAAGCAGTAGGACAGACCTGTAAAGAAAAGGGCTTTTTTTTCTTTTTCTTTTTAAAAGCCCCAGACAATGCCAGTATCTAGTCTGACCAAATGAAAAGTAACGTGTTGGGTTTTCTTTAGCTTATGTGGTGATGTACTACTTATTAGTCACCCTGTATAATCCCTAATGCCTTCTCCCTTTATTAGGCTATGTCTACACTTAAAATGCCACAGTGGTACTGCTGTAGTGCTTCAGTGAAGCCACTCACTAAAGCAACCCGTGGGGTTCTCCTTTCACTATAGTTGATCTACCTCCCTGAAAGATGGTAGCTAGATCAACAGAAATTTTCAGTGTAGACCAATTAGAAACCACCTAGGTTCTTAATGCCCAATAGAGCAGTGCTGAGCTGTTAGGCCTGGCCTACACTGAAAAGTTACATTGCAATAGCTATGTGGCTCGGGTGTGAGAAATCCACACCCCTGAGAGATGTAGTTATGATGATCTAACCCTCCGTGTAGACAGCACTAGGTTAACAGAAGAATTCTTCCATCCACCTAGTTATTGCCTGGGAGGTGGATTGCCAATGCCAATGATAGAACCCCTCCCAGTGCTACAGTGGCAAATTGATGCCATACTATCACCTGATTTCCTCTACTTCAGACAAAGGGATCAGGCCATTTAGATCACAGCAAGGGGAGCAAACAATGTAGAACTTTCTCCTGGCTCATAACCTCTATAGGATTCAGGCTATGTAGTGCAGAAGTGTATAGGGTACAGATCCACATGGTAACACTGTCCACTCCAACCTCACAGGCCTTCAGTGTTAATTCTGACATACTTGCATTATTTATCTTGCCTGCTTTCCCTGCTCTCTAATACAGAACACCCACTCATGTGGTGACTTCATAGGTAGTATTTGGTTAGACACCTGGCAAGTCCACGTGACTGATCTGAGACTGAATCATCTGCCATTCTGAGCATGGGTTCTCCACCTGCTGCTATGACAGCAGGGGTGGCACACCCTACTTCCTCTTTGTTATGGGTAGATGGGAGCTCCTTAAACTTGGTAACATGCGGGGGGTTAATGATGGCATGTAAAAGCTGGAGAACCACTGCTGGTAGAACAAGTTAGTCCTATCTTCATCCCACTTCCAAAACTAAGTCAGTGGTCTGCTGCAAACACTACATGTAAACAGTCAAGTCCCCTGTATGGTGAGAAAAATGGAGAATTTATGTACAGTCAGCAGGAAATTAAAGTGGGTGGTGTTCTACTGCTGCTCTGCTAGTGCCATAGCTCTTAGCTGCAATCCTGCAACAGAAACACATGCAAGGTTCTAGCAGAGGGTAGCAGGAGCTTGCTCAGTCATAAGGAATAGCAAATAATTGAAGATGTAATTGCTGACTCTCTCTTGTCATACGCCTTGCACACAGGAAGAACACTGATCCAGAACTACCTCATGGAGCAAGACAAAAAACAGGTTCAACTGTACAGGTAATCCAAGTTACTCCATCGTAAAAACTTGCTTCAGTCTGGTAAATTGTATTATTGCACCATCCTTACTAACTGTTCATACTTTGCACTGAGGTATTCATACCACTGTGTAGCAGAAGGATATTGCAGGTACATACTTAAAGGGTTAGTGCAGCCATCAAACTTGAGACTTTCAAATGACAGTACGCAGCAGCTTAAGCGTCACCACAAATAACTATTGAGGTCTTGCTGACTCATGACAGTACAACACTGTTTAAAATACCAGGAAATACTACTTAGTTGGAAGTGTATGGAACTTTACTCATCTGTTCACTGTTTCGTTCATCTGGCTTTCCAAGCAGCTGCTCTCTCTCTGTGGAAACGATTTGCTCTCCCGCTGCTTTCGCTCTATCTCCCTCCTCAGTCCTTGTCAGGGTTCCCTCCCCACTCTGAACACTGGGGTACAGATGTGGGGACCCACCTGAAAGACCCCCTAAGCTTATATTCCACCAGCTTAGGTTAAAAACTTCCCCAAGGCACAAATTCCGTTCCTTGTCCTTGGACGGTATTGCTGCCACCTCCAAGTGATTTAAATAAACATTTGGGGAGGGGCCACTTGGAGCCCTATCCCCCCCAAACCCCTTCACCTCCTTTCCTGGGGAGGCTTGAGAATAATATACCAACCAATAGGTTAACAAATCCCTGGTTTGTAGGTCACTGAAAATTAATAAAGTTCTTAAAAGAATTTTATTTAAAAAAAAAAGTAAAAATCACACCTGCAAAATCAGGATGGAAGAGAACTTTACAGGGTAAATAAAAAGATTTAAAACAGAGGATTCCCCTCTGACTCTGCTTCCCAGTTACAAACAGGGATAAAATTACCTCTTAGCATAGGGAAAATTCACAAGCTAAAACAAAAGATAATCTAACGCATTTCCTTGCTATTACTTACAATGTCTGTAATTTTAGATGTATCATTTCAGGATCTTTTTAGGATCTGGTTTACCTGCTTGGTTTCTCTCTTTGTCCCAAGAGGGAACCAACAAAGAGAGCACAAACAAAACCTTTCCCCCCACCTCTCCCCGATTTGAAAGTATCTTCTTTCCTCATTGGTCCTTCTGGTCAGGTGCCAACTAGGTTAATTGAACTGATTAACCCCTTATAGGTAAGTGATTCTGTACCTCTGGCCAGTAGGGATTTTATGTTACTGCATACATAAAGGTTGTTACCTTCCCTTTATATTTATGACAGTCCTGTTCAGATTGTTGGGAGAGCAGAATCCTGAAACGTGTTGATCCGTCCTTTGAGGTCAAGTTCAGTATCATATGCATCTGCTGTTGGAAGCTGTGCCACTTGTTACAGCTGAGGGATCTGCACAAGCATTTCTGCTGATCTGCCATTTGGAGCTGGCTGGCTGACTTTTAGATATACCCACCACTAGCAGGCCTCTCACTACACTCATTAAGCCTCTTCCACAAAGAGATACAGTGCTGCACACTGTTGTTTACTTAGGCTATGGCTACACTACATAGCTTACAGCCAATGCAGCTGCCCCACCGGTAGTGCAGATGCTCTAAGCCAACGGGAGAGAGCTCTCCCATCGACTTAGCTACCACCGCTCACAGGGCTGGAGTAATTATGTCAGTGGGAGAAGCTCGCCTGCTGACACAATGCTGTCCCCACACATACTTAGGTCGGTGTAACTTACTTTGCCGGGGGGGATACCGACCTAAGCTGTAGTGTGTACACAGGCTTAGTCTTTCTACAGAATACAAGCTGTAACTTCCCTGTGTAGATGGACAGCAGCTGTGTTTGTGGCTTGCTCTGCTGGGCGAAGGTAGTAACCGCACCCCTTCCTATCTCATATTTCCTAAGCTGTTGCAGGGTTCCAGCTGACTTAAGAACTATGCTACTAGCAACAGGGAAGTTGTACCATTTCTTGTCAGTGCAACCATCCGATATCTAATCATAACCAGGCACCAGTTTTTGCTTCAGTTGACAGCAGCAATATAAAAGTGGAACAAAATTACATAGTTAATCTACCCTCCCCCAAGGGTTAGATTTTTTTTTTTTAAATTGCTCCTCAAGCTTTTGTTTTGTACACCACATAACAGTAAAGGTCACTTTCCATATTGGATGAGTCTAGTGGAAACTACAAGGAAGCCACATCATGTTCCAGCCTTTGATCGCTAGTTGCAAGTCAGGCCTGACCTATCTGAGGATCACTCATGGAATGTCACTATTTCCACATGCAGCAGGAACACTGATGCTCGGATATCCCTGCCAGGTAGGCAATGTTCTTGTCCATTTCTCCTGGAGTATTCTCGCTCAGCTGTCCTGGAACTTCTCCAACTGTGTACACCACCCATGGGTAGTAAGTGAGGCGCAAAGGAGCTGAAACGACATCACACGTACCCTTTCCCTAGCCATGGGAAGATAGATAAGCCCTTTCTCCTTTGTTGCAGCCAGGAGTTTTTGCAATTGCAAAAGGGGAACATCAGAGGCTGGACAGCTGCATATGGAGTAGTTTACTAATTGTCCACTTGTGAACTTGACCCAATAGCACCCTGAAATGGCTATGTGTGGGGATGTAGGCAGCCATCACTGCTGTACATCTCTGTGCTGAAGTGGGCTTTAATAGAGCTTCCCACTAAAAACAACACCCCCGTCCCCAGTGACCATTACGACATTTTTACAAAGTGCTCCCTTGTGGAGTGCTTTAGACCTTGACCAGCTGTGGTTTTCCAAGCAAATACTGGATTGAAGGACAGCTACATTTACAACTTTGCTGCTTTTAATTCTGAATTCAGTGTTGCCTCAGCAAAAACGTGCCAAGCAATTGGCAGAGAAAAAGAGACACCATGCCCTTGCAGCAGCAGATAAACAGCTTCCCCTGGAATAGGGGTTTTTAGTTATCACAGTTATTGCCTTTGCTCTTCCTCCCAGGCAAGGGAAATGCTGACTTGTTCTGGGATTGGGAAAGCTTGCTGGCTAACGAAGTGAAAGGTTCAATGAGCGTTTTCCGATCTGTCACTGTCACCTCCCACAGTCTCACCTTCTCAGCCTTTGCCCATTGCTGTGCTATTTCTGTTTCCACTTGTCTTTGCTCTGTGAGGTCAGTTTTGTTTCCTAAGACAACAATTGTCACCTAGAAGGAAGAGAGAACAGGCTGTGGTGGTATATGCAGGTCAGTCACTGTAGCACAGAGTTGTTAAATAGCATACAGTAGTGAGGCCGTTCACAATCTAGTCTCTACGTTAATTTCAGCTCACCCTAAACACATTCTGCATTTTGAAGTAGTCGAATGTGGGGTTCAAACCTTTGTGTCACTCAACACGCTGGGAGCAAAGTGGGTGGTGATTGCTACCCACAACCGGAGGGAGACAGGAGAGTGGAGTGTCACACATCACCCAATGGAAACCCATTCTGCTGATGAGCAAAGCTCTACAGCCAGATTCTCCATTGCTTTGCACTTTGTGTTATTACACACACCAATGACAAGAATGTAGAATGCTAGTGAATGTCAGTTTGACACCTACTTCACACAGGTGATGACAATACAAGGCAGTAAGGCAGCCAAGACCTAGCCCAGACTGCTGCTTTCTGAGCCCCAGATTGTAGCATAAGGAGAGTAGGGCCTTGGCTACACTTGCGAGTTGCAGTGCTGTAAAGCCGCCCCCAGCACTGTAACTCACTCTCCGTCCACACTGGCAAGGCATTTGCAGCGCTGTATCTCCGTGGTTGCAGCACTGCATGTACTCCACGTCCCCAAGAGGAATAGCGTGTATTGCGCTGCCGCTGCAGCGCTGCGGCGCCAGTGTGGCCACCCAATGCGCTGTGACTGGCCTCCAGAAGTATTTGGCGGTATCCCACAATGCCTGTTCTAGCCACTCTGGTCATCAGTTCAAACTCTACTGCCCTGACCTCAGGTAACCAACCATGTGACCCACCCTTTACATTTCCCGGGAATTTTAAAAATCCCCTTCCTGTTTGTTCAGCTCGGCGTGATGTGGAGTGCTATCAGCGAATCTTTCCAGGTGACCATGCCTCCACGTGCCAAGCGAGCCCCAGCATGGAGCAATGGCGAGTTGCTGGACCTCATCAGGGTTTGGGGGGAGGAAGCTGTCCAGTCCCAGCTGCGCTCCAGCCGTAGGAATTACGATACCTTCGGGAAGGTATCAAAGGACATGATGGAAAGGGGCCATGACCGGGACGCCCTGCAGTGCAGGATTAAAGTGAAGGAGCTGCGGAGTGCCTACTGCAAAGCCCGCGACGCAAACGGCCGCTCGGGTGCTCCCCCCGTGACCTGCCGATTCTACAAAGAGCTGGATGCGATACTTGGGGTTAACCCCACCTCCACTCCGAGCACCACCATGGACACTTCAGAGCCGGGGGGGGGGGGGGGGAGGAGGAAAACGGGAGTGAGGGTGGTGGGCCGGATGGAGACACCCCGGAATCCCTGGAGCCATACAGGCAGGAGCTCTTCTCGAGCCAGGAGGAAGGTAGCCAGTCGCAGCGGCTGGTACTTGGTGGAGGACAAACAGAAGAGCAGGTTCCTGGTAAGCGTTTTTTTCTTCGGGAAGGAATTTTTTCGGTGCGGGCTCTTTGGGAGAGGAGGGTTAGGCATGCATGCCTAGATGCGGAATAATGCATTGATGTGGTTTATCACATCGCGGTAATCGGCCTCGGTAATCTCCTCGAATGTCTCATCCAGAACGTGTGCAATGCGCTTGCGCAGGTTTATCGGGAGAGCCACCGTGGTCCTTGTCCCAGCCAGGCTAACATGTCTGCGCCACTGTGCCGCGAGGGGACCATTGCTGCACACAGGCAAGCTGCATATGGGCCAGGGCGGAAGCTGCATTGCAGTAGAAGACCCTCCCTTGCTTCCCAGGTCACCCTCAGCAGCGAGATATCGTCCAGGACGAACTCCTGTGGAAAACGTTGGGACAGTGTTCAGTGTAGGTGCCCCCTGAAGCTGTTGGCTCTCCCCAAGGCACAGAAACCCAGAGGACAGTGCAGCCCTGAAACAATCAGTCCCCCTTACTCACCATTTTGAGGCTCCCGTGGGATGTGTGTGCTCGGTTTCGGATGGGAAAATTATGCTATTGTGTAGACCCTATGTGTTTTCTACTCAAGGGCGGAGGGAATCATTACTCTGTCTGGTATAAACAATGCTGCCTCTGTTAAATGTTGCATTTTGCCTATACAGCTGCATCAACCTTGAGACCTCAGCCGTCCCTCTTATCGCCTGCTCAGAGACTGCAAAGACTCAGGAAGAGACCGCGAAAAAGCAAAGAAGACATGCTGCAAGAAGTGATGCGGCAATCTATTAAAGAGAATGAGAAAGCACAGAACTGGAGGGAGAGAGAAAGCAGGATCCGCCAGGAAAACGCAGCGCACCAGCGGCAAAGCACGGAGCACCGGCAGTAAAGCACGGATCGGCTCATAAGCATCCTGGAGCGCCAAGCAGACGCTATCCAGGAGCTCGTAGCCATGCAGAAGGAGCAGTACCGCAAGCGCAAATGCCACCCCCCCCTACAGCCCTTGTCCCAAAACTCTTTCCGTTGTGCCCCACTGTCACCTCCAACCCACTTTCCTCAACTTCCGTGTTCTTCACACCACCAGCTGCCTCCAACACCAGTATCTTCACCACCCAGCCCTGAAAACCATGACTCTTACCCTCTGCACTCAACCCCCATCACCATGCAGTATAGCTATCCTGAAGAGCAGCACTCACTGCACAGCACACCAGACAGGACATACGCGAATCTGATTGTACCGTTCCCCACTCCACCCCCTTGTTTCTTTTCAATAAATGGATTTTTTTGGCTTTGAAAACATTCTTTATTATTGCATAAAGTAAAAGACTCCTTAGCCCAGGAAATAAACAGGCACTGCAAGTCTGCTTAGCAAACACTGATTCCTAAAGATTGGAACTACTGCCCTTCACTCCCGTGCAGGGCACCAGATATCACTGCTGGTTTTCAGCCTCAAATTGCTCCCTCAAGGCATCCCTAATCCTTGCAGCCCTGCGCTGGGCCCCTGTAATAGCCCTGCTCTCTGGCTGTGCAAATTCAGCTTCCAGGTGTTGAAGCTCGGAGGTCCATGCCTGAGTGAAGCTTTCACCCTTCCCTTCACAAATATTATGGAGGGCACAGCACGTGGATATAACCGCGGGGATGCTGTTTTCGGCCAAGTCCAGCTTCCCATACAGAGATCTCCAGCGGCCCTTTAAACGGCCAAAGGCACACTCCACAGTCATTCGGCACCGGCTCAGCCTGTAGTTGAACCGTTCCTTGCTGCTGTCAAGGCTCCCTGTGTAGGGTTTCATGAGCCACGGCATTAACGGGATCTCCAAGGATCACAATGGGCATTTCGACTTCCCCTACCGTGATCTTCCGCTCTGGGAAAAAAGTCCCGGCCTGCCTCTTCCTGAACAGCCAAGTGTTCCGAAAGATGCGTGCGTCATGCACCTTTCCGGGCCAGCCTGTGTTAATGTCAATGAAATGCCCACGGTGATCCACAAGCGCCTGGAGAACCATAGAGAAATACCCCTTCCGATTAACGTACTCGGATCCTAGGTGAGGTGATGCCAGAATAGGAATGTGCGTCCCATCTATCTCCCCTCCACAGTTAGGGAACCCCATTTGTGCAAAGCCATCCACTATTTCCTGCACGTTACCCAGAGTCCCGGTTCTTCTGAGTAGGATGCGATTAATGGCCCTGCAAACTTGCATCAACACGATTCCAACGGTCGACTTTCCCACTCCAAACTGGTTTGCGACCGACCGGTAGCTGTTTCGAGTTGCCAGCTTCCAGATTGCAATAGCCACCCGCTTCTCCACTGGCAGGGCAGCTCTCAATCTCGTGTCCTTGCGCCACAGGGTGGGGGCGAGCTCCTCTCACAGTCCCATGAAAGTGGCTTTTCTCATCCGAAAGTTCTGCAGCCACTGCTCATCATCCCAGACTTCCATGACGATGTGATCCTACCACTCAGTGCTTGTTTCCCGAGCCCAAAAGCGGCATTCCACGGTGCTGAGCATGTCCGTGAATGCCACAAGCAATTTCATGTCGTACGCGTTACGCGGCTCGATAGCATCGTCGGACTCCTCACTCTCACTGTCACTTTGGATCTTAAGGAATAGTTCGACAGCCAAACGTGATGTGCTGGCGAGATAAGTCAGCACACGCCTCAGCAGTTCGGGCTCCATTTCCCGCAGACAACAGATCGCGCTGCACAGAAACCGTTGAAAGATGGCGCCAAAGGTGGACGGAAACAAAGGGATTTCTGGGATGCGAAGCGATGCATCACGGGGCGTTGGGACAGGACCCAGAATGCCCCGCACCCACGCCCCCTTCCCACAACCCACGGCGCCAGAATGGAAAGAGGTGCTCTGTGGGATAGCTGCCCATAATGCACCGCTCCCAATGGTGCAGCAAATGCTGCAAATGTGGCCACGACAGTGCGCTGGGCAGCTGTCAGTGTGGACAGACTGCAGCGCTTTCCCTACTCAGCTGTTCGAAGTCAGGTTTAACTCACAGCGCTGTACATCTGCAAGTGTAGCCAAGGCCTAAGTCTCTTCCTCCATAAGATAACCGGTTGATGTTACTACAGGCTGTTGCACTACTCAGAATGTCATACAGGAAACCCCTCTATGTTTTGCCTCTAAATATCACACTCAAGTGGCATATTGTCCTGGAGGAGAGACGTATAAACTAGGTACATAAGCTAAGACCAATACAATTTTTTTCAGAGGAGTTTATCTAAACATTCTCCTGATTGTTTTACAATCCAATCTGTTTGGTAGCGCAGGAGAAGCTGAAAGCAGAACTGACTACATCAGGCTACTAGTGCTATTTAACCTTGTGTATTTCAAGAGGTTTTTCTTTTAGTTTTAATCATCTCAATTGTTAGCAACAGGTAAGAAAATCGGTGCCAATATTTACATTATATGCTCCTTGGAGAAGCCCTGCTCTGTACAGCCCTGAACTCAAACTTATTAATTCTAACCCTCTCCTCTTGCTTTGGGTTGTTTTCACTCTCTCTCTCTCTCTCTCCCCTCTTCCTGCCAGCACTGGTTTTTACTGTAGCCAGGCCTAACTATTCTTTCCTGTTGAGCAGTCTCTGGGATGTCGTATGCCTCCAGTTTCTTTCCCGGGGTTCTTCTGTCTGTAAGTACTTTACTACAGGTTCTCTTGCCTTAATATCTTCTACGACTCCCTGGAGAGCTCTCAGAGCATCATTACCTTCTGAGGAGGTCAGGATTACTGCTTTAAGTTATGTCAATATTGGTGATGTTTTAACTCTTATAGCTTAGGGCCACCATTTCCACCATGTGCTTTAGTCAAGATCACAGCATCTTTCATTTGCCACAGAGGCCTTCCCAGACCCATCCATAAGCAGCTCTGTATCTGCCCAGAAAGGGGGAAGTTGACAGAAAAGCACAATAACCCTCAAGAACATAACTTCTGCAACCCACTCAGGAAACAAGATACCTAGCTATGGTCAATGGCTAATCTGTCTCTTCTGTGACTGCAAGTTGCACTGCTGTCAAACCATTCTTTCCCCCTCTCCCCCCGATACATTTTGAGTACTAAATAGTACGTCTTATGTTTTGCAAGAAGTGGTATGACATTCTGCCTGTGTTCCCCCCCCCTTTTTTCCCCCCTTCCTTTTTAATAGCCCGAATGAGCTTTATTTTGCTGATCTATCGGCTAAAGGCATTTAGCAGGGAAAACCATTAAAGGATACATGGATTCTCTAAGAAGATGGTAAGCATAAGTGTACTGTGCAGGTGATATTCAGCTAGCAGAGATGCAACACTGTATCAACTGATAACACTAGCTGCTTTCTAAGGGAAAATACAGCAGTCATTCTGAACAATAGATGTGGTTTAACAGCCACACTGGAATACAGTAGAGCCTCCATACTAATTGACTCTAATGTGTGGGAGACCCATTGTCAACTACTGTATTTTGAAAATGAACAAGTAAGTGAATAAAACCAAGTGACCGCATTGTTTTATCCACTGCACTTTAGTTTTCATGTATAGCACCTGATCAGTTTACAAATTATACTACCGTCCGTATGAAATACTACATTACATCGCTGCCGAGAAGAGGGGCAAGACATTTATCTTGTGTGCCAATTATATAGTGTGTGGATTAATGAAATTCTCCTGTATAGGAAAAGTTCTTTCATTAGATGGCCCGAGACTGCAGGGAAAATTTGCTTTGCTTTGTACTGCTTTGTAATTTAACTTTCCATTACTGTGCTATTTCAGACATGGCCAAGAAATTAAGGCATCAAGCTTTTACCTCCTTTTTGTCTCTGACTGTATCAATCTCTTTTTTGATCACTTCTGCTCTCTGGAAGGATTCAAGGCTGTTCACAGCATACACAAGAACAAAACCATCAGCAACAGAGAAGTAATGCTTTGGAAACTCTACTCCCTCTTGCAGACCTGTAGTGTCATAGAGACGTAACTGTTCCTTTACCCCACGATCTGTTTCGACTGAAGCCAAATACACATCTTCCACTGTTGCACCCTCTTCTAAACCTGTTGTTTTAAAAAAGCCCCCTAAAAGTTAAAACTTATAATAAATTCTGTAAAGTGATGATGTAAGTATTTATTCATACTGCAGTAAAACTACTAACACTCGGCTTTCAACAGTACATTTCAATCAATTTTTAAAAAATTGCTTTTTTGGATGGTTTTGATCAGGATTTGAACTCAGATCCTATTGTGTTCTCAGCAAGACCAACAGGCCAGCTATTTACAGTAATGAGACCATGTCATATACACATTCAGTACATGAATATATGTAATGCATTTTTATGGGCATAAGTTTAGGATGATATCACTTAGGTGGCCCTTCCCACAGATTCCCCAAATCCTGCCCACCAGAACTGTACCAGTTGTGCTAAGTATAAAGCCAGCTGTGGAGGAGTCAGAATTTGCCCCTCAGGCAGCATAATGGAGGAAAAAGGAGTACTAAAGAAATTACTAGTGTAAGGCTTAATTAAGTTTTCTTTAGCACCCTATCTAGTCCCTATAGCCCTAATGTTGCCACTCTTCCTCATATTGAATAGTACCTTTCTCCACAAGTAGAGTAGGGGGACTAATACGTGAAGTCTATGGGACTACTTGTGTAAAGTACTAACAACCCAACAGGTAGACTCAGGCCATATGATGCTATAAGCAGCAAGGTTGAAGGATGTTTGAGTGCAGAGAATCTACATAACTTAAGGACATGATGGAGATCTCAGAATTTCAAGTCTAGCTCACTGGTTTTAGTAGTAGTTTCAAATTTTCAAACAAGCCTTCTGTTACCAAAGTTTGTCATCTCCTGCCTCTGTTGCACACCCACAAACATACGCTTGTTGGTTCTTGTAGGATAGCTAGCTTTCTGTTGATTTTCAGACAATATTGACACATTGTGTTAGAAAATAAGGATTTTACTATGTTGAATAACACTATTTGAAACCCTTCATAACAACAAAGATGCTTAAGTATTCCACCCACACGTGTGCTGATTATTTCCCCTGCTGCATGCAACCTTTGTTTTCAGAAAAAAAGTGGCACAAGCTCTCCTTGCTACTCCCTCCCTCTTTTTCTAGTCTTCATAAATCCAACTCCTATTAGATTCACAGCAAACTCTGACCAGACTATTTGATCTTGCCTCCAACTATAGCCACACTGACATGAGGACATAAGATTAACAGCATGAGGAAGACTGGACAGATTAATAAAAAGAGAATGAGTGCGAAATAAGGTTGTAGATCTGATTCAGGAAAGTGGTAGCAGGAGGGTATGCTGGGGCATTTTTAAAAACTAGGTGGCTAATTGAGTCCCTTCTGGGAACAATAATTTCTTCCTGCTCTCTGCCTCCAGCCACTGTACATGTGGCAGTTCCTCCCAACCAACATAATGGAAGCAGCGACAGATATGTCTGTACCATCTTACCTGATGAGAAAGGGGTGGAAATGAAGAAGTCTTTCATGCTGGAAAGAGCTGAGGGTGGGAGTGAGAATAAGTAACCATGATGGAGGACCTTAAGGACCTCTCTGAGGCATAGGAATTTACACAGCAGTAGTCTCAATGGGTGAAATTCAGGCCTCTGAAAAAGGGCAGCACAAGGCCTATGTGCCACTCAAAACAGGGGTTAGAACATAAGAACGGCCATACTGGGTCAGACCAAAGGTCCATCTAGCCCAGTATCCTGTCTTCCGACAGTGGCCAGTGCCAGGTGCCCCAGAGGGAATGAACAGAACAGGTAATCATCAAGTGATCCATTCCTTGTCACTCATTCCCAGCTTCTGGTGGCACATAGGCCTCCTGCTGGTCATTAATGTAGTGGGAATTTCCCCCAGTTAGAATAACCCACCTTTGAAGATGATTAGTAAGCTTAGACTTGCATGCATCAGCTAGAGAAAGAGGACAGAACCACCTGACAATGCTATGGTTGAAACCATGCTGCCAAGAGTATTTACAGTTGTTGGCTAGTACAATCTGCCTACAGACATTTTTCTTAGAACCTTGTTACAACTGTTATAAAACAATGCTAAAGATTACTGGGGGAGGACAGGCACATCATTTATAGCATTAGTAACTAGCCTAAGTCTCAGAGAGTCCAGGGGGTGGGGAGGAAGAATCCTTGTTTACATTGCAAATCAGCACCATGCAAGAAACGTGCTCGCAAATTTCATTTGTAGCAGACAAGGCACACTGTAAATTCTGCTCAAGTTTAGTGTAAATGGTTTTGCAATTTAGAAATGTGAAGAGTAAGGATCAAAGATACTGAATGCCATTTACCAATAAATATTTGACAGTGAATATTACATAGTAAACTTAGACAATGCACAAAGAAACTGCAAATACGGAAAGCAGATTACTAAAAAGTGGGGTTTTCAGAAATGTCCAAGTGACTTAGGAGCATAAGTGCCATTGTCCTTTAATGGGATCCGTGCTCCCATTGTGTTCCTTGGGCACTTTTTGAAAATCCCATCTCACGTTAACAAATTTATTTGGGCATAAGCTTTCATGGGCTAGAACCCACTTCATCAGATGTATGAAAAAGATACAGGAGCAGGTATAAATACATGAAAGGATGTGGGGTGCTTTACTAAGTGTTAAGTCAGTCTAACGAGATAAATCAATTAACAGCAGGATACCGAGGGAAGAGAAATAACTTTTGAAGTGGCAAGAGAGTGGCCGATTACAGACAGTTGACAAGAAGGTGTAAGTGACAGTAGGGAGAAATTAGTATTGGGGAAATTAATTTTCCTTAACTTCTCATAGCTGATAAGCTTTGGCAGAAATAGAGGGGCCATAGGCACCTCGAAGTACAGGGCTGACCTCCATCTGAGACATCACTGAACAGAGGGAACATTTCAAAAGCTTTTCCAGACGTCTTTAGGAGAAATTAACCAGTCAATGCTCTAGTCTGCTCTCACAAGACAAGTCAGGCTAAAGAGCCCCAGGTGCTATGGAATTCACACCCTACCTACCAGATGTTCAGCTAAATAGGTGTCAACCACAACTAAAACTAAGTTTTAAAGAGTCTACAAAAGTGAAATCACCTCCCTTTTCAATTTAGCAGGATTCCTATTCTAGGTATCTGTATCTATTACATTTCAGATGTAATAAGTCTACTCTTTCTACAGTCATCTATATAGTCTCCCAGGTGGAAGACCAGAATTTCTAGTGTCAAAAAACAGGCAGAAAGAAAACATATTGCCCCCTCCACTCTTCATCTTTTTTCCCTTTTAAACTTTTATGTTAAGCAGCAAGAAGAACAAACAAATAACCTCCCACCACCACCACTACACACACCCACCCACACAGCCAATTTTATTGTTACTTTGCAAGTGTCCATTAAGAGGTGGTATAGAAGGCTTGAAACAGAATTTAGAAGCGTTCCAGAAAACTGATCGCTGCCAAAAACCAAGACCATGTTCATTCTCCCCCTTCACCTCAGTAAAGGTAAGAAATTAAGCCCAGATTGGTACCCCTAAAACTTGTTGGCTCATAAAAAAGGAAAACATATCTCACCAACAGTATGTTTTCCATAGAGAAGCTGCTCCAAAATTGCTGTTTTTCCCACTGATGCCATTCCACAAATCACTATTTTGTAGCCCTTTCCCATCTTCTTTCAGGATGGCAAAGTCAGCAAATAAATCCTGTTCAAGCACAGAGATCTGTTATATTTAAGACATTACATTAACAGAACTCTGAAGACAGTCTAAAGCAAAGCCACTGAAACATTTAGTGCTTCAGTATATTTTAATTATATAGTTCAACAAGCCATGGAGTTGATTTTGAAGCAGAGCTCTCTCTGAAGAGGTCACTAGCAGCTGGTATTTCCAGGACAATGCAATTTGCTCCCACCTCCACTTTTTAAGCCTGCCAATGTTTACACACATTTAAATTTACTTAGGCAAGCAATTCCCTCCACTTCCAGGGGGCTGTTCACATAAGTAGAGTTACACACCTGCTTACTACTTGCAGGATTAAGGCCTTGCAGCCTCTTCAGGGCAGGGACTGTGCCTGCTTTTGTGTTTATACAGCACCCAGCACATTGCCTGTGCAGTGCTGCCAACTCCCATCTCTACCACTGTGGGTTTCATATATATATATATCATTAATATATGGAGATATACCTATCTCATAGAGCTGGAAAGGACTCCAAAAGGTCATCAAGTCCAGCCCCTTGCCTTCACTAGCAGGACCAAGTACTGATTTTTGCCCCAGATCCCTAAGTGGCCCCCCTCAAGGCTTAGAACTCACAACCCTGGGTTTAGCAGGCCAATGCTCAAACCACTGAGCTACCCCTCGCCCTCTCCCACTGCGTGCTGGGCACTCTCAGGCTGGGGGGGCCTGACGTGCGATTTTGACATGGCTGGAGGTGGCCATGCCAAGGCACCACCCAAAACCGCTGGCTCGATGGGCAGGGGCCCCTGGCCCGGAGACGGGGCGGAGAAGGCACCGTAGGCATGCAGATGCCAGCTGGGCCCGAGGCTGGGGGGAGGCTCTCTCCAGGGCAATTAGCCCAGCGAGCTGGCCCCAGGCCCGCCTTTCCCTACGGCTACTAGCCCAGCGACAGGGGGCGCCCCTGGCAAGAAGGGTCGGGGACCCCGAGCTGACGGAGCAACTGCCGCGTGCGCCGCAAACCCCGCCCAGCCGCTCTGAGCTCTCGGTCTGGGCTCCGCCCACACGCCCGGCCCCTGGAACGCGGCGGGACCTCGGACCTCCACTCGCACAGAACGATGCTCCTCCCACCTTGGGGGTGGAGCTCCTAGGGCACTTCCTCAAGCCCTGCCCATCCACAGCCCAGTTTGTAATCACAGCCCCGCCCCCTCCTTTTATTGGCCATGGGGTGAGGGGGGCGGTGCGGAGGAGGCTAGGCCAATCAGAGCAGTTGGCCCCCTCAGAACTACGTTTCCCAGCAGGCTCCAGCGCTAGCGCCGGAAGCGATAGGGGGCCGCAAAGGACTGTGGGAGCTAGGCCTCTTCCTTTCCGGCTTCGGGCGCCATCAGGTGAGGGTTTGTGCCGTGCTGGGCTGTTGGCTTCATCCGACCCCATCGGAGATTGGAGCCGCCCATCCGTCTTTCCTTCTTCGCTCCCTGCGCGGCCCAGGCCCCTAGGGCCCGGGCTCTGAGGCAGGGACAGGGCGGCAGGGGACGGGTCGGGCCGGCCCCCTGAGTGGCGTTGGCGCGAGCTGGGCCGGGCCTCCCCCCTGCGTGGGGGCTACCTGGGGCGCAGGCAGCGGCGTGCTGAGTGGGGAGCCCCATTGGGCGGCCGGGTACGGGTGACTGAACCTCTGAACGGCCATGACAGCGTGAGGAAAGGGGCGCAGCGGGTGCCTAGGCCTCTCTGGGCTGGCTGCTGTGGGACAGCCCTTAGAGTGTAAGGGATGGGGGTGACAGCTTCTGACTGACACGTATGGGGTGGGGGGGGCGTGTCGCCCTAGGGTCCAGGGGCAGCCAAGCCTTAGGGCTGTATCGTGGGGGAGCCTCACTGAGGAGGAGCTTGGATAGGGGCTAGATACTGACTCCAGTTATTCAGCTTGGCTTTGCTTTTACTAGTTTGTGTTGTTCTATACAGACATTTGCACCCTGTGGATCAGCAAGGGCTTCTTAAACTGCCCCATTGAAAGCAGTGAGGGAATGGTGTAGGAATGCCACCCCATATAGGTAGACTGGAAGACAGAGCTCTTAACACAAGAGGGGAAGATAACCAAAATGTGGTTTGTTTCTAATCAAGCTCAGGTTGAGATATTTTTTAGGGTTGAATTTGACGTGGCTGAATTAAATTTGCTTTTTGACTTCCCATGAGACCTGCAAAACTATGCTGCATGGGATAAGTGGCTTCTTGAATATTTTGCAGAATTTGAATGATGCTCTTCTGGAGCTTTCAAAGAACGTGAGATACCAATAAAGTAAGCTTTTTGTTAGATGAAGAAACTGAGACCCAGCATGACTTCCCTGAAGTTTTGTTTTACAGAGCAATAACTAAAATTCAGGTCAGATATTATTTAGTTTGTGGAAGCAGCCAAAACATGTTGAGCATGTTCACAAAGGAAAAAAGTCTCTGGGCTGAAGAGTTTGAGGTATAAAGACATAAACAGATGAAAAGAGGAGGAAACTTCATGATGGTAATCAGAATGTGTGGGTTAGTTACAGATCTCCAGAATCCCAAATGTGTGCTTCTTTAATAGTGTAGCCATGCTTGACATACACATATATAGAGAGAGAGCGCGCGCCTTGGAGATGAGTTCACATAAGGCAGCATATTTTTTATTCCCTTTGTGTGATGTTGTTTTGTTTTTTTGGTTGGAAAGATGCTGCAAGCTTACACAGATCTCTAATTCACAGGTAAACAAACATGGGTGCCTACAAATACATCCAAGAGCTATGGAGGAAGAAGCAGTCAGACGTGATGCGTTTCCTCCTGCGTGTCCGCTGTTGGCAGTATCGCCAGTTGTCTGCCCTCCATCGAGCTCCCCGACCAACCAGGCCAGACAAAGCCCGTAGACTGGGATATAAGGCTAAACAAGGTAACTAGAACTAAAAAGGTGTGAGGTCAGCATGCTTTAGTGGTGTTATGGTTTTTGATAGGTCCTTCCATGATTGAATATTAATGAATCCGTGTAACTGGGAGCATGCTGCATACTTAATCATGCTCGTCACTGAGAGTTTAAATTTTTGTTTCCTGTGTGAAATTAGTTTGGTATCATACCAAGTTACCATATGAGTTGTGGGCACATACAAGAAGTAGAACCTAGGTTAACTCTTAATTGGCACCCATGTTGGCATTTTGGGTAGAGAAGCTAGCCATAGCCATAGCCTAAATATGTATGGAAACTGAAATCCTCTCATTCTTACGGTATATCTTCACTACTGAGTTAGCCTGGGTGTTCAGCATCTGGTTTAGCCTAGCTAGGTATAGACCAGCCACAGTCAAGTTACTGTGTTTTCACTGGTGCTGCATTCCTCCTTGTGTCACCAGCACTTCTGGGGACAGATCCCGTGGTTCTATGTGCTGCAATGAAATGAGCCCCGATTCTTTCCCAGTGAATTGTGGGAGACCTTGTCTGTCCTTCTGGGCACAGAAGGAATTATGGGAAGGCACTTGAGTGGCATAGACCAGTGGTTCTCAAAGCTGGTCCGCCGCTTCTTCAGGGAAAGCCCCTGGCGGGGCGGTTTGTTTACCTGCCGCGTCCGCAGGTTCGGCTGATTGCGGCTTCCACTGGCTGCAGTCCGCGATCGGCCGAACCTGAGGACGCGGCAGGTAAACAGCCCGGCCCGCCAGGGGCTTTCCCTGAACAAGCGGCGGACTGGCTTTGAGAACCACTGATATAGACTATATCCTTGCTGCAAACTGCCAAGTGAAACCTGGGTTCTATTCCACATTCCTAGCTAGACCCGCTAGCCAGAGTTAAAAACACTAAACTTGGGTGAAGCATTTGTGTGGGGATAGGAGGGAATTTAGGGGGCAACACCCAGGTAAGAGCCTGTATAAGTGTACTCTATATTATTGGTAGCTTATTTCAATTCCCAAACCAGAATACTCTATGCCAGTGGAACGGTCTATACTTGGGGAGTTTTGCTGCTTTAACTGTACCAGTATACGTAAAACAACAAAACTTTCTCACGCAGACAAGCTCTTAATGTTCTGTACTACTTGGTGAGCAATGCGTGAAGATTATTGAAAGCAGTACTTGTGGTAGCATAGAAGTATAGCCCTTGGTGGGGAAGCGTAATAGCATAATTAGTGACTGAAAGGTTCTAAGAAGTTTGTAGTTCCAAGAAACTCAGTTTTTAAAAAATGATGTTTGCAGGTTATGTTATCTACCGCATTCGTGTTCGCCGTGGTGGTCGTAAACGCCCAGTCCCAAAAGGTGCTACCTATGGTAAACCTGTAAATCATGGTGTTAACCAGCTGAAATTTGCCCGGAGCCTGCAATCTGTAGCAGAGGTAAGTGTCTTTCCTTTTGGTATTATGTCCATTCGTTTGCATCTTCCTTTCCACAGACATCATCTGTCTTTCCTTGGTGTCACTCAGTAGCAACTTCTTTGGGGGGCTGAGTTGCACTGGTTCTGAATATCCTTCTTTACCAAAAAGTGATTTCCTCTGTAACGTAGAAGATCACGACTAATGATAGTACCAGAGTACTTGTATAGGATTCTTTATCCATTTCTTATTTTACAGATGGGAACACTAGTGTTCAGAGAAGTTAACGTGAGCAAGTCATTTGCACTGCACATTAATGGCAGAACAGTCACCTAATGTATATATGCACCTAATGTGTCAATGCAGCTGTCCTATGCCCAGCAATATAGCCTACATCAAATAAGGGGGTTTGACATCAAGAAACTTCAAATATGTTATGGTGCATGTTTTCACCTATGCTTTTGGTCTCTGTAACCTAGACTGTCCAAACAAACCCACCCTGATGTTTAAACTTGCTGTGACATGCATGGTATGGTATGCATATTTATTCTGCAATCTTAATCACTTTCCTGCAGAAGAATTCAATCTGAGTTGTTGCTTCCCAATACTCTGCTTGCCAAGTAGTAAAATAATTTTTATGAAACTGACGTGATCCTAAGTCAGTTTCATCTTGCTACACTAATGGAACAACACAATGGTACCTGGTGAGAATCCTAGAATACAAGGAAAGGATAGGCTTATGCATAATAAGAGAACAGGAAATAGATTAGAACACCTATCAAATTCCACCCTAAAACATAATTATTTTGCTCAGTATTTCCTACCATTGTCATAGTTCATTACATACTGTTTATCATGTATGATCAGATTTAGATTGTAACCACCTCAGGGCATGGATTGTTGTGCTTTATACAGTATAAGAGCTAACACCATCTGATCAGGGCATTCGCTGTGTCCCATAGCTTCAGAACGCCCCAATCTTACTGAATTGATAGTTGAAAGGTGTTTTGTATCTCTCCATTCCTTCCCTGTAAAGTTCTCATTTACAGTACACCCAACGAAACATCTCTAATGTTTAACAAAAAACTGCTGATGAATCAGTTAGCTAGACACTGTCTGACCTGCCTTACTTGGTGTGGGGAGGCTGTATTAAACAAGTGTCCCTAACGGGTGGGGGAAGCGGGAGGAGTAGCTCAGTGGGTTTGAGCATTGGCCTGCTAAACCCAGGGTTGTGAGTTCAATCCTTGAGGGGGCCATTTAGGGAACTGGGGTAAAAATCTGTCTGGGGATAGGTCCTGCTTTGAGCAGGGGGTTGGACTAGATGACCTCCTGAGGTCCCTTCCAACCCTGATATTCTATGATACCCTGAGAGCTTGAAAGTCTATGTGTGGGTTAACTTAGCTCTGGATTTGATGACTGGCTACTGAAATACTGAAGCTATAGTGATGCCAGAAATTGCTAATAGAAAAAAGTTTGGCTGAACGATAGTTGAGAGCTCAGTTAAACCTAATTACTGTCAAAAGAACGTTATGAGGAGACGTTAAAACTGTGTGTTATATATGGAACTTCATCCTCCGAGTTAGAAAAATATCCAATTGTCCAACAACCCAAAAAGATATGTTTGTTGCAAACAAACTGCCTGATATGCCATTAAACCTTTTAAATTGGTTTTGAAAGGTAGCCTTTTTCCATTATTGGAGCCTTCGAGCACTAGACGGTTCTAAAGAAACTTCAGACTATTTGGTAGCTTCAGTTGATACCACATACACTTATATACAGTGTCAAAGAGTAGAATGTTACTTATTTGCACACATTTTAATACAAGAAACGAAGAAGCTGTGGGGTATCCATTGTATCAACTGGTAGAACATTTCACCTAGGCTTATAATGGGTTAGCCAACTTTACAAAAAAAAAAAAAGTGCTTCCATTGGTTATGCACTCATGATGTGCTCTTGAAATGTGATGTTCATGGGTCATCCCAGCTATCATACGGAGAGGCCTTGAATTCCATCTGCGCAACCACCCTTTCCAAATCAGAGCCTTAACTATACATTATTTTACATAGTGATGAGCAGAGTGAACTGCCTTTCTACAGTAAGTTCATGCCAGCAAATCTTTCTAAAAACAAAAGACAACATTGTGAGAATGGGAGTGCTGTGTGTCTGACACTATACTTGTAGTTTCCTTGAGGGGACACTCCTCCAGTGCTTCTCTTGACCATGGGCAGAGGTGAGAAGGAGGGGGTTTGCAATGCCAAGAAAAGAATGTCTAAGAAAACAGTTGCTTGTTCTTTAGAAGTCAAAGCCTGTCTGAAATTGTCTCCTGTTGTGTGTGTTGTCTATCTTTACTCTGAAAAGTATTTCTGTATATCAAGAATGTTCCAACTTCCCTCTTTCCTGTAAAGTGTCACTTTTGTGGAGGAAAAGAATTTATTTCCTTTTTGGCAACCTAAACTGAGATCCAGGTTGTCTTTGAGCAAGTCACTGTTTATTTTTTAAAAAATTGTAATGTCTTCAGATCTGTCTGCCTCATGCTAATCAGAGTAGTTCTGGTCACTTTAAAGGACTAACCAGGTTTCCAGCTCTTCAGACCCCAGTTTACTTAATTTTGTATACTTTTTTGCATAGACAACTTTTACTGCTAATCTATTTCAATCATTATTGAGGCTTTGTCTATAGGCAGGAATGCTTGCGTTGCAGTGTTCTAACATTTGGGTGGAGTGTAAAGAAGATGAATATTGAATTGATTTAACTGCACGGAAAAACTAATGTAATGCCCTTTACTGCTCTTTTTTATATTGAAACATGGCTTCATGTCCTTGCTTTTTGTTTCATATATAATAGTCATACTAGATCCTCACTTCTTGCTGCAGGACTGGAAATGGAGTGGGATGTTGGGGAGATCTATTGGCCTGTGGAATAATCTTTCATGGGTAGTGATGAATGTCTTCTGGTTACACATGCTTAAAATTAAACTGAACAGCACTAACAAAAGTAAAAAGAGAACAGTCCTAAACTCGCAGGGGAGGGGGCAGGATTTGGTGACCCAGTAGGTCTTTTCTTTCTCTTGTTTCTGTGAAAACTGAGCTGCAGTGTTCTTGGACATCAGTTAATGGAGAGAGGATGTTGTTTCTCAGACAAAGTGGGCAGCAGACCTCCATAGAAGTTTGAGAGATGGAAAACACTTACCTCTTCCTATCCTCCCTTCCAGCCAATACGGGATTATTCCCTGTAGTGATTTTTGTGTATGTTTTCTCTACTATAACATGGTGTCTATTAATGAGGCTTCCATCACTTCCCTCAGAAGACTTTCACAGCCTAATACACGTCCAGTAACCTGATGACACTCGATTCATATAGTCCTCCTCCTTTAAATTCCTTAACTCGGTGGTGCACAAACAGGTGGGCATGGAGGAACGTTCTGGGAGCAAGCAGTGATGCCAGGTGGCTCATGCCAGCCCCCATAGGGGAAGGGGGCTGGGACGGAGCACCAGCTCCTCCTCCACCTCCTGACTCACCTCAGCAGGTCACCCAGCCTGTGGGTCAGTGTGCTCTGCGATTTCCACTCCAGGCAGCTTCTGTGCCCCGCCCTGGCTCCACCACCAGAGACCATCACACACGTCTTCCCCCCACACAGAAAACCCAAGGTGGGAGGAGCAGAAAAGCAGGTATTGGCCCTGCCCTAGCAGTGCCTCCTGGCTGCAAGGTAGAAGCAGCCCGCGGCTGTGAGGAAGCCTTGGCTGTGCAATAATGGGGGGGAGGGGACATGGACAAGATTTCATTAATGGGGGCGTTGGGGAGGGGTTTGCAACTGGAAAAGTTGTGCACCACTGCCTAAACTGACTTGCTGTCTGCCACATTTGGGCTTTTGTTTTGGTGCCTGTTACTGTAGCATATAATCTTGCCCCCAGCCACACCTTTGCTGTCACTTCCTCCTATTCAGTCTTTCATTCCTTGCACTCTTCCTGCACATCTCCTTAATGTATCCTTGATTTTTTTTCTATTCCTACTCTTTGCCATCATTGTGTGTCTGTGCTGTGAAGCAGTCTCCTTCCTTTTGTCCACCAAACGCTTTTCCTCTTAATTCTTAGTTAAAACTCACACCCGAGAATCCTTCCAAACTGCTCTCCAGTCTCAAATTCTTTTGCTAACTGTTGTCCCTTTTTTGTTGTTGTATTCTGTCCTCTTCAGGGTTTTTTGGGGAAGAGAACCTGAGTTAAGTGCCACGAATTTCAATTGTCCCTTTCTTAATTTTATATTTCTAGTTAAAGCCCTGTGCACAGTCGTAAAGAATTCTTCTCCTTCAACCCTTGTGTGAACTTTTTTTTTTTTTTTTTACCCTGTTGTCTAGGAGCGTGCTGGTCGCCACTGTGGGGCTCTGAGAGTGTTGAACTCCTACTGGGTGGGTGAAGATTCCACATACAAGTTCTTTGAGGTAATCCTGATTGATCCATTCCACAAGGCCATCAGACGCAACCCTGACACCCAATGGATCACCAAACCAGTTCACAAACACAGAGAGATGCGTGGGCTGACATCAGCTGGCAGGAAGAGTCGTGGCCTTGGCAAGGGCCACAAATTCCATCACACCATTGGTGGCTCTCGCCGCGCTGCATGGAGAAGACGCAATACCCTGCAGCTCCACCGTTACCGCTAATTCTTGTAAATGTCACTGTCTAATAAAGCTTGAGAGAGAACTTGAATTTACCACTGCCTGTCTCTACTTAATTGGTTAAAATGGGAAGTCAGGTTTTCTCAAGGCGGTCATAGTTGGTACTATCAATGCTACGCCCACATCTCGAATACTACGTATAGATGTGGTCTCATCTCAAAAAAGATATACTGGCACTAGAAAAGGTTCAGAAAAGGGCAACTAAAATGATTAGGGGTTTGGAACGGGTCCCATATGAGGAGAGATTAAAGAGGCTAGGACTCTTCATCTTGGAAAAGGGGGGAATATGATAGAGGTATATAAAATCATGAGTGATGTGGAGAAAGTGGATAAGGAAAAGTTATTTACTTATACCCATAATACAAGAACTAGGGATCACCAAATGAAATTAATAGGCAGCAGGTTTAAAACAAATAAAAGAAAGTTCTTCTTCACGCAGCGGACAGTCAACTTGTAGAACTCCTTACCTGAGGAGGTTGTGAGAACTGGATAAATTCATGGTGGTTAAGTCCATTAATGGCTATTAGCCAGGATGGGTAAGGAATGGTGTCCCTAGCCTCTGGTTGTCAGAGGATGGAGATGGATGGCAGGAGAGAGATCACTTGATCATTGCCTGTTAGGTTCACGCCCTCTGGGGCACCTGGCATTGGCCACTGTCTGTAGACAGGATACTGGGCTAGATGGACCTTTGGTCTGACCCGGTACAGCCGTTCTTATGTTCTTAGTTGTATTGCCTTATTTTAAAGGATTGGCAAAAAAATTTAACGTGGTGATTGGGTGCTAGAATGACATCCTTGGAGAGAAGAACTCTAATCACAACAGATAAAGTAGGAGCAATAGTGCAAGCTTCTCCATTCTATTCTGGTCAAAAAGGGTGACGTGGTTTCCATGTCTATTCAGTGTTCTCTGCTGAGGCTGCTAACGAGGCCAGCTGTGATGCACGCACTGTGAAGTGAACCAAATACCAGATTTGTTTTATATTGGTATCAGATGGTACACTGAAAGATGCTTAAAACATAATTTGCTTGGGAGTGATGTTTGGTCCTTAAGTGTGAGTGAGCCAAAGCATTTTTAGTTGTAATTGTTGAATATGAATTAATACTTTTAGAAATTTTCAAGCCTAGGTGCCTCAAATAAGGTGCTTAAATCTATACCTGGATTTAAAATCCAGTATGAAGATACTTGTTCTTTTCATTAAAATATTGTGCATTTAAAATGCACATTTAATAAGTTCACACAGTTACGTTCAAAGATACAGGCTTGGTGAGTATTTACTACAGTTCTTCAGTGTCTGCTCAGCTTTTCCAGACTGGAACTCTGTTGCTCTTTATAGGTCTTCTGGCATTTTCTTCTGATTTATTTACTTTGATGTACCTAATCTACATGGAACAGATGTATTCATTCACCTGTTTTGGAACAATGCAACCTAACACACACACACAAGAAATGTAATCTGCTTTCCTAGTATACTTCATTCATTCATTACACTGGGAGTAGAGAGAGTAATGATGCATTCTCACAGAAATGTGCCACAAAACTGGGCTCTATTTTGGACTCTGATGCCCACCGGAGCCTAGGACCGGACCACAGGGAATGTGGTTCAGAGCCATAGAATCATAGAATATCAGGGTTGGAAGGGACCTCAGGAGGTCATCTAGTCCAACCCCCTGCTCAAAGCAGGACCAATCCCCAGATAGATTTTTGCCCCAGTTCCCTAAATGGTCCCCCTCAAGGATTGAGCTCACAACCCTGGGTTTAGCAGGCCAATGCTCAAAACACTCAGCTATCCCCACCCCCCCCCCCCCTTAGGCCATGGAAGTCCAGGTTAACTGACAGCCTGAAAGTAGCTAGGGACATAAGCTTTTGTGGGTAAAAAACATCTTGCATCTGAAGTGAGGTTTTTTACTCACGAAAGCTTATGTCCAAATAAATGTTAGTCTTTAAGGTGCCACCGGACTCCTTGTTGTTTTTGTGGATGCAGACTAACACGGCTACCCTCTGTTAAACCTAGTTATTATCTTAAATTCCCTCTCCCTTTCCAATTCATATATTATAGGTATGTATGGGGCAGAGGGAAGGTACATGATCAATATTATGTGCTTTTTCTCTCCAGTATCAATATTTACATACCGTTTTAAGGAATCACATGAATACAGTTAAAGAAACTGGGATAGGAGTGTGAAAAATCTCAGTCTTTTTAAGTCAGTCTGACTCTAAACAGATTTTTTTTTCTTTTACATGTAGTTGAGAACAAACTGTCTGGTACTTTTTAGACCAGAAAGAATGGGTACAGCAATTAAATTCCAGAACAATAGCACTTTGTAGCAAAAATCTCTCTCTGCTGTTGCCAAGTACCATCAAAAGTAGTCAATTGTAAGCTTTTACCACCTGAAGTAGTATCAGATGCGTTTTAAGCCTCATGTGTTAACTACTCACTTAGCATAAAGTTAAAGGTAAGTGCTAGAAACGCAACTTAATTTTAACTATGATTCAGACTTAATTCATTCCTCTCTAAGGTTGGTAAGTGTGTTTAAAAAAAAAAAAAAAAAAAGTGTTAAAATTGATGAAGTGGTGTAATTTAGCTGGTGCTCTGACCAAGTTAGAAGAGCTTGCTGGCTGCCCTGCAGTTGATAGAGATGCTCGTTACTTGGCAATGCTGGTTAGGCTGAAAACTGCAGGCCACACTAATCAACAGTGAGTTTAAGTTATTGTTTCCATACATTGTTTTCTAATCACTGAGAGCCTTTCTATAATATAGTTATGTAGAATGTAAGGCTTATAGATTTACATTTAATGGGGTCAAATGAGCTGATGTTTGGGGGAAGAGAATTGGGAACCAGCATTAATTGGGACACATTGGGGTGCCGTCAGCCCTGCCCACAGTCCACCCTCGCTCCTTCCAGGCTCTGCCCCAGGTTCTGCTCCCTCCCTGCTCGTGCCCTCCCCCACACCCTTCCTCATCCCCCAGCCCCCTGCTGACTTGTGTCCCTCCTCAGTCCCCCACCCACCACTCGCCTCCTCACCTCCCCCCCCGCCTGCCTGCCGCTTGCTCACTTGCCTCTTCACCCCCTAGCCCGCCACTCACCCCTATGGCACCGACTTCCCCTCTGCTGGGTGAGTGCTCGCCCACCCCCCGCCTCTTCCCGCCCAAGCATCTACCCTTACTCTGCTCCCATTCCACCCCCAAGTCCCTGCCCTGCCTCTTCTCCACCTCTTCCCCTGAGTGTGCTGCATCCCCGCTCCTCCCCCCTCCCTCCTGGAAAGTGCTAAGTGCTGCCAAACAGCTGTTAGGCAGCGGGAAGCACTGGGGGTGGGGGGAGGAGCGGGGATGTGGCGTGCTGGGGGGTGGGGGAGAAAAGGAGGTGAGGAGGGGGGAGTTTGGTTGCAATTTTTCCCCATGGGTGCTCCAACCCTGGAGCACCCACGGAGTCGGTGCCTCCCTCCTGCTCACCTCTTTACCTGAATATCGGGACAAAGGATTAAATATTGGGACAGTCCTGGGACATCTGGTCACCTTAAGTTGAGCAGACCCGTGGAAGTGTAATTCTTTCTGTTTCAGTATTGGCATTTGTGCAAGATGAGGCAACTGACTTGGGAGCAGGGTAATATCCTAATCTGTTCTCTCATCTCTCACCTTTAAAATACAATGCAACAGTCACTTGCCTGTCTAGTTGCTGACACACAGTGAGAAAAGCAACAAGCAGGCGATTAGTCCAGTTGATCCATCTGATGAATCTCAAATTTTCTTATTGGCCCTTTGACTAAATTGGGAGAAATATAATCTCTGTCCTCCTGCAAATATTGTCTATTACACAGCCAGAATGGTAATACATCAGGCTATCAAATTGAAATATTTAGCTCTTTGGAACCTTTTAGGATCAAAACAACTTGGATCTGAACCCAATCAGGTGCTGCGAGTGAACTTAGGGGCTGCTTGAACCCATTCTTCCAGACTAAGTTTTGAAAATTATAGCTCTCTAAAGGGATCCACAGTTCTGAAGGTTGCTCTCCTCTTCCTAACCCAGATGTTTCTGAATCAGGTCTAATTACATACAGAATGTTAAGGTTGCAGAGTAAAACAAGTTAGGAAATGCCTGAACTAAGCTGCTTGTGCAAATTTAATTCAGCCTTCTTGTACATTATAATAGTGTTGTTCAGCATCACTTAGGAGGTCTGTAGCAGAGCCAGGAACAGACCCTGGCTCTCCTGGGTCCTAGTTCAGTGCCTTATCAGGGGAACATCTTTTTCTGCTCCTGCAGACCTCCTGTCTTTATTGCATTGTGCAATGAATGAGGCAGGGGTCCCATGTAACAAATGGTATGTTATCATGTAAGTAAAGACTGCTACATAAGGAACATGCATTTGTCTGAGAGGTAAGCAGAATGAGATCTAGCTAATGACAACCAAAGCAGACTTGGCTATGTATTTCATATTTCAGCGAGAAAGAGCCAAGCAGAACTACCTTAGTATCAGCTCTGAAAATTGTCTCCTGCAAGATATACTTTGTGAGTTATTTTGAGTGTACAAGTTCTGCTACATCTTCACAGTTTTAATCAAACCTTGAGACCTTTAAATATTAATAATCAGTTGTATGCCAGTAGCTCCTAGATGCCCAGTCACAGGAATTAGGGCTCTTAATATACTAGGCAGTGTGTATTAAGCTACTAGGCTATACATAATGAGAAAAGAATTCCTGCCCCAAAGAGCTTACAACCTAACTACATCTTAGGTCCATGTTCATTCATACAATCATTTTCCTCTAATGTACACCATCTTCTGGCATTGTTCATTTTCATGACTAACAAGCAATTGGTTGAGTCCTTTTTCTCATAAGAAACAGTACACAGAGCCCCTGCTGTGATAATGCCTGTCTCTCACTAATGGCATCATTAGCCAGCTAAAGGGAGCTACTGCGTTACATGATCCTTATATTGTCTTTACTGCCTGGATAAAAACCCAATGTTTATAACAAATATCATTAATAAAATGAGAACTGTATATAGAAAGGCTGAACTAAAATTCAAGAAGATGCTTTGGTGTTCACAAATATTTAATTGGGAATCAATGATTATTGAATGTACAGTGAAACAAGCTTATAGTGAAACTTTATAGTGAAGTAGTAAGCTCCAAATTATTTCAGCATAGTTTATTATAGTGGACCTGCTGCTGTTTGAGTTATAGAGAACCTCTGTTTACAGTAAACTTTTTCTATGTGGGGCGGTAGGGGAAAGCCTTTGTTAGAAAAAGGTGTAAACTATATGTAATAAAAGATCAGAATAGTTTTAGAAATAAACTAATTTATATTTCTACAAAACTTTAAGAATACATATGTTAAGCAAAACTTCCTTAATTACTTGCAAGAATGAAACAGACACGATTCAAATGATTTTTATTGATTTGGAGATGGTAGGTTCCCATAGCAGTTTAAGCAGATACATCTGATTGATGTCTAGTTGTCCATTCTCAATAGAACTAAGTGAGATCAGTTTGGTAAAAGGATACTAAGTTTTCTGTGTTTAGGTCACTGATTTGCATTTGGAACATGGTGGTGACTACAACTGAACAAATCTTGCAAAATTTTAAAACAAATTTGCCAGGCTTGGATTTGTGTCCTTTTATGTTCACTTTCTCTGAATATTCACAGGGCTGTTCACTAAACCAGCAAATTTTAAGCAGTCATTTTAGAATAGCCATGGGAAACACATCAGATGTATTACTGTGAATATTTACCTAGTAACTGGATTCTAAGATTCACACTCATCCAATCACTAAACAAAAATGTGTCCAACTGAAACAGCTTGAAATCTGTACTGATTTAAATTTTTATTAAAGCTAATGTTAAAAAATTATATAATCCACAGGTTAAGAAAAGAGTTGTCTGTAGATCTGGGTATAGTGCTTAGATTATCCACAAATACAAAGTTTGTTTTAAAAGTCATAAAATACATATAGTACACAATCAGCAATCACCCAGATTTAGGTGAATAAATTTAACAATACAATTTAGATATTAGCATCCAAGTATTTGGGTACATCACTCATGAAAAGTTATACAGAGAGTTGGTTGTGGAAAGTATTACAACAAAAAACACTGTAATGGGTACTTCTACAGGATATCTCAGTGAACAGGCAAAGATTACATAAGGCTGGAGACCGAATGACCATTTGTTGCAAGTGATGGTCCCACTATATCAGGGTTGAGGTACCTTAGCAGAGGTATAAGGAAGCTTACGCTACCACTGCTCTTACTATTTCTGTCTAAATAGAAGATTTCGCTTTTCAGTGGGAGTCATTCTGGCAACCTTCATGAGTCCTAAAAATGCACTTAAAGGAGAAAAAATGATTTCAATGTAAGGAAATGAGAGATGATGTTTGAGTCACAGGAGTGATTTTTTTAGCCAAATTTAGCCTGAAAGCTATTACTAGATAGGAATGAGCTGGATGGGAAATTGGGATTAAAGCCCAGGTGATACCAAGGCCCAGATCCATGAAGGGACTTAAGTACCTGTGTCCCAGTTTTAGGCACCAGTGCAATCCACAAAACCTCTGCTTAGCTGATGCCCAGACTCACTCTGTGCCTAAATTTGTTGTAAAAATTCCGTAGGCATCTAAATTCCTGCCTCTAGGCATGCATGCTGCAGCTTCTCTCTAGGTGTCCAGGCACCTATCTCCTGCCTAAGCCCCAGTGGATCCCCAAAGCAGAAGAAGATAGGTGTTCCTCCCCCTTCCCCTGGGGCCTGATCCTGTAGGTTGTCTGAGCACACCTAGCACCACACAAAATGGTCAGTGTGGGGGCTGGGGGGTGAGGAGGAGGAAGCCTCTCTCACAACCTTTAGCCCAGTGATTAGGGTACTCACCTGGGATGTGGGAAACCCCAGTTAATTTCTCTCCCTCTGCCTGATGAGGAGAAGGGATTTAAACAGGGGTTCCCCACATCACAGATAGATACCCTAACCACTGAGCTAAAGATTATGATGGATGCTGCCTCCTCCTTCCTCCACCTCTTGCCCCAGTCTGTTTTGTGTGGAGTTAGGCAGCTGCCTAACTCATTCACACAAGAAACACCTTCGTGCCTATGCCGCCTGATTCCAGGAGGGGGGGGGGGGTTCTCAATTTGTGGCTTGCTAACAAAGATAGGCACTTCCTTGCAGCCCTGATTTAGGTGCCAACCTCTGTGAGGAGGCGGGGGTTAGGACACACCCCTTTTGTCAGCATCTTTCAATGGTTAGCTCAGGCAGCTCCCAGCCTAGCTTCCTGGCTTTTGTGGATCTCATTCTAAGGTATCTATCTATCTATCTATCTATCTATCTATCTATCTATCTATCTATCTATCTATCTATCTATCACTGTGCATTGTATAGGTGCCTAAGTCATGCTTAGTGAATTATGTTGTTCCAGTGATCTTCTAGGCACCTTGAAGTTAGATGTTGCAATGCCTAAGTCCGTTTGCGGATCCAGGCCCAAATACTGGAACATATGGAAGTGGGCAGGCAAGCTGTCCATAACCCTTTAAAAAGCTATTGTGTTGTCCCAGTAAAAAAAAAAATTACTTTGACACTGACATTCTTGCTAACTACTGATGTTATCAAATATCCCATTTTGGGAGAAATTAATTGAGAGGATTGTGGCAGATCAGATCTGGCAACGTTGGGAATCTTTGGAGTTGTTTTAGACCCTGATTTTGAGTAGAAACTGTGGTTATTTGCATTGATTGATCTCCTAGCAATGAATAAAGAGTCCATGATGATTTTATTAGATCCGTCAGCTGCCTTCAGTACCAGTGACAGTGAAGTTCTGTTGGGATGCCAGTGGTCACCAGTAAGAGTGAATGAAGTTGCACTTGAGTTCCATTCGTTCTTAGTTGGGAAATCTCAAAGGTAGCAATTGCCCCGAACCACCTTTATCTGGGATATTGCAGGGCTCAGTTTTCCCAAAGCTGAGGCTGCTAGATTAATGAGTGGGGAAATGTGTGCTATATGAATTTAATAAGATGCTGATACCCAACTCTTTCTATCACATCAACCCAGTCTGGTCCAGTTGCATGAATAGCCTGATGTAGGAGATGAAAGAGGACAAGTTGGCTAAGGACTAATCCAGAGAGGACTGAAGTAGTGATGTGGCCTGGAAGATGCCCCCAGAAGAGTTGTTGAGGATGGTATCTGCACTCCTGGGGAAGGGAGTTTAGCTTTGGATTTGTTTGGACCCAGAGCTTCTTTCGGAAGATGAAATAACGGACGTAGCCAAAAATGTATGTCCAGGCTCTATGAGTGTAATTTGGATCTCTCACTGGTTTTACACCATTGTAACTCCATTGATTTCAGTGGAATTATTCCTGATTTATGCTTGCCCAAATGAGACTAGTATTGGGCTCTATATTTGCAAAATAGTTTGTTTCATAGCTAGGAATTATTTCTAACAAGCTTTGGCTCATACCAACAAAGTCTTGTGCATGCTTTCATAAGAGATGTTACATGGTTTTAACAGTTAAGGTTTTATAGCTGGAAGCAATTTTCTTTAGCATTTCAGAGCATTTCTTTGTGACTAGAGAATATTTGATTGAATAACTAAATATTTGAAACCTGCATGACATAATCATTTATAAAGCTTCTTCTCTGACAATTTGGTGCATAGCAGGCTTATTTATTTAAAAGGTCACACAGTCATATTTTACCACTGGTAATGGCATTTTTATCCATTTAAAAGGCTTATCCTAAATCATATAAATTTCTAATGCATTTTACTCTGAAGAAACAGAAGCAAATTAATTCCTTTAACTCTTAGTTGCTTTTAATAGGATGGAGAGCAAACCAAATAGATCAATCCTGTGAAGTGCTGAGCAGCTCCTGTGAGGTGCTGAGTGTCTTCAATTCCTGATGATGGATGGCACTCAGCCCCCCGCAGCTTTAGGTCTTAAATTCTCTATTCTCATTTAGACCTCTTATTTCCCAGGTTAGCCACATTAAGAGGGAGTTCACGTGAAAATGACGCAGTAAATAGAGATGATAAGAAACTGAAGCGATTATAATTCCTGTATTGCCAACTAATCACCTCCCTGACCTTTAAAGGCAGTGGTTTTCAAACTTTCTAGGCTGCGTACCCTTTTCCAAATAATGAGTCTACCTCGTACCCCCATCTGAGATAGGGTCATAATATACCTATGATTAGCTTGCCAAGTCTTACTAAATAAAGTGTGTTGTCTGCCATTACAGGATTTTTCTCGTATACCCCCTGACAAGAGTTCGCATACCCCTAGGGGTACGCGTAACCCAGTTTGAAAACCACTGCTTTAAGATATTCATTTATAGGAACTCTCTGGGCCAAATTAAGCTCTCTTACACTGGTGTAAAACTCAGAGTAACTCCATTAAAGCTGCGTTGTGCTTACAATGGTGTAAAGGAGCAGAATTTGACCTACCTGGCCAGCTCTTTGGCTGGTGTAAATTGATGTAGCTCCATTGAAGTAAATGGAGGTATGCTGATTAACACCAGCTGAGGAGCTGGGCCATTCTATTTAACTGTAACAGGAAAAAAAAGTCAACGATAATATAAATAACAACAACATCATCATCAGTTGAAGCATTAGTTTCTTGCAGTCTCAAGAACAGCCCTTGGATTTGTTTAGATCAGAGCTAAGTAGACAGATTGTCTCACAGACACTATCCCTTCCTCGTGGGACTGTGCAGACCACTTCTCTTCCCAGTCAAAATCATATAACCTCCCTGAATGTATTTTTAGCCTCTTTTAATCTGCTTCAGCACTGGAACCAAGGAGGAGAGCCAGCACCACGTGACCGGCCTGCTCTCCATGGAACACCAGCAAGTGTGCCGTGGACCACAGTTTGGGGACCACTGGTATACAGAATTGGGAGGGCTGTGCTTTCTGCCTTATTAAGCCATTTTCAGCCCAGGTGTAAATGAGAGTTTCATCTGTTTAAGACTGGGCTGAATTTTGTCTATTGATTCTCTAGTAGATTACACTAGTCCAGGGATTCTCAAACTTCATTGTACTGCGACCCCCTTCTGACAACAAAAGTTACTACATGACCCCAGGAAGGGGGACCAAAGCCTGACCCCGTCTGAGTCCCGGAGCACCATGCGGGGGGTCCAAAGCCAAAGCATGATCCTACCACCCCGGGTGGGGGGTGGCAAAGCCGAAGCCCAAGGGGTTCAGCCCCTGGCAGAGGCTTGTAACTTGAGCCCCGCCATCCAGGGCTGAAGCCCTTGGGTTTTGGCTTTGGCCTGGGTGGTGGGGTTCGGGCTTTGGCTGCACTAGCATGATAGTGCTGCATGGCTCCAGAAGGGAAAAGCACAGATGATATGCAGGAATAATAGAAACGTGTGAGGAACTTTGGCAAAATTTGGGGATTTATTTTTGTTCTACTTAGGCCTTGAGCTAATGTTATTCTACGATGTTGCCTTTCTGTAGGTACCTTATCCAAGGATCAACTAGGTTAACAAAGAAGAGAAACAAAATGAATTTAAACTGGTGGCAGCCAGGCCTGAGGAGGGAAATATCTCAGGGCAGTTGAACAGAATTAATGTAATTGGTCAACAATTATTTTGCCCCTGTGACATCAATACTACTGCATGGGAGACTCTGACCAAAGAGATGGCCTCAAGGGAATCCATCTCAGGTTTTATCCTGAGCCTAGTTGCATGTAGGGACAGGACTTTGTGCGATTTAGTGAGTACTTGCATGCATACTCATGCAGTGCAGTAATGATCAATAAAGCCTATAGTTTATGTACTTCACTGGTGAGTCTTGGTGCTTTAATTTAAGACTCTCCAGCAAACTGACATAAGACAGTTTGAAAAAAATCAAAGGAGAAGAGGACATATGTGGAATATTTATTGTTTCACAAATTATATTACATGGAGGCCTCTCCTGGAGAGAATTCAGAGAAGGAGGAGAAAAGAAATGCAGCTGTTCTACACATAGAGCAGCATCAGCATCACATGGTTGTGTACTGACTGTATGACTTCAATAAAACTGTTGTGATATTTCTCAGGGAAAGTAAAATGTATTGTTAGAAATCAGCTGTTGTAAGAAATGCAAATATTGGTGCAACAGTGCATGAGAGAAAGTTATGGGTAGTTTATTGTGCTCGCATAATCCATTATGCTTCTCCCCAGTAAACCACAATCAACATAATTAAATTATAATAGCATTATTTCTCTCTTACAAAGCAATAATTCAGTCCTCTGGTAAATAAATTGAGTTTGGAGGCCAAGTAATTTATTACAATGAAAGAAAGATATGGCTGAAAAAAACTGAGCCATGATGATGTTATTACATAGGATCAATTAATACAAAAGTAATATATCTTGTCTTTAACTCCTAAAAATAGAGGCCCATATCCTGGTCTTCCAGTGAAATCTGCGGTGACAGCTAAGGCTACTTGTATTGTTCAGGAACTTGGTGATCTTATGTGAGTCTTTTTATTATGGCTAAAGTAGATGGGAGTCATTTTATCACAATATAAAATGATTTGTACCCTTCATTTTGATTGGCCTAGTGAGTCCATTTGCATTAGATGTTTATAAGAGTAACAACATAGTAACATTACATAGGATAAAAATGTCTGAGGGATATAAACTCTCATGCTTCATGCCATATACCAACCACTAGTCACGTGGATTAGGAAGAAACTTCTCTTATATGCCTGTTAGTACATAACTGAGAGACAAGGTGAGTGAGGTGATATCTTTTATAGGACACACTTCTGTTGGTGAGAGAGACAAGCTTTTGAGCTTACACAGAGCTCTTCTTCAGGTCTGGGAAACTCAGAGTGTCACAGCTAAAACAAGATGGAACAGAATGTTTAGCATAAATAGTTAACACATTTGTCTCTCTCTCTTGGTTTGCTCTATTGTCTGTTTTGAAAGGTTCTGTCCTGCATGAGGATCATCATGAGAGACAGGGTTATGCGCTCACATTTGCAGATGCCATGACAGAAAATTAAGGGCTCCCATCTCACCCTCTCAGACTAGATATAAGCCTTCGGGGCCAGAATATATTATGAACACAGCTATAATCCTCTCTGTCCCCGCGCCCCTTTTGGGATGTTGTTGGTCCGGGAGGTAAGGCGCTTAATTTTATTCTTTTAATTCATTTACTCTGCTGTATATTTTTATAAGTTTACATTTTTCAGTCTCTGCTTTTTTCTTGTGCAGTTTTGTAGTTGAACTAATGGTTTCTTTCTTTCTTTAGTTTCCCTCTAGGAACCAGGGATGGGAGCGGTTTCTGTGCCTTGTGTCCTGAATGCCAGCTAACAGGGCCCAAAGGGACACCCAAGGCCCCCCGATCCCACTCCCAGTGGTTGGAGTACCCTTCGAATGAATAGGGATGGATCTGATGGGACCCCTAGGGAACAGTGCATCTGGGTTCTGATATATACCGGTGGTAGTGGATTATGCTACGTGGTATCCCAAAGCCATCCCACTACATACAAAAAACGCAGCCACCCTAGCGGGCGATCAGGTCTTTGCCAGGGTTGGGATACTGAAGGAAATATGGACAGACAGGGAATCCAACTTCTTATCCAAAATGATGAGAGAACTGTGCGAGATGCTGAAGATCAACACTCTTAGATGTCTGTCTACCACCCACAGACCGTGGAGCTGGTGGAGCAGTTCAATAGGACCCTGAAGTCCATGTTGAAGAAATTCATTGACACTGATCCATTGTGCTGGGACTGGTTGCTGTCATTGTTGTTCGCCACATGCGAAGTCCCCCAAGCCTTCACCAGGCTTTCCCTTTTGAGGAGGCAGCCCAGGGGGATCTTGGATCTCCTCCGGGAGACCTGTGAAGAATAAGAATCCTGAGTCGTGGGCGCAATGTTGTACATGCTCCAATTATGGGAGTGACTCAAAACGCTAGGGGGATTTGCTAAAGAAAACCTGTTGAGAGCCCAGCAGACACAGGAGAGCACATACAACCAGGGGCCTGATTGCGAATATTCAGACTGAGTGACAGGGTGTTACTGCTGCTCCTGTCCTCCAAATAAAAGCTCTTGGCCCAATGGAAAGCTCTGTGTGAGGTGGTCAGGAGGGTAGCTAGGACGTATTGACTATGAGATCCAACAGCCTAGGAGATGGAAGGAGACTAAAATCTATCACATCAACCTCCTGGAGGCCTGGAAGGCTCAGGAGACCTTACTGATAGCCCCGTACCCCCTAGAACCAAACCTCAGGCCTCAGGCATTGGCCCCCCCAGATCCAACCCCCCTACTGATGGGGCCAAAGCTCAGCCTGAGACAACAAGCCCAAATAATAAAATGACTCAGGCCTTCCCTGCGGTGTTCTCGGCTCTCCCAGGGAGGACACACTTAGCCCATCACCACATTGCTATGACATTTGGACAGAAGGTTCAAGAGAACCATTGACCCCTGCCAAGGAAAATGTGGGATGTCATCCATGAAGAACTCCAGGCTATGCTGGCTCTGGGGGGGGAGGTCATTGAAGAATCCCTCAGTGAATGAAGGAGCCTTATCATACTGGTGCCAAAGCCTGATGGATCAATGAGGTTCTTCATTGATTTTAGAAAGGTCAATGAGATATTGTGTTTTGACACCTACCCTATGCCCTGGGTGGATGAGTTATTGGAGAGACTGGGAAATGCCAAATACATATCCATGTTGAACCTTACCAAAGGGTACTGGTAAATCCCTCTAACGAGGGCATCCCTGGGGAAGACGGCTTTCCCTACTACCTATGGCCTCTACCAATGTGTAACCATGCCATTCAGCCTGCATGGAGAGACCACCACCTTCCAGTGACTGATGGATCAACTACTGTGACCCCACAAAGAGTATGCTGCTACATACATTAATGACATAGGTCATCCTCCCAGTTGGCACTATAGATGACTATGTCACCTCTCAGAGGTTACCCGAGCCCTCAAGAAGGCGGGACTGCCTGAAAACCTGGCCAAATGCTGCCTGGGCCAGAAGGGAGTAACATTCTGTGGGTACATGGGGCAGGGATGGCTACAACCCCTGGGGGATGAAGTCCAGGTGCAAACCAACTGCCTGGCCCCCTCAACCAAAAGACAGGTGAGGTGGTTCCTTGGACTGGCGGGCTAGTATAGGTGCTTTGTTCCTGGCTTTGCTACAACAGCCGACCCCCTTTCTAAACTTGTGAAAAGTACCCGACCCATGAAGGTGCAATGGACCGAGGCATGTGAGGTGTGACAGAGCCTTCCAGGGCTTGAAGGTCTGGCTAACTTGGGGATCCGTTCTCTTTTACCCTGATTTTGCAAAACCATTTATCCTTTAGATGGACACCTCAGACGTGGGCCATGGGACCATATTGTCCCAAGAGGTAGATTGTGAAGAACATCTGGTGTTGTTTTTGAGTAGGAAGCTGTTCCCCAGAGAAACAAACTACTCTACTACGATTGAGAAGGAGGAACTGGCAGTGAAGTGGGCCATAGAGGTCTTACATTACTACCTGTTAGGAAAATCCTTTTTACTTGTCATGGGCTACACCCCTCTACACTGGCTAAACTTGATGAAAGACATCAACATCCAGATTCAGAGGTGGTACCTGCAACCCTATGACTTTCAAGTGCTCCACTGCCCAGGAAAGGCGCACGCTAACACTGATTTCTTCTTGTAGGAGGGAGGAGGAGAGATGAGGAATGCTCACTGTCCAGTTCTAGCCTGAGGGGAGGGAGTGTGATGGGGTGTTTGAACCCCACGCCATTGAAGTGAGGGTTAAGGGGTTGCTCTGGACACAGGAGGCATGCCCCACCCCTTCTGGGCATGATCACAGTGGAGACAGAGTTCAACGGGGAGCAGCTCAGCTCAGTCTCCCAGACAGAGCAGGAGAGCTCTTGGGTGTTGTAGCCTCCTGCAGAGAAGCTGTCAAGGCACCTCTAAGCCGGGACCAGACCCTACATTCAAGCCACAACAGACAATTCAGATGCAGGGGCTGTGTATGACAAACCACCACAGATAGAGGGAGACTGTCCAGAGAGTGGCCTGAGAGAACTCCAAGGGGGACTCCAAGACAGATTAGTGGCACCAGCAGAGGATCCAAAGCTGGGGAAGGAATAGGACCACGGAGCAGGCAAAGGGGCACCTGTCTCCTAGGCCAGTGGTTTTCAAAGTTTGGGTCGCAGCATGTCAGGCACTGGGTTGCTCTGGTCATTAAAAGTCCCGTCGACGGTGCTGCCCAGCTAAGGCAGGCCAGTGCCTACCTGTTTCGACACCGCACTGCACCCCGGAAGCGGCTAGCAGCGGGTTCAGCTTCTAGGCAGGGAGCCGCCAGAGGTAAGTCTGCACCCCAACCCTGCGCCCCAATCTCCTGCCCCAACCCTGAACCCCCCCAAACCTGGAACCCATTCCTGCACCCCAAACCCCTCATCCCCGGCCCCACCCCAGAACCTGCACCCCCAGCCCAGAGCCCTGACCCCCCTCCTATACCCCAACCCCCTGCCCCAGCCCAGAGCCCATTTCCACACTCTGAACCCCTCATTACTGGCCCCACCCCGCAGCCCTCACCCCCGCACTGCAATCCTGTGCCCCAACCCTGAGCCCCTCCCACACTCCAAACTCCTCATCCCCAGCTCCCTTGGGTCGCGGGCATCAACAATTTTCTTCAACTGGGTCCCCAGAAAAAAAGTTTGAAAACCACTGTCCTAGGCCATGGGTTTTGAATGATTGTTTCTTTGGGTCCTTGATTGGATCCTGGTGGAGCAGGGAGGGCCTGAGTTCCCCTACCTCCTGGCCACAGACTCTTGCTACTAGGCAACATTGTCCAGAGTATTGCCCCTGGACTCAACCTCGCCTCCCTCTCCCAACAAGCCCCCCGATGTCCACTTTCCCACCTAATGCAATGCAGCCACAAAGGATACTTCACTCCTTAAGGGGAACTGGTGGGGGCAGCATAGGGGAGGAAAGTAAGTGGATTTATTTCAGGATAGGTGGGTCATGTAACCTAGGAGCCTTTTCCGATTTTTCCATCTACATGTAACTGGCTGGCAAGGGAGTAGCTTAACAGGTGAGAGAACCAGTGGGAAGGATTGCACAGGGAGGAGTAAGTGCACTCTTGCAGAGGCAGTCCCAGTATTCACATTTCCATTCACTCTGGTGTGCTGCAGCATTACAGTGACATGGTGGCAGATGACACAGCGCTTAGCTTTGCTGCACTGTTGCAAGTACTGTTGTGTGTGGACACATGCTTCTTGGTGGAGGATGGCACTGCCCTTTGCAACAATATGCTCTGATTTAGCAACCCTTACTGAGAGTCTATGTGCTGTAGTGTGGGGGCCTAATTTGACAACCTGATATAGGCAAAGGACGGAAAGGCTCCAACACTATTTATTTACCCCTGGCCCTGGACTCTTGTTTTAACCCTTGGGCTGCTGTTTCAAATATAAACAAGGGATGAGACTTCTTACTACGCCACAGGGAAGTGGCAAAACGAACGTTATCTTTCAGTTTGGTGTCAGGGCAATCAGGGAAAGGACAGAGGGTGTGTGTGTGTGTGTGTGCGCGAGAGAGAGAGTGTGAGTGTGTCCACCATCAATTCTGCTGTGCTCTCCCCGCGGCTGTCAGGACTCTGAGTGCTGGTGCCTGCTCCCTGGCCTGATCTCTCCCCCCAACCGTGACCGTATATAACAAGTTGGGAATGGGGCGAGCAAGCAGGAGTGCAAAAAGTTCTGCAGCCGCACTGAGAGGGGCAGTAAAGGGCTGCAAGTCGGGGAGGGTAATACCCCCGTCCCCCCCAATTGCTGGCCCCTATGCACCCCCAGAAGCACGTGCGCACCACCCACGCACGTGTGTGCGGCCTGCGCTCCCCGCAGCCCCCCACTCGGGACTGCAGGGAAGTGTGTCACTGGGTAAAGAGATAGAGCCAGGGTAGGAGGAGGGAGGCAGCGGCCGGGGGAGGAGCTGCCTGCCAGGGGGAGGAGAGGGGACTGCACTGCCCAGAGCGCGAGGAGAGAAGGGGCCCGCGCAGGGAGGGAAGGGAGGAGGTGAGTCACGTGATCAGTGCCGCACTCTGTGACTCTCCTGTGTCTCAATCGCTTTTGTTGTAAAGGGGAGGAAGCCGAGGAGCGAAGCAGCAGCAGCAGCCGCCGTGCCAGGAGCCAGCCCAGCAGGAAACCTTCCCAGCCAGGCTCTTCTGCTGCTGCTGCTGCTTTGCAGACACACGCCCAGCCAGGGCTGGGGAAGAAGCGCCCTCGTTGCACAGATAGCCGCTGTACTGTGCCGACTGGCGGGGAGCCTGGGGGCACATGTAGAGGGGCAGCGGCAGCACCAGCGGCGGGGAGCAGGAGAGTCGGGGTGCTAGTCCTGCTTGGTCGCAGAGTACCGCGTCCCCCAGTCGGGAGTTTCACGGTCCCTGGTGCCGTCTCGTCGGAGGAGGAAACTATGGAGGTCAATGCAGGTAAGAGACTTGCTAAGCTCAGCTGCTAGTACGGGGTGCTGGTGTGGGGAGGGGGGAAGCCCCAGGGTGGATGCTTTGGAGTCAAGGAGGAGCGCGCTATGTTGGTCACTGGGGGGATCTGGGGTGGATGATGAGCACCCCCCATGTTAGTGTCGGGTGGGTGAGTGCCTGACCGGGGAATGAGGGCACCGGAGGGCGGCTGTCGCTGTCAGGGTAGCGTATCTAGTAGAGCGTCTCGCGTGTGGGCTGGGCAGCTGCCCCCATGTTGTGGGGTTTGATCCCCGTTTGGGGGGGGGTTATTCTTATTCCTAGCCTGTGGGGGTTTAAAGTCACCCCCCACACATACACACTCCTCGGCTGCTCTGTCCCATTTGTGTGGTGGATGTTGGGGAACCTGGGTTGCTACGGCTGCCTCCCACGGACTGATACCCGCTCCCCCCCGCCCCTTCCCTGCGGAGCCTGTGGCCGGTGTCTGCCCTTCCTCACATGGAGCCGCTTGCCGAGCCATGTGTGCCTTCTGTTTACGTTCCGCACTGCGTGCTCGCTTATTGGCCGTGCGGGGCTGTGACGTGACGATTGCATAATACGGCTGGGGCGGGCCAGCTGGGTGGCTGCTGGCGCCGACACGTGAGGCCCGCAGGAGGCCGTTGTTTTGGTGACCTACATTCATCGGGGGTGACGGGACGGGGCGCGCAGGGGACACGTGGGGCAGAGGACGCCCGATCGCTGCGGCTCTTCTGACCACGCCCACCGGATCGCCGGGAGGGAGGGGTTTGCACCGTTCTGACCCCGCCCCCACAGGTTTTCCAAGGTTCTTACCGCTCGCCTTTTGGAGCGGGAGGCGCCGCCTCTAGGCGTTGCATTGCAGGCGGGGGCGGGAGAAGGTGTTCTTTTTCCCTTCGGAAGAGGGCGTGGCTAGAACCTTGGAACACGGAGGGCGGCTTCGTCCCGATGGGGCGTGGTTAGAATGACCGCAGAGTGGGGCTGGGGGTCGTTGCCCCTTCCATTCACCAGGTGATTGTGGCTGGGCAGGGGGCCAGGAGGAGAGGATGGGGCAGGGGAGAGGTGTTGCCCTTGTTCCCCTCTCCGACCCCCCAGTGCCTGGTGCTTGCCCAGAGCTTTGGCGAGTAAAAGTGCTAGGTATTTAGGATCCCTGAAGTACGGTGACCAGATAGTAAGTGTGGAAAATGGGGAGGAATAAGTGCTTATGTAAGCCCCAAATATCAGGACTGTCCATATAAAATCGGGACATCTGGTCACTCTCCCCTGGCGTAGGGTTGGCCCCCAGGCAGCAGTCTTACTGGCTCATTGCAGCATAGCATGTTGTATTTGTGTGCCTGCCCATGTGATTGGAATGAAGACACGTTTAAAATTCTTCTCACGTGGACAGGCTCTTGCAACAGCAGGACTATAACAGGTGAAAGAGGGGGGCAGACTCGCCTTCGCTGATGGTTGCGCTCACCTAATGAGCCCAGCAAGTCAGATGGCTGGACACGTCCAGATTACAGCATGTTACACAAAAAGATCTTGGGTCCCACCTGAGCGTATGGGAATTAGAATGTCTGTCTGGGCTTTATGGGAAGGTGGGGGAGTTCTGGCTTTACAAAAATAGCAGAAAAGTAATTGCCACGTAAGGACACAATGGCTCCTGCATCCTCCCTTAAAATAAATTGAGTGAAAAGGCTGGGTTTTATTATTCTATATATAATAGCGGCTGATTATGTAACAGTTCCTGTGGCTCTAGTGAAAAACATTGGGCAGTGCTTTATGAAACAGAATTAAATTGACTTTGGAAGGACGTATTTGCTGTGCCGGCAGCTAAATAACCCTTGGTGTGACTGTGCATCTATAAATTATTTCAGCAAGAGCTGATAATTTAATGTGCCAGTTTTGCTATTTTCAAGACTGTTCCTTTGCCCTAGAATGGGATGGTTCCCTTTTAATTGAACCTAAATGTGATAATCTTGTACAGTAGAAAATTCTTCATAGCAGAAAGAACAGTTAGCTTTCCTTCTCTTGACTAAAGTCTTCTCTTTGTACCCTATATCATTTCAGTTATTTTCACTGTTAAACTTTTATGTCAAAGATGAAAGGCAAATAATCTAAACTATTGCAACAACAATGGAGACTGGTACTAAAATAGCATCTGGGTAGGCTGAACTCTGTTTTTTGCAAAGATTTAATAATCTGTTGAAATATAAATAACGGGAGTCATCATTAAGAAGTTATATAACTTCCTGCTCAAAATACATGTTCACCGTGAGCTGGTGGTAGTATATCATTTGGAATTCTAAATTTCTTTCAGAATCCTTTGTGAATATGACTAAAATGAACATCCAGAACTAGTTTCACATCACAACAATTCAGTTTAGGATAAAATAAAATTCCTTTGTCTTCTATGTTAGCAAATTCTATTTTAAGAGTCAAGAAGTTTGTGTCTGCAGCGCTGACTCGTCCATACAATATCAGGACCTGCTGCTTCTGTGAAATGTGTTTTTTCTGCACTGCATACGTGGGTTTTTCTGAAATGCAGCTATAACCTAGTACTTCTAGTCAAATAGAAAAGAATATTAAAATCTGAGCAAAGGATTTCTGAGGAGCCACAGAATCTTCCAGGATAGTCTCAATTTTAATATATTTCTCAGTAATATGACAAGTAACCAAGAAGTTCCTAGCATACAGAAATAGTTAGTATACCCAGTGGGTCTTAGATTTTCAATGGGGACTCAGGCACCTAACTGCCCAAGTCCAACATTTAGGCACAACTGGCTTTCACAGAATTAGGGCTCAGCTGCCACCTGATCCTGTAGCTGCCAAAGTCCCTAGGCATTCAAGTCTCCACTGGTAAAGTCCCCAAGCCACCTAGGTTTCTGTGGGTGGGCATGTGCAAATCTGCCTAAGGCCTGGCACTGCTGAGCAGCTCAGCACCTAATTCTGGCCTAATCTCCAGCGGCATTCACAAACGAGGAATTCCCTTGCCTCTCTCAGCTGCTGAGCCCAATCTGGTAGCTGTGTTCTGAGTACACCTGCCCCACACCAGAAGACCAAGGAGGAGGTGTGCTTATATTCGCCTGGTTCAAATCCCCACTCTGCCTGCTATGGAGCAGGGACCAGGCCTCCCCCTGCCCAGATGAGTTCCTGAACAACTGGGCTACTGAGTATTCTGGGGTGGCTGTCTTTCAGTCTGTCCTGGTGAAGCAGTTCCATGTTGTATAAATAATTAAATAGTCATTGGGCCAAAGAAAGCATGAGGATGACCGGCCTAGTGGTTAAGGCACTCACCTGGCTTTAAGTCCCTGCTCCAAATCATGGCTCTTGTTCAGTGTGCTGGTGTCTGTGAAACTCTTTTTAAGGGCCTCTCACTATGTGTGTACAGGGAACCTGAGAGCCTAACTCGGGCCTGTGAATTCTACTAGGCAGTAGGATGTTAGGCATTGTAATGCTAGATTGTGAATCTAGCCCTGGGTCTTTTGGTTTTGAAAACCTCATTAGGAGGGGCAAAGGTAAAATGAATTTGCTGTACAATACTCCTCGGTTAGGTCCTATCTTCCACCAGTTCAGGGGAGAAGGCACAGCTCAGTACCCTCTATCCTATAGGACAGTGGTGGGCAACCTGCTGCCCCTCAAGGTAATCCGGTGGCAGTCCGCGAGACAGTTTGTTTACATTGATTGTCTGCAGGCATGACCTCCCGCAGCTCCCAGTGACCGTGGTTCGCCGTTCCTGGCTAATGGGAGCTGTGGGAAGCGGCGTCCAGCACGTCCCGCGGCATCCCGCAGCTCCTGTTGGCCGGGAACAGCGAACTGCAGCCACTGGGAGCTGCAAGCGGCCGTGCCTCCGGATGGTCAACGTAAACAAATGGTCTCGCGGCCCGCCACAGGATTACCCTGACGGGCCGCATCCGGGCCTCAGGTTGCCCACCACTGCTATAGGGTGTGAGGATGAGTCTCCTTCACTGGAGGAGACATGATCGTTTCTATATGGTACTGGGTTCAATTGCTTAGTGTTCCCCGCTGTGATTAAGGTGGGAGGTCTCCTTTGATTGGCATTTCACTTGCTCTGCTTGGGCTCACATGGAAAGAAGCATGCTTCCCTTCCTTTGCTAACTCAGTAATGTGACTTAATGTCAGGTACAACAGTAAGCAGGACACTCAGGGAAAACATGGGTCTGTCCTATGAATTGCAGGACACTTGGGCCATGTCTACAGTGGCATAGCTAAGATGCACTTTTTTCCATCACTGTAGAAACTCCACCTCCCCAAGTGACAGTAGCTAGGTTGATGGAAGCATTTTTCCATTGACCTAGCTGCATCTGCCCTGGGGGGTTAGGTTGCCATAGCTGCAGCATGCAGGTGTGTGGATTTTTCACACTCCTGGCTACTGTAGCTATGTCAAACTAAGTTTTAAGCATAGACTAGGCCTATGTGTCCCCCAACTGGTTAATATGGGGCTTATGTAATATTTTAGCGCTTCTTTGGTGGAATCTGGTGCACAGCTTCCATTACGATAACATGACTTGTGTCAGGTGCCACCTCTCTCTCTCACACACTACACTGAAAACTTACCCCTGGATGAACTGATCATTGCAGTATATATGGTTTATAATAATAACCCTACAGGAATGATGTTAAGGAATATACCATTACATATAGCATTGCATTTCAGGACTTGAAAAGTAATCCCTGTAAGGTGCATACTTAAGTAAGCACTTGATATAGAATTCCACCTGAACAAAGTTTTGCTGAAGGACTAGGTAGAAGGTAAAAAAACTTTTACATAGTGAATGGGAGATTTAAGTTTGAATTAATTTTAATGTTTTGACACCGCTATTAAAAAGTAAAATAGGTCCAGTAAAGCTGCTACAGCAATGCTAACAGGTTTAATTAAATTTACAAAAGCAATGAAATTCCGAGTTTACTATCTGTCTTTGATTCTTGTGCCAAGTATTTCAATTTGTATGTTGCAGAGGATCACTCAGTGTTCTAGAAATTATTTATGTATCACAAAGGTATAATAGAGTAGTAGGACAGAGTGGCAGCATTTATCCTCAAATGTACTATAATTAACATAAGGCACTATGACCCAGGACCCGCTGTACCGACTTAATCTGTTGAGCAAGCACTCCTTGTCGTTTGTAGCTTTTACTGATTTAAGGCATATGCATCATCTTATTCTGGTCTGTAATGAGTCATATGTAAAGGGATCTTCCACAGCAGTACAAAGGGAGCAGAAAGGGAATTAAACACAGTTTTTAAATAGCTTGGGTTTTGCTAATGAGCTTTTACATTTACCGATTTTAGTGTGAAATAGCAAATACTTTGTAATGGCTTTTAAAATATTAGGTCTTGGAGATGACAATTGACTTGGTTCTCAAAAGAAGAGTAAAGAATTGTTGTGTCCCTTGCGAGATCATTCCTTGGGCATATAACCTGGGGAAGGGACCCTATGAAAAAACAAATCAGTTTCCATGCCTAAAAGAGAGCAAGAAGCTGTTTTCTCCAAAAGTATCTCCAGAGTTTAAGACTAAACAGTCTCCCGGTTCTGCAAGTGGGAGTGCAGTGCCTTGCAAAGAGCCTGGCAACTGAAACTATATTTAAATGCGCTACAAAGAGTTGTAATGTGACAAGTGGTACTTAATATAAAAACAGGCCAGGACTGAACTCCTTATCTTCACGCCCCATCCCCTTTCTCCATTACTGTGGACACCACCAACCTCCTCCCTATCTCAGGCCTGTATCCTGGGTGTCATCTTTCACTTTGCCCTTTCTCTTACCCTTATCTAATCTCTGCTTCTGTCTTCATAACACCTCTAAGATCTAGTCTTTTCTCCCCCTCCAATTTGCACCTCCTACCCTGAACTCCCTTCAGAACACTGCTTCTGAGATCAGGTTTTGATTAGGTTATATCCTCCCAGCTTTGAGTCCCTCCGGTGACTCCCCATCATCCACCACATCAGATGCAAGCTTTTTACCCTTGCTGTTGATCCCATCCCCTGCTCCCTCTTTTATCTAATCTCATTTTCCATTTTAGGAGGCAAGGGAAGATGGGGTGGAAGGGGAGGTCAGTCATTGAAAGCTAATGGAAAGAAATGAGTTTGGGGGAGGGGTTTGAAAGAGCCACATGTAAAGACACATGGCATGCTGTGTCAGGTGGTGCTAGGGTGACCAGATAGCAAGTGAAAAATCGGGACAGAGAGTGGGGGGTAATAGGCACCCATGTAAGAAAAAGCCCCAAATATCGGGACTGTCCCTATAAAATCAGGACATCTGGTCACCCTAGGTGGTGCTGGCTCAGGAAGTGGATCACTTGCGAGCTGTGTACCTACATTTGGTATTTCGTCATTACAGTCTTTGCTTTCCTTCCCCCAGGGGGTGTGATTGCTTACATCAGCTCTTCAAGCTCAGCGTCTAGCCCAGCCTCTTGTCACAGTGAGAGCTCAGAGAGTAGTTTCCAGTCATCCTCTTCGCCTGTACCATCTTCACCAAACAGTTCCACCTCCGAGAGCAGCTGTAACAGTAGGAGCAGCGAGGGTTCTGACGGTGCACCAAAGAATGATCAGCTAGATGATGCCGTTAAAACAAGCCGGTCGAGTGCTGCTGGATTGACCAAGGGCCATGGTGGACTTACAAGTATGTATGTTTTGAGGTATTATCAGGCAGATAAACATGCACTGTCATGCTCCACTGTCTCAAACTGATGGCTGGTCTTACCTGGCCTGAGAACATTCCCAGCCTTCATTCTGGTGACCACAATTTTCCCTCCACGCTTAATCTCTAACTTCCTTCCTTCTAGACAGCGGTAGCTATGGTGCTCATCCTCTGGCCAAGATGTTGAGCAAACAGCCTCTTGCTAGACAGAAGCCACAACTTCAGCCTGAATCAGCCATCTTTCCAATCTTTTTTCAACCCTACTCCTTGAGCTCAAGCTCATCACCTCTGCTATGTGCCTGAGTTTTACTGATCCAGGATATGAAATGCACTGATGCCACTCCCAGACCTGGAACTGCTTCCTCACAGTGCAAAGTGGTGCCAACAGGCCATATTGTCCTTTGGCCCACAAGTAAGTTTAAATCAAGAACTCTCACTAATTTTTTTTTTTTATAAAAAGCCCCAGCAGTTTTGAAATTATGTAAGTGCTAAAACAAAGTCTGCTACAAGTCTCTCTTTGTGCTCCTTTCACTGAAACCTGGCCAAATGTCATTTTAAAAGACAGTTTAGTCCACAGGCTCAAACCTAGGAACAAATTCTTATTTCCATCAGTGTTTCTGTTTAATGACTATAGAGATCAGTGGAATCATTTTATAAGTTTATAGTGTGATAGCACTTAGGAATCCCAGTCAGGGCCCAGGACCTCATTGCGCTAGCTACTATACATGCACACAAGTTCCTTCACCAGGAACTACTCCAGACAGACACCAGTAAAAATGTGTTCAGAACGTGTGCACTAAGTTCCAGTTACAAGTGATTTTATTTTTTATAAACCACAAATAAAATAAAATTAAAAGTTGGTATGGCCAGAACTACAGGGGTGCTGGTCATTGCAACTATATTGTAGGCTTCGACATAGGCGCCGACTCCGTGCGTGCTCCGGGGCTGGAGCACCCACGGGGAAAAATTGGTGGGTGCTCTGCACCCACCAGTAGCCAAGAGCCCTGCCCTAGCTCACCTCTGCCTCCGCCTCTTCCCCTGAGCGCGCCGTCCCCGCTTCTCCCAGCGCTTGCTGCTGCGAAACAGCTGTTTCACAGCGTAAAAAGCTGTGGGAGGGAGGGGGGAGAAGCGGGAACGTAGCGCACTCAGGAGAGGAGGCAGGGAAGAGGTGGGGCCGACTTGCTTTAGTTACTGTGTTTCTGCATTATATATTCTTTGATAATCAGAAGTTTAGCAATAAAGGAATTTTTTAAAGCAATCTTTACAAGTTAAAAGTGATCCCCGGTTGTTTTTTGTTTTTTTACAAGAATGTTAACATTGAATAGTGACTGCAGCGATATATGGATCAGAGGGTATTTCAATAAGCTTTTAATTTGAATTTAGATGTTTTTCTTCTACCCGAGACAAAATTATTTTTGCCAGTCAAACTTTCTGGACAACCCTCCTATTCAGGGGCGCTGGAACAATTTGTATAGTGGGGGTGCTGAGAGACATTGAACCAAACGGTAAACCCTGTATATGATGGAAACCACTTCAAGCCAGGGGATGCAGCAGCACCCCCAGAACCCCTAGTTCCAGCACCTATGCTCATATTTTGTGTTTTGATGGCATTATGAAGCCAACACTAAAGTCTGATCATTGTACTTTAAAAAGCCTTCAAATTATTTAAAAAAATACTTCTCTCCCACCCAACCCCCACCCAAAATAAATAAACCCAAGATCTTAGTAAGACCTTTCCCCTCCTCTTCTGCTTTGTACATTGTTTGGCAAACACGGAAGCACTCAACGGGACTGCTCATGTACAGAAAGCTGCTGGTGCACTTAAGTGTTTGCAGAATCAGGGCATAAGAACCTGACAGTGAAATTGGCTGAAAACAAAATTGAGACTGATTTAACTGATTTTTAGGGTGGGATTTTTAAAAGCGCTTAGCAGAGCTATGCAGAGGACAGAAATTCCCTTTCACAAAGGATTTCAAGATTGACATTTGTTCGTGTTCTGTTTAGGGACTAAATATGAACTTTAATGAAACTGCAGTCTCAGATGGCAAATGGTTCCTCTGAAATTTTTCCAACCCACTCTAGCGCTCAGCATTAGTCCAACTCTGCTCCCCTGAAGTCATTGGCAGAGTTGGCAATGCTGAACACTTTGGAAAGTCCCATTCTTTACTATCCAAGCTGGAACAAAACATGCAAAATATAAAGAAAGAGCATAAAAAGTGGCAAGCAAATTGAACTTAGAAAATCCTTTCACCTTTAAGAATGTAAGGTCCTGTTTCTGCAAATGCATCCCAATGGGGAGGCTCTGTGTGGCTGTGGAGGACTGCCTGCATGGAGTCAATTGCAGGATGTGACCAAAGTTTTTATTAGTAAAAAGGGTAAAATAACGTATTTGTTTGCAACTTGTGATTTTGAAGTTAACAGTGTCTTTTAATATTTCTGTTTTTAAGAAAAGATCTTTATTCTCAGTTGGGGAAACTGCAACATTTATATGGGCTTCCTTGTCCTGATGGGAAGACAGATTGAGCCCAAACTTTGGTGACCTAGTTTCCTAAATGATCCTTTTAAAAATTCATAAATGTAAGCAGACTTTTTTTTCTACCATTGAGTGCAATGCTACTTTTATTAAAAATTCACTGTTAGCCCAGTGTATGTGTGTTCTCCCCATTCTATCCAGCGATTCTTCCGAAATTAATCCCTGCTGAGTTGTGCAGGGTTTTCCTGTGTTCTTGTTTTTGTCTCCTCTCTTTCTTGTACATTGAACTGATTTGCAGTATCTCATTTGCAAAGCACATTTTAAGGGGCAGAAGTGTATTCTATGGGTAGGTCTGCACTTGCAGTGGCATGTAGAATACATACACTGCATGCCCAGCTAGCACAGGTATAAAAAGCAGTGGAGACAATGAGGCACTGCTTAGACAAGTAGAGTAGACACCCGGCTGAACCTTAGGGTATATACCTTATGCGGCTCTCTACGTGCCTAAGCAGTGCCTCCCTATCTACATTGCAATGTATGTCCCACTGCCAGAGCCTTTCCTCACTGCAGGGAAAGGCTCCAGCAGGTGCGCACTCTCACTGGGGTGTGTAGCTACATGTACCCTACATACCCTGCCACCAGTGTAGACAAGGCCTATGAGGCAGAATGTTACCATTGGATTTTCATGCCCACTTTCTTCTGTTCTATTTCTAGAATTTAATGGCATGGTCCTCCTGTGTAAAGTCTGTGGGGATGTCGCTTCAGGATTTCACTACGGTGTTCACGCTTGTGAGGGTTGTAAGGTAAAGTATAATAGTCTCCTTTCTGTTGTGGATGCTGACTAGTTTTCAAATCACTGGGTAGTTAATAATTGCAATCATGGGGTAAGCGGATGATGATGTTGAAAAGTTAAATTTATATTAATCTAATAAAACATGAATCTGAGAAGGTTCAAAATATATGCAAGTTGCTTTAAAAAGACAAGCTGCTTGGGAATACACCATGCCTTCCCATGGGAACAACTAAACTGGTGGCCTACGTGTCACCACTGATTGATCAAAGGTCTGTTCTCAGACACTGGAACACCATGAATGACCCATTTTGTGAAGGAGCTTTTGGTAATTATGTGAAAGCCATTTTCTTGAATGGAGGAGGCTAGACATTGTGCAAGAGGTGGTCTGGTGGCTAAAATACGGGGCTGGGAGTCAGGAGAGCTGGATTCTATTTCCATCCCTGCCACAGATATCCTGTGTGATCTTGGGTAAGTCAGTTAACCTCTCAGCTCTGCTGGTTTCCCCCATCAGTATAATGAGGATAATAATGGATCTTAAGTTTTGGCTGCTGGGGAAACTTGTAGAATTTATTATAGTTAGAAACAACCAGTTTATTGTATTGATCCTACCATGTTCTTCCTTGCACATTATGCTTCACTGTGCTAGCAAAACTGTCTGAGGGAGTCAGACGAGTCAGTCACGAGAAGTTGTAAGGTGCCAGGAGTGGCACCTACTTCTTATGGCTCTGAAAGTGTATATGAGGAAGTGAAGCTTATTTGCAAATGGCCGGATCTTGATAGAAGATTTGACCTGTACGGTAATGGGTTGTGGTTTTTATCGGCAGGGTTTTTTCAGAAGAAGCATTCAGCAAAACATCCAGTATAAGAAGTGCTTGAAGAATAACAACTGCTCTATAATGAGAATGAATAGGAACAGATGCCAGCAATGCCGCTTCAAAAAATGTTTGTCTGTTGGAATGTCAAGAGATGGTATGTTCCTGAATTGAATAATGACATTGTAAAAGTGAATTGTGCTGCACATGCCTCCCGTCTCAAAAGAGAATGTGCCAAAGATCGTAAGGAGGCAGAAACAGACAGTTGAATCCTGTTGTACTTGGACGCTAATGTTGTCTCTTACATGTGGATTAGCTATGTCTTCTCACTGTGTGGCTATACTGAGCACCATATATAAAGTAGCCAAGAAAGCCCTCCCTTCTCTGAGCATCTGGAGTTGGGATTAATACAATAGGACGTGCGACAGCTGCTAGATGGACGGACTTGATGTAACAGTCTTAGTTTATTTTACTGAGTTAAACAATATTTTAAACTCCTCTGGGGTATTAGGCCAGTTTTTGATCTCAGTTACACTGGTGTAAATCCAAAATGACATTCTTGGTGGCAGTGGGGTTATTGTGGTGTAACTGAGATAAGAATCTGAACCATCCTGTCCAGTGTATTGCATACATTTCCTAGGTTTTATTTTTAAACAAGAGGAAATAGTGCCCAATGTAGCTCTCACTGAAGTCAGTGGAAAGACTTAATAGGAGCTGGGTCAGGCCCATAGCACACTATCTTCTTATTGTCACTTCACGTAAGGCTATTACAGAGAGTAGAGTTACAGGAGTAAGTTTTCAGTGCAAGGAGAAAGCACAGAGCTGCACAAGTTTAATGGTAACTGAAACTGCACCGCTAAATCTCTGAACGCCTCACTGAAAGTCTGCCTCGTGCAGTGGTTTTCAGTGAGGTGCTGAAAATATAGACTGTTTGGCTTCCAAAGCACAAATTTAATTGAGCTGAGAACTTCTCCCCCCCACCTTGTTTCACTTTTTATTTCCCTCAGATTCATACTGAACAGGAACAAATTTAACACTCATTGGGCAAATTTAACCTAGAACTTTATTTAAAAGAATTGTGCTGTCATTCTGAGTATCACTGACAACAACCCCTAAGGGGCTGTCTACACTCAGGCTGGTACCCGATTGATTTAAGTAAACCAGTTTAATTAAATGCCAAACTCCTGGGCAAGCACGCTTACGTTGGTTTAAAACTCGCTATGTTGGGTGAACTAGCCCTACAAATGTAAGCTAACGTGATATAAACCAGGTTTAAATCAGTTTCAGAGTGTCCACAGTCAAAGTTGCACTGATTTAACTACATCAGTTTTAAAGCACACATTTGAGTGCAACTGTGTGTATAGACCAGACCTAGTTTGGAATAACCAAGAAAAGGGACATACAGATACTTTTGTTATATTTTTCGCTGCCTTCATTTTACATATAAACAGTGGTGCATAACATGATCTTGGACCTGATTCTAATCTGACACCAGCTTTACACTGGATTAACATTACTGCTGATATACAGCCATGCAGATGAGATCAGGATTAGTGCCCGAGCATAAAAAGGCAAGATTATCAGTTTTGTGTGTAGTGGTTTTCATGACTGAATTTGGTGTGCACCTGTGTAACTAAAACCCTTTTTTTCTTCCTTAGCTGTTCGATTTGGCCGCATTCCTAAACGTGAAAAACAGAGGATGCTGATTGAAATGCAAAGTGCCATGAAGACCATGATGAACAGCCAGTTCAATGGTCACTTGCCAAATGAAACATTAACAGAGCATCAGGAACAAGCGCCCCTGTCGTCTCAAGAAGAGCTTACATCCAAACCCCAACAAGAGCTGGAAAACATCAAAAGTCCATCTCCTCCTCCTCCCTCTGACATTGCAAAGGAAGAAGTGATTGGTATGGTGACCAGAGCCCACAAGGACACCTTCATGTACAACCAGGAGCAATCAGAAAACCCAGCTGAGGCCAGGCAGCCACAGAGCGGGGAAAGAATTCCAAAGAACCCTGAGCAATATAGTTTAAATAGTGACCATTGTAGCAGTGGGCTTAGTGACACCCATTATACCGAGAGTGAGCAACATCTTGCTGGACAATACAAAGAGAGAAATGTAATGCATTATCCAAATGGGCGCACCGTTTGTTTCACAAATGGCCACTGTATGAACTTTACCAATGGTTATACTCAAAGAATGTGTGAAAGGATCCCAGAAGATGGGTTTTCGGCAAATGAGAACATGAATATTTACTCATGCAACACTGGAGGGAGAATGCACCTGGTACAGTAATGTCTGTTGTTGCTGGTTCAGGGAGACTTTTTTGCCATGTGTTTTTAATGATCTATAAATACAGATGGGGCCAAGTGTAGCCCCAGAATCAGTGAAGTTGCACACAGATTAATTTGGTCCATAGTGGAGACCCAGATAGCACCCAACGGAGTTTAGGGCAAAGAACTACTAGATAGAGATCAACGGCTTACACTGTTTATGGGATTTGAAATCAAGTAATTGAGATGGTTCGTCTAACAATGCTTTTAGCTGCCAGATAGTCTGTTTTCAACTAAAGCACATAAAAGATATAGTTGAAAATCAGGTTACAGTAGGTTTCTTGGAAAAGTGAGCCCTATGAATCACTAAGTCCTTTTCCACCCTTTTCCTCTTGGGGATAAAACCTTTAAAATAATTTACAAAGGTAGATACACTAACTTGAAGTATATATTAAAAAGTATCCAAGCACAAGTTCTGAGGTGCAACTTTGATCCCCGGAAGTCAGTGAGGACTTCAGTGGGGTCAGGATTTCGTCCCTAGAGTCAGTCTAGTTGATTTAAGTCTGTTTTTACCAGGGTCTTTTAGTACTTGCTCATCTTATCAGAAAGGTCATTTTTTTATTTAATTTTATTTTTTTTAGGGCTAGGTTTATTTATTTATTTATTTGAGATCAGGTGTTTTTATGGAAACCACTTAAAACATTTGGATTTGGAGGCTTCTGGGCTGTTCACAACAAACCTGTCCTTCTACCCCTACAGCAATTTAAACTCTGAGCCAGTGATAGGATTTACAAGGACGGGTCCCTCCCTTTCTTTATCCCCACTCATCTAGGACTGTCCAGTAGCAGCAGCATACCAGAAAGCATTTCCTTGTTGCAGCCTCTTTGATCACCCTAACTGATTTAAGTCAAGCAACAATGGTGCATATTTCCCTCCCTTTGCCCCATTTTTAAATAAGCCCCCCCACCTTTACCTTGCAGTAGCTGCCTTTTTTTCCCTTAAAGTAGACTCTCTCTCTTTCTATCTTTGCCAGATGGAACAGACTGGGGAGGGGGAACATAGGAAATACTCCAGTTCTTGTTCTGTTATGCTCCATAATTGCAAACCTTCAAGTACAAATTGGCTAAACTTTTCCACTTCCTAGTTTCTGACGATCCTTCAAGCTTTTCTCAGCTCCCTGAGAATCCCCTTATTTGTAAGCTCTTTGGGGCAGGGACTTCTTTATTGTGTGTGGCCAGTGCCTAGCCCAGTGGGGCTCAGACCTCCAGTTGTGGCTGTAGGCCCTACAGCGTTACTAATAATTCCCAGTCTTGCTAGTCTGCCTAGATTTCAGACAAGACTGGTGTATCATGGTTACTCTCCTAAACGCTGAGCAAGATCTTGCTTGACACTGGTGTTTGTCTTTCTCTGGAGTTTGTCACAGCTGTCCCTGAGATGACAACAGGATGACAGCCAGTGTCTGAACATGCTTTCTCACCAGCATTCTCTTCCCCACCCATTCCAGGAGTAAAAGAGCAGTTTAGATTCTTTGATCCTGGTTTACAGTGGAGTAAGTGAGGGCAGATTCAGGGATAACTGTAGAAGCCAGAGAGAGTGAGATCAGAAATGGGGTGTTCAGTTTCGATTCCCTGCATGGTAGTAGCTTTCCCTAATTTCATTGTTGGAGCAGCCAAAGTTAGCAAAATTTTAAACTGATATTTAATGGAGCTGCATAAAATATCCCTGTTACTTAACTAATGAATATTCCTATTTTATCTGTTGTATGATTAGCGTGATGGTGTCCTAAACAACGAGTCGGCTTCTTTCAAAGATTGGTTAAAATGTGGAATATAATTTGAAGAGGGTTTTTTTGTGTGTGTGTGTAAATTCTAGGTTTGTCCAATGAGCAAGACTCCCTTTGTGGACCCAAGTAAGACTGGCCATGAAGTCTGGGAAGAATTTTCGATGAGCTTCACCCCTGCAGTGAAAGAAGTGGTGGAGTTCGCAAAACGCATTCCAGGGTTCCGAGATCTTTCCGAGCACGACCAGGTCAATCTTCTAAAGGCTGGGACCTTTGAGGTGAGAATCTCAGCAAATGCCTTGCCAACATCCTTCATGCTTTAGATGTTGGGCTGACTGTGCAGCAATCTTATGCCTTATTAATAGAGATGCATGTGTCTCGATCTGGAATCAAACTTCCCCCAGGGTATGCGATTGCTCCATTAGAGAGATGGAGCCAGATCCTCAATGGGTATAATGGCATATTAATGTCAATAAAGCTATAGCAGGTTACACCAGCTGAGAATCTTGTTCACATCTGGAGCCTGTTAACTTCACTTAAGCCCCAGCAGGGTTCATCGTTTTGTGTCCGCTCAGCAAAACCTTTCAACCAGAAACCCTTTTCCCAGACTTAAACAGCTGAGAACCCTGCTCCACCTCCTCCCTCACCCCAGAACTCATCAATTATTTCTTTTAAATAGCTACCTGTTGCTTAGCCCAGAACTAGGGGGCAGTAGGGAGAGGCCGCAGGCAGCAACCTTGCTTCCGTGGGTCTAATCTGAATTATTTGCCCCATAGAGGCTCATGTTCTCTGTTCTGCACCTGTTTCCTCTGCTGCCTGAAGTCTCTCCTGCAGAAAGAGCTGATGGGGCTAGAGTGATTCCATCTGCACAGGAGTCCCTCCGGTGGTAACCGGGGGTACTGCAGTCACTGGAGCCTCCAGTATCCCCTGGTGTCACTAGCTGTAACTTTACTCAGCAATACAGTAGCTACACTGTAGATACTACATAGTGTCTACAACGTGGCTGATAGCTGGGTCATTAGTAGTGGGCCTTAGCACCACCAGCTCTTAATGACAAGTCATGCTTGCATATGGTCATTATGTACTGTACGTAAATTGGTATCAGCTGGTTAATAATGCAAGGACTTCTGATGTGGTGTTACAACTAGTCAGTGTCCCTCACTTGATGACCTTTATTTAGGGGCGTGTCCTCCTCTGTGTGTGATGCACACTATTATTAGTGGAGTTAAGCTTGCATGACTGGAGGAGACCTGACCCCACAGAATTCAAGGTCTCATTCAGACAGGTCTGGTTTCTATAACACTTATTTTTAAGCAGGGATATTGGACTGTGGGTTTACTTGCATTGAAGAAATCATTTTCTCTTGAAAGTTGTTGGGTCCCTTGCTTTCTTCACTGATAATGCATTAAATTGCACAGTACTAGAATGGTCAATTGTTGGAGTGAGAGGCACGTGTTACACTGTGAAACTCAGATCCAGGTCCTGGCATCTTCTGTGTTAGTTTCTCTTTATTTCTGACTGCTCCCCCTTCCAGTGCCCTATCTTACGTTTTCATTACCATACTTGTACTTAGCCTACACTATCACCTCTCCCCAGCACATCTTTTCCTGAAGTAGCCATTAAAATTCTTGCTCGAATTATACAAAAAGACTGATTCCTGTCTGAAAAATTCTACACGTTTTAGGCTCCACAGAGCGGAGACCGTCATCAAGCTGGGGGGATAATTTAGAATCATAGAATATCAGGGTTGGAAGGGACCTCGGGAGGTCATCTAGTCCAACCCCCTGCTCAAAGCAGGACCAATTCCCAACTAAATCATCCCAGCCAGGGCTTTGTCAAGCCTGACCTTAAAAACCTCTAAGGAAGGAGATTCCACCACCTCCCTAGGTAACCCATTCCAGTGCTTCACCACCCTCCTAGTGAAAAAGTTTTTCCTAATATCCAACCTAGACCTCCCCCATTGCAACTTGAGACCATTACTCCTTAAAATAGAACAACCACATTAGCAAGTTTAAACCTTCCCTCTGGCACTTCAGCACCTGAACTTGTGAGCCCCATTCTTCTGTCTTCACACCAGTGATCAGCATCATCAATAAAATGTTTCCATATGCAAAGGTGCTCTCAGTGTTCAGACATATCCTTGGAAAATAATAAATAGCCCTGGCTGGCCACGTGCTTACCTTTATTCCCTTGTTTATACATAACAATGTAATGAATAGCTAGATGTCAGTGGGGCGGTGCCAATGTCAAAAGGCCTCTGGGCATCTGACCAGAATTTAAAAGCAAAACCAAAATTACAATAGTTGAAAGTGATGAGCCAGTGAAAGACAATCCCAGGAGTCACTGGAGCTGTCGTTAATATAGATTGAAACACCAGGGAGCCAAATTCTCTAAGTACAGCCTCTCTTTGTACATGTACAATCACTTGTGTGTAGTTTTGTACATGAGTACAAATGAGATGCCTTCCAAGACACAGTCACGCACAAGCACAAATGGTTGAGGCCCCTTTTGAAAACACCAGTTTGACTTCCTGTCTAAAATTCCTATGTGGAGTCTAGATTTTATTTTACACTCTGGATTTTAGCTCTAGATCCTCCCCTGGTGTAAACAGGCATAGCCTCAAGCGCTTCAGTTGAACTGTGCCGGTTTACAACAGCTAAGGAGTGGGCCATATGGTTTGAAGTCCAGAATTAACGCCTTGTTCACCTAGAAGAGTCATTATTTTAGGCTAGTGACTCCACACTTCTGGGGCTCAATCCTGTGAAGTTCTGAGCATTTTCAGTTTCCAGGGAAAATTGTGGCAGCAGGGGGTGTTCAGCACCTTGCAGTGAAATTCCCCATTGCAGAAAGCCAGCCCCAGACCTGTCCACTATTCATAGCCCATTTAAACTATTTTGCATAGGCTTCCGCATGGTGCTAAAATTCACCACAGCATATATTTCTTGGGTGTTGAAAGTGAACCCATAATATTATAGTGCTCCTGGGCCAGATCCTTAAGGGTATTTAGGTGCTTAACTCCCTCTTTAGGCACCTGAGTCCACTATTTAGGTGCCAGTTATAACTTGTCAAAATCAGTGCTTAGCTGTTGCCTACCCACATAGAGTTTCCACCTGTACGCGTGAGCAGAGCCACCTAGGTCCTGATGCTGTCCCACAGCTAACAAGCTGCACCGAACTCTTGCTTAAACAGAAGCCTCCGTGGGTTTCTCAGACTAAGCCCCCCCACCCCAGCCGATGTCCCCAGCAAGGCCCGCTCCAAGAGGCATTCTCAGAGCACGCTTAAGATCCGCTGCTAGTTATAAGAGACAACCGGGACCGGATTAAGTTTGTGTGAGTAGGGCACTCCCCTGGGATGTGGGAGACCCAGGTTCAGATCCCTGTTCCAGTGAATAGCTGATAAGTGGAACAACTTCAAGAGGAGAGATTGAGCAAGTCCCCAGAAAAGCCAGGAGCCTGGTGGTTAGGGCAAGCACCTGGGATGTGGGTGATGTTGGTACATGCCCCTGCTCCAAATCAGACAAAGCAGAGGCTTGAAATCAGGCCTCCCGTAGCGCAGATAATTGCTCTGACCACTGGGTGATCGGCTGTGTGAGGGTGTGTCTCGTTTTCTACTAGAAAGGTCTGGGTTTGGGCTGCTGAGGCATGGGCTGACCTGGCTTAGGTGCTTAATTCCAGGAGAGAGTCCAGCTGAGAATCCTGAGCTGAAGGACGTGCCTAGCTCTAGCCTGTCAGTCAGTTGCTTAAGGTCCAGATCAATAGGAGTTAGGCAGTCGAATGCCTGTGTGGGTCTGGTCCTAACACCCTTCCCCCCCCCAGCATTTTGCATCAGGCAGCTTCCCGGCCTTCAAGGATCCCTTTCCTAAGGACCTAACCTTGCATTGTACAGGTGCCCTGGTGCTACCAACAGTCCCTGCCCAAAGAACTTACACGCTAACATAAGACAAGAGACGACAGGTAGATACAGACAGATGGGGGGAGTGCAAGTAAACAGTGAGACAGTACTGGTCAGGATGACAGGCAGTCTCTGCACACCAGCAGCCTGTTTTGTTTTTTGTGTGTGTGGGGGGGAGGAATCAAGGCCATAACACAAAGCAAGTTGGACGTTTTAAAATGAAGTTGGTTTTAGTTTATCCAAGTCAGAAGGTGGCAGTTCTGCACATTATATTTAAACAGTGGAACATGTCAGGAGTTATTAAACATTGAGCAAATGGAACCTTACTAACCATTCCACATGGAAAAAATTCACAGTGCAGCTGAGAACAAGGAGGCAAAGTTTGACAGTTGTAAATGCTCAAAAAGAGGTGCCGATACCAAAAATATATCCCCAGTTGGTAGCTATGGACAAGGTGTAATTTCAAGCTCTGTTGTGTTAGTCTTTCCAAGGACACACATTCTGTTCTTTTCCACTGAGGTTCACTAACATTGCCTGTGAAAACCCAGCAGTGGCATAGTACTTTTACAGACAACACACCGTGGGTTACCTCCTCAGCTGATATAAGTCACCATAGCACCATTGAAATCAATGGAGCTATTCCAGTTTACTGCAGGAGAGGATCTAGCTTGATACTGTTACTTGCTACCCACACACACAGGGCGAAGAAAACATTTCTTCTAATACCATGAATATTTTTGTTTGTTCAGTAGCTATAAACAAGCCCTCATACTGGTGCATTTGTGAATAGTGTTTTCTTTATGGCTCAGGATGTCTGAGGCTTAAGTTTTAGCTCTGCTATCCCTCCTCCTCCTCCCCCGTCAAACAACAGCTAATTTTCTTTATTCTTCCAGATTTCATGGATGTACCTTGCATCATTCTTTAGCGCTAAGTGGGGTACTGTCTATTTCTAATCAAGATGCTAAGTGATAGGAATGAACTATTTGAGTGTTGTAAAATTAGTTTTATTTTCTCTTTAGAGCTATACAAATCTACCTATATTTTCTTTTCTCTCTTTTGCCAGGTTTTAATGGTACGGTTTGCGTCTTTATTTGATGCGAAGGAACGTACTGTCACCTTTCTTAGTGGAAAGAAGTACAGTGTGGATGATCTGCATTCAATGGGAGCTGGCGATCTACTCAACTCCATGTTTGAATTTAGCGAGAAACTAAGTGGCCTGCAACTTAATGATGAGGAAATGAGTTTGTTTACGGCAGTTGTCCTGGTCTCTGCTGGTAAGGAAAGAAAGTTAATCTATACCTTTGCCAAACTTCGAATACACTTGTCATTAGAGCGAAGGCCCCTGTAAAATATATCCATTAAGCCAAATTAAGTTGGCTTGAAGGATTTAATGGGCCTTCTCTAAATTCCTGGCAGCCTGTAGTTTAAACTTTTACAGCTCCGGCAAGGGGGAAATTGCATATGTGAAAAACAGTTCTGATTTGCAGATGTTTAGGATTTTTCTGCTATTACTCTGGAACCCAAACTTCTGTTTAAAAAAAAAGAAAAATATCTAGCTTGTGCTGCTGCTGTCTCACTGCTGTAGTAAAATATCCTTTCCGAAAAGTGTCCGCAGCCAGACAAATAATAGGTCAAGAGTGGGAACTATGGGCCTGATTTTCCCCTCACTTATCCAGTTTTACACAGGTGTAACTTGACTTGTGGGAAGTTACTCCTGACTTAGACCAGTGCAGGTAATTGGAGAACAAGGTGCCTTTTTACCTCAGAGATATCTTCAAAGCCTGGTACATAGTTTAGTAGTTTCACTTTTTTTGGTAAGGTCTCAATCCTGCAATTGGATTGAAACCTGTATTAACAATAGGGTTTAGTGAACCATACCTTGTGCAGTGGAAGAGCCCATCAAATCTTTAAAAAGATGAACAACCTCAACTATTGAAATCAGTGGGAATTGAGACACTCAATTCTTTGCTGGAGCTGACCCAGTTTTCCTAAAGTTGTCACTTTTAGTCTGTCTGGAACTTGACAAAATACTTTAAAGACCATCAAATTGTGTTTTCTGCTGCCATAAAATGCTAAAATGTCAGAGTTGAGATTTGGGCCCCAAGTTGTATTCCTGCCACATCCCAAACTCTCTATGGGGTTCTTAGTATCACTGGGAGTTTCCAGGGTGCAAGGAATGCAGGACTGGGCCCTTAAACAGTTCCCAGGTTATTGATTTTTGAGTTCACCATCAGACCTAGCAATTCATTTTCTAAGGGCCACATGGTAAACTACTTACTCACATGGGTGAGCAGTTATTCACTTGAATAGTCCCACTGGTGAGTAATCCCATTCTCTCCAATGTTGCTGCTGCGATACATTAAGTGTTTAAAAAACCAAAACAGCACCAGCAGGTGGAGATTGCAGGCCAGCTTCTACAGCTGTTTGGGAATGCAGCTTATTCTCTCCCTGTCCCCCATTTTGCTAGCCAATACATAAGAGAAGCTGGAGCAGTGGCCATGCGCTCCCTTCCCATCCACCTTTTGATTCTACATGCCCCAGGAGCGTAGGGAGGGAGCAGTCCTTGTGCTCCCAAGTGTACAAGGGCTGCATTTCTGCCTGGTCCCATACCTGAGCCATGTGAGTGTGGGGAGAAGGCTCCTTATACACTCTCACAAACTGTGCACCCACGTTCTGTACTTGAGACAGGCAGAATCTGAGTGGAATATTTTTTCTTGAAAAAGGGAAGGAGGTTGAGAAATTTAGATAGTAAACATGTTCTAGTGCAGCAGTCTCCCGTGACGTGTTCTGTTATCAGGGCTTGCTAACTTACTATAACTGGAGATAGGGCCCAGTCCTGTAAAGTGTTGAACTTGCTCTGCTTCCATACATCTGGGCAACAAACACCTGGCTCAAATAGCTTCCCCAAGACGATGATTTTCAAAAACAGGACCTTAGAGCTCGGCTCTTAAATTCTTTCTTAGACCTGATTTTCTGCAGTGCTGAGCACTTGCGGTTCCTGTTGAAGTCAGTGGAAGCTGCTGGGTGCACAGCACCTCCAAAATGTTAGGCTACTTTCATTATGCAACTAAGGTCCTGATTCAGCAAAGCACTTTAGCACATACTTTACTTCAAGCATGTGCTTAAATCCATCTCTCTTCAGTAAAGTACATAAGTGCTTTGCTTTGCTGAATATGTCTGAGCTTTGCTGAATCAGGGTGTAAATAGGGATGTGGGGAGACTCGCTTGAGGCACCCAGGTTTGAAAGTCTTGGCTTACATTTTTTCCTATATTTGTTGATTTGGACAGCTGACTTTTCTCCCACCCTCTTTTTCCCTTTAGATCGATCTGGAATAGAAAATGTTAACTCTGTGGAGGCGCTGCAGGAGACACTAATTCGTGCACTAAGGACCTTAATTATGAAAAACCATCCAAACGAAGCCTCTATTTTTACAAAACTTCTTTTGAAATTACCTGACTTGCGTTCCTTAAACAACATGCACTCTGAGGAACTCTTGGCCTTTAAAGTTCACCCATAGGCCTTTAGCTCTTATTTATACATGAACTTGCCTCATGTTAAGCTATATATTTTGTGCTAAAATATTTATTTATATATCTTTGTACCACTTGTTGGAGAAGAAAACCTCATTGACTCTGAGTGATTGGTAGATATTCCGTAACCCTGCAATAACACTTCAGAGTGAGTACTTTCAGTGGTTAGCAATGTGGCATTCAGAGTTTGTCAAGATACCCAGAATCATCAGTATGTTGACTGTTAAGTTTTTCACTCAACAGAAAGACCTGTCAGCTTCCGCTGGTTGAAAATCAAAAGCATAGTAGCTGTGTGGGAAATGAGAGAAATGACAGTTGGGCTTTCCCATATCTAACTCATGTAATCCTGCTTGTCTGGAAAGCTCTTACTAATTCACTCATGGTTTCACTGTTCTTACTCCATGAAATTTCATGGAATATTTCCAGTCCATGTCATCATTTAGTGCACATACACACGCCATCTGTATATAATGTAAATAGATACATAGTTGGTGTTAATGACTATATAAAGTACAGAATTGTGTGTGTACATATATATATATATTTGTGTATGTATATAAATTGTTCTACATAAAAATATAGACATAATTTCTTCACAATATTTTAAACTGTGAAGGAGTTAAACTTGCAAAAGCAGCTGATCTATGGAAAGAACCAAAATAGATGCACTTTGTCTATTACTGAACTAATTATCTGACCATTTATAATTTTTAGAAAACAGCAAATTTGCATTGCTATGCTATATTTGTTAATATAAGAAATACTGTGGCACCAGAATCGCAGTCAGGTCCAACTTTATAACGAGAACTATTAACTGAAAGAGAATTGTTCAGGGTACTAGTTAGATTGATTATTTGTTGCAGCTAAGGTTCTTACCTTGTGCTGATAGTGGTTAAAAAGCTGTTGGACACTATTCAAGCCTTCAGCACAGCTGACTACCAGATGAGCAACAGAATCCATCAATTCCTCCTCAAGAATCAAGGACAAATTTCAGGAAAAGTGTATCCATCTAATATCCAGATTACAGGTTTTTTTTTTTTTGTTTTTTTTTTTGCATGTATATGTTCTGTGACCATTTCTTTCTTACACTACACCAATTTGCTACTTGACTGCTAAATAAGATTTGAATACATAATTGTGAGAGACACCTCTGTCTTTTCATGTTATTTTCCCCCCAACATTAATATGTATATAAATATTGGAGCTGCATGCTTTTTAAAGAACATGTTTTGTGTACGCAAAACAGGTGCACTCGATTGTTGGATATCATGACTCGCTTAACAAAACAGAGGTTTGGGGCTCTATTTATTCCAGACACACAAATTCCCAAACTTGAGGGTCTGTTTTGTATTCTGCTGCTTTCCACCCTAGAAAGGGGGTTCCTCGTGGAGTTGGGTTTCTTCTGTTATAGCAGGAAGTGACACCACAGACTTGTGATTTAAAATGCCAAAGCAGTAATGTTATAAATAGTCATGTTACTGTCATATAATGTGGGAGTGGAAAATGCTCTTTTTACCTTCATGTTTAGTTGACTTGTGTTCAAGTTTGACCCTCTAAGGTCTTAAAATTGTGTAACACTAACTGTTGTCAACTGATAGAGGGTTGTTGCTAAAGGGTTAATGTGATGTGTAAGGGTACAATCCCGCAAACCTGATGGCAGAACTCCCATTAACCTTGCAGGTTCAAAACGCTATGGACCTGCTTCAAAGCCGGTTGACGTCAATACGAGTCTTCCCAATGACTTCAGTGGGATTTGGATCAGGCCCTGGAGATCTGATTCTGCACCATACAAGTCAATGGCAGTTTTGCCGCTAACGGCAGTGGGGTGAGAGGTTGCACTGTAGCATGAACATTGGGCCATCAGTTCTTAAGCAGAAATCTCAGTTGAAAGTGATGAGTTCTGCCCAAAAGTGAATGGCAAGGGAGCCAGACTAAAGGGGATCTGGAAAGAGTGCAGCTCTATCCTTGCTTTGCCAAAAAGCAGAGGAGCGCAGCCTTTCCCAATAGCTCCCCCTCCTCCTCAGCTGGTGGGGCGAGAGCTCTCCTCCTGTTTCAAACTACTTCAACCACTGGAGAACGGCCCCCCCTTTTTAAAATGTTTTCAGCAGATTACATTTCTAGGGCATTTCCCCCTCGTTTCTGTAAACACTGCATTCAACCAATATTAGTTTTAGAGCTTCACTTATATTCTAAAATGCACATTTATGAAAGGACACAAGTGCATCATTTGTTTCTGCAAGGTGGCTCTTTCATAAACCCTATTTCAAAAGTGACGGTCAAACTGACCCCTGATTTTGGGCTTCTTATAGAGGCCTCTTCACCATCTCCCTCTCTCTTTCTTTTAAAACTTTTATTATTAAGCCTTTAGGAATGTATAACCAGGACTGTGTAAGTATTGCTTATTCAAATTTTAGTTAGGTTCAATATATATGCACTAGATAGATATTCTGACTTGTGCAATTTCATTTGAATGAAATTTTCCTACATGTAATGCAAACAGAACTTACATCAGCTGAAAAAACCTCAGATTCATGCCGAAAGGTTTGATGAAAAAGAAAAAGCTATTCAAAATGGCTCTTATTTTGTGAGCTCCATAACTGAACTTCAAACAAAAGTGACATTAGCCATGTCTTGTGAGCTCTTTCTTTTACTGTGTCACTGGTTATACACTTGTTAAATGCTGAGATAGTCGTCTTCAGGCAGGACACTGTAGATGGGACTTTTGCGGAACGATTAATATAACGTACTGTATGAATTTATTGAAATGTTCCTCTGATTTTACAGGTTTAAAAAGATTAAATATGGGCATTATGTTAGCAAACAAAGCTGTTTCCATGCTGTTATGTATTGCTATACATATAAAGTCTACATCGGGGAGGAACAGTACATATGCCACTGCACAACGAATCAGAATGCCAGCTGGTGTAAGGTCAGTGGAGCTACACTGATTTACAGTGGCATAAGATACTGATTTTTCCTGCAAGGTGGATGAATGGTTGGTTAGTTGCAGATGATTTATTATTACAAACAGGGTAGGAATAGATTTCTATCATTTTAATGCTAATTTAAAACCTCTTCACTGCATTGTAACTGAGTAGGGTACATGGTTTGTTTTCTGTAAAACTAGTCTCGGAGACAAGTGCACATAAAAGCAACTGATTAGCTTTGATTTTCCAATTTAAAATTTGTGGACTGTCAAAGAAGCGTTTATCATTTCAAGCTATCGGTTCTGGAGAGCTGGAAACACAATTTAAAGGGGCACTGTCAAAGTTCCCTGAAAATTGTGTAGCTGCTGCTGCTAAACAAAATAATCACACACTCTAAAACCACCATTATTGAAAGAAAATAGAGACAACTCTTGACATTTGGCTTTGTGCATCTGGCAGTATTTTGTGTATTGGCACTGCTTGCCGTGTAGCGTGGCTGTCCACCAAATCCTTCAGTCCTGCAGTGAGCTCCTTATGGTCTGAAACCTGTGCCCACACGGAACCTTTGTGACTCCAGCGGTGTTCTGTGCTGGTGCAGGGAGGGGGCCTGAGGGGAGCTCATTGCAGACTCCCAGCCTTAGGCAGAGCACTTAAGCATGGGCCTTGGGAAGTTTCCCACTTCGTGGGAATCTCACACACAGCAGCATGGGGGAGGGGAGGAGGAGAGTGACAAAGTCCTCCAAAATAGGCAGGGAGCCAGATGAGAAATTACTTTTAATTCATTTGGAGAAACTAACTAGATTTCAAGTTGACAGTGCCCCTTCAAATGAGGATCTTGCCTTGCCTTGGTCCCAAATTCTGATTTCCAGTTGTTCATGCACTAACAGAAATAAATGGTACCTTTTACAAGGAAAACGGATCTAATATTGTAGTCAATATCTGGGTACAATGTATTATTAAAGTATAAATGGGCATGGGCATAGACAGTATCTCATCCTGTTTCTGAACCATCATCTAAAAACTGTATGGGAGGTATGGAGAATAAAGATTATTTCTAACCAACTGCTTTGTGTTTTAATTGTTAAACACTTACTAAAAGTAAGTGGAAGTAATCATTGCATCCTTCCCCTGAAGAGCTTTCCAAGCCCTTAATCTTTGAATTCCTGTTTAGGTTGAAGTGAACACAGATGGTGACTCTCCTGAGAGTCTCCTGTCTTAATAAATTGTTCTCAAGTAACATCACCAGGGTCCACTTGTGTGCTGGTAAACAGGAGGAGAGGCAAATGAAATGTGTTAAAAGAAGTTGCAATTAACATGTACAGAAGTCCTGCATCAGGGTGGTCACACTGTAGTTAAGATTGAGATAGGTACTCCTTTCTGAGCCCCTGTTTTCAAACACTCAAGTTATTCCCCAGTTTACCTTTTGTGTTGTAATTGGTCATGCTTATGCTCAACTCAAAACCAATTTGTGTGTGTGTGTGTATTTATATATGGGAAAACCATAAAGGCATTTTTAGTTATTTTTAACATAGGGAAAAAAGTATGTCACATTTTTACTTTTTGGGGGGGGTAAAGAGGGCCCTCTCAGGCCTCAAACCGGGCTTTGTTTAAAAAAAAAAATCACATTTAGCAAAATGCCCACCGCTTAAGGACTGTGGACCTTGTGAGGGTTACCAAAAAATTGGTTAAGATTTTCCAAGTTGACATCACCTTCCATTTACCGGTAACAGTTTAGGGCCAGCTTCAGTGCTCGTGTGTAACAGTAAACGCACAGCAGTGAGACTATGCACAAGTTTGAAGTTAAGCCTCACACTTTAGACTTCCTCATGGTGTGACAGGAATTATTCCATGGGTGGGTTCCTAACATCATCCTCTTGCATCAGGAAAACTCTAGCCGAAAACTCTCCAGGCTGCCTTTAACTCCAGTTTCTGTTACCTATGTCTCTCAGGTGATACTAATGGGGAGGTGGCCAAAAGCTATTTATAAAATGCTGTAAAGTGTTAGAGCCATTTTCCTTGACTGGCCTTCATTTACAGGTCATGTTTTGTAAGCTGAGGACAGGGCGCACTAGAGGTGGTTGCTGCATAGGGTAATTGACATCTTGTTCTTGTTATATTTTTTTAATGTAGTACACTTTACATACAGAAAACATTTTTTTAATGGGACAAGCACCATAATTCTCAATTGCCCCTTTATGCCATTGTGGAAGTTTAAATGCACTTCAGATTCAGCAGATATGGCCCATTCACACTGTCCCAAACTGCTGTAGAACCACTGGAGGAAAAGCTCTGCAGTGGCCCTGCTCCCAGCCTCTGGCGTACTGGATGGCGTGGAGGCATCATCCAAGCACACTATGGCTATTCGCAGGGGCCACTCTATCTTACTTTAGGGGCTGGGTAGGCCTCTATATGTCCCCAGAACAGTGGGAGCACAAAGGTGGCTTAAAGGTGCCCCTTACCCCTCAAATCTCCCACTCCTGCTCCAAGTGCAGGAGCGGCATCCTTGAGCATCATGGCCAAAGACTGTAGTGTTCCAGCTAGCTTGTAAAGCCTGTGAGGCACAGGTGCCCGGGCAGGGAAGATTCCTATGTGAGCGTCTGGCTAAGGAGCTGCTTACCTAGCATGCTGTCCTGTACACTGGGCTCCACAGTTCAGCTGCACCTCATTTAACGGGGCTGCACTTACCAGCGCCCGAGCAGGTTCTTCTGAGGCAAACCCTCACTTGCGGCTGGGACTTGGAGCAGGGGCTGTTTCCAATCAGATGGCTTCTCTTCACCTTTCACCCATATTATTTCCCCCTACCCCCATTGCTCAGCTAGGCTCCCTTGTTCATCTCTTCCCCTTAGCTCAGGACTTTCTTCTGTGGTTGCTTTATTTCTGCCTTCCTTTCAGCCCTTTTCTGTTCTTTCCCTTATACAAAATCACCAGTATAATCCATACTGGCACCTTGCCACTAGCCCCGGTACCTTTGTAGCACTTTCTTATTACGCTGCCGAGCTATTCAGTGGCGTGTATGAGCCCCCTCTGGTGGCTAGTTTGATGCATGGACTTAAAAGTGCAAATTGGTGCCACTCTGCTATATTTGTTTTTATATGCACTTCAGGGCAGGGAGTGGCTCTGCCTCTGTATTTGGCAGCACCTAATTCACAGTGGCCACTACCTGAAGCATTAATTATCGTTTGGCAGTAGTTAATTTAATGGGTGATCCAGCTCAGTGCTGCTCTTACAGTGAGCCCGGCATGCACACAAATGCCAGCTGTGATTCAGCACTGGTGCTAGTTGCAGAGGGACCAGCTGGCACCTGATAGCACAGGATCAAGATAGGCCCCCCCTGTTTGCAAGGCTCTTCCCCTGGATGTTCAATTAGTCTGGCAGGATGGGGCTCGCTCCTTGCTTAACAAACCACAGGTCTGGGAACCACAATCTTGGGAATCCTTGGCATCAGCAGGAGTACAGCTATACCAGGGCAGATCTGTGCCTTCCTTCCTGTACTCCCCTACAGCCCACTCCATGGCAGCACAGTTCCTGGTAGCTTTTGTATAACTCAATGATTCCCCTTCTTTTATAAATAACCTCACCTAGCCCTGGCTGCTACTCATTTAGCTGCCCATCTGAGTTTCCTGAAACCACTTGAGATCCCTGCAGCGGCAGATTGAACCCAGCCTTCTCAGAACCTATGCTCTTGCCTTTCTGCAGAAAAGGCGTCAAAAGGCTAGTTTCCCAAATGAGAGCCCCACAACCTGATGTTGCCAGGAAACATTCATCTACTTATGCCCCTGCCTTTTAATGAACAGCAGTAGCCCATCACAGTACCCTTACTTGGTCTGGCTAGATACTGGGCTCAGTCTGTGCTCAACACCCTCAGCCAGCCAGGAGCTCTGTCTTAGCTCCCCCAGCCTTCGGCAGCCCTCCCCGGGCTCAGCCCTACCCAAACTGAGCTGCTCATGGTCCTGCTGCTCTTCCACCCAGCCAGGAATCCCAATTCCTTCTCTTTCAGATCCAGGCAGTAACTGACTGCTCTGGCCCTGCTGTTTCTTTTTATATGGCCCTCCTGGCACCTGATTGGTCATTCCAGCAGCCCCTCTGATTGGCTGCTTCCTCTACAGCCACTCTAGGCCGCCTGGAGGATTTATCCTCTGCTCTTTTCTGGGGCAGGGTAAGGCAGGGACACAAGGCCTCCAGCAGGGGGCCTCTGTAGCTAATCCACTCCATCACAGTCCCATTGAAATCTGGGCCAAGTGTCAAGCAGTTGCAGGAGATAATGGTCAGCTCACTGCACTACCTTTTTCTGTGCTATGGCTTTTCTGCTGTAGTTTATCAATCATTTGCTAGGTCGTACGATTGCTATGGCAGACTGCACTGCCTCACTCTCAAAAAGCCAAAGCCAAATTCACCCAGTGACAATAGCGTTATGCCATGGGACAACATAATTTACTGTTTAAACCTACAATTAACATAAAACACAAAGAAATTGTCCATGCTCACTATGATATTGACACTTTAACTATGGGCATGAATGAGCTGATTGCAGAAGCATGCCTATTTCTCTTACTCTTACTCTTTCAGGCAAATGACCAAACTCTGACACTTTGCACTTTACAAAGCACCTTTCACTGACCTCCGGATGTCACCCTGACTAACTGAAATGACAATGAACAGGGCTTGTCCTTGTATACACTGACCACAAACTGACCAGAGTCTGCCTCAGCTTAGGTAACTCAACTCTTCAATGTTGTGTTCTCTCATGATAAAACTGTAAAGCAAAGACAAGGCTTGAAACAGAAGAGCTGGGTTTTATTCCTGGCTCTATCACTGATTTGCTGTGGGACCTTGAGCCAAGTCACTTAACCTTACTGTTCCTCAGTTTCGCTGTCTGTATAACAGGAAGGTAAATACCATACTATCTCCCAGGACTGCTATGAGACTTCACTGAAAAACATTTGTAAAGTGCTTTGAGATCCTCACGTGGAAGGGGTTGTAGAGATGCAAATTGTTACAAAGGTGCCTAGAAGAAACAAAGACTAACCAAACTGATTAGCTACTAGATATTTTTTTCCTAAGGACCAAAAATGAGTATTGAATGGCATAAGAGAGTCCATCAGTTCAATCTATTTATTATGCTAATAGGAGCTGTGATACGCTGTATAAAAGTGTACTACAGAGATAATATTGTTTTCTTACATGAAGAAAGTCATAATTAAGCACAACATTAAAAAAACAACACAACACGCTCTGTAATTTTCTCACTTTACCTTATCCACAGTGCCTTGGAATTAGCAGGAACAATGTAATGATGCTTTCAGGATCCCAGGTAATTTATATTACCCTTAACACAGTCCTTCTATATTGTCCCTTTGCATGAAGACTAGTTCAGAATTATATTGCTCACATTCTAGTTTCCATGGGATAAATATCTCAAAGAGCCTGTTTGGCAGAGGGTCCCTGTACTGAAGTCACAGGTCACACCATAACTCAAATTCTCAGGCAGTTCGATGGTGCAGGAATCTATCTATGCTTTAGCATATTATTGCAGACACAGTCTGGACCAAGTACCTAGAAAATGTCAACGTTAGGCTTTTAATAAGCCATTGCAAAGGATAACCTTGTTTTCACAGTTGGGGCCAAATGCGCTGCATACATTTTTTTGAGCACTAACTAGAATTCACTGGCACAGAACCCATTTTCCCCAAACAGAAAGTACACAGATACAGCCCACTGCCCAGGAGCCAGTGTTAGAATCCATCCACTGTGCGGGCAGACAAAGTGTGTGCGCAAAGTTGTTTGCACAAAGATAATGGCTAGATTGAAGCCCTTTGCATTCTAAACCTTAAAATGTCCACTGTGATAACTGGTTCCCCACTAACCTTTAAATACAGTCCTCTTGTAAAGCCTCACCCTCCATGCAAGGGAACTAATACACATCCAACATCCTATTTTAACAACTTTCTTTATAGCTGGAAAAAAGGAGACATGATGTTTCCAGTGATCTCCACAAGGGGGCACTCTACCACAAGGAATGCCATCAACTAGGTCAATTTATGGTGGCAAGGACATTTTCTGCTGTCTGTCTCTCAGCCCAAAAGGAAAGCTATTAGGAAAAATAAACAGATTATCAGGCTTTGCGGCAGAGACATTAGACAAGAGGGATTAAAGCACAGCTCTAGGGACAAAGATAATGAAGCATGCATTTATAGAAATGTCAGGACAAATGAGAATGACATAACCAAATAATCAAAAGCAGGGAGCAGAGGGAAAGCAGCAGCAATGATAAAAAATTAGAATCACAAGCACATCACAAAGAGCAGCAATTATCCCAGACTGGAGGAAGAGAAAATGCACAGCAGAAAGGGAGCGTGCGCAAGAGGTACAGAGCAGGAGTGGAAGAGCTCTGCTCACAATGAAAACAATACAATTCAAACCACCCAGATGCATTTAGAGTTCGGCTCAGATACCAAATTCCCGGAATAATTGGTTCCAGCTGCTCATCCATTGCTTGCTGCGCTTGTAAGCTTTTTTATGGGGAGGGGATGGCAGCCAGACTTATGCCACATACGGGGGGTGGGGGGGAGGGGGCTGGTCCCAAGGCATGGAAGGGAGCACAGGAGCAGGGGGAAAAGGATGGAAAGCGTTCAGGCAGAGAGCAGTGGGTCTACAACGTAACCCTCCCATTCCTCCCACACCACTGAGAAGCCCTTCCATGTGAACACAGCCTTTGGGTGGCTAATGGGAGGTGCTTCAGGGAAAAGCCAGGCAGCCAGCACCAATTTGGTCAACAATGTACTCTCTTTCTCTCAACACACGGACATCAGAGATTATTTGAAAGCTTATTATGGCTACTTTAAGATGAGATATGACGTGGCGCTGTCAAGTGCTGCTGTTACCATAGAAACAGGGACAAACAATGACAATCAGCACATTAAAATGGCCACTTTGAAATATTTGCGTTTGTTTCTGTTAGTTTAACGACTCTATGCATTATTTCAAGACATACAAACTGGATTGCTTTGTGACCTCAAAGCAACAAAAAATCTAGTAATAAATTTGTACAGGTGTAATTTAAATGTAATAGGGCTGGTGACATTTTTAGTCAACATCATCATCATCATCTTGTTCATCATTATGAACTTTGTCAAGAGTGCATGGGTTACCACAGTCTTCATTGCCTTGGCATGTACACAATTCTGAGCAGGGAAGATTGTTCTGACTACTGACAGAGTTAACTGTGCGGCAACCTCTACTGGTACAGGTACAAATAATGTCTTGTACAAGCTAAAATGCCATTGGGCCCTCAAAGAATACAAGAAGTAGTTCATCATCCACATTTTTCCATCCAGGTTGCAATGGTGATCTCACCAAGCTACCAGCTTCCTAGCTGCAGAAATTGCGGCTTCTCCATTACTGTCTCCCAATTTGCCAAGATCCCTGAAGCGGTAAACTCCCTTTGTTTTGACAACACAGATTCTCCCTCCCCCGACCACCACCAAATAGGGATGATACAGAGTCATATACTGTTAATGCGCGTACAACAGGAAGTATGGTGCAGAAGTCAGGAGTGAGCATGTCACAAGTTGCGTGCACAGGTATGATGAGATGCTTGTCAATTGTGCCTGTAAGGGTGCCCTTTTCAATTCACATGTTCTCTGCGTGTTCAATTTTTGGAAAGTAGTGAACAGAAAGGACCAGAACATCTATATCAAGTGATCTAATTACTATGGTTCCTTTGCCACCAAGAGACCCCAAAGCCACATTGGCACATACAGCATGCAGAAACATTCTTGTGTCTGCTTCCTCTTGAGTATTATGCAAGTCTTGGGCTTCTTCCACACCTCTACTGTGATGGACTTTGCTACTTCACCACTGGAAAAGCCTCCAGCAAGGAGGAGTGTTTATGCTGGGTGCATTTGCAAAATGCACACTCCTGGGTGCATTTTGAACTATATATTCACAGAGGAATTTTACAAGTGACTGCTGGTTAGATGCCATGTTTAAGAAGCTTTCCATGGAGGCACAAGGCATCCACTGATGAGCTGGTATTTCTTGCATCAGACCTTAGAACCTGTCCGGCCCTGCCTTTCTGAAGTTTTCGCAGTGTTACTGTTGTCGTATCTGTCATAGACTTTGATTACAGCATTAGCTTTGCCAAATCTTTTTAGGATCTGCCTCAAATACACGGCAGACAATTCATTCAACGTGTGGAATTCATCTCCAGGCATCATTGGTATGACAGTTATGGCATCTCTGATCTACGCTATGGTTTCTTTGTTGCATGCTCTTAGCTCATGGATTTTTTTTAGATTGAGTTTCCAGATGATGCTCTAATTCAGCGTTGTCTGTTCTTCTTGTTGTTCCATCAGCATGGAAGAGGGACATAAATTGGGTGACTAATAGGAGTTGCCATTGAAACATCATCTCTGCATTTTGCTAAGAACAGGGCTCTGAGGAAAACAAATTCTATATTGCTGGCTGCTGTGATTGTCCCTCCCTTGTCAGACTTAAATTTGGTTTCTTGCTGATGTCAGCAAATGTTTTGATGCCAGATTTCTTGTCTGGGCTGAAGAAGCTACATGTCCCATCACAATCAAATACACCTCTCACAAATTTCTCCAACAATCTGCTATTTTAAGCAGAGACTCTTGTACATCTGATATTACATACAGTCCAATAGATATGTTGATGTGAGGTGATCAGGGTCAAATGGGTTTGTCATATTGTTGATGACATGGTTGGTAAGAGCTGTAACACACTCTTCGGTGCAGGGGCAAGGACTTGTTTGTGGATTTTTGTCTTCACTACTTCTTGATAGGCCACATCTTTCAGAGCTTTTGCTATTCATAATATGAAGTTGTGTATTGTCATCTCTAACACTAATAATGACCTGTGCATAAGTGTTATTGAATTAAAAAGCTAGTTTCTAGAATATTTCAAAGGCGAGTACTGCATGCATTGGCAATCACAAATTAAAACCTTCTACCAGGCAGACTAGATGCTACATTGTATGTACAAAAGGACAAACATTACCTTAGGAAAGCACATACATTCATATCTACTGACTATGCAGCACAAATTATGGGCACGCGATCTACTGGTACTGGTGCACAACCTTCACTGAGAGACTCATCTGGGGAGGTGGTGGTCCTATACTGGCAGAAAAAGCCCTTCTGTCAACATACACTGCATCTACACTAGCAGGCTATGGCATAGTCTCTTTAGTGTAGCCATAGCCCCGCTCCACGAGGTGGGGAATAATAAGGGTGCAAAGGTGTCTTCCAGATGGGGAACTCAAAGTTCTTTACCACCTTGAATGCAGCCTCAACCCCTTGAGTCTTGGACAGACTTCCATAAACATACACTAGGGCTGCTCCTTCTTTAAGAAGCTGCTTCTGCAATCATTCCACCTCCAAGGACAACAGACCATACTGTGGCGGCATACATGGTATGTGTTCCATATTGTTAGAGCCTGCATAGTAGTCATGTTTGCCTGGGTGTCTGTACCCTAATTAGGCGCAGTATTTGTGCTCGTTTGTGTGGCACACTTAAGCTGCGGAAAGGTCCATGTGCACACAAGGCCCCAAACCCTGACTTTCTTACATGTGCAAAAAAATGAGCACAAGAGTTTGTGCTTACATGTGTATGTGCAGTTACCTCTCACCGATGTTCATGCACAAATACCCAGCACAAAGGTGCTAATCAAACATATGATATAAATGGTTATTTATTTGCATGTAAAGGTGCAGACAATCCAGGCACACCCCCTTGCAGCCCGGTGTGGTGCTGCAGGTGTGCCTCACCTTAATTTCTCCTGGTTGGGGTGGTAACAGGTTCGCTTTGACAACTTGAGGGGATGGGAGAAGAAGCCAACACATGCTAATACAATAGCATGTCCTTTTTATATAAGGCTTCAGGCCAGGACCAGCTCAAATAAACAGTTCATAAGGTTCTCCTCTCAGAGCTTTGGATCAGCTCCCAAAGCCCACAAACAAAGCCTCGGATTAGGACGGTCTCCTAGAGCCTGATAGGAAACAACCACCACCCACTGCAGCCTACATAGCTTCTACCCCCTTCTCTCTGGTTCAGCTTCCTCTTTCTGTGTGTATAGCCCAGCCCTAGGGTGGGGCAGAGCCTCCTTGATTACCCCCAGGCTGTCCCAGCTGTAGGCTCCAGCCTGTCCTGTAAAGGGGGCGTACACTCCTTCACACACCTGCCCTAGAAACTTGCTCAGTCCTAGGGAAAGTTCTACTGTTTGTCCATGCCTATATGTGCACTCCAACAAGACAATCTTCCTAGCTGATGGAACAGGGATGCTGGTCTAGCCACTTCCCCATAACCATATCCTCCAACCAAAGGGGCACATCCTGCTTGGAAGCCCCAAGAATGTCTGCAAAAACCCTGGCCATATTTTTTTCTCATCACTACAATATAGAGAGAGACCTGGAATTGTGCTCCCCAATGTCCTCTGTAATTTGTTTGGCAAACAATTTGCTCCGCAGTCTTTAATGTGTCATACTTCAAAACAAACTGAACAGCTTATAAGGCCAGCCATCCTGTCAGGCCACATTGGAGGTAATTAAGAACACCAGGCTCGCACCATTGGTAGATCCGCATAAGGCTGCCTCCCAGGCTTTTCGAGCACAGCCTCCCCAGATACACTCACAGGCAAATCCTTCAGAGTTATGATCGTCTTTCATCCAGCTTAACTCCCTGTGAGGATTTCCAGTCACTACTGACTGCATCTTTTTTCCTGAAGGCTTCAGGAAAGTACTGAAGCGAGCCAGCCCCTTTCTGATCCTTTTGAATCAGAGTGATGGTATCAGCTAAGGAACCACCTTTATTCTCCTCCCCTTATGGAGTCATCTTTTCTTTCGAGATGGACTTATTTGGGGAACACTAAATGATTAGGGGTTTGGAACGGGTCCCATATGAGGAGAGATTAAAGAGGCTAGGACTCTTCAGCTTGGAAAAGAGGAGACTAAGGGGGGATATGATAGAGGTATATAAAATCATGAGTGATGTGGAGAAAGGATAAGGAAAAGTTATTTACTTATACCCATAATACAAGAACTAGGGGCCATCAAATGAAATTAATAGGCAGCAGGTTTAAAACAAATACAAGGAAGTTCTTCTTCACGCCGCGCACAGTCAACGTGTGGAACTCCTTGCCTGAGGAGGTTGTGAAGGCTAGGACTATAACAGCGTTTAAAAGAGAACTGGATAAATTCATGGTGGTTAAGTCCATTAATGGCTATTAGCCAGGATGGGTAAGGAATGGTGTCCCTAGCCTCTGGTTGTCAGAGGATGGAGATGGATGGCAGGAGAGAGATCACTTGATCATTGCCTGTTAGGTCCATTCCCTCTGGGGCACCTGGCATTGGCCACTGTTGGTAGACAGGATACTGGGCTAGATGGACCTTTGGTCTGACCCGGTACGGCCGTTCTTATGTTCTAACACTGGGCACTGATTAGGGCCCCATGATGCTGGTCTGGACCTGCAGCTGGGGAGTGGACCCTTGTCTTTTTCTTGTCTACTTTGGTTTCTTCCTACATGGGTGTTTCTACATTACTAACATGGTATCTTTTCCCTTCAGTGAATTGAAACACTTCCTCACACAGCCTCTCACTGGACATTCCCCAGAATGTAAACTTTTCTTCAGGGCTGACCTCTCTGTCTCCAGGAGTTCCACCTTTTGAGCTTGGGTCTCAATGATCTGGTACTGCCTGAGGATTTCCTTGTGAAGCTCTTCCAGGTCTCTCTCCAACAGCAAACACTTTTCCTCACCATTTTCTTTTTTTTTTACCCTCAGGTGGGCCAACTCCTGCTTCTTTTTTATGGCCTGAGACAAAACATTGTTCCTGGAGAAGCGTCTCTCTTCCTTTTCTTGCAAGGCCTCTTATTTTTGAACTTGTATGGTATTCATCTATGCAAGGACACCAGCCTCCTGGCAAGCTATTGCTGGGCTTTCCATCTCATTGCACATACTAGTGTTCTTGTTGTGTACCTCTGTCCTCTCCAGAGTCATCATCTTTAGTCCTCCAGTGTCTAAATTGTTCCAGGAGCTGAGTGTTTTGCTACTTGATTTTCACAGTTACTTTCCTCTAACTGGACCTGCAGGCCTGTAAGTTTTGGTACACATTCTTCTAGTCTTTTAACTGCACTACTCATGTCCTGCAGCTCATTCTGGGTTTGCTCATTCTCAAGCTCTGGGCTTGTCCAAACCCTTCCAATTCCAACTCTTGGGGAGGTTCTCCCCTGGTATAACTCCTTTTCCACCTTGGCTTCCTGGGGGCAGGTGGCCTGGCATTTCTTGGACTCGGAGTCCAGTGGCTTTTCCAAGCAGGCTATCCTTGATTCCATGGCTGCAAAGGGAAGACTGGTACCCGGGCGTCATTGTTCTTTCCAATTCCTGAAATTTGGTCGTCAAGTCCATATTTACTTAGCTGACCTGCAGGTTTATTTTCTCAGGCTAGTTATTCACTATCTGGTTGTTGTTCTGCTCCTCTTCCAGCTGAGCCTAGCCTTGCTTCTTCTCTAGGTCTTTGACCCTAAGAACTGGCCACCCCAGCCATCAGACCATCCGTGTCGTGCAGTGCCTGGCACTTGCAGGAGAAACTTACAGATGATAAATGTGGCATTTGGACCATCTCAGTCTTCATCTGGTTGCACCGCTACTGGAGCTTCCTCTTTAACTGCAGGGCTTCTTGGAGGCTAACTCAGATCTTCCTCTGAAGAATGTCATGTTTGTTTTCCAGTGTGTTGATTCATTCCCTCATCTTAGCGGCAATCAAATGGCTTTGCTCCTTTTCTGCAACTTTCTGTCTGTCTTCTAGTTGAAATAACCCATAAAAACAGATTGCTTTTCATCAGGTCTAACAGGTTAAAGCTTAACTGGTCCAATTGAAACTGGTATAGTGCCATGGTTGATGTAGAGGAGCCGAAATGGTTCAACTAGTTGTCCTGCTACTGTTCAATAGTGGCCTTGCAAAATCTTAAAGAATGCACTGCTTCTGGGAGCTGAGCTGAAATTTGTGGGGCAGGTACCCCGAAGGCATTGCAAGTGAAAAGTTTAGGACAGTGCTAACATAGGCACAGAACAAAACTTCAACAGATTCACCCTGACTAGTGTGGATGTACTGAATGAAGCACTTGTGTTTAAACTGTTTTAATACAACCAGTTCAATACTCTAGAATGCACAAGGTCTAAGGGAAAGGTCAGGTGAGTACTGTGAATGCGTGAAGTGAGTGAGCAATGCTGCATTTATGTTGCTAACATGGGTGGAGCTGCTCCAATGGGTGTGTGCATTGGTGGCAGATTTTAACAAAAGGGCCAAAGAACTATGAGTGAAGTAGGCCAATATTCCAGTAATGACTGAATCAAAAATGTAATGCAGAACATGAAAGAGTCTCCATAGACATCCCTGGGATTCTGTACTGGCTTGTCATAGTAGAGTTTGCCAAGCATTCTTTGTGACTGGAGTTCTTCTTTGGGACCCGAGCAATTTTTTCACTTTGAATTATGGTCTGCCAGGTTCTCAAAAGCTCCTGTACTGCAAAGCTATTTTAGTGATTAAAGCAGTAAGGCTGGCAGTGGACAAACACAGTAAAGAACTTAGAAATCCCAAATCGCAAAGGACTTGTATATGGCTAGGAATACAAACAGAAGGTCTCAATAGAGTCTACTGATGATTGTGTCTCTGATTTGTGTTCTGCCAAACCAGCACTGAGAACCTCAAGAGTACTTGATTGTGTCAAAGAAAATATTAATTATTCTTATGACTGCCGCTCTCACTAATCAATTTGATGCAGTTTGCACTTCCACTGCGATGAGCACTTGTGACGAGTGACACTCAAGAGGTAAAATAGAAAAATAAAACACACCAGTAAGGAAAATCTTGCCAAAAAAAAAAAAAAAAAAAAGCAGGGGGTGGGGAGGGGGGAAACACCTGAAAAGATGTGTGCCAAACTTTGCCAGTGAGTTGCTTTCCTTGTGCTGTATTCCATTCCCTTTCTTCACTTGGACCTTCTCTATATAGACTGCAAGTCTCTCAGGGCAGGGACCTGTAACCCTTACTGCTGAGACTGTTTATGCGAATAAGGGCCGAAGAATCACAGCCCTTGTCTTTTTACCTCTCTATAAAGTGCCTAGAATGCTTTGTGAGCTGGTCCTACGTACATGAAAAGAATTTCAAGAACAGACTTGACCATTTGATTTAAAAATAAGCCTCAAAAGTTCAGATGCTTCTCTGAACCTTCTGACCCCCTGAACAAAGTTGTGCTAGAATTATGCCTAGTCATGTTTTAAATGACTTAGGAACCTTGGGAGTCCCACTGACTTTCGCTGAGACTTAGACTCCAAAGTTACTTAGGCACTTTTGAAAATTTAACCCCTTATCTACATGAGACAAAGGGTATGTCTACACTACGAAATTAGGTCGAATTTATAGAAGTCGATTGTTTAGAAATCATTTTTATAAGGTCGATTGTGTGTGTCCCCACATAAAATGCTCTAAGTGCATTAAGTCGGCGGACTGCGTTCGACTTCCGGAGCGTTGCACTGTGGTAGCTATCCCACAGTTCCCGCAGTCTCTGCCGCCCATTGGAATTCTGGGTTGAGATCCCAATGCCTGATGGGGCAAAAACAGTGTCGCGGGTGATTCTGGGTACATGTCATCAGGCCCCACCCTCTCTCCCTCCCTGCCGTGAAAGCAATGGCAGACAATCGTTTCATGCCTTTTTTGAGCCCAGACGCCATAGCACTGGGATCATGGAGCCCGCTCAGATCACCGCGGCAATTATGAGCACTTTAAACACCACGCACATTATCCTGGAGTATATGCAGGACCAGAACCTGCCAAGGCAAAACCAGGCAAGGAGGCGACAGCAGCGCGGCGACGAGAGTGATGAGGAAATAGACATGGACATAGACCTCTCACAAAGTATGGGCCTCAGCAATGTGCAAAGCATGGTGTTAATGGGGCAGGTTCATGCCGTGGAACGCCGATTCTGGGCCAGGGAAACAAGCACAGACTGGTGGGACCGCATAGTGTTGCAGGTGTGGGACGATTCCAAGTGGCTGCGAAACTTTCGCATGCGTAAGGGCACTTTCATGGAACTTTGTGAGTTGCTTTCCCCTGCCCTGAAGCGCCAGAATACCAAGATGAGAGCAGCCCTCACAGTTGAGAAGCGAGTGGTGATAGCCCTGTGGAAGCTTGCAACGCCAGACAGCTACCGGTCAGTCGGGAATCAATTTGGAGTGGGTAAATCTACTGTGGGGGCTGCTGTGATCCAAGTAGCCAACGCAATCAAATAGCTGCTGGTATCAAGGGTAGTGACTCTGGGAAACGTGCAGGTCATAGTGGATGGCTTTGCTACAATGGGATTCCCTAACTGTGGTGGGGTGATAGACGGAACCCATATCCCTATCTTGGCACCGGGGCACCAAGCCAGCGAGTACATAAACCGCAAGGGGTACTTTTCAATGCTGCTGCAAGCACTGGTGGATCACAAGGGACGTTTCACTAACATCAACGTGGGATGGCCGGGAAAGGTACATGATGCTCGCGTCTTCAGGAACTCTGGTCTGTTTCAAAAGCTGCAGGAAGGTACTTTCTTCCCAGACCAGAAAATAACTGTTGGGGATGTTGAAATGCCTATAGTTATCCTTGGGGACCCAGCCTACCCCTTAATGCCATGGCTCATGAAGCCATACACAGGCAGCCTGGACAGTAGTCAGGACCTGTTCAACTATAGGCTGAGCAAGTGCAGAATGGTGGTAGACATTTAAAAGCGCGCTGGCGCAGTTTACTGACTCGGATAGACCTCAGCGGAACCAATATTCCCATTGTTATTACTGCTTGCTGTGCGCTCCACAATATCTGTGAGAGTAAGGGGGAGACATTTATGGCGGGGTGGGAGGTTGAGGCAAATAGCCTGGCCACTGATTACGCGCAGCCAGAAACCAGGGCGGTTAGAAGAGCACAGCAGGGTGCGGTGCGCATCAGAGAAGCTTTGAAACCCAGTTTCATGATTGGCCAGGCTACGGTGTGAAAGTTGTTTGTTTCTCCTTGATGAACCCCCCCTCCATTCACTCTACTTCCCTGTAAGCTAACCACCCTTCCCTCCCCCCTTCGATCACTGCTTGCAGAGGCAATAAAGTCATTATTACTTCACATTCATGCATTCTTTATTAATTCATCACACAAATAGGGGGATAACTGCCAAGGTAGCCCGGGAGGGGTGGAGGAGGAGGGAAGCGCCAGTGGGGTGGGGGAGGAGATAAGGACAAGGACACACTGCACTTTAAAACTTATTGAAGGCCAGCCTTGTGTGGCTTGGGCAATCCTCTGGGGTGGAGTGGCTGGGTGGCTGGAGGGCCCCCCCCCCCCACGTTCTTGGGCGTCTGGGTGAGGAGGCAATGGAACTTGGGGAGGAGGGCTTTTGGTTACACAGGGGCTGTAGTGGCGGTCTGTGCTCCTGCTGCCTTTCCTGCAGCTCAACCATACGCTGGAGCATATCAGTTTGATGCTCCAGCAGCTGGAGCATCGACTCTTGCCTTCTAACAGCAATCTGATGCCACCTATCCTCTTCAGCCCGCCACTTGCTCTCTTCAGCCCGCGATTCAGCCCGCCACCTCTCCTCGCGTTCATATTGTGCTTTTCTGCACTCTGACATTGTCTGCCTCCATGCATTCTGCTGTGCTCTGTCAGCATGGGAGGACATCTGGAGCTCCGAGAACATCCCGAGTGCGCCTTTTTCGCCTTCTAATTTTCACTAGCCTCTGTGAAGGAGAAACATTTGCAGCTGGTGGAGGAGAAGGGAGAGGTGATAGTTAAAAAGACACATTTTAGAGAACAATGGGTACACTCTTTCACGTTAAATCTTGCTGTTCACATTACACAGCACATGTGCTTTCGTTACAAGGTCGCATTTTTCCTCTTATATTGGGGGCCTGCCGGTTTGGTGTGAGAGATCACTCACGCAGTGCCAGGCCACAGATTTCAGCTTGCAGGCAGCCATGGTAAGACACAGTCTTTTGGCTTTTTTAACCTTTATAACGTGTGGGAATGGTTTCAAACAGCAGCACCCTCATTTCCCATACCAAGCGGCCATTGGGTTGGCCATTTAAAATGGGTTTGCAATTTAAAAGGAGGGGCTGCGGTTTCAGTGTTAACATGCAGCAGAAACACAACTAACTCCCCTCCCCCACACACCCAATTCTCTGGGATGATCACTCCCCCCCACTGCGTGGCTAACAGCGGGGAATATTTCTGTTCAGAAGAGCAGGAACAGGCACCTCTGAATGTCCCTTCCCCTTAATAAAATTGCCCCATTTCAACCAGGTGACCGTGAATGATATCACTCTCCTGAGGATAACAAAGAGCGATAAGGAATGGATGTTGTCTGCATGCCAGCAAACACCGGGACCATACGCTGCCATGCTTTGTTATGCAATGATTCCAGACTACGTGCTACTGGCCTGGCGTGGTAAAGTGTCCTACCATGGCGGACGGGATAAGGCAGCCCTCCCCAGAAACCTTTTGCAAAGGCTTTGGGAGTACATGAAGGAGAGCTTTCTGGAGATGTCCCTGGAGGATTTCCGCTCCATCCCCATACACGTTAACAGACTTTTCCAGTAGCTGTACTGGCCGCGATTGCCAGGGCAAATTAATCATTAATCATTAAACACGCTTGCTTTTAAACCATGTGTAATATTTACAAAGGTACACTCACCAGAGGTGCCTTGTGTGCCCTCAGGGTCTGGGAGCACGCCTTGGGTGGGTTCGGGGGTTACTGGTTCCAGGTCCAGGGTGAAAAACGTCTCCTGGCTGTTGGGGAAACTGGTTTCTCCGCTTCCTTGCTGTGAGCTATCTTCAATGTCTTCATCATCATCTTCCTCATCCCCAAAACCCGCTTCCGTGTTTTGTGATTCTCCATTGATGGAGTCAAAGCACTGGGTTGGGGTAGTGGTGGCTGCACCCCCTAGCATGGCATGCAGCTCAGCGTAGAAGCGGCATGTCTGCGGCTCTGCCCCGGACCTTCCGTTTGCCTCTCTGGTTTTGTGGTAGGCTTGCCTTAGCTCCTTAATTTTCACGTGGCCCTGTTATGGCCTCTGTCCTTCATGCCCTTTGAGACTTTTTCTAATGTTTTGGCATTTCGTTTACTGCTACGGAGTTCAGCTAGCACTGATTCATCTCCCCATATGGCGAGCAGATCCCGTACCTCCCGTTCGGTCCATGCTGGAGCTCTTTTGCGATCCTGGGACTCCATCATGGTTACCTGTACTGAGTGAGGGACCCGCCGCCGAATTTCCACCGAAGACCCGGAGCGGAAGGACCGCCACCCAAATCCTGCCACCCTAGGCGACTGCCTAAAGTCACCTAGTGGAAGCGCCGGCCCTGCAGAGACAGTTTCCTTACCTTGTCAAATCTTTTTTGTTTTGTTTTGTTTTAAACCTTTCCCTTTATTTTTTAGTAGTACTGTATTTGTGCTTTTTTGGTCTTTGCTGCTGCCTGATCGTGTACTTCCAATTCCAAATGAGGTGCGTGATTGACTGGTCAGTTCGTAACTCTGGTGTTCATAACTCTGAAGTTCTACTTGTAATTAAGTGATTCGCCGAAGGTCAGACTAGGAGCCCTTGGCTGAGCCAGAAATTCAACCCCGACCTTCCGAGTTCCAGGTCAGTACCCCATCCACTACAACATCCTTCCCACCGCCGCGCTAGTCCAGCATAGGTGGATACAGCAGTCACAGGAGTCTGCGCAGCATGACTCAGGGTTGGGACTGCGCATCCCCATCTGCTCGACACTCCATCTTCAGGGAGCCAGAATACCGAGCTGTAGGTGGGTGGAGTGAATTTCACCCATAGCAAATTCCTTCTGACCATACCACAATGAGCCTTGGGCAACAAAGCATTCATCTGGCACCTTCAACACATGGAGAGAAACCTGTGCTTTAATTATGCTGTATATTACATAAAGTGTGTTTCACAAAGGCCAAAAGTCCTCTGCTATAGTGAATCAAATAAGCGAGGCAATGAATAATACCCAGTAACAAGATTAGCTTAGTGTACTGAGTATTATTTACCTTGAATGGGGCATTTTATATGGGAACAATTCACAACAAATCCATTAAAAAAGATGATTGGGATTAGAGAATGTGTTCCACGTTTGATGCTGATCAGATTGTTCCCTAGTCTTTCTAGTTCAGTCTCCACTGTGACTGAGGGTAGGAGGAAGCAGATACTCATTTACGCTACCCCAGGAGGCTTTTCTTCATGGCAATCAGCACACCTCTTTGGAAGAGGTGCTAGGGTTCAGAGTGCATTCTGCTGATCATCACCACGCTCAATTAACTCTATCCTGCTGGATTGTTAGAGGGGTAGAAGACTGGATGATTGCAGAGACAACTTGTTTCCAAAATGTGATCTATGAGCACAGAAGTGCAATTATAAGGCCCAAGGAAATGAAGTTCTTACTATTGCCATTACAGATTTGTCCTTACCAGGGGGAAATCTAAACGAGGGGCTTTGAGGGAAACAATGGCCATTAACATTTAAAACGCTGAGTCTTGGAGGTCTAGTTTCTCAGTGAGGCTCTGTTATGGGATGATCATTGCTTTAATAAATGCACAAGTATGAAGGGAAACATTTGGATAGTTAAACATTTCACAAGATCCCGTGAGGGAGGGGGAAGGAAGAACTATTATCTCCACTTTGGAACTGAGGCTTTGTCTTCACTACCCGCCGATCCGGCGGGTAGCAATCGGTTTATCGGGGATCGACTTACCGCGTCTAGTGAAGACGCGGTAAAATCGATCCCTGATCACTCTGCCGTCGACTCCGGAAATCCACCTCGGCAGGAGGCGGCAGCGGAGTCGGCGGCAGCGCGGCAGCGGTCGACTTTCCCGCGTCCTCACCGCTAGGTAAGCCGACCTAAAATACGCAACTTCAGCTACGGTATTCACGTAGCTGAAGTTGCGTATCTTAGGTCGGACCCCCGCTGTAGTGTAGACCTAGCCTGAGACACAAAGAGATTAAGACCCAGATCCTCACAAGGTATATGATTCCAGTGGAAGTTAGGAGCCTGAATGCTCATGAGGAGCCTGGCCTAACTGACTTGCCCAAGATCACACACAAAGGCTATGGTAAAGCAGAGAACTGAACATCTCAGCACATATCCTAGGTCCTCTGTCTCTACAGAGCCACTCTCATTTTCTTTACATCCAGGTGGGTTAGCAAGGTACCCGCAAAAATGAGTCAGCAAAACACACAACACTTTTCAGCAGGCTAATCACAAGAGGTTTCCAAGCCAACAGTATCATTCTGTTACAAAGTTAAGCCAACTTTTGCTTCTTGAAAAAGATTTGCATTTTAAAACATAAGAACGGCCATACTGAGTCATACCAATGGTCTATCTCTCCCAGTGCCCTATCTTGACTAATATGGTGATGGACCTAACCTCCATAACCGTATCTAATTCTTATGTGACTCCAGTTGTACTTTTGGCCTTCACAACATCCCCTGGCAATGAGTTCCGCAGGTTGACTGTGTGTTGTGTGAAGAAATACTTCCTTATGTTTGCTTTAAACCAGCTGCCTAGTAATTTAATTGGGTGGCCCCGATTCTTGTGTTATGTGAAGGGGTAAATAACACTTCCTTATTCACTTTCTCCACACCGGTCATGATTTTATAGACCTCTATCGTATCCCCCCCTTCAGGCATCTCTTTTAAAAGCTGAACAGTCCCAGTCCTTATAATCTCTCCACAGATGGAAGCTGTTCCATATTACTTAGGCAGAGGTTCACATCAGTTCTTTCTTCATCCAATCCAATTCACTGCAGTGAGAGCCAGGACATGCTGTGTTTAACATAAATACAGCTGGCACCAAGCTAAATGTTCTCATACCTTGGGGAAGTTTTGAATGGGACTGAGGCCAAATCTTATAGTTCAGCCCCATTGCTAGACACAGCTAGGGGTGCAAAGTGGATGTACACTGAGCGGAAAGCTTTTAGGTCAGAACTATTTCCTGGCTTGGACTTGTTGATATGTTTGTTCTATATGTCTATATTCTGTACTGAGCAGGTACAATATTAACATTATACAGTATAACACACCATCCTGTAAGGGGTGGGAGAGACACAACATTTTATACAACTGAGCTGTAAATACACTGCTCCTGTGTTAGGCCAAGCACAGTTCTGAGTGTAAGTTAACAAAACCACCCAGATTGCTTTGCACTCTCTTTTCCAGACAAGCACCATGGCTCGTTAGTTGCTATGCTTGCCTCCATTTCTTTTGTTTTTTAGAAGAGCCACCATTATGCAGAGTCTATACAGTAGGGTTGCCAACTTTCTAATCGCAAAAAACCAAACACACTTGCCCAGCCCTCTGCCCCGCCCCTTCTCCGAAGCCCCGCCCCTGCCTACTTCATTCCCCCTCACTCTGTCGCTCACTCTCTCCCACCTTCACTCACTTGCACTGGGCTGGGGCAAGAGGTTGGTGTGAAGGAGGGGGTGAGAGCTCCAGGTGGGGATGCAGGCTCTGGGGTGGGACCAGAAATGAGAGGTTCAGGGTGTGGCAGGGGGCTCTAGGCTGGGACAGGGAGTTGGGGTGTGGGAGGGGGTGAGGGCTCTGGCTGGGGGCGCAGGCTCTGGGGTAGGGCTGGGGATGAGGAGTTTGGGGTGGAGGAGGAGGCTCAAGACTGGGCATGGGGTTTGGGTGCAGGAGGGGGTGTGGGTTCTGGGAGGGAGTTTAGGTGCAGGAGGTGGTTCCGACCTGGGGCAGGGGATTGGGGTGCGGGAGGGGGTTTGGGCTCCCGCTGGGCGGTGCTTACCTCAGGCGGCTCCCAGAAGCGGCCAGCATGTCCCTGTGGCCCCTAAGGGGAGAGGCCCGGGGGCTCTGCGTGCTGCCCACACCTGCAGGCACCGCCCCCGCAGCTCCCATTGGCCGTATTTCCTGGCCAATGGGAGCTGCAGAGCCTGTGCTCGGGGCAGTGGCAGCGAGCTGAGCCTCCCTACGCCGCCGACTGGGACTTTTAGCAGCCTGGTCAGCAGTGCTGACCGGAGCTGCCAGGGTCCCTTTTCGACCAGGCGTTCCGGTCGAAAACCAGACGCCTGGCAATCCTACTATATAGGCCAGCTGAGTGCAGTGGAGTATAAAACAAGCAGCATCAGCTTCCATTCCTGTGCGCAGCGTCAGATGCAAACACTTTTCTCACTGTTGAGTTTCCAGCTGCGTCATCTATAACAAACACAATTGAACTCCAACTGCTGCTGTTTCCCTTTTCTGGAAAAATAGGCAATTTTCAGTAGGTCCTTTATAAATTAGATTATTTTATGTAGCAGAGTTAATCCTATTCCCATTTAAGCACCTTAATCCTGCCTCAGCATGGGGAGAGTGATGAGATGACCTCTTGAGGTCCCTTCCAGCCCTATATTTCTATTATCTTTATGCAGAAAACAGTGTAAGTGGAACATTTCTTCTTGCCACCCCCCCCCCCCCCCCAACAATAATCATTACAACGTCCTTTTTTGGCCAGATTCTGAGGCCTTTACTCAAACTGAATAGTACTTTACTTCATGTGTTGCTGAATCACCTTCAATGGGACTATTTGTGGAGTAAGGTGCTACAAAACTGGAGCAAGGCTACCAGACTGGCCCTATACTTTTGGTTTCCCAAACACCTATTGCACCCTCTCTACTATATCGAATGTAAGAATCCGTATGTCCTGCAAAATCAGAGAGGATAACTGCTAGCGCTGGCAATGCAAGATCTAGCTATACGTACTTCCAAGAAGTATGCAGGGCCCACTTCTACCACCAATATCTATTACAGGACTTGGAGCCCAATTCATGTTGCCTCGCACCTTGTATTGTCATTTACACCAGTGCATGGCAAATGCAAAGTGGGTGTACAATGCTACAGTTAGGAGCTGGTAGTGTTTTACACTCATTTTGCACTGGTTCAGGGCAAGAGAGAATGGGACCTGTCCCCCTGCATTGTTTAGGCCTTATCTACAAGCAAATTTGCACTGGTGTAGTTAAACCCCTGAGTGGACACTCTTATTTTGGTTTAAGAGCAGCTTATTTGGGGTTAGCTTAAACCTGTTCCTAATTAATTTCAACTAAACTGAAATAAGCCTGGTTTAAACCAAAATGAGAACGTCCACACAGCCTTTTGCACTGGTTTCATGTCACACCTTAGGTTACATTGGTGCTCCTTTGAAAATAGACAAGCCCTTAGTATCACAAGCGGTTCCAGTGGGACTAAGCAGGAAGTCCTGAAGTACATTATTGCAGGACTGAGCCCTTAATTTCTTCCACATATTTCATGTGCTCCAGAAAACTACTGATGCAACACAGGCAAAAATGCTAACGTTATGTTAGTCACTAAGAAATAATGTCACTTTTCAATGCTTTTAAAAACATTTTAGAAAGAAAAATCACTTCTCTCAGAAATACGCTCATGGTAATAATTTATGGAGACTGCAGTCTGTCTGATGCAAGGAACATATTTTTCTACACACCAGCTTTCTACCCAGTGCCATGCTATTGTGCTAGCAGCTTTTAGACCTGACCCCAACTCCATTATCCGCTCGTCAAGTCAATGCTGGAACCAGATGGATCTTCAGCCATCACTTGCCTCCAGGCTTGCTTGATCTGGTGTGTAATTTTAATTCAATAACTATAATCTTGGCACTATAAAAAGCTTTAAAGTAATAATTCTCCAATTCAGTAGTCTGACTGTGTATCTGCATAATACAATGAAGCATTTTATATTGACAGTCAAGGGAGTGGAAAGATTTTTCTAAAGTCTTCTTGGCAAGAACCTTAAGAAGGACACTGAGGCTCCAATTCTTTACATTGGGGCCTCCTTTCATTAATCAGCAATTAACTTGGAGTCTTTAATATTCATCACTCTTATTAATAGCATGCCACTTCCACTGGAGCATGCATGGACAGCTGCAACAGAAAATTTAATGCAGACCACTTGCCGTCCAATACAAGAGCAAAGGTGAAGGATCAACAGTCCAAGAGAAGGAAGAAAAGTAGTGAATTCTCAGTACAACAAAATCAAATCAACTTAGGGCCAGGCAAACTATAGCTGAGAACACATTTCTAGGTTTAGATCTAGATCTTTTAGACCACTCCATCCAGAAATGCAGTCCCTGCACCATCCTTCTAGCTGTAGAGAGAGGAGACCAAGTTTTTACTGCTGATTAACTCTAACAAAAGGCAATTTCTATTCCTTTATCATGGAAGGCTCACATAGAAACAAATATAATGGTCACTAGTGCATTACTTGCACATTTTAAAAATTATACAGGTTTACATCATTCAAATTAGACACGGAACTCTGGTGAATGGCCAGAGCACCCTTCAGTTCTGCAAAGTTTGGGCAGCTGAGCTCAGATCCAAGAGTTAGTACCTGCCACAGAGAAAGAGAATGAGACAGTATGTGTGTGTGTCTGGGGCAGCCAAAAGGATAACAAAGACAGGCATCCAAACAGCAAAATTCTTCCCTAAAGCCTAAAATGGAGCCCTTCTAGAGAAAGAGGAACTACTTGCAGGATGTACATGGTAGAGTTTGACTCCTCTAGTCTCCTGCCTATTGTGTTACAGAGCTATGATCTCTGGGTGCTCCTCACCTGAGGAGAATGTGGCCCTAGTATTCTGGGCCATCTCTGAACCCAGGAGAAGACAACTACTCCTCCTCACTGCTGGGTGAGGCCATCTTGCAATAAGGGGACTGGCTCTGGGACTGCTACTGGTGTATAGCCTCCCACAGCATCACCTGGTGGGAGAAATGCAGGAAGGCAGCTTCCCACTTAAACTTAAGAGAGAATGCAAATGCAAGCTTGTTTATGCTGTGTCTTTTAGCTTCTTCTTTTGCTTCATGGTGGGTGTTGCTGGTATCCCCTTGGTTGTTAGTGACCAGAGGGGATGAAGGTGTTCTGCTTTGTTGTTAAGTGTAAAACACCATCATCATTACCACCATGGGAAAAAATTGCCTGGAGAGTGAGTGTGCATGTGTGTGACAGAGTTGGAGGCTCTAGGCCAGTCAGATCCGAGTTGGGTCTTAGAGTGTCTAAGCAAAAACTAGGTACTTGGTAAAGTGTAATTATTACCTGAACAGATGTATGATGATTTAATCTATTTTTTGTACAGAACGTTAACCAGGGGGTCACACACTTCGTACTGTCAGTAGGATGAGTTCATTGCACAACCCAGGGGGTCCTTGCATCCCTGCATTCCACCTCTCAAACTCCCTGTGTGCCACCCTCCCATCCCCCTTTACTGCATGGACTCCCTAATCTCCCCCTATACCAGTTGCTCTGTGTGCACCTCCATTTCCACTCCCCGTCCCATTCCCTCCCTTTCCCCTTTCCCCCATGGCAGGGGTTCTGGGTGCTCCCTTCCCCTATATCAGGTTCCCCAGTTCCGCCCCCCCCCCAGAGTTCTGTGTGCTCCCCCCCCCCCAGGTACCCTATTCCCCCTCCATGGTAGGGGTTCCATGTGCACCCACACATTCTTTTCCCCCCATGCTTCCCCTTTCCCCCTTCCCTCCATAACAAGTCCCCCATTCCCTTCACAGGGGTTCTGTGTGCCCCCAGTCCTCCCCTCCCCTTAACAAGGTTCTGCATTCTTTCCTTATGCCAGGGGCTCTGTGTGCCCCATCTCCCCCCACCCCCAGCCAGGGGCAGTATTCCACATACCCCTTCAATCAACAGCATGTGGACAGATTGCTACATTTGTACAGGTCACCATTGCAGTCAGTGGGGCTACATGTGGGTGTAGCAGTTCACCTGCTGTCAGCTGCCGGACCAGGGCCTGGATGGCCAGATTTTCAGAGGTGTTTAGCATCCACATTGAAAATCAGCCCATAAAGATTTTGATTCAGGTGTGGCTCAGAAAAATCTCAACCTATTCACAATAGAAATTTTTCAGTGGATTGGCCCAGCTCTAATTTTTAGCATTGTGCTTGGAGTGCAGACTTGATATACAAACACAGATTCTCCACTGAGACCAAATTTCTATTCCTGTGGCTCTAAGTGAGATAGTTCTCCCTGAGTCTTTCCTAATAATGTATGTCTAAATCATTAACCAGAATATTCAGCATTTGTTAATAATTTTAAGTGCTCTCAGGATGGATCTGAATGAATGAAGAACAAGGGAAGATCACTATGTTTCTAGTAACTAGTAATTAGTAACTAGATGCATATGTTAATACTATAGTAATACTTTGCACATATAGGGAAGAATACTTTGCATATGAATGTTTAGCATATCTGGCACATAAATACCTTGCAATGCCAGCTACAAAAGTCCCATGTGAACTCCTGTTCTCACTTTCTGGTGACATTGTAAATAAGAAGTGGGCAGCATTATCTCCCGTAAATGTAAAAAAAGTATTTGTCTTAGCGATTGGCTGAACAAGAAGTAGGACTGAATGGACTTGTAGGCTCCAAAGTTTTGTTTTTGCATTGTTTTGTTTTTGAGTGCAGTTATGTAACAAAAAAAATCTACATTTGTAAGTTGCACTTTCACAATAAAGAGATTGCACTACAGTACTTGTATGAGATGAATTGAAAAATACTGTTTCTTTTGTTTATAATTTTTACAGTGCAAATATTTGTAATAAAAAATAATAGTGAGCACTGTACACTTTGTATTCTGTGTTGTAATTGAAATCAATATGTTTTAAAATGTAGAAAAACATCCCAAATATTTAATAAATTTCAATTGGTATTCTATTGTTTAACAATGTGATTAAAGCTGTGATTAATTGCGATTAATTTTTTTAATCACGATTAATTTTGTTGAGTTAACTGTGTGAGTGAACTTCAATTAATCGACAGTCCTAATGAGTAGATTCTTCAGCAAAAGTGACTTCCACATAATGTGCTTATCTTGTTTGAACTACAGCACATCTGCTATATACAAGACACATTGAAATGGACTCACAAGGCACTGGAACATATTACAGCAAGCATCCATAATTTCACGGTTAAAGACAAAATGACCTATAATGAGATGTGTTGTAAGAATTTATATTAGTCATTCACTTAAAAAATACATTGCCTTTTGAATCACATCCATCATATGCTGGACTGAGGGTTCCACTTAAATCAAGTGCACCAATATAATCATGAATTCCATTAATTGTTCCTAGGAGCTGTGCACTCATGTTGCCTTCCACTCTTATACTTTGCCTTCCTGATCTTCTCTTAGCAACATGCAAAATTTGAGGCCAAGTTTATGGGTTGCTTTTATCTGCACAGTTGCCAATAGATCTCTAATTGTGTGTACCATCACTGTAGTATCTGATTATCTACAGGGAAGCTCTACCAAGAGTGCCAATGATGGTAATTTTTTATTGGGATATTTCTTGTGTATCAACAATGGCTTATTACAACAATCTGTAGCCCACTAACCTCCCCTTTTGTCCTATGACTTCAGGGGTAGTTCACCTTGAATGGTCCCTTAGAATATGTGCTAACTACTTATGCTAAACTATCTGTTCCATCTTGTATTTAGCTACCTTTCCCAGACCTGATCTGAAGAGCTCCATGTAAGCGCAAAAGCTTGTCTCTCTCACCAACAGAAGATAGTCCAATAAAATATATTACCCCACCCAGTCTTTCTAATATCTCTTGTACAGAATTCGACAGGATAGCTCAATGCACCTATACTATTCAATTCTATAGGGTTTTAGATGATTTCTACAGCACTTTATTGGTTCATTAAATTCTATAGGACTGCTCTATAAGGGGGGGTATTTAGTTCCTCTGAAAGATACCAGGACAACAAAGGAAGAAACTAAAGACCTCTGTTTATCTACAGAATAGGTACAGAATTTGCAGTGGCAAAGCAGAAGTCGCCTCACCGTGCCAATGTGATTTAACCCTGTTTGAAAGGGAACATTTTTAGGAGTGAGCATGTTTAAATCCAAGTGAGTAAGTAGATCCAAGGGAGCCCAGTGGAGCCATGACATTGACAAGACAGCCAACAGCCGATGTAAGGAATTCAGTGTCTACTCAGACACTGCGTTGCCCTAACTACACCAACGTAAGCCTTATGCCTCTCGTAGAGGTGGAATTAGTCTGTCGGTATTGTAGGGCACTTACATCAGCAGGAGCAAGGCTGCAGGGTGTACACTGACATCATTAGGTCGATTTAAGCTTTTTACGTTGACCTAACTGTGTAGTGTAGACAAGGCTTTAATTTCTCTGTGCCTCAGTTCCCCATCTGTAGGTTGGGGACAATAGTACTTCTCTACCTTACAGGAGGATTGTGAGGATAGGTACGTTGATGATTGGGAATTGCTCAGGTACTATAGTAATGGAGGGCCACAGAAATACCTTAGATAGATCTGCTTAGGTGCGTTCCACAGAAGATGACATCCCTTGTCTAAGACTTATTTGGGTACCCGCATGGCACCACAGTATGCCAACATTTTTATGGCTGACTTAGAACATCGCTTCCTTAGCTCTTGTCCCCTAACGCCCCTACTGTACTTGCGCTACATTGATGACATCTTCATCATCTGGACCCATGGAAAAGAAGCCCTTGAGGAATTCCACCATGATTTCAACAATTTCCATCTCACCATCAACCTCAGCCTAGACCAATCCACACAAGCGGTCCATTTCCTTGACACTACTGTGCTAATAAGTGATGGTCACATAAACACCACCCTATATCGGAAATCTACTGACCGCTATTATTACCTACATGCCTCCAGCTTCCATCCAGGACACACCACACGATCCATTGTCTAGAGCCAAGCTCTAAGATACAACGGCATTTGCTCCAATCCCTCAGACAGAGACAAACACCTACAAGTTCTCTATCAAGCATTCTTAAAACTACAATACCCACCAGGGGAAGTAAAAAAAAACAGATTGACAGAGCCAGAAGAGTACAACCTATCCTGAAAGATGATCCCTCACTCTCACAGATCTTGGGAGACAGACCTGTCCTCACTTACAGACAGCCCCCCCAACCTGAAGCAAATACTCACCAGCAACCACACACCACAGAACAAAAACACTAATCCAGGAACCTATCCTTGCAACAAAGTCCGATGCCAACTCTGTCCACATATCTATTCAAGTGACACCATCATATGACCTAATCACATCAGCCACACCATCAGGGGCTCGTTCACCTACACATCTACCAATGTGGTATATGCCATCATGTGCCAGCAATGCCCCTCTGCCATGTACAATGGCCAAACCGGACAGTCTCTATGCAAAAGAATAAATGGACACAAATCTGACATCAGGAATCATAACATTCAAAAACCAGTAGGAGAACACTTCAACCTCTCTGGCCATTCAGTAACAGATTTAAAGGTGGCAATTTTGCAGCAGAAAAGCTTCAAAAACAGACTCCAACGAGAAACTGCTGAACTTGAATTAATATGCAAACTAGATACAATCAACTTAGGCTTAAATAGAGACTGGGAATGGCTGAGCCATTATACACATTGAATCTATTTTCCCATGTTAAGTATCCTCACACCTTCTTATCAAACTGTCTTAAATGGGTTATCTTGATTACACTGCTCTACAGCCAAAATGCTTCTGAAATAAATGTAGTCAAACTTTACTAATTCTGGGTCACTGAGAACGAAAATGATGCTTAAAATTGTTGATTGGCTCTAGTTTTCAAGAGATGCTATTGAGTCAGTATATACGACCCTTGACTTGTGAATGGCGGAGGATAAGTGAGTTATAAAGGGAAGGGATCTCAATTTAAACCAGAAATGACTAAAATACATCTTTGACTGGATCTATGAATAAATCTATGACTGGGTTTGGACAGTACTTGCTTTTTAGGCAAAACAATGAATGATGCAATCTGAAGCTGGTATTGCGTCATACATGATATGAATTGCATCATGTTATTCCTAGAAGTCATGGATGCTGCAATCATAACGAAGCTTACATCACTCTGCTGAACAAATTGCCCTATATCAGCTCTAGAAATCATACAGTGTCGTGCTCTCTTATTTGTCAGTGTTTGATTTTGCAAAGGGACACGTTTCTGTTTAGCCAAAGTGAGCAGAGATGCCTCGTACTTGTGTGAACAGTGCAGATAACTTCTGCTATGTTTGTGGTGAAGTGACTTTTGCATCACAAAAGCGCAGTATAACCACTATGGTTAAGAAAGCCTATCACCTTTATTTTGGCTGCAAAACTGGAGATCAGGACAAGAGGTGGGCCCCACACATATGCTGCAACACTTGTGCAACAAATCTTCACCAGTGGTTGAACAGGAAAAGGAAATCTATGCCTTTTGCAGTGACAATGATTTGGAGAGAGCCAACAGATCATACCAGCAATTGTTACTTCTGCATGGTGCCTCCAGTTGGGAAAGGTATGTCAAAGAAGAAAAAGTGGACTGTGCATTATCCAAACATTCCATCAGCTATACGCCCAGTACCCCACGGAGAAGGACTGTCGGTTCCTGATGCACCAGAATCATTCTCACTTGAGTCAGACGAGGAAGAGGAAGAGGATGAAACTTCTGGTCCTGAACCATCAATGTCACAGGACCCACATTTTCTCCCATCCTCCTCCTCTGAACCACACCTCTTAACACAAGGTGAACTGAATGACCTTGTCAGGGATTTGGAACTCCTCAAGAGTAAGGCAGAGCTGTTGGGCTCCAGACTACAGCAGTGGAATCTCCTGGCAGGTGATGTTAGGGTTTCCATGTTCCGTGACCGTCAAAAGGATCTTGTCCCATTCTTCTTCGTGGAAGGTGATCTTGTAGCCTGCAACAACATCGATGGTGTGATGGCAGCCCTCAACATCGTTCACGATCCAGATGAGTGGAGACTGTTCATTGATTCATCGAAGACGAGTCTTAAAGCTGTTTTACTGCATAATGGCAATGTTTTGCCATCAATTCCAGTTGGTCATGCAGTCCATATGAAGGAAACCTATGACAACATGAAACAACTTTTGAGGTTTTGACCAACATCAGTGGCAGCTTTGTGGTGATTTGAAGGTTGTTGCTCTCTTGCTTGGTCTGCAGACTGGATACACAAAGTACTGCTGTTTTCTCTGCGAATGGGATAGTCGTGCAAGAGATTCCCACTACATCAAGAAAGATTGGCCACTCCGACAGTCATTGGAGCTTGGGAGGAAAAGGGTTCAGCATCCACCACTTGTTGAATCAAGGAAGATTTTGTTACCACCCTTACACATCAAGCTGGGTCTGATGAAGAACTTTGTCAAGGCCATTGACAAAACACAAGCAGCTTTCAAGTACCTCCGTGGAAAATTTCCAAAGTTAAGTGAAGCTAAGATAAAGGAAGGTGTCTTTGTTGGTCCTCAGATTCGTGAACTTCTTCGAGATGATGCATTTGACCATGCACTGCGTGGCAAGGAAAAGACGGCATGGAAAGCCTTCCAGTTAGTGGCAATCAAATTTATCGGAAACAACAAGGCAGACAACTACAGGTTGTTGGTGGAAAACCTCCTCAAGGCATACAAAAGCTTTGGTTGCAACATGTCACTAAAGATACATTTTTTGCACTCTCATCTAGATTTTTTTCCACCGAACTGCGGAGCAGTGAGCGACGAGCACGGCGAGCGATTTCACCAGGACATTGCAACAATGGAGAAATGCTATCAGGGCAAATGGAGCCCATCAATGCTTGCAGACTATTGCTGGACAGTGACAAGAGATGCTCCATTTAATGAATACAAGAGACAAGCCAAGAAGCGCCGAGTAGACACTGAATAGGATTAAACTATGTACAGAATAGTTTTTTGCCTTTTGTTTCATAATAAATTTTATTTATATAATCCTTTTGCTGATTTTTAAAGTGTTACATAAACAGGACAGGTGAAATATTATCATGTAAAGCAACCATAAACACATGAAAAGACCTAGGTTTACAATTTATGATTAAAACTCTACTATCTACACAATATACATAGACATAAAATGTAAAAACTTAAATATCTTAGAAACAGTAGCCAATCAGTTGTTTTAATTGTCATATTTGAATTCAGCACATCAAAATACATAATAAATAGCACATTTTATCTCTGAAGCCGACGACTTCTCAAAAATTGTAGACCAGTGTTATCACTAAAATTTTTTTTTCTCCTGCTGACAATAGCTCATCTTAATTAATTAGCCTCTTAGAGTTGGTTGGGCAACTCCCACCTTTTCATGTTCTCTGTATGTATATATATCTTCTTACTATATGTTCCATTCTATGCATCCGATGAAGTGGGCTGTAGCCCATGAAAGCTTATGCTCAAATAAATTTGTTAGTCTCTAAGGTGCCACAAGTACTCCTGTTCTTTTTGCGGATACAGACTAACACGGCTGCTACTCTGAAACATGACAATTTAGTGAGTGTTTGGTAATTTGAATTGAAGTTGAAACATTAATACACACTTTAAAAGCATATAGAGTGTATGATAAAATATGTGTATCTGAAAAAGTATAATAGATTTGAAAAGTATGAACATAGACTAGCTTCCTTATACAGCTGTTGTTTTTATGACAATGTCAGTGCATTCATTTCGGTGATGTTGGCCAACCTAATAATTTCAAATGATGATTTGTAAGCAAAGTCTAAATGAGCTCTCCCTGACAGCTAGTGATGAGCTGGGGGTTGGGGGGAAAGGCTTCAGGACCAGATTGTATTTACATTCACACCTAATCTACCTAGATATCCAGTAAACAGACCTGTGTTGCCCAAGTGATAGATTTTGGCTGGGGTTGGGTTACAAATCACATGAATGCTGGGGGTGGGGGGAGAAGAGGAATGAAATGTTCTTCTTGTATGAGTAAAGGTCAGTAGAACTGGACTTAGCCTGTGCTGATTGAGGGCATCAAGCGAGAGGGTGGGGACCTGTCCCTCTCCACTGTTTAAAGACAGAGCTGATTAGGCTCCATAGATAGTCTTTTGTTCTGTTAAGTGACCACTGCAGCTGAAATCACTGATAATCAGGTCTAAGTGCTTAGTCCTGCTGTGGGGACAGTGTTCCTGTGGGGACAGTGTTTCTGTGGAAGAGACAGCCAGACTGCACTAGCAGCGAGGTTCCCCCCCGGAGAGCTCAGCTGAAATCACTGAGAGCTTGGTGGAACCTCAAGAGACCAACTCGCAGAGGTCACAGTGGCAGGTGGCAGCAGGAGGTGACTGCGCAGGGCCATTGGCAACAGAGTGGTGGAGTGAACGGTGGCACAACAAACAGCAGTGGCCAGAGCGAACAGTGAGCAGCTGGAGGAACGAGCAAGGTGCCTTCTTGCCCCCCACCTGGGAGGTGTACTCACGTGAAAGCACCTCTGAACTCTGAGTCTCCACTGACCAAGGACAACACCGGTGAGTGGGGTGCAGTGGAGGGAAAAGTAAGGGGCACGTTAAATAAGCATTTGTTTGTTGGACTATATTTTAGTGACTTTGCTCCAGAATGCTAGATTTGTGACTGGGAATGGAAACTTATATAAATATGTTTCCTAGTAGGCCAAGATTTTTTAAATGCATTATTTGCCAAGGTTGTTATCTCACATCTTTGCTATCTTGAGAGGTCATTATGTCGGGGAGTTTCTGTACTAAACATTTTTATTATTATAATTAATTTTTACATAAGAATGATTCATAGACTCATAGACTCATAGACTTTAAGGTCAGAAGGGACCAATATGGTCATCTAGTCTGACCTCCCGCATGATGCAGGGCACAAAAGCTGACCCACCCACAACAGAATCTTCCAGCCTGCGACCCCTGCCCTATGCTGCGGTCATACTGGGTCAGACCAATGGTCCATATAGCCCAGTATCCTGTCTTCCGACAGTGGTCAAGGCCAGTGCTTCAGAAGGAATGAACAGAACAGGTAATCATCAAGTGATCCATCCCCTGTTGCCCATTCCCAGCTTCTGGCAAACAGGCTAGGGACACTCAGAGCATGGTGTTGCATCCCTCCCCATCCTGGCTAATAGCCACTGATGGACCTATTCTCCAGGAATTTATCTAGTTCTTTTTTTAATCCTGTTATAGTTTTGGTCTTCACAGCATCCCCTGGCAAAGAGTTCCACGGGTTGACTTTATGCTGTGTGAAGAAGTACTTCCTTTTGTTTTTTTAAAACCTGCTGCCTATTAATTTCATTGGGTGACTGCTAGTTCTTGTGTTATGTGAAGGATTAAATAACATTTCCTTATTCACTTTCTTCACACCAGTCAAGATTTTATAGACCTCTATCATATCCCTCCTTAGTCATCTCTTTTCTAAGCTGAAAATTCTCAGTCATTTTAATTTCTCCTCCTGTTTCATACCCCTAATCATTTTAGTTGCCCATCTCTGTACCTTTTCCATTTCCCACATATCTTTTTTGGGATGGGGTGACCAGATCTGCACACAGTATTCAAGCTGTGCACGTACCATGGATTTATATAGAGGCAATATGATATTTTCTGTCTTATTATCTATCCCTTTCTTAATGATTCCCAACATTCTGTTGGCTTTTTGACTGCTGCTGCACATTGAGTGGATGTTTTCAGAGAACTATCCACAAATCTCTTTCTTGAGTGTTAACAGCTAATTCAGACTCCTTCATTTTGTATGTATAGTTGAGATTGTTTTCCAATGTGCATTACTTTGCATTTATCAACATTGAATTTCATCTGCCATTTTGTTGTCCAGTCACCCAGTTTTGTGAGGTTCCTTTGTAACTCTTTGCAGTCTGCCTGGGACTTAACTATCTTGAATAGTTTTGTATCATCTGCAAATTTTGCCACCTCACTGTTTACCCATTTTTCCAGATCATTTATGAGTTTGTTGAACAGTAATAGTCCCAGTACCGACCCCTCAGGGATACCATTATTTATCTCTCCCCATTCTGAAAACTGATAATTTATTTTTGTTTCCCATCTTTTAACCAGTTAATGATCCATGAGAGGACTTCCCTCTTATCCCATGATGGCTTATTTTTCAAAAGTCAATTTAAATTAAATACATTTTTAAAAAAAAAGTTATATTTTTTTAGAAATCTAGACCTGTTATGTGTTTTGGTGTAACTTGCATTATCCTTATGTTAAATTTGCATTATCCTAACAAAACATTTACTTTATTCATATCTCTTTTATATATCTCATGGGCCCTGACATCCCACCCTGTAAATTCGAACACCCCCCCTAATTTCAATTCCTGGGGAAACCACTGGTTATAATTTTTAAGCAAGTTCGAAGCCTATCAGTGCCATCAATCATTATAATAAAATTTATAGAATTGCAACTCAGCTGAAGCCTGAGCCCGAGCTGCCCAGGACTATCAGTGGTACCCGCAGCTGTCTGGGGCTGTCAGCGGGAGCCCCAGCCCCAGCCCGGCCACCCAGGGCTCAGTCTGTCAACTCTGGTTCAGTTAATACAGAGAGCCAGATAATGGAGGCTGGATAAATGGGTTTCTACTGCGAATGTTTTTATTTTTTCTGTAAAAATGCAAATTCCACGTTTTTTCCATGGCAAACGGATTTCAAGGATCCCTGATCATTAGTTAGAGATGGGCTTATGGCCTGACGCATGAGGCTTAATAGCTCTTCTAAAATTCATTAGCATTCATTTATTGTCAAATCTAGCCTGTGGTTTTCAGGACAGTGACTGAGCCCTTACTTGGGAGGGGCCTAGCTTATCTTCTGAGTGTTCAGTAAATAATAGATATTACTCATCATGAGCAGATTCATCTATATATCACATAGAGACATTATGTTCCTATGAGGCTGATCAACTATCCACCTCCAGGGGTTAGGAGGACTTCCTGGTATAAGTTTAGGAGAAAAATTTGCCCCTAGCTGTTAATATCTTACATTTAAAATTGAATGTGCAGTTATAACTTCGGTGGTTTTTATTTGGCTTAATTGTTACCCTGTAGCATATAAAAATTAATGATTACACTGTGGTCTGGATAATTCAGCTCTTTTGTGTAAGTATCTCAGAGCCAAACTATATTTAGGAATGAGCACTTGGTATTGTATAGTGCAACAGCAATAATTACCCTGCGTTCCTACACACTTCATTCAACCAAAAAAGGTTGGGACAGGAGTGTCTATATAACAGTATAGCTAGGAGTTTGGGCCTGGGCAATGCTCCCAGATCAGATCTCTATGGAGCACAAAGCCACGCACACACATTCACCCTCTTAAAACCACGCATGGAGAAAGTTTCCAGGTTCTTATGAAGTCATTACAGACTGGAGTGCACAGGGTAAGAATGACGCTGTAACACAGCCAGGGCTGCAGGAGCAGAATGAAAAGATTTCTGCAGCAGATTGCCTGTAAAGAGAAACATGTCTAGAAACTTAGCCTGCAACCCTTCCCCAAACATATTGGGTCAGTTATTCAGCTAGTGTAAACTGATGTAAGTGGAGAAACCTCAATTTATACCAGCTAGGATCTGACCCATTGACTTAACCGAGCCTACTGATGTGAATGAGGGTTACTCTCATGAATACGGGTTGCAGGCTTAGGCCTATTGTCTGTCAATACATGAACTATTCATGGGCAAGCAGCACAAGATTTCTTTTCTGTCCACTAATTTAGGTCCATTTAGGACCAAAAAACATTCAGGCATGTGATGGCTGGCTGCTGCTTGGCAGGTTGCTGTGGTGTAGCCAAAGGTGGAAAATGCTGCTTTTGCTGACATTTGGCAAAGCCCTCCTGCTTGAAAGTGCTGCCTCCAGGACATACCAGTAGTTGATGTAATTCTTCAAGGACTCCTGTGATAGATTTAGAATGGCTTCCTGAGCAAGGCCAGTATCATGGGGGAATGCTATTTGTTCAGTGCTAGCAAGCTATTTGAGGAGGAGGATCTGGTTCATGCCAAGGAAATAGTTAGATTTAGGAAAGAACATGAGCCAGTACTGTCAAATAGTCTGGGTTAGGGAACTGTTTTCCATCTTCAGCAACGACATGGTAAGGACTTGATTGATTACAATGGGACCTGAGTGCATTGGTATTTCAGTATCAGACCTATGCCAAATTGCTTCTCACAACACTGAATATCCTAGAGGACATTCTTGACATTAACTTACAGCAGAGGTGGGCAAACTACGGCCTGCGGGACCCTCCTGCCCGGCCCCTAATCTCCTGGCCCGGGAGGCTAGCCCCCGGCCCCTCCCCCGCTGTTCCCCTTCCCCCGCAGCCTCAGCTCGCCACGCTGCCGGCGCAATGCTCTGGGTGGCAGGGCTCTTGCAGAGCCGTGGCCTGTCCTGGTGCTCTGGGCAGCGCAGCTGTAGCGCCGCCAGCCACCCATGCTCCAGGCAGCGCGGTAAGGGGGCAGGGAGAAGGGGGGGTTGGATAGAGGGCAGGGGAGTTTGGGGTGGTGGTGATCGGGGGTGGGGGTGTGGATGGGGTCAGGGCGGTCAGAGGGCAGGGAACAGGGGGGTTGAATGGGGGCAGTCAGGAAGGAGAGAGGGGGTTTAGATGGGGCGGTGGGATGCAGTCAGGGGCAGGGGTTCCGGGGGCAGTCAGGGGACAGGGAGAAGGGGTGGTTGGATGGGGTAGAGGTCCCAGGGGGGCAGTCAGGAATGAGAGGAGGGGTTGGATTGGGTGGTGGGGGGTGGGCAGGGGTTCTGGGGATGATCAGGGGACAGGGAGGGGTGGATGGGGCAGGGGTCCTGGGGGGCCGTCAGGGAACAGGGGGGGGAGGGTTGGATGGGCAGGAGTCCCGGGGGGGCTGTCAGGGGTCGAGAAGCAGGGCAGGTCGGATAGGGGTCAGGGGCCGGGCCACACCTGGCTGTTAGGGAAGGCTGTGCCTCCCCAAACTGGCCATCCATACAATTTCAGAAACCCGATGTGGCCCTCAGGCCAAAAAGTTTGCCCGCCCCTGACTTACACTCACCACAAACACTACTTCCAGAATGGTCTTTTGCATCTGCAGAAGTCCTGATTTCTGCATTCGCTCAAAGGAAATTAGCACCCTTCTACATCTGAATGGTAACTTCAGTCACAATGGAGACAAGAAAATGACAATTCAGAATTTCAGCAGCTGCCTTCAAAATAAAATACCTTCACCATGGAAACAAGTCCTCTGAGGCTTGCCCTGTAGAAGCCCCTTCCTGGGATAAATGGAAGTCTCCAGCCTTGTCACGCCTCAGAAGGAAGTCATGAGTAAGAAGTAAACTGCTTAATTCAGCTTTACAAACTTTATATACTTGAATCAATTTCCAGGAGTACTAATTTCACTTCCAGCTGTCTCAGTTGCCTTTTCTTCTCACAAAACAGCCACACCATAATGCTTTGATGTGGCATGCTTCCAAAACCCCTTATAACACTGGAAAATAGCTACTGCTATTAAAAAGCCTGCCAGTGAAAGTTGGATCCTCTTTATTAGGCTGGAGGAACACACAGCATGGATAACAAATGACTGAGATTTGGAAATAGAATATTCAAGCCACTTGTGACTTAGCCCTTAGTGGTCTGGACACACTGCAGCTACTTTCTGCAAAATGCACCTTGCCGCATTTCAGGCTACAGAAATTTGCCAGCTTATTTTATGACTCTGCTGGTGACTATGGAACTCTGGGAAATTGGCTCTGGTTTGGGTTGGCCTAATATGCCCTGCTCCCCAATGTGCTAAGAATTTTGTCTATTACTGACAATAAGTTCTAAGGTTAATCTGTCAAAGCAGCGCATAGAAAATATAGGGACAGAACATGTTAACGAATATGACGGCTTGTCCCAGCCACCCAGAACCGAACAGAGAAAGAAAGAGCAACTGAATTCTTTTGTATAGAGAACCACCTGAATGCAGTATATGAGCACATTGGCGGCAGCGAAGAACAGGTGTAAATGCCACCCACCATTCTAAAGTCTTGCTCTTCTGATAGAGCATTTCCGGGCTTTGGGGGAGTAAGTCGGATTCCTAGTATTAATTCTGAAGAGTTTTGGGGTCATTGATTCCCTTTTTAATGGCTTTATGGGGACACTTGCACATGGGCAAAACTTACTTTGACCCGTATGATGCAGTAGCAACTCTATTGTTGGCTACTACTATGGGCCTGACTCTGCAGCAAATGAACAGTCTTTAAGTAAGGACTATTCCTACAAGTAAGGTTTTCAGGCATGTGCCTGTGGACTCTGTAACCCTCTGTTGAGTGTTGTTACAGATCCCACCCTTGTGCCCAATCCACAGAGGATATGACTGTCACAGCCTTACCTAGGGAATTTGGAGTCTTTCAGTCGCTCCTGCTTTTAGCTCCAGAGATCTCTGGTTCATTTCCCAGTGTGTCAGTCAGGACGGCAGCCATCTCATCTTTACACAATATCATGTGTTAGTCTTTCTATGGACACTCCCTTGAACTCAGTGGGGTAGGTACGGTTTTCATTTGGAAACAAGATCTAGCATAGTCAAAATAATATACACGATACCACTGTGTGGATTGCACAGAAGGGCAGTCTTGCCTCCGTGGCTCCAGAAGGTCCACCAGGGCCCAGACAGTGAGTGTATGTAGATCATGGGTGGGCCCAGCGAGTGGCAAAGTCAAAGCCAGATTCTCCCATCTGCCCAGTGCTGCAGGTGGACAGGTATGGGATAGCTGAAGTTACTCAGGCAGAGGCCACTCACCTCTGTCCAGTTTCCCCTCACAACTGCCCTGCCCCAGAAAGGTGTTATGATCATAGACAACAGCCTAGCTACTATTTCATTCTTTACTCAGTCTGGGCCTGATTCTGCTCTCATTTACCTCAGAGTAAATCAGGTGTAACTAACTTCATTGGAATCAGTGCATTTACACTACAGTAAAACTGCTAGAACTGTGATAAGGACCAGCCTCTAGTTGTTTAGGTAACGGTGTTTAGGTTTAATTTTAAACACAATGGGCATGAGCGCAATGGAGTTACATCAAGTAAAAACAGAGCTCTGAGAAAAGTCACTGGGAAAAAAAGGGCTGCTTATAACTGATACATTATTTGAGGTCGCCAAAAATTTTCTGCAAAAACCAAACATTTTTGACAGAAAATTGCATTTTTTCCTTAAATGAAAATGTTAACGTTTTTCAACAAAAAAACACACACAACCTTCTTCTCTTCCCCCCCTTGACTGCCCTTTTCCATGAAGGGGGGTGGGTGGGAGGAAAGGAAGAATAAAAGCCACAATGATCTTTATGGGACTATTACAAAAAAAAGAAAGAAAAAAAAAAAAGAAAATATTTTAACATTTCAGGGAAAAAAAATTAACATTTTCCAAACAGCTCTAGCACTATTATTATTTTTATTGCTATTTACATTAAAGTAGGGCTTAAAATATCATTATGAAAAAAATGTTTGGGGTTGTTCAACTACCACATGTATTTTTTTTTTTAAATATTCAGCTCAGTGTAATTTGGAAATGTCAAGCTCTAAACATTAATATTTTTGCTGAACATTTCGCTCCAGCAGTCGTGTGAACCCACAGCTGTTGTTTTTCAAAGGTTAACAGCTAGCCACTTTAAACTGTTTCTTCCCTACCTATTACCTCCTCGCCCCCATCTGTTAACATATGGAAAACCATTTGGAACCCAGTTGTGTGTGGTGCTAAACTGAGATATTCTCACTCAGGTCATGTCTAGCTGAAGAAGACGGGGCCTGTTTTAAAATGCTTTAGCTTCCTGATGACATGATTTTAAACAGGACCTTTAGACAGGGCACATTATCTTTAAAAACATGTTAGCTGGTTGTGGTCAAGCCTGGGGGACAGGAGCAGATGTTCCGAGCCTAGATATGGTCACAATGGGAGTTGAGGGTGCTCAATGCCTCCAAGTAACTGGTCAGCACCATGGCAGAATCAGCCTTTAGGGACAGATTCTTACTCAGAGTGCATAGTGATTCCATTGGAACCAATGGGAATACTCAGGGAGTAAATCACTACAGAACGTGAGCAAGGATGGCAGAAAGTGACCCCTAGTGTACATACAAGAGTATAATCTATGGAAATTATTCTAAGAACCATATTTAAAAAAAATGTCTAGATTTGGTTTAAGAGCATCGACATCTGCTCAAAATACCATCTTTATATGTTGACTTTATGACTTTAAAACTGAGCTGATTATAACTAATCTTCATCAAAACAACAACAACAACAATAAAAATTGGCACCTGGATAGATACCCTATGTATGCAGCATTCCAGCCAGATGCAATTAAATTAGGATTTATTTTAAATTGGAAACTCTTAACTAGGGCTGTGCTGCTGGGCATGGCTCTAATAAAATGATTGCAATGTTAATATACCACGTGAGTCATACGGTTATATAATTTATTTGCTATATTTTGCCCTCATTCAAAAATTGCTCTTTGAGTCTGTCAAATGGTCAGGTTATTCCTGGCAAATCATTTGCTTCTGTGACAGTTTCTGTTAAGGCAGCTACAGTCAACAACTGCAGGGTAAATGCTCTCCCCAACGACAGAGACGTTACTGTGAGATCCATTTTGAAAGGGAATCTACTTTTATGAAAAACCAACCAATCAACACATTCACTTAATTTTCAAAGTAAAGAAGTAATGTGAGATGACAAATATATTTGAGAAACATTTCCCTCTCTCGTTTCGTAAAAAACCCAGGCACCTTAAGACTCACAGAATACAGTCTGTGTTGCTCCCAATCCGATTAAAATGATAACAGTGTCCCCTGGCTGTCCATCAGTACGGTGTTGCTCAAAGCAATGTGTACACTCTATGGAAACTGGAACCAAAGTAACTGAATCGGTTGTAATGTACATCTAGTTAGTGCCCATTAAAGTCTTCTGAAGACACTCTTATTTTGGAGTAAGGGTGAGGTGTTTTGATACAATTTACATTGCTAAAAATAGTGGCCTCTCTCTCTATATATACACACACACACACACACACACACACACACACACACACACACACACACACACACGAGACCAAGATTAAAAAAAAATAGATACCTGAAGTTAGGCTTCCAACTCCATATTTAGATACAAAAACAAGTGGCCCAGTGTTCAAAAGGGATGAGCACCCAGCCTCTCCCATTGATGTTAATGTACAAGCAAGTATGTGATCATGTAGTTCAAGACTGCCTCTTAGTGCATACACTCACGGAGGCTGAATTAAGGATGCACAGGCACCCTTAATACTGACATTTCCTAACTTTTAGGTGGTGAATTTGCCACTTTAACGTGCTTTTAATTTTGTAATGTAATTATTTATATATATAATCACAGACACACCCACACACCAATTTTGCCCGCAAATGAACATCACGCTCCTATTTGCCGGTGCTGGTATTTGATCCAATTTGAGCTCTTTTTGTGACAAACAGCGAATTCACCAGTTAAAACAACAAAGCTCAACGCAGCAGAAACTTCAGAAATAACCAACTGAAATGAGCTATGTAAATAGCAGCAATTTTATCTTGGGCATAATTGTATTTTAGATACATATAACCAAGGTGTTAGGCAGCAAATAATTCAGTCGCTACTGGAAAAGGTTCGCCTTATTTCCCCTTCATGCATGGGCTGAGCCTGTGAGGTGCTGAGCACCCTCCTTCATTACTGACATCACCTCAGCGCTTCAAAGGATCTTGGCCAAAATTTTCAAACTTGGGTACCTAAAATTAGATGCTTAAATATGGATTTAGATGCTTAACTTTAGGTACCAAATTTGAAAATGTTGTCCTTTTCCTTAAGGGCCAGGTCCTGTTCCCATGGATGGCAATGGGAGCAGGTGCAGACCCTTTAGGTGCACATGGGCATGAAAGACCTGACCCTGCAAAGTGCTGGGCACCTACATCAGTAGAAGTTGACAAAGCTCAGTATCTTGCTGGAGATTCTTGGTACCAGGGATGCTGTCGGGGTCTGGGGGAACCAGGACCATTATCCTGAGACCAGACTCAGCCAGTGGAAAGCCTGTGCCAAGCACCCTGAACCTACATCCTAACCTGTAGGTCCCATCAGGAAGTATTGGGAAACTATATCCACTACAATCTCCAGGTCTAGCCCATCCCCATGAGGTAGATAAAAGAGAGATAGAGAAGGGAAAGACAGAAGGCTTGTGAAAGGGGAAGGATGGAAAAAGAGAGAGAGAGAGAGTGAAAGAAGAGAAGCAGCACCAACAGGGAAGAGAGGGAGTGTGTGCATGTGAGAGAGAAATGGGGTGTGTGAGCAGACAGGGGATCTCATTCTCCTCTCACACTTGCACTGTCTAGACTTGGAATGTGGTATACTGAGGATTGTCTTGAAATTGCAAGCTAGCAATTTAAGAATGGGAGTGGGGGTATTTCTGGTAGTGTTTGCAGGTGAGAGGGCTTTGTAGGGAAGTGTAGGATCAGTTTGCAGCTACCCAGCCTAGAGTAAGATGGGGTGAGTTGTGCCTCTTTGTTTTTTTTAGGGAGCAGCCTACTTTGTCTTTCTCTGGTTTTGGGATCTTGCATGTAATTAGGGCTGCCAAACAATTAAAAAATAATTGCAATTAATTGCAAGTTTTAAAAAAAAGTTGTGCTTCATTGGCGTTTTAATTGCACTGTTGAACAATAATAGGATACCAATTTATAAATATTTATAAAATTATAAATATTTTGGAGGTTTTGCTACATTTTCAAATATATTGATTTCAGTTACAACACAGAATACAAAATGTACAGTGCTCACTTTATATTATTTTTGATTACAAATATTTGCACAGTAACCCCCCCCAAAAAGAAACATTATTTTTCAATTCACCTCATACAAGCACTGTAATGCAATCTCTTTATCATGAAAGTGCAAATTACAAATGTAGAATTATGTTAAAAAAATAACTGCACTCAAAAACAAAACAATGGAAAACTTTAGCACCTACAAGTCCACTCAGTCCTATTTCTTGTTCAGCCAATCACTAAGACAAATAAGTTTGTTTACATTTATGGGAGATAATGCTGCCTGCCTCTTATTTACAATGTCACCTGAAAGTGAGACAAGCTGGTTCTGCTTGATAACGATCCAAAGCAGTGCAGACCAATGCACCTTCAGTTTCATCATCTGGGTCAGATGCCTCCAGCAGAAGGTTGATTTTCTTTTTTAGTGGTTCAGGTTCTGTAGTTTCCACATCGGAGTGGTGCTCTTTTAAAACTTCTGATAGCATGTTCCACACCTCGTCCCTCTCAGATTTTGGAAGTCATTTCAGACTCTTAAACCTTGGGTGGAGTGCTGTAGCTATCTTTAGAAATCTCGTATTGGTACCTTCCTTGCATTTTGTCAGATCTGCATGTAGCAGAATGTGGGTAAAACCATGGAGCAGGAGATATACAATTGTCCCCCAAGGAGTTCAGTCACAAATTTAATCAACACATTATTTTTTAACCAGCATCATCAGCATGCAAGCATGTTCTCTGGAATGGTGGTCAAAGCATGAAGGGGCATATGAATGTTTAGCATATCTAGCACCATGTGAATTCCTATTCTCACTTTCAAGTGACATTGTAAATAAGAAGTAGGCAGCGTTATCTCCTGTAAATGTAAACATTTGTCTGAGCGATTGGCTGAAGAAGAAGTAGGACTGAGTGGACTTGTAGGCTCTAAAGTTTTACATTGTTTTGTTTTTGAGTGCAGTTATATAAAAATAATTCTACATTTGTAAGTTGCACTTTCATGATAGAGATTGCACTACAGTACTTGTATGTGGTGAACTGAATAATATTATTTATAATAAAAATAATATGAAGTGAGCACTGTATACTTTGTATTCTGTATTGTAATTGAAATAAATATATTTGAAACTGTAGCAAAACCTTCAAAAATATTTATAATAAATTTAAATTGGCATTCTATTATTGTTTAACAGTACGATTAAAACTGCGATTAATCACAATCAATTTTTTTAATCTAGTTAATTTCTTTTGTGTTAATCGCTTGAGTTAACTGTGATTACTTGACAGCCCTATGTGTAATTGGTCTGAATTCTTAGAAATACAGTAGTGTTACATTGCAGCCTTCCAGCAAGAGTATTTATGTGTTTTTAATCTAACTCCTCTGGGTCTATGCTTCTAACATAACAAGGAAAAAAGGTGTTCATTTTAAAACATAACTAATGTCAATCAGGAGTAAGTCCACTGAAGTAAATTAAGTTAAACTGGTGTGAACAAGAGGAGAATCAGAACCATTGTAGGAGAGAGTGTATATGAGAGGAGAGATTATATATGATGGGAAAAGCCTAAAAGAACAGAAGTGTGAACAGGTTGGGGAGCAATATAAGGCTCGTCTCAGACCCCATCATTCCCAGTGTAGCACTGCATAGCACTTTACAACTACGTAACAGCCCAGATTAAACATTCTGGAAGAAAAAAGAGAGAGACTGAAAACAGTTCAGTTATAAGCTTTTTCATTTTAGAATTCAAGCTTACACAGTTATCTAGGCCCACTATATTCATAATTACATTTGAATATCTGCATACAAAAGCTATGTAAAAATTATTCTCCTCCCAAATATACAAATTTTCTCTTCGGATAGTTTAAAAGATTTGCGGTCACAGATTTTTAATATATATATATTTTAGGCTGAAAAAATATTACTGATATAGCATGTCACTTACTCCTGTTTGCAAAAAAATACATCATCCAAATACTGTCTCTCATTATACCGTGTAATGTTTGTCTTACCCTCAGGGCATGAAACCAATGATAACAATAAAAAAAGTTAACCTTTTGTCTTTTTTAAAGAAATGGCATGAAAGACTAATTTGATGTAGTTGTGAACAAATTAAAAATGAAGAGTTAAGAAAGTATAAAAAGAGAAAAAGAAATTACAGTGTGTCAGCTAGTTCATGCCCTGATATTATTTATACCAACATTAAATGTGTAATTAAATAAAGTGTCTTTTAATGTTTTACATTGTGCTCAGTAATTTAAACAAATTTAATCTACACCATCTGGCTGATGCAGATTTACATTTGATTGTCTTGTGCATAAATAGGGTTAGCTTTTAAAGTAGGTAAACTGTGCAATGGACAGTCACAAAAAACTTTTACCTGCACAATATTGCTTTTGAAGGCGACGGCAGTCAATGTGGATACACACAAGAAATGCATACTCTTTGCATTTGCTAAACATTTATACAACACGGTAAAACTTTGTGATAAGGCCAAACCTTTTTTTTAAAAACAAGATTATTCTGTTGTAAAAAGATGTGCTCACATTACTTTGAATCTTTAAGTGGAAAATAAATCTCTATTGCACTAGAATAAAATTTCTCTATATAAAATTTAAATAGGGATCATATCATAGCAATATCAAAAGGAAACAGCTGGTAATCAGTTCCATATTATTACAACAATAGGACAAATTAAGAGCTTGTTTAGGTCCTGGAGTCTCTACGTTAGTGAAAAGACAAGTATTGGACACTTTTAACTGCTCTCACAGTGAGAGAGAGAGAAGAATGTTCCTTGGTTGCTGATTTTGATTCTGTCACTGAAAAAGGTTTAGCCTTACAAATGTTGGCTACGTCTCAAAACAATAAGACTGATTTTTATAGTGTATGATTCATGCAGCAAAAAGTCAATATGACACATACAGGTTAGAGTTCCATAGCATAAAAATACATCACTAACAATGACATGCTCTGCTTGTGATCAACAGCCCTACCTAGGCTGATTTCTGATTTCTCCCTCTGGTCATTTTTTTTCTTTTTTCTTTCTGAAACCGACCCCTGAAGGAGCAAGCATTTACCTCAAAGATGATTTTGGACCTTAGAGGTCTAATTTTAAAGTCTACATTTTGGCAGAGTGTAAACAAAAATCATTATCACACTGTATATACGTTATTTTAAATATTCGAACTAAGTTGGGATGCCAGATGAAAGGAATAAAATCTATATGCATGTATTATGTAGGGCAAAAACAGTGAAGATGACAATGAAAGAGCTGGGTTGACAGAAAGAATCATGAATAAAAGACCCCACTTGCTATACCTCTAGACCAGAGAGCAAAAATGAGAGTTATGTGGCACCATCAAACACAAGAGTATGGACTGCACTGAAAAGTTCAGTTCTGTTGCACTCAGTCAGAAGGCCTTAGTCTACAAATACTACTGGGTGTAGTGCTTACTACTGGGAATAGTTTCTGAAGAAGTGAGGTTTTTACCCACGAAAGCTTATGCCCAAATAAATCTGTTAGTCTTTAAGGTGCCACCAGACTCCTTGTTGTTTTTGTAGATACAGACTAACACGGCTACCCCCTGATACTTGACACTAAAGTCTGTTACTCACAGTAGCAAGCACTATGTTCTTGAGCCTGCAAAGACTTGGGACTACGCATGTATGCAAATTTAATCATGTGCATAAGTCATTGCAGGAAGGGGGGCTAAGTCCAGCGTTTGCAAGATCAGAGCCTAATATAGGTTCTAATTATGCACTGGTGTAAATCTGAAGTTAATGAAGTCAGACAATGTAAAATTGGTATGGAATCAGGGCCTTAAATGTCACTAGATCACATCTGTTAAACTAAAAGATGGATATTGGTTTTGGATTGATAAATACTGGTAATTCACCGCAATGAATTACTGCCAGATCCCATACCTTTAATATAAAAAAAGGGTTAAAAAAATACTGCTATATGTACTCATTGCTAAAAACACTCACCAACATTTTCAGGCTTGTTTTCCTAACGTTAGGCACCGAAATCCATGTTTAGTCACTTAAATAGAGGTGGACTGATTTTTCAGGATACTGAGTAGTCACAGTTCCCAATGAAGTCAACATCTTGGAAATTCAGCCACTGATTCGGACATTTAAATACAAATTAAGTGCCTAATTCCAGGCACTCAATAGTGTAATCTACTAAATCTAATACTTTTAAACCTCATTGCTTTGCTTGTTAGATTTAATGGGGACAGGTTCACGTACCAGTAGCCATTTTAACAGCAGCCAGCCTGTAAAGTGTTTATTCTCAGTGCTGGATCAGACTGATGAAGCTTTCCTGAGTCCTGAGTCAGATGACTAATCTTTTTTGTTTTTGTTTTTTGTACAACTGTTACCTTTTCTATGCTATTTATTTTGAGTAACTCAGAATTGCCAATCCCAAGGGTTCAAAAATCATGAACCAGGCCCCCAAAATCACAAGATTGGCTTAAAAATCGCGAGAGTTCTAAATTGTCAGTTTTGAGTTCTTATTTGCCTTCTACATTTTGAACATTTGAGTTTCACATTTTCAAGCTTTTTTCTACAACCAAAAGCACCAGAAAAAATCATGATGTAAAAAAATCATGTAACAACATGATTCCCAGAGCAGGGGCTATCAAAAAAACAGCAGATATCTCAAGACTTGCAATAAAATTGTGAGTTGCCAACACTGGTAGCTGCCAGAAAGAAGAGTGTTTTTCTCTCTCTTTCACCTGCGGCACGATCAGATTTTTGTACACTAAATTAGTCATATATAGCTTTAGGAGCATGTGTGGGGTTCTCACTGGCATCAGTGGGTGTTTCCCATAAAGATTAGGGGCAGAATACAGCTCTAAAAGGTTTGTACGTTTCATTTTATTTTTGCTTACCAGATCTGGAAAACAGAAGCAAGAAATGGATCAACTATTTTATTTAATTTCTACAGATATCTGTCATTCTAACTAATTTGATTTTAAGATTTGTGCAATTATTTTTCTTTTAATGCATGCAGTTAGGATCTGCTCATGCAAGCCCTGACTCGTGTGAGCAGTTTTCACACTACTGACTGACTTTCTTGAGACTGCACATCTGAGGAAGAGTTTGCAGGACCAAACCCATCATTCTCATTATTTTGTATGGGTTTTGATTCCAAGTATAACCCCCAGTATTCTGGATGATGTCCCTGACCCCATGACATACTCTGGGTTTTACTGCAAAACAATCTGGAGAATGGTGTCATTCAAACATTTGCTTTGGGGGGAGGTGGAAGAATGGGAGCCAACAGGTGTTTTTAACCTCATACAAAAACCAAACATTTAAGAGCAAGTTTCCAGTGGCCTGGCTTCCCTTGTGCCTGCAAAAAATGCACCTGTGTGTTTTACACCCACATGGAATTTTGGGCACAAATCTTAGAAGTCCAATATGTAAACTACTAAGATTAATGCTCACAACTCATTGCAGGTATAGATGCAAGTTGCACCAATAAACACGGTGGCAGGGATTCAGCCTGGCTGAAAATATGACCGTTAGTATTCCAAATGCTTTCTTCGCACTGCAGCAGGAGTGAAAATAATTTCAAAATTCCCCTGGTGTTTTGCCCACAATGAAAGTTTTCCTAGTACCACATTTTCACGAGTCAAACACCTAGGGCTAGATTAGGGCCTTTAGCTTTGAATGTCCAATTATAACAATGCCTGTCTAGTTGAGCAGGAAAAGATACCTCCTTCTGTTTTTGTTATCTATTGATATGTGAATGCACAATGCAACAGAGGGAGCATGAAACATAGTCTGAGGCTGCACTAAATCTTTTCTGTTGCCAGGAAGAGGATGTCCTTCTGATGTATCCCACTTATAGATAAACCAGGAGACTTGCCTGGCCTGGAGTTTATAAAACTTCAGAGACTATCACCCTGTGATGAGGATGGATGAAACAGAAGAATCTCTACTCATAATGCCCTTGAAAAAGGCCCAAATGAGTGCCAGGAGCGCTGGCTGGCAGATTTCACCAGCAGGACATCCTGTTGTTGCTCAGTTCAGCTCCGACTAGTGCAGTCAATAGAAATAATTGATTTCAGGGAATTGAGAGAGAATCTAGCCAATCAAAATAAAAATGCACGTACAAAAAGGTACAAAAAGACGGCAATATGTTTAAGACAGATGCTGAAGTTTTCTTTGTATTTATCTATCAGAGATTACTCTCAAGACATACTCTACATGTTACTGGGATAAAGCTGTACAGTCTGGAGCATAACTAGTAATAGGGTAGGTTTCTATCCTATTTGGAGTTCATCATAATCATTTTTTTCTCCCTGTGATCATTTGTATCTTTGCGTAACCCTGGGCAAATCCTGCAGCCAGGATAAAAGACCCATTCCTGCAGAGTGCTGAGTGCATACTGAGACCTGCCAAGTGCCCATCCCTTCCAGTGCCACTTGGATGTTGATGTGACATCCCCCTTCATTTCCTCTCCTGAAGTCAACCTGAGTTGAGGGCTCCCTGCACCTGTTGGAAGAGCTCAACACCTCATAGGATCAAGCCCTCAGTCTTTATTCCAGTAGACCTCCCACTGAAGTCATCTAGAGTTTTAACTGAGCAAGGGCTGAAGGATTTTGCCCTCATTTTGTACAAATGAAAAAAATATATCAACCCCTCCTCCCCACTGTGTATTTGAAAAAAGAATTGATTGTAGAGGACACAGATATTTATGATCCATGTCATAATCCCAAGAATGTGATGCAATCACAGTGATGATGGTATTCTTAGGTCACAATGATAATGGTTACACTTAGAATGACCATGGAAAACTAGACACTGTATCTCACTTGTGGCTTGCAAAATGAGGTAATACTGGGAAAAAGGCAGGGCAAAGTGCTTTGCCTTGGAGGCCTGTTTATTTTCTGCCACTTCAATTTTATCTCCCCATTTCCCCAAGCAGTGATGGATGTGAGCTGGTGACCACTTAAGTGCTGGTGATCAAGATTGGTTTGTTTGTGTTTTCACTGTTAAGCTGTCAAAGCATTCACATCAAGGGACTGAAGGACAAAATGCAATAGTCACAAGTACCCGCATTAAAGGGACATTTTCATCAATGTCTATTAAAAAAAACAAAAAACAAAACCAAAACAAAAAGAACAGAAGAAGAGCTAGGCAATGGAATGAAATGACAGCCAGTAGTGCTATAGGAATTCTGAGAACCACTCCAGTCTTTCTAATCCTCAAACACTTCCAAGAACAAAGGGGGAAAGAGTTCCGTGGGGCATTCCACCTTCATGTGCAGGAAGCGGCTGGCATGGCAGGCTCCAATCATTCGTAGATCTGTCACTTTCATCAGCAGTTTTGGCCAAAAGTGTGCAACGTGATGTTTTCTGTAATTAATGTAGTGTTCAAAGGCCAGGAGGAAACCTTCTTGACATTTTTCTATCCTCTCAACACTGAGGAGACCTGGGCGATCTGTAGGTAAAAAGAAACACGATGAATGTATTCATTTACAATAATAAATTCCTAATCAAAATCAAGAGAGGAAGGATGACCATGTAAGAAAGGCACTGGACTGAGACTCAGGGCATCTGTATTCAAATCCTGGCTCTGTCATAAACTTCCCATGTGTCCTTGCTCACTTAATCTCTCTGTACCCCAAAGATAGTAATGGTTCCTTCCTCCTACTCTTTGTCTGTCTAGTCCACTTAGAATGCAAGCTATTCAGGCAGGTACAGTCTCTTATTATTGGTATGTTCATTTCCTAGCGTAATGGAGCCCTGATCTCAGCTGGGGTTCCAGGTGTTACTGTGTTACAAATAATTATGAATAAAAACTTCCTTCATCAAAAATCCCCCCCCCCACACCTCTAAATTACAATTCTCTCCTGTTTTTGTTTTCCCTTTCAGCGGCAGACCTACAACTGTGACCCAAGAAGCCCTCAATGCCAGCTGGCAAGAGGGATATAGAAATATCCTGATTCTGCTATGTACATTCTAGTTCACCAAAGAATGTCACGTTAGATCTTAAATGAAACCCTGCTCACATGGTCTTTAATGCCGTTGTGAAATGTATGTACAGATACTAGGTAAGGAGTTCTGTATAGATACTGAAGATATGCTCGTAGAGTCTGCAGCAAGGTATTAGCCACCAGCAGAGATGAAAAAACTGGTTTTCTGTTAGACAAAGAGATGTTTATTCACTGGTCTCTTTGTCAGGATGTAAATCAAGCATTATAAGCCAACACAATGGATGCCCATTTACATACAAAGTCAACGAAGAGAGGTGAAGTCAACAGAGAAGAAGCAGAGATGCAAAACAAGCCACAGGTGGTTAGCCTGTACTCTGACTACCGACAAAGAACTTTGGGGATTTATGTAGAAGGCAAAGAAGACATCCCCTCATCCTGCTGACTACACCACTGTGACAATTCTTGGGGTACCCAGGACTGTGAGTCACCTTGTTCCCCCTGCGTCCAGTGTCAGTGAGTCTTGCTTGTGCTTAGCTGGATGTCAGCTTTCTAACATCACCAGCCTTGTAGCCACCCAAGCACTCTCCTCTGTGCCATGCCAGCCCTTACTGTCCTTACCGGTTAACAATAGGTGCACCCCAGTCCCCAAGTCCCTTTGAAGCATTTCCCTGTGATATCCAGCCCTTGACTACTTATAGAAACATTGTGTCTGCTGTCCCCAAAGGAACAATATGTACAGCAGCTTATAAGATTCAGCTCAGGACCAGTATTTTACTTAACACCACAGCACTGAGATATATTTATAGTGAAAACAAGAATAAGTTTATTATCAAAGTCTAGACATTCAGGAGATGGTGAGTAAGAATATTGGAAACACATGGTTACATAAAAAACAAAATCATAACATGCTTTCTAGAGACTAAACTTAACTATCAGATTAACCTCCTATCTAATGAAGGATATCTCACCCAAAGTCTTTTGCAGCTTTTCAACCAAGGTTGGCTGAGATCTTGCACCTAGGGTTTACAGGCAGTGAGTTTACATTCATGAAAACGGGATGGAGGATCCCATGGGAAGGCACAAGGTGAGCAGGCCTCCAGGAACACCTATGAACTGCACTCAGTGGTGCTGGCAATTCAGCAGACAGTGCTCCTCCCTCGAAATCAGCACTGAAGCAATGCGCCAGTCTGGCTGTGAAAATGCTTCCTTTATGAGAAAACATTTAAAGGTCACTTTCAGGAAAGAAGTTCCTATGGAAATGCCTTCTGAAATCACTATTTTACAAGCTAAGGCTTTGGAAAATAAACAGAGACTCAGACGTTTTCAGTGGAAATGTCAAATGAATGCAAATGATCAGGAAGGTCAATGTAAACCCCTGCCCTATGTATTGTTCACTACTCAAGTCTTAAAGTGGTCTCAACCCCTCCTCTCCCACAAGTTGCCAGGTCTGTCGTTGCCCATGAACCACATTCTCAGTCCTGTACGTTACAGCACCCTGGGCTAGAGCAAAAGAGCAGGACACTTAGGGCTTGTCTTCACAATGGGGTAAGTCGACCTAAGTTACACTACTCCATAAGGTAGCTGGAGTCAACGTAGCTTAGGTCGACTTACTCCAGTGTCTTCACTGCGCTGCATCGACGGGAGATGATCTGTGGTCGACTTCCCTTACTCTTCTCGAAGAGCTGGCGTGCCGTAGTCGACTGGAGAATGCTCTGCCATTGATTTAGCAGGTCTTCACTAGACCCGCTAAATCGATCTCTGCTGCATCGATCGCAGCAGCATTGATCTCCCCGTAGTGAAGCCCAGCCCTTAGAGAACTTAGCCTGAAGATGGCTGATGTCGGGCTCTCTATTTGTAAGCCAGGGAATGTTGGCCCAGACTCAGCTACATCACTGATCCCTTTCCAGCAACCAATCCACCTCAGACCTCTACACTGTTTGCACATGGTCTGAGACCAAGGCCACCGTTATCTATCATCAAGTTTTTTTTTTGGTGCTCATCCACATAGTTTCTAAGCCCCAGTGTGATGCAATAACCAAGGATTTCAGCTGCATCATTCTAGTGATGCCTTAGCCAGTGCTCCTATATTTAAAATACCCTCTGTTTTTTTTAGAGAGAGATTTGCCGCAGATACAATGAACCAGAACTTCACACGGGGTGGTTATAAAAGCTCTGGTGGTGCCCAATACGTTCTCACCTGATGACATGAGCAGCACAGCCTGGAGCAGGGCGACCTCCGTGTCATCCAGGTTAAACGAGGACAGCGACATGCCCAGGTCGAAGATGGCATCAGACACTACGCCGAGACCCCCGTTTTTCAGCTGACCCCTTGTCACTGCCATCTCCCCATTTAGTGTTAAAGTCTCACTCTCGGGGTCGTAGCGCACTGCTGCTCGGAGGGACATAATCTCCATACAGCAGCCTTTCAAAAGGATTATCTGGTCTTCACATGGCAGCTGCAGAGATTACACATGATAATGAAACAGTCTGCACTAACCAGGGTTTTCAAGCAAACTTAGTTTTGAAATACAATAAAATCCATGTTACTCTCAATAAACATCCAGGGCTGCTAAATATACTATTAACGCTGTTACACACCATACAGCTGATTGACTAAATACTCCCAAATATGAATGACACACCGCAAAAGCTAACAACTGTGTGTATTATATATTTTGCCATCCCTCTGAGTGGGTTCATTCCACCCAATTTCCATTGGAAATTAATATATCATATCATCGTAATGAAGTACTAATGGGTCAGAATTTCAGAAGACCTCAGCTCTCGTTAAGGCACTAAAATGAAGGGATCAGATTTTCAGAAGTGCTGTTCTCAATGGGGCTGCTGGAGGCTAAGCAGGTTTGAAAAGCTAGCCCAATACATTTTCATAATATCACTTTCCATTTGAAAAGCATTTTGCAAGGTTTAATCGACAAATTAATACTATCAGTTGTTTCTTTGATTACAACAATACTGCACCTCTTACTTTTCTGACCTAGGAATAGGGGAGGAAATGATCACACATGGGAAGAACTATAATTGTGGGCTGGTTTTTAGTAAAAGTAGTAAAACAAATATTGTCTCTAGAGGAGATTTTAAAAAATGCCTAAGTGGTTGGGACTTGTGCTCCTTATTCCTTTAATCACTTTTGAAATCTCCCCCTGTAATATTTTGGAAACCATCAAGCATTTAATAAGAGACAATGAGCCAGATTCTGCTTTCAGCTATAGGAATGTGACTCAGTTGCCTTTAGTGGTATGCTGGTGTGACTGACAGCAGAATTTGCATCATTATCTTCAAGGCATGTTGCAAGGCTCATCTTTTTCCCAGGGTTTGAAAATGGTGGGAGGAAGTGTAGGGAGTGAGAGGGAATTGTAATGCCAAAGATGGGGAACTATTTGAGCAGGATTTGTTGGAGGGTAATTCCTGAATTACTGCACTTAGGTTGTATTTATATGTTATTTCTAAGGTGCCTGCATAGTAGGAATAGGTGCCCTTTTTAGCATTTCTATAAAACTATCTAGCTACATAAATAAATGATAATGAAAGAAGAGTGAAATCTCCAAGACTGTTTTGAAGATGTCACTGTAAGTCAACAGCAAACATGACGTAGATAATTACGTGAAGATGAAGCTAAATCCTAATTGGGTTCTAGAAAGGAGAAAATCTGTTTCATTTTTGGTTCACATTAAGATATGATTTTTTCACTTTGAATCTCAAGTGAAGTAAATGTGTGTTTTTGGCAGTTGTGCACTCACTCGCATAATGATTACATTTAATCTGGTAGAAAAACGTACAGCGTGGATGATGGACAATTGGCTAACAGAGGCAAAAGCAGTGTTCTATAGGAGAAGAGTTTTAAACATGGAGCCAGCGAAAAAGAGAAAATTGACTAGGACTGCACAGTTATTTTTGCTGTGTGGCCAGTGTCAGGTCTAAAGTGTTAGATACATACGGAAAATGACATGTCCCAGTCAGGGCAAGTCAGCTTCCTTCTGCATCAAGCTCAGCAGTTGCACATAGATGGGCTGCATGGGGAAAGCGGCAGTTTAGCTTCCCAAAGGAAGTGCTGTGGTTTGGCTGCTGAGATCCAGTAAGGGAGGAGAGAAGGAGAAAGAAAAAAAAGGACAAAGAAAGCAATTATATAAAGATGGTAAATGGGAGACAAATGCAGAGAAAAAAGAGAGAGGGAAAGAAAGGGGGGGAAACAGAGAGGGAATAAAGAGAAAAATGAGAAATGTCTGGAGAGACAAGGAAGGAGGAAAGGAACAAAGAGAAAAAGCACAGGATAGGGAGATGCATAGAAAAAATTTGTTTTTATAGAAAAAAAAAGTAAATAGTGGGATATAACATGAGCAAATAACTCATTATTTTTTCCACTGATCTAATAAACAAAGAAATTCCTTTACCCTCCCACCTCTCACGTAACCCCCTTGTAACTTCTTTATGGTGCACCTTTTCCCATAAGCCCGAAGGAAATACTGCACAGGCCATGGTTGAAGGGACATTGCTAAGTTAAATTGTGTCCAAAAAGTAGGCTTTGTAAAAATAAGGTTTTACCAAACTGAAGACGAATAGAAATGGTTCCTTGACTTAATTTGTTTAAAAAATACCACAATTTTATTTTTCTTAAAGAAACAAACACCCTCAGTGCTTGTAGTAGCCTGCACACTGTAGCATATCATGATTGGGTCTGATGGAAGTTGAGAGGCCACTCTGGCAAGTTTTAGGGACTTGTTTCTTTTAGCTCTTTTCCCCCTTAAAAGGGCAAGAGAGATGGGCATAGAAAATAACCTGCAATTCGTCAGAAAGCATGTAACCTCCTGGCGGCTGGAGCCCAGCCCCCGACAATGAAAAATAATTCCTTGTCTATTTCAAATATTCCCTTCCCCCACTCCCTCCCAGCTCTATTCTTCCCCTCTATACCTTCCCTGTCTCTACCCTTCTTGGCCTATCCATTGCTCCCCTGTTTTAACCCTCTTCAGTTCTTCCCCTATTTCCTCACCTATCTCCTTATTGCTGGGCAGGGCTTGGATCCTACCTCTGTATGCAATGAGCCTGCCTGACAGACCAGGTAGGATCCTGCCTGCCAGGGCCAGGACTGGCTTCCTCCTAGCCTGCCTGGAGCACGGGCTATCCACGCTGCAGTTGATGTTGGCACTGGCATCAGGACTCTCATCTTCCAGCAGCAATGTATGCCCACCAGAGATTGGGGCTGCAGCTACAGTTGACTGTGAATGATGAGCTCATCTCACTGGGCCCCCTGCTGGCCACAGATATGAACTTGGCTGCTCACAATTTGATTTTGAGACTGAAGTGACCTAAAACTGCATTGGCAAAACTCAGCACAGTCTTAGCCAAACTGGGACCATTGACAACTCTGATACCATGCTACTAACCCATGAGCCTCTGAAACTGGGACTGACTAGCAGGTGCCCAGTCTCTTTTCATTGTCCAAGCTGAGGGAAGTGCAATAGGGAAACAATAAAAATACAGTGTGCATCCCCTCTTGCAGCAGGCAGGGCATGGGGGAAAAGGGCCATGGCCCTTCCCTGCTCTGTCTCTTTTGCAGAGGTTAGCTGCACTGTCAGTTCTGGCCCCATGACAGCAGGGACTGTGATTGTGTCTGAACTTTGTGCAGGGGCCGACTGGAGAAGGGAAGGGCTTTTCCTCGCAAACTGATTCACAGCCAGAGTCTGGCCCAGGCAGGATTATTTGTAACCGAAGTAAAGACACCTGCATTTTTTAAAAAGTGAATCATTTTAGCCAGACTATGTCCCTTTCAAATAAGTACTAACGTTTGCCATTCCCATTCCTTTATTCCACATCCGTGGCCACATGAGAAGGCAGCTCTTCCGGGCCTTCGTATTCACTGTGAATGGTTTCTCATTCTATTGTCAGATATTGGTGTCTGCAGGAGCAAAGTTTAAAAGGTGGCTCAGCTGCTAGGGAGGCCTGACCTAGCCAAAACGTGTAACATACAAAGGTTGTGCCCCACAACTCCTGGCTCATTTTCTTCATGCTTTCCACTCGCTTAAACTGTGAAGCATGTGGGCCCTGTGTGGCAGGAGGGGTAGGAGATGTCAGATGGGCATTGCAGCCTGTTGTCTGATAGACCCGGTTTCCTAATTAAAAAGACTGCCTTGGAATGTCACTGCAACTTCCCACCACAAACACTAAATTGATGCAGACAGCTCCCCTCAGACACTGGAGTGCTGCAGGGGCCTCCCTTTGGATTTTTAGATCTTCATACTTGGCCATTGTTTCATGCTTTCTTGGCTGACAGAGCCAATCCTCAGGTTAGCCAGGGAGAGCTATTAACAGTGTGCCAGCTATTGATACTTACCGCACCCTCTTTTGTAGGTGCCAGGGGAGGCAGAGGGCATTACCTGACATAACAGCTCTCCTTGACTAACCTTAGAGACTGAGCTGTCAGCCACGGAAGAGCACAATGGTGTGCCTGCCTTGAACTTCTTCCCTGACTGATGTTCAGTCAATGGGGGAAGAAGTGGTTCCCATGTTTGGATTTTGGATGATCTTCCTGAGCAGGCTCACTGTCATTTCCAAGGTCATTCTCTTGGCATATAACCAGTGGGGTCAAGTGCTGTTCTGCAGGATGGGATAGTAGGGAGGCTGTCGGCCGCTGCTGCAGAACTTCCATGGCTGTGGATCCCAGGGGACTCTCAGATGTCAAGGTTATTTTCCAGTCGATTCAGCCCAGAATTTAAGTTAACATTTTTTTAAGTAAAGAGAACAATAATCATCATTGTCTACTGCTCTCAAATTTACATTCATTCCCGATTTGCACCAGTGTGACTGAGATCAGAATAGGGCCTATGCATGTCCTAATTACACTAAAATTTAATTTTAAATATTCCTCTTACAGTATATCTCACATTTGAATATCCTTCTGGAGTGAAGTGTTATTAGTTGCCTCCACTCTTTTGGAGTGTACATCTAACTTACATTTCACTCGTGGTGATGTGTGAGGGACAGATTGTGGCATGGGTTTTTGCTGACATCCCATCCAGTACAAATGAGCCAGTGCGGGAGGTATCTTACTCCTGGATTCAGGAAGGAACTTAAAGCACATACTTAACTCCATCCCTACGTAGGAAAGCATTTAAGTAAATGCTTAACTTTAAGCATGTTCTTAAGTCCCAGTGGGTTAATGGGCCTTAAGCACTTGCATAACTTTAAGAAAATACTTAAGTGCCCTTCTTGATAGGGAAGATTTATTGATTTTGCCACTGGTTTAGGCCCATACAAAACCACAAAAAGGGGATTTGGTTGATCATAGGAAACAGGAAATTAAATGACACTGAGATGATTTTTATCCTATTTTTTATTCTTCTAAGCCATCTGATTTAAAACAAAGTGAACTGGTTAGTAAGGTCTTACCTCTTCACTTCATTCTTGCATGGTTCAAGTCAACAGGAAGTGGTGGGATTTTATGAGGCTCAGATATAATTTTGAGTGTTTTCATGTCACAATGACACTACTTTCTATTGTTTCTCTTGACAGGTGCATTTAGAATAGCATAAAGTAAAAAAAAAAAAAAAAAAGAAAAAAGAAATTCTTACCTCACAAAACATAGGCAACTTTTTGGCAAAATCCACCACTCTTGTAATTGCTGGTGTGATAATTTTTGTAAACTGGCTGAAGGCTTCTAAATCCACTTTCCCACTTTCTGGGGCATTAACCATTGGTGCTTGCCCAATATCTTCTGGCTAAAGATATTAAGAAATACATTAAAAGGGAAAACTTGTTTCATTCAAGTCATCTTTCATAATTTTTTATAATATGGTAGGGATTATATATAAAGTCCACCACTCTGTTCCTATGAAATTAAACAATAACATTAACCATTATTTATGCAGGACCTATAGGGGCATTTTTTCTAAAACAAGCCATAAAATGTGCAGCTGTCTGTAAAATAGGTGATTACATAAAGAAATGGGTGATCAGTGTGCCATTACACCCATTTTGTGTGGGCAGCTGCATATTTTACACATGCAATTACCTGTTTGTGTCTATGCATATTTCGTGGGAGAAGTTTAGGTGTTTCTGCTTGGAAATTTAGGGCTGATCCTGCCTCCTTCCACTGCTCAGCACCTTCAACCTCCCCTGAAATCAAAGGGAGTTGAAGATACTCATTACCTCCTACCTAGAAGATGCTCAGCACACTGTAGGACTGGACTCCTTGGCCCACCCAGTGTTATAATGTTATAACATCACAAAGAACACAAGCCAACTGCCAAGACCTATTTACAGAGGTGAGCTAACATGACTGAGACTAGGGATGGGCTGAAATTGGAGCTAGTTTGGATCAAACAAGAACTCCCTAAACATTTGCTCATTTAGGCTGAAATTTGTTCCTCTGCAGGGCTTCAGCACAAGGCTTATGCAACATGTAAGTCCTATTTTGAGGATTTTAGTGGGACTTATATGATGTATAAACTTTATCCTGAAATCCTGCAGAGGGGTGAATTTCACTTCAGTTGAATTTAGACTTGCATACTTTCTTCTGTTTTTTAAAAAACCCACACATATCCAAAGCTGTTCTTCTGTGTTCAAAGTAAGGCTTTGCAATTGCAAAAGACCTGCCAAACACTATGTGGAGGGAGCATTTTGTTCCATTACTAAGTTTAAAACTGCACAGGAGTTAGAGAAGAACTCCTTCAAGACAGTTGAGGTGTATGAAATTTACAGAAGTAGCTTTGAACAGTGATGCTGAAACTGCTGTTTGAATAATATAAATAACACAGGCTTAATAGGTTTTGTTAAAAGCAAAATGTCAAAGATTTTCCTACAGTTCTGCCATCAGTCAAAATCAAAATCTAACTTCTGTCAGAAGAAAAACTGGTGCTCTGTATAAAGCACATAAGCATCTGATTTGTAAAGAATTGGGAAAACCACATGTTATGTAACTCAACATACTAATGCAACGGAGGTTAGGGGGAAAAAATTTAGTACACAGTGTCCATGTTCTTGCCCTTTTAAACCAAACCAAACTGCAAAGTTTGCTACATAGTAATTTCAAAAACAACTGCGTCACTCTTTGCATATTCATTGTCTTTGTGTTATCTTCTTTATGTCCTGACACAACAGTGTGTGACCGTACATATAGAAATATGTGATCCACAGTTGGAACTGAGTAAACATCAAAAAACCAATCAGCTGACTCAAATGCAAAACTTCCTGAAGTGGGCTTAATGATGGCTAAAGATTTGTGCAGTGGAGTACGCTGCAGGTGTCTGTGCTTATAGATATGAGAATTTCCACTTGGAGGTCATTCTATGGTCTGGTGCACCTTGGACTGAAGTAGGTTTCACTTTCCTTTGAGGCCCTTTGGTATTTGTGACATATGACTTTAATCACTCTTGTATGCTTCAGGAGTATTTGGTATTCTGCATTCATTTCCTTTACAATTCAAATTTAGAAAAATAATCAGAAATGAAACAAACCCCTTTTAAGCGCTGAGCATCACAAACTTCCTTTTATTTTCTAGGCCGAATCTCAGTTATAGCTTATTCAATAGATAGACCTTTCCCCTGAAAAGGTCCCCAGGGACCTTCTATATTTTGCAATCCCAGTGATGTAGTATATGTATTATCCTGTTTTTGCCGAGCTTAATTCCTCCTCCCAGCATTTTTTTTTGTTTAAATAAATGTATTCATTTTTGAACAAAGGGGCAATAAAAACACAATTTTTAAAAAATCTGATTTTTGTGTTATTACCTGAAGCCACGCTGGATATCAGTCCATATGTGGAGAAGTGTGTCTGAATACACATGCACACACAAAGACTTTATTTATATTATGGACTGACACCAGCGTATCAGGAGTGAGACGTACTTTCTATGTTTCCTTACTCTACCAAAACAGTGGGATCCAACTGCTGTGTCTGTTACTCAATATCATTCTGGTTCCCGTTTTAGCGGCACAGTTTGATCAGATGACCAGATGCACAGAAGTTGGCAATCACTAATTATGAGATTCATGTGATTTTTCATACAGTTCACCAGTCAACATACAAACAAATCTGGGGGAACAGTGCTGGGAGGAGGCTTATGAGGGAATAAAAGAAACTGGCAACAAAAGCAGAGTACAAGGTTAGAGTTCCTACCAGAAATTTCCGTTTTTGTTTCCAGTGACTTCCTTGTGCATTGGTGGCCACATGTGCTTCAGTGACAATTTTGATCAGCTCCCATTCCTCGTCTGTTGGCTCGGGTCTGTGCCCAATTGTTTTTTGTAGCTCCTCCCGACGTCTCTTCTCTCGGTTTTCTTCTATCAGCTTTCTTTTTGCTAACCGCTTGCTGTCATCCAGCACCACTATCAAGAATAAAAACAAAATAAAAAGTAACAAAATGGACGCCTGCTCTTGGGATTGTCTGAATTTTAGTCTGACCTATGCCAGATGTGCTGAAAGAACTAGAAACAACTTGACAAGGCAGTTGGTGAAGAGGTCTATCAGCCAGCCTGGTAGGCAGCAGGGCTAGTCTTTCTTACCTCCACACTTATCTCTCTAGATCCTGAATGATTTACTTACACATGTGCTTAACTTTATGCACTGAGAGTAGTGCCATTGTCTCCAATGGAGTCCCACTATCGTCAATGGAGTCCCTTTATGTTCAATGGGACCGCTCACAGAGTGTAAAACTATGCAAGATTGAGAGTAAATTGGACCCCCCCATCCACTTGTTACTGTATTCCAAGCTAGAAAATGAGGGGTCTTTCTTTTTCCTTAAGAAAGAAAAGAAAAGAAAACAAAAAAACAGCCAAGCCAATGCTCATGTTACAGTCTCATAAACTGACATGAGGTAAAATGGGAAGCAAGAATATAATTGCGTAGAGCAGTGATTCATAAACTGTGAGTCGGGACCCCAAAGTGGGTCGCGACCCCATTTTAATGGGGTCACCAGGGCTCGTGTTAGACTTGCTGAGGCCTGGGGCCGAAGTCCCACTGCTCAGGGCCAAAGCTGAAGCCCATGCTTCAACCCTGAGCAGTGGGGCTCAGGCTACAGTCCCCTGCCCTGGGGCTGAAGCCCTTGGGCTTTGGCTTTGGCCCCATACCTGGGGCAGCGGGGCTTAGGCGGGCTCAGACTTTGGCCTCCGCTCCTGGGGTCGTGTAGTAATTTTTGTTGTTAGAAGCAGGTCATGGTGCAATGAAGTTTGGGAACCCCTGACCTATACCAATTATATGAAATTGGATGTGGGCAAACAAAATTATGGAATGAGGCAGGGCTCCAGAGATTGCCTGCAGAAGTGGGGTGTGTATCTAGAGACCCAAGCAACATCTGAGCCAAGGTGTCGCAGGGTTTGAGGGTCACAGAGGCACTATAGAGGAATATTATTGTTGCCTTGATAGAATCTAGCTTCTCTTCAGCCTCCCTATTTTGATCTCTATGAGACCTCACTTTCCTAGAGTACAAAAGGGAGCAAGTGATGACAGCAGTTCAAGTCTATACCATGGCAGAATGTAAAGCAATAAAATATTCAAAGTCCCCTTCAAGAGGAGTTTGAGAGGCCAGTCTACATAATACAGTCAGGCTCTCTAAAGGACTATCGACCAGATCAAAATACACCCCTCTTCCAAAGGGAATAGCCCTAGTCTATATGGACAGCTCCAGAGGATTCCTCCGCTTTTGCTCATAGCTTCCCCGAGCTGCAGGGTTAGATTAAGTCCCACCATTGTCCACAGGACTCCAAATATCCTCAGTTTAACTGATAGGAAACTAGACAATTTCCCATTGGTGCAATCTGGGAAAGCAACGAGCAGCAGTAGAGGCATTAAAGTTTGCAGACAGAGTTCACGAAGATAGTACTACCTCTGTTTCAATTTGCCTCATATTGACAGGTTGCAGACAACGGGCCAGAATTTAAATTTTGTAAATGACATTAAATTCTGCATAATTTGATGGCACTTGTTTGTGAAAGCTTTCTACTGACCATGAGCAAAGGTAATTTTCAAACCTAAATGCAGGATTTCATTTCAAGGAAGTTATTGCAGAAAATGTGTTTTAACTGCAAGTGCTGGTTTTCCTATAACAAACTCCTAGTTGCCTCTAGACCAGCGGTTCTCAAACTGCGGATCGGGACCCCAAAGTGGGTCAGGACCAGTGGTGAGCTGGAGCTGGTTTGCACCGGTTCGCAAGAACCGGTTGCTAAATTTAGAAGCCGGTGTAGAACTGGTTCCTAAAGGGGCGGGCGGGCAAACTCCGGTCCCCGGGCCACATCCGGCCCACGGGACCGTCCTGTCTGGCCCGCCTGAGCTCCCAGCTGGTGAGGCTCCCCCGGCCCCTCCCCCGCTCCCCCCCCCCCACTCGCAGAGCAGCCAGAGCCCTGGGGAAGCGGCGGGACTCCCGCGGCTATTTGAAGGGCCTGGGGCTCCCTGCTTCTACCGCCCCTTCTACCGGGGAAAGGCGGGGTTGGGTAAGCGTGGGAGTCCCGGGGGTCTGTCGGGGTGGTGGTGGATGGGGTTGGGGCAGTCAGGGGACAGGGAGTGGGGCGAGTTGGGTAGGGGGTGGAGTCCTGGGGGGCAGTTAGGGTGGGGGGTCCTGGGAGGGGGTGGTCAGGGGACAAGGAGGGGGGGGGGGATTGATGGGTTGCGGGTTCTGAGGGGGGCAGGACGTGGGTTGGGGTCGGATGGGTGGGTGGCGGGGGCGAGACAGGCATGTGGGGCTTATACTCACCGCGCGGTTCCCTACCGGGTCTTCGGTGGCACTTTGGCGGTGGGGGGTGTGTGTGTCTTCACTCGCTCCGGGTGAAGGACCTGCCGCCAAAATGCCGCCAAAAGCCCGGAGCGAGTGAAGACCCCTCTGCCACCGAAGTGCCGCTGAGGACCCGGTAGGGAACCGGTTCTTAGGATTTTGGGAGCTCATCACTGGTCAGGAACCCAATTTAATGGGGTCACCAGGGCTGGTGTTAGACTTGCTGGAGCCTGGGGCCAAAGCCTAAGCCCCACCGCCTAGGGCCAAAGCTGAAGCTTGTGCCCCACTGCCCAGGGCTACAGTCCCCTGCCTCGGGGCTGAAGCCCTTGGGCTTTGGTCCCCCTTCCGGGGCAGCGGGGCTCGGGCAGGCTCAGACTTCAGCCTCCGCTCCTGGGGTCATGTAGTAATTTTTCTTGTCAGAAGGGGGTTGTGGTACAATGAAGTTTGAGAACCCCTGGTATAGAGGTTGACTAAGTTCTGTGAATTCACAAAGATGATAAATGACCTGGAATATTATTTGGTCATATAAATTTCCACCACTAACAATTCCCCTCACCCGTATTCCTGTAGGCTTTTCTAATCTTTTTTAAGTCCAGTCCTAGTGAGACATATCGCATTAGACAGCCCTAGAGATGGATCACCTCTGTTTATCCACAGAGAGCAAAATCCTTCTTGCCCTACTCACATGAGTTGTTCAATTTAAATAGATTGAACTATTCAAGTCAGAAAAGAGAGCAAGTTTTGTCCATAACTGGTACCACACAGGGAGCAGCAACGCTTCCTGTACCATGTCCCAGTAATATGGATCAATTCTAAATTGGAAGGGTCACCTCTACTGGTAGAGGGAGAGTTTGGCTGTCATGCTCATTCACTCCTCTACTGGGACTATCAGCTAATGGTGGTGTTGACATCTGTTAACAGGAACCAAACTGAGATCAATATCTCATTTTAAATAGCCACTAAACAGCCAATGGTAGTAACTTTTGGTCATTGCCAGTCTAGGCTGGATCTGAACTGGTGGCCTAGAGCCATCCAGTCCCCTCTCATGCTGTTTTCACTGGGAATGATGAAATGACAGGTACTTCATTCTAGTCAGCACCTCTGTGCTTCCATGTATATGTAAAACATTATAATTCCTATTAGGACAAACAAATTTAGCACATTTTAGTTATGTAATTGCTCCTTAATGGGTCTTTTCTCACTTTGTTTTTCTGCAGGGGATTACACTGGTAACAACCATTAACTAATGCATGGGGGGATTTATGTAAGTTACTCCCATTTATACTAATTGAAGTTATGGTGTAAATCCCCTGTGCAATGATGGGAAAACAAGACCCCTAAGGGTTAATCTTGCAGCCATATGTCCTGGTTCTCTAGAATTCGAGTAGCACTCTCTCTCAGAACATACGTTCTTTATTGCCAAAAATAAAATAAACAACTACAGGATGACTCATACAAAGACATTCAACTTCACATTCTGCAGAAATTTCTAAACAAGATGTTTTTCCAGCAAGGCATCTATCCAAATGGATTCCCTCTCCCACACTAGAAATTAACATCCTTCATGTTACATAATGTGGTTAAGGCCAAGAGAAGGTCCAATCTATCATAAGTAAACAAAATATTACCACCCTATGATAGAAATAGTTTGGTATAATAATAAGCATAATTTCCAAAGACTACATTATAAAAGGGAAAAATTTCTGGTGGCTCTGTTATGTTCAAGCAATCTTCACCAGTCAATACATTTTAAACAAAGAGCAAAATTAAAAGAAGAAAAAAGAAATCTACTTACAATCTGTTGCCATGCCAACATAGATGCATTTTTTGAAGCGACATTCTTGACACTGGTTTCTTGTTACTTTGTCTATCACACATTTTCCTTCATATTTACAGGAATAGGTTGGATGGAGATTTTTCTGAATGGTTCTTCTAAAAAATCCCTAAGTGGGAAAGAAAATTCAGGAAGCATTAGTGTTCTGTTTTTTTGGTTTTGAAAGGTACTTGGACTTGGTACTGATGCAAACATGTATGCAAGGTGGAATATTGTGTGTCATAAGTTCTAGGATATTTAATGAGTACATCAATCCTCTAATATAGGCTCCTTACTTTGTTGGGTTGCGAGAAACATTTCCCCCTAAAATTAAAACTAGAGATAGACCTGAGATGTAAAATTCAGATCCAAATATGGGTGGGGTACTGTTCAGATGCAGGGTGTTAGGTTTGCCTCTTTTTGACAGAGGTACCAATTGTAGTATTTGCATCTAAACTCAGATTCGGAACCACCCACAAAGTGTGTTCAGAGCTGGTGTTTTCGAAGAGTCCTATTATAAACACAGAGGCCAAGTAAGGAATTCTGATCTGCATCCAGGTTGAGATTCAGACCTCCCAAAAGCCCAAGAGCATTTGAATCTGGGGGTTTGATTCAGGCCCATCTCTAAATTAAAACATTTATTTCTGACTAAAGGGAAACATCTGCTTGTGTGCAAGATGCTTGTGTGAAAGTAATTAAGGCTACCTAGAGAATTAAAAACAAAAACATGCAACAGTAGCATTTTGCCAGAGCTAAACAAAACTTGCCCATCAGAAGTTTTAAGCTCAAACCTAAATATTGAACCCACAATTTTCAAGTGGACCATAAATCTGAGGAAATGAGTACACCCTTACCTATGCATACCTTTGTAGTCAGGACAAAATGTCACATGTAAGATTATCACCACCGATTGCAGTATGAATTTGGGGCCTGCTGGCATAAATTGATGTAGCTCCACTGACATCAATGATTTACATTAGCTGAGGATCTGATTTCTAAAGAAATCAGATACAGCCTTCTCTCTGAAAGTTAAGGACCTGAATCTGCTATCATTAAAGTCAACAGGAGCTTTGCCATTGACGTTAAAGACAGCAGGATCAGGCCCTAAAAGGGTATGCAACTACAGTTGGGGCAATCCACATGGGAGCCAAGCAAGATGTTCAGATCTGTATTTGATTCCAAATCTCTCCATAGTCTGAGAACAGTTTGGGCCTGCCTCTAGCTACCACGCACATTATGGACCTAAAAAACCTGAAGCACTGAGTCTCAGTACCCCAGGCAGTTGACTCAGTGTCACAGGGCTTGAGCGGGGGAGCGGGGGGGGGGCTATAAATTGCAGTGTAGATGTTCGGGCTTGGACCAGAGCCTTGTCTCTGAGATCCACCCAGAACTCAGTTTCCATCCGAAACCCGAATGTCTACACTGCAATGTTTAGCCCTGCAGCCCAAGACTTCCGAGTCTAAGTCAGCTGACCTGGACCAGCCATGGCCATGCCGTGGATCTTTTATTGCTGTGTATACATACCCTAAGGCTCTGACCATGCAAAGACCTGCACACGTGCTTAATTTTTTTGTACAGTGGGTGAAATTCAGTGGAGTCAGGATTTCACCCAACGAGTAGTCTTTTAGGTGTAACATCACAAGGAAAAAGGTGCGTTCTTAACTCAAGTTAGCTAACTCTAAGTAAAATCCTAGCGAAGACAAGGCAGTTTGTAGCATTCACATGAGTTAACAGGTTGAGTTAAAGTTATGGGGGAGCCTAATCTTTAACTCAACCCGTTAACTCATGTGAACACTAAAAACTGCCTTGTCTCCATAGAATTTTACTTCAGGTTAGTTAACTCGAGTTAGCTAGCTTGAGTTAAGAACATACCTTTTTTCCCTAGTGAAGATCAGGCTTTTGAAGTCAATGGAACTCTTCACAGTGCATAACATTACGCATGCTTGGAAGCCTTTGCAGCATCAGGGCCTGTGGGCATGAGCCAAAGCCCACTGACGTCAATGGAAAGGCTTCCACTGTCTTCTTTGGGCGTGGGATCAGACCCCAAAACAAATAACTGGATTTGAACACATTCTCAATCCCATAGTGAATGCACATTTTAATAGGAAGAGAGAGCCTGAATCTCTTCTTACTTATGCTGGTTTTGCTCTGGTGTAGCTCCATTGACTTAAGTGAAGCTACTCTTTCATTACAGTGGTATAAATGAAGAGGGATGGAGGCCAAAGAGATAGCAAGCAGCTCTGCAGATCAGCATACATTGGAACTCTGGGTAATTATGGTTAAAGGAGGAGATGGTATATGATCCCTGGGGAGCCCTAGAATGCATTGCTAAGGTTTAGCTTCCCCAAATGCTGCTTGTCGTTAGTGTGGCTTTGGCTTTATAATTTTTAACATTCTTACCCAAATAAGCTACTCAGATTCTGGTTTCTGATCCAGCCCTTTGCACTGCTCAGAAACTTTTAGTTAAAAACATTCCCATCAGCTCTATAGGATGCAAACACCAGTCACAGTCTAGCCTGTTCTTCAATGTTGGTGTTTTTTATTCTACCTATTCTTTATAATATATGTGTAGATTGATACAGATAACTAGTTACACACACAGCCAAATTTTGCCCCTTTCGGATGTGTGGGTCTTCCCTTGACTTCACTGGGAGTTGCTTAACACACATACCAGAGGGCTGAATAGGGCCCAGGAACACATTACATTATAAGGCTATGGCTATACTAGAGAGTTTACAGCGGCGTAGCTGTATTAAGTTGTGCCCTATTTTGTATTCTGGGTTTAGGGGAAGTGAGTACGTAAGAATCATTAGTTCAGTCCAGCAAACCTACTATATATAGTATATATAGGTTCTTGTCTTCTTATAAATAAGGCTGGGCAATGTTGCAGAATTTAAGAAATGATTTCAACATGAGTGTTAATGTTTTATCCTAGTACTCTTGAATTCAGCTGGTATTGCTTGTAACCTGCTGGATTTTTTTTTTTTTTTTGTTCAATAGAAAGATTTAAAAAGTATATTGTGCAGAGACTTTGGGAAAACAATGATGTTAACAACATAATATGTGTGATAAGATTGAATGGACAGACCTTGCTCTCAGTACAGAATGGGTACTATGAGCAATTGTTGTTGGTTTGTGGAAATTAACACACATGCTATTCTTGATCAGGTAATTACTAATTTGAATGGTGTTAAAAATACAAAATGTTAATAAAATATACATCTATCTATCCATCCACCTGTCGACACACATGTGACCCTAGAGTTCAGATCCAAATACTCAACATTTTTTGGGAAATAAAGATCTGCATCTGATTCCTGTGATTCACCCATCTCTTTGTATGACACCAGAGTGTGTACTGTGTGGTCCTGTCTTCTTAAAATGCCTCCTTTTCTGCAGGAAGGGAATATCTTGTTTACAGGATCTCAGTGTTATTCAATTGAATTCACTGCAGCGAAGGAGTTCTTTTAAAAGGACATGCCTGTACCAGGCAGTTTTTTACATTTGTTTGTCTGAAACAATCTCTGTCTTCATTTAAAACAAACAAACAATTGTTCATATAATTTTATAAATACAGTTCATGGTTTAAAGTATATATCATTAGTCATGATATAGAAGGTAAAATAGTAAAAGAAAAAAGCATCATTTATTAGTGGCAATAGATTCTAAAATACAGTACTTCATGTTGTGTTTGCAAGTGCCTGTGTGGGGGTTTTGTTTGTTTTTTTGTTTGTTTGTTGTTGGTTTTTTTTTTACAATAATTATCAGAGACACAGGAATACTGGCATTTGTCAAAAATAATTCATACCAACAGATGAGGTTCTTTCCTGGTGTGATTTAGCATAGCTCCATTGAAGCTAATGGAAGTATATTGCTTTGCAACAGGTAAGAATCTAGTCAAACATATTTTTAAAAATAGAAAACAGACTCCTAAAATTTAAGCTAGAAAAATATAATTGTATTGTCCTCTTTTCAGTTGTGAACTGTCTGCAAAAATACACCATATACGTGATGCATATAAGAATCAGTAACATAACCAGTCACCTGGATTATTATGTGTAAGAGATGTTCTTGTTCTCTCCTAATCTGCCTTTATATTTTATGTGACAGCCAAGTACAGTAGCTTTTATGTGACTGGAACATGAACTGGAGTGCCATTTCCAGGTCCCAACTTCCCGCCCTGGCTATTTACCTTGCATCCTTCACAAGTGATGCAGCGATAATGATACCCGGTGGCTTTGTCACCACATACTACACATAGCTCGTCCTTGTCTAAGTAACTGGGTATGTATCCTGTAAAGGAAAAGAGAAAGTGGCATGAAAACAATAAAATAATGCAGATCTTCTCTGCCTAGTCCCTACTTCTGACTTTTCATAGCAACTGATTGACACTCCTGGTTAAAAAAGTCACACTAGAAAAGTGACAGAAACATATAAAAGTAATCTACAATTTTCAAAACTGCTGTTTCAGTATCTACTTGTAACACAAGTCTACAGAGGCAAGTCAGCAACTTGTTCTTTGAATGAACAAAATATTATTTGATACAAGTAAATAGAGCATGTTTCACTTTTCAACTCAAAGTCTTAGGTAGGAAAAAATAAATGCAAGAAATACAGCAATATTTAATTTTTCTCTGTTTTGGTCTGTGTAATCTGATATGCTTGTAGCATGAAGTAAGATAGTTCCAGGTTACTTAAAAGACTCAATATCCTATCAATCAGAAATGTTTATTTACATTGTATTCCTTTCCAACTATTTTTGTAGGCACGATTCAGCATATAGCCAAAATGATATCAATCCTACTTTACATAGGTGTGTATTACTGTAACTTATTTAGTGTAGGTGGAATTTAAAACAGAACATAGTTACTCTCTATGTGAGAATCAAATATGGGTGTGTATATCTCTCTGTGAGTGGGAGAATGACACATTTTTTTCTCATTCATGTGATTTACCATACAGCCAACACCTGAAATTAACATGGATATTATTAAGTAAAACAGTTGCATTGATTGGTTCTTTTTCCATAATAACACATTAGAGTTTAGTTTTATAAAAGTATTTAAAGAATTTAAAATTAATTTTAAAAACAACACAAAACATAATTCTAAAGGTAACAAAAATATATTTTTAAACTAGGGAGAAATTTAAAACCAAAGTCAAGCATAAGACAATTAGAATAAAAGTTTTGTTCAAACAATTTAGAATTAATAGAATTCAAAATGTGTTTATTAGGAAGGTCTCTGCATAAGGATAATCCCATACAGGGATTTCCAGGAGAGATTCACTTTGTGGGAGCAATGGAAAATTGTAATAATTTCCACATGACTCTGGAAGAATTATTAAAACAAAACAAAACAAATACAAACCATATTGAACATATATACATGATATATATAGACAAAACAAGGGGTGGTTTTGGTTGTGCAAAGGGTTTGCAGTACCCAAACAAAATAAGGTTTTTATCTGCATCCATTTTATCCAAGCCTGCAAAGTTCAGGAAGGCGGAGGGGGGATTAGACAAAGGTTTTCAGTTTTGTATTGTTTCTAATATATGTAAGGGATACCATATAGCAGTGGTTCTCTACCTTTTTTCAGACTCCTAAAAATTTCAAATGGAGGTATGAATCCATGGTATGAAATCTTAGACATAATCTGCAGAGGCCCTGGACCTCAGATTGAAAACCACTGTTCTATGTTAATGGCAACTGCTCACGGACCCCTTAGACATAGTCTGCGGACCCCCATGGTCTGCGGACCACAGGCTGAAAATCACTGCTTTATAGGATCCCAGTTGAAGAGCCCCTGAGAGAGAAGTTACTGGTGCCACCTACAGGGGAAAAGGAGAAACTGAACAGAACTTTACTAGTTGACCAATGCCTGGTATTGAAGTGCTTGCCCTGGTTTTTAGAAGGCAGGATTGTTATTTCTTTTGCAAAGGTTTGTAAATATATCTTTTTAAAAATCTTTCCTGCACTGGGCATTTTTAAGGCTGGATTGTTACCAAAACTAGTCAATAAAACTGAAAAACAAATGCAATTAGAGGGACTCTTTTGGATGGAGACTTCTGTAAACATGATCCCTTCCACTTGTTTGTTGAGCCTCTTTGTGGTGTTTTGTCTTATACTAGACTGTAAGCACTTCGAGGCAGGGGCTGTGTCACTTTGTGTGTTCATACAGCACTCAGGGTATGGCTACATAGCCACTGGGAAGTGTAGTTCCCAGTGTGGGTAGACAGACATGTGCTAGTACCCTCAGACCAATAGGGCCCCAAACCTGAGTGGGGACTCAGCAGACCACCACAATGCAAATAATAAATAACAATAATCATAAAAACAATAGAAGACAGCTACTGGGGCTATGCTACAAGGTGGACTGCTGCTGGTTTCTTGTGCCTAACACATCAGAGAGGCAAGACCCAGAACTAATGAACTAGAAACTGAAACTGCTCTTTGAAAGACGACTTTAGAAAAATCAGACGGGATCTGTCCTGAGAAGAATGGGATCAGACTGGGAAGTAGGACTAAACCAAAGGCATATTGAGTTGAGATAGACCAAATGAGGGTGTTTGAGAGTTTCTGGCCAACCCCAGGGCAACTTGGGGGTTACTGATGTGCCACTTGGCATATGGAATTTGGGGAAGTTACCAAGACATTATATTAGCAAGAAACTGCTGAAAATAAAAGGTCCCAAGGGACCTAGTAAGTTGCCAAGTATTTAGGTTTAGGCCATCATTCTCACTGTGTCCAAGCTGCACACACAAAGCTCATCACAACTTCTTGATCTCTGGCTGCCTGCCCCAGAGAAGGCAGGAGCAGCTGGGGACCCATTCTAATTTACACCACAGATGCCTAATGGACCTTCTGCCAGTGAAGGATTAAAAATAGTGGAGCTCTGCTCCACCACTCCTCCTCCCCCTCCTCCTGGCTGCCTCCACATACATCATAGTGGGCTAGACCAGGAGGCAGCAGAGCTGGCGGAGAGTTCCCCTCTGCGAGGCTACTTGCTTAGGGCAGATATGGGACCATTCTTGTTATCCCTCTCTGCCTTGGAACGTCCCACTTTAAGGATCATAGCAAACTTTTTTCTACATGGCAAGAAGGCAAATGAACTGCAAGACCACGGCCTTAAAGACACACTCCAGTTTAGAAAATAAAAATGGCAATATTGAATGTGAGAACAGTCCAAAGTAAGATGGGTTGTTTGTACCCAATATTAAGTTTTCATTGTACTGATCTTAGACACGTATAACTAGACCCTACGATGTGCTAAGTGCCCTCTTCTCCCATTGATTTAAAATGTGAAATGGGGTGCTCAGAACTTTGCAGGATTATGCTCCTAGTCTACAATTCTGCAGTTAGGACTGGTGCTGCTCTTCTACTAAGGCTTGGTCTACACTTACCCCCCAATTCGAACTAAGGTACGCAACTTCAGCTACGTGAATAACGTAGCTGAAGTTTGAAGTACCTTAGTTCGAACTTACCTCGGTCCACACGCGGCAGGCAGGCTCCCCCGTCGACGCCGCGGTTCCCCCGTCGACGCCGCGGTACTCCTCTCGTCTAGCTGGAGTACCGCAGTCGACGGCGATCACTTCCTGGTTCGATATATCGCGTCCAGACCAGACGCGATAAATCGAACCCGGAACTTCGATTCCCAGCCGCCGAACTAGCGGCTGGGTGTAGACAAGGCCTAAGTCAATAAGAAATAGTGGCAGAGAATTCTTATCGCAGATTAAACTTTTGGAGAAGTGAAAGCGATCAACTCTCTTTTTTATATTTCTGCCCCAAAATCTTTGTATTCAAAAAATCTGAGAATCATATTCATTTTCTCCCAGCAACTCATTGGGCCACCAGCTACTGGGGAGCAAGAAATAGGGCCCTGAGCAGTGTTTAAAAAAATCCACATGCTCCAAGTAGGCAGGAATCTGGCCATAGGGAATGAGGGGACCTACTTAATGAATTCCTATAAATCTAAGCTTTTATTACAAAAATACATTTCTAGCCATTATGGTTGTGACGATAACCTTCCAACTGTGATCTGAGCATAAATCAGTGAAGTGTTGTCTTCCAACAGCAGCCCCCATGCTTTTTGCTATTGCTTATAGCTGGATCAAGCAGCAGGAGAGAGAAATTAATTGCTGCTACTCTAAATCTGTCAGCAGCATAGAAATTATGCATTACTGCACAGTGCTGCTCCTTGGGAAAACTGTGGGCAGCAGTAGAATGGCATTTAGATTTATTCCCAGGGAAAAATAACCCAAATAACTTAAACTGAGTTTCAGGAAGGGATAAAGGAGCAGACACCTCTTCCGTTCCCTCCCAGCAGCAGCTGCCAGGAAAGAGACAGAGGAAGGGTAGATGGAGACTTGTCTCTCACTTCGGCAGTAAATTCACATCTCTGGTGCATTTAATAATTTCTGGCTGAAAATATAATTTCCAGCGTTGGAGAAGCAGACATTGTCTGGACAGGATAACCCAGGTGTTCTGCCACCAGCATATCACAGCCAATGACAAGTCCTCTGTGAGGTTTACAGTCTCTGATCTTGATTATTGTTGCATTCCTTAGTCAGAATCTATACTCAATAGTCAAGCTGGAGCCATCCAGCACTTGCTAAGAAATTCTTAATGAAAGCAATATCTATATCACTGCGAGTTATAATATTAACCAACTTTATTCCCTGGTTATTTCAACCCAGGTGTACGGTGAGCCTGTCAACCTCATCTGACAGACACAGCACGCTGCATACAGCTTGGTGTCTGATCCTCATCATTATCCATTTATCCATCCAGTACAATTGACATTGTTCATCTTAATTCCCAACTGCAAACCTTTGCTCTGAATGGGAGAACACAAATAAATGTTAATGACCTTGACCTGTCATATGTTTGGTATTTCTCTTGCAGTCTAACAGATAACTCCATTGCCTTCCAGACTACCACCTGCCAATCTGACTAATCTTATTCTCTTGGTAAGACTAAATGCTCAGCAGAATAGTTGTCCTTACCTTAGAGTAATGTGTGTCATAATCCACTATGTGCAATCCTGTCTTCAATCCATAATACCTGAACAAATTGAGTTTTTGCCTATAGCATCTTTCTACAGGTATGGCAGGATAACTTCTCATAGGAGTTATCATGAGATAATGATAACGGCCATAGTGGGTCAGACCAAAGGTCCATCTAGCCCAGTATCCTGTCTTCTGACAGTGGCCAATGTCAGGTGCCCCAGAGAGAATGAAAAGAAGAGGTAATCATCAAGTGATCCATTCCCTGTCGCTCATTCCCAGCTTCTGGCAATGCTGAAAGAGAATCAGATCTGTTGATCTATGGAGGATGACCCATGCTGTCATACTTTGTGGTCTGTTTTTGAATGCTACATGTGTATCATAATCTGAAGAGCTGACAACTTGCAGCAGCACTCATGGCCCATGGCATTCTTCCAAGGTTGAGGGGAAATGGAACAGATAACAGCTTGCTATTCCTGCCACTCCCTCAAATACAGTTAGGAAAAAGAATAAAGAAAGAAAACTCAAAAATACTTTAGCAAAACCTGTCTACAACCACTCACAAAACCCAGGAGGATCTTATCGCCTATACATCTTGGCCCTGCCCTGCTTTTCAAATATACATCTATTGGCAGGTGGTCTGTTTCTGCTTAGTCAGCTCCATGTGGGCGGAAGTGTCTGTTTTATAGACTATTAGATTGTCCTGCAGCTTTTAATTGCAATGGACTTAATATTATGGGGCCAATCTCGCGAGGTGCAGAATATCTCCTGTGAAAGGCCAATTGTCTTCAACGTCCACTTACAGCCATTGGGAGCTCACAGAGCTTTATGCTACGTGAAAGGCACTTGGAAACTCATAGGATCAATCACCTAATCAAAAGAAAATGTCTCCCCCCGCCATAAAATGCCCCTGAACTCTTGCTGGGGAAAATATATCTTTTCTAAATGTTTCTGTTCTCCAGAGAAATTGGAAACCCATTTTTAGAGAGTCAAAGAACAAACTTCAGTTATAATAAAAGTTAAGAACTTCTCAAGTTGTAGGGGCACCAGGCCTTCAGGTCTGAGCATCCCACTGTGCTGACAAATATGTCAGACGTTTTAATATTAGGCTAGCTAATAAACTGCAGTTCAGAAAAACTCTATGACCACTTTCAGCAACAGAAGAGTGGGATGTGTGACATAGATCTGAAAAAATAATTCCTATGTACCAATAGTTGTTTACTGTTACATTCTTGCTGCTGCAATAGAGCAATCAGAGTCATTGCTTACAAGCAGAAAAACCCATTTTAGACTTTGCACAGGAAAAGAGATCTGTTTTTAACAATATTAGTATTTTAGTGCATTTTCATTGTATCAATGCGCTACAGCATATGTAGAGCCCTACCAAATTCACGGTCCATTTGGGTAAATTTCATGTTCATAGGATTTTAAAAATCATAAATTTCATGATTTCAGCTATTTAAATCTGAAATTTCACAGTGTTGTAATTTTAGGGGTCCTGGCCCAAAAAGGAGTTGGAGGGGTGGGGTGGTCACAGATTTCACAGTCTGTGACGCATTTTTCATGGCCGTGAATTTGGTACAGCCCTAAGCATATGGTAGTATACACAGACCTATTCTTGCAATCCTTACTTCCCCCACTTGCATGAGAAAGGGCTTCTCATTAACATAAGTGTTCTGGGACTTGTCCCTAAGATAGTACTGACACACACTGCATTGTACTGTGAAAATGAAGAATGAAAATTTATTACTATGTTGACCTATTTTGTACTGTATCAAACCTGAAAGGTAAATTTACATTAATGTTCTGATGATTCAATCTGACACTAACACATTGTAACACCCAACAATTATAAAAAAGTGACCAGAATCAACCAAATGCAGAGACAGGTTGTGTGTGTGTGCAAATGTAGAGAGAGAAAGAGAGAGAGTTTTTCTGGGATAAGGCACTGGGCTGGGAGCCAGGGAAATTGAGTTCTATTCTGTTATGGGCCCTGAATTGCTGTATTACAATAGGCATTTTTGTACTTAACCTTTCTGTGCCAAATGTTTCCCATCTGAAAAATGAGGAAAGATACTATGTATTATTATTATTATTTATCTTCAGTTTTTTGTTTGATCAGTTTTGACTGGACCTCTTCAAAACTGTCTGTTTTCTCTTCCTCATTTATTCAAAAGTTATCTTTGACAAAAAGTGCTTCATGTTTTGTAAAGCACTGAAGTAGAGAAAATGTTATTAAACAAATTCACACTTCCCTGGACAGGTGATTAGCTTGCTGGCCTGCGTTTTTGACTTTTATTTACATTATTCTTTGTCTCACAGTATCACTAAACTCTGGTAAGTGACTGCAAAGATGCCATTTCAGGGCTCCCTGTTTATTTTCTTTACAGTGATTCCAACTGTGCTTGGTTTACAAGTAAACATGTGACTTTTTTTTAATAAGGGCTAGCCCAAAACATTTAGGTTGGGCTCAGAATCTTTATCAATAATATCAGAGTTTGAGCAAGTGTTCTTGACATGGTGTTGAAAACAGTCTAGTTCTATCTGCACTATCTCTTAAACTGCTGCCAGCATTCGAGCAATTGCATCTGTGGCTAACTATAGATACAGAATGTGCTAGTGTAAATAATGCTAAAAAGTCAAGCCGTGTTCTTTTTGACTTGGACCTTATTACCAATATTAAGCATTCTGCATTTGGGACTTAAGTTAAAAATTTCAAAGAAACATCTAAGTGACTTGGGAGTCTATGTCCTATTTTCAGAAGTGACTTAGGAGCCTAAGTTTCACTGAAAGTGAATGAAACAGCATCCTAAATCACTTAGGTGCTTTTGAAAATTGTACACTTAGTTAACAATTTTGCTGGTGATGTGCAAGGCAAATGTAGAATCCCTTTTGCTCTCCCATAGCTCTTTTGGCTCTGCTGGATAACACTGGTAAAAGGTAATCAAAACTTTTTTTTGTCACTGCAAAAAATCAAGCAGCTACGACTCCAAATGCACACTGATCTGTTCAGTTACAAAGATGCCCCTTTTCTGATCACAATCATCCCTAAATTACTCACTCGAGCCAGGAATACCTATTTTTTGTAAGCCCTGAAGATGACAGCTAAAGTGCAGGCAGTTGTTTCCTTGCAAAGGCCAGAGACGACAAAATGATCAGTCTCTATTTACTGTTTTGTTAATTGTATGTATGTTAATTAATTATATTAATTATATTATATTATATTGCTCTTTTAAGGAGACATTTTGACAAACAATTCTCTACCTCACATTTTCTTGGTGATTCAGAAAATAACCTAATGACTTTCACACTGTTAGGAACTCAGTTTGGACTAATTAATTGGTATACTGTGACAACTATATTGTATGCACTCTTAGTTGCATGTAAATTGGCAAAAAAGGTATAAAGAGATAAGAATAATACTTTAAAAATACACAGCACCTCTGATCTCACAATATTAAAGAATTTTGCAAATGTGGACATTAACCTCATTGTAAAGATGGGGAAACTGAGACACAGACAGGTTGAATGTTTTGTCACCATCTAACCTTGGACTCAGAGAGTCCCAGCTTACAAACCTTTATTGACGTGCATATTTTTTATTCACACAGGGTGAAATTTACTCCACCTCCATAAGGTCTGAGGGTGAAACCCTGGCCCCATTGAAAATAATGGGAGTTTTGCCACCAATATCTCTGATGCCAGGATTTCACCCAAGTACATGGGCTTTATGCAGCTGGGGAGGTGAAATCCAACCCCAAACCTAGGTTCAGGGAGGGAGCTGTTCTGCAGTCCTATCCTGTTTCAGCCTACAGGCGGGAATAGCATACACAGTTCCTTCACACCAGTTTCATGGGATATTGGAGCTTCTGGACTTCTATAAACATATTTTCTATGGCCCCTCAACTGGCTCATCCCTACCTGCCACAATGCATTTCTCCTCACTGGCCTTCTCAAGGCTGGTGCAGAGATGGTACATGGACACCCCGTCTAGGAACTCAGCTGCCTGACAGCCATGTAGCCTCTATGCAAGGCTTAAATGGTAAAGAAGACCTTATGTTGGCCCCCTTCATCAAGCCATACTAAGGTTGAAGTCCATGGAACAGAAAACTTGATATCAGCTGACTGGTGTTTTATTCTCAACTATGCCTCAAAGGCCTGACTCTGCAAAGCTTTACTTTATGTGAGCAGTCCACTGAAGTCAGTGAAACTAGAGTGAATACAGTTTTGCAGGTTCAGGCCCTTTTGGGAAGAGCACTCAGCTCTCTGTTCTAATGGCTAAAAATAGCTAGTTATTCCTCTGTGTCTGCCTTGCCTGTTACATGGGGCCGTGGCCTCTAAGCACGACCAACATACAAATAATAAATTCTCATAATAATAATGTGCTGCCATCTTTCAATAATGTGCAGTACAGCACAGAAGTTACTGACTGTCACAAAAACTAGGAAGCAGATACCACCCAGCTGCCCCTGATTTTCAGGAACTTACACAATTTTTCCTTAATATTCACGTGTCTCATCAAGGACTGTGATTTAAAATGTACAATAATGAGATTGTTAGTGTGCAATGATAGCTAGGAGTAGGATAAGGTGTTTTCTGATGTCTTAGATCATTTGGCTTAATTTTCTAAGAACTTATTATTCTCCTTCAGTAACTATCCCTCATGTCACATGGGCCTTTTGTTCTTGATTTTTATTAGTGAGTTCCTCAGTTTCTCTGTGAGGGGTTGAGAGGTAAGGAAGACAGTAAGGACCTATTTATTAACACTGGCTTCCTTTAGCATCTGAAGGATTTGAATTTTTTTTATCTTTTAATAGGGAATAAACCGAAGACTAAAAGTTTAGACGATTTTATTACTGGAGAAGACAAAGTGAACAGCATGAACATTATTGAGACTAATAGGAATTTCATGGAACTAACAGAAAGCTCAATTGCAACAATAAGGACTGCTCAAGGACACCTGCCTTGGGTCTTAATTTTGCCTTAATGAGCTATTACTAAGGCTTCACTAACAAACAAAAAAATCAATGTTGGATCAATACAGACACACTCGTCCTGTGCAGTGCCTTCTGTTGTCAGGACAGGATTAACACATGTGTTAACTTTATGACAGTTTGGCTGAAAGCATCACATAAAAAAGAAATACGCACATGCCTGCAACTTCTTAGATTTCTTCTGTTTGGCAAACATAGCGTTTGACTAGGTTTGATATTTTATTGCTGTCCACGGAGATCAAGGTTTAAAGAATCCATAAAAACTGTGCATGTTCTCTGTACATGATCAATGTGAAACAGGCACCAACATTTAAGTGTGATTGAGAGCCTGTTCCCAATGAAAATCTCTGAGACTTCTGATGAAATTGGTGCAATATATTGCAAACACTGAACAGGGAGTTTTTAAAAATGATTACACTATATTCGGAAATTAAGCCCTACCAACAGGTAGGAATATTGCTCATGGATTACTAAAAATATCACGTCTGTGTGCTAAAACAACTTGTTTTAAGCCTTGACATAGATAATTATTACTTAGGATCCTTTAACATAGTAAAATGACACATGCAGTGGCAAATCCCTATTTTATATGATAAATTCATCATGACCGGTATCTTACTGCCAAAGATAAAGATATGAACAAAGTCTACAACAAAGTTGCAAATGTATCACTTAAAACCACCTAGTTTAAAAGACCTTTAAAATGTTACAAGTAGAAAAACATGCACTATTTAATCTTTAATATGATCACGTTCTCTGGGTTTTCTTTTCCTAGATTTGGATTAGTTTTTAGACAGATGCCTTTATTATCATGAAACACTATGCTGTTTGAAATACAGTACAGAGGTATTTTTTCTACTGAAGTTACAGATTTATTGCACCAAGTTCTAATGAATATTTCCTATAGGGTTTTCAGTTCCTAATAATATTAAACAGACTACTTTTGGTTACAGAGCCACTTTAAAATAGCAAATAGTGTCTGTTCCCTAGCTAGTTACATCAGATTCACTAGGTTTTTGATTAATTGCACACAGGTCTTAACAACTAAAGGGCACCATCTTGATACAAATGATATTGCCCTTATATTCTTTAATTAGGGTAAGTGAAATATATCTTAATGCAGATATATAATGTATATTTATAAAATGCCTGCATCAAGTTTTAAGCCAGTTTCAAAGACAATGCATAATGTTAAAATATTTGCACACAGTTGCTAATATTCTGGGTTCTTTTTGAAAATTTATACCTATTTTATCCATTTAAAAACAACAGGGGAAATTCTATAAAGGAATGTTATGGAAAATTTAAAAATGAACAGTGATTTAACCCGACGGGGAATGGATATTACAATTGGAATATATTCTACAAACATTTTGATTAGATCAACTTTTTAGAGGGGAAAATAAAGTGTCATTATTGCATTATCTTTTATTCTTGAATTTCTAGTCTTTACTGCCTTAAATCATTAGAAACTACATGCTTTTCATCTTTTCATTTTAAGCACATCAATTATATTAAATTAAATCATTTATTTTTTAAATGAACATTTACAGTTCTATTTTTAACAAATTCTGTTTGATATGGAGCTACTTAGCAATTAAACACTATTTACATTTAATGATGTCAAGGATAAAACAAAAATTATTTTTATATAACCAGAAAATATGAAGCATATCCAACTGAAGGACACACAGTGAACACATCTTGCAAGGGAAACTTTCTCATTCAGTCTGATGAAATACAGTAAATGAACGTAACGAACATGCAATATGCAGAACTAGCGATATCTTTGAAAATGGCTTTTACAGATTAAGAAAAAAGTGCTTGGAAATCCTCATCATTCACAGAAAATCTTTCAATCACCTAGCAACCTGCTGCTGCTTTCAATTTTGAACAGGCAGCCTTCACATTCAAAGATGTATCTGAGCCAACTGATGCAACTGCAAGTTTAAAGCAAAACAAAAAAACAAAAACAGATCTTTTTGTGTGGTTATGTAAATAAATTGCCCCTACCTTTCTTCTGAGAGTACGATGGCGACTGCACTTGAGAAAAAGTAGGTTTTTCTTCTGTGAAATATTCAGGTTGGTTGTACTGATTCAGGGCCATGTCCATGTCAGAGTACTCGCTTTTAAACACGTTTCCAGGGTAACTACAGGTATATGGCTGATTCACGGCCCAGGCCTGTTCCATATATATGTTGTTATTGTGCAGGACCTGAGCATCACAACTGCTGTAACCCTGACTATCTTCAATATATGTGCAATAATCGGCGGACTGCATGTAGCAATTGCTACCAGCAGCAGGATGCACTTCATATATTTCTTGCATACAGTAGCTCATTTTGTTATCCGATCTCAGCTTCTACTTTACATATACACACATACACGCATGCATGCACACACAGACATGCATACACATGGAATGGGAAAGGAGAAATGAATAAACAATGCCAACAAAGTCGATTGCAAAACAGCGTGTTTTACTTTGGAGCAGCACCTTATGTGCTAAAATCCTATTTATATTGGGATGGCTTGTGAGCTCCCCTGCCAATCAAACATATTGGGAAGCAGATTTATGACAGTCAAAGGTCTTAATCTGTGACTGTAATTCCTGGGGAAGATGGCAGACAGGTAGCAATGACCACCAGACAAAGAAGGCTATGGCCAGACACCCTCCCAACTGTTTGTTAGAAATAATCATTTATAAACCATTTCAGCCCCTTTCAATATGATTAGACAATGATTACTAAGGCAAGGACAGTTATGTCACTATAGTTGTCAATTTAAGTGTGAAGCATTATAAAGACCTCCTAAGAACTCCCAGAGGGGATATGCTGAAAATCCTAAAATCAATAATCCTGTTTTTCAGCATTAACCCACAGAAAATCCAATAGTGCTGTGTTGTTGACCCAAACAGGAGTCTAATTTTACAAATTTTAGCATCTTAATCTGTCATCAGCTTTATTGATTTTGTTTTACAGAATTATCTGCATGAACCTCCCACGCCTCACACACATACATGAACTCCCCGCTGCTTGTTAATGCATTTACAGGAAAGCAGCTTTTTTAAACTTCAGTGATTTTGTGGGAAACTTCAAAATAATTTGTCTTGATCAGCAAATAGGATACTGCTTAAATAAGCTAATTGGTTTGCCATTACATTTCATTCATCTTGTTTGCATGTTTCAGTAATGAAGTACTGAATTTATATTTGATCGCAAATATAGCATGATTACAGGTTTTCCCCAGTCATTTTATTCACTCACACAAGCTATCAACATATAACACCATTAGTTCAGAAACAGAGTTACTATATGACCTTATAACAATTCACCACCTCAAACGCTAGTACTACTACACCCATTTTAATCTAATCTCTCTCCCCCCCTTTTTCTTTACACCAAAAAGAATTTCTGTTGTCTCTATTTTTTCCCTAGACAAAGAATTTTCCTTCAGTGGCATGCTACAATATGGCAAGATGTTTGTGAGAACACTAACATGATTGTATTATTCATTGGATCACTAAGTTCTTCTTGTTATTGAGAAGCAAAAATAACTAACAATATTAACTAAAGAAGAAACTGTTTCTTAAGGTTATTGTTTCACAGATGTTAAACAATATTCACCATTCTTAAAAATGAACTGAAGTAAGGCCCCCCTTCAGCCAGGAACTTAAACATGGGCCTAACTACCTTGAAATGAGGCCTTGGGTCTTAAAAAGTACTCTTGAAAGTCCAAAGAATGGGACTTGAGGAGGACACATTGTTCCTTAGTTGGTTTCATGGAACATTTTAGAAAGATTTAAAGAGTACATGAAGGAACACTACCTCTTCCTCCAGACACAACTAACCTATTTTATTATGGGCCAAATCACTAAATCCTGAGCAGTGCAGAGCACTATCAACTCTCACTGATGCCAGGGCAGGTGCTCTTCACTTCTCAAGATTTGATACATTCTGTTTCACCCTCTGATTACTTGACATTTGTTTTTCTAACTATAAATCAAAAACTGAAGTCAACAGAGTTGTTTCAGGAATGAAATTGCCCCTGTGAACTCTCATCGTGGAAAGCGTCAACACACTCCTTTTGGAGAAAGGGATGTTTACTAATAACTCCAGAAATAAGTCCCAAAGCACCATACACCTCTGCCCTCTGTTTTTCAATGTCTCAAACTCAACAAAATATAATTTAAAATTAACCTTTCAGTAATATGCTTTATAAAAACACATTGTAAGTGTAATTTTGGTTTTAGCTGGAATTTATGCCATAAGTTTTCAAAACTAATGAGTGGTTTTGGGTGTCTAACTTGAGACACCTTAAATGGACTGATTTTTTAAGGATGGATGCTTGGCAATTTCTGAAAATCAGTCCCCTTTAGGGTGTTTTAAGTAGGGCACTGAAAAATGAGCCCCACATATTACTATGTTGATTTGCTTGTGCCTGACGTTTTTTCTGCTACGTTATTAATTTCTTTAAAGGCCAAAAAAAACCAAAAACAAACAAAAAAAAAAAAAAAAACCAAAACAACGAGTTTCTCTTCTCCCTTGAGAACAAAAGCAACTTCTTTACCAAAAAGTATTAAACAGAGCCAAGGCCACAACTCAAGCTGAAAATGTACATTAGAAATCAATCAAAAAAATTTTGGTGGAAACATTTTGGGAACTATTTTTCCTTTATGATTTATTGTATGTAAACATCAGATCTGAGTGCACAAATATTTTAGTACTTGTCACAGTTTCCTTCTTTGACAATAACACTGACACAAAATGTCCAGGAACCTTTGCAATTACTTATTTATGCAGAAACACAAACATATCAGGCTATGTGACTAGTTTGTGTGTGTTACACAAACACACCTTTTAATCTACTGAGAATACAGTACCCTCATTGCCCAGAAACAAACCATTCCATTCATGCAGTAGGGTATTTTCTTTTGATTACCACACACAACTCCCATTTCACCTAACGTGAATTTATGTAAGAGCTCACAACAAGATGAAACTATATGCTACAGAATAACTGTGTAGGATATCTAAGCATATATTTTCCTCAAATGTCCAAATGTTATCCATTGGTATGTCTCAAGCACTGTTTACCTGAATAAATCATCGGTTATTTAATTTAATAATGAATGATATATATTAGACTCTTGATATAACCTAAAATTAATTATTAGCCATTTAAAAAAATTAGTTACATGAACATAGGGAAATGTTCAGTCTAATTTTTTTTTAAATATTGTCATTTTAAATACCAACACCAAAGATCTAATCCATTTACTTCTGTTTAGTTTGGTACTAACAAGGAAGTCATGAACTGACTTTTCAAAAAGGTCTGAGAGTTTAAATAGTCCTTTGCTTATCTAGTCAAGATAGAAAAATTATATTACTGTCTGTACGGGAGCCCTTTCAAATACACCTTTCCTGGTATCAGCTTGAGTAGACATGTAACATTGTGTGTATTTTATTCCATATATTCCATGGATACAGAATCAACAGATTATTAAGGACAAATTTTGCCATCAGATGCTTATGTAATTTCCAGTAAAGTGAGCCAGAATCCTAGCTCCATTCATATCCCAAGGCAGCATTTGTTCCTAAGCAATTACTACCTCTTCTGAGTAAAGACGTGTATTAGTAATACGTTTCAGTCTGAAAAGACTAACAAGCGTATCTGAGCTAAATTATATTTAGCAAATTGTAAAGATAAAGATTATGTAGGTGTCAATCCTTCTTTGACTAAATCTGCAAGGAATTTAAGTTTTTCATTATTCCAGAAAAACAAGCAGATAGTTTTCTCCATTTTTAAGAAATAAGTAACTGAGATGGTGCATTGGTAACTGTTACAATATTCATATACTCAGGGTGAAATTCTGGCTTCACTGAAATCAATCTGAGTACAGCTTAGACTTCAATGGGGCCAGGATTGCACCCCAACACTTTTCTTTGAAATGAGTTTGGGGGAAAGACCTGAACAATACATGTTCAGAAACAGACTAATTTAGATTAGAAAATAAATATTATAAAGTTTAAGGGATACAGACTTGAAGTTAAACCATTTATATAGTGTGGAGTGGGGAACTGAGAAATCACATCCATTCAAACTGAAAGACTAGAAGAGCTGTTGAAGATGTTTGCAACATCTAGGTGGTTAGCATTACCTATTGTGTATTGGGTCTGTCATATATAATGTATAACATATATGTATTTCTGAAAACTGTGCTCCAGCAATTGGAAGAAAAATCTTGCCTAGAGTCAGAGAACAGATTGTTGCACTGAGAGACTCTGACATGCCAGAGAGTCCAGGCTTCATTTGCAAGACAACAAACAAACTTGTGGGCTACACTGGTCTGCATCTACACAACAAATTTAGTTCCTGCATTCCCCCAGTGTAGTGGTCAGTCCAAAAGCCATTTGGCCAAGTGGTCAGACCATGGCTCCATAGTTCTTTTTAGTCTCTCTGTTCTGGAGGGGGCCCTGCGAGGTCATATATGGGAAGAATCAGCCCCTCTTGGGGGGTCCCCTCTTCCTCTCCTCAGGGCTCTGTCATGATAGAGGGGAGTGGGGGATAAGGCAGGGGGACCCGGGATCTCCTGCTCCACCAGGTCCCAACCCAGGGCTTAATGTCCAGACTACTTGTTGGTCCATTCCAAGTTACATCCCTTCCTGGTCTCTCCCTTTAGGGAGTGATCAGTAGCAGCAGTTTAGTCTGCCATGGGGATGGGGGAATCCTGCTCTTTGGGGCCTCTCCTGGGTTCCCAACTCTAAAGCAGGGGGTGGGAGGAATCTGGACCACTGCTTCCAGCATCTTCTCACCAGTGTCATAGTCACATTGTCCAAAGCTCCAGACATCAGCCTCACTCCCTGCTGCAGCCTGTAGCTCCTCCCCGCCTTCCCCTGGGCTGCCCGTGCCCTTTTAAACTATCCCTCTGCCCGGAGCATGCCCCACAACTCCCGAAGGGTGGGGCAACCCTACCCCAATATTGCCCCATGCCTTGCTCTGGTTTAGTGAAGGGTCTGTAAACCCCATCACACCCAGTCAGTGGTCATAACTTTGGAGGCTGTAGTGTAGACTGGATTCAGGCATTTTTACCACTGGGTTGTCTGACCCTGGCGATTTGTCTTTCGCTTACTGAAGCACAGTTATCTGGCACTGTTTGGTTCTTACTGTGTTTAAACCACCAGTCAGAAATATCCATGGGCCAGTGGTAAAAATGGCTGCCTTCTCCACACTATAGCCTCCATGGGTGCTATTACTGGGGAAGCTGCGGTTGTGAGGAATTATGGATCCTAAATGTGCCACGGTAGATGCAGTTCCGATTCCACCTCTGAAAGGAAGGACTTGGTACATGATCAAAAAAAAGGACAGAATATTTTTGATGTAGAATATCTGTAGGGCTGGATGAACCTTACACTGATGGAGGGGAGGAAAAAGCAAGTGGAAAAGTGTAAGGTTAGGCTGCAGTGTGGCATGCCACGCTACATGCATTACTGCTTTGGGATCTGCAGGGAAGCAGCCTGAATTTCCCAGGAAGACTTAGAATTTCCTGGGGATTCCAGAATGTGGTGCCTCTTCCTAGAGAGAGGAGGGAACTATGTGAGGTGAAGCTTGAGAACCCGATCCTGTAATGCCCTCATCACCCATTAACAGAAATTCTGTCACAGTTTAGGGCACTCAGCACCACTCAAAAGCACCTCCCAAAACTGGCTTTGGAGTTTCCAGCACATACTTTCCCCTTGTGATTTTGTTTTGATAAATGAGGCAATCAGCTTCTTAGTAATTATCCTTCACCCATCTCTTTTCCTCATCCATTTAATTTAACTTTCTTGTCTGAAAATGAACAGAAATACCCTAGGATAGAGAATCTATGGCCATGATATAGAGAACTCTGTTAATAGATCTCTCTCTCTCTTTCTCTCTCTCTAAGATTAAGTGTCATCTTATTTGTTTTTTGTAATAATATCAATAATACTTATGCTACAGAATATGCACTGTTTTTCTGAGAGTAACTACCACAACACAAAGAAGTCAAGTTAGAAAAGACTGGGGAGAGTTTAGAAAAGGGCCCAAATGGGAAAGGCCTGTTTTGACCCAAAAATAATAATAATTATATATATATATCTTTATATATATATATATATGACAAGAAGTATTGGGGCATGAGTGTCTCCACTTGCAATATGCTAGTGTTTAGCTGTCGACATAAAACTCAGGTTGATAGTCCTGCAAACACTTGTTTCCTTGGAAACAAATCAGATCATAAAACAGTGCCAAAAATTAACATCACTATTAGAACCGAAATGTTGCTGAAACATTTTCATTTGAATCTCTTAGGGCCTGATCCAACAGCCCTCACTCAGGTCCCAGAATGGGACTAATTACCTAAGGAAGGATCGCAGGACTGGGTCCAAAGAGTCTGGAAGCAGAGTTGAAAACAATACACACAATTTCTACTTGAGCCATTTCTTTTGTGTATTGTATCTGTATTTTGGTTTTCTGATTTAAATGGATAGTGGATTCTTTCATTTGTGAATAAAAACAACAAAAAATAACGTACATAAACATTAACAAAAAACACTTCTGTGATTATTCCTACTTAGGCAATGATTTCATCAGCACAGTGTCCAAGACAACCCAGAACACTGACACATGCAGAAGCAGAGCCATTAAACACATTCAACACCTGTAGAGTATAATTTACCATTTGAGTGCCCTAGTCCCCAGAAGGGTTGTATTCTCTTGACTGTTTGCAAACTGAATGTGTCTGGCTATGGTCTATGTTATCTCAGTTCGGTGCATGACACCCCATCTCCCTTTTTAAAAAACATTCTGAATCACCATCATATGGATTGCATCACACAGCATACGAATTATTCAGGACTCGACGGGAATCCCCTAAGGACTATAGGGAAGGGTCTTATGATGTCTTTAGCCCTGAACTGTATATACTGATGGAGAAAAATATTTATGTGGTCAAATATATTTTTGCACATTTGAACATTTAGCATGAAGGATTACCACATATTTCAGAATTCTGGTGTTGTTGTACAAAGTAATATTATCATCTCCTGGTCTTTGAATACAATTATATGCATTTTGTTTCTTTTGTGTTATTATGGCCATTATATTCCTTTCTTCGTGCCATATTTATATGATTACAAGTGACAACACAGTATTGTATTTTAAAATACTAACCCACACTTCACTCATTAATCACACCAATTTGATGTTCTTTTACCTTTAAAAGAATGCCAGCATATGTTCTCTATGCCAGTTCTGACAAAACCCACTATTCTGTACTATTCTTTGAAGAAATTACAATGCAAACTGTCTGCATGCTGTGGTCTCATATTGCACACTGTGGAGTTGATTCAGGACAATGTTTATCTTTGTGTACTGTAAAGAAAGTACAATTTACACCATCAACTGTTCGTTTTGGCAAATCTATTAGTGTGGCTCTGGCTCTAGACAAGGTTTCCACCATATCTGTCTCTGCCAAATACACCTATACCTGTGCCCATATGGTATAATGAGTCCCTACTTTTAAAAAAATGTGTTTTTGATCTACTTGACTCTTTATTTTGTATTACAGTTATATGTATCCCATGCTTTAGGCTCAGGACACTGTTCAAAACACAAACTTTTATCACAGAACAAATTAAAAAAAAATAATAATTCTTAAATGCCAACCCAATGACAGATGCAATCTCTGTTTGATGTGCCCAGATATCAGCCAACCATATTAGGTTCCTAGTTCTGGCTCTCCAATTCCTATATTATGCTGGATAACACAGAAAACGAGATTTATTTCTTAAATAAAGCTATGTTCAGCTCAAACTTCAGAGTCCAAACAACATATTCAACACTTATATGAGCAGAAAGTGCAATCTTTATAGTATTTGCCCTATTTCTAACCACCAATGTGTCACTATTATAATCACAAAGTACATATATCAGATACTATGCACTGTTGTCACATTTCAATGTTAGCATTTGGTGTTTAGTGGCATGCATCTCAGTGGAATCAAAGACCTATTAAAGAATAGCATTTTGGCTATGACATTCCACCAAGACTGTAGTAAGGTTTAGATAAAACACCAGTGTGATTTGTCTTTCATTCCAAGATTTAATATCCCTTTTTCTATTTGGTTAACTAAAAACAGTTAATTTTATACTGAAAAGTTCAGACTTGTCATGAACTTAGTCCTCAGTTAGGATAAGTGCCCTTGATGAATTTGAAGAAATTTGGTTTACAAAGAATGAAGTTGTCTCTTTTCATAATCCAGAATTTTCTATGGGCTCACCCTGGCCATTATTTGATTATTTCCTTATAGCTCATTCCAGTGTAGGATGCTCTCATGTCTTGTCACAAATAAATTGTTTATTGATAGTTTGCTGACAAAATGGCACAAACAGGCAAATTCTTCAATGATTTTTGAAAACTTTTAAGACTAGTACTGAACAAACATTGGTAAGTACAATTATAGTCCTATGACCAAGGCAACCCAATTTGTTAAGTCCCCTCATGTCTCATAATCGGAAGACACTGTTAAAAGACATTAGTTAATTAGACAGCTTATCTCTTGACAAAGTAACTACTGCTACTTAAAATATGCACCTTTTTTCAAGTTGTCCTCCCTCAAGACAATTTTGAGGTAAAAAGTTCTTTTCATTCAAAAATGAAGAAGAATGGATAATTGTATTAAAACAGTTTAACACACAACTTAATTAATAGAACCCTTGATGGAGCTGTCTGGATTCTGCAGACTTCAGACAGCCCTTAGTAAGACGTTAAAGCGATCAACACCTGACATCTGTTAGCTAGAAGGCATTCTGAGGTAAAGAGCAGCTAAATCTAAAGAAATCAGGTACTTAGAACAGTTTAACTTTTTCATGAGGTGATATCCTTCCTGACACTATAATCTTTCCTCCTGGAGTGACGCAAGACTTTAAGTAAAAGAAAACAACTTGTTGTCCCTCCCTCAGAGCATGATGCACATATATTTATTTCTTTGAGAGAAGAGCACTGACGAACTATTTATTCCAGTTTAAAAAGGAATATAAACCACAAAACCACCAAATTTGTGGTAACAGTTACGCATTTACAAGGCATAACACCTCCCTCGCAACTCTGCTCTAGCTTGGACAAACAGGACCATCCTAAAACAGAACTTTCAATACTACTGCCTGCTCAAGGAAAAGAATATTCACTATACAAAGGTCAGGCACAAAAAGAAATAATTTTGGTCAGGGTTCAAAGAGGAGGGGAAAAAACCTTTTTAAAGGGACATCAGGAATTAGTTATATACTGTATATAGCAAATTAATTTTTAAAATAAATTTCAAATTGTACATCACTTTAGTTCTTTACAAATATATTAAAACATACAAAGATGAAATACTCTCAGGATAAACTGAAAGCCACAACTATTGCCATGAAAAACATCCGTAGCTAGATTGTCCCATATTACAAAGCTGTTATCTATGGCCAAAGCCTGACCAACTCCACAGACACTCTGGCTTCTTTTCTTTTTAAATATTTGTTATGTTCTAAATAATAATTCTAATTACCTTTACATTTTTTTTCTTCTATATCATACTCCTGGGCACTTGACATGCCTTGAATATTCACTTCTGTATGACCTGGATGTAATATTGAGCTAGTCCAAACTGAAGCATGTAGAAACTGTGAAGATTGCTGTCCATTTCTCAGCATATCATTTCTGGAATGTCTTTTCCTACACAAGCGATTTTCTGTTATATCTACAAAATTCCATTTGTGATGTCTGTCAGGAAGATGTACCAGCCTATCCCAGGCTGGAAGGCCATTTTTTGGTGGGTTGACAAGCACTGGCTGACAAACTGTTGGCATTGCCAAAATCTTGCTGAGCTGTGGAGTTTTGGAAAGCAAGTGGTTTCCCAATTCTCTTGATCTGGTGGTATTCACAAGCATCTCCACTTGACCGCATTGATAAGATGCAGAGCTTTTCAGCCATGCACTTTCAGCCACCATAGTCAGTTTCCCTTCAGTGCAATTAAATGTAATGATTTCCCCCTCTGTTAAGCCTGAAAAGACAGCTGGATCTACATGCACAGGTTACCACTTGATGCAACTTTCATCAACATCACAACTAGAACATGGGCCCGGGGCAAGTTACCATCAATTTATTGCCTCGCTCATATGATCATTTGAGGTCTTGTGGGTCGAGGCTGGTCGTGTACAATTTTCAGATACTTAAAACACAAAACATCAACGATTCAGCCTTGTTTGACTTTGCTCTTAGCGTAGGCTGACCTGAGGGACACTCTGTTACCTAAGTATGACATTCTTATGTGGGCATGCTTAGCAGTTCCGCTCTTGCTACCACTACCTTTCTCTAGTTGAGGTTACTAGAGCAATATCAGAGAGACACATTTTATCTTGTGAGTTTTAACACTGTGGTCCTAAGCAAATAACAAATACATAAATAATAATAAATAACAAGGCAACAATTATTATATTTAATTAACAGTCCTGAAATTTATTTGTTTTAAATAAAACATTTAAATACTGTCAGTTCATAAAACTACGTGTCTAAAAATAAGTCCTTTTTACTACTGGACAGCAAAGCTAGATTCTACAGTAATGTCATTCCATAGCTGGTGTTCCAAATATTCACAAATGTTTATATTTTAGATTATATGAATCAAAATTAAAATGTAAAATAGTTTTATAACATGTTTACTGAACATCTTAAGTCATTGTCAGTGGATGTCAATTTGATATTCATTGCTACATTAATCATGATGAAATTCTGCTATTCTTATGGACTGAACAGGTAATTTTACAGGAATTTCACTCAAGAGAATTCTCTGAATACAAACCAATAATTGGATGTATATTAACTATGCAAGTGGGTAATAAAGCAGTTTTAAAACAATTATGAGAATCAGATTTTCAGATTTGACATGTTAAAAGTTCTGAAAGTTATCTCTATGTACTTTAGTAAATGGAATATTGCTATTATAGGACTCTTGAAAATGCGAGTCTGGTCAGAAAAGTGACTATTAAATACTGTTATATCATGTTTGTTCTTATTCCCATATATCTCATTCCCAAATATCACATTTACTCAATTTGTAATTCAAAGCAATCCTTTTCTAATTGCTATCAATGCATACTCAGCCTAGTATTTGGAAATCAAGCTGCATTCTTTCTGTTCTGTGTATCTCTATTTGTTATCCACAAAAGTATTCTGAAACCAGAACCTGGCTAACAACGTAGTGACTATGTCTGAGGTAGGAGAAACTAAAATAGAGTTTTCTCTTGTCTACCTTTTCTAGCTCTATAGTTCTCACCATAGTTCAAACTTGATTTTGTCAGTAACTACAGCACATTAGACCAAAAAGACACACAAAGAGCAGGTACAATGACAAGGCATCATTTGTATGATACATGCTATTCAGAAAATGTTAGACACAATTATTTAAGAATTGAAATATTAAAACACAAATATTTCAGCTTTTATATTCTGAACATGTTTAGACCTTGTAAGTTTCAATACTTGTTTAAATCTAAAGGAAAAGATGGGTTTGTTATGACCTCTACCTGTATGCACTTATTTGCAGCTATATGAAAATAAACACTTTCTAGGGACATTCTGAAGATTTTTGAGGCCCCACCATACAGGAAACGGTAGGGAACAATGTGTTGTAATGCAGTTTTCCACAATTCCTTGAATAATCTCAAAAAATACTACCTCTTAAATTAATTTCACTTTCCAGTGGTCTCCCTGTATGGCTAGTACTGTATATCCATGCTAATTACAGGGTCAAAAATTGGCAAGACTACACAAATATGCAGACCCACATACATATTTTTATATTTTGTTATTCATATTTCATGAAAAAGCCACTGCAACCCTGGCAACCCCACATGACATGAAAAAAATCAGTTACATAACTTAGTAGTTGATTTAAGGACTGGAACTGAGATTCATAAGCTAGACACTTGAACCTTTTCAGAGTAAATTTCTATGTCTTTTTCACCAACTTTATTTTTGACACAAAAGTCCATCTACCATGTTACTCTACCATATACCACTCGGCTCCGGTTTAGTTATGAAGTGCATTTAAAAATAAACAAGAAGGAAAAAGGTGGGCTACAGAGCCACCACAGTTGGAGAGACCAATGCATCCTGAGATGTTCTGAGAGAACACTTTTCAGTACCTCTGCATTACCAAGGAATTTTCAAAGAAGTCTTTACATTAAAAAAAAAAGATCAAAGATCTTTTTCTCTTTGTGTTTCTAAAGCATCCCAAGGACTTTTAGACTTGAATATTAACGTTTGTAGCCTTGCAAGCTTGTATATGTGCAATGTTGCTATAACAGCTGTGTGAGCAGAGCTTGTAATTCTTTGAAATTTGTCTGTGCAGTTTCGGATTTCATAACTCAGCATCAAATGGTCTTTTCTTGTCTCATTCTGATGTCCATGGTGGTTGCAGTTTATTTAGTGTTGTAAGGTTCCTCTTTACTCAACTAAGGCTCCTGAGATACCAGTGGTTCTCTCCTAATAGCTGTTGCATTCAGCTTTTTTCAACACTTCTTAGAATTCAGCAATCTCAAAGGAAATTAAAAAGAAAACAAAATTGGAGAGGTGTATTCCCAGATGAACTATATTAGTGAACAGGTTAGAGACTGGAAGCTAGAAGCAGTAACAGTGTGGAGGGCAGGCCACTGAGAATAGCTCAAGATGGAAGGTGAACCTATTCCCAAATTCTCCATAAAATAAAGCCTAACACACACAGAGTGTGATATAGCTGATTGGAAATATTGGGCCGAATACATCCTTACATAGTACAACTCCATTAACTTTAGTGAAGTTAGACCATGGATAAATTTGGACCACTGTGTGTAGAAAGACATGAAAGGGGGGAAATTGCTTGAAAAAATTGCATCTCAAAATCTCATTTCCAAAATAAAAGCTTTTGAAAAAAGGATTTGTTATAACTAATATCACAACAGGAAGCTTTCCATATAAGATAATGTACCATTTTCAAATTATTTCTATGCACGGTTCTTTGGTTGTTGAGATTACTCATACACAAAGATGTGACAGGGTGCAGCAACTTGCATGATCAGGAGTTTACCTTCTACAGTTAGCAGTTAACGGATAAGGCCAGACTGTGATACCCTCACTTATATTAAGTAGCATTTTACACTATGAGCAGTGCCACTGAAGTCAACGGGACTGTTGTGGAGTAAGCTATTATTCAGCATGGGCAAAGGCATCACATTCTGGCCCACAATGAGAGTCTGGTTTTGAAAACAACAAAAACCCGGAGCAATGTGCAAAAAGAACAATTATGATTCCATGACTGTGTGTGTGTTTGGTACCCAACTGGCCGTTTGCATGCCTAAATACCAAACTTGCATTCATCAATCACAGCACAGTAACTGTATGTAAAAATCAGCTGAGGAGCTGCACCCTTATTTTTGTGTATTGCTCCTGGGCTCTGACTGTTTGAAAATTTGCCTCGTTTGAACGTTCAGTTAGAAAGAAAGTAGAATTTTGCTGTTGCCGCTGGGCCAAATCCTGCAATGTTTACTGAGGCAAAACTCCTATTAACACTTCAGTGGAGGTTTTGTCCAAGCACAAGCTAATTCAAGGGTGCAGAACGTATTCTAGTGAGCAGCCATTACAGATGGGCTCTTGCTGTGTTGGGGAAAATATTTAATTTATGGATTAGTTAATTTAGTAATCATCTTTTAAAGTGCCTGATTGATAGGACTATCTTCTCTTATGAACTTGTTGGCATTTCTCATACTTTCAAATTTCTACAAAGGGAAAGAACCTACCACAGAGGGATCACTCATTTTGTCTTCTTTTCCCACGTTATTATGGTGTGGCCTTTTCCAATATTTCATTATGGTCTAGCTTGTTAAAATGTGGCTTCGTTTCACCATTACAGAACAATATTATTTATCTTATACCCTTTTCTTCAACACATTGTGCCTTAATTTGTCAGCAGCATTTCCTCCAATAAAGAGAACATTGTGAACTTCCTGCATTTATGTGAATTCTTATTCTGGGTTATGCCGAACAAATACCCCTTGATAAGGGAGGATAGCAAGGTTAGTTTTGTGCCAAGTTCCCCTGTTATAAGAAAAGAACCAGCATGCCCTTCCAGGTACTGTTAAAATGGCCATACTCCGGGCAGAAAGCATGAAGGCATCTTGGGAGGAACCATGAATAAAAAAAGTGGCCCTATTTCAAAGCAAACAGAGCCTAATAAGAGGGCCTAGAGCAGGTGTCCCAAACTTTTCAGGGTCACACCCTCCCTTACCCCTGTCCTCTCCCCACTCCCCGGAGCCAGGGCTGCAACTGGGGGCAGGTCTGGGGCCGGGACTGGGAATGGAGCACCAACCAGGGGCCGAGGCTGGGGGCAGGGCTGGGTGTGGAGCCGCAGCTGGGCTGCGGTCAGGAGCTGCGTCTTGGGGTGGGGCCAGAGCAAAGCCGGGAGCGGAGCGGGTCTGAGTGGTGCTCCCTCCCCGACTCCTGTGGGGACTGGCCCGGGCCTCTGCACCTCCCTGAATGTTCCTCCACGCTCCCCTAGGGGGTTGCGCCCCCCCAGTTTGGGGATCTCTGGCCTAGAGCTTTTTTTATGTATATAGGCGGAGGATTCATCTGGTCACTGCAGAGATGTTGTAACGGCATATACTGATAATGAGTAATTAATGCCACCTGAACAGTCAACAGTTCAAAGGATTTTCTCAGATTCCTATCCAGACTCTCTCCAAGGGTAAAATTTCCCTAAATAGGAAACAAAGTCTCAGCTAGGGAAGAGTCCATCAAATAAAACAGTTGCCTTCTCTATTGGAAGTCTATACAAGTCCAGCCTAAATGTATGTGCAATGAGAATTTGATGTCAGTGGGATGTAGGGGTAGGGCTATTGTCCACTCTTTTTTTTTATGCAATCAACAATCACTCTTCCCAATTATAGTTAGTGGGCCAGAAGGGTCAAAACAAAATCTTTGCCTGGTGTTTCCATAGATAGGGTGAATCTTCCATTATAATACGCTTGGCAGAATATAGTTTCGTCTTTGCACCTTCTTCCTAAGCTGCTCGAACTGGACTTGCAACAGAGGCGCAGACAAACCTTCTCACAGGGAGACTGTCACTGCCTAGGCCATCCTCCTCACACTCACCTACTTGGATGGGGTGTGGTCTGGGGACCACATTTTGGGAGGGAGTTAGCAGGGTTGTTAATAAACAGCCCACATGAGATACAGCCTGGGCTATAGGAGTGTCTCGAATTGTATTCCCAGCTTTGTGGTGCCCTGAGTGAGTCACTTCACATCTCTCTTCAGATTCCTCTGTAAAATGGGGATACTACTATTCACATACATATCTAAGAGGGGAATAGGGAGAATAAACTGGATGGAGCTGGAGTGTGCTTTCTCCATGGGCAGCTCTGCAAGCAGGGGTGGCTGCAAGGAGCTGTCCTTCCCTTTTGCCCTCGTGCAGGGACCAGGCACTACCACAGTCCCTATTCTTTTGCCCTCTATTGAAGGGGAGGAGTATTCCTTTGAAATAAGGAGCAGCTTCAAGATCTGTGTAGCCTGGGGAATCTGCAGAGCTTTCTTGGTGCTTTTTCCTGAACACAGCCCAAAGTAAACGGCATTACAAATATTTGCAAACAGGATCTGTGACTAAAGGTGAAGGTGGAAAAAACAAGGAAAGAGGGTAAACAGAAAAAATAAATATAAATCTAGGCGCTATACACAGAGTGTTATTTGAACCTCAATATACACAGGGCTATCAAAGCCCCAGTGACTACAGCCATCATTCACTTGTTTATTAACTTAAATAAACCTACTCACATTTTTTCCGTTTCTCTATTTCAATGTACTAATGGGTACTAATGGGTGTGCTAGTGGAGAAGAGGGCACAGCAATCTTCCACATTCTCCTTCCTCCTCCTTGGTGCATCTGGGCAGTAGGGAACCATAATATGGCTGCTACCAGTAAATGGGAGGGGCAGGGCTGCCATCAGCGCTTACTGACCCCAAGAGGTATTTCTGGGGGTGGGCTGACGGGGTGTGTCTATAGTCCTGATTCTGTGCACTGACAAGCAGGATGGTTTGAACAGCAGCTGCTGTTCAATGCACTCCTCACAGTGACCCTTAAAGCACTGAGCCAGATCCTACACCAGCTAAAGATCTAGCCCATTACACCGTATACAGGCATTTTATGATGATAATGATTATTATTATTGAACATCTATATTGTGGTAGCACCAGATGTTAACCAAATTGTGCTAGGAGCTTACTCCATCGATACCACATTAGTGGTACAAGTATTTTCTTCCCTCCTTTGCTCCCTCAGCACAAGGCCATAACTAAGCGGCGAGTAAATAGGTAGAACAGTAACGCGCTGAGAGGTCGTTGTTTATACTAATCCCTCAGTTACAACACAAATTAGTAAAAAGAGGTCAGTAAGATGCAGACTGATGTATATATATACACCCAATACTGAATTGCTATTTTTACTGTTACACAGCAATCTGCTGTCATTGAAAAAAATTATGTTAAACCTAAAAGGAGTTCAAAATCTACCACAGTTTCTGCTTGGACATGATCAATGTAGTCGCAGCAGACTAAATACATTAGTCTCTCACTTGCATCTAACTGACTTCCTTGGAAAACAAATGACTCAAAGCAGTGAATCTTTTACACAGCCTTGCCTCCTCTGATTTGCACATTTTATTATAAACTGGGCAGCAAGGGCTATGGTGTTTTTTTAAAAAACCACTAAAATATACAAGCATCTAAGGGCACAAAAGTGGGCTGGTATCAGAGAGATCAGCTAAGGCAAATGTAATCAGGATTATGACTAAGGGTTCACGGTAGGTTGATCAAGTAGGCTAGATTTGCACAGGCCCAATCCAGTATATCTGGATGATTTTTAAACAAGAAAGGCACAACTAAAGAACAAGGAAAATGAAAAAACAAAACAAATAAGCAAAACTAAACTAAAACCCAACTCATCTTATGTACTAATGTCTTGGGGCCGAAGGCTTTAATGTGTGTTATGCTCTAATTTGCTATGTGTGATAAAACTGTCTGTTCCAAGCAAGGTTGAAGTTTCTTTTCTTCCTGTGAGTTGCACGTCAGAGAACATTTTTTCTCTTCCACACTGCATCACGGTAATGTTTCCTTCCCCAAGAAATATGAAGAAATTTCCTACTTGGAGTTTCCTACTTGGAGTTCCTACTATCTGTTGTGTTTAATGTTTGCAAGGGGCAGAACTAGTACAGAAAGACCTGCTTGTTATGTATAAACACCAGCTCTGTCGCTTCATTGGCCAGAGGTACATATGGTTCTCCACATAACAAATGCAAGCAGATGTGTGTATATGTGAATTATAGCCTAAATTTCATACATATAAAAATGTCAAACTCAATACAGACAAAAATCTCTGATCTAGTGCTGGAACGACTATAGCCTGGTGCCACCGCCACGGGCCGTCTGGTATTTCAATAGAGAAGAATAAGAGCACGCCTACGCTGCAAAAAACCAACCAACCAAACAAAAAACATGGCAGTGAGTGTCAGAGCCCGGGTCAACTGACTCGGGTTTGTGAGGCTCCAACCATGTGGCTAAAAATAGCAGTGTAGGCATTCCTGCTTGGGCTGGAGCCTGGGCTCTGAAATCTGGTGGGTGGGGAGGGTCTAGCTAGATTTTGCAACTTTAACAACACTCTTTTAGCAGTTTTTGGGAGTGGATTTTCTTCAGGTTTAAAAAAAGAAAACTGAAAAAACAAAGAAATTCCATTGTGTGTAATGGTAATGAGCCCCCTAGTCCATGTGGGTTGAAAGCAGGGTCTGAACTCAGGACCATCAGATCCATGCCACAGTCCTCTATGACTTGAGTTGAAGGAGTAACTCTACTATCTGACAGCACCAGTATAATGTGTAAGTAGAGACCAAGTATGGGAAATTCTGGCTTGAATAAGTGAAGTTTGTCAAAGTTACAAGCAACTGAAAACAGAGTTATAATGAAAACTGTTAGCCTACCTTAACTACAGGGATCACTACTGCTCCACCTATAATATACAACAATTTTTAATACAGAATATAAAACAGAATTTTCACTGCTTACGTTTAATCTTATAGTGAACACAATGAAAGATAATGTCCTTGAGAAAGAATAGAATCCTTCACAAAGATCAGTGGCACAATGTTTCATAATTCACATCATACTCAACCTCAACGGCCTTTTTTTGTGGCTTACACTTAAAGGTAATTACATGACAGGAAAAACAGATTTCATTTTTGGAAGCAATGACTGTTGCAAATGGTGTTCATATTAATGTGTAACAAAAGCTAAAGATAAAGTCTACAGCTGGCATTGTGACCTATCCAAAAGTACAGCACATACTGTATTACCTTTATACCGGCTTGTTGTTGACAGATATCATAAAGCAACAAGCTCTTCCGTACGAACCCGGGCAGTTGCTTTTTTGACGGACTATATCAGTGCCAGCTACCATTTGCAGTGCAGATACACTGGGGATTAAGTTAGCTATGTATATCTCCTTAGGAACTTGGGCAGGATTACGCTCAAGTAAACAGAAGTTCCTAATTACTTACAGGGGAAAATGAATCAGAGGAAAATAATATCTAGAGTGATATGGTAGCCCATTTGCAAGTTAACCAGCAGCAACTGCCTCATGTACTGAAGCACAGGGTCTGATGCTCTCACTACTTGATGAATATGGGTGAAATCCTGGCCCCACTGAAGTCAATTGGAGTTCTTCTGCAATTGACCCAGGGCCCAGGATTTCACCCTAGATTTCAATGACTGAATATGTAGTCTTGTGACAGCTAATGAAAGAAAAAAATAGTAAAGGGAATATAAATGAAAAAATAGAGGTAAATGGGAAGGAGTGGCAAACTGTGATGATAAGCAATAAAACTGGAGAGTTGCCATAAAACAATCCAGGCACATAAAAGGTTAGTTTTAATGGATTCTTTCAGATTTCCATGAGGTAGATGAAATCCACATGAGGAGGAAGTTTAAAAAAAATAAATTAACCACACATCATATTAACACATTATTATTATATGTATTATTTATACTATGGCCAAAGGTATACTAGGTGCCTCTTTTAATTCTTGGTGACAGGTTGAAGGACCTTAGCAAAGTAAAAGGAGGAGGCAAAAGCATCATTTGCAGAAAACTACATCTGAACTTGATCAGCTGTGGTCTTAGAAATTTGTATGATACTTTACTGCAGCTGTGAGGGAAATGAAGTGATCCTTCTCCTTCTACGCCCCGGCATTCTGGCCATGAGTCATTCAATTAATTCAGATTGCCTTTGTCCAGTCTCAAACTGGAATAGCACTCACTTCAAGGAGCTGGCTTCTTTTCTAAAGCTTCTGAATTATTATTATACAATCTCTCTGATTCCACAAGTCAGCGTGGAAGTCAGGAATAATCAAATATGAAAGTAAAGAATATCTCACTTAGGCAAAATTTGGTCAAGACACTGGGGTTTACACGACTACTGTTTTGAAAAATGTCATAGGATCTTTGATGATCACAAAAAGTCAGGAGTTCAGTATGAGATCTCATCTGAAAGTAAACATTTCCAGCAGTACAACACTGAGTTACAGCGTGCTGGTTCCCTGGTTCATTACTGGCTGAAAGGGAAGCATGCTACCTACTGAAATGCCAATATCACTTCCTATAGTTGTAGGTTTTCCTTGAGGTCCTCCACTGAGGTTGTACTGATTTTAGTGCTGCTACACACTGGTAGGGGTACCACAGTGCAGGGGGGAAAACCTTAGCCTCCAGTTTTTAAGGTATATCATTTCAATTCAGTGGTTAGAATACCAGATGAACACAGATAACAAAATGATTAATGAACATTGCATACATTAATTATGTCCACTTTGAAGACACCTTTGTTCTTATAATTAGACTCTAGGACCAACACTTTCAATTCTGGAAGCCTACAGTTAGGTTTCTGTAGCTATATTTAGGCACCTAATAAGAGGCCTTACTTTATTTAGGATCTTAAATATGGTCTCAGTTTTTTGCTTTTGGCACACAGGTTTGAAAATTCTAGGCTACAATATTTATGTGTGTGCATGGGTGTTTGTATATAGAGAGAAAAATGCTGCCATTAAAAATAAACAAAACAAACAGATGACAAACCATCAATTATTTTACCAAAGCAAACAGTATGTGGGCGCTACATGGAACAGTAGTTGGTACATAACATCAACGACTTAAGAGGAATGGGCCATTTACATGGTGGCAAGCAGTGAACTATTTAGTAGTTTAAGAAAGCAAAGCAATAGAAGCATGTGAAAAAATCATGAATAGCTTTAAAAAGGCCAACAACAATTTTGCCAGTTGTAATTTTGGGTGGAGGAATTATATGTTATTACTTTGTTAGAGGCATGCTAGGGTTACAAATTATATATACAGTGTGCACATATATAGTGTATATTCTATGCTATCCATCTCCCTTGACTATCACTCTAATCCAAATGTTCTGCAGCAGGAAGAGAAATATTCATCCAACCTCTTCCAGAGTTTTAACCTCCATCCCCATTCAAGCCAGGGATGGGGAAACAATCATAGACATAGAAAGTGAAAAGCATTTAAACAGAATGAAAAACTTGATGCTGAAAGGCGTCACCGCAAAAGCCTGCAGATCCAACCTATAGGGATGTGAAAAAGTGTGGAAAGATTTCCACATGACTGCTAATACACTTCTACTATGAAAGTTTCCTTGGGAACAAGTAGAGAATGGCTTTTTGAGCATCTGGAAAGGACATGAAGCTCTGATTAGCCAGTCATTCACACAGGGAAGGTGCCTGTCTTCTCTTCAGAGGTCTGAAGCTGTTTCTGTTGCTATCATGATCTTATGAAAATGTATGGAGTTGCGGCCTGATTTCAAAGGAGGAAATTTGTAAGTGTTGAATCTCAGCTTTAAATCTGTGGAACAGACAGATTATGTGGCCAAGGTCCACTGAGGCCTTACAGATGCCAAAGTCTGGGGCCATGTGTACACAGCTAAGCTTTTTGTTCTTCAAGTGCTAATTTAAGATAACCTGGTTTAAGCCATTTTAGTTCTAAAATTAAAAAAAAAAAAAACCTAGTACCTTGAATGAAGCCCAGGGAAAAGCTTTTGCTCAGGAATTTGATTTTGAGCTGTGATCATGCATGGCAAGGATACCCAACTTCCGGCCCATGGGCCGTTCGCAGCCCACCACAGCATTTAATAAAGCCTGTGGCCTGCTTCAACACGATATACTAATGGCCAATTCATTAGCATTTTGTCATCATGTTTACACCATTTTAATTTACACATGGAAATATGTAGAATCTGTTTGGCCCACACAAGGTTGTGCGGTCTCCTGTGTACTAAGGTTGTGCACCACTGATGGATGGTATGTCTACACAGCAATTAAACAGCCATGTTTGACTGGTGTCAGCTGAGTTGGGCTCACTGGGCTCGAATTCTACTCATTAGCGTGAGTCAGCTGACACCCCCCGTAAAGGGCAACTGCTAAAACTAACAAGCCATGGCAAAGGTTTAAGGAACTGATGAAAGAAAATATAGATAATACTGAGAATGCTTGTCCAAATAGGCCAACAACAAACATCTTTGGCAAGAATGTGTGATCGGGATGTGAAGAGAGGCTTCTTTTACACCTCCAACTCTAAGAAGTTCCATTTAGAATTTTTAAAGGCCTTGTGAATGTGTTCACATTCTGCAAAGCCAGAAGCAGCCCATAGCATCCTCTCTTTATCAACACAGTAAAATAATAATAATTCCAAAACAAAAACGAGCTAGAATTAAGCGGGTAAATAAATAGCCATTAATTTACTACATTAATACAATTACCATTAGAATGCCCTACAGTAGTTATAAAAAATCCTAACTATTTGAGAATGAGGACAATTGTAGCTGATGCTCAACAATGAACCTTAACTTTGTTGCCGATTCCCTGCCCATTATATATTTACATGTCTACCAGCATTTCTACAGTGACTATCACTAATACACCTCTACCCCGATATAACGCTGTCCTCGGGAGCCAAAAAATCTTATCGCGTTACAGGTGAAACCGCGTTATATTGAACTTGCTTTGATCCGCTGGAGCGCGCAGCCCCGCCCACCCGGAGCGCTGCTTTACCCCGTTATATCCGAATTTGTGTTATATCGGGTCGCGTTATATCAGGGTAGAGGTGTATTATTAGCCAACTACCAGGGGTGAGATTGTATTATAATGGAACATTTTTTCAGTTATTGACTGCAAGTAAAAACATTACATTCTGAAGCTCTGTCAACTCTTTTCTCCCCATGATAAATAAATGTTCATTGTTTTGGTGAATGAGGTCTATAGAGTGAATCGGATATGATTAGATATGTTCTCTGTACCTGAAGGGTGGATTCTTTAACTCCCGTGTGGAGGATAAGTATGAAAGGAAGATCTAGTGGGGTTTCCAGCCAGTACAGGGAGATGCATAGTTTAGATTGTTTTTGCTAGCTCCTAGTGAAATAGGAGATAGGGGAAGGTGTTCTTTTAGATATTATCTGGAGATTAAGATGGAGCTCTCTTGACCATAGAATCATAGAATATCAGGGTTGGAAGGGACCTCAGGAGGTCATCTAGTCCAACCCCCTGCTCAAAGCAGGACCGATCCCCAACTAAATCATCCCAGCCAGGGCTTTGTCAAGCCTGTCAAGCTTACTAAAAACCTCTAAGGAAGGATATTCCACCACCTCCCTAGGTAACCCATTCCAGTGCTTCACCACCCTCCTAGTGAAAAAGATTTTCCTAATATCCAACCTAAACCTCCCCCACTGCAACTTGAGACCATTACTCCTTGTTCTGTCATCTGCTACCACTGAGAACAGTCTAGATCCATCCTCTTTGGAACCCCCTTTCAGGTAGTTGAAAGCAGCTATCAAATCCCCCCTCATTCTTCTCTTCTGCAGACTAAACAATCCCAGTTCCCTCAGTCTTTCCTCATAAATCATGTGCTCCAGCCCCCTAATCATTTTTGTTGCCCAGTATGAAGTTGGAATTGGGTAGGATCAAAACCTTAGTATATATATGGAGGTTATAAGTGAGATTCTGGTGTCTCTGGCCTGTAGTAGAAATAAATGATGGTCTGTGGTTGGGTCTATGAAAAATTTGTGGTGGGTGGATAGTAGTTTTGAGGTCCTTTTAAAATGGCTCTGTATTGGTTTCTGGTCTACTGGCTTAGGCTGGGAAAGAACACAGGGAAATAGATTGATTTAGTTTGTTTTTTTAGCCGTTTCAAAATTGTTTTTCATTTGAAATTAACAAACAACAATAATGTACTGCAATCACTTCAATTTATGGGGGCAGAGTGACAGATGTAACAGAGTGACAATGGCACAGCTGCAAATGGAATCCAGGACTCCTTACTCATAGTTCCATGCTCTAACCACAAGGCAATGTTTCAGGAAAACAAAGTTCCAAAAGAAAACAGCCTTTATTCCAAATGAAACTGACCAATCTAATTGTGGAGGAAGTGTCAGGCTGAACTATCCAACATTTTTGAAAATAAGAAAAGATTTTAGAAACTGACCCAAACATACTGATTTGCTTATTGAGAGCTTATGGAGAGAAGAAGAGAGCACCAAGATTCTAAAATAATGAACCATGCTTGAGAAAATGGCTAGCAGTCTTTACAGAGTTTAAAAAAAAAGAAAAAAGTAGAGGCATTTGCTTCCTCCATTCATTATTAAAATTGACCTAAATGTGATTTTATTTTTTTGAAGATGAAAGTGCCTTTTGTCTGGAAAAGGGAATGGTTGTTTACATGAGTTATGACAGCAATATTAAATAAAGCATTCAAATTGGGCACCTGCACAGATGTACAGAGATAAGCCCTTCTTGTTTTGTGAACATGGAAGTGTTTTAGTAGAAACTTGTTTTCTATAAAGCAAAAACAATCCCAACGCAGTGCTAAGAAATAGTATCTTTAAAGGTAAAAACACTGGATTTTAAAAAAAGCATCAGTTACACAAAAAGAATAAAAATTAACAATAAGCTACCATGTCGACCTGGTGCCACCTATTAAATATGTTATTTTTAACTGCACATTAGAAAATACACCTTCCCAAGTAAAAGGGCCTTTGTGGAGTGATTCACAGCTTCATGCAAAATCAGCCCACATTATAAATCTTGCTAACCTTTTGAAAATCCCCAATAGCTTACTACAAAGCTGCTGAATCCTGGACTAACCAAACCTTACATTAAAGTTTTTACTGTCCTTCTAAAAAGCCCATTAGTTAAAGGAAGTAATACTTCTCAGTTAGTGGCCTTTTTGTCATGGTCTGCTGGACAAGAACAGGGAGACAACTTGCTGTGCTACACAGTGATGTAGGTTAAATTAAGTTATCCTAAGAAGATCATTGAGGGAATTTATGAGAAATCACTTCTCAACTGATACTCGACAATCAATTGTTTTCCATCTGAATTATTGCAGAGTGCTACAGGTTAATGAGCATTACAGAGAAACAGACTACACAGAAAAGGTGACTGTTTTATCTGAACCTATTACTTTTCCCAGTTCTTTGAAATTACATAAACTAGTCTTGCAGCTACTCATTTGCAGAAAGATTTGTTTTCATAAAAGCTGATTATTTTCCTTCTCCAAATGAGTGACCTATTACAAGAAATATTGCATATTAAGGTCTGCTTTCTGAAAATATGCATTTATGACATTTAAATTCTATTTCCCAACGTCAGCACTTAATTATATTATAATTCCTATCTTGATTCAACTTAATGGTCATTCTCAAACAGAACTGTATTAATATCTGGGCGTTGAAGCCCAATTTCTGGATAAATTGTGAAAAGATATACACTCAGGGTGAAATCCTGGCCCCACTGAAGTTAATGGCAAAAAATCCTGATGACTTCAACAGGACTTAATATTTTACTTCAGTATATTGTAAAGCAGAAATTAATGTGAATTTACTGTACACTGCAGCTGTTATTTACTTGCTCACACTTTGGCCCAGACTTGATTCCTCAGTTCCCACTATAAGTGAAGTCAATGTGAGTTTTGCCTGAGGAAGGACTGCAAGACTGGTGTCTCAAGACTTGACCCTGCCTGCACCAATTGTGTCAATGGATATTTCACCACTGACTTCAATGGAAGCAGAATCAGACCATCAGTGAATATGTTACTGCTACTCAGGGGTGATGCTTCAAGCATCAGCTCTGCTAGAATATTTGAACAAAGGAAAGTTTTGTTATAGAGTGTGCTTCACATTCTTGCTTATTTATTGGAAACAACATCATCTCAAAGAGAGAGTACCAGTTCCAAGCCTATATTCTATTCTACATCTGTATTACAGTAGATAAAGTTATAGTTCTAGCTGAAAAGGCAGTTTCTGTATAAGCCCTTGTTTCCAAGGTACTTATATCTTTCTGCAAATATTACTCTTTGAGTTGACATTTCTCACTGCAGTTATGACATTTTTGAGAGGGGTTGGAGTGGGTAAATACTCACTTGGGCATTTTCTAGCTATCTGTGCATAAATAAAATAACCCTTTAAGACATTTCTGGTGCAATTCAAACATGGCTTCTTTAAAAACATCTAATTTGCTATGTAGTTAATCAGAACTGAGAATAAGTGCCTTTAACATGTTTAAAAGAATTTGCTTTTGAAATAGCAAAGTTATAATTATACATGCATGTATATTTATACTGTCCATGCATCATACATCATTTGTCATCATTTATTTAAGTATGTGCTATGATGCTGAAGGCAGCTATTTGAAGGTACCAGCATGCATGTATGTGAAACCACACTCAACTCTGAATCCTACCTGCAGTGTGTGAAACTACCCCTCTTCTTGAATTTCCCCTTTATTTGAATGTGTGATCATTATAATCTGTACTAAAAATGTATGTCTCTAAATGAGTGCATCACATAGACTGCAAAATTTGAGATTCACAACTGATAATGGTAGTAAAGATGTATAGACCAACACAATGCATGCCAGACCTGCCCCCTTCCCACAGCCAGAAATTACAAAATTTCATGCACTCTGTAGGACTACTTAGATTCCTGTGGCTATGTTCCAGGGCAAATTAAATGTATTATGAGTCTGCATTCTAATAAATGCACATTCACATTTGTGTAAGAATTTATTTTTTATTTTATTTTCACTTGGCTCTCACATAAAAACACTGCACTATAGTGCCATTTTCAATTTTGTATTTTGTACATTTACATACAAAGGAGTCCCATTTTCTGAAAAATCAGGCCCCATAAAGTGTGTCACCAAGCCAACTGCCTCCTGTCCTGAACATCCTCTCGTGGCCTGAGGTCAATCTCCAGACAGCCTGCCTCAGTTTCTCCCGTTCACTTATTAAATACACTCAGGCTTTATGTCCAATAATGCCCCTTCTCCTGGGGTCTAATTTATTGACATAGGACATAAAACAAAACTCAGTCCTGGCGCTTCTCTTTTCCCCCGGAGTCTGCTCTGTGCAGCATTTCCCTGCCATGGCAGGCCACTCTCAGCCGAACCTGGCTGAAGATTTTTTTTTTACTCCCATGGAGTCTGTTTTCCCTGCCCCTTAGCCTTCTTCAGCCCTCTGGTTCTGGCTTCCAGACCCAAACCTTCCCCGGTCAAGGGTCTCCTGCAAGGGCCTCCTGCTCAGGACAGCTCTTCTGCACTCTCTGCCATACCTTTCTTTGACTGTTTCTCCCTGAGCATCCTCCTCTTTCTGCAGCTTCCTGCTGCTCTTATAGTGGAATCACCTGATCCCTGCTCAGATGTGCCACCTGACTAACTAGGGTTGACTGCCTCAGGCCTTTAGCCCTTAAAGGGGCAAGCCACCTAAATTGGGCATCCAAAGATTGAGGCACACAAAATCATTTTGGAAAATTTGGCATCTCTCTTTATCTTTATGTCTAGCTAGAGATACAGCTAGAGAGTCAGATAGATATACACAGCACACACACACACACACAACATTCACTTCAAAATAATCACACTACTACAATGTTAAAGTTGAGATTTTAAATGCACCAGAATAAAATAATTCAAAAATAATGACTTGCACAGTAACTGTGACTTGGTTATTACACAGAGTGCCAAATCCTGTAATCCTTTCTCAGGCAAATCTCCCACTGATTTCAGTAAGGACTGGAATGTTTGACCAATATCTACTAAGTAATCAACAGTAATAAAAAAATGCAGCATACATGCAAGGGGGCGATATATAAAAAAGTGAGTAGATATACATTCAGTATAATACAAGATATAATTCGAGGTAATCTAACACATTTTGGGCAAGAGTTTGCTCTCAGTCACATGGGTGTAAATGAATGGTAGCTCCAAGAACTTTGGAGAGCAGAATCTAGACCTTTATTTTCATTTATTAAGGATGACCTCCCATCTGGCTTTAGACCTTTCTCTAGCAATGCTGTAGCCAAAGATTTGAAAAGTTTTATATTCTAAGCATGCTCCTTTCTCCACTCTCAATCATGCAGGGGGATTACAAGCTCTCTTAATAAGAAATGAAAAATTAAAATGGATTGGGATGAAAAACACTTTAAAGCAGCAGCTGCACTGACACGTTTATTTTAAAATCAGTTTCTTTCACCCAGCCATTTTTGCTTTACACATGTCTGTGGTGCTTACTCCTATTTATAAATGCTAAAGAGCAGGTTATACCAGTTAACCCCTTCTTTGCATCCAGGGCGGTTCAGTCATACTTCCCAAGGGGAAGCACAATGAGACATTTTGCTTTGGGGAGTCACAATGTCTCCAGGAGGTCCCAGTCCACAAGGCCAGAGTACTGGGTACTTTTGTGCCCTTTGTAGGTGCAGCTTTCTACCCTCTGCTGCACAGTGCATGCGAGGAGGGGCAAAACCATGACCTACCTCTCCTTGCCCCCTTTGGGGCACTGGGCATTCCCAAGGGAGTAGAGATGGAATGCCCCCTAAGCACCAGTGACTGGAATTCAGTCTGACCTGTTGTGACTTCCCCCAACCAGCTCAAAATTTGCATCCTGCATCTCACACGGGAGCTTTTAAAATACAACATGCACGTTTAGAAATGATAAAAAGCTATTGAAAAATACGGCACCACCCATAGCTTCTTTTTGAAAATGCGAATTTAAAAAAACCCCTAGAAATGTACAGTGAAAGTGAGAGATTCAACATCATTTCTGTATATTGCATCTTTGTAGACATCCCACTCTTGGATTACAGGTTTTTTTACAGCCATGATTCTAATGCTAAGTGAACATTCCCATATTTTATATCTAAAAGGTGGACAGGCTGGTTAAGGAGACTTGAAATGAAGTCCAGAGCCTTTTGCCTTGAGATCCTTGGCCTCAATTCAGCTCAGGTTAGTAGTAAAGAAAGCCATTTTTACAGGATGATTGCTTGATGGTCTGAGTTTATTTCAGTCCAGTCCTTAGAGGACATGTCCTCAACTGAGAAACCACCGTGACACCCGACACAGTTGGTAGCAATTGCCACTGTGTTGGCAGTTTCAGCAGAGGAGTCCAGGAAGGAATGGTCACGGAGAATGAACTACTCCCTCCCTCCCTGGAGCAGGCCCCTCCAGCAGGGGAGTTGAGGCACATCAGCAGGGTGATGTGGGGGAATCTTGCTACCCGACTTATACCTGTTCTGGCGGTACAAGGAGGACTTCTGTCTCCAGGACCAATTCATTTCAGAACCTTTGAAAAGCACTCAATAAAATATTATATATTATTTTATTTGACACTGTGTAGAGACTTTGTAGAAAATATGGGTACCTGACATACTGCTGGGAGTTATGGATAAGTAATCATTCTCATTCTTCTTTTTCACCAATATCACCTGCCAAGAGGAGAAAAAAATATATATGTGATACATCCACAAATGTAAAATAGTTGGGCTAACAGTATGTAAACAGGATAAGACATTTTTGGTACTGGATGCTACAGTCCATGTCTGCTGGCATTTCACATTGCACTGAAGCTGAGGTGCCTTGCACCACTGCAGAGGGCAAAAAGTGTGAGCTACTGCCTGAAACCTGGCAGAATTGTGGAAGACCAGGTCTCCAAACGCATAGTCAGAGAGCATGTGCATGGGAGAGAAGAATGCTCCCACTCACACCATGGAACTACCAGCCAGGGGACTCCTTCCTCTAGATTTTATGTAGAAGGCAGGACCGGCTCCAGGGTTTTTGCCGCCCCCCCTTCCCCCCCAAAAAGCCACGATTGCGATCGGCGGCACTCCGGCGGCAGCTCCACTGCACCGCTTTCTTCTTCGGCGGGAATTCGGCGGCAGCTGCTTCCCTCCGAGAGGGACCCGCCGCCGAATTGCCGCCGAACAGCCCGACGTGCTGCCCCTTCCCCTTGGCCGCCCCAAGCACCTGCTTGCTGGGCTGGTGCCTGGAGCCGGCCCTGGTAGAAGGTTCCACTAGGCCCTCATTAATATTAATGCAAAGATGCCTTTAGAACTTCATAATATCTTGCAAGGGCCATGTAAGTTACTTGTGTTTTCCTCCCACTATTCAACGAAAGCTTTTCGGACATGTATTCTTATTTTCTTTAGATTTATTTGGGTTCTAGGGACACTTCCGCCCCCTCTTGAGAGATAATGGGCCTGATCTCCAGCTAAGGTTTTGCCCATAAACTTTATAGTGAAGTTGTTAGCATTATTTCACAATAACCAATACATCCATTACTTAGTTGTTGTGTGGCGTCTTTCTTATAGACAAGTACTACAAAACATAATATTTCCTTCAGTAATTAAATCAAATAACTTAATTGTAAAAGAAATGCAAGCTTTAGATATTGTAAGCAAGAAGATGCTCTATGGATAGTGTGATTACTTAACTGAAAATTCCTTTAAAAATTAAACCAGAGGATACATTGTTAAAATAAATACGCCTGTTTCCTATATTCTTTACCACACCAGTTGCAGTATGGGAAAGTAAATGTTTGGGGTAAATGTGGGCTCCTAACCCACAAAAAGTCAGAGTAATCATTCAGGCTTTGAACATGGAACTCCATGGGGACTTGGAGGAACAGAATGGACCACCACCAAAACCGTGGCATAACGTCTCACTGTCTTTATTTCAACCTAGAAGCTGGAACACCAGCTGCACACCCTCTGCACCATCTATGTGGAAGGGCCCTGGGTCTCTAGTAGCCCTTCTGTGTTGGCCTACACGGGCCTGGCATGGAACCCCCTCTGCAGGGTGCAGAGGGCACAAAGACCCCACTGCACGTCTGCTCCACCTGTGACCCCTCATACAGGGCTATCATGGGTGCAAGGCAGTGCTATAAATTCATGTGATGTCATGCCAGCAAATATTGAAAATCAGCCAATCATATTTTGAAGACCCATGTCAGAGTCCCCAAATAAAGTCAGTCTGATGTGTTTTTTAAGGTAAAACAAGAAAAACGTTTTTCCATTTATCAGGTCTGCCTGTCCACATTACCTGTTCTTGATTAATTACGTGGCTGGAACCCCTTACTATAATTTGGCTGGTATCATGTTATCCTCTAGCTCCCTCTAGTGCACCATTGATACCAACCATGAACAGGATGTCATACCCAGCTGTGAGTTATGAAACGGAGCCAGTCAGAGCCACTAAAGTGACAGGGGAAGTGTGCTCCAGCAATGAAGAAAGTACAACAGTACTAATGTGTTAAACGAGTGACACGCCGGGGGTAGAAAGCTAGCAAGAAACAGTCAGTAGTGTGAGAAAAAGGAGACGGGAGCCAAAAAAGGTTTAGCAGAGACGCATGCAGAAGTGCATACATAAGCAGATGAAAGAAGCTCTCCTTGGGAACCTGGGCAGGGTACAGATCTGAATTTAGAGCCACACATGATATAAAATAAGAAACAGCTGCATTTAATCTTTTGAGTCTCCTTGAGCTTCACTCTCATGATTTATGCCACTGGCACAAACCCCTAATGAAATTATAGCCCTATAATTCACTGTTATTTATTCTCTCTTGACATGATTAGAAACCTACTAGTCCAATGTTAGGATTTTTTGATGTGAGTTTAGCCCTCATAATGTAATGTATTGGTATATTGTTTTCATTGTAACTTGTTCTTAATTTGTTTTAATCATTTTTGATCCATTTAGCCTGACATGTTTGATAAACCTTAACAATAAATTGTTATTCCAAAGTTTGGAATTGCTACACCAAGTTCCCAACGTATTTAAAGGATCTCAACTTTTATGGTAATTATAACAGCAAGTAAGAAAATAAAACCTGCTGGATGAAGGTTTTATGGGACAAAAGTTAAAATAATCAGCCTCCTTGCATGTTCCGATGTATTTGTGTCTCCTCTTTCCCTCCCTACTGGCTGCCTGAAAGCAAATCTGGACTCTTCTTAGAAATAACAGTATGTCCTTTAATCTTTAGGTGCAAAACAGATATTCTGTTTCACTTTTGCCATGTACAAACAAGTATAAACAGAGGCTACAAAGAAAACTTTATTCTCTTTCTACTGACATCTTGTGGAACTCTGAGGTATTTTATACTCTGCCAAACAACAAATTAAATAAGAAACTAGTACACATAGATCAGGTCTGTTCCTACTCTCATTAAAGTCAGGATCAGACCCCTTCCAACATGCCAGTGAAACTAGTGAATCTTACCAATAAACCATTTGCCTGAATGTAATTGTGGTTAGGTGACAATCTGACAGTACTCTTAAAAACAAATCATCATGTTTTGGAAATAAAGCTTGTCCCTCCTGTAAATAATTAGTTACTAGTCTTAAAATTATTGTCTACATGCCAATTTAAGAAAGAAATAAAGAAAAGTAAAAGCTTTTTCAGCCAATTATGTTTTAAGGGCCAACACGCCGCAATGGGAGTTTTGCCATTTTCCTCAATGAGACCAACCTAACTTTTTAGTGTAGACCTGGCCTGAGTCAACTGGAATACAGTATTGAAATGTCCTAGGCCTAGAATGAAAAGAGTTCTGATACCCAAGTGCTCACACCTCAGTCCTTTGTTCCCAGTCCCAGTCAAGCTGCTTCCATATTTCCTTTCCCTTGGCTGCCAGTTATTAAAAGTTAATGTCCAGTCACTTGTCTTCCATTGTATCTCCAGTGCAACCCTATTCATATGTAGACAACTCTTGGTAGTTCATTCATACCAACTCAGAGCCACCTGACTCTTACCCATTCCCCATCCCAAGAAAAAAATTAGTCCCTTCATAACCAGTGGGTAACATTAGAAAACAAGAGGGAAAACTGAGCTACACATATTTTTTTTTGTTAAAATAATACCCAAATGCCCCACATTCTTCAGTTTTCTCTGGATCTAGTATTGTAATCTGTTTGAGGAGTGAGTGGTGTCTAAATTAGCTACAGAACTTTCCTCCTTGGAGGCTGGTTAAGTGTGGAGGATGTTAGAGAAAAACTGGTTCTCATTCAAAATCAGTTACTGATCTAAAAAGGTTGTAAAAGGGTACAAATAGCATCCAGGCGGGAGATTTATGGGGCAAATCCCTTCTCCACAACAGGCCAGTAATGTATGGGATTCATACATTATGAACATTGGTGCCTAACTTTCCCTTTCTGCACTCCATAAATGATACAACTTTTACATGAGAGAGAAAAGGTGGATGATGTAATATCTTATGGTCTGGGAAAGATAATTAGGTGGGTCACAGCTAGTTACAAGGCAGAACAGATTGTATTTAGCTCTGACACTCTGTTTACCTGTCCCAGACCTGAAGAGGAGCTCTGTGGAGCTCAAAAGCTTGTCTCTTTAACCAGCAGAAATTGCTCTAATAAAAGATATCACCTCACCCACCTCTTCTTTCTCATATCCTAGAACCAACACAAATGCAAACAACTTTTAGGTTTTCACTCTTAATGTTACCACCCAGGAAGCAATCTCTAGCAATCTAAACTTTTGTGCCTTTAGCAATCTGTCTAGTGTTTTTGCAAGAGGGCTAGCCACAGTCTCACTCTCTCCTTACAGTCCAATCTTTCCATTCATGAAGGATTTCCCTAGGCTACTATCTTGAGATAAGCCCCATCCCAAAGCATTAGTTGCAGATATATGGCAGTTAAGGTTACAAAAGATTTCTCCTGTCCTTTCAATGCAGATATTCTGAACCTTTTCCCCAGCCTCCAGATTTGCAGCCACATGCTGTGTGTATGATTCAGTGTCAGGAAAGGAAGATTCAGGGTTTGTCTTCACTTGACGTAGCGCACCTGGTGAAGACACAATATGTCAACGGGAGAGCACTCTCCTGTCAACGTAATTACTCCACCTCAACGAGAGGCAGAAGCTATGTCTGCATAGTGAAGACAGCGCTTTTTGGCTTTGTCTACATTGGCAATTGAAAGACAAAACTTTTGTCATTCAGAGGTGTTAACTCTTACCCCTCCCTCCCCCTGAAAGACAAAAGTTTTGCCGACGATAAGCGCTGGTGTGAACAGCACTTTGCCGGCAGGAGTGCTTTCCTACCAACAAAGCTAACGCCGCTTGTTGAGGGACAAACAGCAGACGACAAACAGCAGCTGCTGACAAACAGTAGCTACACTGTGCACCTTTTAGCGGCGTAGTGTAGACAAAGCCTAAGTCAATGTAATTTATGTTACTTAGGGGCGTGGCTTTTTCACACCCATGAGCAACGTAAGTTGCATCAATTTAAGCAGTAGTGTAGACAAGCCCTCAGATTTGTCCAAACACAGAAGAAACATTAGAAATGGCTACATACTGTGCCTTTCCCCATATCATATCTCAGGACTCCTAGTCTCCACTGGCTAGAGAAGGGCATATTTGGAATTCATTCAGAAACCTGGGTTTCTAGTTTAGTAACACATCAGTCTGTTTGACTGACAAGCCATGTGCCAGTTATTGTTCTTACTCTTTTTCATCATCACAAAAGTGATTAACCAATTAACTTTAACCAGTTTGGTTAAACACATACCCCACCAAACTCCTCCTCTCTCATACAAACTCACTGGATTAAACAACAAACCTGAGAGAGATTGAATGGCTCAAAAGATTAGGAATGGGGTACTGAGGCCTTTCACCTCTATATCACTGTTTCAGATCTAAGCAGTGGCTGATAGTCTTTAGCATCTAATGGCTGTTTTGGTGAGGTATGCCAAATGATTTTGCGGTTTGAGTTCAGTCCCCTGTGGACAAATGTTCGCATCACAAAAGAAAGTCTTACTGGCAAATGTCAGCAAAGATGCCAAGGACTGAATGGGCATGAAGAGAAATGACTGACTGACTTTTTACCTGGTCCCTTTCCAGAAAAGAGCTGTTAGGCAACATGGAGGAGCCAGCACAGTGGTCTACACTACCACTTAAATCGATATAATTTATGTCGCTCGGGGGTGTGAAAAAAATCACCCCCCCCAAGTGATGCAAGTTACAGCGACCTAAGAGCTGTCCACACCAGCGCTATGTTGTGGGAGATACTCTCCCGCTGATATAGCTACCGCCTCTCGCGGAGGTGGAGTAATTACGCTGACGGGAGAGAGCTGTCCCATCGGCACAGAGCATCTTCACCAGACGCGCTAGTTCGGCGCAGCTGCGTCGGGGCAGCTCTGCCAATGTAGAGCTTCTAGTGTAGACTAGTCCTCAATCTCCAGTACTGTACTGTCAATCTAGAATCTGCCAGAAAGCACTAACAATTCTGTTAAAAGCATTAGGCCAGTCTCTCTTTCATAATGTAGCTAGTCTCCCGAACCTTCTAATTTTTAAAGCCTATCACAGTCTAGTGTGATGAAGTCAAGGCACTGAACATGTTCTAAAGTCTATAATTACATTGCCAGCAGTAAATAATATACTTTCAGCGCACACTTGTAGATAGACTTGCCAGGTAACAAAATGGCTTCCATTAATGTACTGCCAACATTTCTTGTGTATGTTGAATCAAAAGTGACCTTGATATCTTCATATGACTCAACATATGACTTTATAACATGATTGACAACAGAAATGCCCATGCACTTCCCCAGGGCTAAGCTGAATGTACATCACATGGGAGCTAATAAAATTAGGCGCTGAGTCTTGGAAGGTTCTATATATATTTAAATACCACTGATTTGAGGTCACTCAGCAGCACTTCCCAGTCCCAAGAGGTGTGCAGCAAATTAGATTATTCTGCCCTTTAAGAAAAAATTGGGAGACTTGTCCATTCATCTTCAGCTAGAAGAAAAGGTGGTTCTGACTCTGCCACTCGGTTGCTGTGTGACCTTAGGAAAGTTACTTAGCCCCTCTGTTCCTCAGTTAGCCCATCTGATAAATGGGTATAATAATATATACCTCCATCAGAGAGGTGTTATGATGCTTAAATAAGTAGCATTGGCCTGGATTGTCTCCAGATCTGATTCTTCCCATGTCAAATGGTGGGCTAGCAGGCTCCACAACACCATCCCTCCCTCTTCCATATCCCACCAGAGAGTATTCTGTGAGTCTGGAGTCCGCAACAGGGGAGAATGTGAAGGAAAGCAATGGGTGGGTTAAGGATGGTGCAGCGCAGCGCTCCACTTCTGTCCTAGGTTAGGATGGCTTCTCCTGAGCCTGGCTGCCCAGTGGCTCTGCTCACTCCCATCACCCATGCCGCACTCAAATGGTGTGGGCTAAATTTGAGTGATGAGTGGCCTTGCAACTGGGTACACAGGGTCACAGTGCCACTCAGGTTTGGCCCAGCTGCCTGTCCACCATCAACCCGTGTGCCAAGTTGCAATGCCAGCCACAGAAATTTTGCCTAGCTGCCCCTGCAATCCTCCCCATCATGATGGAAGAGCAGCCAGGCCAAATCTGAGTGGCGTTGGGACATCTGAGTGCCCAGTTGCAATGCCACTCAAATTTGGCACATCCAATATCACTGACCATATTTAAATCAAGATTGGATGTTGTTCTGAAAGATCTGCTATAGGAATTATTTTGGGGAAGTTCTATGGCCTGTGTTACACAGGAGGTCAGTCTTCTGACTTCCTTCTGGCATTGGAATCTCTACATCTTCTGTCTTGGAGAGGATGATCTGGTCTATTTCTACAGTTTTCATAAGAACATAAGAATGGCCATATTGGGTCAGGCCAATGGTCCATCTAGCCCAGTATCCTGTCTTCTGGCAATACATGGGTGAATCACAGTATTGTGGAGTCTGACCTTTGATTTTTGAAGGCTTGCGGCTGGCAATACTGCTTCTATCTCAGTCATTTCCAGAACGTCTGGCTGTGATCACATAAACACAGGATTATTTCTTGAATGCAGCGTCAGTCAGAATTGGAAACTGAGCTATGAGGTAGAATGTCCTTATTAAAACATAAATATCCTAAGCAACAGCAAAGGGAACACTCAAAGGTAGTAGCTGAGTAGATTTTTTTTGTTTAAATGTTTTTAGATTCATATGATCAGAAGGGGCCATCAGAATCCTCTAATCTGACCCGCAAAACAAAGGCCACAGCATTTTATGCAGTGATTCCTGCATAGAGCCCAATGTTCTCCCTTTCAACTTTGTTCTAATGTAAAAGTCCCTTCTAAAATGCAGTTCTTATGGTTTTGTAATTGGGAACTAGGGAAGTGAAGGGGAAAATGCCAGTTAATTTTGATCAGGTGTTCCAGGCTATGAGCCCTAACATTTTGTTTTGGCACAAGATGTGGCACTTTTATTTTTCTTGGGGGCTAGCTTGGCTTTGTGGTGAAGGATTTACTTGATGTATCATCTGAACATTTTGTTCTGTAAACTTTCTCCACAAAAGCTACTTTCATTTTACCCTCCACTTTCTCTGAGAAAGTCTGAACTGGAGAGTCCAATTGCAATTTATGAAAAACAGTCAGTAGTGCATGGATAATGCTTATTATTAATCGAATATCCTTGAAATATATTTTTAATAGTAAACCAAAGTCAACATTTTTGGGGCTATGTTATATGCGAGATTCTTTTTCACTGGCCGCTTTAGTGGAATATTTGTAGGCGGCAGTTTATATGAGATGATACCTACAAAGTAAGTATGCAGCATTCTCTTTCTTCAAAAACTGGACAATTTAGCGCCCTGTGAGAAATGACATCAGTTCAATACCTGGCAAACAGACATCCCCATCACAAAAGCCACCATCACAATTAGATTTTGAGGGGCCATCTCTGCAGGGAGCTCAACCACTACTTCCCCAGTGAGATCATTTTGAGTGTTAGCTTCCCCACAAAATAATACTGTGCGGTAAATGATAACTGTATAAGTATGATTGATATACCTTTCACATAAACATTTTCAGTCTCTTATCCTTCAGCATCTGATCATATTAGCAACGAGACACTGTGCCCTACAATTAGGACATCTGCCAGTAGTATTGTCTATTCCTAGTCTTTCCTTTTTCACAGTGGCAGTATTCTAAAGTGGCAGTCTGCTTTTCAGAGGGGTAGTTTTTTACCATTGAGCTTCAACACTCCCTTATTTTATCTTGTCACTAATCTACCCTGAGAGGTTTTTGAGCACTCACAACTCAACATGACTGGTTGATCCTCTGCATCTCTCCAGTTCAAACCATTAAATAGTTAATGTTCAGCGCTGTACTGAAAAGTACAGAAAGGCCCTGAGTTTCAGCAGGTCGTCTACAATGTAAAAGCCTGAAAATTGTTACACGCAAATAATACTTTTAATAAGCTATTATTGTAACCTCAGCCCCAGCCTCCTCATGTGGATTTTTGAAAGCATTTGGATTTCAATTAGCACAATTGTAAAATGAACAGTGTTCGTTCAGATGGATAGAAATAATTTTAAAGAAGTACAGTGCCAATGAGGCTGCTATTCTTCTACATGGCTTTCTGTGTCTGAAGATGTCCATGTAATACATGAATATTTCTGGAGATAGGTTAGATGGTCTGCAATGTCCGGAAAGGTGACATAATTCAATACGGTTAGGGTTCCATTCATGTTTATCAGAACCTGCTGTATGCAAATATTTTGGTGTGTTTGTGTGAATAAGACCTGTCACCTACTGGAAAATATCATAATTAATCTGTCAGGGCAGCAGGGGAATGTGGAAAGACAGCTAAAATATGTTTTCCATTCTCCAAGGATTCTAATACACCAGTATCATCCCTTTTGCTTAACTGAGTAGAGAAAGAGATGTAGGTTGTCTTTAAGCAGGATGGATACTAAGCTGAAAATGTAACAAGTCAGTACTAGCTATAAATTAAAGTCATGCTTGCCTTGCTTAATATGTGCTGCATAGATAATGATACTACACTTACAGAATATATGAATCTGATCATCATTTGGTATCACAGTTGTGGATTTGATAACATTAGATGTATAGCTCTAAATAGGGTGACTAGATGTCCCATTTTTAAAGGGACAGTCTCGTTTTTTGGGACTTTTTCTTATATAGGTGCCTATTAACCCCCACCCTGTCCCATTTTTTCACAGTTGCTATCTGGTAACCCTAGCTTTAAAGGCTGCATATGTGCTGCTTAAACACCCCAGTAGGTTAGAAGACATATCCCTTTAGGGCTGTGGAGCACTAGCTGACATATCACCCGGCTCAAAAAGCTCCACCATTATCACCTCTGAAAATGTGAACAACAAAGAGCAGATTTAATCAGTCATGCCACCTCCCTACAAAATTGTTCCTGGAAGCCCATAAAAACCCTCCTTACTCCACCAAGAGTGTATGTGTGCCTTCATGCAGCCATACAGTAGATGATTAGAAGCTTGTACCTCAACAGTACTGGAACTGGAAGCCTCGCTTTACAGATAACTTTATGGTGCCCAGCAACTAGGGTGACCAGAGAGCAAGTGTGAAAAATCAGGATGGGGGAGGGAGGGTAATAGGAGCCTATATAAGACAAAGCCCCAAATATCGGGACTGTCCCTATAAAATCGGGACATCTGGTCACCCTACCAGCAACTTATTTTTGAAAATTGGATTTTGTGCCTCTTTCTCATTGTTTACAAAGCATAAAGATTGAAAGGGGCTTTTTTGTTTTATATGTTGTTTTACATAATTTTTTTCTGATTGTTTTTAGACTCAGAAATATCAGGAATGTCAAATCTTGTCATCCCTGGGTCTGATTCCCTGCTGTGAGCCCAAAAGAGCAAAAGGGGCTGAAACACTGACAAAGATGACCTTGCTTCCAAGTGCTCTTTGGCAAATTAAAATGTTTGGTAATGATTCCGAACTTTGACAAAAAAATTGATAAACATTTCACAGAAAGGGTCACAGAAAATGGGTCCATTTCAAACCCTGAAAGATGGAAACCAATTTATAAATTTCTGTATTTCCCATGAAACGGTTTCTTCATTTTTCAGTCAGCTTTGCAAAAAATCCTTTCCCCTCATAACAGCTGTCTCTTAACTCTTGTGATGTCATAATGTCACTAGTTCACCAGTCACTATAGAGTGAAAGTAAATAAAACCTGAACTTATAACATATTCAAAAGAATAAATATAATAAAATAGTCACAACCCCCTCCACATCTTCTTGTGAAAAAAATCAATCAATCAAACAAACAAAAACTTGTGTGCTTTCTTTGTATATAGCTCATAGATCTAAAAAAGGGCATGGACCCTATATTTTACCTGTACAGGTCCCCTTTAACAGAAAGCATTTTAACCAAACCTAGGTGCACTCACAAAAGTTCTAGCTGATTTGCAGTTGTGTATTAAAGATATTATAAATGGAGTGATTTAGGCCTTGATTCAGAAAGGTACTTAAGCACATCCATAAGTATCTTGCTTAATAAGGATCCTAGTGGGGGCTACTGGAGATGAAAAAAAATAATTAAAAAAAAAGAGTTTAAATGTAAGTGGTTATTCTTGTATATGTTTTAAATGTAAATGTATTTGTTTTAAGAGCATTGGCGATACCACATGGCTTTGACGTAACATTTTTCTTATTTTTGTTTTCTGTTCTATCAATTCAGGACACATTAGCTCTCATTTAAATTTCAATAAGGGAGAGTTTATCTTCCATGTTAATTTTCATCACTGCTCATTGTGAAGTCTGTAAGTGATGAGCTGTTTCCTGCAATTACTTGCAGGTCATCTTGAATTACCCAGCCACTCTCTACAAATGACTAATTACAGATAACCAGAAAGATAGTAATTTTCAGACAGTTTTATTGAATGTGGTAATTTCCCATCATTATTAACTGGATATTAAAAATTACATTTTCTAAACCTCCGGCAGGAGGTGTCTGAATGAAACTTGTCAAAGGAAGACAAATTTTGTCCATGTGCCTTGTGTGAATGCTGTGCCCATAAGTTTAGTGAAGCAGAAATAAATATGATCTGAATTGCAAATGTCACTTTATTGAATGGAGATGAGAATTACCTTAAAAACTTATACTGGCATTTGTTTTGAACTATTTCAGAGGTATTTCAGCAGGATTAATACAGCTTCAGGCTGGCTGCTTTCCTTAACCAAAGCTTTATAGATACAGAAGTTTGCTTTAAAAAGCAAATCTAACTACTGAAAAGTCATTTTCCATATCAAGAGTCTCAGAAATCTTTTACAGTGGCCAGATAATTAGAGCTGCGTAGAAAGCATTGGATGAACAAATGGAGAAGATTCAGTTATGGGCAGAGAATCAGACCCACGGTTTTGCACCAACTGAAATTTGGGGAGGTTCAAGACCTGAATCTGCATCTGAATTTTCCACATGGTCCCCATCTTTATAACTGGACAAACTAAAACCTTAGATCCAGATGCCCACATACACCTCTACCCCGATATAACGCGACCCGATATAACACGAATTCGGATATAACGCGGTAAAGCAGCGCTCGGGGGGAGGGGGGGGCTGCGCACTCCGGTGGATCAAAGCAAGTTCGATATAACGCGGTTTCACCTATACCGCGGGAAGATTTTTTGGCTCCTGAGGACAGCGTTATATCGGGGTAGAGGTGTACTTTGGAGTGGGAGTGTTCAACACCTGAGTTTTGTGGGATGAGTGCATCTCTAATTATGGTTTAGGGAAATTTCTGAGGTACTGTTTAATGAATAAAATTTAGGTTGTAGGACCAGGACAACAATTAAAGTAAATTGCTGCTTAGTGTTACTGGTGGGTATGTAACTACGTTAAAAGGGTAGGTATTTTTAAAAGTGAAAATTCCCTCCTGTTTTTAAACTGATATTTTGAAACAAGCCCATACGGCCATTTCAGAAACTTAATCCAAAGCTTATTTTTCAACAGAACAACCCAATTATTCCAATAATAATTATGCTTCTTAAGTTCCGGAAACATACTGAAACTCACCAAAGACATCATGACATATGCCTCAATTGTTCATTAGAATGATGGTTACTAGTATTACTCACTGATGATTTCACTACCTCTCGCAAGGAAACAACACACACACTTTTAACCTTTTCCCTTCCTTCCTCTCACCCTATTGAATTATTTATTCTGTAATTAACCAGTTAGGCTTCATCATGTTATTTTAAAGTGAATCATTTTAACTGCTAGCAAGTAGGGTTTGTTTGATTCTCAGTACAGGTGTTATGGGGTCATGTAACGGGGCATTTTGGAACCACAGAGAGCTACAGGTGGCTCTCTGCAAACTGCTGATGTTTTTTTGCTGTAAGCTGCTTTTCTTTAAGTGATTTGATTTTTAATTTTTTAGACATATTTATAAAGTGCACAAGTTTACTACAAATTTACATTTTTTTATTTTTTCATTCCTTGTGTCTTGGTCACATGTGACACTACTTTATTCATATCTGTCATTTTTTCAAAGTAAGATTTTTTTAAAAATAATAAAGTAATTAAGTTACCCCCACAAGAGCATCTAGGTTGCTGTATAATAAAAACTCTGTAAAACACAAAACCCCCTTAATAATAAAGCCCACGCTACTTGAAAGTCAAATAAGGAAAACACGTGGAAAGGATCTGACACATGGGAAAAAGGAAAGGGAAAAAGTTATACGTATGGGACCAATATAGATCACAATAAAATTTTTAAGTAACATAAAAACTCAGGTATGATATAAAAGATTTTGCTCTACATAAGCGTGTCCGGGTTACTTTGTCCATCAACTTGATTTAAAGAATCAGTATGAATGCAAGGTTAAAAAGAGTTAGGCCTGATCTACTCTAGAAAATTAAGTTCACTTAACTATGTCACTCAGAGGTGTGAAAAATCCACACCCCGATCAGCATAATTAAGCCAGCTGAAGCCCCAGCACAGACAGTACTAGGTTGATTGAAGAATTCTTCCGTCTACCTAGCTACCGCCTCTCAGGGGGGATTGTCTGTGCCAATGGGATTACCTACAGCGGTGCAGTTTTGCCGCTGTAGCATTTCAAAGGTAGACAACCCCGCAGACATTCCAGTTATGAGTAATGACTTGGACATTAGACATTCCACGCCTGATTTTCAGAAAGGCTTATCATCCGCAGCTCCCACTGGCATATGAGTGCTCAGCACCTCTGAAAATCAGCCCATCGACCTAATTATCAAAATGACAAGAGTGCAATGTTTGGCCTCTAGACTGCATTAAATGAAATGAAATATCATTACTGAGAGCTAATACCATGGGGATCTAGGGTCTTTTGCTATGAAGTAAGCACAATCCTCCTGTTCTACCATGTTGATCTTAATCTGCATGCAAGGGGAGCCTGCACAAAAGAAGGGGCATTCTGACTCTGTGGCATGCTCTCTCCTTTTCCGCCAAGAAGCATGCCAGTGGTGTTCCAGCTCCTGATTCAACCCCCCACTGGAATCAACTGCAAAATGCTCCTGGGCCTTGGGTCAGACCCTAGCTTCCCTAACCTACCTATGGGGGAACACAGCTCAGGTTTATACCTGCTTTGTTAACTTGGGTTGTTTCCTCTCTGTGCTTTGGAGCTGGCTTTTATTAGACAGTCAAAGTACGGTAATTTTTTATCTGCAGTGTGGATCTCTGTTGCATATTCTGCTCTTGTTGATCTCAATGGAAGTTCCATGCAGACACTGACTGCTAATTATTAATTAAGGTTTCTGAAGTCCTTTGAGGATTGTAATCTTCAGCACTGAGGAACAACTCTGAGGTTTTGTTGCTCAGACATTCCTCAAAGAGAGGCTTGGAATGTAACAGACCAAAGAACCACACACTTGATATTAATTATTAAAAAGACTGATGATCAAATCAAAATAATAATTTGTTCAGATATCAAATATGAGAAATAAATGGTAACAGTGTAATACAAATACAATGTCAAATCCAAGTCAGGCTAAACTTCTTTAATTAGAGAGTTTTACAGACTCTCATTGTCTAATCCCTTGTCCACACTAAAATTTACTTTGGTATAACCCACATCCCTGAGCGACGTAAATTTTAGCAACATAAGTGCTAGTGTAGACAGTGCTATGTTGGCAGGAGAGCTTCTCCTGCCAACATAGCTACTGTGGGAGGTGGAGTAATTAAGCCGATGGGAGAGCTCCCGTTGGCTTAGAGCATCTTCACCAGAAGCGCTACAGCAGCGCAGCTGCAGTGCTTCTAGTGTAGATGTAGCCTAAATCGATCAATGAAACTGTGAACTTTTTTCCATCTTTTCATCATTTTACCCTAACGGAAGGCATTATGTAAGTGCTAAGTATTATTATTATTACTGTTATATGCACTGGAGAGCTCTAGTGTGAATTGGAAAAGAAAATCTTCCCCTTAGTACCAAATCAAGTCAGGAAACTGGTAATGGTGGCCCGGGACATCAGAAAACATGTTCCATCCAGAGTCCTGAGTCCTCATCTGTGCTCCAGGGATAGCTATGTATCAGAGAAACTAATCTGTATGGCCATAAGCATGAAGGCCAACAAACCTGGTTTATTGGCTCTCCCATATAAAGTAGAATCAGAGGTCTCATTAATGTTACCACAGTCTAAGACTCATTTAAGTTTTAGACATTGTCCTCCCTATTTCTTTAAAAAAATAAGTAAATGAAACCATGGATGTTTGCTGAATGCAATAAATAAATGTATTTCCGAAGACAGTCTCTTTATCAAATTACATAACATTAGGGAAAAAATCACATTAAAACCTTTCTGCTGATTAATATATTAGCCAGCAGAAAATTTATGCATTCAGTGTACTTCTGCTGTCAGTAAAACTATGTTAATTACTATGAAAACATGTGGCTCCTGGATTTAGAGCTTGGTGCTCATTGCCGCATCTTGATGCTGCCAGACTTCTACTACCACATTCATACCAATTTCTTCCTGACTGGCAGACACAAATCCATGCTTCATCTAGCAGGATACCTGAGGAACTTACTTTACCATCTTTCTATCTTTTCTTTTTCTATAGTACCACTCACTACAGTATCTGATCACTGCATACACTTTACTAGTGCCTGCACAAAAGGACAGAAATCCTTGGTGCAGAGAGGAGGAAGAGATACTGCAGAATGATGCAAAGGAGAAAGGGAGACAAAGTGGGGGGATGCTAAAAGGGGGGGAAAGGACAGGAGAGAAGCTATAAACAGGGCTAGAGCAGAAAGAAAACACCAAGCGGGAGGAAGGACAATCTTGTCATTAAGTTACTGGAATAAGATTCTGGAGCTCTAGGTTCGATTCTTTGCTCTGCTGCAAACTTCCTACATAATCTTGGGCAAGTCATAGGGGGTTTGATCCAATACTCTTCCTCCCTCGCCTTCATTACTGCAGCCCTGCCATACGCCCCTTCTAGGCCTCCTTTTCCGTTCCAGAAAGAGACTCCACAAACCTCCTCTGCATTCCTCTGGCTCCCTTAAAAGTATTGTATTAGGGTGTGTCACCAAGTGGGAATTAATTCGGTTTTTTTTTATTATGGCAGCATCTAAGAACACCATTCAAGCTCCATTATGTTAAGCTTTGTACACACATTTATTAAAGATGATGGCCCACAACCGAGACAGCTTACAAACTAGGTCTCAGACAGGGCAGAACAGGTGGATGAGACAGATGAGAGGAGGTGGAGTTGAGATGATGAATTAACAATAAAACAGAGTAGCATAAAAGCTGAAGTCTCAGCTCACTACTTGCTTAAAAAATGGCAGACAAATGACAGATTTGTAGCCATCACCGCAGAGGGATGCATGAAGGAGGAATTTTAAAGGGATTATGAATTTAAGAATTTTGATGAGGCGTCCTGGGAGAAAGCATGGAGGTGCCTATGGAAGAAGCAGATAAACAGGCAATTGAGGCTGGCTGCCAAAATTGGCAGGCATTGACAGCTCACCAAATTGATAGGTCTGTAAGACAGGGTGAGGTTAGATGATGTAAGATCTTAAAAGCAAAGACAAAGTTCATGTGTTTGGTGGGGTGAAGGAGAGGAGCCAGTGAAGGGATGCCAAGATGTGACTGGAGTGACAAGCCAAGCAGCTTATGTTTTAAGTGCATTTGAGGGAGACGGCATGGCTGGCGTCAAGGCCAGAGAGGAGGAGATTACAGTCATAGTGCAAAGGTGATGAGGGCATAAATGAGATCTGGGGCAGCCTGGACACATTGAAAAGGCCAAATATTTGGAATGTTACATAGGTAGAAGCAGCAAGATTATGGCACAGCCTGTATATCTGGACAGAGACAGAGGGCCAAGTTGAAGAGGATAGGCCTGAGTGACAGGGAGGACGGTGATGTTCACCTTAGTGGTAGGTGAAGGAGAAAATGAGAAGAGCTTGAGGGGAAAGTCCCATGCTACCCACTGCCTTACCTGAGTTGCTGGTTACCTCCCTGTGGCTCCCCTGCTCTCCCCACTTTGCCAGCAATGTGTGTGTTTCTCCCCCTCCCAGCTTCAACGCTCCTCCCCCATGCAATGCTTTATGACCTAAGGGACGTACTGACTAGAGCAGGGGTAGGCAACCTATGGCATGCGTGCCGAAGGTGGCACGCGAGCTGATTTTCAGTGACACTCACACTGCCCGGGTCCTGGCCACCGGTCCGGGGGGCTCTGAATTTTAATTTAATTTAAAATGAAGCTTCTTAAACATTTTAAAAACCTTATTTACTTTACATACAACAAGAGTTTAGTTACATATTATAGAAAGAGACCTTCTAAATACGTTAAAATGTATTATTGGCACGCGAAACCTTAAATCAGAGTGAATGAATGAAGACTCGGCACACCACTTCTGAAAGGTTGCTGACCCCTGGACTAGAGCAATGAGGGAGGTGTTCCTGGCAGGGAAAAGTGAGGCTAGGTTGGGACTAGTTCCTCCCTAGAGTCCTGACTAGGGTGACCAGGTGTCTCACGCAGCCGAACATCTGATGACAGTCGTCACAGAGAGAAATGCATTCGCTAAGTCGCCTGGAACACTTACACAGAGGAGCTTGAAAGTCAGGAATGAGACTTGGAATTTGACCTAGTGTTCTACAGAGCAGCCATTGCAGTGAGAAATGCACTAGAGGGATGTGCTTTCAGCAATCGGTGTTGCATTTTGGACTCATTGTTCTAAAGTTCATACCTATGAAAACTGAATTGGATTAATCAAGCCTTGAAGTCACAAAGGTGTAGATTACCAAGGCCAACTCATCAGCAGACAGGATGAGTGCAGTCTAGTTTCTCTCAGCTGGGGAAAAAGTATTATGACCATCCTGCACCAGTGAGGGCCCAAGGGCATTTTGACGGTATGGGGAAGATTCGCTCCCTAGATAGCCCCATTATGGGGAGAAATGTTGTTTGGTGGGACAAGCAGGGAACTAAGAGTCAGGACTCATAGGTTCTATTTCTCATTCTGTTATTTACTAGTTATGTGATTTTGGTCATAATTCTGTAATCCTTTTGGCTCCATAAGATGGCCATAAAACTCACTGATCTCTGGGGGGTGTAGTGGTGCAAAATTAGTTAGTTTTTGTGAAGCAGTTTTGAGATCCAGACATGAAAAGCTCTACAGAAGGGCTTAGTATTAGCATTTTCTTTGAGATGTTGTAGGCAAATTACACGTAGCTTTGTCCACAAACAAAGTACTTTTTAGTAACTTTGGGTTTTAGATATCTTTACGGTTCTCTTCACAGTGGAGAGTTCCGTTACTGCATGTATCAGAAAAAAATATCAGCGCATGCACATCTATAGCTATATATTCCAGGGCACGTGTTGTGCGACTGCTCTAGTTTACACTCAGTAAAGTGTAGGTAAGTATAACCCAAAAGGCCGGGTCAAGAAAATCCTGACAAGAAAAGCAGGAAGCCCTAGCTCCTGGATTCATGTGAATATGTATGAATCTCAGCTTTCATTTATAAAATCAAAAGTTTCTAGTCCTTATGGTTGTGGAGAAAAGCACACCCTCTGAAAGGTAAAAAAATAAAAAACAAAACCAAAAATTAATTATTTTAAAGAATAGCATTATTTTTAAACCAGTCTCATGATTTTTGTGGCTTGAGTCATGATTTTTGAATGCCTGGTGTTGACAATCCTGAAGCATTAATAGTGTTTTGGGTCCTACAGAAATCTTTTCTCCCATAACATATGTGATATTGTGATATCATTGCAATCAATCAACCTACTGGATTCACAACTGTATTGACATTTATATTTCTTGTTACTTTACCAAAGTTACATGCAGGAACAATGCAAATGAATGAACTTTTCCCATATTCAGTGATATTAGTCCATGCTGGGGAAAGAGTGAGGCTCTGATCCTGCAAAGACTTAAGAACCTACTTTACTTTAAAGCTCCTGAGTAGTCACAGTTACTTAAATACAACGTTAATGGGTCTAGTCATGTACTTATGATTAAGCATCACGTTTAAGCATTTGCAGAACTGAGGCCTAAGATACACTGTAATGCGGGGAGGTGAATTTTGCAGCCAGGAAACCTGAATTTAGAGTGGTTTTATCTGGGCAAAATCAACATTGCAAATGAGCTTATTTTCATTTTTTTCCTGGTAAAATAAAGATTATTACTGATTATTATTATAATGAATCATAAAATGTGTGGCTGAGTAACTCAGTGAACAAAACATTCTAGTTTAGAAATATAAGCTAAAGTGAGGTTTAATTTTCTTTAATTTTCCAACTCCACCCCTTCCCCAAAGTCCCCGCCCCAACTCCACCCCTCCCCTGCTTCCCGTGAACATTTGATTCACGGGAAGCCTGAAGCAGGCAGCAGGTAAGCTGCGGGGGGTGGGGGGAGGAGGCGCGGCCCAGTCTGGCCCCCCCAACCGAGCGGCTCCCTCCGGCGGCCGGCCCCGGCCCCAGCGTCTCCAGCCTGGCTCGGCTCCTGGGGTGCCGGCCCCGGGCCAGCCCCCGGCCGAGCACCCCCAGGCCAGCACCCCCGGCCCAGCCCCGGCCCCCGGCCCGGCACCGCCGGCCCCGGGCCAGCACCCCCGGCCCCCGGGCCAGCACCGCCGGCGCCCGGCCCGGCCCCCGGCCCTGCACCCCCGGGCCCCGGCCCGGCCCCCGGCCCAGCACCGCTGGCCCCTATTTTCCCGGACATGTTCGGCTTTTGGGGATTTCCCCCCGGACAGGGATTTGAGGCCCAAAAAGCCGGACATGTCCGGGAAAATCCGGACGTATGGTAACCCTAAGCAATCACAAACCGGGCATCAAATTCAATATATATCTTGGCCAGAATTTCTCAGTCTAGGTTTCCCCATGCTACTGCACTAGTTGATGCTAATAAATCCTGACCCACAAAAGCAAGGCCTTTGAGTTGATCTATTTAGCTTTTATTTAATTTATATTTCTCTGTATTGATTCTATTCACCATGCAGAATGTTACTGTATGTTAGGGTGAGGAGGCAGGGTTAGCCTGGATAATTGTGGTGGTCCTTTCAGGCCTTGGAATCTGTTCATCTCCTGTTCATCTCCTTATTTCATGAAACACAGGGAGAACAGGATTGCCTGCATTGCCCTCAACATGCTCATAACTCCTGCAACGCTGCCTTAAGACAATGCCTATAATAAAATGTCATGCTTCAAGGCTTCAGCTGATCACCTGCAGGAGTCAGGAAGGAATTGTGTTCCCCATTGCACAATTGGACAGCTGTATTCTGGGATTTCCCCCTCCCCCGTACTTTTCTCCAAAGTATCAGAGATTGGCCACAGCTGGAGATGGGACATAGGGCAGGTTGGACCAATTCTCTGAGGCCATATAGAGAATCCTCTTTCTTACATGCCTGTCTGGTGGTTCTTGCTCACATGCTCAGGGTCAAGCTGATTGTCACATTTGGGGTCAGGAAGGAATTTTGCCCCAGTCAGATTGGCAGGGCCCTGGGAGGTTTTTTGCCTTCCTCTGCAGCATGGGGTGTGGATCACCTGTTAGGACCCTCCCGGTGCATCTCACCTAATCAATGGCCTGTCATTTCAGGAGCTCAGCCTAGATGATCTAATGATGCCTTCTGTCCCTATTTTATGGGTATGTCAATGTGCCAAAAATAACCACAGAGGCAGTGAGTCTCAGAGCCTGGGTCTACAGACTTAGGCTCATGCTACGGCACTAGAAACAGCTGTGTAGATGTTCTGGCTCAGGCTGGAGCTCAGACTCTGAAACCCACTTACTTCCCTGGGCTTCATAGCCCAAGCCTGAACATCTACATATCTGTTTTTAGCACCTGTAGACCTGGGCTGTGAGACTTGCTGCCGTGTTTGTTTTTTTGCCATGTAGACACACTCTATGAAAGTGTATCTAACTGCTGCATCTCACAAGGCCATTTCTCTGGTTCATAATAACTCAGAAAGAAATAAAGATTAAAAAAAAGTAAAAATTCAATTAGCATGTGGGTTTGACCCATAGATTCTGCCACTCTTGCTTGTGTTGAGTAGTACCTCACCCCACAAGGAGACCCACTAAAATCTACTCTTTGAGTAAAGCATCGCTCAACATAAGTAAGCATGGCAGAAAACTAGCCACAAGGAAGAATAGTCCAGTGGTTAGGGCGCTTGCCTAGGGTTTGAGAGACATGGGTTTAATTCCCTGTGTTGCCACAAACTTCCTGGGTGAGGCTGGCCATATCATTTTAAGCCAGACTTTCAACGGTTAATAAGGCACTTAGTGGGATTTTTCACAACTACATAGGTACCTAAGCCCCACGGAATTCAGTGGGAGTGAGGTGCTTTCACAAATTCCACTAGGTACTTATCTGCACCATTAGGCATTTAAATACCTCTAAAATGTGCCTCAGTTACCATCTATAAAATGGGATTGGCAGGTTTCAATTTAAATTGTTAGTCATCGGTAAACATCGATTTCACTTGACACACAGAAAATGACCAAAAATATTATATATATATACACACACACCTCTACCCTGATATAACGTGACCGATATAACACGAATTCGGATAGAACGCGTTAAAGCAGTGCTCCGGGGGGGCAGGGCTGCGCACTCCGGTGGATCAAAGCAAGTTCGATATAACGCGGTTTCACCTATAACGTGGTAAGATTTTTTGGCTCCCGACAACAGCGTTATATCGGGGTAGAGGTGTATATCCATCAATAATAATCAGCAGGGATCGGGTGTCATCAGCTCCATGGTTATGCAAGGAGCCCACTGGCTCACTCCTGGGCAGGAGTGTGGGGCCGATCCCTGGGTAGGAGCCATTTAGCAGCATGGTGGCCTCCTCCTTGCAAGCCCTGGAAGCCCTGGCTGGGGGATTCGGTGCCAGTGGGCCAGGACTGTATGCTTCCCTGCACTTTGCACCTGGGTGTCTTGGGCCTCACAACTGTACAGACAACCCCCTGCAGCCCCGCTTTCAGCACTGCCCCAGATCCAACCCATCTCTACCTTAATTTCCTGCAACTGTGAAAATTAAAATATTTAAAAATAAAAAAACCCTAATAAAAATTGCTATTAATTACTGAAATTACAAAACAATAAAAATTGAATTCTGCCAAGCCTAAAAATGATGATTATAGCACTGCACTTCCCTGCCACAGAGGAGTGCAGTAAGGGTACAAACATTCAAGTTTGTGAGGTATCCTTTCATGGGCAGTTATACGTGGGCAGGCACAAATTTGCACCTTTGCAAATATGCAAAACTGGAGTCTGGGTTGATGGCTTTTTAAAAAAAAATTAGGTGCTCAGGGCCAGATGATGCACAGTGCAGCTATGATGGTACAGTAGCTCCAGAATTTGGCTGCAGTATAGAATGGGCTGACAACAGCCTCCATTCCTAACTGAGGATCTTTTACTAGGTTCCTGTCCTCCTAAAGGTCAAGTCTCCGGGTCTACGTCCTCCATTGGCATATGGTTAAGAAATGGTTCACAAGAAGTGTAGTATCACCAAGCATGGGGAGAATCAATACAAAAACAAGCCAACCGTGTCACCCCTTAGAAAAATGAGAAACTGATGGGTACATTTTGAGCAGGGGCAGCTCTATATGTTTTGCTGCCCCAAGCACGGCAATCAGGCGGCTTTTGGTGGCGTTTCTGCGGGAGGTCCGCCAGTCCCGCGGCTTCGGCGTACCCGCCGCCAAATTGCCGCCGAATCCGCGGGACTGGCGGATCTCCCGCAGGCATGCCGCCGAAGGCAGCCTGACTGCCGCCCTCACAGAGACCAGCAGGCCGCCCCCCAGGGCTTGCCGCCCCAGGCACGCACTTGCTGCTCTGGTGCCTGGAGCCGCCCCTGATTTTGAGCATGACCGTAACTGGAATAACTTGCTTTCTTCAATATCTGCTGCAGTTTAGTTACTATGTACCAATTGGGCTACACTTGCTGCTTTTCCTGTCTATCAGCTAAATCAGATATCAAAATGTAAAAATTTAGCACTGAGGAACATCAGGTACACCCCACACGTGCCTGATTTGAGAGCCATAAACCACTATATAAATTCAAGGAGACACGAATGCATTATTTTAATTTGAGAGAGCTAATCTTGGTCCAGTGTTATTCATGTGTCCATTCTCCTTTGATCAACAAACTGGCAAAGGCTTGGGTATGTTGCAGATAAGGGAAATGCTGTCTCCATAAGTCAGACAACCTATGAATGTGAATTAAAATATGGCAGTACATTAGGGGAAATTAAAAAAAAAAAAAAAAGGAGCTGGGCTAAAAGAGTCACCAACCTGGAAAAGAAAGGGGAATTCCTATAATTCTCAAGTGGAAGGAGAAGACAGGAGAAGAGGGAAAGGGGCGTTGCTCCTTGTGGAAAGCATTTATTAAAATCTCTGGAATCAACTTCTCACAACAAGAAGCTGTTGACCAAGACAACAGCTAATATGGCTTAAACTCATAAATAATGCCTAGCGTATCTCCCCTTGCTCTCTTTAGGAGGTTTCTGAAAAAATGTTCTGTTTTCATCTAGACTCTGCTGGACTGATTCTCCACTGCCTTGCACTGTGTGTGGTCATTTACATCCATGCAAAGTGGGCGTGAAATGCTACAAAAATCAAAAAGGTTGCACTTACACCCAGTTTGCACGGGTGCAAATAACTACATGAGGCATACAGCACTGGAGAATCAGATCCTTTATAAGGAGAATCTAGGGCAGTCGAATTACAGCATTTTTCTTGTTTGGTATAACAAGAGATTATAACAATTAACAATACAAGAGACTCTTTGTAACACTCTCTCCTTATAAAGGGATATTTATTTAAATATAATGCCAACTTGTTACAGGAACATGGTAATAAAACTCTACTAGAGAGAACACCATGACTCAGAACTTTAAGAGATCTGTACATCATTCAAATAGCAAACAGGCAGAAAGAGGACCAAATTATTGCAGGAGTGAAAATCATATCTTCTAAGCTAAATGAAGGAGAGTACGCTGCAGGTATTGTATATTGGGAATTTTACAGTTTTGGGGAGAATTTGTGACAAAGGAGTACACAGGTGAAATAATTTTGTTTCTTTTTTTAAGAGATTCTGAAATTAAACAAAGCAGATAGGAAGATATTGCACTGATTTCATGAAGTATATCATGATGCAATTCCACTGTAGGCCAGATCAGGGATAGTGTCTTTGCTTAAACCCTGGAAACAGAAATTATACTTCTCTGGATTTTGGATCCAAATCTCAGTTTGGATCCAGATGTGACATTCTGTAGCTGGACACCACTAAAGTTGAGGGATGTTCAAATCTGTCGTTCCTGTTCAGAATGATTATCCAACTCCCAACCATTATATAAAATGTGTATGACTGTGAAACTGCTTTTGAAGGAAGTTACATTTCTGTGTATTTTACCTCGAGCCCTTGATGAGCTGAGGATTATCTATTTCTCTCAATATTTATTCACAGCAGATGCCATGTAAGATAACTCTGAGATGACTTCTATTAAAAAGAATGCCTCCTGGGAGAGACTGAGCACTCTCACCTGGTACTGAAGTCAAGGGAATCAAGGGAACATAGCCCCTCCCAGGAGGAGACAATTAAGGAGTGACTTGATTGAGGTGATTCTGCAAGGCACTGAGGGCTAGATTCACAAAAGGGCATAAGTGCCAAGTGCCTAAATACCAGAATAAGGCCCCACTGGGATTCCCAAACTGCTATTCAGCTGCCCCCAAACCTTATAGGCACCTAAACTCGCTCAGCCCCTACATTTTCATAGTAAAAGTTCCCTAGGCACCTATGTTTTTGCTTCTGAGCATGGGCGGCAGGTAATGGAGGCTGGGGGAGGCTAAACCTCCTCAAACCTCCACCAATGCTCCCCGCCACAGCCCCAGGGCTAGACTGTGGCTAGGCTCAGAGCTCCTCTGGGTGGCCTGGGCTCAGGGCTCAGCCCCAGCCGGCTGGCCGGGGATCGGGGCTCCTCCGGACTTCTCCGAGCACCGGCAGGCCAGCTGGGATTTGGGGCTGCTCCAGTGCTCTGGATGGCTTGGGCTCAGGGCTTGGCCCTGGCTGTCTGGAGTTCGGGGCTGCTCCGGGCACTGGTGGGCTGGTCCGCGATCGGGGCTGCTCCGGGTTCCGGATGGGGTTCAGGGCTGCACTGGCGACTGGCTGGCGAGAGTGGAGGAGCAGAAGGGTCAGAGTGGGGGTGGGCCCTCGGGCAGAGTGGGGCGGGGCAGGGGCCAGCCTCCCCGAATGGGGGGTGCACATGCCGACCATGCTTCTGAGCATGCATACTGCAGCGCCATACCTGGCATACAGACACCTAAACCTCAGAGCAATGCATGAACCGGGGGAGATAGGTGTCCCTCTGCCTAACTTGCCTGTGGGGACTAATTTGGCACATGTACTTAGACCTCCCCTACTGGATGGGGCTGCCCTAGACGAGCTTACACAAAATGGCTGTGAGAGAGGGAAAAGGCCCTCCTGCACAACTTTTAGGCCAGTAATTAGGGTACTTCCTTGGCAAGTGGGAGACCCCAGTTCAAGTCCCCGAGGGCACAAAGGGATTTGAAGAGAGATCTGCATAGGGATCTGCCACCTCTCAGGCGAGTGCTCTAACCACTACGCTGTGGGATTTGGGGCTCCCGCAGTCTCTCTTGTTGAAGCTGTTCCACTGTGAATAAATCATTTTAAAAAAGTCATTGGGCAAAGGGGCTGGATCCTGGATCTCCCAGGTCCTCTGAGTGCTCTAACCTTCAGGTTACAGAATCATTCTCATGCTGTGTGTGCTCTTGCATTCTCTCTCACCCAATGATTCTTTCATTATTTATTCACAGTGTAACTGCTTCCATAGGAGAGACTGAGTGAGGCCAGCACCAGAAAACCCCATAACCTATCTTTTGTCAGTTCATGCATCACTCTGGAGCTTAGGCATCCAGACACCTGGCATGGGGCTGCAGTGTGCAGGCCCAGAGAGAGATACATAGGTGCCTAAGGAACATTTACTGCAAAAATGTAGGCACCAAGCAAGTTTATGTTCCTAAAGCATTCTGGGGAAGCTGAGCAGCAGTGCTGTGAATCCCAATGGGGCCTGATTCTGGGATTTAGATACCTAAAGTGGCAATTAGGTGCCCAAGTCCATTTGTGAATCTAGCTAATCCTCTGTTACCTCTGCATTTGGATTGATTCTGAATTGCAAATAAATCCTTTAACTTTTTTTTAAATATATCTAGCCCTGGCCCTACAGTGGTTTGATTTTAGAATAGCATTGCATTACTCAATATGTTCTACTTTTCTTACTCCCTTCCCAAATTTCCAGTACATGTCAGTCCTGCCATTGAATATACAATGGGTTCACTATATCTTTGCAATATTTTGTACCATGTCATGTGTTACTGAATAAGATATACTGGCAACCTAGACAACTGACTGTCTATAAAAGTTACAATGTGTTGAGATGTCTTGCCCATTTCTCAGATACTTAAGACATGAAGTCCACCACTATGTGATGTGGGTGCAAAGACTGAAAAGTAAATAAAAGAGCCTTTGTTGGTAGTATAGTGCTAGGAAGTCAGAATAAACATGCAAGAGGAAGGGAAAGGAGGTCTTCTTGAAGTTTCCAAGAAGCTATTACAATTGATGGAAAGAGAACTATTAAATACCATAAAAATGGTTGATATTTCGCACATTATATCATCTCTGTGACCTACATAAGGCTCTCTGCACCAATGAAGCCAAATTTAAGCCATGTGCAAGGGCTTACAAGTGGCTTGAGGGTATATACGGCTTTGTGATGGGCCCTCTGCATTGGGGTGAATTTCATTCTCTCTATATAAACATTAGCTCTGATCCTCAAGGATTTGCTTGGTCCACCCATATGGATCCAGCAGCAAGACAGAGGCTGTTGTAACTTTTGCAATTTGTGTTGGATGCATGGCAGGTAGGCTTTTAGAGAAGGGATATGGTAGAAAATGAAAGCGAAAAGGACCTACTGCCCCTTGGAGGAATCCTGGTATGTTTCTGAATATTTTGACCTGTCTAGTTTTAAATGACTCATGCACTGAGTTGGTCACTGCCCCCCACAGTGCAATAGATTTAACGTAAGGTGAATAGGAGAAGATATTTCCTTTGCTTAATTTCACCCATTACCTATACTCCCTTCTTTCTATTTGCACCCTTTGAATACTAGCAGATGTCTGATTTCATCTCCACAATTTATGTCAGGATTTGTCGACATGGGGATATTGACCAATAGCTTTTCTGGTTCCATTATAGCTGCTCTGGAATAGCTCCCTGTTTGGACACTATATTCCAAATAAGTGACTATTCCAGTATAAAATCCTTTTTATTTCAGAATACAGCATTCACATAGGGAAATTATTCCAAAACAGCAAAAAGGGGAAACAAACAGGGGAGTTTGTGAGGGAGCGTGAGAGGCAGATACACCTAACAAGTATACTCTAAACTTAGGCCAATCATTGCCTCCCAAAAAACCTGCAGGAATTAAAACAAATGCAGGCAGAAGTCCAGCAGCAAAGCCAGTGGGGGCTATCCAGTTTATTGCACTGAATGCAGCATGTACAATTACCTGCCTTGCGTACAGGTGCCATGTGTATGCATGCAGAGCAAGCAACTCATGACCTTCATAGACACAGTATAGTCTCTTAAGGCCAGAGTGGTTGAACTGAAGGAACAAAGACAGATAGGTTCATAGAGGAGACTTTCAGGGATACAACAGAGCAGTCTCACCCCCAGGCTGACAGCCTCTGTGCTGTTAGGGAGGATGAAAGTCTCAGGAAAGGAGAACATCAAGCTGCACTGGTGAGAAACAACCCAAGCATTGGGATCCTCCTTCCAGATTATGTCATGGTATCATCTTATACTGAGGATACCTCCTCAGATACACTGAGAGATCCCAATCACTAGAAAGAGCAAGATAATAGTAATGGGCGATTTGATTATAAAAATATAGATAGGTGGGTTTGTGATGAGCAGGATAACTGCATGGTAAATTGCCCAGGGGCAGCGAAGTCTGTGGATCTCACGAGACATCAAGACAGACCCATGTGCAGTGCTGGGGAGGTACCAGTTGTTATGGTACATGTAGATACCAATGACATAGGGACAGGTAGGATAGAGCTGCTAGAGGCCAAATTTAGGCTGCTAGGTAAGAGATTAAAATCCAAGACCTCCCTGGTAGCATTCTCTGAAATGCTTCCAGTTCCTTGAGCAGGACCAAAAAGACAGGCAAAACTGCACGATCTCAATATGTGGATGAGACGATGGTGTAGGGAGGAGGGGTTTAGGTTTATTAGGAACTGGGGAACCTTTTGGGAAAGGAGGAGCCTATACAGGAAGGATGGGCTCCACCTAAACCAAAATGGAACCAGACTGCTGGCATGTAAAATTAAAAAGGTTGCAGAGGATATTTTAAACTAAGGGCTGGGGGAAAGCAGACAGGTGTTGAAGAGCGCACGTTTTGGACAGAGACATCCTTTAGGGATGAACTTATTAAAAGGAGAACTTTATATCCTGGTAAAGAGGATAGGAGAGAAGATGGTGAAGTACAGATAGGAGCTAGTGAGGAACAGTCAAACATGAAAGTCCCATTTAAATATAATATGTGCAGGCAAGCAGCCAAATATTGACAAAATGTATAAATGCTTACATACAAATGCTAGAAGTCTAAACACTAACATGGGTGAACTAGAGTGCTAGGCATTAAATGTGGATATTGATATAATAGGCACTGCAGAAACTTGTTGGAATGAGGATAATCAACAGCACATGGTAAAATACCAGAGAACAAAGTATATAAGAATGACAGAATAGGTTGTGTTGGTGGGGGATTGGCACTATATCTGAAAGAAAGCATAGAATTAAAGAAAGTAAAAAACTGCACCACAGAATCACTATGGATAGAAACGCCATGCTTGAATAATTAGAATATAGCAGAAGGAATATACTACTGGCCACCTGACCAGGATGGTGACAGCGACTGTGAAATGCTCAGGGAGATTGGAGAGGCTACAAAAGCAGAAAACGCAGTAATAGGGGATTTTAACTATCCCCATATTGACTGGGAACATGTCATCTCAGGAAGAGAAGCAGAGATAAAGTTTCTAGACACCATAACTGACTGCCTCTTGAAGCAGCTTGTTCTGGAACCCACAAGGAGAGAAGCAATTCTTGATTTCGTCCTAAGTGGAGCAAAGGATCTGGTCCAAGAGGTGAATATTGCTGAACTGTTCGGTACTAGCGACCATAATGTAATTAAATTTAACATACTTGTAGGGGGAAAAATCTCAAAGAAACCCACCACACTAGCATTTAACTTCAAAAAAGGGAACTAAACAAAAATGAGGAAGCTAGTTAAATGGAAATTAAAAGGAACAGTCACAAGGTTGTAATGCCTGAAAACTGCATTGAAACTATTCAAAAACACTGTAATATAGGGTCAAATTACATGTTTACCACTCAACCCCGCCAAATCAAAAAAAAGAAAGAAAACATTGTCAGAGGACCAACAAAATGCCACCATGGCTAAACAGCAAAATAAAGAAGGCTGTTAGAGGCAAAAAGGCATCCTTTAAAAATTGGAAATCAAATCCTACCAAGGAAAATAGAAAGGAACAAACTCTGGCAAGTCAAAAATATAATAAGGCAGGCCAAGAAAGAATTTGGAGAGCAACTAACTAAAGACACAAAAACTAAAGAGAAAAAACAATTAAGTCCATCAGAAGCAGGAAGCCAGCCAAACAATCAGAAGGGCCACTGGACAACTGAGGTGCTAAAGGAGCACTCAAGGAAGACAAGGCTGTTGCAGAGATGCAAAATTAATTCTTCGCATTGGTCTTCACTGCACAGGATGTGGGAGAGATCCCCACACCCGAAACGTACTTTTGAGGTGACAAATCTGAGGAACTGTCCCAGATTGAGGTGTCAACAGAGAAGGTTTTGAAATAAATTGATAAATTAAACAGTAATAAGTTATCTGTACTAGATGATATTCACCTAAGAATTCTGAAGGAACTCGGATTTGAAACTGAAGAACTACTAACTGTGATGTGTAACCTATGGCTTAAATTAGCCTCTGTACCAGATGACTGAAGCATTGCTAATGTAACAGTAATTTTTTAAAAGGCTCCGGAGACGATTCTGGCAATTATCAGCTGGTAATCCTAACTTCAGTACCATGCAAATTGTTTGAAGAACAGAATTATCAGACACATAAACAGGAAATGTTGGGTAAGAGTCAACATGACTTTTGTAAAGGGAAATCATGCCTCAGTAATCTATTAGAATTCTTTGACAGTGTCGTCAAGCATGTGGGGAAGGGTAATCCAGTGGATATAGCATTCTCAGAGTTTTAGAAAGCCTTTGACTAGATCTTTTACCAAAGGCTCTTCAGCAAATTTAGCAGTCATGGGATAAGAAGAAAAGTTCTCTCCTGGATCAGTCACTGGTTAAAAGATAGGGGATAGGAATAAATGGTCAGTTTTCATAGTGAAGGGAGGTAAATGGAGGGGCTCCCCAAGGATCTGTACTGGGACCTGTACTGTTCAACATTCATATATGATCTGGAAAAGGGGGTGAACAGTGAGGAGGCAAAATTTGCAGACGATACAAAATTACTCAAGATAGTTAAATTCAAAGCTTACTTCAAAGATTTACAAAGGGATCTCACTAAACTGGATGACTGGGCAACAAAATGGCATATGAAATTCAATGTTGATAAGTACAAAGTAATGCACATTAGAAAAAATAATCCCAACTATACATACAAAATTATAGGTCTAAATTAGCTGTTACCACACAAGAAATATCTTGGTGTCATCGTGGACAGTTTTCTGAAAATATCCACTCAACGTGCAGTGGCAATCAAAAGTGCTTACAATGTTAGGAACCATTAAGAAATGGATAGATAATAAAAACCAGAAAATATAATAATGTCACTGTATAAATCCATGGTATACCCACACCTTGAACATTGCATGCAGTTCTGCTCACCCCATCTCAAAAAAAGATAAATTGGAACTGGAAAACGTATAGAAAAGGACAACAAAAATGATTAGGGGTGTGAAAGATCTTCCCTATGAGGAGAGATTAAAAAACTGGGACTGTTCAATTTACAAAAAGAGATGACTAAGCGGGAGTATGACAGAGGTCTATAAAATCACAACTGGTATGAAGAAAGTGAAGAAGGAAGTGTTATTTACCCCTTCACAAAACACAAGAACTAGAAGTCACCTGATGGCATTAATAGGCAGAAAGTTTAAGACAAACGTAAGAATGTACTTCACAATGCAAAGTCAACCTGTGGAACCCTTGCCAGGGGATATTGCGAAGGCCAAAAGTACAACTTGGTTCAAAAAAGAATTAGATAAGTTCCTGGAGGATAGGTCTATCATGGTCAAGATGGTCAGAGACTCAGTCTGCTCTGGATGTCTCTAATTCTCCAACTGCCAGAAACTGGCACTGAACAACAGGGGATGGAACTCTGGAATTTGCCCTGTTCTGTTCATTTCCTCTGAAACATCTGGCACTGGTTGCTGTCAGAGGACAGGATACTGGGCTGGATGGACCATTGGTCTTATCCAGTGTGGCTGTTCTTATATTCTTATGTAATAGCTAAATTATATTGGAATAGCTATAGTCAAATAGTTGTGCTGAAATAGCTATGATCAATTTGTCCCATGTAGACAAGGCCTTATTTATCTCTCTTCCACTTCTCATGTCCTCTCTGTCAATCATCATTTAGTCCACCTATATATGGATTTAAATCACCCAAGTATGAAATGTACATACGTGTCAAACTTAGGTGATTAAACTCATATTTGGGAACCTGAATAAAAATAACCTAATTTTCGAAGGTTCGCAGCATCAGTTACTTCTGCTAAAGTCAATAAGGAGGTGCAAGTATTCAGCACTTAGACTGCTTAGCTTTGGAAAACAATTTTTCACTTGCAGGTAGAAGGTAAATATCACAATTTCATTAATGTTATGAATTTGATATGTGCTGTTCTCAAAGATAAATAAGTTTAAATTCCCTCTGAAATTTATTTGATGGGAACAATCAGTATATCACAGCAGTAGATTTCATTCATAGCATATAAAAGACCACAGTAGAAATGTACTATGCTAAATATGGACCCAGCCTCAGTAATTGCTACTCAACTAAATGAAACAGTATAATAAACACAAGTTTATCTCTATATTTTAATTTGGGAAATGTGTAACTGTATTAAAATCTGAGGTTTGGTTCCTACAGTAAGAGAGAGTGTGAACTGAAGTAATGGGCACATAACATTTAGGATCATTATGCATGTAACCTACTCATAGAAAATTGTATCATTTGCATTATACTTTTTGTCCAGAAAAACACTACTGATTATAATCCAGATTATTTCACTTTTATTGAAATTGCAATCTATTTGAAAGGTTAAAAATAAAACCTTTTCTTTTCCAACAAGACATATTAAAAAATTGTAAATGTATTCTATAAAGTTAAATGAGCACTAAAATAACATTTTCAAACTTATTTATTTATTTGTATATGTGCCTGAAATGCCCACCTGCATGAATAAATACAGGATTTGCTGAGCTCAATAGTTGTGTGTATGCATTTTTTGGTGCACCCATCCACAAACCCCTTTAAGATCTGCAAACCCTGAAATACAATACAGTCTAAGGTTCTGATCCTGCAAAAGTTTACATGAGAGCAACTCTCCCCAGTTGAGCAGTCCCAGATAACTCTGTAGGACTACTTTTTTGTGATAAAGTTATTCACAAGAATAACTCTTTCCAGGACAAGGTTCTATACAGTCAGCAGCCTTGTTGTTGTTGTTGTTGTTGTTGTTTTTTAAATATTTGTGGCTCTATTTTTAAATACAATTGTCAATACAGAAAATTAACTGCTAACTTCTACCTCCAAGATATCAACTCTGGATATAAACAAGACATTCAGAATCTGTCCTCAGTTGATTTTTTTGTGCACTGATATTATAGAAGTCCCTAGATCATACCTAGGAAAAATAAAGTGAGTTCAGGGTGGCATAATAATATTTAGCTCTTCCATAGTACCTTTTATCTGAGAATCATCACATCCTTTATACAGAAGTTATATAATTAAAACCTCAAACCATGAGTGGTAGGTACAGTAGTTCAGCTACAGATAAAGTTCCAACCATACACCATTGGAATGCAGCCACTTTTAGGGTGAAACATGGAAGTACATCAAGTCTACACAATTTATAGCAAGAAGTAATTTAGAATGCCATATTCAATTACAATTGCAGGGGGAATTTAGTTGGGCATACTGCAATTATCTGAGTTGGCCAGTAGGATTTTAACAAACCCGTACTTACTAAAAGTTCTCTTTCACTGATTGCATATGGTCGGGACCTAATTTTATGGAAATCTCATCCAAAGATGGCACCTTGCCTCTACACCGAGCTGGGGCACTTGGTTAGTTCTAATTCAGATGGAAGAGCGTCACCTACTCAATCCCCCAAAATCACTTCCTGCAATACCTAGAGCAGATATTCATTGGAGGTCTTTCACTCAAGTAAACATATATCCTAGCCTGTATGGTCAGAAAGGCAACTTTTATTCTTAATTTCCTTGGCTTGCCAATTTAACTTAGTCTTTTTGTGCTAGATCATCCTAGAATTGTGAAATTAATACCTATATCATACATTACCATTCTAATGCACTCTTGTGCACCCATAAGAGTGACTTTTCTGGCTATATGCAGAACACGTTATGGCTGGTAGCAAAGGTATTACATAAAAATTCCCCCTTCCCACTATTCCTCACCTCTTTCTCCATTGCAATAAGAAAGAAAGAGGAAAAAGTAGTTTATATGATGAAGGTAACTTTCTGAAGAGCTTATGTGGAAGAAAGAGTTCTTAGTTTGAAAAAAATGCATATACAATCCTATTATGAAGCTGCAACATATGCTGGCATAGAGCCTCGTGTTTATAAAGCGCCGCTTTTAGGTGGTGTACTTGCCACTGTAGTTCTACATAAACTGATGATTTAAAACTGAATTTTCATTGTAATGTCTAAAGAATTTTGGCTGACTGGTAAGAAAATGGCACACAAATGCAACATTATAGCTATTCACACCCTGTTTTATTGTTTGCTTTCTCATGTTAAGACATGAGACATGATTATGTACCCAACAGCTAAACCAGAGAAACATGAAACAACCTAATAAAGAAAAATTAAAATAATAATTTGAATAAAGAATAATGTATATCTTCTTTGAGGTGCTCAGATACATACTGCTCAGATACATTTACTGTATAGGTAAAGAAAATGAAAAATAAGGTCAGACATAAATCTGAGAAGTCTTATTCCAGATGGTTGTAACATACTGAGAAATGGCACATTTGAAACCTATATTATGGTTAAATTGAGGGGGGAGGCTAATAATCTGTTATTTTTTATAGTTTCATCTTTGTCTAAAGAAAGCAATGCCCAAGGAATGTGCTGTTTGCAGTGTACTTGCAGCCGAGTTGGTCCCAGGATATTAGAGAGGCAAGGTGGGTGAAGTAATAACTTTTGTCAGATCCATTTCTGTTGGTGAGAGAGACGAGCTTTTGAACTACAACGAGCTCCTCTTCTGCTAGTGTTTGTTTTCAGAAGAACTTTCCCCTATATGCTTTTTACAGCTACAATTTTTAAAATGATAATTTCTCAAAACATGTATTGTTCACGGTAAAAATGCCTGATAACCCATAACATTTCTGGTTTCAGCCCATCACTACAAACCATGCACATGTCTTTTTAGGATGTTTGCTCTGCTCATGACCATGGTTTGCAGAGAAGGGCTCAAACCAACACCCAGCTCCCTGGAATTCTAAAGAAATTCTATTCAGAATCCAGACTCAGACGTTTGTAGCTAGTTTCTATGACGGATTATTGCTAATGGGCTGATCAAAATCCCAAGTCTGAAGGATAGCAAATTCTGGGAAAACTCAGGTCTAGATCAGAATGTTAGAATCCAGACCCATCTCTAGTAGTAATCATAATAATACCCTTTTGTAAGTTCAATTATTTATATTAAAAAAAACCAGAAAAGCTCTGATCAAATCAAAACATAGAATTAGGGAAAAAACAAGCTTCCCATAAATCAAATTATTATACACAGAATTTTCCATGGGTTCACAAGGTAAATCTGAAAGGAATGAGGAAAAAGAAAGACACATAAAATAACAGAAAAACAAAACAATAGTTAAAAACAAGAGCCAAGATTAATTCCTTTCTTTCTTTTTAAAAAGAACAGTACTACAATACAAATATCACCTGGTGCAAGCCAGATGCCACAATAAAAAGACGTACTATGCACTAAAAATTGCTTAGTGTTCAAACAGACATAATAAAAACTGAATAATGATCCTGAAACAGAAATGTAATCCACAGTGGATAATCCTTAGTTTAACTGGATAGAAACTCTAGAAAAGTAGTTAAGAAGTCATTTTGTCTATATACAGCTCACAATACCGTAATAAAATTTTGTCTTAGATTTTATTGTTGTTGCTTATGATAGATCTAGATGGAAAATTACCATTTTTTTTTTTTTTTTTTGCCAACGCATATTTTCTTCTCTGCTTAGGCAACCTGAAAGACTTCCTAATTCAAAAACTTTGTCCACTGCATAAAAGTCAGTCTAGCTTTTGGGGTTAAAATCATGGATGAAGTAGAACCTCATCTTTAAAACTGAATGATTGGTTTGATATATCATGGGGATAAGGACAAACCTTTCAATATCCAAATTATGATAGATCATATATTTTTTTACAAGTTTTAATCAAAATGTGTACACTTGGATCCATAATCTCAACACCAGAGGGTAAACCAATGACGCAAAAGTCCCAGCTTTAGTGTTGCCTGGTTTGCTGCTAATAGGTTATACTGAACTATACTATTGGACTTTAGCTATGTTTGGGCATTAATTCTGTTGTAAATTTAAACCATGCCATGAGTGCTGACAGCATATGGATAAGTGCTCTTTTTTCAGGTATGGATAAATCTAAACAAATGGTTTTATTTTTCTGCTCTGCTTTTCAGTGTGAGTTGCCATTCTCCTGAACTAGCACATCACTAACGTCACCATAACTCATTTATACTGACCCACATCCATTGCCAGCTTCTCAGGATCTCTCATTTTAATGTCTACTGCCTCCTTTTTATGGTAGTTTAAAGATCCAGAATTCTCAGGGTAAATACATTCATGTGTTTTACATAAAAAGCTTGTGTAACACTTCAGATAGACTTTAATGAAATAGCTGTAATTCATAACTCTTCAGAACGTTTCTGAGCTGGGGGAAGGGAGCAGTTACTTAATACAGAATTGCCTGTCTGTGTGTCTCTCTCTCCCTATCTGACTCGCTCTTGTTCTAGGACGTAGGTTGAGGAAAACCCACTAGAAGCCAGCTGGCCTTCCTTTTTAAAAAAAAACCCTACCCTATAATTACACCCTGAACAAGAAAAAGAGGAGAAACATACATGTAGAACTTAACCTACCGATTGGAATGGTGCCTGCAAACCAGCAACAGGAAAAAAGGGAAGGAATAACTCACCATGATAAATTGTTGCCAAGGGAAGACAATTTGATAGCACCTCTCAAGTCAACAGTCTTAGGGAGCCCATATTCTCTTCTCCAGTCTGTTCTCTACTCAGCCCTCCACCCCACATAGGGGAGAAAATAAGGAGGAAAAAGAAGCCAAGAGACTTCAGGGATTGTGAAATAAACAATCAGATCTCTTGTGCCAACTCTTCTTTTAAAAACATTCACTAATAAAGCTCCCAGAGGCCAGCAAGAGGCAGAAACACTAGCACACGGAGCTGTAACAGCACATTTAATACAGTGTTATGAGACACTTCATACCTTTCCCTTCATTGCCAAAACGCCACCCCTTTCCTCACCACAGTTGAGGCCAAACTCTGCTCTCTGTTACACCCATGCACTCCCATTAAGTCAATAGCTAAATGATGACAAAATCTTCCTCGCCGTTATTAACAGCCTTGGCCCTTTTTGAAGTTTTAGCAGCATCTCACTTCTGCCCCTTTCCCATGCCTAATGCAAGGTGGACATCAATCTCCTGAATTGCTAATATGAGTGACCCCCCCTTAGCCCGTTTTGTAAAAAACTATCAATTAAGTGGAAACTGGACACTGCTGGGGGCGGATAGCTTGGTGGTTTGAGCATTATCCTGCTTAACCCAGGCTTGTGAGTTCAATCCTTTAGGGGGGCCACTTAGGGATCTGAGCCAAAATCAGTACTTGGTCCTGCTAGTGAAGGCAGGGGGCTGGACTCAATGACCTTTCAGGGTCCCTTCCAGTTCTATGAGATAGGTATATCTCCATATTAAAAATAAAATAAGCCTTTTAATGTCTAGGTTGCTGGTTTGAAACAGCCCAGGACTGTAGGGATTGATAGTCATTGCCATCTGATGATAATTCAGTGATCTATATGAAATAAGCTGGTTGATTTAGTCCACTTCTTTAGTTCAGTTCTTAGTGGGCAGGTGTTGACAGTGCAAAAACACCACCAATATTGGCACAAATTAGTGATCTCAGCAGAGAGGTCACAACCTGAATGAGTCTGGCAACTTAAGACAGTCTCTCCAGAAGAGTGGTGAAGGATAATGTGAAGGAAGATTCCCTCCAATATGAAGAACTTTGGCTACCAGAGCTAAAGGATAAAGCTATTCATTAGCTCTGTTCTTCTGTTTACCTAGAAACTCATTATTCAGCCACCCACTGACATATTTTCTGACTCACTCACTCACTCATGTTTTCACATGAATTTAATAATCCTGAAATGTGAAAAGTCATGCAAGAGTTTTTATTAAGTGGGAATCTACATCTCCACACACACACACTTTCTCCTCATGCAATACGGAGGACTGGTCACCCCTCAAACCTTGAATAGCAGTAGGAAGACCAACAATGAAAAAACAGCATTGTTCCTAACTCTCAGCTGTTTCACATATTTAACCCAAATTTCCGTTTCCCTTATCCTCATGTTTATACATGTATTGTGTTACTATGATTTGTTAATGCCAGATTATAAACATCAAGGAATTTAAATATCTTCTTTATGTATAATGGATTTTCTAGATTATGTCTTGTTAGTCCATCTAGTTTCGAGTCATTTTGTTGTGTTTTGACAAAGTATTTTCCCATTTGTGCCTTTAAGATACAGTATTTAATAATGACACGTAAAACAGATGTCACCAACCACAAAAAAGATGATGATAAACCATTTAGAAATCAACCACACATGCTCTTAGACCAAGATGGTCACTGGCCCTAAATACAGCCATGTTGAGGAGCAAGGCATCATCAGCCGCTCTCCTCCCACCTGCACTGTTTGTTTGGATTGCCACTTTGGCTGTAGGGGAGGCTCTGCAGGGCCGTTACTCTGCTCCTCTGCCCATGAGTGAGTGGGTGAGTGAGAAGCAGTCAGAGTAGAGCTGTGCTGGTAGAATGGGGGAAGTAAGCTGTACCCTGTAAAGGGCTATAATAACTTCCTTTGCTCCAGGAGCAAGGGAGAACAGAGAAGGAACGGTGATTCACAGTTCTTTCCTAGAGCTGGCTGATCCTGAGGTGGTGCAGTTATATGCTGCCACCCAATTCAGGGCTAGATGTTAAATCTCCATTTCAAGGTGCAATTGGTATGTTTTGTTAAGAGCTTGATAGATAGAGACACAATTTTTTCTTTTATAAATCTAAAAGGCAGCTGAGTGATATATGTATATGTACCTTTCCCCCTTCTCACTAATTTAGCTAATTTTATAGCCTGAATTTCTAAGAAGGCAGAGCACCTTGCCAAATGTCCTTTACTGGGCTATTTTTGCATTCATCTCCCTCAAGCAGCACTGCTGTATCGTGTATCAAAACAACCGCTTGTGTGGATTTGATAGCCTGCTAAAAAGTAAAGGTTACCCATAGCTACAGCAATTTGAGCCCTGACTGGAATTTACCAGCTGGTTTTCCTGGAGTACCTTTCACTTTTGAGTTTGCTATAAGGCTTTGCTCTCCTTTCCCCATGAAAAACTCCCTATACGCTGCCACCTGAACTCCAAGTTTGAACTCCTTTCCCTACACTCACATTGAGTGACCTTCCTTCTGGTGAACAGAGCTGAATATGATTCCTTGACTGATCCTTCCCACTGGGGCTCAGTGTGGGTTTCTGAAGCAAGGCTAGCCCTGCTGTAGTAGGAGCTAGTGACCAGAGTTGAGAATTAAACTGAGGTCTCTAGCACTGAGCCTTTGCCGCATGGGCACTGGCCTGTTCAGCTTCCTCCTTTTTATTGTTAATTTCACTAGATATGATTCTGATACATGGGTGGCAGGTTTGTAGAAATTTTGGTGGTGCCCAGAACCCGCCCCCCCAACTCCGCCCCCCCACCTGCCTAAGGCTCTGGGAGGGGGCTTGAGTGGGGGGAGGAGGTCTGGGGTGCAGGTCCTGGGCTGGGGATTAGGGTGCAGGAGGGGTGCAGGGTGCAGGCTCTGGGATGGAGTTTGGGTGCTGGGTGCAGGCTCCGGGCTGGGGCAGGGGGTGGGTGTGCAGGAGGGGGTGAGGGGTGCAGGCTCTGGGATGGAGTTTGGGGGTGGGAGGCGGTGCAAAGGGATGGGGTGCAGGCTTTGGGAGGGAGTTTGAGGGCAGGAGGGGGTGTGTGGGAAGGGGGAGGGGGTGCATGCTCTGGGAGGGAGTTTGGGGATAGGAGGGGGTGCAGGGGTGAGGGCTGTGGGTCTGAGGATGAGGGGTTCATGATGCAGGAGGGGGATCAGGGATGGAGCAGAGGATTAGGGTGCAGGGGGATGAGGGTTGGGGCTGAGGATGAGAGGTTCATGATGCAGGAGGGGGCTCAGGGATGGAGCAGAGGATTAGGGTGCAGGGGGATGAGGGCTCTGGGGGATGACGGGTTTGAGGCATTGGAGAGGCTCAGGGCTAGGGCGGAAGGGCAGGGTAAGGGCAGCCTGCCTTCCCATTAGTGGATGGGGGGCACTAGGACCCCGGGACAGCAGACAGCAGTTGCTGCCGGGAGCAGGGCTCCGTGTAGGAATGTGCTACTCCGGCAGCATAAGCAGGCACTGGAGAGGTGTGCGCTGCTGTCTTTCCGGCGGGGGGGGGGGGAGGGGGAGGAGACCCGCGGGGGCGGGGTGTGTGGTAGGTGGAGGCCAGGACCCGCTCCAGGCAGGGACGCGGCGGGGCGGGGTGGGGGAAGACCCAGCTCCAAATATTGCTGGAGCAGGGCCCACGGCTCTGAATATTGCTGGAGCTCGGGCACCACAAAAGAATATAACCCGCCGCCTATGTTCTGATATCATATTCCTATGCTTTCCCTGCCCCCCGCGGCCATTAACCTGTTTTCTCCCTGTTTCATCACTTTTGTTTATTGCCCCTTAGCAAGTTTCCTGACACTCACTTAACTCAAGAGTATCTAGTAACTCATCTGTCACCCTTCCTGACCACTTAGCACCATTTAAAGCGAGTTACAGTGCGCACAGCATTTAATTCTCTTCTTCTTGTCCAAGATCTCAGAGGAGTGACAAAGTTACCACCCATTTGTCCTTAGATTTTGTTTTCATCAAAAACTGCCAAAAGATGTTTTTCCTGCAGTGACACTAAGCCAAGCAAGCAATACTCCTGCCTTCTCTTGATGATGTTAGGAAGTCTATGGTAGGCTGTTAAGCTCTGAAATTCAGGGCTGGGCCAGGAACATTTAGAAGAATGCCAAAATAGCTGAAAGAACTGACTTTCTCAAGAAATTAAAGCCCTTCTGACTATCTTCCAGAATTCTGATGAAGAAAAGGGAGGGAATGAGAGAGACTCAAGAAAAATGGACAGAAGCCCAGCTTGAAGGTTTAAGCCAGAATGGTTTCTGGCCAAACAGGAAGGTTGGCGAGTAAACAAATGAAGGCTTTATTACAGGCTTTCGTAGGCAGCATTATAAATACTACATGAAAAATGTCAAGCCATTTAGATTTCAAGCACCAAGATAGGATTTACTCTAGAAACAGAATTATGTTGGTTGATATCTCTTCAAACATTTCAGCTGAACGTCAAAACTTCAGGAGAACTTTATCAAATGAGAATACAAGGAGCTGTTGACAACTACAATATTCAGACATTTAATCAAATGGCAGAGAAACTGTATTCATAAATTGTCCTTCCCTTCTCCTTGCCACACACACACACACACACACACACACACACACACACACAAACACACAGATATTAAAGGGAGAAGAGGGGTCCAATTTCTTAACCAACTCATCTTTCAGAAATGTTTGAAAGTAAAACGTAAGCTAGCCCTGCTACAATATTTTATTTTGAAAGAAACAAGTACCTAGAATAGATTGTTGGTGTGAAAGTAAGTTTAAATAAACCATGAGCAGATGACCTTCCCATAAAGGTCTCTTCAATATTTCAAGAATCCTTTAAAACGCAATCTTATTTCAAAATATAAAGAATATTTTTTCTCTCTTTTAAACACAATTGAAAATTCAACTCCCCACAAAAGAAATATTCAGGACGGAATCTTGGGTCACCTAGCCTGGTCCCCATGTATGCAAAGTCTGAAACACAGAAGAAACAGTTTCTTCTGTGTGCCTGTTTGAAGAGGTGAGTGGACCCACCTCAGACATCCCACAGCAAGGGAATATTAGACCCTCTACACACTGCAGAACCCTGCTCCATGGTGGCAATCTGCATGCAAAAGCATGGCGGAGGGGTGGGGGCGGCCTGCAACAAAGTGGAACATGACTACTGAATCAGTGCAGATCAACCTACCTGAAATCTTGTGTAAGGGGGTGTAGTGGGCTGCAGCCACTACTCCAGACCAAACAATGGATACTCCTGAGGGAATTCTGTGCCAAAAATCCAAAATTCTGCACCAAAAATGCAAAATTCTGTAAAATTCTGCATATTTTATTTGTCAAAATAATCACACCAATTTCACTTATTTTGGTAATTTATTTAAATTACCATACAGGAAAAAAAATCACAATAACTGCTCAGCATTTCCTAAACATATGAAAGTTAAGTTATAAATACTTGGTAACCACCACCCTGCATTCCAGTTATAATCCTGGATTTTCATTTAAATTACATTACCTTTATTTTGGTGTTCTGTAAAGTAGAATGTCGCTTTAAATGGCTCAGAATTTCACACCTGAAAGTCATACAGTTTTGCTAATCATTGTCCTGTATTTTTTTTAAATGGGTAAGTAAAATAGATCCTGAGCTGTAACCTAACCACATTGTGCCTCTCTGGCACAGGGAAAAAAGCAAGAAAGCACATAGACCTTCCTAGCTGAGGATTGCATTACTGTCATTTACAATAAGGCTCCCTTGCACCACTCTGGCAAGGTAAAGGAGTCTTGGGTTTTAGCCCACAAAAGCTTATGCCCAAATAAATTTGTTAGTCTCTAAGGTGCGACAAGTACTCCTCGTTCTTTTTAATTGACTAAGAATGTGAACAATTAACTGACAATGGGAACATTAGCAGCCTGCCTGCTTAGTTGTTACATTTCTGCTCTGTCTTGGGGACAGAGTCTGCTTCACACAGCCCTACGCCTCCAAGCCCAGGATACTGCAACAGTGAGCGAGATGGACAGAGTGAGTCTCTCTCACTCGTTGGTAACACAGGCATGGGCCCAGCCCCACCTGCTTAATGTCTCTCCACAGAGGCGCATGCACACCCAGCCTCCCTCCTCCCCTCCGCGGTGATCTGCTCTCTGCTGCCGACTACTCCCAGCAGACGCGCCCGGGCTGCCCGGGAAGGGGCGTGTGTTCCCCACAGATTTCTTTACTCCCCCATTTTTTTACGGGGCAGCCAAGAAATCTGCAGAAGGTATGAATTCTGTGCCCCCACAGGAGTAAATGAAATGAAGGCTGTATGGGTTAGAGGATTGTGAACATCTTATTCCTCCTGCAGGAGGAATGTCCTATGTCCCCCATGCAAAGCCCACTTACCCTGCCTTTGATGAGGGGAGGTAATTATCACACCCAAGGAGTAGTGCTGGGGGTCACTCACTATAAAACATCAAGCAAGAAGAGTCTTTGGGCAGAGTGTTAGAAACATTCTGAGATTCAGCCTAGAATTTCTGAATATCTTCATTTTTAACAATGAAACATTAAAGATTGCCTCCTGTCTCCTGAATCTTCCTGCAGCCCAGGACACTCTCATTTCTCTTCGAAGTTATATTTCCTAACAGCTAAAAATAAACAAACAGACACCCTAAGCTATTCTTCCTGCTCATGTCCTCCAGTCACCCAGAAACACACCTGCAAGACAGGAAAGCTTTCCACAGTATCAAAAATAGAAAAAAAATGAGCCAAGAAAAACCTCAAAACACAGAATTAAAAAAGTAATAACTTCCTTTTGGCTAAATATAGAAAAACTAGTTTGAAGTTTAAAGAATCTGAATTTTTATACCGTTTTATATAAATACAATGAACACAGCAAAACGTGAATTATAAAATTCTTGTAGAACTCTTGGTCCCATAAATCACAGTATGAGATCTGTTTACTGCATACTGGGTATAACTGGAATGAAACAATGGTTTCATATTCTGAAATGACATACAAATAGCATATCTTCTACATTAGTTTTTATTTGTTAGCATTATATCTTAGAAAATTTTGGAGCAAATATGTCTATCTGTAGATAGTTTTATTTAAAGCTACCGGTCCATTACAGGCTATGTGCTGTGCAATAAACAGTTTAAACAGTCCATGTAATCATATGAAAGTAGAAGCCATCAGCAAAATGCTGCTTGGCAAGGGGTAGCTTAAACACTGATGTTGCAACATTATATTATTTTGCTTTTCCTATATCAGGAATGAAACTATACTTAGACTAAACGTATGATCATAGTTAGATAAATGTCAGTCATTATTTAGTATTATTAATCTAAGGATTCTTTATCATTCAACAAACAATGGGTGTAATCCTCCTTCGCTCATATATAGAGCTAGGTGAAAAACTGATTTTTGGTTTGCTGGCAGTTCTAATAAATAGCTGAAAAAACTGGTTTGACCCAAACCAAATCGGAAAAATTAAAATGTCAGTGAATTGAAAGAGGTGACAAAAGTTTTGTTTCGGGCCAAATTAAGCAACCCAAAATGAACTGTTTAATTTTGTTTCCTGGCACTTTTTAACATAAAAGCAAAGGAAACAAAAGGCTAGATTCCCAAAATGGCTGGAGGAAAAGGAGATGATGGTGTTAGTGCTGCTTCCTGGTTATAGGCTATTCTGAGGCTGGGCTCTCTCAATCTCTCTTGTTGAAGCTGTGCCATATTGTATAAATACTTGAATAGTCCTGGGACCAGAGAGAGTGGCTAGGGCACTCCACTGCAATGTGGGAGACCCTGTTCCACACCAGCAGAGGGGGAAATTGAACTTGTGTCTCCCACAGCCTAGGAGAGTACCCTCATCACCGGGATAAAGGTTATAAGACCGGTGGCAGCACTACCACTGCCTTCTACTCCAGCCATTTTGTGAATGGCACCTAAGTCCTGGGAAAAAAAATATTGGCCAAAACAATTAGTTGAATTTGTGACTAGTTTCACGTTGACTGAAACTTCATTTTTCAGTGAATAAACCATTTGTCCAAAAAATTTCACTCGGCTCTATTCACTAATCCCATTGGGTTCAAATAGACTTCTTACATGAGCCTGGATAACTCACAGAGGGTAATTGTTGCAGGATGGGAGTCTATGATTCTGGCTACAACTGGAAGTGGAAATACTAAAGTACACAGACAAAGCTATTTCTGCCATGACTGGAACCAAGGATTACTGGAAATCAAATAAGACCATTCTCAAAAGATTTCCATCCCAACTTCTAGCTAAACCAAAGGGCAGTTGAACAAGCATCCAAAATGCTTGGCTGCTTACGTTGGACTGTTGACCTTTGGCTGCCACTACTTATAACAGGGAACCAATGCATGCATCCATTTGCAGGGATTTACTATTACTTTGCACCAGGGCCAGCTCCAGGGTTTTTGCCGCCCCAAGCGGCGCAAAAAAAAAAAAAAAAAAAGCCGCGATCTGCGGCGGCAATTCGGCGGGAGGTCCTTCGCTCCGAGCGGGAGTGAGGGACCATCCGCCGAATTGCTGGACGTGCCGCCCCTCTCCGGAGTGGCCGCCCCAAGCACCTGCTTGCCAACCTGGTGCCTGGAGCCGGCCCTGCTTTGCATTTATATACAGCCCTCTATCCAAGGATCACAGAGTGCTTTACAATCTTTAACAAATTTAGCCTCAATATACCTACACACTTCTAAGATTAGTATTATTTTACATCTGAGAATATTCATGCAATGGGACTACTTGGTTATGTGTTTGCAGGGTTGATCCCCCAGTGACTGGTATTTGTAAAATCAGGTAGAGTTGAGATTAGAACTCAGGTCTCATAATTCCCAGTTTTATACCTTAATCCTGCAACCAGTCTCCCTGACAATGGCACACAAAGTATCGCCCTAATAAATAAGATGAATGGGGAAAAATTCTACAGATAAATTTTTTTTGGGGGGGGCAGAGATGTTTAAAATTATTTGTTTATTTCTACTTGTTTGTAGCACAAAGCAATAGGAAAGATGATGCAATGGAATTGGCAAATGAAAAGAGCTTCTGGTCCTGCCTTACATCTAGGTCTTAACATGCTTTGACAGAGGCAGCTACGTGGTCCAGTGGTCTAAGCACAGGGCTAACAGCCAGGAATCCTTGAGTGAGCTTTCATCTCAGCTCTGCCACTAACTACCAATGAGGCCTTGGGCAAATCATATAAACAAACTGAAGCAGGGAAGTTATCTGTCAACTAAGGTCAATAAAACCTGCCTCAAGTGGCTATTGTGAGGATTCATTAATATTTCTACAGTCCTTGGAAAATAAGAAGCACTATTTGTTGGGGCTAGCTCTGAAAACATCCACTCAATGTGCAGCGTCAGTCAAAAAAAGCAAATAGAATGTTGGGAATCATTAAGAAAAGGATAGATCAGTGGTTCTCAAACTGTGGGTCGGGACCCCAAAGTGAGTCATGGCCCTGTTTTAATGGGGTTGCCAGGGCTGGTGTTAGACTTGCTGGGGCCCAGGGCTGAAGCCAAAGTCTGAGCCCCACTGCCCAGGGCTGCAGCCGAAGCCCAAAGGCTTTATCCCCGGGTGGCAGGTGGCAGGGCTCAGGTTACAGCCCCTCTGCCCAGGGCTTAAGCTTCACCCCCACCCCCAACCCAGGAGGGCTGGGCTTGGGCTTTGGCCCTCCTGCCTAGGGCAGCGGGTCTCAGGCTTTGGTCCCCCTTCCTGGGGTCGTGTAGTAATTTTTGTTGTCAGAAGGGGGTTGCGGTGCAAGGGTGTTTGAGAAACGCTGGGATAGATAATAAGACAGAAAATTTCATATTGCCTGTATATAAATCCATGGTATGCCCAAATCTTGAATACTGCGTGCAGATGTGATCACCCCATCTCAAAAAAGATGTATTGGAATTGGAAAAGTTTCAGAAAAGGGCAACAAAAGTGATTAGGGGTATGGAACAGTTTCCATATGAGGAGATATTAATAATACTGAGACTTTTCAGCTCAGAAAAAAGACGACTAAGGGGGGATATGCTAGAGGTCTATAAAATCATGACTGGTGTGGAGAAAGTAAATAAGGAAGTGTTATTTACCCCTTCTCATAACACAAGAACTAGGGGTCACCAAATTAAATTAATAGGCAGCAGGTTTAAAACAAACAAAAGGAAGTATTTTTTCACACAATGCACAGTCCTTGGAACTCTTTGCCAGAGGAGGTTGTGAAGGCCAAGACTATACCAGGGTTCCAAAAAGAACTAGATACGTTCATGGAGGATAGGTCCATCAGTGGCTATTAGCCATGATGGGCAGGGATAGTGTCTCTAGCCTCTGTTTGCCAGAAGCTGGGAATGGGCGACAGGGGATGGATCACTTGATGATTATCTGTTCTGTTCATTCCCTCTTGGACACCTGGCATTGGCCACTGTCAGAAGACAGGATATTGGGCAGACCTTTGGTCTGACCCAGTATGGCCATTCTTATGTTCTTATGATTGTTAATAATTAGCCTATTTAACAATTGTCTGGGATGACATGTACAAGAAAAGTCATTGTGTTACAGCAATTTGATCCTTTCCTTGATGCTAAGTTTAAATGCTGGCTACACGACATTTTTCAGTGTTAGTGTTGTTTGCATGCCACATGATTTTGCTATACACTAGAAAGCATCATTTAACATCAGACAAAAAACAATATAGAATGACATCTATCTATCTCATAGAACTGGAAGGGACCTTGAAAGGTCATCAAGTCCAGCCCCCTGCCTTCACTAGCAGGACCAAGTACTGATTTTTGCCCCAGATCCCTAAGTGGCCCCCTCAAGGATTGAACTCACAACCCTGGGTTTAGCAGGCCAATGCTCAAACCACTGTGACACTGCACCCCATATTCTTCATAGAGATAGTATTATGATATGATTATGGCATAATTCTGATATATTTTGTGCAATATAGGTCATGTGAGGTCATTGGAAAGGTTATGATTTACTGAATATGATTATTCTGTTTGTATGCATGTATCATTTTTGTATCTGAATTTAGGTATATTGACTATATATCAGTATTAAAATTGTGTTTGCACCTGGGGAATACCCACTAGGCAAAAGGCTATCAGTCTAGATGACTGGACGGGAAAGGCCCATTCAGGTTAATGAGCCATTAGGAAAACAATAGGCTGCTGTAACACTACAGAGACATGTGACCAGGTCACCTGGTGCTGGACTCCATCTTGGGATACCAGTAGGGTGACCAGATGTCCTGATTTTATAGGGACAGGCCCAATTTTTGGGTCTTTTTCTTATATAGGCTCCTATTACCCCCCCGCCCCCATCCCGATTTTTCACATTTGCTGTCTGGTCACCCTAGATACCAGTGTTTTTCCACTGACTGGCGTGGGAACCAAGCTTTGAAACAAAGGGTTCCCGCCCTATGAAAAAGCTATATAAGGCAGGGGAGTGACATCATCAGAGTTCTTCTCTGACTCCCCAACCAAAGAGACTCTTAGAAACACCTGAGAAACAGAGAGACTGAACTGGGGGAAGTGCTGGACCCAGGCTAAAGGGATTTTTAGCCTGTGAATGGAACACCTGGGGATTTTAAGCTGTAAATTAGTACAGCTTGCCCCTTAAGAATCTGCAACCTGCTGGTATCATCACTTAGGGTGAGGATCTGTTATTCATATCCAATCCCTTTAGTATATTAATCTTAGTTTGCGTGTTTTGTTTATTTGCTAGGTAATATGCTTTGATCTGTTTGCTATCCCTTATAATCACTTAAAATCTATCTTTTGTAGTTAGTAAGCTTGTTTTTGCTTTGTCAAAAGCCAGTGTGTGTTGAAATCATAACTCGGGGCAGAAAGTTGTTTTATATTTACTCTCCCCACTGAGGGAGGGGGTGAATTTCATGCGCTTACGCTGTACAGTTCCCTATGCAGTGCAAAACAGTATAATTTTGTGTTTACACTTCAGAGGGCGGTGTGTGCCTGAGTAGCTGGGAAGCTCCTTAGCTGAAGCCTCCCCATGCAGAGCTGACTACAGCATCTGTATGTAACTGCAGCTGGGTGTGTCCCTATCTATATGTGTGCCGGTATAAGTGCAGACTGGAGCCTGGGAGAGGGCTTGGCAGGCTGTACATTGTAAAGGGAGCCCAGGCTGATGGGTCAGGAGGCTCAGTCGTTCTCTAGTTCCAGGCAGCATCCTGTGGAGGGACCTCATCACATCATCTATTGCTGCATTGTCTGCAAAGTGTCTGTTAGTGCATCAGTGAAATAGGGTTTCTCTCCCTGAACTCCTGCTGACAGATCTAGGAATTTTTAGGATTCATTCTTTTTGAGAGAGCATAGTACTTGCCTGAACTAAGCATACTGCTGCCCTATATTGAAGATACTTTACTGCTATGAGGCCCGATACTGCAACCCTTACTGCCCAAGTAGTCACACAGAAGTCAAAGTGACTCTCGCGTGAATAATAACTACTCCCATGAGCAAAAGTTGTAGGATTCGTTTCTTAAATAGGAAAAGGACTCTTATGCTCTTGTTAAGTGATACTGTTTATGGTTATGCACCTTTAATTGTGTGTTTAGACATAGGGCATGCCCTATTTTTTTTTTTTTTTTTACAGAATGCTATAGGAAGATTTTTATCATCTTAAATGGATTAAATTTACAACACATTTAGTACAAAATTAAAAGCACATGTTAAATTAAAGTGCATCATCTCCACTGGGCCATTTTCTGGGAGCAAGGCATTTGCCTATCAGTCTAAGGAATTGCCTAATCTCCAGACAGAAAGACTTGTAGTGAGGCAGTAAAGTAATACAGCAATGAACAAAGCCAGGCCATGGTTTCTGACGTGCAATTCTTGGTGTGTTGTGTGCATTATTACATGCTTAAAAAACCTGCCACAAAATAATTCAACATTTCATGCCCTGCACTGAATGTTACACACAAAACCAAGTGAGAGTAAATTCTGCCCTGGGACAAGCCTGGAGGGGGGGAAAGTAAGGCAGTGGAAAAGGTCTCCTGTTTACACAAGCAGGACAAAACCCCTCCATAGCACTCAAGTAATCCCAAAGAGAGATAGCTGGCTAATACGCTAACTTGCATATCATCAGCTGAGGGGTGTGTAATCACTCCCGTCTGCTTCCTCCCCAAGCAAGGTTGTGTATATTCTGCTATCAGTAACAGCACCAGCTGGCAGTAGTAGGGAAGCATGTTGTTCTGCTCAGAAAAACAGTAAAGTCGCTCTCCACAGCATATTCCTCCCAGTGTGCTGGCAGGATTTCTGTAGAAGATAAGATTCCAGGTAGCATCTCTACACCTTAATGCACTGACCAAGGCAGAATTTCAGGGTAGTTTACTGCAAATCCTCACCAGCCCCAATGCCTGGCCACATATTATGGAATGAAAAGGTTGCAGTGCTCTTGGAACACTGCAAATCTTTGATCTGAGAAAGACAAACCAGAAACACCTATTCCCCACTGACTTGCAACCCAGTCCCCTCCCCGTCATCTACCTCTTTCTCTATCCTACCCCTCTTGAGAGGCACAGCTCATCTCGCTGCTGGCAGCACCACCTCCTCTCCCTGGCATCTCTCCGTATTGCCACCTCCCCTCTCTGGCAGCCAGCCTGGGGAGTAGTCAGAAGTTGTCCTAGCCTAAACAGTACTCATTTTGTAAAGTGCTCAGATATTATGGTGATGAGCACCACAGATATGCTTATAAATACAGAGACCCTGACTACTGTCCAGAAAATTTTTCTCCCCATAACTTAATAATAGAATGATGCTTATTCACAATAGGGTGAGATTCAGCCCATGCATGGAGGCTGCATAGACCTTACACACCACTTAAGCCTCACTTGAACTATTAATATGGGGCTTGTGTGGGCTCTTTACACTGCGGTGAATTTCACCCAGTAGTGAATAATATAGTTAATTGAAGCAAAAATGAACATCTGCAAAACTAACTCATTATCATCCTTCAAATCCCTCTTTAAAAACTTTCCTTTGCCATAAAGCTTACAAAAAACACCTCGACAGTGGCAAGGCTGTCGATGCGCTAGGACCACAACCTATCATGCTGGTCAAGACTGTCTCATTGTTCCCTTGTACTTGTCTGTCTGTATCCATCTATTGTTTCTTGCCTTATACTTAGATTGTAAGCTCTCTGCAGCAGGGACTGTTTTTTAGTCTGTTTGTACAGAACCTAGCACAGTGAGGTCCTTGCCCATGACTTTGGCTCCTAGGCGCTGTAATACTATCATCATCAGCACTGGAGTTACAATGATTTAAAACAGGTGTTCCAGAGTGCACAATCAGATCCCCCGTCTCTAATGGACTTGAGATGCTGTAGGATGTTCACAAGGCTATTTTACATTAATTTATATTACATGTTTCTCCTGAGTAAGATTTCTAATCAATACAGTTTATTTTACAATTGTTACATGGATGATCCCATATTTATTTCTCCTTTCCTGCTCCTTATATGCAGGTACAGAAAATATGATCAAGTGTCCATTGGGAGTGAACAACTGGATAGCCAAATATTTCCCAAAACTCAATTATGACAAAACTAAATTATGAGCATGAAGATAGCAACAGGGTGGAAGCAAGCTCCCCCACCAACTGTGATAACATAAAAGAGTAGTAGGAGACTAGTTTGAAGGCCAGCATACTGGAAGGAATATAAGGCCTAGCAGGCTGCAATGGGCTAGCAGTAAAGATGTCCCTAGGGTGGGCCGTGTACTAGTAGCCCTCTGGCCCCAGCAAGTCAGCAAACATTTGCACAAAAGACACAACAATTGTTAAAAGGAAAGATGTTGCAACTTGCATGGAACTTGATGGAAAGAGCACAGGCTGCAGGAGGGAAGAGTTTGGAGAGCCCCCAAGAAGATAGTCTGTTTGCACATGGCTGGAATTGCAGCACCCTTGTAAAATGTTTTCTTAGTAAAGATTTAAATTAGTTTTAGAAACATGGAGTCCTCTCCTGTTATTATGCAGCACATGGCAAATGAAACAGGATTGAACATTCATGGATCTTCTTAAACATACATATGTATATTTAGGAGAGATAAAATAGGAACATTCTCTGCTGGGGTTCTCTTTTTTAATAATTATTATATGATTACACAAAATATCCACAATAATACAATAATTTGTCTTAAGTCTGAATTACCGTACTTAAATACTGTGTGATTAAGATCTCAGCCTGCTAAATTAACACAGGGTTTTTCATATTTTTTTAAACAACAATAAAAATATCTAAATCAATACACCAATGTTTGTAAAAGCACTCTAGGAGCCCCAGATAAAAAAATGCTCTATAGAGCAGATGTAAAGTAAAGTATTGTTATGAAAGAAAGGTGGCAAAGATATGCAAACAGATGTGCAGGAAAAGGTTCTGTATGAGATGAAACAGCAGCCTTAGTAAGATACACAAAAGTTACGTGTGTATAGGGTGACCAGATGTCCCGATTTTATAGGGACAGTCCCGATTTTGGGGTCGTCTTCTTATATAGGCTCCTATTACTCCCCCACTCCCTGTCCCGATTTTTCATACTTGCTATCTGGTCACCCTATGTGTGTAATGGACTGGCTTTTTCCTTAGAAGTTTCCTAGCTAATACTGACCTGGCCCAACATGGCTTATCTTGTGATATTTGATGAAGGCACAATCTTCAGTGGTATGGCTGCAGGGTTTTGTATATTCATTCTGTATCTGCTGTATTCACTAAAGTTCCAGGGATTGAGAAAACAGCAGCAGAAATCAAACCCAGGCCTCACATATAACACTGCAGAACACCAGAAAGGCCTTTGGTACATAAAGGATGAAAATGTAGCCTCACTGAAGTCCATGGGAGGTTTACCATTGACTTCATAAGGCCAGCATTTCCCCTGAAATCTTTCAGTCTAATTTAAATGTATATAATATTATTAAGCAAAGCCAATACTACCAGCAACAAACCTAGAAATGGTGATGTCCTTAAGCTGTCACCATCCATGTACTGACCAGAACCAAACATTTTTAACTTTCAAAATTGGGCAATGTTGTTTTCATTGAAGTCAAGGAGAGTTTTGCTATTAAATTTACTGGGCAAAGGAACAGGCCTAAAAGAGACCTACACATTAAGGCTACCTGTTTTAAAGCAGTCACTTCCTATCCCTGAAGCTGCAAAATACTCTAACTCCCATAATTTATTCATCCCATGATTCATTTATAAATATACAATATAATTATCATACCACTGGCTTTAAAATGTTATAAACTGCTGCTCTTGCTGCCATGAGAATGTGGTCTTTCAAATCTCTGCGGGTATAAATATTCTGGGCATTCGCCCTGGTACCTCTTTCTGAAGTTAAGGGGAAAAGATGTATTTGTGCACAGTACGAATGCAATTTTTAAGTCTTTGTAACTTCAAACACATTTCTTTGAACGTGGCAAAGGCATTAGACTGCATTTAACACCAAATAAAGTACATGTCAAATTTGACATTGAAAAAAAAATTAATTTCTAAAGTAACCACGATCAAAACAAGGACCCGGTTCTGGTCATTCTTACATTGATTTTACATCAGTATAATTCCGTTGGCTTCCCTGAAGTTACTCCAGATTAACACCAGTGTCGGTGAGATAAGAATCAAGCCCAATTGTCTAAAACATTTTTAAACTGGAAAAAATGCTTCCCCTGCCACATTCAGATAAAGCAAAACTGGAAGGATGTTTTTAATGAGGCTTTGAAATAATTCATTTCTCAGCAAAGAAAAAGCATGAGGAATTTTTGTTGAAAACAAAAGGAGAGGAGGTTTGAAAGATATAAGTAACTGAAATTAGGGATCAAGTATCGGGGGTAGCCTTGTTAGCCTGTATCCACAAAAACCATGAGGAGTCCGGTGGCACCTTAAAGACTAACAGATTTATTTGGGCATAAGCTTTCGTGGGTAAAAAAACCACTTCTTCAGATGCATGGAGTGAAAATTATCATTTCACTCCATGCATCTGAAGAAGGGGTTTTTTTTACCCATGAAAGCTTATGCCCAAATACATCTGTTAGTCTTTAAGGTGCCACCAGACTCCTCGTTGTTTTTTTGAAATTAGGGAGGTCAATGAAAATGCCATCTTCATTTTAAGGATAGAGGCAGTATATTATGTCCACCATCTCCACTGAATGTGTCTTACTCTATGTTTGTAAAGCGCCATGTAAAGGTATGATGCTAATAATAGTAATGATGTTCCTGATTGTGCCTCCTGGATTGCACACAGGGGGTCATTGCTGCAAACAGATTTCCCCATCTTCCAGGCAGACAGGGAGTGTCAGCTACCACCAGGGCACTGTGCTCCCCACCTCCAGACTCATGGAAGGTTCCCCATGGGTTCAGTTGTCTGTATACAGAAAGGAATAGGACAGCCAAGGGAGAAGTAGTTGTCAGGCCAAGGCAGACACATTGTCCCTTCCAGATCAGTGGTTCATAACAAAAAAATAAATAATACCATCAGGGAACCTGGCTGTATTATCTTTTCTATGTAGCACCTCTACTCTGTGGGTCTCAGAGGCCACCACACAAGGAAAAGATCATGGTAATACAATCTCAGTGGAGTCACACTGCCAAGGAAGGGGAGGTGTCAGAGGTCACAGCCAGTGCAGGGACAAGGGGCCTCTGCACAGAAACCCCTGGCCCATGGAGCTAGAGATTCAGCAGATTTGTGATGAGTCTGGTGGTCTACTCCATGGGGTGCAAACATTCTCCCTGATGGAACACTCAAGAAGAAATTCTACCAGAGGAACCTCAACAGCGGTTCTCAACCTGTTTCATACAAATTGCTCGCTCCCGGCTAGCCAGGAGCCTCCTCCCATTTAACTATATGGGAAGAGCAAGGTGGTTGTGACTCCTTGTTCCCTGTTCTTGACCTGCTACAGGTATTGATCCCCCAGGATGAGAACTCATGGTCAAGGAAATTTCATCCATTGAGCCCATTTTTTCATAGGTTTTTCACCATGGGAGAGGTAAATCTGGGCCAATAAATAATAAATAAACCTTCCAGTTAGATTTGCTTTTAATATAAAAGTAAATGTGTAACTTGAAGATGGAGCTTCAATAATGCATTGTTGTATAGCAGCATCATTTTTTGAGAGACTGGTGTAGGCATGGGACTGGATCAATGGGGAGGAGGCCCATTGAAAGCGCAGGCAAAAGTCCAAGGAAAAATGTATTCTAATAAAATGGTTAACATGTTATGCAAACACTTACAAAACTATGCAGAGCCAGTTTTATGTCATCATCTTTGATACCAATTATTAATTAGAGACTATTCTATTTTGGCAGAAGGGCTATCAAGAGAAGAATGTGTGCTGCATGAGCTCTAAGAACAGGCTTAGAGTGCTGTTTTGAAGCTTCAAACTACTTTGATGAGCAAAGAGCAATGGGCCAAGAGGTGTATCTCAGACATGCCAAAATGTAAGGGAGGAGTTTTGAAGCAGTTTGGTATTTCCCAATTAGCTTCATCAAATGATACAGGACTGACAGGAAATAACAGGGGAAATGGTTCCAATGAAAAGGTAAATTGGCATCTGGGTGCTCTCCAGGAAGCAATTCTCTCTCCAGATTAAAAATGTACTACTGTTGAGAAAGGACTTTCTGAGGTCAAGGACTAAATGGGAGGAACAGAGGTCTTCTCAGAGAGGCAGACCTCAATGGAGTTGAGAAATGAAGCAGATACTGGATTAACAACACTGAGAAGAAGGGATGGCCTGTTACTACGGTAGGGAATGCCCTTAAGAAATGTATAACTTGTGATACAGGAGAGCCAGGGAGCAGTGGTAGAGGGGAAATATATAAACCCTAGGCTAATTAAGGTGTGGTTACCTGTAGACTAGGGAGGGTTGCTACAGATTAATTGGAGCACCTGTAGTCAATTAAGCCCTGTCAGGAACCTAATAAAACCCCCTGCTTCAGGCAGTCAGGGGAGGAGGAGGGAGGAGAGAGGACTGGAGCTTGGAAGTGTGTTGTAAGATTTGAAAGACCAGAGAACCGAAGTAAGGGAGACCCTGCCCCAGCAGGGGAGGGAGACTTCCTCCCCCAGTGTCTAAGGACCAAAGGTTCCCCACCCAAGGGGAAGAGGGTATGAACTCGCAGGGGTTGAGAGGGGCTGGGGCTCAGAGTGAGGTGCAAACCCAGACCCCTCCCCTGCTTCCCTCCTCTACCACTTTCCCGGGCCACTAGTGGGGACCTCGGTGGCCCAAGAGCAGGAGCAAGAGGTGGCATCTTAGCCCCCCTGCCAAGAAAAGCGCAGGACCCACCATACTAACATCAGCCATGTTGTCACTCACTACATAGTCTATATGAATACCCTAGTGTCAGGGCCAGGCCATAGGCAGCCAGTATGCCCTGGTCAGCTTTTAAGTTGCGATTGGGAGCAAGTCACAGGATCAGGAGCGAGCCAGGTCAGAATGCCAGGAAGTCAGGGTCAGGCATGAAGTTGCAGGCAGATAGAGTCAGAGTTGAGCCAGGTCAGGATATCAGGAAGCCGGAGTCAGGCACCAAGTTTTAAGCAGCAATCAAATAGGAAAGTCAAGGACAAACTGGGGTCACAAACCACAGTTTACCACAAGCACAGTCTGGAGCAGAAATCAACCACAAATGGACTTGAATCCTCAATCTTCTGATCTAAAGTCAGATGTCTTATCCATTAGGCCATGTGAAATAGGCATGCAGTCTGTCTTGTTGCTCAGACAGCTCCTCTTGCTGGTTTCTGGATTTAAATACTGGTGTTCGCCAATCAGTGGGTTGTGAGGTGTGCTGTGAGGCCCTGCTGGGTGATACTCCCTGATGAACCTTGCTTCACAGATAGACTGTAGTGATGCAGCTACTTCAGCAGCCTAGAGCCCCCATAGTCCCAGATTCTTACACCTACTAATGCAGATTTTTTTTGAGACAAAGATCAAATAGATTCTGTCAGACTGATGTCTCTAAACAAACTGAAATTTGGGACTAGAAAAAGAACAGCAGCAGTCACTTGTTCAAGTACAAACTGCCAGCACAAGACTTTTACAGCTAGCAAGGAAAACCACAAAGCATTTATACCAAGCATCACAGATTTTATTTTATCCAGATTGCATCAGTGTATTGAAGAGAAGAGGAGGAACAGGTGACTACAAAAAAGGAACACGAAATCTGACGTATATTCTGTAAGTGAGACTCTGATTTTGAGGATGTTTTTGTGCACCCTTATTTTCTAATAGAAACAGCTGTTTCTTGCATTGAAGATCCCAAAAGAGAGATGAATTCAGACAGTGCAGAATCAGATGCCTCAGAGATTCAGACTGCACCAACTTCAATTCCTCATTCGGGATTTTTTGTATTTTATGCTTTTCACTGTTTTATAAAGATTTGTCTGGTACATACCTAAAAATTATATAAAACAAATTAATGAAATTAACTGATAAAAAAGATACCAATACACTAATAATCAGATACAGGTAATAGTAATAAGATATTTAAGAAATCTTGAATATTGCTCTTGGAAAACGTCCAAAACCAAGGATTTAATCAACTAAAAAAGTGTGCCTTCCAGCTGCTTGAATGGAAGCAATGTTACCTTTTATAAATTTTACTTGAGGATTATGATAAGGTAGACAGTAGACATGCTTTATTATACTGATCCTATGCAGAGTTTGTATTTCTTCTCTACATTTACTGTTCTCATCATGAATTACTTTGGAAAGCAAGCAAAAATACCAGCATGTGGCTGCAGAGAGTTTAGGGAAGATGATTGAGGACACTCAACTAGAGCCAGCACAATTTTGTGGGAAGGAAGGCTGCTGGAAGCCTACTCCTCCCACGAAGAGCAAGTGTCCCAGACTAGCGCTACAGAGATCCATTAGGAAAAACGTCTCCCAGTTTGAGATGCTATGGCCCTCGCACAAAGAGCAGTTTCTCTGTCAGGTCTGTGCTTTAGACACTTCTGACCCCAGATAGAGACTTCTTCTCTCTCAGGCCACAGAACCTTCACATAAAGCAGTTTCCCCATTTAATACCAAAGCCTCTTCTCCACAGATTCTGTCAGTCTAACCAGTGTGCCTAAACATTGACTACAAGAGTATTAATAAATGAGACCATAATAATCTTGTTTGACCAGTGGCCAATAGGTCATTTGTTTAGAAATATAGTCACAAGACCAGCACCACAAACAAGAAAGGAAATATATCTGTGTTGAAATAGAATTTAACAACAAGAGTAATATGTAACTCCCCAGTTCTAAGAAGTATGTTGGAACAATAGTGCTCCAAAGGCAATAAAAAGCATTTAGTTTTTGGACATGGCCACAGGACTACCCTCAGAATATATACCTAAGGGAAGTGTGGAGTTATCCAGTATTAGGTATTTAGAGGAATGAGGAGTTGAAGGCTTTCTGCTAAGCTATTGTTTTCTGTCTTCTTCATTCTTGTGAAGATTTTCATGTCATAATCATCTTTTTTACATGTCCCAGTGACATTTTCTGTGTTATGTTTTACTGCACAGTTTAAGAGATTGATGAACGGCAAACATCTTATAAATATTTTACTATATCCTGGGTGATTAGTTTTAAGAGGCATTGAGCATCTGGATCTCAATTTGATATGATAAAAAAAACCAAGTTAGGCAATTAGCTGATAAGCAATTAACAGGATTAACAACATATGTAATTAGCTACAGTCAGATCAGAATGGCATGATCTTATACACATAAGCGGATTATTTAGTTAAGTGATAGGCATTAAGTAGAGTGCACAGTATCAGAAGTGTGTATGTTTATTTGCAGTCACGTCTAAAAGAAGGGTTTCTCGAATATCCAATAAACATATTATAGTTATATGTGGGTCTGGTAGCACCACCTATTTTGAAGATTGCTCAAAACTTCCTACTATAAGACCCTATTTTCAGTTGCTTATAAAACTTTGCCAAACTGCAACCATTTCGGCTGAAATTGTCCATGCTGGGTGTCTGCCACAGCCTGAATTTTGGAAAGTTTCAGCCAAACCAGTTCAGTCACTTCCAGGAATGAGGCTAGGAAATGTTGATTTGGTTTGCAATGTTAAAAAAAAAATCTGGTCACCTTGTCTTTGGGAAGCTGTAGTTCCCTCCTGCTTTGGATCAGGACTTGAAATGATGGGGAAGGAGGGATGGGAGGAGGAGGCATGGCCTTTATGTCAGGGAAGTGCTTTGGCATCCCTGTGAAAATCCACCAAATTTGGCCAATTTATAAGCCTTTGCAAAATCTCAGTTTGTGCATATTCACTGAACAGAGTTTAGCAGCTAAAGTTACCAAAAATTTTGTCCTCACTGAGTATGCTCCATCCCCTCACAACTCCTAGCACTGACCAGACTGTGCATACAGCATCCCCACAGAGAGATGGTACATAATCGTAATCCGGGGCTACAGGGGCTCACTAAGACTTCTCCTATAATTGCTGCTCTGGGCAGGGGTGGGCCCAGGCACCAGAACTGAGTGCAGTTCTTCTGTGCTCTCTATGCTCCCTCTCTGCTGACACCCAGGCAGTGTAGAGGAAGAAGTCATATGACAAATGCAGAGAGGACAAAAGCCAGGCCAGGGAAAGGGTTAGATTGGGCAAGCAGACTGGTGACACTGGAACTGGAGGATATGGGGGAGAGCCAGAAACTGTGACTGGGAGTTTGGAGGCAGGCTGTGACTGGGGGCTGGGTGGGAATTGGGACTGCCTGGGCAAGGAAACTGGGAGCTTGGTGTTGGAGTGGGATGGAGAGGAAGGTGGGGCTGGTTGGGCAAGGAGGCTGGGACAAGGAACTGGGGAGAAGGTGGGGAGAGAGATCGAGATTGGATGAGGAACCTGTGGAAGGAGCTTTCCTGTATACTGAATGAGGCACCGGTCCTGTGGAAAAAATAGAATCATAGAACTGGAAGGGACCTCGAGAGGTCATCTAGTTCAGTTCCCTACACTCATGGCAGGACTAAGTATTATCTAGACCATTCCTGACAGGTGTTTGTCTAACCTGCTCTTAAAAAACTCCAATGATGGAGATTCCACAACCTCCCTAGGCAATTTATTCCAGTGCTTAACTACCCTGACAGTTAGGAAGTTTTTTCCTAATGTCCAGCCTAAACCGCCCTTGTGCAAATTTAAGCCCATTGCTTCTTGTCCTATCCTCAGTGGTTAGGAAGACCAATTTTTTCTCTCCTTCTTATAGCAACCTTGTACGTATTTGAAAACTGTTTTCATGTCCCCTCTCAGTCTTCTGTTCTCCAGACTAAACAGTATAATAATACATATAATAATAGTATATGATCATGTAATTAAAGACTGTATAATAATACATAAATTCAAGGGAGCTGAATTAAGTTGACAATGCCCTGATCTTCAGAGGACTAATCACCATAATTACAATTGGAGGAAGTGGGTCCAGAGCACCTCTCGTTATTAGGACCAAGGTTTTTTTAAAAGGGTGACTAAAGTTAGGATCCCAAATCCTTATTTATAACCCTATATAATGATTGGGGTTTGGGAGGGGAAGAGATTTTCAAAGGTACTTAAGTACCTAATTTCCATTGTCTTAGGGAGTTAGATGACCAATTGCCATTTCTGCCTTTGGAATTCTTTGCCTTGGACTTTAACTTACGTCACTCACATTTGAAAACACTGTCCGTAGTGTTTTAATATAAAAAAAGGAAACTGGAACTAGCACATTTATATTAACTGACTTCAAAGGATGAGTATGAGTTGAGAGTCAAAAGCCAGATAAAAGTTTTGAGAGAAAAAGTCACCAGCCAGAAGGGAATGGGGAGTCCTAAGGTATCCTCTGCATGCTGAGAAATGGGAGACATGCCCTGACCTAGTGAGAGAATTTCTGTAAGTTTCATTAACTTTCTGAAATTTGACTCTCTACGTGTTGGGTGATAACCAGCACAGTACTTTGAGAGGAAGTGTCAAGATGAAGGTGAAATTTAAATCATTTATACCTTTGCTATATTTACTGGTGAAATGAGTGAACTTCTTTGTTATATGCATTATGGTCTTGAATCAAAACTCACTCAAGTCAATGGAAAGACTCCCCTGTTGATTTCACTGGGCTTTGGATCAGGCCCTATGGGTACAAATAAAATCATATGTAACTGACTAAAAGAAATGACTGCCATCTGTAGATATTTTGTATTCTTCAGTCAATTACTGGACACTTTTTCTCCATGACAGTGCAGTTTACCTATTCTTTTTCCAAAAAGTACAAAGAGGAGAATGTGTCTTACACCACTTACTGGTCTTGAAGTATTTTAGACTATAATAAAGCATATGAAAGGCATGCAGTCCTACATTCCTTCTTTTGTTCCTGATCTCCAAATTATAGTTTTCTGGCTTGTTGAGAGGTCTGGTTGGATATAAATTTCAAATACCCATTATGACAATTTTTTTTTATCACTGATTATAATCTTATTAATGCCAGCTTTTCTGCAGCGAAGAAAATCACCTCTTATTAGAGAGATGGTTTGCAATTTCATAATAACTGTGGTATTTCTAAGCACTTATTTTAAAAGGACAAAGCAATTCTTATTTTCAAAGGTCAGCAGTAAACCATTGCATAGAACAATGCTCTAAACTCTTCAGAATACAGGCATCTCTCTAGATTAGGTAAGGCAATATGAACATGAACAACTAGAGTTTTATGATCCACTGTCACTTAAATACAGAAAAGCATACTGCAGTATGTAGACCTGTATGCAGTATTTGAAATGGATTGTTTGGAAACAGCATCTCACCCTAATTCATGTCTAAGTGGTTCTCCCAAGTAGACAAGGGTTTGTTGGTGTTCATTTTTCCTTATAACTTTCTAAAGCTTCTGTATTTTACATAGTACAGTGGGCAAATGCTCCATCTGAAAAAGGACCAGGAAATAAGGAATTAAATATATAATTCCTCTCCGAAGTGGAGGTTGCAGCAGGTCAAGAGAATTTACTGCTAGAGAGTCAACTGAAGTCAATGGGAGTCTTTCCACTGACTTCAAATGAAGCCTTGGATGAGGCCTACAGTCAGAATGGTATCATAAAGATGCCTATACCTGGCCTTTCCCACCCTCAAAAAACCCCCCCAAAAACTGTGATTTTGTTGCCTCACCCTTCATGTATACCTCGTCCTTTAATTAGCCAACCAATCCTGACTTCTCTTTCACTACTCCTGCCTTATTGACTGATTCTCTTCTCTCAAACTGTAAGTATAGGAATTTTTAAAAAAGAAGATTCATACTTAACATGCATAAGATGTATGCATGCAACTCACATTGATTTTCATGGGAGTTGTGCACAGAGATCTGAAGGCCCTAATTGTTTTAAAGGGACATTAAAATAACTTTCACCTTTTACTTTTCATAGCTTTGTTTCAGAAAGATGAATCAGCATAGGGACAAAATCTGGGTACTGGCATAAAAATGAGATCATAAAAGCTACACCACCCAAAAACAAACCAACAAAGTTAGAACCCCTCACAAAATGGAGCCGTCATTTCATTCACATAAACCTAATTCTCAGCATATTACTATTATTATTTCTTAGGCACTGACAAAGTACTTGGTGCTGTACATGACAGAGATATCAATCTAGAAGACAGATGTATAAAGAGAAGACACCCAGGAAGATCCAAAAGAAGGTGATGCCTTTGATAATTTCTTCTCTTCATCTTAATCTTAGCCAGTAGCTGAAATATTTTGGAGGTGAAAGGGTTCATAAGAGTAATTTCCTTTCTACAACACTAACATATTTCTTGTTACAGAGAAAGTGAAAAAGAATGGCAAAACCTTACAACACAATTATGTTGTGACACCTTGTTTTATTTTTTTTAACTAGCTGCTAGATAACTGCACAAGGACTCACTAGATCCAGCCCAAAAGTTACTATCAACAAATTAAAGTGAAAATGTTGTCAGTGCACGTACAGGCGGTGAAAAGAAATGCTGCAGAAAGGCAACACAAAGCACCAAGTGAGTTGGAAATGGTCAGTGAAAGGCAGAGGACATGCAGTGCAGCTGTTTCATGCTCTGGTTATTTTTTGTGAGGTTGCTTTATGTAAAATTAACTAATCTTTCCTTTTCTGAAAATAATTTCTGCTTCAGGGCTGTATCATCTTCCTAATTTTTCATCCAAAAAAGTCACATAAAGCAGCACAATTTACAATATAAAAATCATAACAGCTAAAAAACTGAATCATGTTCACACAGTAGAAATAAAAATTACCAAGTCTTAATATAAAATCAAGCTCTGGTGTCCCCCCCTCTTCCCCCCACCCGTTCCATCACCAAAACAAAAAACAAAGAATGAAAGAAACTGATAAAATGCAACTGTTGTGTAAGTAGTGTATTGGCCAAAATTCAGGCTGGGTAATTAATTACATTCTGCCTCTCCAAATTCCGACAGTAGATTGACTTAGAGAAATAACTCTTTTGCTTCCCCTCCTATAAAAGACCTGCTGTGTAGTGTTTCTATGGCAAATGGATACTGTGTTCCACCTTAGAGAAAGCTGGCAGCTTTATTGGAGAGAAGTTAGAGACATTTATAATATTTGGATAGAGAAGACAGCTGAAGATACAAAAAAGCCAGGAGCATAGTACAATAAGTTTGAAGAGTATGTCAACCCAAGTTACCCAATGTTTGCTTGCTACAATTTCTATAACAGAATATGAAGCATAAGTGAACCCATAGGACATTCCGCAATTTAGCTATAGTGTCTCTCTGAGGATCGTGACATGAATGGGACAGGAGAGTGCTTGGGACAAATTCAGAAAAAGTCTGGGAAAAGCCGATAAATTAGGAAGCTACGTTTGATTTAAATAAAATAGTAGACCTTGCTAAAACACATGAAATAGCATCAGCCCCGCTACATTCATATCTAAAGAGGGAGCAGTGCATAGAGTGCCAAAGCCTCAGCATGCTTTCAGGAACCCCTAAAGCAAAACAGTATCTCAAGCCACAAGCTAGTAGGATACAAAGGAATGGATAACTATTGTGTTACTTGTGCTAGCTGTGTTAATAAATCATTTGAGAGATGGGAGTTATAATCAATTTGTTATGAAGCCAATGGTTGAACAATGTGGCCTGAAATTAAATAGCACTATTCTGAAATATTTATTTAGAGCAAATGTCAAGTTTATGTAAATAGTAGACTTGATAAACTTTCTTTGGTTCTGTATGCGATATTACTGCAAATCATGCAGATGGCCTTGCTAGTTCTGTTAGCTCTTGAAAAAATTGCTCATATTTAGCCGTGGTAGAGTTCTTTTTGGATGTTGAAGATATCATCAGTAAAACCTCTTTTTTTCCTTTTCTCCATCTGCTCTGTCTTAGATTCTCTCTCACTGATTTACTACTTATGTGTAGCTGATGCCCACAGGTTATACCCATGCAAGCAAAGAAAACATTATATGGTGACAACATATTTCATTTTTGTATTTTAAAACTTCCTCAAGTTCTAAATCAAAACTAGGGATAGTTCAGATTCAAGTCCCATTTATCTAACTCTCCTCCGGCACCCAATTTTGGGGGATTTGATCAATTATTCCAGTTTTGGCCCATCTTTTGTTATGTTCCAAAATATTTTTCATCTGGCGGGGATAAAATGTTCACAGTTCTATATGAACAAAGCAGTGGGCACCACAAAGATAACAATATTTACCCATCTAACTCACTACTACAGACAAGTTTTAACATATTTCCTTTTGTTGTTGGCATTTATTGCAACACCTCCAAGCATATGAGCACAGGTTTTCCCTGGACCATCTAGCCCTGATTAGCTTTGCAGACCAAGTTCTATATGCCCATCCTCCTAGCACAGACTCAGGAATATAGATCAAGTGGTATGATTTGCACCATGCAACTTTCCAAGAGAAACTGATCTTGATCTAATTTTCTCCCCAATGGAAATGTATAGGCACCACTGAAATATTGAGTCAGGTAATTTTTGGAAACTCATGGACAGGATTTTTTTTGTGGTTCAGAATTATATTCATACACTATTTTTAAATGACTTTTCCTTTTACCCAACAGACTAAACTGGTAATAAATTCATATTTAAGCATAACATATGCTATGCATAGTAACAAATCCTTGCAGCAGTCAGGATGTTGGATCCCCAGTTTCCTTGTTATTGGGGCAGGAGTAATAAAGTGTTGTTACCCTTGTTGTGTGAACCGAGGGCAGCAGAACTGTACCTGGCATACCCCGATGGAGGGACTCACCCTCAACTGAATGGCACTTTCTAGGCAGGGGACATGGGTTCCAAAGCCCAATGAGTTGAGAGAGGGTGGGGATAGGTACTTGTACCCAGTGGTGAGGGCCCTGGCTAAGAGTCTTAGACATCATTTGATCCTTTCTCTCTCCACGGTATAATAAAAGAGCTAATTTAGACTCAAGTGAGAGTCTTGTTACATGCTGCAGAGCTGAAATTACTGATATCTAAGTATTAGACCTACTTTGGGACAGTGTCTCTATTGCAAGAGATTTCCCAGTGTGCACCAGCAGTGAGGCTCCCCCACTAACAGCTGAAATCATTGAGAGCTGTGTTAAGTGGGGGGCCCTGAAGACATCTTGGCGCAGCCAGCAGGGCAGCCGGTGGAGAGGTGCGGCCAGCGGGCCGCCAACCCCCTACACATTCAAGAATTAGCTTGCTGTCTGTGTTGCAGGTATCTGAAGAAAAAACAATTTGGGATATAATAGGTCTTTTCAAAGGAAATTAAAATTTTATCAGCATATTGATCCTGAAGATATAGGCCCCCGGCCAACATTTCCTAACATGGGGATCTATAGGTAGGCATCTAAATCAATATTTTGCCACCTAACGCAAACTGGCTGAATTTTCAGAAGTGCTGATCACAGACAAAGCCCTCTGAAGTGAATGAGAGCAGAGGGTCTCAGCACCTTTGAAAATCAGGCCACTCTGATATAGATACTTAAAATACAGATTCAGGTTTCAACATCTAGGCATCAAGGGTAGAAAATTTTGGCCATAATGTCTAGTTCTTCCCACTGTTGGAAGTAATCTTCCAAATGCCACAGGCATTCAAGGAACAGAGTGTATCCTCATTTTGGATGCTGAGCTGTTTTGCATAGTTTGAAGACTCCATGACAACTAATAAATGCAATGTAAATCACTCCCTGTAAGGTCTCTCAATTCACTTTGGTAATAGTAATCATGGAGAGCATGACCCTAGGCTTGAATGTCCACAATCTTTTCTATAGCTCATGCATTGTTGAAAATATTCAAGCCTAGGGGGCATATTCTCCAAGATTACCATAATCAAAGACCAGTACTGGTATCTTCCTGTCTTTTGTATAAACTGTGTATTGTACTGAAGTGATTATATTTGATTTTTAGAGTGCTACCTACCAATCACTGCTGTAAAAGCATAAGTCCCCACTGGTCCACCCCTCCAAAACTATAGGTTGCATCCATACATTCCTGTCTCCAGCCTTGAAAAGCAAGTAAGAGGGCTTGATTTTCCAGGTGTGCAAACATGCCTACTAAAATGCATGCGTGTTTTGTTTCCTAAAAATACTATAAGATTTGATTCATGCACTAGCAAAACACCTAGACGAAAGGAGAGACAGGAGAAGAAGAGGAAGAAAAATTAGAAAATCCCTCTGTGTTCTACATTCTGAAGATAAATCCTGACATTTAGGCCAGAGCACACTTTAAAACAGGAAAGGATTTTAAAAAATGGTAGAAATAGAACATGATGACTACAGAAATATTAGTACTCTCACTGTTTAATTGAGCATGGTAAATTACCACTCTTGTTCTCATCAATGCATATTTTTCATGTACAACTATCTATTTGAGCTTACATGCATATATAATTTGTTATATAAATTTAGGCACCTGTATTTTAAATTAGATCCCCAAATGTGCCTTTACTTATCCACAAGAAATGTCCTGCCCAGGCAGCACAGAAAATGCTTCCTCATATTGCACCAACAATATGTTTCAACCCTACAATGGGGAAATCCCCACCTGATATGAAAATGCAGTATTTACTGTTACCATAGGCCCCTGTGCTGCGAAAGACAAACAAAGTTGCCAGGTTTTGTGTTGTGGTCACCTCTCCTCTCCAAACTGGACCAAGACTGAGATCATCATATCATTCCTTGTGCTGTATTTTAGGTATGTGAGATAGCTAATACTTTTGCTGTCAGCCTAGTCTGGCTTTAAAGGCACATGTCTGTATTGCTTATTTTTATAGGCAAAAGATGTCAAGCATCATTTTGTTGGTTCACTTATTTCTCCCTTCCTGGGCAACTAAGGACTCAAGGGAAGCACTGGAAAGCAAGGTGTGGTGTACCCAGCCTCAGAGGAATTAAAGTAATTAAAGTCTTGCCCACCTCTGCTTTCTACAGTGAGATGACATTTTAATCACCCTTCTAGCAGATGTGACAGATGTAAGACCTGGGAATTCAAAAGGCTATACTGAAAATATGCCAGACACGTATGGACTTTTGAAACAATAAGTGTTAATGGATTTCCTGAGGAATCCCCAAGGAGAAATCAGTACAAATTCCCAAATTCAGGTTATGCAAAAACCCCGCCTTTTGAAGCTACGCCCTGAGGAGAGGGTCATTTCCTGCTGATTACCTATTACTGAAGGCCAAGATCAAAGGCCTAAGCTGTACAAAGAAACAGCTGATCTGCCCAGCCATTGTCCTGGTTTGGATTTAAGATGGATGTGCACTTGGAAAACCCGGTTGTGGGTTTTGAAGGACTAAAACCTACCAGAGCCCTAGGCTGGAGTTGGGGGTGACCTCAAGGTAAGTTTTTTAGCAAGTGGGCAGGAACTTTTTTTGTTTTTTTATGTTTTCTCTGTAATGCTTTTATCTTAAGAATAAATGTGCATGGTTAGAAGGAGCTATATAGTAACTTATACCTGTGGGCAATATACTTGGAAGGATTGATTCCTCTTGGATACTGGCCCAGGGGATACACCCCCACAAATGACTCCATTTGCATTTTGGCTAACACAGTCTCTTGCAGGTCTGAAGCTAAGTCACGGGACCTGATTCACCCCCTCTACTTTTAAACCCATAATATTACTCCTCAAAAGTAAATAATACAGAATATCTGACAGTACACCTATAACCAGCACCTCGACTCTTCCTGGTCTGTATAGAAATCTGCGATGTAGGTAGAGTGAAGGCTTTTACACCAGGAATTTTAACCCAGATTTTACAACGTGCAAGCATTAGATGGGGTTTCATGATCCCAGAATTTCTCCATCCAATGAATGTCTCCCCATTGACTACCATCTTCTGTTCATACTAGCGATCCAATGGCTCTGCACCCAGGAGGTTGCAGCATGACATGTGGACAGTGGTTTGGGGTGTGACTGGCTCAGGATGAATATTAGATGCCATCGGCAGACTGGCTGTTTGACTCCCTTCCTTTGGCGATTCAGTCACACAGTTAACTCGCTGAGGATGGAGGTGGAGCTGGTATTTCCATTTCCGCACTGGGCCTCAGCGGGTGGAGTAGGCAATCCCAGGCAAAGTGAGCCAGCTGGTCACAGATGGGACACTGTTTTTCCCCACCGGTCCTGGGGCTTTTGGGAGGTGGCTTCCTTCCCCCCTGAGTGTGGGTCTCCACTTGGGCCCATTCCCTGTCTTCTGATCCCTTTCCATCAAACCCAAGCTAACTATCCACACTAATGCTAAATAATTGATGGAGGTGATCTCTACGGGACTAAGTGCACATCCTGTGTCTCACTAGTTGAAGGGATGCTGCCAATAGAGATTTCTGACTCTAAATACAAAGGAATCTGGTTGATGCACACTTCAAGGTGCATAAAAATGAACTGGCCACTTGCTCCCCAAGTATTATACTTCAAGAAAACAAATTCAAGAAGATTTATTAAAATGTTAATAAAACAGTACTCAGGCAACTGTAAATCTGTGTTCTGGCACCTTCCAAAAAGTTGGGTTTTAATTCAATGCATCCTAATGACTGTGAAGGAATTATGTTCTTAAATGTCCCAATCAGATACTCAGACTGACGCTCGCGAATCGCAAGTGTCTCTTTAATGTGTCTCCTGCAGCTCTTTGGAGCACATGATATTAAAACACTGTGATTTAATTATTAACCACTCAAAGTTATTAACCAATCAGGATGCTTTTACTATGTTATTAGCCAAGTGTAGTTCATAAACTAATAATACTTGGTCAGTCATTTTGCTGTGAGAATTAAACACACACACACACACAACATTTCCCCGTCAAACTGTTTAACTATGACTAGATAGTATTATAGTAAATGAAACGATGAATTCACACTTCTATGGCTCTTTTGGGTAATATTGATCGCTAATGTGACTCCTGAACCACTGAAGTCTGAGTATCACTGGTCCAGATGATTGCCCAGATAGATTTCTATCAATAGTTCTTCTCAAGCTTTTAAGGTGTGCTGCTTCAATCCAGCTGCCAAGCATGTGCACTAAGCCAAAAATCTCACATGGAATTTTGCTTTATTAAGAAGTTTGTGTGTACAGAACAAAGTTCATTAATAAACAAAACTAATGGGTCGTATATATATATTTAGTGACGCAGTAGTAGGTGGCACTCTTTTCTGTGTCAATGTTAAGCCCATGCTCTGTTCAGCATATAGCGTCAGTGGTACTGTGAAGGACTGCTGGGTTCTTTCAGATGGAATGTGAACCTTAGCCCCTGACTACTTAAGGTGACTGAAGATCCAATGGCATATTTCATAAGAATAGAGGTGCTAATCCTGGTATCTTGGCCAAGTCCCAGTACACAGTAAGTAACGCAACTGCTCTGCCTAAATAACTTCACCCTGCAGTTTCATATGAATACTGTTTAGAGTTGCGTGAGCTGTTTTACACAGTTGCTACATTAAAAGCCAGACGTATGTAAATATGGATATATAGGGAAATACATATTGGTGTAATATAAAGGCTTTATTGGCATGAGTTTGGTATGCGTGCATTAATCATGATTGGAGAACCCAGGTGTGAGTTATGTAGGTCATCTCAAATAAGTGCTAATAATATCTTTGTTCCACATCACAGAATTATGTGTTCTATATAAGCTACATACAGTCTTGGCAACTTACAATTCAACATATCCTTCAATGGATTTACTACCTTGCTGAGTGAATTCCATTGAGCTCCAGTAAATAAGACACTACCTTCCTTCAGAACAGGTGGAGTTTTAAGACTTCATGACTGACGGTGCCAAAAAACTATTTTACAAATATTTTAGACCATTTAAAAAGATTTGATTGGGATTATTTTTCTTATCCTTACACTTGTAAATCAAGGTTCCCCTTGTTACCATGAATCCTGCAGAGCAAAGCTTGCAGGGAGAGAAATTTGGATACTGATGAATGTAAAACACTTCTAGAAATACCTAAACTGGCTTATCTACACTTAAAAATGTCACAATATATAGCTTGATATTACACCACACCATCATGTACTAACTTGTGAATTTTAGAAAAGTTTATCATTCTTATAGTATTATTAAAGTTGGTGTGGCTGTAAAGATGTGTCTGGGTGACCATGCACATGCAGAATGGACATAAAACATTTAATTAAAATAATTTGAACTGGAAATTATTTTTTAAGATTTTTTTCCCCCCTACACATTTGGGTGTTTATTTATGTTCATGAAACACGTTGGATTGAAAGTTCTCTGCTTGGCTACAGATCAGGAGCAGCGAAAACTTCCCTGAACTGTTCCACTAATGGGCCTCAATCTTGCCTTGGAGGAAGCATCTCTTGAAGAGAGGATGTTCAGTCTCCATAGCTCAGACTGCCAACAAGGACTCCAATCAGTGTCAACGGCAGTGAAGATTTTTGTGATGTGGATGATTGTCCACTGGAAACCAGACAAAGACCCAGATAGCACTAAGCTCATTTCATATGGACACCTGAACGGTGATTAGATGGTAACAATTTTTGATCACTACTGATCTGGTCTACATTCAAGCTTAGGAATTTTATTTTTTAAACTTCCATTGTTCTTTTATGCAGTTCAAAAGGGAAAGGGCGCTGTGATACTGACATGGGTAGATATAAAAATGTGTTTTTAAAATTTTCACTTTCCCTTTTATTTTCAGTTCTGTTGTGCTATGCTTAGAGTTTATTTCAACTTCTGTTTATAGTGCTTTTGTGTGGGGCCCAGGCTTCACACCTATCTCACTCTCCTCCTCGCTCTCTGCTGACAAGCCAAAGTTTCTACTTTTTGTGTCTTTTTTTTTTTTTTTTTTTTTTTGATAATCAGAGAATGAGGGACAACATGGCTGTGCAAGAAGAAAAATTGAGAAATGTGTAAATTGTCTCAGCATTTTGAAAAATATGTGAATGACCAATGACAGAATACCATAGACTAGCTTTGGCTGTGAGGCTTCAAAAGGAGTATTGTACCTTCACTCAACAGCCAACCATGATAAAATGTACATGATACAACAAAAAGGGTAGAATTATTGACCCATTTAGTGGCAAATAATACTGACTTTAAGAACGATCTGTTACCTTTCATTATCTAGTAATGCTTGAAGTAACCGGCTTGTTAATGAATAATTAAATTTTTGAATGACTGACAAGGAATTTTTCCAAATTAATTTTTTTCTTTTTACTATTTCTTTTAAAAACCCCTTGCAATTTTGAAATGGAAGAGTGTTTATACACACTGACTTCTTATTGCAATATTGCTCATGAGCACCTAACAGCTGGCATTTGTTACAAAGTCACATATAAAGAAACACATGGACTTTTCAAAAGGTAAAAAACCACAAACAAACAAAAACAAACAAACAAACAAACAAATAGGGCAGGTCAAATGTTTGGTCTATCAGCTCCAAAAGAGTCACTTAGTAGCTTTTTTTTTCTATTTTTCAAACCATGGACTGTAAGTATCACTACAGAGATCACATAATAACTACAAATTTTTGCAGTTTTACAATGGATTAAAAATGGAAGTAGAAAGTCAGTATGCACTGACTCCCCACTGATTCGTTGACTCACCATATGTTCCTTTTCTAGTCTATCCTGTTCTATATAGGTTCTTATACTGTGCTCATCACTGTTGTATTTGAGTGCCTTCCAGTAGCGCATGAAACAATATGACTACATGTCTGTCACAAAGGTTTGTTCTTTCATCCTCTCCTCACGGGGAGAACTGTGTGGAGTGGAGTGTTTTGGTCTGGAATTTTTTTATAACACTACCCACCCTCCAAACCCACCCCAGTATGTTTATGTTAGAGAAAGTAAGGTCAGAGAAATGCAACTTGCACTTGGAGTGGAAGGTGGTGAGGGTTGATTCTTAGTTCCTATAGGAGCTCATGTCACACTGGTGGGCTGGCGCCTGAGAAAGTTCTGTCTCTTGTTCTACAGTGAAACCAGCTCTAAGGCACACTTCTGTTAGGCCACTCATCTTAAATGGTCACTTTACAGTATAAACGTTTTTTTAGGATACTTTTGTTTAAAGGCCACTGTTAGGCCGATGAACTTTGCTAGTCTCTTGGTAAGTCCTTAATGATAGAAAAGAAGATGAAGCCTGTTTTAAGATGCAGTGTTTGAATAATGTTAGAATACACGCTTTACTTCTGAAAATACTTTCTTTTTTAAAACAGAAGCTAGACCAGCACCGCCAGAGGATGCAGTCCGCAAAGGCTCTACTACGCATCATATGTCAAGGCCAAAAAGCTATAAGTGGAGGAATTTGATGCACTAGAGACAAAAGGATTTAGAGACCTTCAGTTAAAAAGTACCGGGGTAATCAAAGAAGGCCATTAAATCAGAGATATGAGCCAGTATTAAGTTTGAAGTAAGAAGACCCTAGAGGTGAAGAAGGGGGTGGGTAAGTTAGAGGGAAAATGAATCAATGACCAATATGAAATATCTCCATTGGTGGATAAAAACAGAGCAACTGAAACAATGTCTCTTGCTCTTTAGTTGTACCTAGCTTTATTTTCAGATTAAATGAACAGCAATGGTACACCGATGCTTCAAAACCACACCTAACTAGCAAGTAATTACCCATTTTTGGCAATTCTGAAAGTTAGCTATTGATTCTCAATCACAGTACAAAGAAATTAAACTAGATAAATCTTAGTCCTGCCAGGAGTGCTGGGGACGAGACTAAATGACCTCTCAAGGTCCTTTCCAGTCCTACGATTCTGTGATAATGAATATTAAAACAAATCTAGGCTGCTGACTTCTCATTACAACAACAAAAGTTGTGGCATTTGTTGTTGTTGTTCACTGAAAGACACCAGGATTTCAGGACAAGTTTGCGGTGTCAGGGAATTTACTGACAACAGGGTTCTCCAGCACTATGGCTATTCAGTAAATGTATGACCTTTCCTTTTTTTGTCTTCTGTTCAAAGACAGTCTTTGTGATTAATAAACAAGATACACACAGTCTAGACAAACAGACAAATGTAACAATTTAATCAGCGAATACCAACTAATTCAGGACAAACAATAATATTAAGTACTGTTGCTGTTTCATTTTATCCCCAAACGAAGCAACTGTAATCTGAATACAGCTTTAATTTAATAAAATTTAAAATTGTTCTCCAGCTCAAATATCCTACCTGATTGTCTCAGGGAAGAAATTAATATAATGTTTGTAAATTGATACTCCTGATAACCTTTTAATGACATCCGAATGTCTGACATCAGATTAAAAAACCTGATAATCTTTTGGTGATCTCTGATGGCAAAATCAATTTCAATATTTTATCCTCAGTGACCAATATGAATAATTGCACCATATTTCTAACTGAGTGGATACATTGAAATTAATCACATTATTCAGTCACTTGTTACAAGGGTCTGTATTATATCTGTCTTCACAAACTCACTCATACACACTTGTTATAATAAATATATAAAACATGAAAATTATTAGATTGATTATAAAGGGGTAGATGTAATGACAGAATAAAGCAATGTTAGTTTGCCAAGGGTGTTCTGAGGAAAATGTAATACAGACCCAGACTGCCTTAGCTTTTCCTAGTAAACTCTCCTGGGTACAGAAATATGGTTCTGCATCGTCTTGGCTCCACCCTGCCCTGCCTAGTCCCTACTGTCTCCCTCTACATGGACCCCTGACCAGCACCGAGGTCTCCATGGGATCAGAGGGCAAGGGGGATGCTGCCACAGAGATGGCTGAGTTTGGGATGAAGAAAGAACTGCACATGGAGGATCTTCTCTACACGTGGATCTGAGGGGCACAATACCCTTTTAGGTACAACTTGGTTAAAATTGATAGTGTAGACAAGAACTATGTAGTAACTGGGCTACATGACCAAGGCTTTAATGCAGGTATTAAGCACAATGGCCTGCTAACCATACAAAATTTAATCATGCTGCAATCAGGTCAGGGGACGAACAGTAACAGTTTGTAAACAGTTATTTTGTTAGGTGTAAGAACCCTTAGACAAAAACACAGTAAAAAAAAAAAAATGCACGTCAGCCCAAACTTACAAGAACTGCTCTCCCTCTCTCTCTCTTCCTTGGAACAAAACTATGTCATCATCCAGGAGATAAAGGTCTTCATTTGGATTTACATAAAAGTCCTTAAAGAGAACAGAAGGCATGTTGTTCAGAAATGTTAGGAAGACCTGTCTTAGACTGAAATTAAAGTTATGGAGCTTGTCAGCAGTTATTTTTCTCCACAGACAATTTTAATTTTTCAGCAGCAATTCAAATACTGAGAAATTTCAATTTCTGCCACAGTGCCACATGAAATTTGTAGTTTGGGTGCATCATGAGCCCATTTTCCTCAATAGGCCAAGCTTCCTGGTCAGACTACATCTCCCATAATGCACCATGGGCTCCCATCTTGGAGAGAAGATGTTGTACAACATGTGAGATAGTTTTCAGCCGAAATTTTTCAGTTTTGGTCCACATGTTTTTGATTTCTCAATTTAAAAACAGTTTAGATGAAAAATGTTCCATCTAAACAGACAGAAGCTGGGACTGGACAACAGGAATGGATCACTCAATAAATTTCCTTCTTTTTTTCATTCCCTATGAAGCACCTGGCACCAGCCACTCTCAGAAGAAAAGGATACTGGGCTAGGTGGGTCATTGGTCTGACCCAGTATGGCCATTCTTATGTTTTGATGTGATGTTCAATTAGCCCTACATGGCAACCATATTTAATAATAATTTATCAGACAAGCAGATATATTATTCAATGGCAAAAACTATGTTAATGCAGAGTTAAGGTTGCGTGGTGGTATGTCATTCCCTTGCAGAATGCTGAACTGAGCAAAACTCTGAAAACCAGGAAATGCATGGTTAAAGTTGCCTGTGCAACCTTAACTCTGCCCTCTTACAGCAATGCCCCAAAATGCCCCATTCACCCACATATCTTTTTGCCAACCCCACAGTTGCTGAAACGTATAAGCTCTTCACCTCCTTTTCCATTCACTCTCATCCACAGGATTCCATCTAACACTATTAAATGACAAAAAGAACAGTGAAGTTATTTGTGTTAACAGGACACACTGGGGCACTGCTAAAAGAGGGCAGAGTTAAGGTTGTATTTTGACTCACATCACAGCAATAGTTTGCTTGCTAGCTCTACACACATGGAGACACAAACCCTAGAAACTTTTTGAAAAATGGCTATTTTTTCCAGGACTTATATTTCTGGAGTCCTTGGCACAAATGACCCCACATGTCGGTCTATAACTCTACTCTGCACTCAAACAAGGTGTTGTTAATTTCAAGAAAATCTGTGAATCTGTGGGGATTTTAGAGGATTTTGAAATGTCATCCTTTAAACAAGAAGGATAGACGGACCGTGGAGGGAACGGGCTCTTCTACACATCCATCTGCAGCACAGCAGGCTCTGAAGGATGTGAAGTGGCCCATTCATTCCAATGTGATGTTCTCAGCTGAATGAGAACACTCCGTGGAGACTAACAGAAACTGAAACAATATCTCTGAGGGCAAGTCTATATGACAAAATTAAGTTGACGTAAGTTATGTTCACGTACAGCCACCACAGTAATTGAATCACTTTTACACGTCCACACTATGCTTCTTGTGTCGGCATCCTCATCTGGAGCGCTTGCGGGGCTTTGTGGGACAGTTTCTAAAAGGCAGCAACAGTCGATGTAAGCAACACTGTGTCTACACTGACACTGTGTCAACCTAACTACATCGATCTAAGCGCTATGATTCTCGCGAAGGCGGAGTTATTAAGTAGGTATAGTGAGTGAATGACTGGTGGGAGCTACATTTTAGTGTAGATGCTTACAGAGTTAGGTCGACATAAGGTGCCTTACATCGACCTAACTCTGTAATGTAGACCAGGCCTGAGATATGAGAACTGCTCCATTCCTACCAGCGGGTGTTCCCATCCTCCTCCTGAGTGCTTCAGAGCTTGTGACATGCACAAAGTATGCCCATTCTCAACTCCCCACCCTAAGGGGCAGGACTTCCCCAGATCCTGGCTCACATGGGGGCAAGGAAGGGGTTGCCACAGACCTTCTTTGCTGCATCCCCAAATCCCTCTCCCCATATTCCCCCACTCCTCTGCCCCACTGCCCCTCTCTTTCCAGAAAGCAATCACCTCTCTCTTTTCCACAAAAACTTTGATTACATTCCCCGCCAAACGAAAATTGCCATCCACAAATCACAAATTGCAGTAACTTCCAGTCACTTGGTTCAAAACTCCTTTTGTCCTAGGTGGGGGCTTCTGATTAAGTTATCCTTAGTTATATTAATTGAAGGATGAAGTCACAGCCATCAGGATGTCTGTGCTTCATCCAAGCATTAGTGCCTCTCAGTTTAATAGTAGACAGCAGCAGAAGGAAAATGGTTTTGGGGGAAGGAATAGGGGTTATAGCTTGGGATCCCCTAGGTCAAGTGACCCCAAGTTTGGATCACTAAACGCTACCCAACATCTTCATGAGTGACACCAAATTTCAATGCAATCCGATTAACCTTTAATTTGGGAGCAAAAGAGTCAAACTTTAAAGCACATAAAATGGTTGGAATGGAAACCCTCCAGCCATTCTTCTGTATTGGCACATGCACAGTGTAAAAATGTACATTTTCTTAAATTCCATTCTCAGTTTGGGTCCCCCAAAGATTCAGAGGGTGCCAGGTACTACCTCGGGTAAAAATTGACTGATTGAGATCATTTTGACCAACATCACATCAACAGTTTGATCCCTAGCTCAGGGGAGGAGGGAATCCACCTAGAAACATTTTTTTTTAAGATGGCCTTTTTTTTTTTTTTTTTTAAGGGCATATCTCTCCAGAACCCCAGGCTCAAACAACTCCAAATTTGGATCACTAACCTTACTCTGCACTCTCCTGAAGCATACCACATGTTAAAGAAATTCAACTAAGCATACTGATTTAGGAAGACTTGGAAAGATCCACTTTTAAAAAGATGTCATGGCACAACATGAAGTACAGTTGCTCATTATGGTCCTGTCTACACTATAAACTTTGGTCAATGAAAGTTACTTTGGCATAAAGCTGCCGCAGTTAGTATATCACTTGGTTCCTTGTGTTGGCACTGTGCATATTTACCAGGAGTACTTGTGTTGATGCACAGTGCGGTGCATCATAGGAAGGCATCCCAGTGTGCAACCCACCACCATCCAGTGCGCTGTCTTTTGGGAAGTTCTGGCAATGCATGGTTGGGCAGAAGTGAGTCAAGCAGGGGTGACTGGGAGCAAGGGGTCATCTTCCCAGCATGCAACTATCTCCCATAATGTCATCTATATCACACAATTTTTGCACCTTCTTAAAAAAATCCCTCAAATTTGCATGAACCTCCTCGCTGTCTGTCATCTCTGACAAAATCATGGAGACTGCACAGCTCTGCACTACTGTCATAAGAGTTCCAAGCACAAGACATACGATCCTCCGATATTTGCAGAGCTGTAAAAAATACCAAATCAGCAAGGAACATGATGATTTCTTGGAGGATATAGAGAGAGCCATTTCAAGGTGTTGCTGGCATTTACAGAGCAGCTGCAGATGATGGAGTGCCACTTCTGATCCCGAGAAATGAGCACTGACTGGTGGGATCACATCGTAATGCAGGCATGGGATGATGTGCACTTAGTGCAGAACTTGCAGAACACGCAAGGCCACGTTCCTGGATCGGTGTGTTGACCTGGCCCCAGCATGCCGACGCAGGAATACAGAATGAGAGCTGCACTGGCAGTGGAGAAGCGAGTGGTGATCGCACTGTGGAAAATTGCAACACTAAATTGGGAAATCATTTGGAGTTGGAAATTCCACTGTGGGAGGCTGTTGTCATGCAAGTGTGCCAGGCCATTAATTGTCTCCTGCTACGCAGGACTGTGACTCTTGACAATGTGCAGGACATAGTGGATGGATTTGCAGCAATAGGGTTCCTGAACTACGGTGAGCAATAGACAGCATACACGTCCCTATTTTGGCACCAGACCACCTTGCCACAGAGTACACACACAGGAAGAGCTACTTTTCTATGGTTATGCAAGCATTGGTGGATCACTGGGGATGCTTCACCAACATCAGCATTGGCTGGTTGGGGAAGGTGCATGACGCTCACATCTTTAAGAAAACAGGACTCTTCAGAAAGCTACGAGCAGGGTCTTTATTTTGTAAATGGTGAATTACCATTCGCACGCTGAAATGCCAACTGTGATCCTGGGGGACCCAGCCTACCTCTTGCTCCCCGGCTCACGAAGCCATACACCAGCCATCTTGACAGCACCAAGGAAAGATTCAACTACCAGCTCGGCAGGTACAGAATGACAGTTGAATGTGATTTTGGTAGATTGAAGGGATGCTGGCGTTGTTTACTCACAAGATTGGATCTCCGTGAAAAACAACAACAATGGTTATAGCTGCCTACGGTGTCCTGCATAGTATCTGTGGAAAAAAAGGGGGAAAAGTTGCTGCCAGGGTGGAGGTGGAGTGGTTGTCTACTGAGTTTGAACAGCCAGACACAAAGACTATTAGAAGACCTTAATGGGGAGCTATGCGGCTGAGGGACACTTTGAAAGAGCACTTTAACAGTGAATCCTAGTAATGCATTGTGGTGTTCTGTGCTCTATCTGTCCCTGCTGTTCTGGGGCTTGTTAGGAACTGTGTGGTGCTTGATGTATACCTATGAATATAACACAGTTAATGCACCTATTAATTTTGTGATGCTTGCTGTACATTTATGATTATTACATTGTTATCACTGATCTGATGAGTTGGGCCACATTGTACAGCAACAAGTAAGTGGGTACCTTCTGAACTGCCAGGCACTTTGCAGAATATGTTGTGAACTAATAGAGATGAATTATTTTCCAAATAATAGTATTTTATTCAATAACAAAACCAGTGCAAAGAAAAGTCTATGCAATTTAAAAGCAAATACATTAAAATGTAATATATTAATGGAACTGAACTTAACAAAGGGAAACAACATTCATATCCATTTTACCTACACATATAGCAACTGTGGCTTTCACAGGCCCATGTATGTGAAGCTGTGGTTTTCCTTAATGTCCCCCAGGGTGGAATGGTAGGGGTAGGGGTATGGACCCTGGAACGTAGAGGGGGATGTAGGGAGGTGCTGTAGCGGAGTTCTCCATGGATTGCAAAGGGAGGCGAGTCTGTGATTGTTGAACCTGTAGGTCTGCAAGAGTCCACAGCATCTGTGTTTGTTGCCGGAGGAGCCCCATTATGTCCTGTGAATCTCCCTCTCCTTTTCCTGCTGGAACTTCTGGGCCGATCTCCTCCCTGCTCTTTCCTTCTTCAGGCTGCCTGCGATGTTCACCCTCCAGGCCCTTTCCTCCCTAGCTTGTAGGATCTCATTGAACATGTCAGCCCAAGTCCTCTTCTTTCTCCTCCTTATCTAGCTCAGGCGTTCCGTGGATGTGGAGGGGGAACCTCTGAAGACTGTTACAGCAACAGATGCAGATAAAACACAGAGTTACCACTGTCAATAGTGACGACAGTAAGTGAAAGTTACGGTTCAGAACTCCCTTCCTTTGCTACCATAAAGTTTTAAACAAGACAAGACTTGCGTATTGACACTTCTGCTTCAGTGTGCTTGTGCCAAGCACCACTCACAGCTGGTGAGTATGGCCCACCAGGGGTGAGGGAAAAGCGGAAGGAATTGTTTGGTTGCATGAAACTAGTATAGGGCAATGGCACTGAATAGTGGCACCATTTTCCACAGGTGGTGGTGGTTTTAGCTGGTATCTCTCTCCTGGCAGCAGCAAAGGCAGAGAGAGCACAGCTGCTGCTGGTGGCATCCCAAAGCTGTCTGGGCCCATATGCTGCTAGCCTGTGTACTGCAGTGGTGCCTGCTGAAGTTATCACAGACTGGTGTGGGGAAGTGTCCTACCAAGGAGGAAGAAATAAGGCTGCCATCCCTAGAAACCTTCGGCAGAGGATTGCCGAGTACCTCCATGAAAGTGCATTGAGATATCGGAGGAGGATTCAAGGGACATTCCTGTGTACACAAACAAAGTGCTTTGTGTGACCCCACTTGCCTAATTCTACAAGGGAATGAAAAGCAGATAAAAACGTTGCCTCTCTTTGTTATACCGCAACCTCCTATAGTATGAGTAAATTAATGAAAAGTCAATAGCTGTGTCCTGCTAAGTTGGGGATGCCATCACTGTAATGGGAAAGAAATTTACAGACTTACCTGACGTTCCTTCTCCTGCATCGGGCTCACCCGTGTTCGACTGCCGGGAATGACTGGACTGTGGTGGAGCCTCAAACAGGTCCTGCATAGCTGGAACCCCTGGTAGCATGTCCCTCATCCTCTTCCACCTCCTCATCCCCGCTGTTCATGCCAGTGGCCTGTGGCTCAGGCTCCTCTGAGGCATCCATGGTCGACTGTTGGCCTCCCTGGCCTTCTAATGTGCCTGACACAGTTCCTTTGCTTTCACGTGGCACTGCTGCTGGTTCCTGTTGTATCCCTTCTCCTGCATCCTCCATGCAATCTGCTCCTTGATGTCCATGTTTCTACAGCTGGTCTGTAGCTGTGCTTGCAGGAAGCTCTTCTTGCTTCCAAGCTGCAGCGTGTCTGGAAATGCAGCTGGCATGGTCAGCTGGGCAGTTGCACACAACAGTGGAGAGCTGCTAAAGTGTGCTTGCCACGCTGGACAAGCAGGAGAAGGCATTTTAAAAATTTGCAGGGCCTTAAAGGGTAGTGTGGGGCTTCTGGTCTCTGGGACCCCTAGGCAGTGGACCAGAGTAGTCAGTGCCAGGCGTTGTGGAAGAGCTGCTGGAGGGCTGTTAGGATTAAGATAAGTAACACAGCGTCTACACTCGCATGAGCCTCAGTACATCGATCATAGCTCAACGCCGCTTGGGAAGGTGGTGCTACTGCATTGTTGTAATGGGGCGACACAGTGGAAGACAAATTTAACTGTAGCCACATGCATGAGTAGGTTGACACAAGACAGCTTACATCAACCCAATTTTACAGTGTAGATCAGGCCTATGGTTAAGTAGCTAACCATCTTTTTTCTGTTTAATTTCCCTTTAAATCCACTTTTTCAGAATGGGAGAAATCAGAGTGATTTCAAGATAGCCATGCAAACATTTCTGGTGTGAAACTTCATGTGAATACATATTTAGGAGACTTGTACTTTCTACAAACAAAATTTAAAAATCACTTCTATCAATGTTTGTGGAAAACAAAAAGAATTGTAAATACCATCAAAGCAAATTCATGTTTCTATTTTTTATCCTAATATAATGGTCAAATCCTTTTAGTAGCATTTACCCAGATCAAATCAGCTGATTGGGTAAAAGATAGCAAAGGGGAGGAATGGGGGACCCTGTAATCTGAATGAACTTCTGACTGATTGTTTGCAGTATTGTTGTAGCCATGTTGGCTTCAGGATATTAAAGAGACAAGGTGGGTGAGGTAATTTCTTTTATTGGACCAACTGCTCTTGGTGAAAGAGGCAAGCTTTTGAGCTTACACAGAGCTTTTCAGCTCGAAAGCTTGTCTCTTTCACCAACTGAAGTTGGTCCAATAAAAGAAATTACCTCACTCACCCTGTCTCTCTTCATAATGATGGCACTTAACCTTAGCTATGAACTTTTTAAAGTAATTGCAGCCCTGAGTAAATTCCATTCTAATTTAACCACTGGCTTTCACTCTTTCTTCATTACTGAAATCCTATTTTCTTGCACAGAAGAAACTACTTACATTGGAAACGTGTATTCAATGCAGACTTAAAACAAAGGGCTACTGCCACATTGATGACACCACCTTGAATAATGTGATTATTGTAAGCGTGAATGCCCCAACCTCAAAGACTCTGAGGCAGAGTCTTCAAACTACTGTACAATCAATCACACATATACAAAGCACACCTGGCAATTGTCACTCAGATGGCAGTACACAGGCATTTAGTGACACTCAAATGTTTTGTAAAGGGAATTGCAATGTGAATAGTTTTCAGAGTGGTAGCCCTGTTACTCTGTATCAGCAAAAAGAACGAGGAGTACTTGTGGCACCTTAGAGACTAACACATTTATTTGGGCATAAACTTTTGATGAAGTGGGTTTTAGCCCACAAAAGCTTATGCCCAAATAAATTTGTTAGTGTCTAAGGTGCCACAAGTACTCCTCGTTCTTAATGTGAACAATGTACAGAGAAATTGTGCAGTTAAACGGAAATTACTTCTGTTACTATAACATTTTATTAAATATATATTTTCCACTCCATTTTTTTATTTTTTTTTTTACAGGCATGCACACATTACCAGTATTACTGCTCATTATTTTAGGCATTAACTACTAGGACAAAGTATTTGAGATTATAAATGTAGAATGCAAAAGGATCCAATCCTGCCAAATGCAGAGCACCCTGTAAAATACTCGATTTCTACCAGGCTAAAGGCACAATGCTGCACAGACAGAGGAAGGGACAAGTTGACCAAGTAGATAATTCCAGTTTTTATGAATCTACAGATTTACAGGGACACTGCCTGTTGCACTAAAACCTGGCAATGGCAAGCAAATAGCCAGCAAAAATTCCAGGGAATCAAAGTTAAAAATATAATGTAATTGAACAGTGTAGTAGCTCATTAAAACAAAAAGCAGGAAAATGCTAAATTCAATAGGGTGTCATCTGAAATTTACCAGAATATGTAATTATTCCTTAATACGGTGAATGGATTTTCATTAATACCACACTCTCAATTCAAGCTGAACACACAATTTACTGTAAAATAATCAGGTTGTATTATGCAGATGCGTAGGTACTTTTAAGCAACTCACTTAACCAAAGATGCAAGCCGTCATGTTTTAAAAAAAATATTTGAAATATTTTATCATTATAATATTTGAAATATTTACGTAATTTATAGCATAACATAACAATAATTTAATTTATGCCACCACAATCCATTTTAAAACACATTGCTTTCCCAGAAAGAAAGAAGGCCCAATTCACCAATGCATTACCCCAATTTTAGACTGATATAACTCCACTGATTGCAGCCTGTTGACCTGATCCAAAGCCCACTAAAAGCAACTTCAGGGGGCTTTGAATCAGGTACTATGCCCTGCACTGGCAAGAGAACAACTTGACAATATAATATTGATGGGGCTGTAAGTAGGGTTGCCAACTGTGTAATCACACAAACCTAAACATTCTTGTCCTGTCCCTTCCCCTGCCCTGCCCCTTCTCTGAGGCCCCGACCCCCTTGCTCACTCCATCCCCCTCCCTCTGTCACTCATTCTCCCGCATCCTCACTCACTTTCACCGGGCTGGGGAAGGGGGTTGGGGTGCAAGAGGGGGTGCGTGCTCTGGGCTGCGGGGTGGGGCTAAAGTGTTCAAAGTATGGGAGGGGGCTCTGGGCTGAGCCTAGGGCAGGAGCTTGGGGTACAGGAGGGGTGAGGGCTCTGGGAGGGAGTTTAGGTGCGGGAGGGGGCTCAGGGTTGGGGTAGGGGGTTGGGGTGCAGGAGGAGGTGTGGGCTCTGGGAAGGAGTTTAGGTGGGAGAGGTGGCTGAGAGCTCGGGCAGAGACTTTGGGGTGTAGGAGGGAGTGTGGGGTGCAGGCTCTGGGAGGCACTTACCTTGAGCGGCTTCCGGAAGCTACTGGCCTGTCTGGCTCCTAGGCTCAAGAGTGACCAGGTGGCTCCGTGCGCTGCACCAGGTAGGCACCGCCCCTGCAGCTTCCATTGGCCGCAGTTCCTGGCCAATGGGAGCTGCGGAGTCGGCGCTCAGAGTGGGCATGGGGGCAGTGTGCAGAAACCCCATGGCCGCCCCTGCGCTTAGGAGCCAGACATGCCGGACGCTTCCGGGAGCCGCGCGGAGCCAGCGCAGGCAGGGAGCCTGCTTTAGCCCCACTGTGCCGCAGACTGACTTTTGGCCTATTAAAATCTCCCAGATTATTTTTTAATAGTCACTGGGAGATTGAGGCCGATTCTGGTAGACTCCTGGCCAATTTGGGAGGGTTGGCAACCCTAGCTATAAGGGTGTCTCACCCTTAACGGCTGGAGGGCCTGAGGGAAGCCAACCCTGACTACTAAAGGAGGCATACCTGTGTGAAAGTAGCTGATTCCCTATAAAGAGCAGCAAGTGCACACTGGGGACAGGCTGGGCAAACCCAAACCTATCTTGGGAAGCTGTAGTTGGCTTGAGGAAGCAGAAGCTGCAGGGTGAAAGACTAGCTCTTGCAGAGATATTGAACTGTGCCCCACTTCTAGGAAAGAGAGCTAGGAACCTCCTCCCCCCCCCCCCCCCGCCAACTAAAGGGCGAGAGACACTGAACTGGGGTTGGGGCCTGAAGGGCCAGTATATATCTGATGACTAAATAAATTGGACCCCAGGAAGGGAAATGTTTTAATTTCCTTTGGCCTGTGTTGAATTTGTTTAAGCAGAGACAGGGGGCCATAGAGTGACCTCTGGCCACGAGGGAGTACTCAGCTGGTGGCTGACCCCGTGACAGGTACAAAAACTGAAGTTAATGGAAGCTGCATTCATACTAGGGCAGGGGGGGAGGGATAGCTCAGTGGTTTGAGCATTGGCCTGCTTAAACCCAGGGTTGTGAGTTCAGCCCTTGAGGGGGCCACTTAGGGATCTGGGGCAAAATCAGTACTTGGTCCTGCTAGTGAAGGCAGGGGGCTGGACTCAATGACCTTTCAAGGTCCCTTCCAGTTCTAGGAGATAGGATATCTCCATTTATTTTATTTTATTTTATTTGGTACTGTGGTTCTAGTGAAGTTGTGCAAGGTGCAAGTCAATAAATAATTTTGGCCTTTGTAGTATTACAGTACTCTATTGAGTAGTAATCAATTTTAGCAACACAAGTTTGAAAAAAGTTAGATATCTAATAAGCACGATTTTTTTTAAACAAGATAACTTATCTAGACTTTGTTTCTTTATCCCAAATACCAAAAGTAGTATTAGTATGCATTATGGATTAATGGCACAGAGCATTTCAGTTTTAAAATAAGCAGATTGGTTTTGAGTAATAAGAAAACAATGCATTTGAAAATCACTAATGGGGTATAATTCTACTTCTTAAAACTTTAAAATGAACATTAAAAAAAAAACCCCGTAGATGTTTTAGGCTGAGATTTTATATGCTAGGTTTCTACTAGGAGTAGAGAGCAGTTATAAATCCTTGCAAATCAGGATTTATAACTACTGTACAGTAGCATAACAGAATCATTTTAATAAAAAATAAAATCAAACTGTGATGAGTATTAGTGAGGGTATTAAGTAGAGCACATATTTATTTAACTTTAAAAGTTTGTGACTTTCCTCATATGACCTTTCTGGCACATAGCCAGAGCTCAGCTCTTGTTGACATTTAATCTGAACATAATCCCTGAAATCTCTCCACTATTGCTGGGTTACTGGGGAATGATTCTTGGGCAATGTACAGAAGCTTATGTTGGCAAGTTTTATTTTCAGCTTGTGGCTAGTCTCTCTTTTTCTCCCAGATTTTGCAAATGATTTGTTTTAATAAAAAATGTATGTCCCTTATTTATTATAGAAGAATGGCATCTAAAAATAGAAAACAAATCAGGAGAGAAGTTACAAACAGAAATAACTGTACCATTTCATTCCAGATGATTTTATTCTTATCGCTACAATAGTCTTTTAAAAGGTGCAAACACAACACAAAGCTCATGAAAATGAAGACCACCCAAGGAAGTGAGCCAAAGTGACCAGAAACAGAATCAGATCTGTTTGAGAAAATATATTCACAATACCTTACAAAATAGTTTAATATAGCTTTTCTATATGTTCTCCCTAAAGCCTCTAATCTGTGTGCCTTGTTTTAGGCCCAATTCTGCACCAGAGGTTCTGCATGGAGTCCTATTAACTCCCCACTGATATCAGTGCAAGATCAGGACCTTAGTGTGCAGAAGTAATAACAATTCCAATAGGAAATGTACACATTTAATTATCAGGTTTGCTCTTTGTGTGAGAATGGAAAATTGTAAATATTGCATCTTTATAATTAAGAAATATTACTTAAAACTCCAGTGAGCCAGCATGCCTGGAAGCTATAGAGATGACTAGAGTTTTGTCACTAGTGCAGTGAGAGTCTCAAACTCAATGATTTTCATGTTTTTTTAAAATATATCCATGATTTTTTGCATTTCAGGATTTGTTTGCACAAGACTGGGGAAGCTTGTGGGTGAGGTGGATTGGATAGTAAACAGTTGAACAACATTAATAGAGGCTAAGAGAAAACATGACCTCTGTGACACCAAGGACTAGACCAGTGGACACTCAGGCTGAAATCCTCACTGCATTGAAGTCAATCGCAAAATTTCCATGGACTTCAGTGACACCACGATTTCACTCTAGTGACAGCTCTAATTGCCCAAGTAATTATGAAATTATCCCTTCCCTAAGACATACAAAATGAAAAGGGAAGATAAAATAATCTCCCCCAAATACTGAATGTATAGCAAAGTTACTATGGACCACACATTTAAAGTAAAACCTGTTTTACTTTTTAATCAGTGACATCCAGCAAAGCCTTTCCCCAGCATCATACAAATGGCACCGGACTTTCCTCTCTGTATTTAAACCTCTTTCTACAAACAAGACTTTCCAAGAGCTGAATGTTGTGGGAGAAGAGGAAGCGTTCCAAAGCATTGTGGATACTTTTATAAACCCTTCTTTCTCTCCAAAGCTGATGGGATTCGCTGTAAAATATTCTTATATTCAGTGTTCAATCTGTAATGAAGAAGTGCGGGGGCTCAAGCAATATTTTTTACATTCATAACAGATGCAGCAAGCCCAGAGATGTCAGGGCTATGAACTGCCAAGCGTAGAGGTGCCGGGGCTCAGCCCCAGTGAGCCCTGGCACAAATTAAGCACTGCTTATATTCACAGCAAGACCAAGGCTCTCAAGTCTGTTTTCTAGGATCATGTCACTTCCTCCCTAGTAAACAGGCATCTTGTCGTCACCACTTTTCTCTGGTCTAGTGTCCCTCTAGAGCTTTTCAATACCACTTTTTGTCAAAGGTCATCTGCTCCTTGCAAGCAATATGTGCTAACCAGTGGCCTCATCCCACTTCCGCTGATGCCAATCAACGGGCAGATAGTTGGATTAGGTCCCCAGTGAGTGAGAAGTTGCATCAAGGATTTGAACCTCAGCTCTTTAGAACAGCACAGTATCATCACTAAGTCACTGGGTTGCCATAACGAAACCCTTTTAAAGGAATATCCGAACAAGGAATTGATTAATTAAATGCAAACACTTTCCACATGTCTAGGAGGGGGAAACTTTGCAATTTTTTCCATGGCAATTTTTAGATGAAGGCATAGGAGGGTCAAGGCAAAAAAGTCATGGAAGAATCTTTAAAATTTTTAAAAAACTCACAGCTATTGAGCTTGATTCACCTCCATGGGCACCAGAAGATACAAACTGCCAGTGGAGGCCACTCTATCGCAGGAAGAATTCACCCATGGTGAAAGGCAGGATTTGTTAGCACAGCCACCCGTCCTTGGGAGTTACATCACTTATGATCAGAGGTGGTATCCTGCCAGAGCTTCATAGGAGCTCCACCAGCAAGAGTTGCCTGGGGGATGTGCTGACCCAATGCACCCCCGGATACTTTGCTCACATCCCCCTCTTTGGCCAGAACTGCCTACTTTTGCAACTCTAAGTATCCTGCAGAGCAAAGGCTGTAAGCACCTCAGTCAGCGCAATCCCTCCAGATAGACTTTTCAGGGCCAAGGACTTTAAGTTGAGACCCTTGTTTTTGTTCCCAAAGTAATCTTTCTTACAACTGTAATGCAAATAACAAGAACAGTGCGTATGCTGTGCTAACAGTTTAAAACATACATTATAAACGCAGCTCTCCACTTTCGTTATCTTAAAGCCTTTTCTTCTCTATAAAAATCTTTGCATCACTGTTATCAGCGGGACTCTTATGAACCTCAAAATGAAAACTGTTCACAAAATCTTCTCCTAACCCAGAGACCATCACTTCAGCCAGTGCTGACACAGTGAGCCCCTTCTGCTCCACGTTTTCAATCCCTGATATAACAGCACTGTGCACAAAACAGAATAAATAAGCGTTTGATTGGTTTGTCTAGTGACTCAGCAACAGCTGCTTATGTTGCTGCTTCAGAAACACCAGAAACAGACTCCAGAGCCTAGGTCTTGCTGCTGAATATAAGGATATTGTGCAGGCAATCCCATCAGGCTTTGAAGAGAAAGAAGGCTTTGCATAGCCTACAGCAATCATTCATACATGATCCAGGAGGAGATATTAGCAGTGACTATTTGAAGAAGGCTCTGTTCATCATTCATTCTCTATTTACAATGAGAAGGGGAGGTGTCAGAAAGCAAGAGTCAGGGAGCCTAGAGAAATAAACACAATATTATACACAACAGACATTCAAGCTACAACCTGTTTTAATGTTACTAACCGTGTTCAGTTAAAGCATTAATAATGCTCTGCACCTATATGGTACCTTCCATCTGATAATCTCAAAGTGCTTTATAAACAACAGTTCTCACAACGCTCCTGAGAGGCAGACAGATATTACCCCCGTTTTATATATGGCTAAACTAAAGCAACACACTGAGATTAACAGCCTGATGTTCAAAAATGCACGTGTGCAGTTGTGTGCCTGATTTGTTTGCATATACAATCACAATAATTGTGCACATCAAGTACTTACACACAAAAATGGAATGGTGTGTCTAACTGGTCAAGTGCATGTGCCAATACCTGGTTTGCGTGTGCACCTGTGGTAACTGTGCATGCAAATTAAGTGCACATTGGAAGGTAAATGCAAACTACGTGCATTCCTGAGAAATAAATTTCCAGGCAAATTGATCAAGTTCACACAGAAATTAAGTGGTAGAAAAGGGGCAGAGCCTAGGGGCTTTGACTCCAAATCTCACAGGCCAGTCACCACTAGATCACACTCTAGAAATACCATAATAGCAAAGGGGGGAAAACAAGTCATTTCTAAATGTAAAGTCAAGTATTTCTCTGAAAATTAAAAAACTGGGCAATTAGAGCTATAATGCATATAAGAACAAGCAAAGAAGAAATGTGAAATGGATGTTTTCCAAAATTTAGTTTGGTAAGACTAACATCATTTCACAAATTCATTGTGAGTGGACCTGATTTTGTTTCTGGCTCAGACTTTGTGAGTATCCTGCTATATTTCCTTTACCATGGTCAGAATCTTCTCTACTAAATGTCATTATTCCAGGTTCCACTTTTCTCTCATTTAACCTAGACTCCCCAATCTTAAACTCTGTACTTGACCTCTGGTAGGAGTGTAGACAAGCAGATTAATGAGAAGCCAGAACAGCACATTAAGATATACCTATTTTAAGAGCCTTCCACTGTAAGTATCCCAAGGCACTGTATAAAAATAAGTCTCTGCAAATCTCATTTGAGCCTAATGAAAAGCTCACAGAGACTGGAATGTCTTAGTATGCTTGTAAACACAGATACAAAGATAGATGGTCAAATGTCATTAGGGAAAGATTTCCAAGCCTAGGGGCTATATTAACACAGGCCTTGTCACCTACCATCTCAGGTCTGCATATAGCAATTTGCTTCAGCCTTAAAGCTGAAGTGTCTTTGGCCAGGTCAGCACTAAAACACAGCTCCATCGCTCAGAGGTGCGAAAGAGCCGCTGCAGCGCTGCAGCCGTACCACTTTAGACACAGTGTTTGTGAGGACCTGCTGGCAGGAAATATGTCCCCCTACACCAAGTAGGCTGACCAGGGAAAGAAGACAGCTTGAGAATCATTACAGAAATTGGTTGGTTCAGGTGGCCCCTGAGCCTTTCCCTAGCAGGTTAAAAGGAGTGTGCCATGCACCTTTTAAATGCAGCTATCGAACTTGTTCCTGCTTCTTTCTTTGGCTCCACAGTTGCAAGAAGTTCAGGTACAAGAGCTATCACCTGTAGCAACTGTAGTGACCCGGGCTCAGCCTGGGGGCAGCAGGCTGGGGGACATAGAGAGGAGAATAGAGGAAGGCGAGAGTGTGAGCCCTCTGCCAACATTCCACCCCACAGACCCCCACGCTTACTGTAGAATGCCCAGCCAGAATGCCTCATGCCACTCTCTGGCCCCTCGAGTCCTTTGCAGAAGGTCTCCTTGCAACAGGCCCACACTGAACACAGCCAAATATTGCAACAACCCCAGCGGAGACAGCAGGTGACGACACAGGGAAGGGAGAGGCAGGAGTAACAGGGACAGGGCTTCAAGTTAGCAGAAGAGCTACCTGCACACGCACACCAGGGCCCTGGGCTACCCTTAGGAGCGGTGTCAGTTTCCATGGTGCCAACTCTTGCGATTTCTTTGTCAGTCATGTGAGTTTGGCTGGTCTCAAGATGATGCGAAACGTTCCAGCCCTCCCTTAAATTTCAGTGCTGCCTAGGGAAAACCCCCTCTGAATGGCTGTCTTCTCCACTGCCCCACCTCTGGGGGAAAGAGTGGCCAATCAGAGCTGCTGGAAGCAGGCAGAGCTCTCTCCTCCTCCCCTCAGGAGCGGACCCCATTGTCACAAGGGGGTGGAGGGGTGGAATGGAGCAAAAAGAGCCAGGCAGCTCAGCTCCATCCTTCCCCTTCTGTGAGCAATGGGATGGCTCCTCTGGCCTTCCTCCTCCGAGTCCTCCACCCTCCCTCTCTGCCAAACCCAGCCTGGGAAGGGGCAGAGGGGTGTGAAGAACTCCCAGAGCTGCGGGAGGAGCAGAGGGGAAACTGGGGAGCAGAACTGGTCGGGGCTAGGAGAGAATTAATTGTTGGACCGAGGGACCGGCAGATGTGGGGACAAGGGATCCTACAGGGGAGGCCCAAGTCACCTTAATGAATTTGGGTGCACTGACAACACTAACTGTTGCACACACAGTGTGTGTGTGGTGCGGGGGGGGTGGGGGGAAAGGGCGTTGAAGTTCAAAAACCAGAAGGCAGATGAAGCTGCAATATCATCTTTTAAAAAAAGAAATCTCATGATTTGGGGCGCTGGACTCGCATTTTTGAACCCTTAGGCTTGGCAGTACTGCCATTCTGGGCTCAGAAGCTGCACTGGAGAAGGGTCTCAGGTCCTGGCCCTAGAGCTGAGTGGTGGAGGCAAGCGGGTGCACCTCCGTGTGCTGGCTCAGCAGGACAGCACAGCTCTACTGCCGCTGCTCTGGCTCTCCTCGCAGCCAAATGGCTTCAGTAGAATTTACAGTCCCCACTTCCTCAGCAAGGGCAGCAGTGCTCCACAGGAAGTACTTGGGAAAATTTGATGGCCAGGGTACAGAACAGCCACTCAGCCTGGGTTCCTGTAACTTGGCCTACTACACAATTGACCTTGTGACCTCCAGAGGCACCACCCAGGAGGCAGGAATTCCATCCCGTCTATCTAACTAGTTGGTACTGACTAGCCACCAGCTACAGATTCCCCCATTTGACTACAGACAAACAAGGCAAAGCCCCTTGGTTACGCATGGATGTGTCACAAACAGGCCTATTCCACCACCATCTGAGCTTGGGCTTTGGGTCTCCAGACTGTGAAAACACAATGGTTTAATCAAGTGTTTGTCCCTTGAGAACCTGGATTAATTTACAGCAGCCATTTCCAAGGATCATGTGGTAGAGTGGGATGTCAGGAATCCAGTGTCTCTGAATCAGGTCAGAAAGAACATCAACAAGGAGATGAAGATATCTACCCATGGGAAGGAAGGTCCTGGCTACTGTTCAGCTGTCAGATTCTGAGGACTGGACACTATCATTCCATGCCTAAAACCCCAGCTACTAGAATTACAGAATTAGTATAGCAGAATCTCATCTTTCACTGAAAAAATAAAATAAAACCTCTAGTCCTCATGGTTGTGAAGAAAACCTTGAAAACATGACCTGAAAGTAGACAACACAATGAGGTCTGCCTGAACCTGCAAACAGCCTGAAATGACAGCTCTCAGAAGAGGGAACTGACTCATATTTCGATCAGTTGTTAATTTCAAGTCCCATTGCTCTCGAGGGCTCTGCCAACATCATGCCTGCAGAGGACTCTGTGTAGCAGGAGGATAAGAGTGCAGTAGGCCCATCCCATCCATCTACGTAGGTCAATGGTCTTCAACCTTTTTGCATTTGAGGACCCCTAAAAATTTTCAAATGGAGGTGTGGACCCCTTTGGAAATCTTAGGCATAGTCTGTGGATGCCCAGGGGTCTGCAGACCACGGGTTGAAAACCACTGTTCTATAGTAACGACAACTTTTTGTGGACTCCTTAGACATAGTCTGTGGACCCCCAGGGGTCCGTGGACCACCGATATAGAAACATCCTGGTCGCTGGCATAAGTACTGGGGTGTGGGGGGAGTCTTCCCAGATGTCACCTCTGCCTCTCCAGGGAGGAGAGGGATCCTCAGCTGCCACCCCTGCTACTCCCAAGGGGATGGGATCCTGCTGCTGCTACTCTGGGGAGATAACGTGCTGCCCATGCCCACTGTTAAGATTACCTTCAGGAGTGCAGTATAGTTAGTATGGTGACTTGTGCATCCTTTCACACTCTTGGCCATGTTTACGTAGCGGTTATTTGGTATTCATTTCATATTTTGTGGTTCTTATTTCGAATGACATATTGGAATGAATTTTAAGTACCATTTGTGGAATATCAAAACAAAGTTTCAGGTTTCCACGATTTTACCGAAATATTCATTCCAGTAGGCCATCCAAAATTAGAACCACAAGGTATGAGACGGATACCAAATAACAGCTACATCAACATGGCCAAGAGTGCGATAGGATGCAAAAGTCAAATGTTGAAACCCATTCAAGAATTTATGGGAAAGCAAGAGAATGGATGAAGTTGGGATGAAATATGATCATATTTTATGCTGATGATTAACTTTGCTTCAGTGTCCTGGAGAGAAAAGGTTTCAGGCCTGTAATATTTCTCAAGTAATGAAAGGAAACTCTTTTTTTAGCTTCTGATTCAAGGGTGACTTAAAAAATAAATAGGATTCGAAGGTGGCTCCCTATCTGCCAGCAGCAGAGAAAAGAGCTATTCTAGGGTAATCACAAGTAAAAGTAAAAGGGGAGAAACAACAAAAGGAAAAAGAAAGTGGCCAGTGATAAATACAATATGGAGGATTGGCTGTTTATATTTTAAACACCTGAAAAATTCCATGGCCTTCATCTAGTGATGGGTGGGTCTCTTCTCTATGGATCTTTTTGATCTTACATGTTCACTTTGAAAAGTTGGCAGGTGGGCTTTCATACTCATCAGTATGATACTCATTCAACTGAATGTTATTTATAGAAACATACAAGACCAACAAAACCAAGACATCGATAAAAAGGCACCACACTTTTATCACCTCATATTTAAATTCAATCATATCTAAAGCACAAAATATCTGTTAACTTAGCCACATCACTCAAAACATTGCACACAGAATGAGGAGATGCAGTTTGCCCAGTGAATAAAAAAGCTTAAGAACCACTTCATCACTACTAGTTTTAGATCTGTCTGAGTAAGGAAAGTTTCAAATAGTTACACATTTACTAATTTATTTATATATTTTCCTAGTCAAAGGTGAAGTTAGTTTCCAACTTCAAGCCTGACTTTTCAACTCCACTGTAACATACCACAAAAAATATCTGGAATGTCACAATGCCACACTTCAACCCAATGTAGAATTTTGGGAAACATTTTGGGGGGGGGGCGCGAGAGGGAGAATCAAGGCTGGCGTTTTCAAACTCCTTTGTTTTCAAAATTATCCTGTCTTTTTTTTTGGATATTTTCCTAATGTTTTTTGTCTCCTCATGTCTCCCAAATGGTTTAGCTATAAATGCTAATTTATTTTCTCTATCCATCCATCCATGTATTTATATGATCTCATTACAGTAGTATCTGAGCACCTCCCAAGTACTTAAAAACTGAAATAAAAAATAATCTCTCTCCTTTTTTGAGCTCAGCTAGTAGAAGAAATAGACTGATTAGTTTATAGGGGTATTTTATTATGTCAATATGCATGAGTGTGTCCAAATAATTTATTCAAATGCATTTTGTATTTAAATCTGTAAGTGGTTCATGGTTTCATAGGCCAGACTGTACCACTCTGATCATCTAATTTGCTCCTGCATAACACATAGGCCATACAACTTTCCTGAATTAATTCTTGTTTGAACTAGAGCATAACTTTTAGAAGTGTTGAGGTCTGCCGTCATTCTTTTCCTATGCATGAGCAAGTTCCATAGTCTAAAGTCCAGTTCCTGTGAAAGTTCTGTCTCCCGCACTCACGAGTTCCCCTGCCCCCTTGATCAACTGTATTGTTGTTCCAATGTAACAGTTGTTTTGGGAGGCCATGGTTATGGAACTAGTGCCAGTCCCATGGAGAGCTCTGAAAATCAAGACAGTGACTCGGAACAGGACTCTGTTCAATGGAGCGAGTGGAACAAATGGGGTGATGTGTTTGTACTTGGTTTGGTTAGACTGTCTGAAAAAAGGTGCCTTTTAGTAATTTTTTCAGGGGTGAGATTGGCTAGTGGTAGAATCACAAACATAGGCACTGGTGAGACCTCATTTGGAGTACTGTGTGCAGTTCTGGTCTCCCATGTTTAAAAGGGATGAATACAAACTGGAACGGGTACAGAGAAGGGCCACTAGGATGATCCAAGGAATGGAAAACCTGTCGTATGAAAGGAGACTCGAGGAGCTCGGTTTGTTTACCTTAACCAAAAGAAGGCTGAGGGGGGATATGATTGCTCTCTTTAAATATATCAAAGGGATAAATACCAGGGAGGGAGAGGAATTATTTCAGCTCAGTACTAATGTGGACACGAGAACAAATGGATATAAACTGGCCGTCGGGAAGTTTAGGCTTGAAATTAGACGAAGGTTTCTAACCATCAGAGGGGTGAAGTTCTGGAACAGCCTTCCGAGGGAAACAGTGGGGGCGAAAGACCTCTCTGGCTTTAAGATTAAGCTTGATAAGTTTATGGAGGGGATGGTTTGATGGGATAACGTGATTTTAGTCAATAGGTCAATAACGTGCCATCGCTGGTAATTAGTAACAATGGTCAATGATGGGATATTAAAAGTTACTACAGAGAACTTTTTTCCGGAGGGTCTGGCTGGAGAATCTTGCTCGCATGCTCGGGGTTCAGCTGATCGCCATATTTGGGGTTGGGAAGGAATTTTCCTCCAGGGTAGATTGGCAGAGGCCCTGGAGGTTTTTCGCCTTCCTCCGCAGCATGGGGCAGGGGTCACTGGCTGGAGGATTCTCTGCGACTTGAAGTCTTTAAATCATGATTTGGGGACTTCAACAGCTGAGTCAAGGGAGAGAATTATTCCAAGAGTGGGTGGGTCAGCTTTTGTGGCCTGCATCATGCAGGAGGTCAGACTAGATGATCATAATGGTCCCTTCTGACCTTAAAGTCTATGAGTCTATGAGTCTATATATCACAGATCACAAAGACCACTTTATCCAATTCTCACTGCTCACCCAGCATTAAAGGGATACTGTTAACCTGAATTTTAAAAAATGACTGGTGTTTTAAAAATTCAAATTTCTTATAGGACACCCTGTAAGTAGCATATATGGAATTTTTAAAATTCCTTTAAAAAAGAAAAAAGAATCAGGTTTTTCTTGCACTCCTGTTGATATTTATAAGGATCCTTCCAGCATAGAAGAGAGGACAGACCCAAGATCAATGCCAAACATGCCCGTTCCTTCTCTAGGCACATATAGAGTGTGCCTCTTTCTTTCCCCAATAGCTGAAACTGAAACTAGAGTCTGTGGGGGCTTCTCTCCTGACAGTGATGTAATCATGCTAGATCATGATTCAGGAAGTGCAACTAAGCAGAAACAAAAGATAATGAAACTGGCAGTACGCTATACATGGATGGCAAATTCAAAAAGTGAAACAAGAGAAAAAAATACCAAAAACTACATTTTTTTCTAATCTCTTTCAGTTATGCACAATAATCTTGGGTTTTACTTATGAACAATAGTAGGTTGCAAATTTTCAGACAGATAACATGCTTTTTAAGTTGATGGGAGCCCTAACATTTTCACCTCCCTAAAATCTGCAGAAAAAGTATGACTAGTTTAAAATAACAAATTTATAGGAAATTATAAAATCCCATTTTCTATTTTATAGGGTCCATTCCCAACGCACCATAATACTAACATACAGAAAATTAATAACTACAAAAAAAATCTCTATATGTGCCAGTTGCTATACAATGCAGCTAAAAATACAAACTTGAAAACTTTAAATGCATTTACAGAAACCTGGATGAATTCTCTTCATAAAGTTCTGCGCCACCAACATATCACCCTGTGAGGAAGCTGACAGAACACTAACATGACAATGTACCAGGTGACTATGTCCTTTATTAAATCCTTACCAAGCAATCAGGGTTTGATTTTTATAGGTTCTGATCACTGATGTTGCTGGGAGCTGGTAGATGCTCACACATTTGAAAGATCGGCCCTTAACAAACTATATAACATCAACAGTAAACAGCCAATAACACAGGCCCAGTAAAGAGCAAATCAGAGAGACAAAGTTGAAGTTGAGTGGATCTGTGTAGGTGGGGTGGGATGATGATACTGAGGGATGAAGGACTGACCATTCATTTCCGGATATGTCAACATTTGGCTTTTTGGAAGCTGTAGAATTTTTGTAAAGAAAATGTAATTTACTGTGGGGTGTCACCTGAACTTGATTGAAATACACTTTCTTTGCTAAATCTTTTTTAACAGAGTGAGTGTTTGGGAATAAATAATGTTCCTGAATCAGTTTTTGGAAAATCCATGTGCGAGGTACTGCACTTCTCCAATAGGCCAATTGGTTTGCATAGCTTATTTTGATATTCAAGTGACCCTTTCCCATTACAATAAAAGGACATTTAATATACACTGCCATTTAAAAACAAAATAAATTAACTACTTGTTGGATATTTAGAACAAAAGAAGGATCATGTCTGCACCACTGGAAGAAAGGAGGATGAGACACTTGTAGGTTAGGTACTAGATGTGATAGGAAGTCGGACAAATGTTATTTCACTGACCTTAAATGGAAAATTGTAGATATAGTGGGGACTTGACGTCAGCTCTTAGCCAGAGAGGGTCCAAAAATGACCGTTCGTATCATGTTCATTCTGTACTAACATCTTGTGTACTGAGAGATATCTCTGGATGCATGTGAAATAGGAAAAAATAACTCCTATGTTTATGTCTTGGATGAAAAACATGAAACACAGACATAAAAGGCAAATATTAATATTTTCTTCAGAATTACAATATAGCACAACATCATCAACAAACAGTCCAACAAGAATTTGGGGCAGTCAATGGAGCTGTACTTACTTCTGTGAAACTATGACAATTTATACCAACTGAGGATATTGCCTCATAATATTTTTTATCTTTTTGCAAAGCAAAATGCTGAAAATAGTCACTCAGCTGTTCTAAGCAAGTTATAAAACTGGATTAAACAGTTGGGATACAGAATCTAAAATACACTCATTGGATTTTTTTTTTTTATAGAAGTACCAGGATTTTATGGGCTAAGGGCTGAGAAGGGCGTAAAATATGAATTGCACACAAAGAATTTGTGGACACCCATGAAATAGACTATATAGGTTTGGGATATAAAAAGGAATTTTACATCAGCTCCAAAAATATCACTTCACTTTAAAATTTATGCTAGCAGGTCAATTTCTACCCACTGTCAGAGACTTAATTTCTCCTATATCTAAAATAAATTAATATTTTTTTAAAATTAGTACACATACAAGTGGTCCCAAATTGTTTGGTTTATCTCCAAAATGTAGAATTCAGCAGTGCTTCTATAAAGCAAGATATGAACTGGAAGAGCAGTCTGGGTATTTACATAGAAATTAGCATTTAGGTATACCGTTTTATTATTAATAGGGGATATTTTCAAAGGGACAAATGGAAATCAGGTGCCTAATTCCCATGAACTTCCAGTGGGAGTTAGGTGTCTAACTACCATTTATGCCTTTGACAGCCTTTTCCATAACTCAGTTCATATCGCCTAGATAGTGTGAAGCAGAGCTAAAATTTAATAACTAAACATATAATAAATTGCAAATAATTTATATTAGCAAAATGCAAGAAAAATGCTCATTGCTATTAATCCTCCCTTGTTAGACCTTCCCAGTAAATTAATTTCCAACCATGGACTGAATGCCAGAATAATTTGACTTTATAAGACCTCATAGCTCAAGATATAAGTAATCTGTATACTCAAAGGCTTATGAAGAGTTCCCAAAGGTACACATCACTGGTATGGGGGTGGGGGGGAGAAAGGATTTGGGGAATTACATTTCATGGAACATGTGCACCCCCACACTACTAAGACCAGCTACCCACATAAGGAAGTACAATATATAACCAGTAATTGTACAGACTCATTCCAGAGAAAGCAGTTCTCTCTCCACTGGAAGTGTAATACCACGTGGGACACGTCCAGAAAGATTGGTAGGCAAAAGGTTAATTCCTCTGTGGAAAAGTTGCTTCCCTACTCTTTGCCGGTGATGGAAATCTCAGAACATGCAGAACAGATGAAAATAAAGTGTAATAATTAAAGGCTAATTATCTTTATTTAGCCATCGGCAACCAGGTGTTCTGAGTCAGAGAAAATAAATGACTGAGAAAACAACTGGGGAAGTTTTCCTTTGGCTCAGCGAATAGATGTGAGCAAGTGCTCTTTGACTATACCCAAGGGCACTATTTACAAAACCAGCCATTGTTAAACTCAGTTGTGTCTGAAGCAAGTTATAGCACATTTTGCTCCTCCCTGTGTGGCCAACTGCAAAAGCCAAACCCTGGGATAATTTTTTTTTTTTTTTTTAAATCTTCATGCTTTATGATCTGATCCAAAGCCCACTGAAGTCAATGGGAGTCTTCCCCTTGATTTCAGTAGTCATTGAGTCTGACTCTTAGACCGGGTCTCAAGCGTGTTATTATTAAATCGCTGAATTACAAAAGCGAGAGGTGGGAAAGACCTGATAGCTCAGCCAGCCCATCTCCCACCATGCAGATTTGCTCCTTAGTCTTTAGAGTATATTTTCTATCATTTTGCTCAGTCAAGTTTTAAATATCCCAAGCAATAGGGCTTCCACCACTTTTCTTGGAAGATTATTCCACTGCTATCCTTGGTGGAAGACTTCAGCAGCTTAATACATCTCAACAGCATGCAGCTTTTCCTGACATTCATCCTCATTTGCCCTGCTGTTTTCAGTTTCATATCACTTGTACTCCAACACATCATCCAAAATAATTCCCCTCCGTCCTAGGTGTTTAGACTGTTATCAGGGCCTTGGTCCCACCATTCTCGTAGATGAAATATACTTATTTAGCTCTCTTAATCTGTCCTCAAAAATGTCCTCAAGCCTACTGATCATTTTTGTTACTCTTCTCATGACTCCATTTGACTGTGCCATAGACTGGATAAAGAAGCAGTATATTAGCAACACAAATACTGGTATAGCATGGGCAGACAGCAAACTCTTGGGCAGAGAGCGCCTGAGAACAGAATGAGAGAGCACAAGACAGATCAAGCTACCAAAGTAAGTGGAGTTTGGCTGCAGCAAAAGTTGAATGACGGGGGAAGAGGCTGAGGGATTATAATCATTATTACTCCTGGGGGAATTCTGTGCCACTGCATGTGCGCAGAATTCATGTCCCCCGCAGATTTCTTTGCTTCCCCAAAGAAAAATGACTTTCTGACAGGGAAGGAAAGGGATGCCGCAAGAGCAGTCACGCACCACTCCCTAGCTGCACAGGTACATCGTTTCAGGCACCCAGAGCATCCAGCAGAGACGTAAATCACCACAGGGCTGGGGACACCTCAGTCAGTGGCTCCTACCCAGAGCCAGGATCAGCTGCTAGTCCCGGCTGGGCTAGAGGCAGGAGAGCATGGGATTTCCTCTTCCCCTGCAAGGAGTGGCTGGGTCTGCGTCAGACCCACCCCAGAAACCTCCCCCAGCTGCAGGAAGTTCACCATCCTCCCCTGCTTCCTGCCCTCATTGCTTCTCAGCTGCGGGGGGAGTGGTCACTGTGAGGGGAGCTGCTCCCCCATCCGCCCAAACCCTGTGCATCTGGACCTCCCATTCCCAGACACCCCCACCAAGCCTGACCCTCACCCAGAACCCCCTAGCCCTTGATACCCGCACCCCATCCCACTGAACCTCAAGTCCTGCATCTGGAACCCCCTGCATCCAGACCCCCATCTCTGGACCCCCATCGCTGCACCCAAACCACCCCCACTGAGCTCCCTGCATTCAAACTCCCACCCTGACGAGCCTGAGCCCCCACATCCAGACCCCCATACCACTGACCCCTAATTAACTGCACCCAGACCCCCACCCCATCAAGTCCCACTTTCCCAGAACCCAGATTTCCCTGCTGAGACCCCCACATCCAGACCCCTGCGCTGAGCCCCAACCACTTTCACCCAGAAGTCCCTGCAGAGTCCCATTGCACCTGCACCTGGAATCCCCCCAACGAGCCTCTGTGCATCCAGATCCCCCCATACCTAGACCCCGCACTGAGCTGCCTGCACCCAGATTGTCCCACACAGAATCCTCTCACCCCACACCTGGATCCCCCCACACTGAGCCCCTCCACACTTGGATCCTGCCTGGTTGAGCCTGCCTAACCCATGCCCAGTGCACCTGGGGCAGAGCCCCAGGGTGTTTCTGGGGCAGGCCCGGGCCTTGTGCTGTATCAGGGTCGGGTGCAGCCTCACCAAGTACGTGTCCCGGGAGTGGAGAGGCTGCAGGGTGATCTCCCACCTTCGTACAGCCTGTGGCCTGTGCTCCCCACTGCCACGTTGGAGCTTCTGCATTTATTTATTGACAAATAAAACTTACAGAATTTTAAAATATTGTGTGCAGAATTTTCAATTTTTTTGGCACAGAATGACCCCAAGAGTAATAATCTAACTACTAGAAGGGCACCAGAATACCCCCCCTAGAAAAAAAACTGTGGGTTGTTGTGTGGGGTGGGGGTGAGTAGGGTAGGAGAAAGAGAGAGAGAAAAGACGTAATACACCCAACAAATATACTCTAAACGTAGGCCAATAGCCCCTCCAAAACCCAAAAAACAAACCCCAACAGGAATAAAAATAATGCAGGCAGAAGTCCAGCAGCAGAGTGGGGGTTACCCAGTTTAATGCACTGAATGCAGCATATATTATTACCCGCCTTTTGCTGCAGCCATATGTGTGCATGTGCCGTAAGCAACTCATGGCCCTCAGAGACACAACATGGGCTCGTAAGGCCAGAGTGGCTAAACTGGAGGAATTAAGTGAGACAGAGAGGTACACAGAAGAGACTTTCAGGGACACAATAGAGCGGTCCCACCCCCAGGCTGACAGCCTCCGTGCTGTTAGGGAGAATGAAAGTGTTGGGGAAGAAGAACATCAAGCTGGAATGGAAGGAAACAATCCCATGGTCGGACCCTCCTTCCAAATGATGTCATGATATCCTCTCATACTGCGGATACCCCTCCTGGAGAGGGAACCCCAGTTACTAGGAAGAACAAGGTAATAGTAATGGGGGAGTCAATTATTAGAAATATAGATAACTGGGTTTGTGATGGCTGGGAGGACTGCATGGTAAATTTCCTGCTGGGTGTGAAGGTTGCAGATATCACAGGACATCGAGAAAGACCAAGATGCAGTGCTGGGGAGGAGCCGGTGGTCATGGTTCATGTTGGTACCAATGACAGAGACAGGTAGGAGAGAGTCCTGTAGATCAAATTTAGGCTGCTAAGTGAGGCCTGGTCTACACTAGGAGCTTATATCGAATTTAGCGCCGTTACATCGAATTAACCCTGCACCCGTCCACACCAGGAAGCTACTTAGTTCGAAATAGAGCTCTTTTAAATTCGACTTCTGTAATCCTCGAAAACGAGAGGAGTAGCGCTAAATTCGAAATGGCAATATCGAATTAGGCTAGGTGTGGATGGAAATCGACGGTAATAGCTCCGGGAGCTATCCTACAGTGCACCACTCTGTTGACGCTCTGGACAGCAGTCTGAGCTCGGATGCTCTGACCAGCCACACAGGAAAAGCCCCGGGAAAATTTGAATTCCTTTTCCTGTCTGGCCACTTTGAATCTCATTTTCTGTTTGGACAGCGTGGAGAGCTCAGCAGCACTAGCAACGATGCAGAGCTCTCCAGCAGAGTTGGCCGTGCAATCTAATAGAAAGAGGGCCCCAGCATGGACTGATCGGGAGGTCTTGGATCTCATCGCTGTGTGGGGCGATGAGTCCGTGCTTTCAGAGCTGCGCTCCAAAAGAAGGAATGCAAAGATCTATGAGAAGATCTCTAAAGCCATGGCAGAGAGAGGATACAGCCGGGATGCAACGCAGTGCCGCGTGAAAATCAAGGAGCTGAGACAAGGCTACCAAAAAACCAAAGAGGCAAACCGACGCTCCGGATCCCAGCCCCACACATCACGTTTCTACGAGGCACTGCATTCCATCCTAGGTGCGGCCGCCACCACTACCCCACCAGTGACCGTGGACTCCGAGGATGGGATATTGTCCACGGCCGGTTCCTCCTCGGAAATGTTAGGTGACGGGGAAGATGAGGAAGGAGATGAGGAGGACGAGGCAGTCGACAGCGCTTGCACCGCTGATTTCAACGACAGCCAGGAGCTCTTCATCACCCTTACCGAGATCCCCTACCAACCGTCCACAGCCCTTACCCCGGACACCGAATCAGGGGAAGGATCAAGCAGTGAGTGCTTTAAACATCTAAACATTTCATTTTAACATAAGTGGAATATTTATATTGTTAAGAATGGGCTTTTCAGTCACTCAGTTAAACATAGAAACTTTTATTAATAACAAAACAGGAATAATAACTATATCAGTAATTTGTTGTTCATGATTTAGTTGGCTTAGTAAACTTTTTTCTACTAACTATGTATAGAAAATCAAGTACTGTCCGGATATTCATGATTAGTCCACAACACGGCCCCTCCACTCTGTAGTCCGTTATGCTCAACTTAAAGGAAAAGGCGGTCAATGTGCCCGGGAATGGACAGACAGTCCTCCTGTGATAGCTCCGCATAGCTCTCCTGGAGGTACCGCTCCAGCATGCGCACGAGGTTCAACGGCAGGGCAATCTTGTTTGGTCCCCCGTGGTAGCACACGTTCCCACGCCATGAGTCCATGAGGTAGTCGGGGATCAGTGCGCGGCACAGCATGGCGGCATATGGCCCAGGCCTCTGCATGCATTCACGCAGCATCCTTCCCCTCTCGGTCTCCGAGATCCTCATGAGGGTTATGTCACACATGACGCCCTGCTTTAAATTAGGGAGGGGAATGTTAGTATTTGGACTGCTTTACAGCCACGCGGTGGAGGCGGCAGAGGGGCAGCATACAGGGATCTTTCCCGGGGACAGCCGCGAGGTGGTGGGACAGGGGCAGAGCTCATGCTTCCCTGATTGCTGCCAGCAGAGAGTGGCCTTGCATTCAGTGCGAAAGGAGCCCAGTGCTACTATTACATGTTTAAGCTGCCACAAGTCTACGGCTTACCATGTTTTCCCGCAGCAGAAGTAGAGGTGTCCTGCAACGCTTCTCTGATCGCAACTGCAGGACCCCAGACACATAAGGCGAGGGCCGAAAATTCGACCTTGTCCTGAGTGCGCATGTGAAAGGTGCAGTGCATGGTGTTGTTCACAGAGAAAGACTATGCTCTTTGTTAGCAACTTCATTTATCTGTCTCAGGAATTTACTCCCTTTTTCCCATTCCAACAGACACATCTGCGACTGTCTCCCAACCCAGCCTGGCATCACACTCCCAGAGGCTAGCGCAGATTAGAAGAAGGAAGAGAAAAACTCGTGAAGACATGTTTTATGAACTTATGGAGTGCTCACGAGAGCAGGCAGCCCAGACGACACAGTGGAGGGAGAACTTGTCACAAATGCACAGAGCAGTCATGGAACGGGAGGAGAGGTGGCGCCAGGAGGACCAGCAGGCTACTCAAACCCTGCTTGGACTAATGAGGGAGCAAACGGAGACGCTCCGGCGCCTAGTGGATGTTCTGCAAGACCGGAGGCAGGAGGACAGAGCACTGCTGCTGTCTATCTCTAACCGCCCTCCCCCGCCACCAAGTCCCACACCCCCCTCACCAAAAGTACAAAGAAGGAGGGGCGGCAAGGGCCGTTAAAACTGTCAGTCGGCCACTGCACACTGCTGCAGCAATGGAAGGCTCTCGTTCCAAAGTTTGAAAAGTCCTTTCCTACCCATCTCACACTAGCCCATGTCCAAGTTTCCTTCCCCCCCCCCCCCTTTTCATGTGCGGTTCGTAATAAAACATCGGTTTCTGTTAAGTACTGTTTCCGAGAGTGTCTTTTGGAGGGGATTCTGTCTGAAGGGGGGGAAGGGGTTTGTTACTTGGACAGGACAGTCACCTGTAGCAGGCTACAGAGGCGGGGGCAGGTCCAGCATCAGGACACATACACAGCACAGTCACCAGTTACCCTGGTCAGTCTGGGAGGCGGTTTTCTTGTTCTGGGGTGCGAGGGGGATTGATCTGTGACTTTGTGTCGGGGGAGGGCAGTTAGAGATCCTATGCCGCGGTCCTTATCCTGGATCACAGAGCCACGCAGCAGGGGATCTGTTACCCTCCGCCCCCTGCCAGAAAGTCACTTGGCCGACACATACATCCAGTCCCGCCCAGGACTGCTGGCAGGCTGCGTTGAAACAACCAATGCAGCACTGCGGAGCCTGTCATTCCCGGACTTTAGAAGCATCATTTGCATCAAAACAGTAAGCCCGCCCCCCGCCACAGTCTGCGTCCCCGGTTTAAAACATTCCCGCGAAAACAGTAAAAAAGAGAACCTTGTTCATTAACAGAACAGAACAGATTTTATTTGTTGGGAAGGTGGGGAAGGGGGTATGTAACTTGGAAGGATAGTCAACAGTAACTGGGTAAAGAAACGGGGGCAGGTTCAGCATCTGTGTCCACAAAGTAAAAAGTCACTGGAGACCCTGTTCAGTCAGGAACCTGGCTTTCAAAGCCTCCCTGATGCACAGTGCGTCCCGCTGTGATCTTCTAATCGCCCTGCTGTCTGGCTGGACGTAATCAGAAGCCAGGCTATTTGCCTCAACCTCCCACCCCGACATATAGGTCTCCCCCTTGCTCTCACACAAATTGTGGAGCACACAGCAAGCAGCTATCACAATGGGGATATTGGTCTCGCTGAGATCACAGCGAGTGAGTAGGCTTCTCCATCTGCCCTTGAGACGGCCAAAAGCACACTCCACCACCATTCTGCACTTGCTGAGCCGGTAGTTGAATAGTTCTTTCCCTGAGTCCAGTGCGCCAGTGTAGGGCTTCATGAGCCAGGGCATTAGCGGGTATGCAGGGTCCCCGAGGATGACTGTAGGCATCTCCACATCCCCAACAGTTACTTTGTGGTCCGGGAAGTAAATACCTTCCTGCAGCCGTCTACACAGACCAGAGTTCCTGAACACCCTAGCGTCATGAACCTTGCCAGGCCATCCAACGTAGATATTGGTAAAACGTCCCCGATGGTCCACCAGTGCTTGCAGCACCATGGAAAAGTAGCCCTTCCGGTTGATGTACTGGCTAGCCTGGTGGTCCGGTGCCAGGATAGGGATGTGAGTCCCATCTATAGCCCCACCGCAGTTTGGGAATCCCATCTCGGCAAAGCCATCTCTGATGAGCTCCACGTTTCCCAGGGTCACTACCTTAGATAGCAGTAGCTTGACGATTGCCCTGGCTACTTGCATAACAGCAACCCCCACGGTAGACTTGCCCACTCCAAACTGGTTAGCGACGGACCGGTAGCTGTCTGGCGTTGCGAGCTTCCAGAGGGCTATGGCCACTCGCTTCTGGACAGTCAGGGCTGCCCGCATCCGGGTGTCCTTTCGCTTCAGGGCAGGGGACAGCAACTCACACAGTTCGAGGAAAGTCCCCTTCCGCATGCGAAAGTTGCGCAGCCACTGGGATTCATCCCAGACCTGCAGCACTATGCGGTCCCACCATTCCGTGCTGGTTTCACGGGCCCAGAATCGCCGTTCAACAGTATCAACAAGACCCAGTGACAGCGAGATGTCCTGGGCGCTGGGTCTCATGTTCTCAGAGAGGTCGGAGCTAGTGTCCGACTTCATGCCGTCACGGTAGTGCCGTAGCCTCCTCTCATGATTGATCTGCAGCTGCCTCTGGTACAGGTGGAGGAGAAGCTGCGAGGCGTTGAGAACTGCCACAACTGCAGCGATGGTCGCAGCGGGATCCATGCTCGCACTGCTGTGGCGTCCGCGCTGTCAGTAATCAGCAAAGCGCGCGAAATTATTTCCCGCCGGCGCTTTCAGGGAGGGAGGGAGGGAGGGAGGGCTTGAGTGACGGACGGATGACGACAGGCGCCCAAAAGCACCCTCGACACATTTTTTTACCCAGAAGGCATTTGGGGCTCGACCCAGAATTCCAATGGGCAGGGGGGACTGCGGGAACTGTGGGATAGCTGCCCACAGTGCACCGCTTCCAATGTCGACGCTTGCCCCGTTAGTGTGGACTCACGAAGTCTCACAAAGTCGAATTACTGTCCTTAGTGTGGACACACACGTTCGACTTAGTAATATCGATTCCACATAGTCGAATTAACTAAAATCGAAGTACTCTCGTAGTGTAGACAAGGCCTAAGAGATTAAAGTCCAAGACCTCCATGGTAGCATTCTCTGAAATGCTTCCAGTTCCATGCACAGGGCCAGAAAAACAGGCAGAACTGCAGGGTCTCAGTGTGTAGATGAGAAGATGGTGTGGGGAGAAGGGGTTTAGGTTTATTAGGAACTGGGAAAGGAGGAGCTTATACAGGAAGGATGGGCTACACATACACCAAAACAGAACCAGACTTCTGGCATGTACCATAACATTTAAAAGGTTGTAGAGGATTTTAAACTAAGGGCTGGGGGGGAGGGAGGGAACGGAGAAGCCAACAGGTGCAGAGGAGCACATGGTTCAAGCAAGGACATCCCTTAGGGATGAAGTTATGAAAGGGGGAACTCTATGTCCCAAGTAAAGATGTTAGGAAAGAAGTTGGTAAAGTACAGGTAGGAGCTAGTGAGGAACAGTCAAACAGAAAAGAGTTCCATTTAAGTATAACTCATAAAGGTAAGCAACTGAATATTGATAAAATGTGCAAGTGCTTACATACAAATGCTAGAAGTCTAAATACTAAGATGGGTGAACTAGAGTGATTGGCATTCAATGAGGATATTGATATAATAGGCACTGCAGAAACTTGGTGGAATGAGCCTAATCATTGGAAACGCAGTAATACCAGGGTACAAAATACATAGGAATAACAGTATAGTTCATGCTGGTGGGGAGGGTGGCACTATATGTGAAAGAAAGCATAGGGTCAAATAGTAAAAATCTTAAATGAATCAAACTGTACCAAAGAATCACTTTGAATAGAATTCCATGCTTGAACAATAAGAGTATAGCAGTAGGAATATACTAATGACCACCTGACTAGGATGATGGTGAAATACTCAGGGAGATTAGAGAGGCTACAAAGGCAGAAAATGCAATAATAATGTGGGACTTCAACTATCCTCCTATTACTGGGTATATGTCACTTCAGGAAGGGATGGAGAGATAAAACCTCTAAACACCAAAACTGACTGTTTCTTGGAGCAGCTTGCCCTGGAACCCACAATGGGAGAAGCAATTCTTGATTTAGTCCTAAGTGGAGCACAGAATCTAGTCCAAGTGGTGAATATAGGTAAACCACTCACTAATAGCGACCATAATGTAATTAAATTTAACATCCTTGTAAGGGGGGAAATGCCAAAGAAACCACAATAGCATTTAACTTCAAAAGGGGAACTAAACAAAAATGAAAAAGCTAGTTAAATGGAAATTAAAATGAATAGTCACAAGGATGAAATGCTTGCAAACGGCATGGAAATTATTTTTAAAACACCATAATATAGGTCAGGGGTCGGCAACCTTTCAGAAGTGGTGTGCCAAGTCTTCATTTATTCACTCTAATTTAAGGTTTCGTGTGCCAGTAATACATTTTAATGTTTTTAGAAGGTCTCTTTCTATAAGTCTATAATATATAACTAAACTATTGTTGTATGTAAAGTAAATAAGGTTTTTAAAATGTTTAAGAAAGCTTCATTTAAAATTAAATTAAAATGCAGAGCCCCCAGACCAGTGGCCAGGACCCGGGCAGTGTGAGTGCCACTGAAAATAAGTTCGTGTGCCGCCTTCGGCACGCGTGCCATAGGTTGCCTACCCCGATATAGGCTCAAACTAAAGGTATAGTGTCCAAAAAAAACTAGTAATAGGACCCAAAAAAGCCATCCTGGCTTAACAGCAGAGTAAAAGGAGTGCTTAGAAGCAAAAAGGCATCCTCTAAAAATTGTAAGTCAGATCCTATTGAGGAAAATAGAAAATGCATAAGCTCTAGCGAGTCAAATAGAAAAGCTAAGGCAGGCCAAGAAATAATTTGAAGAGCAACTAGCTAAAGATAAAAATAATTTGCTATTAGTTTTTGTAAGTCCACTAGAAGCAGGAAGCCTTCCCAACAATCAGTGGGACCACTGGATGATCAAGGTGCTAAAGGACCATTCAAGGAAGACAAGGCTATTACAGAGAAGCTGAATGAATTCTTTGCATTGGTTTTCACTACAGAAGACATGAGGGAGATCCCCACACTTGAGCCATTATTTTTAGGTGACAAATCTGAGGAACTGTCCCAGATAGAAGTGTCAGAAGAGGAGGATTTGGAACAAATAGATAAATTAATCAGTCATAACTCACCAGGACCAGATGGTATTCACCCAAGAGTTCTGAAGGAACTCAAATATGAAATTGCAGAACTACTAACTGCAGTATGTAACCTGTCCCTTAAATCAGCCTCTGTACCAGATGACTGGAGGGTAGCTAATGTAATGCTGATATTTTTAAAAGACTCCAGAGGTGATCCTGGTAATTACAGGGTGGTAAACTTAACTTCACTGTCAGGCAAACTGGTTGAAACTATAGAAAAGAACAGCATTATCAGACACCTAGGTGAACACTATTTATTGGTGAAGAGTCAACATGATTTTTGTAAAGGGAAATCATGCCTCACCAATCTATTACAATTCTTTGAGAGTGTCAACAAGCATGCAGACAAGGGTGATCTATAGTGTACTTGGACTTTCAGAAAGCCTTTGACAAGGTCTCTCACCAAAGACTCTTAAGCAAACTAAATAGTCATGGGATAAGAAGGAAGGTTCTCTCATGGATCAGTAACTGCATAAAAGACCGGAAACAAAGGGTAGGAATAAATGGTCAGTTTTCACAACAGAGAGAGGTGTTGGGATCTGTGCCATTCAATTATATTAATAAATCATTTGGAAAAGAGGGTGAACGGTGAGGTGGCAAAATATGCAGACAATACAAAATTACTCAAGATAGTTAAGTCCAAAGCTGACTGTGAAGCGTTACAAAGGGATCTAACTAAACTGGGTGACAAAATGCTAACAAAATGTTAGGAACCATTAAGGAAGGGATAGATAATAAAATAAAAAAAATGATAATGCCACTATATAAATCCATGGAACACCACACGTTGACTATCGTGTGCAATTCTGGTTGCCACCTCCCCAAAAAGATATATTTGAACTAGAAAAGGTACAGAGGATGGCAACAAAAATTATTAGGGGTGTGGAACAGCTTCCATATGAGGAAAGATTAAAAAGACTGGGATTCTTCAGTTTAGAAAAGAGCTGACAAAGGGAATATATGATAGAGATCTATAAAATCATGAATGGTGTGGAGAAAGTAAATAAGGAAGTGTTATTTACCCCTTCATATAACACAAGAACTAGAGGTCACTCGATGAAATTAATAGGCAGCAAGTTTAAAAGAAACTAAAGGAAATTTTTTCACACAATGCACAGCCAACCCGTGGAACTCGTTTCCAGTTATACTTTTGGCCTTCAAAACTGGAACTCGTTTCCAGTTATACTTTTGGCCTTCAAAACATGGCTTCAAAAAAGAATTAGACAAGTTCATGGAGAATAGGTCCATCAATGGCTATTAGCAAAGATAGTGAGGGATGCAACTCCATGCTCCGGGTATCCCTAAACCTCCACCTGCCAGAGGTGTAGATTGGATGACAGGGGATGGATCACTAGAAATTGCCCTATTATGTTCATTCCCTCTGAAGCATCTGGCAGCAGCCACTGTCAGAAGACAGGATACTGGGATAGAGGGACCACTGGTCTGACCCAGTGTGGCTGTTCTTATGTACAAATGTCTAGAAGACCTAGACTTTGCTGATGATATTGCCCTACTGAGCACAAAAAGTTACAAAAACAGACAACCTGGCAAAAACAGCAGGAAAAGCAGGGCTCAAAATTAGTTAAGCTAAAACAAATAGTCTTTAAACCCAGACTTCAAACAGTAACGTCACATTAGAAGGGGAAAATATGAAGAAAGTTGAAGAGTTCACCTACTTGGGCAGCATCACATAGGGTCTCCGTTGGCCAAAGAAGGAAATGACATCAAGAATAAGACAGACATCCACAGCATTTACTAAACTCAACTGATGAAATCAATATATAAAGCATCAGAACAAAACAGAGAATTTTCAATTCAAATGTAATCTCAGTATTAATATACAGCTATGAGAGCTGGAGATCCACTAAAACGTTAGAAAACTAGACACCTTTGAAAATAAATGCCTACCAGAGAGTCTGGGAATGGGTTGGAAAGACTTCAGAAGAACCCTTAGGAGGGAGAGCAGAACAGTTGATCTCAACACCCTAGAACTGAAGGAAGCAGCAGCAAATGACACAGAGGAATGGAAGAGACTAGTTTCTGCTTTGTGCACCAACATTGGGATGGAAAGGATGTAACGTAATGTATATAACTGATCATCTTTGTTACTCTTCTCAGGACTCCAGTCAAGCTGTACCTAACTGGGTAATAATTTGGTTTGGTCACAACTAATTTTAGCAGTTGCTAAACTCAGAAATTTTGGAAAGTAGAGCCTAAGGATCAATTGCTTCAGTCACACCTGTGCAGCCCTACATGGTTGTATGAACATGAGTATAGCTAAGGGCAGAAAATCACCCTAAAACTTCAAATAGTTTCCGTTTGTTGACTTTTCATTTAATCCAGGAACCAATCAGCCAAAGTGTCTGTGAGTTATTTCTAAAAACCCCTCTAGTTTTCTATTTTCTTTAAAAGAATCAGTTGGGCTAAACAGCATCATTCAAAATCAGTTTGTTTTCTGTCTCTCATACAGATCTAGCTTAATCTAACCTGAATCATTAAAACCTACCAATGAACACACCAAACAGCCCATTTCCAGACATGTATGATATACTCATTTGCAAATCACTTTCCTTTTTTTCCTTCCTGATCACAATTAATCATAACACTTAACGATCATGTTATACCACATATAGTTTTTAAAAGGTAAGAACCATTTTTAGTTTGAACATATTCCATTGGCATTCTAGAGAAGGTGGAAAAAGTCAAGAGGATCTAAAAGGATTATGAACAGATTTACAAGGGGAACATGATATTATGACAATCAGAACCAGTAGTTTCAGAATGTTACCTAATGTGATGGGGCAAGGCCAGATGGCTACAGTAAAGTAGTGAGGAACAGGTTTAACCTCCTTTCAGTCTTCTTGTGGATGTGACTAGTTCTCAATGCAGTTAAAAATGATTTGAAAAACACAGAACAACAAATCCAGTCCCATAAAGCGGATGCCACCAAGCACAGCATGCCACTTTCCCATTCTGATAGGTCCAGTATTGGTTGCCTAGAGTACGGAACGCTTCTTGCCATTTTCATTAATCTTTTGCTGCCAGGAACGTGGAGCTCCTGGCATTAATCCTTCCTTCCCGGTAGTTTCCAATGGGTTAATTTCCAGCTATGGAGTTCATGCCTGGAAATGTGACTTCCAACACCAAGGATTTAAGAGATAATGTAGTTCTGTATCATGGTTAATTACTGGGGATCCCGATTCTTGGCATCAAAGTTAAATACGATTATTCCTTTATGTCAGGTATTCACAAGTGGCTCAACACCGATCTTTTTTATTTTCCTGTATGACCTCAGATCCTGTTTCTTTGGCTTAAAGATGTAGTATATTATTCTACTCCACAATTAGCAGAAAAAAGGCTTCCTGCACCATCATATGTCTGGGGCAGGAGACAGGTGGATTTGGGGAAATAAGTCCGAAGGAAACCAGGAATTTCAAACCTGATCCTGAGGGTTCTCTCTCAATTTACCATACCCTATAACCTACAAACAAACTGCAATTTATGCTTTAATCAGGGACCTGTGATGTTCTGCAGAACTTCAGTGCTGCTTTCTGCGTTAAGGGTCAAAGGTTTCTGAGGAGGATTTTTTTCCTCGATTTTCTGTGTCACTTCAGTGCAGACCTGAAAACATGCTAACCTCTTATGATGCACACACAGGTTTAAAGGGTAGGTATCTATTAGATTATTTTTCTCTGCAATTTTATGTTTTTACCTTTACTAAGCAAATTAACATTCTGACTCTAGGAGAGGGCAGATGTTTTTTTAAATTAACTTCCCAGAAAAGAGTTTCACAAAATGATAGTAAGGCAAATGCTGCTCATGGTCTTATTCTGACCCAGGGAGAGAGGGGAAAGTGTTTGTAACTGGGCAAAACTTTAATAGCTAGATCCAGCCAGTAGGTTTGACATAGACAAAAGCCCAATGATTGCCTCTGGACTCACTAGTTCCAGGAAGAGATCCTCCTATCACACTACATAACAAACACAAGTTGTTATCAACCCTGGATTATACTATCACCTGTTTTTGTGCAGATGAGAAGAAAGGGAAAGCAGCGCAAGGATCCTCTCCCATTTTGGAGCCCACATAAGGGCAAACACAATAGAGACTGCTCAAGCCTTGCTCCCTCGGAGGAGCAAACCACCAAAAAAATAACACAAGGGAGGTTGGGTCGGAAAGGATGAGAGCCCATGCCCTCCATCTTCACTCTGCTCAAATCCATGGAACAGGGGAAGTGTTCCGTTGGGGAACAATCTGCACTATGCTAATAGCAGTCTGCACTCCTGTTTGCACCAAGCAGCCCCGGAATAGTTTGTGTCTCCTGAAGTGGTGCTCCTCTTAGAGCGATGTGCATCTGCACTTACCCCTACTCACGGATCTGTGCATATTGTGCAATTGAACCCTCTCTGTATAGCAGCTTGCATATCATAAAAGGCTGAAGAATTTGAAACTGGCCCATCAGGGTGGCTAATGAAGGTCACTCACACCTTACATTCCATCTTCTGAGGAAGAGGAGTGGAGATGGGGTTTTGACGTTAAAAAGAAAAAACACCCTTTTGAAGGGATCTTTTTTCTTTTTTTAATTGAATTTTAAACAATTTGCCTTTCTGTGCAACCCAGCTCAATAAAATGAGGGAATGTGGGCTTGGGGTTTGATTTGTGTTGTTTTTTTATTTCCTATTTTATTTTATCCTTGCCAAGATAAACCATCCATGTTCTGAAGATACCTAAGCCTCCTTGTAACTACCTTTGGACACACATAGCAACAGTTTACTTTAAGCTTATCCACATAAAGCTGCACATTTCTGCTTAATAGTTAATTAATTCTTACTTTGAATAAAAAGCTAAAACATCGGCACCTCTCATAGACTCATAGACTCATAGACTTTAAGGTCAGAAGGGACCAATATGGTCATCTAGTCTGACCTCCCGCATGATGCAGGCCACAAAAGCTGACTCACCCACAACAGAATCTTCCAGCCTGCGACCCCTGCCCTATGCTGCGGAGGAAGGCGAAAAACCTCCAGGGCCTCTGCCAATCTACCCTGGAGGAAAATTCCTTCCCGACCCCAAATATGGCGGGAGGGAAAAATAGTTGGGGAGGGAAAAATATTACTATTGACTACATATTTCTTTTGTAGAAATATGCTATCCTATCACGCTAAGAAAATTAATCTTGACATCTACTTTTCCAGTATGGTTGTGACTTATAGATATGTCTTTGCCTTCTAGTAAGTTGCACACTCAGTAAAACTACACGTGGCTTGAGGAAGCTGTGTTTTCATTTTGGCAAAACATAAGTCATTGTGTTCTGGTTTTGCCAGCACAGGTAGAGTCTTGCCTAGTTCTGAGTTAGTTTTGGATTCACTACCTATCAGTGAAATTTATTAACAAGCTGTGAACGATTCTAAACTTTCCTACACAAGTCTAGTAGAAGCTCACTAATTTGCACACCCCACAGTTTGCACACGAATAAATGGTGGTATTTTCTCACTTCTCAGAAAAGATATTATAGCAAAATGTTATAGTTGAATCTCATGTTTCTAAGACTTAATCCTATAACAATATAACAAATAATTAACTACACCTGTCAAATGAGTGAATAACGTACATTTGGTGTTGCAGTATACTCTTTTTACTGTTTGTCTGCTTACGTAATTTACAAAATTCAGTAAGTTGCAATGTGTCTCCCATGCAGTATTGCAAACTAGCCAGGTCCTAAACTATGAGAAGAGAGGGCTATCGGACTCCAAGAACCAGAGGACACAGGAGAGTGATTAAAGGAAGAAGAGTACTGTATTAAAGGTGAATTAAGCAAAGCCACAGAGGAGAAAATGGAAACAACAGAACAAACGTTAGCTCCATGGATGATGATGAACAAGAATGACTTAAAAGCATTTGTAGATTTCAGCACGAGATCAGCAGCAGTTTCTAGATACCCTCAGTGGTGGGCTATGTATATACTGAAGTTAGACAACCGTGCCTGGCCCGTGCCAACTGACTTGGGCTCACAGGGCTTGGGTTATGGGGCTGTTCAACTGCGATGTAGACATTCTGGCTCAGGCTGCAGCCCAAGCTCTAGGACCCTCCCACCTCAGAGTCCCAGAGCTCAGGCTGCAGCCCAAGCTCGGATGTCTACATTGCAATTAAACAGCCCCTTAGCTTGAGTCAGCTTGCACAGGCAGCTGCGGGTTTTTAATTGCAGTGTAGACATACCCTCTGGGACCTGGGGTTGGGGGTGAGGGAGTTGCTGAAGGTTGAATGGAACTAAGGACATTCAGTGGGCAGTCACTTCCCCACAATCTCTAATCTACCCACTTGCCCACACATCTGTGGTTATCTGTACACTTGAAACTGCACTTAACTTCAAGGCCTTTGCCACATTTTCATGCAGCTCAGTGAATGATTGGGGGGACTGCTTTTGTTCAGAAATGCTTTCTGAATAGGCGGGGTGCGGTAACCTGAAACATGTTTCGGTAGAAAGGGCCCTTGCAGGTAGACAGTAGATGTGATGCTGAGGTCACTGCTTTGTAAAATGAGAGGGACAGAAGTTGTCGCTTCCAATGTGTCCATAAATTAAGAGCATGCTGACATTACCAAGAGAAGAACAGGACTTCTCATATGCTCCATTTCCCCTGGTTCCTTCCCTCCACCAATGGTTGATTTATGTGCCCATACTGTACCATGGAATGCATCAGATTAAAGGAGTCATGCTAAAATGGTATGCCACTCTCCCATGCTGACAGTAAGTTCATCTGTTTGGCCAACTTGGCAATTTTAAGCAGTTGTGCTGTAAAACTCATTTAATAAAGAGCACTGCATAAATGCAAATCTCTCCCAGTGGCTGTAGCACACACCCCGGACCAGGCTATCCTTACTGAAGCCAGATCCATCTTTCTAAAATGTGAATGAAGACAAACATGTCCCTGATGCACTGGAATTACTTCAGTACTTCCTTGCTACAACTACAGAGTTGGACTCAATAGCTACATATACTTAATAGCTTCTTATTTTTAAAAAATAAACCACAAAAAGTCAATTTTCCATTTAGCAAAGAGAGAACATACCAGCTGTCCAGTTCTCTCAATGCAGCAAAACTCCACTGAATCATCAAGAGTTTCAGTGTTGTGCAACAGTGAACCCAATATTTTTAAATCTTATTTGAACAGACATTCGAAATACAGTGTATGCATCAGAGTATTCTTCCACCACTGAACTCAAGTCTAACCCAGTATATGAACTAGAACGAAAGGCACATTTATTTTAAGATGCCAGTGTGCTACCTAGACAAAGTACAGAATTGTCTTTGGAGACTGGAAATAATTATGTAAACAAAGACCACAAAACAAGATTTTCAATAGTTTTTGAACTCAGTCAAATATCTTCAATCTTTTTAATATGAATACAAAATCCTGGGCCAGCAGTGCATTTGCAATGAATCACAAGAACACCCCTGACCACAACTCAACCGCATTTCACTTTCATTTATTTTTGAGTGCTATCATGCTCCAATAGTAATGCTATTTGCAAACACCAAGAAATGCCATCTACAATCCTTCATGATTTTCTCAATTAACTGCCCTGCATCTTATACCATTGTTCAGTTGAACAGTTTTTTCTTTCGTCCTGAAAACTATTTCATTTACATGAAGTTCCTCAGATATGAACTTTCCTTCAGAAGGAAACAGTAACAATTTGATGCTTCAAATAAATTTGATAATGGAGCCAGCAATTTTCTCTCACTGCACAAGAAAAAATGCTCTTTCAGAACCGAAATATCCTTTAACAGTGACTTTGTGGTAGTAGCTGATGATTTAAGGAGTCTATTCTGAACAACTGATTCTTTACCCCCCAACCCTTTTCTTCCCATTTCTTTCTCTTTTGAGTGTTATGAATAGGTTGCTACATTTTCCCATTTGAAGATCGATATACTATAATGCTAAGAAATAATCTAGTAAATGCCTAAAAGTTTGGTTTTCCACCCAACATAGAAAACCCCTCAATCACATGCACAAAGAAAGAACCATCCAGAGTTAACCAAATGCAAACCAAACTGAACATATCATCAACCTCCCTTGTTTATAAAATGCTGAAGTTGTAGCTGCCCACAAGTCCAAGTAGTTAAAAACACTATGAAGGCATGATCAAAAGCCCATTCTAGATGACCATGGCCCCATTACTGAGGAAAATAATAGGAGTAATCTGTGTATAGAGCGTGCTCAGAACCTGTTGATGGTTCAAAGGGCATGCATGTTGAAATACAAGGATCAAGTAATCTCATCCCCTAGGCCTCCTTCTGGAATGCCCCTTTATGGAAGGCTTGCAGAATGGCCTTTTATTAGGCTTTGAAGCAGATCCAGAATTGGAGTAGAAAATTCTGTCCCTTGACATTTTTTGGCGGTTACATGGGGCAACCCTCCAGTCAGAATTTTGCCCATAGCTTTAGGTCATTACTCCTTGTTATAGCATACTGCCCAAAATAATACCAATTCCTTCCAGAGATGCTATATCATCTAGGTTCAATAGGTGCATTAAGGATGGAGGATCTGATTCTAATCTCACTTAGACCTATTTTCCACCAGCATGACTCCACTGACTTCAGTGAAGCTACTCCTGGCTTAAGTGAGATCAGAATTAGGCCTACAGTGTCAGTCTTACTGTTGAATTTCCTTGCTTTTATTATTTAGGTCAAATTTTCAATATTATTGTGGAAAAGCTTTTGTATGATATATAAATGACATTTAAGAAAGTGCTTGGATATTAAAGTTAATAATATAATGTACATTTATAGCAATGAGCCTATCACGTTAATAGAAAAGGATGAGATCTCTATATATTTTTTCTGGACAATGTATCAGGTTCCCTCTTGACAGTAAGTAAAAGTATTTCTTCAATAAACCCCTTAAAAGCCATTTCTCCTCATTTGCTCACTGAAGGATCTGCTGTCTCCAGACCAATAAAATTAGGATGCACTTTCTTGTAGCAGATAAGAAGTGAAGAGCCTTTCCTCCTATACTACCCAAGGATTCAAATGCAGGGCCCCAAGCAAAGATGTATATCTCCATACATTTTCAATACTGTGCAAAGTGGTTTATAATAAATTGGGAGTTCTATCTTATCTGCTGAAAATTTACCCTACATGGTCTAATGGTACAGTAATTTCAGATACACCAGACCTGAAATAGGTCTTGTTCAAAGAATGGCATTTACAGGACATTGGCAGAATAACTGAAAAAAATTCTCACCTTATTTTAGGGAGAAATTAAGGATTTCCCAATTAGACCACACAGGTAGCTTGATAACCATCACATATAAACTACTGAATAACTTTAGTATGAACTGCAAGTCATTGAATAAATTAGGCTAAATCATGCAGCCGTCATTCAGACAAATGAGAATTTTGTCTTGAGTAAGGCCTGAGTAAAAACTGAGCAAGAACTTCTGGATCTGGCTCATTAACATTATTGTTATGTATTGCAAATGTGTATGTCACTAAATCAGCTGCATTCTGCCCACTAATCAATCTCTTCAGGAATTAATTCAAAGACTCTTCCTTTCTCAGCTGATATCATTCAGTCACCATAAAACAATAGCGACCTACCTCAGCGATAGTACTGAAAATTCCATAGAATCATAGAATATCAGGGTTGGAAGGGACCTCAGGAGGTCATCTAGTCCAACCCCCTGCTCAAAGCAGGACCAACCCATGTCTGTGGCAGCCTATATCGTATAAGGCAGTGGCTCTCAAACTTTAACAACCCAAGGACCCCCATTTTGATTTTAAAATTTTCAGGGACCCCCAAGTTCCTGCTCAGCCCTTGCCCTGCCCCCTTCCCTGAGGCCATGCCCCTGCCTGCCCCCTTCTCCAAGGCAAAACCCCCCATGGTGCAGGAGGGGGTGCAGGCTCTGGGAGGGAGTTTGGGCACTGGAGGGGTTTAGGGCTGGGACAGGGGGTGGGGTGCGGGAGGGAGTTTGGGTGCGGGAGGGGGTGCAGGCTCTGGGAGGGAGTTTGGGTGCGGGCTCTGGGCTGGGGGAGGGGGTTGGGGTGCGGGAGGCAGTGAGGGGGGCGGCGCTTACCTTGGGCAGCTCCCAAAAGCGACTGGCACATCCCACTGGCAGCGGCTCCTAGGTGGGGAGCCTGGGGGTCTCTGCGCGCTGCCCCTGCCCGCAGGCACCTCCCCCGCAGCTCTCATTGGCCGCAGGGATGTGCTGGCCGCTTCCGGGAGTGGTGCAGACCCAAGGTCCCCACTCCTGCCGCTCCCTTTTAGCACCTCCTTCATGCCAGGGAACAGCTGGAGGCACTGGGAGGGAAGGGGAGGAGTTGAGGGAGGGAGGAGGGGGAGGAGTTGCTCAGCAGGGCCCACGCTGGTATAAGGACCTAATCTGACTTCCTGCATGGCACGGACCACAGAACCTCACACACTAATTTCTGTAAGAAGCCCAATAATTTGTGATTGAACTAGGGAATATCTTTCAGAAAGATGGTCAATATTGATTTAATAACGCTAAGTGATAAATAAACTACCACATTAATTGGTAAGCTGTTCCAGTGGTTAATTACACTCACTGTTAAAAATGTATGCTTTAGTTCCAGTATGAATTTATCTTGCTTCAAATGTCAGCCATTGAATCTTATTTCGTTTAGATTAAAGAGGCCTCTAATGTCAAATATCTTCTCCCTGTGTAGGTACTCATAGATAGACTTGGCAGAATTCAATATTTATATTTTTGGTAGTTTATTTTAAGCATTTTTTCCCTATTTTACCATTTTACATTTTCACATTGTGGGGAGGTGTCAATAATGGTGTAATACTGCCATTACAGCACATTTTATACACATTAAGTAAGTTCTCAAGCAGCATTTTTCTCATCTTGTCTGTCTGTAAATTTCAATCATCATCTAAGGAAATATTTTTTCATTGGTTTGTGTGTGCATGGTGAAATCAATGTTTACTGACATTTACTGATGAAAAATCTAATCCTTCTAAACCTGCTTATAGACCATAATCAAGTCGCCTCTTAAAATTGTCTTCAGGAAGTTAAATAGATTGAGCTCCTTAAGCCTGTTGGAGTTTCAAGCATGTTTAACAAGTTACAACTCGGAACGGAAGGACCAGGTTAGGCTGCTGCTGGTGTGGCACAGCTGCTGTGGGGTGTTACAGGAGGGTTGTGTGGTGTTTAGGCAACTGAAGAGGGACTCAAGTATCAGGGGGTAGCCGTGTTAGTCTGTATCTACAAAAACAACAAGGAGTCTGGTGATGCATCCGAAGAAGTGGGTTTTTTACCCACAAAAGCTTATGCCCAAATAAATCTGTTAGTCTTTAAGGTGCCACCGGACTCCTTGTTGTTTTTGAAGAGGGACTATGACTCACTACCCAGAATCCTCAATTCAAACAAATGTCAGAGAAACTATATTAAAAACATTTGTAGCAAGTTTTCTAATATCTGAGTGTACTATTTCCTGTCCCCTTGCAGGCACAGGTTTCTCTGGCTACCAGAAGTAATGGTATTCCATTCCCAAGCCCTTGTATATTTGGGGAAATGACAATGGGATATAGCACCTTCCATCTTCAGTCTACCCGTTCAGTTCAAAATGAGCCCAGGATGGTAGTTACCAAAAATTGTTGACCTCTAAAGGCTACTTGGTGTCCTGTGCCAAACACATTGGTGATCTCACGGGAGTATCCGATAATTGGATGTCAGCATCACAAAACCCATTTTTAAACAGGGCTAACAAGCTCTTTTCTTGGCTGTCCCAGGACAGATGCTCGGGAGTGAATGGTGGAGGACATTTAACCATTTCCATTCATGATCTGAGAAAATGTATTGGGGCAATGTGAGAAAACTTCTGCTGCTGCTGTAATGCCATACTAATTAGTGATTACTATTTACATTACAGTAGCACACCAGAGCTTTAATCAAGGTCCTCTTGTGCTAGGTGCTGTACCACAAACACAAACAATTCATGCTGGGCAATATTGTGCCCAGTCCTTGTGCAGGGGAAAAAGCAGGGCAAAAGGCGCCTTTTGACTTGTATCCCCATTTAGAAGTCAGGCATGATGGCAGCTGTTGCACTCAATGTACAAGGGCTGCTCAGGGCTAGAGTCACTGCTGGGACTAGCTACTTCAAAGGAGGCAAGATGGAGTGGGTCCTGCCCCTCCACACCAGCCAGCACGTTGCCCAACACCCGTGTTAGCACTGCACACTACAGAAGTTCTTGTGATGGGAGTATTCCCTAGGGAGACAATCAATCCCCTGGCAACCAATGGCTGGTGCGAAGGTGGCACAGTACAGCAGTGAATTCACCCCATTCTCTCTCAGAAGTCCCACTGGCACAAGCTGCTGCATACTACCCCCAAAATGGGGCTGTGACTAAAGGCACAATTCAACTGTCAACATTTTTTTAAAAATTAATTCCACTTAAAAGCCCAGAGTAAGAAGCTCCAGAGTGACACTGCTTAGAGTCTGCAGTTTGCATTTATTATAAACATTTTTTTATATTTTCCACAACAACAACAACAAAATGTGTGTTGACACCTCACTACTTTTTCACCACAGTTCTGATCATGGGTTTTTTCGTTAATATTTCGCACTACTATTGACTTGAGATTTCAAAGAGTTTACACTTTGCACAGCTTTTTAATTTCTTCTCAACGTGCCCTCCTCCCTATTCCAACTGAAACCAGAAGCATATTTTATGTAAATGCAGCAGCGGTTTTAGAAGTCAGCAGGTTTGACAAAGCTCATCATGATGCACTGCTAATTGGAGGAAGTTTGACTTTGAATCAATGCAATGAATCCAGTTAGCTATTCTGAAAGCTTCTATAAATTAACAGTTGATAAGGTCTAAAATGGTTAAACTGGGGAGCAGTGTTAGGAAACAATAACAAACAGAAAAATCAGAACTTTTTGGATGTCTATGAAAATAAAACTGCTAACTGAAAAATAGCACTTGAAAGTACTTAGGTATTTCTCTAGCACTATAAAAAGGGTCATGCTCAGTTGCCTGTCAGAACAATTTGCCATCAAATATCTGATTGTATGTGATTTGACTTTACAGAAAACCTGCACAAATATAAGCAGCAGCAAATAGATTCCATAACATGGCACATGAATCTCAACATCCTCATCAGTAAGTGAACAGATAAAAAAATTGAAAACCTGCAGCATTGTTCTTCCAGTTGGTAACATTTGCCTTTTTTGTGCCTTCCTATCTATCTAGCAGACATATACAAAATCCATTTCCAAAATGTAATTTGACTTGTGTTGTAAGGAGGAGCCGAGGACGACAGTCTTAAGGAGAGTATTCTTGTTTGGATGCACAGGGGTTTATTTACTCATGTAACTTTCATTAGCATTCATGGGTGTTACACACACTAGTAACCATGCAACAAGGCACGTACATATAAATTTCTTAAAACACAAAGAGCTTCTGAGCACAAAGTCATATCTTTTAGTGGTAATACCATTGGTACAGTACTTCATTTTCAGACTGCAAAACAACTCTCTTTTCAGGCAAACAAGTTAACTGTCAAAATAGCAGAAATTGTACCATACACTGAAAAAAAAAATATTTCTCTTGATGGCTTGGGACCAAACAAGTTTCAAAGTCTGGGCAGTCAGCCTGCTGGGATTTAGAAACTTCACTAGGGAGGGGAACAAAACTAAAACATGCAGCAACATCTGAACCAAATAATCATATTAGTGGATGTAATGACTTCCCCTTTTCAATCTATACTTTAACATATTGACTCAAACTATCTAGTATCAACCCTAAAATGTTGGACAGTTTTGTTAAAAATCAGCAGAATTACCTGAATATTTCACTGGAAATAGTATAATGAAATCTTACCTCATTAGAACTTCATTTTCAATACCTTTGCTGAAAAGAGTAAAGAAATCCTGTATTAAAGATCCATTTTGTAAAAGGTCTTTTCTGAAACTATTCACTAAATACATAAAACTACATTTTCTCACATCAGAGTTAAAATTATTCTCAACAACTTTATATGGAAATATTGTGTAAATCTTTTAACAAATATTTAAAATATTGTGAGAATAGGAAAACAAATTGTCATTGAACTAATTTGTAATCTGATCCCCAGGCTGTTCATACACAATTCACAGCTTTGTTTCACCACAGGTGATATTTTTATACCTGTATATTATTTATTACTTGTATTGCAATAGTGCCCCATCGTACGCGGTGCTGTAAGAGACAGACCCTGCCTGGAAGACTTAACAATTTAAGAATACTTGGCACTTTTTAAGAGAAACCTATGTGAAAATATACATATGTATACTGCTATTAGCCTCAGCCTGCATCTTAAGTGAGTTAAGGTAAATGGCTCACAATGACAAAGGTATGGAAAATTCAACCCATTTCAAACTATCTCTGTCATCTCAGATAGTTCAGCATAAATTATGAAATGTGGGTAGTTATAAAACTATTAATTTCACTGATCTTTTAGTTTTCTGTGAACTTTGGCTAGCTTACGCTATTTGAACTAAGAAATGCGCAAGATATCAGTATTATGACTTGTGGGCCCAATTCTGATCCCTTTGAAGTAAAGGGGAGTTTTTATCACTATTAACATACATGAGAACAGGATCAGGCCTTTTATCTTTACTCATTTTCTATATTACCATAATATATATTGCAACATGGAAAAAAAAAAAACAGAAAGCCAGATCAGATAAAATTTGACAATGATTGTAAAGTGTCTGGTGAAAAGAAAGAAAGGCAAATGAGAATGGCAATGAATTGTGAGCAAACCAAAGCTTCTCAGCCTCCAGCACCTACAGTACGTCTCATTAACCATCAATAATTCCATTTGTAATTTAATATGTAAAGAAAACACAAGTAAAAAATAATTCCCATCCCTTTTCTCAAGACTGAATTTAAAGCTTGGCCTCAACGCATGGGATCAATGTAATATAATCACACTGTTCAACAACTGAAGTTCCATCTTCCTCTGATTTTAATAATGCGATTCTTAGATGGCTGAGCTGAGTTCATCAGTGTAAGGCATATTACCCTATACCAGAATCAGCTCCTGCTATAGCTTATAGCCTGTTTAACTACTGCTTTATAAAAGGAAGCCAAATATACAGTTTGAGAAAAGGTATAAGATCTAATTTTTATGGTCCAGATCCTCAGCTGGTGCAAACCAGTAATTTACATGTACACAAACCTTACAAATATTTCCAACACAGATCCCAAGGAAAAGGATTAACAATAGGTCCATTTCCTTACTCAAGAAAGATTGTAAAATATTGTGGGTGTATTCCAGCAGCACTAAGCACCCACAGGTTTTTCTGAAAAACAGGCATGATACTTATAAAATTATCAGCTACCAGATTACTTGATTCACATTTCCCTGTAAGGCTTTAGGTCTGGGAGACCAGCTACAGACACCTTAAGGAGGGTTTTGCACACATTACGGGAATCAAGAGATAAATTCAATAGTTACTGTATCACTAGATACTACCCAGAGCTTTGACAAGATTGAGTGGGATTTGTTATAGCATGAGCCAAATCCTGCTCTCCCTTCTCACGCAAAACACCCACTGAAGTCATGCACAGTGTAACTGAAGACATAATGCATCCCAGATTCTTTACAACTGGCTGACCAACCTTAATAAGAAAGTGGTCCCTCGCACAGGCTAAACACAGAACATGTGCTGAATTCTCCTTTGTGGACAAGGAATGGAGTACCTTGCTGGATATACTATTTCAACTACTGGGCTGGTAAGGAAGCAAGCCTGGGGATGAAGGATGGTCTTTTAGTAAGGCACGGTGCTGGAAGTCAAAAGAATTGGATTCTGTTCCAAGCTGTCACAGATTTCCTTTGTGACATGAGGGAAGTTGCTTTATTCTGTGCTTCAGTTTCCTAATGGGTAATAATACCTACCTTATGTAGGTGTTACAAGGTTGGGAGAACTTTGAGATCAGTGAATGGACTTTATTATTAATTATCATTTAACCCACACCAGGAACATAAACTAGCTACATCAGATGCCAGAGGGATTTAGAAATTAATGATTAGAAGTACCAATTTATATTGGTATATGGTCACCCAGGAATTTATATCAATAGATTCTGGGCTTGTGGTGTGATCCATAGCTTTTGAAACAAAGCTGTGATAAAAAGGATTCACACCCTAAATACACTTACAGCCAGCAGTGCTTGAAGACACATCTGACTTATCCTGCATACTTTTAAAAGAGGAGTTAAAGTTGATTACAGCGGGCTTAATATCTACCAGAAAAAATCCTAATGTACTGAGAGATAAAGCTAGGCTTACACTAAATGAACAGATAACAAACCTCATCTGATCCAGATGTCTATTAAAGGGCAGGCTGGATTAAGGTAACCTACAGCCATAGGTGCATCCCACTATGCTCCCCCCCCCCCCCCAAAAAAAAAAACCCAACTCCCTGCTTAGGCTAGTGAGGTCAGGAGCCACTCATACAAAAGCTATCTGCTGGAGGAGGGAGGGCCCCACAACTGCTCCTCTTCATGCAGGTTGGGGCCTCTCTGTCTTCAAATGAGAGACACGCTGTCTTCTGTCCAGGTGCAGGGGATTTTCAGCCCCACCTCACCTGAAGACTATGTGTGGGGGTTTCCACCATCCAACCATCCCAGCAGAGGGATACATGTGGGCCCTCCTGCTACCCCAGCAGAGGGCTCTGTGTGTGCAAACCTCCTGACAGCCCAGGAGAGGGCTACATGTGGGCATTTAAAAGTCGCGTGCAATGTTAATGATAACAGTACACCATGCTCTCATGCTTGGTGATATTATGTTCTCTCATAGGGAGGGGAAGAACTCTACAACCAGAGCTCAGAGATTTCCTTACTATATTCAGATGTGTCACATTTCTTTGATCAACAAAGTACTTTTTCTTCTAACTGTATTCCAGGATATGCGCCATCAAATGTCTTAACTTAGAATCACTCTGCCATGTATTGTGCTTCCAATTAAATATATCTTAAAAGTCCATTAAGTACAACTTAGAGAAACAAAAGCAACTGATTGCTGCCAACACTAAGCAACGAAGATCCTTTAAGTTCAGCAAGAATTTAATGTACAGCAAGGCATTTGACATTGTCCTTTCAATTCAGCTTAGGAAAATAATAACTCCCTTTACAAGCTCAGAGCTTTTCTGAACATCTCTTTATAAATCACTTTCATAAATTGTAAAACTCATTATTAGGAAAACAAATGTCAGAAATTGTTCCTATGAAGGCACTTTGCTACCCGCCCAGTTTACAAATTTACTTACAAAGAGCCCCATGATCCATCTTACTCCTGTTAAAATTAACAGGAGTTTTGCCATGGACTCCAGTTTGTGAGGAGTAAACATTGTTATTTCTATGCAGTTGGCAGAGGGAAAATCTCGATCTGTTGATATTTTGTTGCTAGTCCTCCAGAGGACTAGCACTGCTAAACTAACCAGTTGCAGCCTTCTAATCATATCTCTATTGCATGTAAATATGTTAGTGTCGCAGGAAAATTTGTTCCTTCTACCAGGTTGAGAAAATGAACTGAATTGCATTGAGATCTAAAAATACAAAGGCCATAGGCTTGTTTTAATCAGTATTGTTTCATGATTTTATGTTGTACATTAAATTCTGCCAAGGTGGAGGTACAACAACCTAGCTCAGCATTAACCAGAACTTCCTATATAGCCACATAAAAAAATATATTCAAAAAGCTAAAAATGGGGTTTTGCTCTAGCAACTCTCTCAGGCTAGGTCTACACTACCCGCCTGAATCGGCGGGTAGAAATCGATCTCTTGGGGATCGACTTATCGCGTCTCGTCAGGACGCGACAATCGATCCCCGAATCGACGCGCTTACTCCACCAGCGGAGGTGGGAGTAAGCGCCGTCGACTGGGAGCCGCGGCAGTCGATTTTGCCGCCGTCCTCACAACAGGGTAAGTCGGATCTGATACGTCGAATTCAGCTACGCTATTCGCGTAGCTGAATTTGCATATCTTAAATCGACGCCCCCCTGTAGTGAGGATGTAGCCTCAGCCATGTCCATCAAGTGATCACGGTATGTTAACCATTTGCTGAGTGATAAAAGAAAAGGCATCAATGAAGCCTTTGCATAATGCAGATATTATTGCCACATTCTGCCTAGGAAGTCTTTGAGCAAAGAGCCAAGTGCATGTATCAGGGCAGTATTTTTCCATTTATACATACAAGAAAGCATCACCTCCATTCTCACACAAGTCCCCTCGTTCCACATTCATTTCTGGATCCAATTAAAAAAAAATGCCTTCTTTGTTTTTGAAACCCTGCACTGACTACTCTCCCTCTTTGTTTTCCTCTTGGTTCCTCCTCATGATCTCATCACATTGATGAGATCAATGCAAATCAATCCTGGGGCGGGGGGGGGGGGGGCGGAGACACAATAAATCTCTCAAAATTACTAAAACAGCTTAAAAATCTTAGTCTTCTAGTCAGATTCACGTCATGTAGCATTTATGTTAATTTACTCTGGCACAAATCCTGGTTGAAGGCTCTGCTGGTAGAAAGAAGACCAGGAGACTAGCTGAGCAAAGGGGCTGCACATGAGGCCACTGGAAGCCAACACAGCCCAAGAAGTGGATGACAGTAACTAGAAAAGGAGAGTAGTCAGGGTGACTGAGAATGTACTAATTCAGGGACAAATTCCTCTCTGGTGTCACTCCTTTAACTTTGGCCCTGAGTGCCACTCCTCAGTAGTTCCCAGTTAAAATTTCCACCAGTGGAAAATCCAAGGAAAGGCAGCAGTAAAAACCCTACCAGAGCTCCCTCAAGCTAATTCTCCCTTAAGATGCAAGGAACTTATCTGGCACAGAAACATAATTTAATTCTTCCTGTTCCAGGTTTACTGAGTCAGGCCTATTAGATTTCACTGTTCCAGAATATGCTTGGGAGAGAACACTACAGAATGAAGATTGCTCATACAGATGGTAAGAGGGGATAGCAGCAGTTTGCAAGTTGTGCCATGCCACTCTGTGAAGTGAAAAGCTCTGGGTTTAAGGCCATGGCATGTTGAAAATCTAGATTGTGACATGCCTTTTACTTCTCTGAAATGCACACTGCAATCCACAAAATGCTCAACCTTTTCTGAAAATGACTCTGTATATATTATAGTAAGGTATTGCTAGGCTGTATGCATATTTGCTTGTAACAATTATAAATACACCTCTACCCCGATATAACGCCACCCAATATAACACGAATTCGGATATAACGTGGTAAAGCAGCGCTCCGGGGGGGGGGGGGGGGGGGGCTGCATGCTCCGGCAGATCAAATCAAGTTCGATATAACGCGGTTTCACCTATAACGCGGTAAGATTTTTTGGCTCCCGAGGACAGTGTTATATCGAGGTAGACATGTATAAATATGTATGTTGGACTAATCTCTTTGGCTCCAGCAGATGTATCTGAAGAATGTTTACTTCTCATACAATGCTAATCACTATCATTATGCTGGTTTATGTTATCTCTAGGATCAAAGGCTGGAAAGCCCATTTTTGGATTGGGCAGTAAGGGCAAGTTCATGACTAGAAGACAAAAAAAACCATAAGAATCCCTAACAAAGCATAGGTATGGATTAAAAAATAACCATCGTTGCCAGAAAGCTGAATATGGTAACCCAGCCCACAGCTACATAGGCACATTCATCTCTGCCAACAGCAAAAACAGCATATGGTGCTAAGTTCTGCTGCCCATCCAGCATGAGCAGCCAGAGTTCATGTTTCAAGTTATGCCTTTTTCTTGAACAAAGAGCTGAATCAGACTCTGAGATGCACATACAAGGATAACACACATTTCTGTTCAACTCTGGTTTTCCCCTCTCTTCAATCTTTATTTATTCCCTTGATTAATCCTAATAAGTTATTTGGAATTCATTCATTATGGCTATGGTTGGCTGTCATAGAAGTCATGAATTATGTGGCTTCTTGCTTTTTTCAGGACCTCTATGAGTTCTTGCTATCTAGCTCTCTGCAGGGGTCTGAAGAAGCCACTGCTTCCATCTGAGCAGCCTGTGCCCCCTGCAGAGGAATAAAGATGTCACCACTTTTGCTTCTGCACATTGCCTGTGACCCCTGCAGGGAGCCGACGAGCCACTGCTGCTGGTGACCAACCCTCTGCAGGGGGTGAAGATACCCATGTATGGCTGAGAATGTGCGGTCCAGTGCCAGGCGCCTTGTGAGGAAGCAGAGGATCCACAGCCCCTAATGCTATTCTTCTGTTCCTGGTCCTTTAACCTTTTTTGTGCATTACATAATGTGACCTATAAATTCATTTTTTTAAAGCAAAACCATAACTTTCAAATTTTCCCCATGACAAAGCCTTCATTTTTCACATTCTTTGCCATGACAACGAATGAAGTACAGAACAGAATCTCCTTGACCCTTTCTTCCTCCCTCTTCCTTTTCTTTTCCCTCAAAGACTCTACTGAGTTTTCTCTTTGACCATCTCCAAATCTTTCTGACCAATGCACGAGAACTGTACAATTGGTCCAATGATTTCCCCTTTCCTGCACTCTTTGGTTTCAGTAACACATTCACACTGCATTGTAAAGTACTTGCAGAATTTCCACTATAAACTCTATTTAAATTTATAGTTGAAGAGATGAAAAGGCATTTTTGCTACCATAATGCAGCTCAGATTTCAAGTTTATTTTTTCAGAATTTCTCTGCTTCATGTATTTTTAGTTTCTTTTTAACAAGTTTTCTTTTTTGCTTAAAAAAAAATTAAATTAAATTAAGAGACAGCCAAACACACTTTGTTCTTAAAAGGAAAAATAAAACCTTACTACAAAAATAACTAGATATGTTAAATCAATGTCAATCTCATTTCTCTAATTTTGTTCATATAATTTGATTACTTTTGGCATTAAAATGAAGAGCAACGGTATGATTCTGATGCGGAGATTTCATCAGAAGTCAGCACGGCTAAACTGTGTTGTTTTGGGCACTCACACAACACTTGTGAAAGCATGTTCTCAGCAGTGGGCATCCATTCTCTCTGGGGAGAACCACTACCAAGTGTTCAGGAACCAGCTTTGTTCTTCTTCTAAAACATTTACAAGAATTTCATGCATGTAGGGCCCAATCCAATGCCCACTGAAGTCAATGGAAGGACTCCAATTGAACTGAGAATAAGTGCCCAAACTACAGATGGGCTTAGGATGCTAAATTCAAATCTGGATACAGATTTTAAACAACTCAGCATTCACACTTTTTCTGATCTGCGTGTTTGCTAAGAAAGATGGGGACAACCAGGGCTGGTCTTAGAGAAAATGGTGCCCTTTCCCTGGCTGCACCTACCCAGGGGCCCAAAGCCCCCCTCCCATAGTGTTCTGCAGTGCCATTCCACACAGGGGAATCCTCCCCCACAGATTGGGGCAGAACCAGGGGGCTGTGGCTCTCCAACAAGGCTCTCTCGTTCCTCCTCCCCTCCCCTACTCCTGCTCTGCAGTGATGTATAGCTCCCCCCACCCGCCATCACCTATCCCCCTAGGTGAGCAAGCACAGGAACAAACCTTGGGACAGAGGATTCTGTGGGGGAGGCCAAAGGGGGAAGATCTCCTGGAAGTGGGCAGGCAGGCGTTAGCCCAGCTCTCTGCTCAGGCAGCTTCCCCGCTGCCAACCGGGCTGAAGTAGGTGAGAGGTGAGTGAGAGGGGACTGCCTGCGGCTGGGGCTCTGGGTTACCTAGCTCCTGCTTGCTGTCGGGCTGCAGGAAGCGGCATGTCCTGGGGAGGGAGCAGGGATGTGCAGCCACATGCAGCCCCTGGCTGCCGGCCTGAATGCATGGCAGCAGGGAGGAGCAGGGAGCCTCACAGCAGCTCCACAGTCCTGCACCTTCCGCACCTAGGGTGACCAGATGTCCCGATTTTATAGGGACAGTCCCGATTTTGGGGTCTTTTTCTGATATAGGCTCCTATTACCCCCCACCCCGGTCCCGATTTTTCACGCTTGCTGTCTGGTCACCCTATCCGCACCCCCTGCAGCCGGGCCAGGCTGGGCATGGCTCTTTGCTCAAAGACCTCCTAGGCAGAATGAGTGACAGCTGTGATATTCCATAAACAGAATATAATTGAAAAACAAAACCACATTTTCTTTAAAGATACAAAAATTCCTAAAAGATCCATTTTCAATTGTGAAGTATCTGAAATGTGGAGGAAGACATTTTTTCCATGTTTCTCTCACACAAAAAAGATTTCAAAGTAAAAACTAGCCATTAAAGAGAGACTAAATCAATCATAATAAATCATGTAAATCATTAAGTCATAGATTAAAGCATAATAGTTTGTGTTCTTGTCTCCCCTGATAAAAATAACGAAAAAGACAAATACTAGAGAATAGCTTTGATACAGCACTGCATAGGTACTGAAGAAATGCAAAAGCACTAAACACACCACTTCAGTTCCTAATCCAGTTTAGCTCAGTCATGCCTTTTAGTTTTCCAGAAGATCTTGGCATTAGCTCCAACAAGAAAGGCAAATATCAGTTCTGAGGGGTTTTATCTTATTAGGGTACAACATCTTGCTAGAGGAGTTTAAATAAAAAATTGCCTGAGATTAGTCATATTTGGCCATCATCAGCAAATGTCACTGCAATCACTAGGAATGTTTACCACCTCCTCACAAACCACAGCGACAAAGTTAGACAGCTCTGAAAAGAAATTAAATGTTAAAAATGGCGTGTAAAATTAAAGTTGTCAGACTTGATAGTGAAACTAGGGCCTAAAAGAACTAGCTGCTCTGTTCATTCCCTCTGGGGCTCCTGGCATTGGCCACTGTTGGAAGACAAGATACTGGGCTAGATCAGGGATCTCAAACTGGGGGTCGTGACACCTCAGGGGGTCGTGAGGTTATTACATGGGAGGTCACGAGCAGTCAGTCTTAACCCCCAAACCCCACTTCACCTCCAGCGTTTATAATGGTGTTAAATATATTAAAAGGTGTTTTTAATTTATAAGGGGGGGGTCGCACTCAGAGGCTTGCTATGTGAAAGGGGTCACCAGTACAAAACTTTGAGAACCACTGGGCTAGATGAACCTTTTGCCTGACCCAGTATGGCCGTTCCTATGTTCTTATGTAAAAGTACTGTCATTGAGGTCTGACAAAGATGTCCAGTTATCCATGCGGTACCCTTTTAACCTTAATGTCTTTCAAGGAAAATTTCTGTGTGAGAATATATATTGTCTATTACACATCAATGAATTTTCCAAAACTCTTTTTAAAAATACCTGTCACTATTTCAATATTTTCATGGTCACTAATAGTCTCAGCAAAAGCTACCATTTGAACAATATTTCCCAGTAGGAAAACCAGAGTGATGATAATATAACCTGCTTAAAAAAAAGTTTCATAGTCTGTAGTATTCCATATAAATTCTAGTCTCCCTTAATCCCACTCTACATCATACTGTCAAATAGAAGCTTGGTATTTTATTAATTCTTACTAATTTATATAGTCCAGTAACACCCAAAATGTGTTAGGCACTTTACAGATCTATAAATCTATTCCCTGCCCAGATCATACTATCAATAAGAACATAAGAACGGCCATACTGGGTCAGAACAAAGGTCCATCTAGCCCAGTATCCTGTCTTCTGACAGTGGCCAATGCCAGGTACTCCACAGGGGATGAACAGAACAGGTAATCATCAAGTGATCCTTTCCCTGTTGCTCATTCCCAGCTTCTGACAAACAGAGGCTAGGGACACCATCCCTGCCCATCCTGCCTAATAGCCATTGACAGACCTATCCTCCATGAATTTATCTAGTTCTTTTTTGAACCCTGTTATAGTCTTGGCCTTCACAACATCCTCTGGCAAAGAGTTGCGTGAAGAAATACTTCCTTTTGTTTGTTTTAAACCTGCTGCCTGTTAATTTCATTTGGTGACCCCTAGTTCTTGTGTTATGAGAAGGAGTAAATAACACTTCCTTATTTATTTTCTCCACACCAGTCATGGCCATAACTCTCCAAGATATGTAAGCACATGGGACTACAGTAAAACCTCAGGGTTATGAGCACCAAAGTTACGAACTAACCAGTCAACCACACACCTCATTTTGAACTGGAAGAATGCAATCAGGCAGCAGAGACAACAACAACAACAACAACAAAGCTAATACAGTACAGTACTATGTTAAACGTAAACTACTAAAAAAATTAAGGGAAAGTTTAAAAAAAAGATTTGACAAGGTAAGGAAACTGTTTCTGTGCTTGTTTCATTTTTCTTCTGCATAGTAAAGTTTCAAAGCTGTATTCAATCAATGTTCAGTTGTAAAATTTTGAAAGAACAACCATAACGGGTGAAACTTTGTTATGGGTTGAGTTAAAACCGCATTGAGGTTGATATGTTAATTGAAGGATGAGTTCAAACCTACCTGCAAACATAAGCCCCACCTAAAACGAATAGCGTGTGTGAACCCACCGGAACTTTTGGGCAGAGTACTGATTTGGATAGGTGCATGTGGGAAAGTGAGAGAACACACAGGGTATGTCTACACTGCAGTAAAAAAAACCTGTGACTGGCCCTTGGGCTCAGGCTGCAGGGCTATAAAATTGCAGCATAGACATTCAGGCTCAGGCTTGAGCCTGGGTTCTGGGACCCCATGAGGAAGAGCTGTGTGTAGCTCAAAAGCTTCTCTTTCTCACCATCTCACCCACCTTGTGTCTCTTTTATTAAGAAATTCAGTGTCCTTGTGCTTAAATTAATGGACATCACTAGCCACAATATTTTCTAGTTCCTCTTTCAAGCTTCCATTCTTTGGCTGAGAAGTCTTCAATGCTGGCATTTACTATTTAGCTGTCCGGAAGAAATTCTTTGTACGAGAAAATGTCAGAAGTGTAGGATGATAAAATCACTTGAATAGTGTGTTTAACTTGATATTTTTATTTCTCTGTGGAGTGTGCAGCAGCTGTGGCTTGATAATTCAAAAAATCTCAATTATAAAAAAAGGTAATCATGCCTAGAATCAGTGCAGAACATTAACCAGAGATTTCTTATCCCAACCTGAGCATGAAGTGTTAATTTCAACCAGTGTAAAATCGATCCAACATTTGAATTTGAAGTCTGCCACCTGCTGGGCTGTTAGCCTTGTCAGTCATAGAGAAACGAGAACTCTCATTAGCGGCTGACTCAGATGAATCAGCATAATTAGGACAAAATGGCTCAGGAAAAGTATCATTAAAGCATTGAAGTAGTTATGTTATAATTATGGTACTGAGCATTCTCATTCTGAGGTGTAGTTTTCAGAAGTACTTTCTGGAAAAATTGCCCTTTAGGGTGACATTGTTCTTAATCACAAAGATAAATGTTTTAGAACTTTGTTCAAGTTTCAGTCAGATTTTTTTTAATTATCCAAGGGCAAAAAAAATAAAAATAAAATGTTTTCCAGGTATTGATAAATTTCCCAGACACATTTTTGGTTGCATAGATAAATCAAAAACAGTTCAATGTTAAAAGTGCATGCACTTGAGCCAATTTAGCAGCCCTTTACTGAAATGTACATGGTCTAAGGATGTAGGACAATGAAGATAACAAGAATTTATATTTTCATAGTCTTGACTTACTATCTAGTGTCTCTTTAAACAAGTATGACAGCAGTTGTAGAACTCTGTGGTGATTTTTAAAAAAAAAAATTTAAACTCTTTTTTCCCTGTCTGCCTTTAGATTATGTCACTGGCTAAAAGGCTTTCTTATATTTTGTACCTAAGTGATGGCTGGTGGTTTTGAACTTTTTGGTTTATTTTTATGTTATGGCCTGAATACATTATTGCATTTGGCTCATCCATAGTCACTTCACTTGAAGAATCAGTTAAAAGTCTGCTGCTGCTTTAAAAAGTGTCTCTGTAAAATGGGAATTGTAGGCTTATTTCTGAGCCTTTATTGGCTGCCAGTGATTTCCCTAAAGTTACAAGGTGAGTGAGATAATATCATTTATTGGACCAACTTATGTTGCTGAGAGAGAAAGAGAGAGAGAGGGATGTTCAATTTACAAGTAAAATAATTGTTTTCCCTTGACTGCCAGCCTTGCAGATTCAGTCTGGGCTTTGAGACCCAAGCCTTCAGTGATATATGTATATCCTCATTAGTTTCAAGGGAGTAGAACTCTAGCTCTTGAATTTTAAATGTTAGGAGAGAAGGAAGGAATGCAGAATAATTTTACATCAACCATATTTTAACCTCCCTTTACTATTTCAGGTTCAACCTATGACCTTTGTATTTGAGATTAGTCATGTGGAACATGAAATGGAAACATTTCATAGCTTCTCTGAATCATTTTTTAATTTTTGTCCTAATGCTGTTTCAGTTCTTTGTTAACTAGATCAGGCCAGATTTTCTTGTTGTGCAAAATACATATTTTAACCAAAGTCTTGTGCTCAGTGAAAATTTCAACATGTTTGTGGTAGCTGGATTCAGAGTCACAATCTTCCTAAGAATTCCACTGAGGATCGCTGGAAAGTTGCATCATCAATCCACCAGCTAAAGGACTGATAGAGGGTGCAGAAAGGTTTTTGAATTTTAACTTTCAGTACTGTGTTGCTTCTTTCCCTGTGAGGTTAAATAGTGGGCTGAACACCTCTATGTCAGAAGTTTAAGGTGATTGCCTCTGAGAATGTCCCTCAGCTTTTTCATTTTATTTTCAGTGTCTGAATAAGGGTCAAAGCCTTCCTTGTGATACTTTACTCTGCATTCTTGGGTGGCATCTTCAGCAATCTGGAGACAATATTCTTTGGTTTTCTCAGATGTAGAATCAAAAGTATTAAATATGAACACATTTTTCCCTGGATGCTTGTAGCCATTATCAGGTGTTTCTGATCCTCAATCTACCAGTTTGTGCTAATATCGAAGTTGATTGTTTTTGTTCTTCTTTTAATTTTTCCTCTGTTTCTCCACTTGTAACAGCTGATAGTGACCCTACAAGTTTAAACCTGTCAGAAGGAATAAATCAAGGGTGAAGTGCCTTCAATTTAAAGAAATTGCTCATTTGAAATGCTGTGTTGAAAATGATGATGTTAACAAAGGATAGTTGTGATTTTCTCATCAAGTTTAATTTTTTGTTTTTATGACTAATCACCAATCAATCTCTGCCATTGTTTGGGTGTTGAAGACAAATAGAGACTGTTACCAAATGAAGCTAATGTGAATCCCTGTCAGTAGTTCTTCAACATCATCATAGCTATTTATTGATGACAAGGATGAGATTAAAAATGTCTCATTTGCAAGATCAGACTCAGTGTTCTGCTTTTCAATGTCAATAGACAAACTGTCATTCAATGGCACATTCGATCTTGAAGAATCAGAAGCAACCAATTTTCTTCACTTTCTATGAATTCTTAAATCTTGCTACTATATAACTCTTGACATGTTTACATTTTACTTTAGAATAACTTCCTGTTGTCATTACTTCAATCCATTGAACAACTTGTTTCCTACTATTCCCTTCAACTTTTGGCTTGCATAATCATATAAACTCATACAAGGATGTTTGGTAAACACTGATCACTTAGTAAATTCAACACTATGAACACTGAAAAATAAGATGAGCAAGAAGAGTTACATTGATCTATTAACGTTTTTGACCAGTTAAAGCAGAGGTGGCCAACCTGAGCCTGAGAAGGAGCCAGAATTTACCAATGTACATTGCCAAAAAGCCACAGTAATACATCAGCAGCCCAGCTCCCCCCCCCCCCCCGCTCCCAGCACCTTCCGCTGACCAGCAGCCCTGCCGATCAGCGCCCCCCTCCCACCCCGCACCTCCCGATCAGCTGTTTTGTGGCGTGCAGGAGGCTCTGGGGGGGGGGAGGAGCGAGGGCACAGCAGGCTCAGGGGAAGGGGCAGGAAGGGGTGGAGTGGGAGCAGGGCCTGTGGCAGAGCCAGGGGTTGAGCAGTGAGCACCCCCCGGCACATTGGAAAGTTGGTGCCTGTAGCTCCAGCCCCAGAGTTGGTGCCTATACAAGGAGCTGCATATTAACTTCTGAAGAGCCGCATGGGGCTCCAGAGCCACAAGTTGGCCACCCCTGACTTAAAGTTTCCAGTCATGAAGCCAGAAACTAGAGCCTAATAGCCTACATTTTCAAAAGCATCTAGTGAATGTTGATGCCTTAACTTTTTGGTGCCCTAGTTGAGCCACCTTAAATGGGACTGATTTTAAGAAAGTACTGAGCTCATGCAATCTGAAAATCAGACCCACTTTAAGATGTCTCAAGTTGTTCACTCCAACATGCAGTCACCCAAATCACCAGTTGCTTTTAAAACTTAGGGCAATGTTTCCTGTATCAAAAACCTGCAAAAATACATTATGTTCATGTAAATACTTCAGTGACACAAAGGTTAAAAAAATACTGAAAAACCCACTGGGGTGGCTTTTTTTCTGAAAAACAAAAACAGGTTATTTCCGACTAGCAACTACAGAAAAACCTTACAGCTTTTCTTAGATAGAGAAAATAATCAGCCGTGCTTTCTTCTAATATTTTACATTTTGAGAGACCAAAAGGCATCTGCCTGTTTATTAGAAGATAAGATAAAACAGATGCAATGTGTTGTCATCTTGTCATAAGTGAAAGAAAAGTAAAATGTCTTGTATATGTATTGGAATACACCGAAACTTCACTTAGGTTTAACAGGTTGAACTCTGATCTCTGAAACAGAAGTGTGGAAGCTGCTTTTAGAAGATAAACAGTAAGGGTATGTCAACACTAGCACTTTTGTCTTTTATATAAAACTTATGTCGCTCGGGGGGGGTGAAAAAACACACACCCCGGAGCGACATAAGTTACACTGACAGAAGTGCCGGTGTGGACAGAGCTATGAGCTTCTCCCGCTGACATAGCTACCACCGCTCGTGGAGGTGGTTTTATTCAGGGGTGCTGGAACAGTTTGTATAGTGAGGGTGCTGAGAGCCATTGAACTGTAAACCCTGCATATGTTGGAAACCACTTCAAGCCAGGGGGTGCAGCAGGCACCCCCAGTTCCAGCACCTATGGTTTTATTATGTCAATGGGACAGCTCTCTCCCACTGGCATAAAGCGGCTACACGAGCGATCTTACAGCAGCGCAGCTGCATCGGTCCAGCTGTGCCACTGTAAACTCGCTACCGTAGACATGGCCTAACACACATCCACCTATGTGAGATCAGAATTAAGTTCTAAACATAGTCCCTTCACATCCCCACCCTATCATTTCTCATTAAGTATTGAAATGTCGGCTCCTACCTCTGATGGACCCATTATGCCAGCCTCCATTGCCTACCAGTTAAATTTTCAAACAAGCACTTTTTTCCCCTTTCTCCCATGCTGCCCCTCACGAGTAATCAGAGCTCCTTACAACCACAGCAAAGCTACATCATTATCCACCTTCAAATCCCTCCTTAATATTCTCCTTTGCTATGAGGCCTATACAAAACTTGACAACAGTTAGAGCGTTGCTGTGGTGATACCACTACCTAGCATGCCGATCAATATTGTTGCACTGTTTCTTTGTACTCCTACAGCGATCTGTCTGTATCCATTTGTTGTCTCTTGTCTTATACTTAGATTGTAAGCTCTCTGGGGAGGGACTGTCTTTTTGTTCTGTGTTTGTACAGCACAATGGGGTCCTGTCCATGAGTGGGGTCCCTATATGCTACAGTAATAACAAACAAATAAAGTAATAATAAATATCAGATTTATAGCACTGAATGCACAGACTAATTGCCAAAACCTGAAGTATTTACCAAAACTCCAAACAAAAATGAATCCAATGGCAGTTTTGTCTGTGTAGGAACTGAAGGATTTGGCTGCGTTATTTTAATACTGTACTAGTAAATACTGCTTTGCCCTTGGTCTGTTAGCACAATACACAATTCCCAATTAATATTAATGAGGATAATACACAGATATCAGTGGGAGAGCTAACCTCTTAGATGTCACAGAACTTTTGCATCAATGGTTCCTAGTAACGGTCATAAGCTATTTGGTAGAAATAGACTTTTTGCCAGGAAAATTCAACTCAATTGGAATTGTGTGATTTAACACTACTGTACAAAAGACCACAGCTCTATATCCCACCACAGCAGGAAAAAACCTAAATTGCTTTTAACAGATGAGCATTTAGTGCAACTAGTATAATCTGCAGTGACATTTTCCCCTTCCTATTATGTAAACCCTAAAGCTAAGCCGATGCTTTTCTCCACTGTACAGCCTGCCTCTAACAACCAAATATGGTACCTTCTTATACCTATTTCCATTTCCATAAAATACCTCAATAGTGAAAAGAGATAAGATTGATATATCAGATTCCAGCCCTAGACTGACAGCTATGGTCATCACACTTCACATTAGACTGAGCTATAATTAAAATACATTGGAATTGTACTTTAGGATAGGTTGAGGCACCTCCTTGAGATCTGGACCCACTGGTCAGAGAGACCCAAACTCAAAGGCAGCAGTTCAGTGTCTGACTGCTGGAGTAAGCAGGACTGTCCCACCTAGAAGGAAGATCAGGTCGTCAGCACAGAAAGATGACAAGTTCATCTTGGCAGGAAGAAACTTTTCCAAGAGAAAGAACCCACCTAGTGAGTAGAGGGGGGGGGGGGGATTTGACACCAAAACAAGGATCTTTTGGGGCTATGACAAGAAGTGGGGGGTTGTCACGTTGGTACACCCCAATATTAGGCCTTTCTGGGTGACCTATTTTGGTATGCACACTTGGCTTTACAATGCATTTAGATAGACAGCCACACTTCCAAGAGAGTCAACAAGTTCACATATTTAGGACCTAGTATTCAATGCACTAAGTGCTTAAAAGCTGGCAATTTTCATTCAACTATGTAAGGTTTGTGATGTTCAAGCCATGTTCATAGTGAGTGTTAATCTGGCATATAGTTTCAAAGTATTTCTTCAGTAAGATACCTAATTAGTAAGAGAGTGGACAGAGCTACCAGGCAGGCACACAAAAAACCAAACCTTCAGAAACACTGTGCTCAATGGCCACTGTCATTAGGCAACTCTAAAAGAATGAGACCTACACCTAGGACACATTACATTGTTTACATATGCAAAACATGTTTATGGTTTCTTCGAAACACGTCTTATATTATTATATTGATAATAACAGACTAGGTTTGTGTCATGTCACTCTTCCAACAATGAGTATATATAAACTTGCCCTCTACTAGTTACAACAGTGTGTTGTCTTTCCTCCTTCAGTGTGTACCGTGGCCTTCTACTGATGTCCACAGTGTTCATATTCTAAAGCTCTACAGGCCAGACCATTAGGAGAAAATCCTAACTTTTTCACCTGATGTAGCAACATACAGCAACAGGCAAAGGAAGTGTTCCATGGCTTGACAGACTGCCTAACAGTATAAGAGAATGAAAGACAGACACTCTAAGCAAATAGCCAGTTTTGTGGATTGCAATTCTCTGTCCTGAGAAGACTTCTTGGTGTAGTATGAGAGCTACAAAGTCTAGTGGGCACGAAGGTCCAACCACAGATAGTTCTCAGTTTTGTGCCTGAGGCTCTGTTGGTCCTCTAAATAGAGGAGTGGCCTATGTTAAGTCTGTATTCCCAACTTTTCTGTTACAGCGAAAAGGTCCACAGAGTGATCGGAGTAGCCAAGTATGTCTGTGGACACAGATGCCATAGCAGAAGAAATGGTGGGCAATGGCAATACATATGTAGGAAAAACTGCTTAACTCTCCTCTGTATGTAGAAATCCCATTATGTTCATGGAGAGCTAATACTTAGGTGAATGGCGGGGACTTCAAATGGGAACTGTCTGATGCTTATCCCTGAGCATACATTTCTCTTGATCTTAGTCTCCAGCAAGGTATTTTTGTATTAAATAAAAAAGACTGATAGAAAGACTGAGGCTGTCCACTGAATGTATAGGGTTACGTAGAGGGAAGTGGCTGATGCTCTGGCTCTCTTTTTAAAACACTGTTTAAATTTGAAAAACACAATGGAAAGCAAAAGAGTATTATGTTGTCTCAAAATAAAGATGATGGTTTTCTCTTGCTAAAGCCACAAAGATGTAGTTTTTATGGAGGTTCAAACATTTCTCAGGATTACAAGGGTGGGCAAAACCTGTCTCTTACAGTGCAAACTCCAGGCATGGTCAAGGTGCTAAAGGACTATCAACATTTCCCCCTGTAGATCTCCTCACACAGTTTTCCATTCTAGAGGCTAAAAAGCAAGGAGATGTATTCAAATCAATTGCTGGGATGCTTCTCCCTAAAAGGAATTCTCCAGTATGAATTGGCTTCTCCAGGTAGGCTGCATAGGAGAGGTTTTCATTTACTAGATACCACAAAAGACTTATCAGGAGTCTTAAAAATTGTTGGTCAAAAGGATAGCATGATTTTTAACATCACACTAAAGAAAACTTGGGGTGAGGGGAGGTGCTGAGGAGGGAAACTGGAAGAGTGGGGGTTGTCATAAATCTAAAGCTTTAAAGGGACACTGACCTGAAAACCTAATCAATTTCAATGAATGAGTTTAAAGTAGTTTCAAATACTACACCTGCTCGAGTCTACTTTGTTGTACTGGCAGGTTCAAAAAGTGAAAGTAACTTTCTGGAAGTTAAAACTTTAGTCAGACTTCTGGCTCACAACACTAAAGACAGTTTCATTAGTTAAGCTTTGTACTTCTGCTTTGGTTTTAGTTTTTCCTGATGCTGTTTGAAATATGGTACTTATTCATTGATGGGTGTAGCAGCCCCTAGTCTGTGACTAGGTTTTTAGTCTTGCTTCAGCACTGGCAGCAGCATGTTAGATTGGGAAAAGAACCTTTATTTCCTATCCATCTTATGATCTAAGTTTCCTCCTTTTTTTTTAAAACCACCATTTGTGTGTGTGTGTGTGTGTGTGTGTATGTGTGTGTGTGTATATATATATGTGTACACACACACACACAGAGTATCTAACAAAATACTTAAGGCCCAATTCTGCCCTGAAATACACTTATGGAGTTCCTATTGACTTCATATACTTCAACAGGAGACATGCACAGGTAAGAGAGGGCAGATTTTAGCACTAAATAGTAACAGGCTTCCTTTACACAGATGCCATTGATTGTGTGTTTTCATCTTTTTCAAGTAATGGACCAAATCATAAAGGCCTAAAACAACCAAAGAGGAGCAAGTATAATCCATCAGAGTAAATCTTGAGTCACATGAACTGAAGATACCATATCATGGAGACAAAAATATATGGATTTTAAGAAATCTACTTTTTTCGTCATAAATAGGATGGGGAAGGGGGTCATTTTTTATTTTCTCATAATTACGTGTGGTGGATTTCTTTCTCTCTACATTCACAAGATTTTAGAACACATTAACTTCTCATTTTTTTATACCGTATTACTATACACCATGGTGCATTTCCTGGAAAGCAGAATTATGCAGTTTATTGGGGTTTGTGATTTGTAATCTTTCTTGTTTCTTCAAAAACATTAATTATTCTGGATCAATATCTGGGGTTGATCTTAGATTGCAGAGGGCATTTTATTTTGGTAGGGATTTTGATTTTGAGGACTGAGGTCATTTTCCATCCAACACACAAGATAACAATACCTTAGCCCTCACAAGATGGGTTGTGTGCAAAAGGTGATTACCCATGAGTAAATGAGTCATGCGTCCCTTGAGATAAAAGTCAAATAGACAAGGGTTAAAGAACAATTTTTAAAAAGGGCAAACAGATAGCACTGAAAACCAAACCACACATTCACAAAAATTGAATAGGAGGGGATAAATAATAGGAAAGGATAAAAATGTCTGCTATTTCTCATCCAGCATCCCCCACCTGTCATCTTGTGTGTATTTGTCTTCTCACATGTCTGTAAAGCATCATTGGTACTGTATAAATAATAAATAAATAATAATAATAATAATAAAATGAAAATACAAATGCGTAGTGCAGGCTCATCTGCTTTTACCTTCTAAGACCTAAGTGCAGTTCTCCGCTTCCCCTGCAATAGCTGATACAGCTGATGATATTTCAAATACACATAATATACACAGTTAAATTCCTGACACATTACTGGTGTAATCTGCTTATGGAGGGCCTCATCCAAAACTGACTGAAGTCAATGGAATTCTTTCCATCAGGCCCAGAGGTCCTAATCCTATAAGATGCTGAGCTCATTCAAGTCTCACTGTACCCTCAGTCCCCACTGAATTCACAAAGGGAGTTGGAGATGCTTGGCATGTTACAAGATTTGGCCCTTCAGAGAAGACCCCTTGAAAACAGGTCTTGTCACTTAAGCAAATGAATATCTTATTGTCAACAATCAGATTTTATAATCTCTATCTATAATTTATGTACATATGCACTTAGTAAATGATTTGGACTCCTGAAGCGGAATTTACACCTAAGAAAATAAGGTTTTCAGTTCAGCTTTAAAAGGCCATCTGTACCTGGCTCGTGTTCCATACATGCAAGTGTTACTTGGAAAAGATTTGTTTTTAACATAGAAGCTGTATCTATCCAGTACTAGAGTTCAGTTCTCACAACAATGGGGGGGGGGTTGAGGGGAGAAGATGGAGACACTTATTTAGCATGATCTCATATTGAGAGACCTGCATTACTCAGGACTCCTCCGTGAAAGGTGTTTCATTGGGAACTCTGCATAGGGATCTAGGCCAACATGTTATCTAAATGCAATTAAATTTATTTTGCTTGCCCCACATTCTTAAATATATACAAGGAGAAACAGCATTGTTATCCTAATGTCATTGTAAGCACATGACTATTATAGCTTAGCACAAACTAATTTAGTCATCCCCTCTCTCCATAGCTAAATAAATTATAATTGTAAACAAAATGGAATGTTGAAATCCTACATGCCTACTGGCTATTGTGCAAAGACCAGTATGGTAAATATAACATAGCATGTAACTTGTGATTTTCATTACATATACACCTCTACCCTGATATAACGTGACCCGATATAACACGAATTCGGATAGAACGCGGTAAAGCAGCGCTCCGGGGGGCGGGGCTGCGCACTCCGGTGGATCAAAGCAAGTTCGATATAACGCAGTTTCACCTATAACGCGGTAAGATTTTTTGGCTCCCGAGGACAGCGTTATATCAAGGTAGAGGTGTAATTAGGTAGTTTTCTATTATACTGTTACAATTACAAACCATGAAAATATAAACTTGCAGGTTGGGCATTCACCACTAATTAATGAACAGCTGGGTTAAAGGCCTGAGGCAAATTTTTGGGTCTTCAGCATCTCCAGCCAATCTGAATGCTGTGAAATGCCTCCCCCAGTCATTATTGCTTAACTCATCCCATACATTTTCTTTCGGATATCACTGGTGCAGACTATTGTAAATCCAGAATAAGGCTTCAATACCTTGCCCTATGGGAGAATCTAAGTCAGTGGTGGGCAACCTGAAGCCCATCAGGGTAATCCGCTGGCAGGCCGTGAGACAGTGTTTACATTGTCCGTCCGCAGGCACGGCTATCCTCAGCTCCCAGTGGCCGCGGTTCACCGTTCCTGGCCAACCGGAGCTGCGGGAAGCAGCGTGGGCCGCAAGGACGTGCTGGCCGCCGCTTCCTGCAGCTCCTGTTGGCCGGGAATGGCGAACCGCGGCCACTGGGAGCTGAGGATAGCCGTGCCTGCGGACAGACAATGTAAACACAGTCTCACGGGCTGCGTGCGGCCTGTGGGCCTCAGGTTGCCCACCACTGATCTAAGTGTTCAAACTACACTTTCATTTTATCCATTCCAAACATAAGGCAGAAGACATTTTGAACAGTTTACTCCCAGATATTCTGAGTAGAAGACTGAAGATCTGTAAGAATAGTCTATAGTTTTAAATAAAAAATAAGGTGGACCTAGCTATTATAATGCCACATCACAAGATATTACAGTAGTTGTCCTGGAAGCAACTGCTACAGTTAAAGGTTGCAAACACTTTCTATTACAATCCCACATTTTCTCATAACTTTAACATTCTGAAATATTCACCTTTTGGGGCTGAAATTTACCAAACCTGGGCTCTGCCCAAAGGTGGTGTGTGGTGTTTGTTTGTTTTTTTTAAGTTTAAGGGAAATCCATTTAGCTACTTCTGAGTTATGGGGAAGGAGGAAAAGATAGTTACCCCACTTTAAAAATTCTAACCACATTCTTTTTCAACACAGATACACCAAAAAGAGATTTAAAGTTTGAAAGCTGAAACTTAGCATGAACATCATTCAAACTTCAGGACTAGTGCTATTTTGCTTGACAAACAAAACTATTAACAATGCCAGGAGCATTTGAAAATTGCATTCTGAGTATGCAGAATGTTTTCATGAAACATTCACAAGGGGTTTCTTTTAAAGTTGAGAAGTGCAGTCAAATTTTCCAGGAGCTGTTCAGAGATTTCATCTTAACCTGCAGTCTTTCATTCCCTGGCCAATCCTCCAACTTCTGCATCATCCTTCCAATTAAGGCTTGGGGGCTTTTTTAAAAAAAATAAAGTAAAAATAAAACTATAAGGCCTTAAAGCAGATTAAACAAACAAACAACCACCACCATGTAAACATTTCTAACAACACAATTAGGGAGGTGGACCCGATGTTGGCTGGAGAGCAGGCCATGGGATGGATAACACTTAACCTGCTTAAATGTTTCTTAAACAACATACTTGTAAGTTGAACTGAAGTCTTATGTAGGCACTAGTCACCTTTTGGCTGAATGGTGATTGCCAAATCGGCAATTTACTAATGATGAAGTTATGCATTCATTTTGTTTAGCTGATTGTTGACAGTTAGTTCTAGAACAGGAGACATTACAGTGAGAGGTTTTTTTGCATTTAATTTTTCCAGTTTTTTTAAATGGGGGAGAAAAGTAATGTGAAGATTGCCTACTTGTCCTGGGATTTTCAAATGAACCCAATCCTCTTTAGGGCACTTTAACAATCCTAGCCTTAAGCACTCAGAAGTCAAGAATTACATATTAAGCTTAAACATGCTACCTTAACTCCACATTACAATACAGCTTTTGAATGTGTGGTCATCTATCTTAGAAATAAATGTGTAACTAAGATTCTGCAACTAAATGTGCTGGCTGGGGCTCCAGATAAGTGCATGCTCCAGTAAGAAACTGTATTATGGGATCAAATACTATTAGTCAAATAATTAAGTCAGCAATATACTGCATACACACAAGGACAGAGATAAGATTGTATATTCAATTTTAACTTTTGTATTTCTGGACTCTTGAGTAACTACTGTGCAACTTTTTCATTGTGCTTCTTTCCATTTAATAATGTTGATTTAACCCACATTTACATGTCTACCTCTAGTGGCTGATTTGCACTGCTTTGCACAAAAATGTGCTCTATATGGATGCATTCACGATCTTTTGCAGCTTGAGGGACACTTTGTTACAGGAGCAGTTTCATGTAAATGGACAGAGAAAATACTAGGTATTACCTTTACAAAATTGTTCTTTTATTCATAAAGAAACCATTCAAGATTGCAGATTACAAGCAATAATGCAATCAAAATTGTTCACGGATATAGATCAGGCCAAAATAGAAATACAGTTTACTTTAAATAACTTCTACTCTATAGAGAACATTTTCCTGATAGGCTTTCCAACTGTAACACAGAATTGTTACAACAACAAATCATATACTATTAGATCCAAAACCATCTTTGTTTAAAGAACATAAGGTTGGAAAGACAAGCACTCAAAAATAAGGAAATGTCAGAATTACAGTTCCCTGTACACATTATCATAAATTCTTTGATTACATGATCACATACTAGCTTTTTCCACAGGATCCTGCCTCGTTTTGCATAGGATGGATCTGTTCTGGGAATTAATCAGGTTTTCTGCAGCGAATGAGGCCCTGTAACACCCCGGTCTCACTTGTTGCAGAAGATATGTAGCTAACAAGACTGGAAAGATTATGAAAAAAGACGAGAAGTTGTGCCAACACATACATAATCACTTCTTAGAAAAAGAGGTTATTTCATAACAAAGGGTGCAGCTCTTCATGATGAAACAAATGCTCTGGGGAAAATTCTCCTAGATATGGAAGGGATACTGAAGGCCTCAGGTCAAGCAAACCACATGGTTTCATCATGCGGGAAGCTGAGTTGCTACATAGCAGGATCATAAAACCCCTGTATACTGTGGAACACAGCTCCATGATTTCCTCTGCATAGAACAGAGAGAGACAGAACAAATTCTAAAGTTTGCGGACGATACCAAGCTGGGAGGAGTTGTAAGTGCTTTGGAGGATAGGATTAAAATTCAAAATGATCTGGACAAAGTGGAAAAATGGTCTGAAATAAATAGGATGAAATTCAATAAGGACAAAGGCAAAGTACTCCACTCCACTCAGGAAGAGACAATCAGTTGCACACATACAAAATGGGAAATGCCTAGGAAGAAATATTGCAGAAACGGATCTAGGGTGTCATAATGGATCACAAGTTAAATGAGTCAACAGTGTAACTCTGCTGCACAAAAAAAAATAAAATAAAAAAAAAAAGCATACATCGTTCTGGGATGTATCAGCAGGAGAGTTGTAAGCAAAACACAAGAAGTAATTCTTCCGCTCTACTCTGCGCTGATTAGGCCTCAACTGGAGTATTGTGTCCAATTCTGGGTGCCATATTTCAGAGAAAATGCAGCAAAAATAATTAAAGGTCTAGAAAACATGACCTATGACTGAAAAAATTGGGTTTGTTGGGTCTGGAAAAGAGAAGACTGAGGGGGGACATAACAGTTTTCAAGTACATAAAAGGTTGTTACAAGGAGGAGGGAGAAAAATTGTTCTTCTTAACAGGGCCGGCTCTAGCATTTTTGCCGCTCCAAGAAAAAAAAAAAAAAAAAAAAGCTGTCCGGACTGTGCCGCCCCAAGAATGGACGGAATGCCTCCCCTTAGCATGTGCCGCCCCAGGCACGTGCTTCCTCCGCTGGTGCCTGGAGCCGGCCCTGCTTCTTAACCACTGAGGATAGGACAAGAAGCCATAGGCTTAAATTGCAGCAAGGAAGGTTTAGGTTGGACATTAGGAAAAACTTCCTAACTGTCAGGGTGGTTAAGCAATGGAATAAATTGCCTAGGGAGGTTGTGGAATCTCCATCATTGGAGATTTTTAAGAGCAGGTTAGACAAACACCTGTCATGGATGGTATAGATCAGTGGTCACCAACCCGTCGATCGCACTGGTTGATCCTGGAGCCTCTGCCAGTTGATCATGATCTCCCGGAAGCAGCTGGCTGCTGGCATGTCTCTGTGGCCCCTGGGAGGAGGGGTGGGGGTGAGGCAGCTCTGTGTGCTGCCCCGCCCCCCAGCACCATCCCTGCAGCTCCTATCGGCTGGGGACCTGCCAATGGGAGCTGCGGGGGCGACGCTTGTGGGCACAGGCAGTGCACGGAGAGCCGCTGCCACCCTCTCCCACAGGGGCTGCAGAGACATGCCAGCAGCCAGCCGCTTCCGGGAGCAGTGTGGGGCCATGGCAGGCAGTCTGCCTGAGCCCCGCTGTGCCGCCGACCGGGAGCCACCTGTCATAAGTGTCTCCCAGCCAGAGCCTGCGCTTGGCACCCCTTCTTACACCCCAACCCCTGCCCCAGCCCAGACCCCCCTCCTGCACCAAACTCCCTCCCAGAGCCCACACCCCTCACCCTCTCCTGCACCTCAATCCCCTGCCCCAGCCCAGACCCCCCTCCTGCACCAAACTCCCTCCCAGAGCCCACACCCCTCACCCTCTCCTGCACCTCAATCCCCTGCCCCAGCCCAGAGCGCTCTCCTGCACCAAACTCCCTCCCAGAGCCCGCACCTCTCACCCTCTCCTCCACCCCAACACTCTGCCCCAGCCAGGAGCCCCCTCCTGTACCCAAACTCCCTCCCAGAGCTTGCACCCCTCACTCCTGCACCAGGCTCAGCCTGGAGCCCCCTCCCATATTCTGAACCCCTCCCGTACCTCAACCCCCTGCCCCAGCCCGGTGAAAGTGAGTGTGGGGAGGGGGGTGAGCAACTGGGGGAGGGGGAATGGAGGGAGCAGGGTGGGGTCTCGAGGAAGGGGCGGGGTAGATCCTGGGTTGATCTTTAATACAAAAAGTGATCTTGTGCGTAAAAAGGTTGGAGACCACTGGTCTAAATAATACCTAGTCCTGCCTTGAGTGCAGGAGACTGGACTAGAAGACCTCTTGAGGTCCCTTCTAGTCCTACCATTCTATGTTTCTATGAAATAACAGGGCCCATTTTTAGCATGCTTAATTATCCTCAATTCAACTGAGCAAAACTCAAAAGGAGAAGTCACCACAGGCCACAGTCCCCCTAACCCATGCCACCAAAATGAGTGAAAGTAGCTGATGGGTTCAAAGGGAACTTCAGACCATCTTCAATAGTAAAGATATTTAGACTGCATCAAACTATTGGAATGGCAAGATGGGGGGGAAATTAAATGCATGTTTTTTGCCAAAGATTGTGTACCAAATTCTACGGTGTACAAGAATGCAACTTTCACAGAAGTCAGTAGAGTTATATGTACATAGCCATAGCCTTGCTTGTTTGGCTGGCTTTAAAAAAAAGGCTTGCCTTAAAGATTACTGTATTATACTAGTTTGTTCTATCATTCATTTGGCATTTTTATGTAATTAATGTACTAACATATAGGCTAAGATTTTTTTTTAAGTGACTATGATATTGGGTACTTCAATTTTTGGATGCTCAACTTCGGGTACCTTATGTGGGGGGACAGACAATTTTAGGAAGGACTCAGCAGCCACCTTCTGAAAATCAGATTGGCCATCCAAAAAGACAGGCACTAAATATCCATGTCATTCTTGAAATTATTGGCCATACTGAATAGAATTTTGATTAAGTTTCTATATTGCCCATATTAAGGAAGGAGTGCAGTCCAGCAGATAAGGCTCTTGTCTGGTAATAAGGAGATATGGAGTCTGTTTCTGACTCTGCCACTGAGTTGCTATGCGACCTTGGGCAGTCACTTAACCACACCACGACTCAGTTTCTCTGTCTGTTAAATTAGAATAACAACCTTTTTTTTAAACAATGCATTTTGAGATCTATGGATGAAGAGCTGAGTATTGTTATTTTAAAAGTCCATTTTATATATTATTCCTATTTCATGTTGATTTTTAGCTCGAGTCAGCAAATCCAAATGCTACTTAAAATGTGAATAGATTTGTGTACAAGTTCAGGAGCAAATACTGCACTGGGATCCACCAGTGCAGACCCCTGCAGTCATCTGGAGTTCCACCTGGAGTCAATGGATTTCACACTAGTGGATTTAGATGCAGAACTGGGACCTTAAACGGAGTCAGGGATTTATCACATCTCTAATTCTGAAACAGTAGTTGAAGAAATTACAGGTTTACAAGTGGTGTGGGGGGGGAATAATCAAATTCTGATATTTGATTCTGTACAAATATACCTCTACCTCGATATAACGCTGTCCTCGGGAGCCAAAAAATCTTACCGTGTTATAGGTGAAACCGCGTTATATCGAACTTGCTTTGATCCACCGGAGGGCGCAGCCCCGCCCCTCGGAGCACTGCTTTACCGCGTTATATCTGAATTTGTGTTATATCGGGTCGCGTTATATCGAGGTAGAGGTGTATGTCAAATTCTTAAAGACAGAGAAAGGTAAAAAGTGAGATTGCAAGGAAAAGCAACAAGAAATGAGAGAAAGTGAAACAACACAAACTAAAGCAGCAGAGCAAGCTTTATAGGTTTAATAGAAACTTTAATACCGAAATGTTTAAGTATATTGTAGTGGAGTCATCTCGGTATGGGAGATGATGTCTCACAAAAATAGACTGGTCTCCAGTTGTGATATAGAGCAGGCAGGAAAACAGGGGGGAAATTATGGCAATTCAGATTTTTTGCTCTGTTACACAGCGGTACTTTTTTCTGTTTTTTCAACTTTACCTTAGAATTTCTTTTTAAACTATTTTGTTTTCTTGCTTTTGAAATCAAAATTTTTACAACTAATTCCTTTTCATTTCAAAATGGAAATAATTTGAAAACCCCCCACCATGTGGCTAAGCTGAGTAAGTAAATATGGCAATCCAAAAAACTCCAAAACTAAAAAAATAGACATAGAAGAAAAACAAAAAGACTCCTTTTTAATTAAAGTTTCATTGGAAATTTTCAATAAATGGAACATTTTTAAATGAAATATTTTGGTTTTTTATATAAAAAAAATAAATATATATATTTTTGCCAAGGTTGAATTTAGATGGAGAAGAGGTTCAGAAATTTCAATCAGCTATGTTCCTGGCCTCAAGACGCACCTTTGGTCCCCAGCCACAAGTTAATTAGTACAACTGTTTTACACTGTTTGATATCAGTATGGGATAGATTGTGCAAACTTCACAAAGGCCAGAGTAAAGGCCTGTCCTTGTTTGAAAAGGAATACTGCCTCAGGGGAACACACAATGTCCACTCCGGCCCTCGCTGTAGTTAGTGAAATGGCTCCATTGACTTCAACAGGAACTGAATCAGGCCTTTCAGTCTGTGTGCTCCACTAAGCCCAGGAATTGCATCTGTGGCTGATCCTTACCTTATGGTAAGTGAAGGAGTCTCTTTGTTACTGCTTCCCCAGTTCTAACCATGTATGGGCCAGGCAGAATCTAGTCCTATCTACTCAGGTCACAGTATGAATATTATGGAAGGTAACAGGGAGACCTTTCACTCATTGTTTGGGGCTTGATCCAAAGTTCAATCAAGTCAACAGCATTGGGTTTTTTTCCAATCACTTCAGTGGACTTTGGATCAGGCAATCCGTTTCCTATATAGAACTCTGCTGTTTCAGTTAAAAATATAATACTGATTTTTTTTGTGGGGAAATAAGGTGGAAGTTAGAGTATTTAATGAGGTTTAAAAACTTTCTGGAACATTTCACATGATGTTAATCACTGCATTTCCTTCCTCTCATTTCAACACGTAATGATGGTCTTTTAAAGAGTCAGTTGAAAAACAATGTGAAACTTGGAACATAAACAACAAAAAGGGATGTTTATATGGCTATTACAGAGGACATATTTGACCAAGTCAACATCTGATCAAGGGAGAAACAACTTCATGTGATCCTAACATTCCCTTCTAAATTCCACTAGTGTCATCTTGTAAAAGTTGATGAGATAACACTCTAGGCCCCAGACCTTGCAGTAATCAGAACCTAAGTAATACACAGTTGTTTTTAAATCTCTGCATACCATGTTTATCATAATTGTATAAACAATGTAGAAATACCTAATTAGATAGATGATATTTCTATACCACTCAAGCATTGGTACTCAGATACAATATTGATTAGAAAAAGTAGGCTATAGTGTCTAACATGACTGGTGGTTTGGGGTATCCAGCTGGAGGTATCTTAGAGGAGCTTGCTTTTTTGAAAATGCTGAGCAGCTGCCCCCTGAAACCTCAGACCCCCTGAAGGCATCTCAAGTTGGGCAACAAAAAATGGAGGCACCCAATCTCTCTGGTCAGTTTTGAAAATTTAGGTCTTCTAGTTTATATATATATAAATATAAATATAAACTAGATTAGAGCCCTGTTGGCTTTTTTGTATTGTAATGTTAAGAGAACTCAAAATATATTTTTAAATAGGAAAGTTAAAATTATTTAAATGTTAATTCGCCTTTTCCCCCCTTCCCCCCCCCCCCTTTAAATAAGTCTTCTGAGATAGAGGCCTCATTGCCACAATGCCATTATATCGAAGAGGATTCTCCTCTGGGCATGTTTTAAAGTTCAAACCATATTTCTTAAAGAGCCACCTGTTTGGTGGAGGCAGAGAAGTCAGTGATAGAAGAGGCCTGCTAGATTATCTAGCCCACCTCCAGGCCAGTGTAATATCATTCCATATTCTCTGGTTGCAGGTGTTTTGTTCAGTCTAGATTTAAATGTTTTCCATCTCTTCTCTTAGAAGCCTCTTCCACAGCTTAATAGATCTCACTCTCATGAAGATTTTCCTGGCATTCAGACTAGATTTCCCCCTTTCTTAATTTCATCCTATTACTGCTATTAATATCAACCTTTATTATGCTGAATAATTCCTTTCCCTCCTTGAGTGTTGTTCCTTTCAAATATTTGCAGATAATTATGTTGCCTCTCTTCCCCTCACCAGTAGCTATGTATATACTTTCCTACAGTCTCTCCTCATGTCATTCTCTCCAGTCTCCTTATTTTTGTAACTCTTTTCAGAATGCAGAAAGTACATTTCTAAGACTGGTCACATCAGGGCCATAGAAAGAGGGAGGAAGATAGCGACTGACTATAACATCCCTGTGCAGTATTGTATACAGTCATATGTTATACCAGCAAAAAAGTCAGTGTACTATATTACAAAGCATTGTCTAACTTGCTTTTAGGGTGACCAGATGTCCCAATATTTGGGGCTTTGTCTTATATAAAGTCCTGTTACCCCTCACCCCTTGTCCCGATTTTTCACACTTGCTTTCTACTATTACCCTTAAGCTACTTCTGCTTTACTGGTTCCAATTTTCTCCCTCCAATTTAGTATCTCTGTTCAGGCCAAATACTTGTTCTCTCCTGCATTGTTAAACTATGGCTCAGAACAAATTTTGCCAGCAGTGCAACCAATGCCAAGCAGCTGCCCTGTAATGGAAAATCTAGGCCCGGATAGCTAAACATGCCTGAATTTTATATTTAAATCAAACTGAACAAACATTCCTTAAGTCATGGGTATTGTGAGGGCAAAAAAGATGTGTATATAATATATAGACAAACAAAAATAGCTAACAATTATTTATTTTGGGAAGAAAATAAAGATTATCGAATCAAACAAAAGCATAATCTCTGAAGAATATAGAAACTGAAAGATAAGATGATGCAATGTTATCAGGTGCTCAATACATAAAGATAAGTATATGTAATGTACCAAATACAACAATCATTTAAAAATACTGTATTCTGTATTACTGGTGATCATATGCTACATTTGTAGAATTTTCATAATGTTGACTAGAAAATATTAATGTGCATCAAAAGGAAAGAACTCAATTATTTCCTTGAAATACCAGCATGACCAATTAACTAAAATTCAAGGGTTCACAAAAGACATTATGTGTCACTTATACCAACTTTTAATAAAGATAACAGTTACAAATGACATGGAAAAAAATTAACTAAATTTCCATATTACAGCAGTAACAAATGGCACATTAAAAGTCTGAGGAGGACCAAGAACTTGTTCAAAACAAACATGCGCATAAATCTCAGTTCCAATGTCAATATTTTAGGCTTAGTAGTCCTATATTTTGTATAAACAGCTACTGTGTTGGCATGATACAGTGGCAGGTCACTTGAAATAGGAATCAAGTCCAAAACATGGGTGGAAGATCAAAACATGGGTTGGCTGATCAAAAACTATATTCTAATTTTGAGGGGGTAAAGAAAACTGCATAGCAAAAAAAGTTGTATTTGAGTCAGGTAAAGAAGTAGATTGACAAACATATCTGTTGTTGGGCCAAATGATGGCAAAACCTATCTCAGTTTAAAACAGCAATGGTTTGTTATTAAAATGAATGCTATGAAAAGTACTTGGCAAATCTATAAAATTAAGTCAGCACAATTTCTTTTGTGGGGGAGGAGGAATTACTACTAATAAATATTTATATTACCATAGTACGCCGCCTGCCACAATTAGGGCCCCTTTGTGCTAGCCACTGAGCAAATACTTAGAAGACACAGTTTACTCAAACAATTTCAATTTAATCCAAACATTTAACTCTTCTTTGTCATGATTAAATAACTAATGCTACACTTGTCTATACATCATCTTGTCAAAAAAAAAATTCTAATTAACCCATCTAGATTATTATTAAAAGGACATTGTCAATTTACAACTTAGATTATAAGTAAAAGGATACTGTCATCTTAAAAATATGTTGTGAACAAATAACTTGACCTGCGATACTGATAACCCCTTAAAATTGTTAAACATCAATGACTGTCAACAGGCAATTTGTTACTATTTTTGCTCTGTATGTCCTTTCTATCCCTCCCCTATTTATCCCAGCTCAAACAATAAAAACCAGTGAGTACGTCTACCCTCCATGCTTCTTTTGGTAGTGTGGAGTATATACCTGGCTATGACATACCAGTGTAGGCAGTGATGCAAGGATTAGGCAAGTACAATAATGGCATACCTGAATGGGGTGGGCATACCTTACACGGCCCTCTACTCACTTAACCATGCCTTCCCATCCCATCCACAGTGCCTGCACTAGTCCCCCAGCTTAGCCTTTCCCTGCGGCCTCCTCCTTACCAGGGCCTTTCACGGACGTACAGTTACACACCACAGTGCAGACACAGCTTGCTTTTCACTGCTCTGTGTAGCTACACATACCCTACACACCTATGATGCCAGGGATGCGTAGTGTAGACGTATCCTGTGAACCGAGTTTCACTTGCACTTACAGTGAATTTCACTTTCAGGTTATCAGTGCAGCATTGTTTGCGTTTCTAACATTGCTGGGAAATGTTTTTGTTTAAAAACAACTATTTTCAAATGAATTTTAAAAATTGATATTGGAAGCATTTAAAAACTATTTTCTCCCAATATTTCAATTTTGGGCCACATTTAAATTCACACTGTCCTTTTAAATATTTACTCTAACTGATTTTTAGCATTGAAATGAGAATAAGTTCACCTCTCAGTCACTAGAGTGATTATTTATTTATTGTTATTAATAGCATTATTAGGAACTTGCTTGAAGAAATTATCTTCCAACTATTTATAATCAGAGAAGCTAAGTGATAGCTCAAAGTCAGTTGGCATTTATCCATCACACATTCTCTTGGGAACTCAAGAATGCCATTCTAATATTGTCAAGGGAGGGATTAACACTGCTATTGCTTTATTTCCATGTGTCCCTATCACGTTTTCTAGGCTCAATCATAAAGCTCTAAATTTTAAAAAATCCATTTGAAAATCTATCAAAAAGGCATAAATCAAACAAGATTCCTAAAAGACTTTCCCACTTCAGACAGGCTCCAAATCCTCCAAAGATGCAACATGAATAAGCTTCTCAACTATACTGTATCATGCTCTGGCACATCAACCTGTCTTCCCCTGATTAACCCTGCTACCCAGGTGGGAAGACAGGTGAGCCTTGCATTAGTCACATATCACTGTGCAATTTTCCTCCCACCTTTATTCACATAGCACTTCTTCCACATCATCACACACGTTGTGGAACTGGAATCACAGCTCCTGTTTTCCATAGAGGTGTCGGTCAATTTCAGTTGTATTGTTAGCTTGAAAATGTCTGCAGTGATAGAGCTCTCAAATTCTTCATGGATGCTATTCTTATCAAGTTTAGGTTTTAGAGCTTAGAAAAAAACGTATACACACACACACACTTTAAGGTCTGAGTTTTCAGAATTCTAATTTGCAAACTTTTTTTTAGAGTAGGTAGACATACAGCCAACACTGCAGGAACTCAATATTATTATTTCTTAAGCACTGGTTTGCTTGATACTGTACAGGACAAGAAATAAAGACAACACCCTGGCCTGCTGTGCTCTCAATGTAAGGCCATGATCCTGCACACTGCTCCATGCTGGTGTACCCCCGGTGCACCCCCTGTGCCCACTAGAGCACCACTGACTTCAATGGAACTGTGCACAGATGTGGGGTGTTCCACCCATGCAAAGCAACTCAGGAACTGGGACTAAAGAAACACAGATTGGATAAAACAAGATGCATTGGGAAACCCATTAGAAAGCAAAAATGTATGGCACCCAGATTATAGGTTTGATCTGATAGGTCTGGAGCTGTGACGGTTGCTTATTTTAAATACCTTTCTTGCACCATCAATTCATTTATTTAAATTTTACTGCCATGATTGTTGGGAACAAAATTAGTCTTTCCAACATAGTAACACTCCCATATTGGTTAAGAAACACAAGGATGTGTTTTGAATTCTAATGCTCTGTAGGTAATTTAAAAATCAAACACCTGTTTACATATCTAATTGACAATTTATTACACACAAATAACACGCATTTTAACATATCAAACTTTTATAAAGTAAATTATGGTAAGTTACTTGATAAGTTACACAAATTCTATTACTTTTTACAGCACACCTTTTAAACACAAACACTTCTATTATATGTCATTCAAAGTGTTTTGTCTCCTAAACTGCCTCCTCTTGATTTGTCTCCCTTTCATTCAATCCTAACATACTTTAAAATTGAAAAACATTTTTCATAATGTGATGTGGCAACTTTTGCTCTCTGTTGTATTGGTGTAAACTCAGAGTAAGTCCACTGATAGAGACAGGGATGAGAAGCCTGAGTGGAGTCTGGGACTGTGTAGGCAAGGAAAATGGGACTGGAACAAGGAGTCAGTGGTGGGGAAGGAACAAGGATAGGTTGAAAGGGCCAGGGCAAAAAGGGCCAGGCTTGTGTGGAACGGAGAGAAGAGTCTGTGCATGTTAGAACACATTCCCCTCCAGAGCCTGAAATGTAATCCAAGATTACCGCATCTCACCACTCCTCTGCTGTCAGCGACTGTGTCCATAAAAACCATTGGTAACGTATGTCCCTCATCCCACTCCAGTTCTGGTTCACACAGGAGATGACAACCTACTATTGCTATCATTTACTCTGTTAGCCCAAATGGCAATGGTCTGTGCACTGGATCTACAGGTTCCAATCCCATGGTGATCCATGTGGGTGTTAATATGATGTCACATGATGGAATTTGTTTTTTCAGCTTGCTTTTTTTAAAAACCTTGGAAATTACACACACAAAAATGTTAAAAGAATATTATTAAAGTTGCAGTGTCAAGAACTGAAAAGAAAATGACAAGATTGCTTTTGAGACCTTAATTTGGCCCTGTTGTGCACATGCAATATGAGCCAGGCTTTAATTATACAATCATATACTATTTTTGCCACAGGAGATCTTGCCACGGTGAATCTTGGGTTACATTTCAGGCTCTAGAGGGGAACGTGCTCTAAGCTGCACAGACTCCTCTGTCTGTTCCACCCAAGCTTGACCCTTTCTGCCCTGTTCCCTGCAACCTGTCCTTGTTCCTTCCCCACCCCTGGCTCCTTGTTCCAGTCCCATTTTCTTTGCTTACACAGTCCCAGACTCCACTCAGGCTTCTCATCCCTACCTCTGGAGTTTTTGGAGGGTTGTATAGTGAAGGAGCCTGTTGTCTGTAGGACCACTGTCTCAGTTACTGCAGAAGTTCGTAGCTGTGTACTGAACGAGGCAAGGGTTTTTAGGAAGAGAAAGGATGGTCTCATGGTTAAGGCAGTTGAATACTATCCTGAAGAACTGGAATCTATCCCTGCCTCTGCCACAGAGTTCCTGTGTGATGCTAGTCAAGTCACTTAAGCCAAACTTGTCACAGCGATCACTAGTTGTGTATTCCTCGTTGTCTGGGTGCCCAACACGATAACTTGGGGTCTGATTTGCAGAAGTGCTGAGCACTCACAGTTGTAATAGAAATTAATGGGAGCTCTGCTTGAATATATAAAGTGCTACATAATGCTAGGTACTCTGAAAAATCAGGTCCTAATAATCTCAAATTTAAACCCCCAAATTAGTGGACACTTCTGACCTTAATTTCCGTGCCCCTGTTCCACATATGTAAATGGGGGGGGGGTACTGCCCCATCCCCACCTCACAGGAATGTTGTAAAGATAAATTAGTTAATGTTTGTGAAGCACTCAGTTACTATAGTGATGAGCACCATAGAAAAGTCCACGAGGAAATAAATTAATTTCTTCAGAGCAGGGTTTGACTAGTGTACAGTAAATAAGGCCTGAGGCCACGCATTGAACAATGAGGAGAAAATAAAATATTGAACAGCTGCTCATTACGTGAGCACTGTCTATCCTGTGCACTGAATGAGGCAGACGTCCTGTGGAAAAATAGTATGATTCTGCAATTAAAGACTATCAGAGTGCATATGCACTCAATTGTCTTCACGCTCAAGTCCCTTCACGACCTATCCCCTCACTACCTATCATCTCTCATTCAGTATCCAAAGGTCAACTCCGTCCTTTAATCAGCCCCTAATGGCAGCCTCCACTGTCCACGTGTTACATTTTCAAACAATGTGCTTTGTGCTTTCTGCCATGCTGCTCCCCAGGCCTGGGAGAACCTCCCAGAAATATCAGCAAAACTCTCTCATTATCTTTCAAATCCCTCCTTAAAACCATGATGACTATAAAAAACTTGACAACAGTTAGGCTACTGGTGTGCTGAGGCCACAGCAGTATTGTCTCATTGTTTCCTTGTATTCCCCGTCAGTCTGTCTGCATCCATCTGTTGTTTCTTGTCTTATACTTAGATTGTAAGCTCTTTGGGGCAGGGACTGTCTTTTTGTTCTGTTTGTACAGTGCCTAGCACAACGTTCTCTTGATCCATGACTGGGGATCCTAGGTGCTAGAGAAATACAAAGAAATAATAGTAATAATAATAATCATCAATAATAAGGTTACAAAGACAACCTGAATCTGGCCTAACTTTTGAGTGCTTGAGTGTGCAATAGTTGAAGTAACACTGGAGAAACCTACCCTGGACCTTTCAGTTCTAGCCAACTATCACCAGTGTAAAACCTCCCATTCCTGTGCAAATTAACAGAGAATCTAGTACAGCAGCCAGTTACAAACTCAGCTTACCGAAGCTGACATTCTAGACACAGCACAATCTGGACTCAGGCCAGGACACAAAACTGAAACTGCCTTAGTGCTGCTGATGGATGATCTCCATTTGTCAATGGATAGAGCACAGACATCATTTCTCATCCTCCTGTAGCATTCTGCACTATTCATCACAAGATTCTACTGTCTCACCCGAGAGAGGTGGCAGGAATCTCGGGTAATGAGCGAACATGGTTTGAGTCCTTCCTGGAAGGATGCACCCAACGAGTAGTGATAAGGAAATTGCACCTCTACCCCTCACTTGTGGAGTTCCACATGGATCAATTCTCTCTCTGTTCCTTTTTAATATCTACATGCAACCACTAGGTGAATTGATCAGACAACATGAACTCAAGCACCAGCAGCATGCAGATGGTACGCTACTCTATATTCTTTACCACATACAACCACACCACTACCACCAAAAAGGTCCAGTGCTTGGATGAGATCAGCTCATGGATGAGGAACACCTGGCAGAAGCTGAACCCAAACAAGACAGATGATGCTGGTAGGCATAGGAAAGTGCTTTGAAGAGCTTGCAGCCACAGTACAGTCTCCATTGGTTGAAGAACACATCCACAACTGGTCAATTCCATCCATAGTCTAGGAGTACTCTTGGATTCCTTGCTGATGCTAAGCTGCCACATAGCGCTACTCGCAAATGCTGCTTTCTACCATATCCATTTGGCTAGAAAACTCCATCCCATTCTGGTGAATGAAGACTTGGCCTCAGTTAGCATGCTTTTGTCACCTCTCGGCTGGATTACAGCAATGCAATATACCTGGGCCTGAAGCATTCAGCTCCAAGTAGTACAGAATGTTGCAGCAAGTCTCCTCAGCAACTGAGGCTCCCATGAACATATCAAACCCATCCTCTGCTCTCTATGCTGGCTTCCCATAGAATTTTGAATCAAGTTCAAGATTTCAGTCCTTTTCTTCAAAGCACTCCATGGCTAGAGCACAGGATAGCTAAAAGCTCATCTAAAGCTCTGGCACAAAAACCACAGTCGACAACTACACTCCTCTGGCACAATGGAATTCACTACAAGAATAAGAAGTTTGTTTGTGTGAGAGACAGAACTCCCCACAGGGGTAGTCCAAGACTCTGAAATGAACTCCCCCAGGAATAAAAGGACCACAACAAACTTCATCACTTTCCGCTCCAAGTGCAAAACACATTTATTTGACCTTGTCTTCTCTACCATAAACATATAGCAATAGGCATATTAATATTTAAAAAAACAAAAACCCCACACACTACCAATCTAAGATACTCTATCGCACATGCTTCTCCCTACGAGGAAAGGTTGAGAGAACAAACAACATGACAGATGTGTAGTCATGCTGCTTAACACACTCCTGGAAGGTGCTCTGATACTGTCGTGGTGAGTACAGTATAAGAACCTATATAGAATACAATAAAAATTTATTTAAGTAGCAGCTTTCATACGAACTGTATCCCCAAAACTTTAGCGTCAACATTTAAAAAATTAAAGCAGAGGGAACGTGAAATGATGGGTCAGGGAAGGAAGATGTTTTTCAGATGAAACTTGAAACAAATGGTAAATCAAGGAAGCAGAGGGCTGCATGAAAGCTATCCCCAATGGCAAGAGTTGCAGGGGAGAAGGCTCTCGAAGTAAGAGTGGTGACATCATATGAAGGGCCAGAGGGGAAGTGAACACTAGATAAGCAGAGATCTGTGAAGTAAGCTGGAACAAATCCATGGATAGTTTTAAATTTTTAACTAGATCCTAAAATGAATGAAGAGTTGGAAGAATTATTTTAAGACAGGCGTGATAATGTCACACTTCTTTGTATGGCTAAGGTGGTAAGCAGCCTTCAGCACAGTCTGATGTCTGGAGAACTGGCTTGAATAAACTAGAGAGAAAGAAGTTAGCATAGTCTAGGCAAGAAGAGATACTGTAAATTCATTGGATAGCAGCAGAGTTGGGGTAAAATCAGTAACATACTAAGGAGGACAAGATGCAGGGACAGCAAAAGTGGAGATACACAGATTTGTAGATATAGAAGATGTGGGAGGAGAAAAAGCACAGAGTCCAGGAGTATTCTACAGCTGTAAAGAGGGGAGACAAATGTAAGGCTTGACAATGGTATTGATCCACTAGATGGAAATGGTAGAATTATCAATGATGATGCAGAAAAGGCAGAAGTGTTCAATTAATATTTCTGTTCTGTACTTCGGGAAATAAAAACAGATGGTGATAACACTCTTTCCATTCAACCAGGATCTCTGGATGATGTTAAACAGAAACTGCTGAAGGTAGATATCTTTAAGTCAGCAGGTCCAGATAATTTGCACCCAAGAGTTTTAAAAGAGAAGGCTGAGGCGCTTCCTGGACTGTTAATGTTGATTTTCAATAAGACTTGGAGCACAGGGGAAGTTCCAGAAGACTGGATGAAAGCTAATGTGTCAGTTTTTAAAAAGGGTAAACAGGATGACCCAGGTAATTACAAGCTTCTCAGTCTGACATCCATCCCAGGTGAGATAAAGGGGGGTAATTTAATTAATGCAAATAAACATGCGTTTATAGAAAATAGATCCTGTCAAATGAAGATGATTTTTTTTTTAAAATGAGATTACAAGTTTGGTTGATATAGGTAATCGTGCTGACGTAATATACTTCTGTAAAGGCATTTGCCTTGGTACCGCATAACATTTTGATTAAAAAGCTAGAATGATATAAAATTAATATGGAGTACATTAAATAGATTAAAAACTAGCTAATTGATTGATGGGTCTCAAAATGTAATTGTAAATGGAGAATCATCACTGAGTGGGTGTGTTTGCAGTCGGGTCCTGCAGGGACCAGTTCTTGGCCCTATGCTATTTAACATTTTTATCAATGACCTGGAAGAAAACATAAAATCATCACTTATAAAGTTCGCAGATGACACAAAAACTGGGGGAGAGGTAAATAATGAAGGGGACAGGTCACTGATTCAGAGCAAACAATATGCATTTTAATATGACTAAGTGGAACTGTATACATCTAACAACAAGGAATGTAAGCAATACTTACAAGATAGGGGACTCCATCCCAGGAAATAGTGACTCTGAAAAAAAGATTGAGGGTGTGTGGTGGATAATCAGCTGAACATGAGCTCCCAGTGTGACACTGCACCAAAAGAGCTAGTGCAATCCTGGGATGAATGCACAGGAGACTATCAAGTAAGAGTAGAAAGGTTATTTTACCTCTATATTTGGCACTAGTATGACAGCTGCTGGAATACGGTGTCCAGTTCTGGTATCCATAGTTCAAGAGGAATGTTGATAAATTGGAGAGGGACCAGAGAAGAGACACGGGAATGATTAAAGGATTAGAAAACATGCCTGTGACGAACTGGGACTGTTCCTACTGCGGTCTGTGAGTGCTGACAGGGGAGTGTGGCTGGGATAGTCTGCATTGGGGGATGGGAGACTGACTGAAAATACCTGAGCCTGTAACATGAGAACCCAGGAGGGGGCTGGGGCGAGGTGACACCTTTGCCCGGGAAACTGAACAAAGGCTGTGGGAGGGGTCGCTGAAGGCAGAGTCTGGGAAGCTGGCTGGTGAGGTGGCTGGCAGGCAGGGAGGGCTCTGACCTCTGGAGGGGGGCTGGGGTGCCCGAGGACCCCAAGATGGACCTAACTGAGGGGGTCCTGTTGTCTGTGCCTGCAAGACCTGTCTCGGACTGTATTCCCGTCGTCTAAATAAACCTTCTGCTTTACTGGCTGGCTGAGAGTCATGGTGAATCGCAGGAAGCCGGGGGTGCAGGGCCCTGAGTCCCCCCCTACTCCGTGACAACTGGTGGCAGCGGTGGGATCTACTGCACCCCGTGGACGGCGCTTCCTGCAGTAAGTGACTGGGGAGAAGTAAAACGAAAGGGGATTGACGGGGACCAGGCGTGCTGAGGAGTCAGAGAGAGACGGTTATCACCCCTGGGAGTGTGTGACCAGCGAGAAGGACTTTTGCAGTAACAGGGTCCCCCGGGGGATCGCAGCGAGTGGTCCCAGGGGCAGAGGAGTCTGCAGCTCGACCCTGGCAGAGAGGTGGTGACCTCGAGAAGGGCTGGCACACTAGGGGTCTCCCTGGAAACTGTGGGGAGCAGTGAGCACCCAGGCCTGTGAGTGGCCAGCAGGAAGATGTATGCCAAGCGGCTTAAGAGCGACCTGGTGGAGCTGTGCAAGCAGAGGGGGGTGCGCATTGGGGGGCTCACCAAAGAACAGCTCATTGCCCAGCTGGAGAAGGGAGATCGCGCGAATGAACTGATCCCTGTCTCTGAGGGAAGCAACCTGGCAGATGCAGCGCAGGCCCCAGTGTCTGTCCCAGCTGGGAGTGGTCAGCCGGCTGCTGAGGGCTTCCAGAGACCCCTCCTTCCTATGCCTAGGGGAAGGGTGGGGAGGAGCCCAGCAAATACCGAGGGCGCAGTGACCCCCCCGGCCAGCAGGGGATCCTCCCGGCCACGCTCGCCGGTCAGCAGGGGATCCTCCCGGCCACGCACAGCATCCGTGGAGCGGAATGGGCTGGAATGGGAGATAGAGCTAAAACTGAGAGAGCTGGAGGATCGTGAACACCAGAGACAGCATGAACGGGAGGAGAAAGAGAAACTGAGGCAGCATGAACAGGAGGAGAAAGAGAGACAGAGGCATCATGAACGGGAGGAGAATGAGAGACAGAGGCATCATGAACTGGAGCTGGCGAGGCTGAAGGGCCGCGAGCCCCCGGCTGCGGTGAGTGAGGGGGGACCCAGGACTGCACGGAACTTTGATAAGTGCATCCTGGCCCCACGTAAGGAGGGGGAGGACATGGATGACTTCCTGGATGCCTTTGAGACGGCCTGCGAGCTGCACCAGGTTGATCCTGCAGACAGACTCCGGGTTCTCACCCCCTTACTGGACCCCAAAGCCGTGGCCTTGTACCGCCAATTGGAAGAGGCGGAGAAAGGGGACTACGAACTATTCAAAAAGGCCCTGTTACGTGAGTTTGGGCTGACTTCTGAGATGTACCGGGAAAGGTTCCGGAGTCAGGATAAAACCCCTGAGATCTCATACCTGCAACTAGCCGTCCGCATGGAAGGATACGCCAGCAAGTGGGCAGATGGGGCCCAGACGAAGGAGGACCTGGTTAAACTGCTGGTACTGGAGCAACTGTATGAGCGGTGCCCATCCGACCTGAGGCTGTGGTTGGTGGACAAAAAGCCAGAGAACCCGCGACATGCAGGCCGGCTGGCCGATGAGTTTGTAAAGAGCCGGTCAGGGGATAACAGGGAGGAGTCCCAAAGGAACAGTCCCACCACAACGCAGAGCGAGAGTCACCATGGGCCATCCCAGCGGGAAAATACGGAGAAACCCCACCAAAGGGGAAGATCCAGCGTCAGGTCCATCCAACCCACTCGAGGGGACCCCTGGGACATGGTCTGCTATCACTGTGACCAAAGAGGTCACATACGGGCCCAGTGCCCCAGGCTCAGGGACAGACTGAGCAGACCAAACCCACAGAGGGTTGACTGGGTAGAGACCCAGCCGGGCGAGAGGCAGCACTCCCAGGGAAGGGGGGCTGGCAGAGTACCACCTGCTAAGGAGGGAGGAGAGCCCCAGGCCTGCTCCTCTGCGGGGCGGGATGCTCCAGACTCAGGGTTTTTGGTTTATACGGTGGGCGCGGGGCGGTCCCTCCGGAAAGAGTACCTCGTTCCCCTGGAAGTGGATGGGAGGAAAGTCGATGGATACTGGGATACGGGCGCAGAGGTGACGCTGGTCCGGCCCGAGGTGGTGGCCTCAGATCGGATGGTGCCCAACACCTTCCTGACTCTGACGGGGGTGGGAGGGACCCCATTCAAGGTACCTGTGGCGAGGGTACGCCTGAAGTGGGGGCCCAAGGACGTGGGGGTACACCCGTATTTGCCCACTGAGGTGTTGATGGGGGGGGACCTGGAGGACTGGCCAAGCAACCCCCAGAATGCACTGGTTGTGACCCGCAGTCAGAGCCGGCGAGGAGCACTGCGCCCTGACCTTGGGGAGGGTGCCTTGCCCGAGGCGCAGGACCCTAACCTGGTGGGGAGGGAACACCCAGGGACACGGCTCAGGGAGGCTGCGGCTTCAGACCCAGCCGGCGAGAGAGAACAGGTGGCCATCCCTGTCCCAGCTGCTGAGTTCCAGGCCGAGGTGCAAAAAGATCCCTCCTTGCGGAAGATAAGGGACCTGGCCGACCTCGGTGCGGTACAGACCATGGGGAGAGGTGGCTGGAAAAGGTTCCTGTGGGAGAAGGGGTTCCTGTACCGAGAATGGGCTCCCCCAGGGAAAATGGAGTCAGGGGGGATCAGGAGGCAGCTGGTGGTACCCCAGAAGTATCGCCGCCAGCTGCTGTGCTGGGCCCATGACATTCCCCTCTCAGGGCACCAGGGACCCTGGCGTACCCAGCAGAGGCTGCTACGGAGCTTTTACTGGCCTGGGGTCTTTGTTACTGTCCGGCAGTACTGCTGATCCTGTGACCCCTGTCAGAGGGGGAGGAAGGCCCGGGACAAGGGGAAAACGGCTTTAGGACCCTTGCCCAGCATAGAGGAGCCTTTCCAGAGGGTGGCCAAGGTTAAAAGGGGGGCTCTGAACCAAGAGAGCCCGAAGCGCAGACCTCCAGACGGGAGCGCTGGGAGAAGACCCCAGCCCAGTTGGAACCCCAGGGGTATTGGGGTGGGAAAAGGGCACAGGCCGCATAACCTAGACAAATTCAGACTGGAAATAAGGCATACATTTTTAAAGTGAGGGTAATTAACGATGGGAACAATTTGCCAAGGGTCATGATGGATTCTCCATCACTGACCATTTTTAAAATAAGACTGATTAATAAATAAAATAAAAAAAAAAAGAGAGAGAGAGAGATGCTCTAGGAATTATTTGGGGGAAAGTCTGTGGCCCGCATTATACTAGATTATCACAATAGTTCCTTCTGGTCTTGGAATCTATTAAGTGTCAAGAAGGAAGACGGGGGGAGTTTGGAATTGTGTTGCAAGATGCTGCTCTTGCCTAGAGAAACACTTGTGCCTTGTGAAAATCTTCTTTAAAATTCTTAACTAAGTACATACAATTATCTAAAAATTTGCACTTGCCTTATAGTTCACCCTGGTGATCCAGTTCTAAATCAAAGCTAGAAGCTAGTTCACCAATATTTTCCTCTTTCTTCAATTACTCCTTTTTTTAATAGTACCAAGTTCACACTGAAGCATATTACAGGGTCAAATGGAGTTATTGTTGTACGTGACCAAGTGCTCTATAATGAAATCTGTGTATCACAGTTCATTTATAGCACTATTTATTTCTACAAAGAGATCTGGGCTGCACTGAAAGGTCGCTTACCAGTCATGGAGATAGATAGTTTTTTAACAATCAGAATCAATTATCTTTTATCCATGATTTTTAACAAATGTATTTCATCCATGCAACTTGATTCTACAAAGACTATTACTCTTTATTAATGAAACAAATGGAAGTTTTGCATTTTGACTACACATTCACATCCTTCTTTCTACTTATCTTTTACATAGCTTGACTCTTAGGACAATTGATTCATTTACTCCTCCCAATGGAAAACAAAACCCTAATGTATTGGTTTAGATTCACCTGAGGACACAGGACAACTTTGTGATCCAGAAACATCAGGCTACTTTCATCCATATACCCTACTTATAATTGCGATTTTATTTTGTGTGTGAAATTGATTAAGGCTCTGCACAGTAGCTACTATACATTCAGAGTTACTTGAGGATATATATTATGTCTTGCCTGCAATTTCACCCACATCATTGGGTTACAGCAAGCTAAATTATCCCGTAATTGTAGAACAGTCTTATTTCCTAATAATCTACAGTGGGCTACTAAAATAAAATTAGATAGGTCTTTATAATTAGAATGCTCAGAATCAGTCACTTATTTAAAAAGCACCCATCATCTTTTCTTACAATAGCAATTGGACAAGATTCAGTGTGTCAGATGCTTCTTGGTAGTAGAACAAAAAATTGGAGGGGATAACAAGAGGACTGACTCTTTCCCCCAATCTTTCCACCTAAGTTTTATTCTCTAATCATAAAGGAGCTTAAAGTAAAGAAGTCCTGATAAGCAATGGAAACAAACACGTGAAAGAGACAGTTTATGTAAAGCTCAATAATTATTATTCAAAATGTCCCTTTGGGCAACATGCAACTAGTAGAACAACAGTCTTGAAAACATACCAAATATTCTTATACTGAGTTATTATATGGTCTGCTGCATGAATGCATAACAAAGGCTTTTGTAATAAGCGCATTATTTGTGTATGGCATAATGACATGACATACTTAGCACTGTAGAATACACAGAAGTAAGAGTCTATCTGAAAGAGGATACAAACTAAGGTGTTAAGTCAGTAAACAGATATAATGATGACTATATTTCTAACCATGCAGAGTTCTATTGACATGGGCCTAAATGTTTACGCTAGCACATCTGTTTGTGGGATTGGAACCCAAATGGAAGAGACTTGGGTATGTGCAAAAAGAACAGGAGTACTTGTGGCACCTTAGAGACTAACAAATTTATTAGAGCATAAGCTTTCGTGGGCTACAGCCCACTTCACTTGCAAAACTAGGAAAGGAGGCAGAAGGAAAAAAATATGGAAATCTACAAATATATGTTTGGTGGGTCCTTAAATACCTGGTCTGATGGCAGAGCACACAATAAATTGAGGTTTTCCAAATTTTCAGTGGTTTGAGCATTGGCCTGCTAAACCCAGGGTTGTGAGTTCAATCCTTGAGGGGGCCACTTAGGGATCTGGGGCAAAAATCAGTACTTGGTCCTGCTAGTGAAGGCAGGGGCCTGGACTTGATGACCTTTCAAGGTCCCTTCCAGTTCTGTGAGATAGGTCCTAAATTTAATATATGGAGATATGCCTAACTGTATCATCTAGATTTGAATGTAGAAAGGGCACTCCGCACACAGATTGCCCCATGCTGTGCAGAATGATAGGTGGAGGTGTTCAGCTGCCTCTCCAGCAACATTTCCTGTCTTCCTCCAGATCGTACGAGGAGCTCCAGGGGTCCTGGTATACAGGCAGGGAGAGGGTCAAGCCCAGGGAGACAATGTATCTACACCTTAATCCTCTGCCAACCCAGTGCAGATCAGGATGAAAAAATAATATTCCCATCTATTTCCATGCCCTCTCTTTCCCTCAAAGTGGAGAACCTACTTAAAGAACCACACTGCTTGGGTGGGGGAATTAGAGCTCCCAGACACCTAGATGCAGCACTGAGGTATATGATCTCCACAAAAATGTCATTAGCCTTTCATAGATCCTTTTCAAAGCCTCAGCCTATTTATTCAACCCTGTGTCTTGCTTTTATATCCACTCTGCTTTTCTGTTCATACCCCTCTGTTTTTATAGTAACAAAGAAACACCAAATGCAGAAAGTGAAACCCTGAAATGGGGCTGACCTGCAGAAATCCCCACCTTTAGAAGGGCCACCCTGACTAGCCACACCCTGCCATTAACAAACAAGATTCTGGCTCCAGGGCCTCCTGCTCCACACCAGGGAGCTTTGTTGGGGTTTTATCCCCTTATTTCCTTCCAAACAAAACAGAACTCAAATCCTGTTGTAGTAGACACAAAGTATAACAAACTTTTGAGATTTTTTTTTTTAACGTCATTGATTTTTCTTCTCCCTCCTTTTCTCCCAAGCTGGAGAATAACTAAAAAGTTTTTACATGTAGCTGAGGGAATAGTCCTGTTCTTCATTAACAATTTATGCTGATACACACAGAGAGAGGGAGAGAGATTATGGGTAGAAGTCCCCAACACACTTTGGTTAGCATGAATTACCAACTGTTGCAATAATTTATATTCAAAATGTAGATGCTACAATTAAATGAGCTTTTCCCACCCACAATAGTGCACCGCCTGGTCCCTGCCCGATCACTTAATATGTTTCATATGAGTGGCTACAAACATCTTTAGAATCCCCTGTCACATAACTTACTCATCATGGAAACTTCCACTCTGTACCAGCATAGCACCGGTAATGATGCCAAAGACATTTTACAATGATTTTGTCAACAACTCGACACAGGCTGTGCGGAGCCATCACCCTCTTTAAATATTAAAAACAAGACAACCATATACCATGATGAAATAATCCCAAGGGGGGGGGGGAGGAATCACCATTAACTGTATAAGAGGCACACTCACGCGGCTGTTGCCTTTCCCACGGATCAAGGCTAAGCATAGTAGCTGAGAGGTAATGAAAACTATTCTTATTACACCCTCCCTCCACAACAAGAAATTATTATTTGAGAAATATGATCTTCAAATCCCATGCAGGGACCTCCCTGCCTTTGAAACCTGACTGCAATACTTGGGAGCCTGTTGTAATTTAATAAGACTTAATTGACTCAGGTTCTAAAAATATCCTTAATACAACCATTTAGCCTGGGTAACATCTGTCTACAGCTGTGCCCTTGGCCAAGCACCGACGTAAAGTCTTGTCCCTGTCCCCAGTTAATATATATTTGTATTTTTCCCCACGGAGGATTGAGAGAGCCAGAAAATCACTTACCCAGAGATGAGGGTTTCCTTCTCAGCTATTTCACTCCTTAGCTTATAAAACGTGTCATCATGTTTTAAGGCGTACTCTGTCTCCTCCCTCCCCCCCAAACACACACACTCTCTCCTTCCCCGCCTGGTGCCCAACTCCTGAGTCAGTGTCACTCCTCGAGCCGGTCGCTGTCTCTGGATGTGACCTGGATTCCCCCCGCGCCCCCACCGGGAGCCGGAGACACAGCAGCTGCAGCGTGGAAAGGAAAGGCCAGTGGCGGCTCAGCTGAGCCTGCCCCAGCAGCCCCGTCACCCCGCACGAGAGTAGGGAAGAGAGGCGGTGTAAAGGGACCGCCAAGCGCGGCCAAATCAGGACCCTGTGAGCCTGCTGCTACTGTGGTCCCCCCGGCACCCCCACGCCCCGAGGACGGACGGACAGAGCGGACCCGCTCCCTTTTCTGACCTGCCGTAGGGGGCTGCGCGTCCCAGCGCCCAGCCTCTAGTTCTCGCCGCGAAGCAACACAGCCCAAAACAAAGCGACACTGGATTATGCAACGCGCAGCCCCGCGCATGGCTCAGCTCTCCCCCCGGGCTGGAACAGTTTGTGTTTGCAATTCCCACCTAGTCGGCTCATCCCAAGTGGGGAGCTGTACACAGTATTGGCGAGCAGCGGGGGGAGAGACCAGGTACTCCAGGGTCCCACTGCAAAACGCCTGAGCCTCACCTACTTCAGAGCCCGCCTGACATCCACAGCCATGGTCAAAGCCTCGCAAGGCACACTGCAGACCACTTGTGGCTATGCTAGCTCAGCCCTGCTCTAACTCCCCCACAACACCTGGGCTGCTCTCCAGCGTCCCGGTTTCCAGAGGAAAGGAAAATAACAACTACCTTATCTCCACCAGGGAGCCCACCACCTCCGGGGGGTTGTTGTAAAGGGCAGAAAAGCGTTTACAGCACTATCCATCGCTCTGCCTGCCAGTGCCCCTCTGGCTTTGGGCAAATCGCCTCCTCTCTCTACCACAATCTGATCCTGCTCCCCCTGAGAATCGATGGTAAGAAAACTACCACGGGGAAGGATCCGGCCCTAGTTACGGTATCTTAAGTATTCATTATCCCCATTTCTAATATCGCAGCTGTATGTATTAGGAGGATCTATTAGTCAATTCTTGCACTGCCCTTTCACCGTGCTACGTAAGGGGTATTCAAGCTTATTTAAAAAAAAAAAAACCCTAATCAAGTATTTTAAAATAAAAAGTGAAAATTTAAACCAATTATAGCAACTTAAGTACTGTGAGAATTTCACAGATAGATTCTCTCTGAGCTAAAACTTTGATTCTCATCAAAAATGTTAACTAATGTCAAAGAGAAAAGCTTTGCACGAAATGTTTCAATCTGAAATTAAATAAAATATAAACTAAGAAATGTAGCTGGGGTTTAAAGAACTATCAGGTCCTGAATTTAACTTTTTAACTGTTTCACAAATGAATAGAGATCAGGCTGGAAATGCTGATTATGAGTTCTAGCCTGGTGATATGGGGCGAGTAAAAAGAAAACTTACTGAGGAAATCACAACTAAATAACTATGCACAGAGCTGCCAACTACTCAGCAATCCTCTACACAAAACGGACAGAGTCCCACCAAAGGAGAATATAATTTCCTGAATATTCAGAGGCTACATACAGATAGACAGGAATAAAACTAATTGCAATTATTATTTGTAACTTTCCCCCCAAAACATAAGTCATGTATGGAACAGTAGCCATTAGCACCCAGTCATCCGATTTTATTTTAGTGCAAAAATACAAGCTAAGGGCTGTCTATTTTACATACTGCTGGACTTTTCTGGATTATTATAGTGAATTTCCGACCTATGTTTCAGAAAGATCAAACATTTTCAGAGGTTCAATCAACTGTTTAGCAGCTTTGGCATCTCGTGGGACAGGTGGCCCAGCGTTAGTGCCACTGTTCTTGGCTGACAGGCAGAGCATCCTACCTGAGTCTGAACGTTGGGCCTTTGTTTCAAGGCAGCCTGAAGTCGCTGCACATCATAAAGGTGCGCGATGAACGATATAGGGGAGCGGGGGTGGGGGATTCTGACTGCTGTACCAGTGTCCCTCTGCTGGCCAGCCTGATGATGATGTTTGAGTATGTGACTCTCCTCTCGGATGAGGAGATAGGCCCTCCAGCTATCTCCAGGACGTTTATCCAGGAAAGGCAAGGTAGCGCCCACTCACGCAGTAGTACTGCAAGACCCCAAACTCTGCTAACTTCTTGTCGTCTTCAATTGTGTGGCTCCTTTGGAGCAAACCCTGCACTAAGGATCGGCACATTATCCACGCGAACAATCACAAACCTGTTAGTTCTGCATGCTTATATACAAACACTTTCCAGCAATGTTCCTTTCATCATGCTATTATAATTTTATTGAACCAAAAGGACAATGAATTTAGGCTGACACATCCTTTGCCTCTACTTGAGTTTGATAGATAATGACCAATAGGGCTATAAATAGAGCACTGGATTTCTTTGACCACATGCTGAAAGATACCAGGTTATTCTGACAGAACAGCTGGAAATTTTGTCTAAAAGAAACTTTATTGCAGATTGTTTCAGCACACAGTTCCTCTGCCCAGTTTGTAATAAGGACACTGGGCTAATATGTTTTCTTGGTAACAACAAATAAGATTGCTTGAGGAGGCAGGACAGTGGCTTTCAGTTGTGCACAGAAGGAACTGCTATAAAGAAAATGACAATACTGTACCAATATTGATTCCTTGTGTACTCAAGAGTGAGGAGAGGAAGGTAAGAGTGAAAAAGGGTCTTCCATCCTCTAAATAAAGACCAACTTCAGACAGTAAGATGGCATCTAAAGTAACAGGCATGAAAGAAACAGCTATTTTAAAAAGATTGGTTTGTTTTCCCTGAAGGATCTATAGGAATATTAAACTCTATTTGCAATTATAAATCATTTAATGCAAATCATTTAATCCAAATAAAAATTTACAGGCTCACAAATATCTCTCATTTTGCCAGGAATGAGTCATGTACAAATAAAATGAAATCAACCAAGAAAAGAACTCTCATACCATGTGTATGTGGGTGATGCTTTGAAAAACTCCTAATTTATTATTTAAATTCTACAGCAGCCAGCAAGATAGGTTTATGATGAACAGACTAGAATGCATTCTGATAATTGGACTGTAACCAATATTCATTCTATCTATGCAATAGAACAACAACAGTCCCCTTTCCGGGGTGGGCAAACTACGGTCTGCGGGCCGCATCTGGCCCGCCAGCCATTTTAATCCGGCCCTCAAACTCCTGCTGGGGAGTGGGGTCTGGAGCTTGCCCCGCTCCAGACAGGAAGCGTGATCTAGGGCTTGCCCCGCTCCAGCGCTCCATCCAGGGAGTGGGGTCTGGGGCCGCTCCATGCGGTTCCCGAAGCAGTGGCATATCCCCTTTCCGGCTCCTACGCGTATGGGCAGCCAAGGGCCTCGGCTCCATACACCACAAGTGCTGCCCCACAGCTCCCACTGGCCGGGAACCACGGCCAATGGGAGCTGCAGGGGCTGCATCTGTGGATGGGGCAGTGTGCAGCAGAGCCGCCTGGCAGCGCCTCCGTGTAGGAGCCAGAGGGGGGACATGCCACCGCTTCCAGGAGCTGCTTGAGGTAAGCACTGCCTGGAGCCTGCATCCCTGAGCCACCCCTCTGCGCCCCAACCCCCTGCCCCAGCCCTGATCCCCCTCCCGCCCTCCGAACCCCTCGGTCCCAGCCCAGAGCACCTTCCTATACACCAAACCTGTCATCCCCAGCCCCACCCCAGAGCCCATACCCCTAGCTGGAGCCCTCACTCCCCCCCCTGCCCGGAGCCCCCTCCTGCACCCTTAACTCCTCATTTCTGGCCCTACCCCGCACGCCCTACCCTGCACCCCCAGCCAGAGCCCTCACCCCTTCCCAAACCCCAACCCCAATTTCGTGAGCATCATGGCCCACCATACAATTTCCATACCCAGATGTGGCCCTCGGGCCAAAAAGTTTGCCCACCCCTGCTTTAGACAGACAAGGTGAGTGAGGTAATATCTTTTATTGGACCAACTTCTGTTGGTGAGAGAGACAACCTTTACAGTTTACACAGAGCTCTTTTTCAGGTCTGGGAAACATACTCAGAGTGTCACAGCTAAATACAAGATGGAACAGATTGTTTAGCATAAGTAGGGTGAGCAGATGTCCTGTTTTTAAAGGGACAGTCCCATTTTTGGGGACTTTTTCTTATATAGGCACCTATTACCCCCCACTCCCTGTCCCATTTTTTCACAGTTGCTATCTGGTCACCCTAAGCATAAGTAGTTAACACATATTTCAAAGGGCCATTCAAGGTGAAGTGGCCCATTAACACCCCTCCAGTCACAGGAGGGAAAGGCAGCTGGGATGGGCTGTTAGTGGGTTACAGAATGTTGTAAGAATCCATAAATTCAGTCTCTGTTCAGTCCATGATTTTTAGTGTCTTTATGAATTTAAGCTCCCAGGCTCATCTTTTGAAAGTGTTGTGCAGATTATCTTTGAGGATGAAGACTGATATGGTCAGATATAGAGTGATTGTTTTGTGAAAAGAGTTCACCCAAGAGTAATATGAGGTTTTTGTCTTTTATCATTTTGCTGTGAGAGTTCATTTGAGAGTGTAGTAATTGTCTGATTTCACCCACAGTTATGATTGGGACATTTAGTGCAATGGATGAGGTATACCACATGTTATGATAGGCATGTGTAGGGCTCAGGAATCTTGAAAAGTTTGTTGTTGGGGGTGTTGATCTTTGTAGAAGTGGAATTATGTCTGCAGGTTTTGCATCTGTTCTGACAGGGTCTGGTGCCGCTATGAGCTGGTATGTCCTGGTCTGTGGGGAAATAGCTTCTGATGATGAGCTTGGAGAGGTTAGAGGGTTGTTTGAAGGCCAGAAAAGGGGGGTTCGGGAAAGATTTCTTTCAGGATGGGGTCCCTATCAAGTATGGGTTGTAACTGTTTGATGATACCCTGTATGGATTCCAGGGTAGGGTAACAGATGACAACTAGGGGTATGTGTTTGGAGGGAGATTTATTTCTGTATTGAAGCAGGTTCTCTCTGGGTATTTGGGTGGCCCAATCCATAATGCAATCTACTTCTCTAGTGGAGTGTCCTTGTCTCGTGAAGGTAGTTTTGAGTATGTTAAGGTGTTTATCCCGGACTTTCTCCTCAGAGCATATTCTGACTACTTGGCTGTAGATGACAGATTTCTTGTTTGGGGTGGTTACTGGATCTATGAAGGCAGGTGTGGTGATCCATGGGTTTCTTGTATAAACAACAGAAGTTGGTCCAATAAAAGATATTACCTCACCCACCTTGTCTCGCTAAGATCCTGGGATCGACATGGCTACAACACACTGAATATAAGAGCTACTTTGTCAATCTAAGAACAATTGTGATGGTGACACTAACTTAACTCACCCTTTTATATTTGCAAGAAAGAAAGAAAGCTGAGAGTCTGGCCTTATCAAGGGACTCCAAGAACTGGCCCCAGAGTGTCTCTGTCTTAATCTGACTCTGAGATGAACCAGCAGAAGATTGGGGATTATGCAACTCCACTGGACTAGGTTTTTCCTTGGATGACATAAGGTTCCCTTAGGTGTAACGGGTTTTTTCCTGCCCTCACCACCTATAGGGAACACCTTGGGGTTTTGTTTGTGTTTGTTTGTTTTTTACTAATTTTCACTCTGTTTGTGTCGCTCCCATACCTGATTTATTTATGGTAGGTCCATCCAATGGCACTGTTTTCCCCCTGCTGCTCTTTGTTTCATTGCTTATTCTGGATTCTCACTCTTGGGTTTAGAGATGACCATGACAGGGATTGGAAAATAATTTCTTGCTCAGTTTTTCCTGCCAAATCTACCTCTGACAGGGATTTTGACATAAATGGGTTTGCATCTTCCTTACAGATACTACCCACCCCATATGTTTTGGTTTTTTTACTTGTTTGTTGGTAGTACATGCCAATAAAACATGAGCCAAGGAAGTAGCTGGGTCATATGACCTGACATCTTAGTGCATATTTTCTGGAGGGGAGGGAGTCTTACACCTAAAAGCACCTATAAGTTAAAGCGTTGTCATTGGATAAACAGTCCTTGTGCAGCACTCAGTAGATACACCAGCCAGTAGATCAATGCAGCTATCACACAACAGTGCTACCAATGAATGCTAGCCCGGGATGAGTTTAGCATGCAGCCTTTAGCCTAGGTTAAGGTCTATTTATTTTTAATGAAAGCTGTGGCCAATCTCATCCTAAAAGATGTATAATAAAAGTAGCAAGGCTAAAAGCCATGCAACACTTTGAAAACATTATGGTGTTATTTGGAGGACCAAATCCTATTACTCTTACTTAGGTAAAACTTCCATTGTATCCTACAGTACTACTCCTGAATGACATCCCGAATGTTATTTTACTGCAACTGTTTCCATCTTCAATTCCCATTGTACCATACATTGTAATGCATTTTATTTCAGAAGAGTGGGCAATCTAAAAATAATTCAATGTGATATTATGATTTTATTTTTGCGTAGAGATTCTATCATCAAAAATTTCAGGGGGAAACAAAGTGTGCATATGAGAGAGGGAGAGAAATGAATGAAAACAAATATTTAAAAAGTTTAATGGGAAAGAAACCAAGAGAGAAACAAACAAACCTAGAGGCACAGTCTAACCTCCAATGCACACTGGATATAACCACACATTTCAACAAAGATCAATTTTTGATCTTGCATGCAGACACGCAGCAGGCGATTTTTCAAGTTATGCAAGGATGCACATGGCAAAAAGGTTAGTGTGTGGTTCTCACAACTAAAAGAACAAAAAACTGAAAAATATGTAGAAGGGAAGCTGAAAGGAGAAAAAACATTAAATTATTAATAAATCAAAGCTGTGGTTTTCAAATTGTCATTATAAAGTAATCAGGTAGACAGTCTTTGCCTTGCTAGTAGTATCTCTATAAAAACAGAGGCAACATTGCACCCTAAGTAATAACCTGCCCATATTCTTGGGAAGTTGCATCTGTTTTACTGAAAGAAGGTATGCCCGTCAGACACCCATCCTATTTCTGAATAGTGCTATGAGATCAAATTAGACAGTCACCAGTCATGTATTTCTGAAGGGTCTTTGAATTATGGACCTCATCTCAAGGACCGTGGGCCTGAGTCTGATCTTACAGCATTGTGTAACAGGAATAACTCAATTTATGTCAACAGAGTTAGTGTGTAGAATCAGCTAAGTGAGAGAAATGGGCCCAACATCTCTAATGTGTAGCTCTCCCTTAGTAATGGATTGCCAGTATCAGACATGAGTCCATAGATTTGCACCCATAATCTTCTGAGTCACTAGTGAGAGAGCTCACAACTATGGGCAAGCTGCTGAAATTGTGTAAAATCTCCCAAGAAGGACTCTACCCAGTTTGAGTACAGACTCAGCTCTCCAGGAGGTTGGATCAAAGTACACAAGAGACTAGATACTATTCAGGAAAATTTGCCAACTATGAAGAAAAGAGCTTGAACCAATCTCAAGTGAAGTCCACAAGACTGGGTGACTGACTGGACAACATCAAGGGCTTTGGGCATGCTACCTCTTTTCATAATAAGTATAAAAAGACAAAGGACATTACAGTCCTTTCAAGAAAAATCAAAGCAAGAGTGAATGGAGATCTCTGAAAAGGCAGATCGAGCAGATGAAAGCTGTTCTTTTACTGACTGGATAACAGTCTTGTTGGAACCAGATCTCTTGTCCAAAACCACTTTGGTGTCAACTGGAAGATTACTGCTTGGTAGGCCAGTTGCAGTTGTAATCTGCCCACTGTGGGGACAAAATAAAAACTTATCAGGAAGAAATTTGATTTTGAAGACCTGACAGAAGCTAGAACTTTCCTGGGAGTTAACATTAGGTTCCATTTTCAGTCTCTTGTCCCTAAGCTGGAAGCACTGTGAAGGCATCAGCTCAGCCACTAGATGGGTAGACGTATTGTCTGAGAGATGGGGCAGCTCATATAACTCTGAATCAACCTGCTCTTCCTGAATGAGCATCAATATTGAAGGGGGGAAAGAAATATGGAGAGATCCCAGGTGATTTCCTCCATCTTCAGCTACAAAAGGTAGAGTTTTATCTAATAATTAAGAATCAGCAGGCTAAATTTGACATTTCCACTAAACCCAGACTGGAAAGTAGAGGACAGACATCTCTTCTCAGGACATAACTGCAGAGGAGGTAGATACTCTTTACAGCAAATAAAACCTGCAAGGAAAGCTGTTTGGTCTTTAAAAAAAAAAAATGCACTTTTTTTTTTAAGCCAAACCTGGACCCAGTATTGTGTCATAGCGCTTTACATCAATTATCCTGTATCTACTGAATAGTTAATATCTCCATCTATTAGATGTGTATAGAGTTCATTGAAACATGTAGGCCTCTATCTTCTCTTCTGTGACGTGGAGCAGAGCAGAAGCAAAGAGTTCACATGCAAATAGAAGCCAGGAGATGCAGAAAGATGCAAGGCAGTAACACAGTTGCATTCCCCTATCATGTAGCCATCTTCTAGGGTGACCAGACACCAAGTGTGAAAAATCGGGATGGGGGTGAGGGGGTAATAGGAGCCTATATAAGAAAGACCCAAAAATTGGGACATCTGGTCACCCTACCATCTTCTGGCCTTCTGTAGAAACTGTGGCTGAGTCTACACTCAATTTTTTGACAAGTTAACCCACCATTGCTGTATCACTGGTGCTTGCAACAGTGTGAAATCTAATTTAGACTAGCTACCTTCAGTTTTACTACTGTATCGTATAGACCTGCTTAAAGCACCAGCACTACATTAGTACTGCACTAGTACTAACTTAGTTGCTTTGACTGGTGGAATATTTCAGAAAAAGCTCAGTGTAAACAAGGCCTGTGTGTGGTTTGTGGGGGAAGGAGTCAGTCCTTGAATGCCATGTTGTCCCTCATACTAGAATATCTCAGTTGCATTTTGCAAATGGAGCCTTTAAAAAAGGAATTAATTCCTTTGTGCTGTAGGACTGATATTTTAATGTTGTATTGAGCACCTCCTGTAAGATGCTGAGAACGTTTGTTTCTATTGACTTCCTTGCAGCACTGAGTCTTCCATGAACACAGTGTGTTCCCAGAACTACCGTTACAACTGTGGGACTATCAGCTACACAGTGCAGGAGCCTGCTATGCTGCCAATATTTTGGGGAAGGAACACAAAGAATGATCTCTGGGCCCAAGTCATCGCTGTCCTGCACCTAGGGTAGTCATCTATACCACTGCAGGGAGAAAGCAAAGTGGGTATAAAATGCTACCAAATGAAAATAGTTGCTTTTGTACACATTTTGTACTAGTGTAAATGAGTACATGAGGTGCAGGCAATGGTGAATTGGGACCTCTGTCCTTGGCTTAAGATTTACAAGGTCTCCATTGTCCAAGTCCCTGCAGCTTTGAGACCAGCATGCAATTCAGAGATCTCCTCTGCTGCACTGTGTCCAGGTATCTGGTGATGAATCCAGATTGATGAAAAGCCCAAGGGGCTTTGTGGATAGATTTTCCCTTCAACCCCTTTTGATACAGGAAAGGGAACAATGGAGCTGGGTGATTTTTGAACTTGCAGGAAAGCTGATTCTAATGCCTAATGGGTTCATTATTTTATGTACTGATTGCAATATTAATTATCCCTTAAGATATCTATTAATATAATATCCAGAATTAAAATGATAATCTTTCTAATTATTGCATTCCTCTAAAATGTATTGGCTGTGTGGGGATGTTTGTATACACATATCCAGCTCTTTAATATTAAATGTAAAAGGTTAAATGTGTTCTCTTTATTTTTTTGGCTGTAAAACATATTTAAAAGCCATTATGTGTCTTATCAGCCAATACATCTGCCTAGCCCACTTCAATTGCTATTTTCTGTGCCTTACGTTTGGCCGCAATTTGTAACAGATTTCCAGGTTTAGTATGAGATTTGCTGACCTACAAAATATTGAGACATTTTCTCCACTTTTTATTTAACTGAAACAGCTTTTTAAAAAATCCAAAGTGTGTGTCATCAGCTATTTATTTCACTATTTTGTAGCCGAGTAGAGAAAATGTTGTAGTTTATTAATGGAATGATCGTCCACCACATTACATAAGTGTATTTTATATTTTTCTAAGATCCCAATCCTTCCAAAATGTATGGACATGCTTAACTTTATGCATGCAAGTAATCCCACTGAAGTCAAGTTAATCTTCATAGGTCAGACTCAGTCACTAAACTAGCGAGTTTACAGTGGCACAGCTGTACCAATGCAGCTGTGTCGCTGTAAGATCGCTCGTGTAGAGTGTTCTTGCACTGACATAACTAAACTACCTCCAACAAGTGGTGGTAGCTATATCAGCAGGAGAGCATCTCCCGCCAACATAGTGCTGTCCACACCGGCGCTTCAGTCAGTGTAACTTATTCATTATGGGGTGTATTTGTTTCACATTCCTGAGCAACATAAGTTATACTGACAAAAGTGCTAATATAGACATAGCCTAAAAGGCATAGCACTGAACTTGCAGCCCGAGGAGAGGGGCTATGGTGGCTTTAAGCCACCTTTGTGTCCTCAGTCCTGGGCTTCTCTGAGAGCAGGAGAGGCTGCTGGAGTAATTTAAAAGTGTAAGGGCCTTTCTAATTTACTGCAGCCTCTCCTAGGCTGCCTTATGGGCAACAGCAATGCCTGGAATCTCTGTAGTACCATGTGCTGCTGCCCCACCACTGGCACCCTCCCTACACCAAGGCATGTATGGGGGTCCTCAGAAGTCAGCCTTATGGAGTCTCTGCAGTGCCTGCAATGGGAGAATCCTTCTCCAGCTGAAATGGAGACTTTTAGAGCACCTTTATGCTGCTTAGAATAAAGTGGCTGGAACACTGGGTAAGAATCTCACCCCATGTATGTGTTTGCAAAGGACAAAAATAGCTTGATAGAAGCCCTAATATTATCTCCAAAAGAGCAAGTATACCAGGTCCATGGCACTGCAAGTGAAGATAACCACATTTTCTGTGGTAATTCATAGATTCCAAGACCAAGGCACCATTGTGATCATCTAGTCCAACCGCCTGTCCGACACTAGCGACAGAACTTCCCCGAAGTAATTCCTAGAGCATGTCTTTTAGAAAAACATCCAATCTTGATTTCAAAATTCTCAGTGATGGAGAATCCACCACAACCCTAGGTAAATTGTTTCAATGGATAATTACTTACACCATTAAAATTTTACACCTTATTTCCAGTCTGAATTTGTCCATCTGCAACTTCCAGTTGTGTTATACCTAAGGCTAAGATTATGTCACGGAAATCATGGAATCCATGACTTCCGTGACCTTTGTGACATTTTCCGCTTCAGCGCCAGGGCGCCAGGGCTGGAGCTGTCAGCCAGTAGGGGCCCTGGAACTCTGAGCCACCATGGGAGGCAGAGGCCCCCATAGCTCTCAGCCATTGCAGGGGGATCCAGAGCCCTCATCTGAGGCTCCACTATTTTACAGTTATTTGGCCATCTACAAGTCATTCAAACAAAAATTAGGAAAATACAAGAGGCAACTGCAATGACAAGTAAGTCGACCCTAACACCTAAAAAACCCACCCACTGTACTCAAACCCACAACTGTGCCCTCCTTTCCTCTGTACTGAGACATTACACACTGGAGTCATTGCAACAGTTGGATATTTTACTTCTTCAGGACACAGCTGCATCAGCAAAACGTGGTTTAAAAAAATGATGGCTGAGACAGATAAGCAGCCCTTTCCCTGGGCAATTAACATAGTTGAGCTAACTTCAATGTGCCAGAGCCTTGTGACTGTGGACTCACCCACTACATTCAGCCAGCCCTTCCTCAGGGCAAAAAACTGTCATATGTACTTAGATACTATGGTGATGGACAAACAAACACATATAGGCAGATCAACACACACACACCACGTAGTTTTGGATTTGTTTCCATAAAGATGAAAAATGCAGAATAAAATCCAGTTTAGCAGTTTTGTGAGGATTTAAGGGCTATGGAAATTGTGATGGGTACACAACCTTATTTTTATTATCTCCATTTTTCAAAAACATATACTTTCATTTCTTCTCACTCAACTTCAGACATGTCAAAAGGCACTCACTTGTTCTTGGTAGAGACTAAATTTATAGAAAGTCTGAACTTTAAAAAGCCACTTTTGAGTAATATGAAAAGAAAAATCTTTGAAAAATTCTCAACTGATAAAATCACTTTTTATTGCTCTAATTTTAAAAAAATTGAATTTTTACAAAAAACGTCATTGCAAAGTAGAATGAAAGTACTCGTTCAACCTTGACTATAAAAATCACAGTAACAATACAATGATCATCTGCACATTGGAAGGAAAAGGTTTCTCGAGAACAAATGGTTTATTTACTGTTAATTATTCATCATTTAACATTAAACATGCCCCATTAATAACATTTCTGCTTCAATATCTTCTTTTCAGAACTCTAATAGATCCTCCAAATGAGCTTTATTAATCATAGATGAAAAATTGGCAAAACCCTACTGCATGCCTTGACAACCTTTCAAAATGTCCAATTAGGTCAAACCAAGAAAGCTCTAGAAACCAATTATAACATGAGTTCTAAGCCAAGAAACCTCGTTGTACTTTGAAGCAAATGCAACTCTATAGCAAAGAAAAGCAAAATATGTAAGGTCATAAAAAGTATTGTGCCTGAAATATCAGTTCTATGCGCGATAGTAAACCACTCCTTGAATAATGTCATTTTATCACAGTTTTTTATCACTGTGGAAATATCATTAGCTACTTTATTATGAGAAATGGAACTAAACAGTTTCTTATTTATCTAAAAAGAAAGCACTGACTCTCCATTAATAGTTTCTTCAACATCCTAAATTTATTGCACTCATACCAAGAATTTACAAGTCTAGACCTTGAATTTCACAAGCGCCATACCTCACCTGCTAACATACAAATGTAGAATAACAACATTGCTGACAATATGATGCAAGAATCTTGGCTCAAACAATATTAACTACGTTTAGCTCATAATAAAGACTTAGAACTTACTCAGAAGTTTATGCAATATATCCCTAGATAGTGCAATAGGTATGTGATGAAGCAGAGAAACTGCCCACCAGCACAGCAGGGGTGAAGGAGAACCTTTGGACCCAGTCGGCCCCGTCTCGTTATACCTGCAGCCAATGCAACGCCTGGAGGGAGCAGAAAAGGAGAGAGCCTCGCCGAGTTCAGGGCTGACTGCTGAAAAGGCAGGAGCTAGCTACTGCCCTACCTGATTGGAAGGGCCACCATCTTGCCAGCCAAGGCAGACACCAGGGAGCACATTCTGTCTCCCAGCCAAGGGAGGCAGACCTAGGAGCTTCTGGCAACTGAGGTAACTGGGTGACTGCAGCCCAAAGACATGGTGGGGTTTGGCTCCACCAAACTTATGGCTGCCCCACCCAAAAGAGCCTAGGACCGCAGCAGGGTGCCATCCAAGATCCATGAGAGGGCACCACAGGAGGCAAGCCACTCCAGTAAATTGGACTACAGGGGCCATGCCCCAAATTGAAGAGACTCTGTTAGGAAGTAGCCCAGGACAATGGATTTAGACCAGAGGTAGGTAAACTACAGCCCGCGGGACCCTCCTGCCCGGCCCCTGAGCTCCTGTCCCGGGAGACTATCCCCTGGCCCCTTCCCTTCTGTTCCCCTCCCCCGCAGCCTCAGCTCAGTGCACCACCCATGCAATGCTCTGGGCGGCGGGGCTGCGAGCTCTTGCCAGGCAGCGCAGCTGCAGAGCCGCAGCCTGACCCGGTACTCTGTGCTGCGCAGTGGCGTGGCTGGCTCCAGCTGGGTGGCGCGGCTGCCTGTCCTGGTGCTCTGGGCGGTGCGGCTGTAGCACCACCAGCCATCGGTGCTCCAGGCAGTGCGGTAAGGGGGGACAGAGCGGGGGAGTTGGATAGAGGACGGGGGAGTTCCGGGTGGTGGTCAGGGGGCGGGGGTGTGGATAAGGGTCAGGGCGGTCAGAGGGTGAGGAACAGGGGGGTTGAATGGGGGCAGGGGTCCCGGGAGCGGGGCAGTCAGGAATGAGAGGAGGGGTTGGATGGGGTGGTGGGGGGCAGTCAGGGGACAGGGAACAGGGGGGGTTGGATGGGACAGGAGTCCCAGGGGACCATCAGGGGGCGAGAAGCAGGAGGGGTCGGATATGGGGGTGGGGGCCAGGGGCCACGCCTGACTGTTTGGGGAAGCACAGCCTCCCGTAACTGGCCCTCCATACAATTTCGGAAACCCGATGTGGCCCTCAGGCCAAAAAGTTTGCCCGCCCCTGATTTAGGCTCCCTGCTTGAAGTGCCACCCATTCAGGGGTCAACTAACACAGAGCCCTGGGCTGGGAACTGGTGGAGTGGTGGGCCTGGGTCCCTCTACCCGAACAGCCTGAAAGACTAACGCACCTTGACCAGGGAAACAAAGAGCTGAAAGTCAGGTGCACCAACCACTAGGCCACCTGGCCCTCCAAGCACCGTGTTACTAGATGCTAGTGGGCTGTTGGAGAACCCAAGTCTGAACTTGAACATCTACATTGTAATTTTATAGCTCCGTTGGCAGAGCCATGCGAGCCCAAATCAGTTGACATGGGTCAGCCGCAGGTGTTTTATTGCCGTGTAGTGCCAAAAGCAGAAGACCCTCACACCTGCTCTAAAAAAGCACTCCTCTATCTGTGAAACAGTAATAAGCTGTAGTCACAACAATCAGCAACTAGAGAGAAACAAGGTCTCTCACACACACACACTAGCCCAGTGTATTATTTTAGCATTAATTAGTTTTGCTGCAATTAATACATATTCTGTCTCCCCATTCTGTCATTCTGCCCTCAGGTTAGCATTTTGTAAGATTTGTACATTCCTGCAATCACTGGATCTCAGCCTTTACCACAGCTGCTTTACCCTGCTTGGCAATATTTTTCTTGTAATTCCCTACCAATTCTATTTTATGTTTCCTCCAAATTGTCTTTCTCTTCAGTATCTCTTGCTGGAGTTTCAGTTTTTGCTCTTTAACATTTTGGCCTTAGATTAGAGAAGATCTTCCCTCAAATAAGTCTGGATCAACTATTTTCCCCCAGCTTGCAGCCTTTTTGGACTGCTTGACAACAGCCTTGAGCACCTTCAGTATTGCCTACATTAGGTTGTTTCACCATTCGTCCGTGGTGATTTTCTCTTCCACATCTTCACTGGGCCAGAAAACATCATCCAGTTGAACTTGGATAGCCTGGCTATCGTCACCCTATGAGATTTTTTTGAGCTTTACTTTTGAAAATTAGCTGCCGTCCATTTAGCATGCCTGAGTTCTATCTCCATATCATGGTGGTTCCACCTCATATCTTGCAACCTCAGTACAGCTCCTGTATGTCTCCAGCAAGGTTTACAGGGAATCCATTATAGGCTCATGTTTCCTCTTGGCTAGACCCATCTCCTATTCCTTTTCTATTATTAATTATTATTTACTATATGTATTCTACAAGCTTCCTCATTGTTTCTGCCTTGACCTGGTTGATCTCCCATTGAGTCCAGATCTTTTTTTTGTGCCCAAGGAATATCTTGGCCTCTTGAAGGACACATTACAGCTTCATATTCTCAGCTTTCAGCTGCTTTCTGAATACTTCTGTCTTATGAATCCTCTTTCAAATTGCCTAATGACTGACAATGAGATCAGAAATTTCCTTTTGAAAATTCTTCTCTTCTTGGAATATCTAGTAAGAGTTCTCCATCATGCTCAAAGAAATTTCCTTGGATTTCATTTCTTTCTCAAAGTTCTTCCTCAAAGAGCCTTTCAGTTAATCTTTTCCCATGAACTGTACTGCTGTATAATCATGTTCCCATTGTTCCCTTTCACTAGGCCAGCTTCTGCTTGCAAGAGGTTTCCTTCATAAACTAAGACAATTGTTCTTTCTACCATTTCCCTAATATTCCCTCATGCCATTTCTGATGTGTTCTTTCACATCTAACAATGGCTTTTAATTTATCTTGTTCAAAGCTTCATGCCAATTGTCCCATATCACTGAATAGTGGAAGTTGCAGATTTTCACTTTATATTAATTGATACAATGACAGAGCAATGAGTCTTATATCCCTTTGGTAAAGCTTGGTTCTCCCTTTTAAAAGTTTCAAAATATTTATTTAAGAGGCTCATCAACCATGGAGATGTAGAACCTGAAGGTGTCCTGTTTTCCTCTGCAATTTTCGTTCAGTTTCTCAGGGCTTGTCTTCACATACAGCGCTACAGCGGTGCAACTGAGTGCTGTAGCGCTTTAGTAAAGACGCTACTATGCCAACTGGAGAGCTTCTCCCGTCGGCTTAGTTAATCCACCCCCCTGAGAGGCAGTAGCTATGTCAAAAGGAAAAGCTCTCCCGTCAACATAGCACTGTCTACACAGGGGGTTAGGTTGGTATAACTACATTGCTCAGGGAGGGTCATGGATAGGGCCGGATTTCCAATTAGACACATTAGGCACATGCCTTGGGGCACCGGCGTTCTAGGGGCACCTAAAAGTTAAAAGTGGGTTAAAAGTTTCATTTTTTATGGAAAACATGAAGGTCAGCTGTAGGTGGGGGTGGGGCGCTGAAGATGCTGTGCCTAGGGGTGCGTAAAATGTAAATCCGGCCCTGGTCATGGATTTTTTACACCCCTGATAAATGTAGTTATGCTGATATAAGTCTATAGTGCAGACCTACCTTTAGTCCCTTTCTGTATTTTCTTTCCTCCGTTGTTTCTTTGAAAACAATTTTTCTTTAATATAGAAGTCTCTGACCCCATACATTCCTACAAATGACATCCACATTGCCTTTCTCGGCAATGTGGATGTCGGTTGGGGGGGCCAGACTGGGCCGTGCCTCCTCCCCCCACCCCACCCTCCAGCTTACCTGCTGCCTGCTTCAGGCTTCCCGCGAATCAAATGTTCGCGGGAAGCAGGGGAGGGGGCGGAGTTGGGGCGGGGACTTTGGGGAAGGGGTGGAGTTGGGGCGTGGGCGGGGCTGGGGGCGGGGCCCCGTGGAGTGTCCTCTTTTTGGACACTCAAAATATGGTAACCCTAAACTTTCTACCATTTAGCTAGATTTTCTCCTGTGGCACCAATATTCTCTCCAGAACACATGAGGACGATTTAGAACCTGAAAGCCTCCCTCTTCTAGTCTGAACACTGTTTTTCTAGTGTTCAAAGCCAGATGACTGGTATATTAATTTTTTTTTCAGATTTGTTCCCTCTTTCCATTATATAGAAAGCCATCTCTCAGCTATTCATAAGTGTCTCTAGTGCATCAGGACTGCCTTTACTGCATTTTGCCACTGACTTCAATAGGAGTAGGATCTGTCATTACTGAAGGGAGATTTGTTTTGTGGTAAAGACATATGACTGAGTCAGGGAATCTGATTTTTCTTCAGTTCTGCCACGGATTTCTGTGGGACTTGGACATGTTACTTCATTTACCTGTTCCTTGAGTTTCTTCATTAATTTTTTTCCCCTTATTACTTTGTCTTATGTCAATTCTTCAGAAGTAATTACTAGAGAAACACACAACTCAAACATATATTGTTGCCAAAATGTACTGTCTTGGCCACCACACTCACCAGTAGGCCACTTGTACATATATTTTTAATGGCCATTGATTATCTTTCAAACCCAGAAGTGCCAGTGACATGCTATGTCATTATAGAGATTGCACAGTACATTAATGGAAAAATTCATTAAGGGCTTCATTTGTTAAATGATCACACAGTGTTACCTTCAATGACACAACTCTACGTTTACATGTTGGTCTGTGACATGAACTTTCAACACTTTTTCAAAATCTTTAAAATGATGATCTTGTTCAGCCGCAACTTTTAGTTAAACTTAACCTGCCACGCAGACAAAACATAAAAACAAACAAAACAAAAACAGTATGGTCCTTTGGAAGGAAACACTGCTATTCTACTAAACTATATACAGTATCACAGACTATATAGAAAGGGATACTCTGCAAAAAGCCCACATTTGAGCATTATTTTGTTTACAAAGACAGTCACAAAAAATAAAAATATTTGCTAAGCTAAGTGACTTGGAGAAACTAAACACATGAGATCCCTACTCTAGCATTAACAAACCCCCCACACTGGTGATTTATTTAAGAAATTTCTGGGGTGGGGGAAGCCACACAATCATCAGGAAGCTGCAGGATGTAAACGAGGTCTCATGATACACTTAGCAAATGATAAAAGCCAGTGAAAAGCAGGGTTTGATTTTAAAAGAGAGGTGAAAGGGGAGTTTTTCCACTGGTTCCTGTGGTGGGGTCTGTCAGGCCTTCTCTGCTCCCGGCTGGAGGCATCAGCACCCAAATACTCCCTACCCAAGGAAAATCTCCTCAGATGGGGCAACCAAACAAGATAGTCCTCCAGAGGCCTAGAAGAGGCAGGAGAAGAACCAGCAGACCAGTTAAGCAGGCTTGACTGCTTTTGCTCAGGAGCACACCTAGGTGAGACTGAGATAGAGGAAGAACTCCTCCGGGCTAACCCAGAACTCAGACCCAGGCCAAGGCTGCAGTTTGAGGGGAGGGGTGCTGCATTTCAGGGGAGGGGGGTTCCTCTTTGTTTAAAGGTTCAGCCAGCTGAATCCTGAGTTCCTGTTTTGTTACCTGATTGTTTGGAGACTGACACCAAGCTTAACCCACCGGCTATCCTGCCCTACACAGACAGCCAAACCTTTCAAACTAAAGCAGGGAGCATCACGCATGGCCCTCAAAGGGGCACTACAGAGCAGCCTTGTCTCCCACAACTTGGTATGAGAAGTGGGGTCAACTCCCCCTTTTTCCATAAAGAGGAACCATGGAGGAGACCATATGACTCCTAGCTCAGCAGCAGAAGGCCCAGCAGCTTTTCCTGGAAGGGCAGCAGGAGGCTCAGTGAGCCAACCAACAGCACCAAAATATGTTCCTCAAGCTCTCGCAGCAGCAGTTTCAGGAAGCAATGCTGGAGCAAATCACTGGCCACCCCCCACTCTGAAGTGACTCTGTTGGCACCAGCTATCGCCTTTTCCAAACTGGGCCTGTTGATGACCCTGAGGCGTATCGTGTTACGTAGGGAAAACCCAGTGGCGTACCAGGCCTTAGATCAGAGGTGGGCAAACTAAGGCCCGCAGGACCATCCTGCCCGGCCCCTGAGCTCCTGGCCGGGGAGGTTAGCCCCCCTCCCCTGCAGCCACGCCGCCGCGCAGGCAGCGCTCTGGGCAGCGGGGCTGCACGCTCATACAGGGCAGTGCAATAGCATGTTTGGCTCCGGCCAGGAGGCGCGGCTCCAGACATGCTGCTCTGAGCAGCATGGTAAGGGGGCCAGGGCCGGGGGGTTGGATATGGGGCAGTGGGTCCTGGGGAGCAGTTAGGGGACAGGGAGCAAGGGGCGGTTGGATGGGGCAGAGGTTCGGGGGGACAGCTGATGGGGAACAGGGGGGATTGGATGGGGATGGGGTCCCAGGGGGGCTGTCAAGGGGCGGAGGTGTGGATAGGGGTCAGAGCAGTCAGGGGGTGGGGTCCCAGGGGCAGTTCGGGGCAGAGGGGTCCCGGGAGGGGGCGTTTAGGGGACAAGGAGTAGGGGGGTTGGATGGGTTGGGGGTTCTGAGGAGGGCGGGAAGTGGGAGGGGCGGATAGGGGCCCCCCAAACAGCCCCCCAGGGCTGTTTGGGGGGCACAGCCTTCCCTACCCGGCCCTCCATACAGTTTTGCACCCCGATGTGGCCCTCAGGCCAAAAAGTTTGCCCACCCCTGCCTTAGATGATGAAGTTGCAAAGGACTAGGATACCCTGGAAGCCGCCATCCTCGACCAACTAGGGGTATCAGCTGCGATCTACTAGCACTGATTCTGGACAATTTCTCACCAGAGGCATGACCCCAGCTGTGGCTCCAGGACTAAAAGAGTGGGCCATCATCTGGCTCTGGCCAGCATCCTACTCTCCAGCTGAGATTGTGGGGTCGGTGGTACTCAAACAGTACCCAGATATTTTGCCGACCATCATTCAAACCTGTCAACCTGGGTATGTAAATACAACCCCAATACATTGAAGACTTTATGACAGCAGGTTGGGTCCAGCCAGGATGGATAACCCAGGTTGGTGAAGCCTGACCTCAGTCTCCTGAGGAGCAGGGGCGGTCCTAGACAAGCTGCGAGCAACTGGCGCCCTAGGCAAACCATGCAATCTGCGCCCCCACCCCCAAACCCCAAGGGCAGATCTAGGCTGAGGTTTTTGGTAAACTGGCAAACATTTTGCCCCTTTTTTCCTTTTAATGTTTTTTTAAGCGTTTTTTTTTTTTAACCAGAGGCTTAATTATTCGGTTTGTCCGTCCGTCTGTCCGTCCAACCAATGTTTCTGAGATCAGATAAAACAGACACGAAATTTTCAGAATAGATTTGTACACGACAGCTAGATGATATTTCAGTCCGATTTCAAATAAAAATGCATTAAAATTTTTAATTATAATTTTTATTATTACAAGTCCAAAATCATCCATTACACTATCCTGCTTTGACTGCCATTACCACCACATCCAATCTAGAAAGAAATAAGAAAACTCTTCAATGAACTTTAACCTGTATTTACAAAACACTCCGAATAAAAAACACTCTGTGCTTTTAAAACGTGACTTTTCTTGCTTTAAGTTTTAAAAATTCAGTCACTAGTTCTTTTAGATCCAGTTTTCCAGCTATTTCATGCTCTATTGACATTGTGGGAAGTCCAACAAGTCTCTCTTGCACCATTGTTGAACGCAGATATGTTTTTATCAATTTTAACTTTGAGAAGCTACGTTCCCCACTAGCTACGGAAACTGGCAAAGTTAAAAGAATGTGTAGAGCTATAAAAATGTTTGGAAAACTGTCTGAGTTTATTTTCACAAACAAACTTCAGTACTTCTTCAGGAGTGGAATGTTTCTTAAGTCGTCTTGAAGCCTGACGCTCACTACACAAATCTGTAGCATCAATGTCTTTTGAATTTTCATGAGTCAATTCCGACTCCAGTTTTATACAAAATTCTCTTATCTGTTTTGCTGTTTTCTTTTGCAAGCTGTGGATATCATATAGAAAGCCAAATACTGACTCTAGCTGCTGCATCTGTTGAAATCTTTCATCAACCGAGTGAATAGCAGTATCAAGGACTGTGAAGTAGAAATTCACTTTGAACCTTTGTTTTGGGTTCTGAATGGGTGTGTCTTGTCCTTCATACGAAAACTGCTGTTTCTTTTGCCAAATGCGAACTGGCTCTAGTTCAAATACTGTCGGAAAGTCTATTTCTTCAGCAAGCTCGAGAAACTCTACCAGTGTTCTTTCGAACCCTTCATCACTTCTGAATTCCTCCAGAATATTTTTAGTTTGCTGCAGTTTTCAATAGCAGAATGTATGTTCAAGTTCTTTTCCTGAAGCAGGTGGCCTCTGCGTTACAATCACTGCAGGAGGCGGAACTCACCACTAATCCAAAAGAATGTAAATTTGGGATGCAGGAAACCTGCTATCTTGGGTATTTCATAGAGGACAGCTGGATTCAACCCCTGCAATTTAAGACAGAGGCCCTGAGGATGACCCCAGTTCCTATCACTAAGAAACAGGCTTTCCTGGGTCTAGCCAGCTATTATCAAAGGTTCATGCCCCATTTTGCGACACTTTCAGCACCATTGACAGATTTCACGAAGGCCAGCACACCCTGAACAGTCTGGTGGACTATTGAGTGTAGCAAGGCATTTACCTAGATATAGGATAGCCTCGATCAACAGCCTGACCTATGTTGTCTGGACTTCTCATTCGTGTTTATATTACAAAATGATGCTGCCACCGTTGGACTGGGAGCAGTACTGTCACAAAACGTCAAGGGGGTGGAATATCCAATACTATACCTAAGCTGGAAGCTGCAGCATCAAGAGACGAGGTAGTCCACCACTGAGAAAATGTCTGGCCATCAAATGGGCTGTGGGGCATTACACTATTACCTTTTAAGGGCTCCCTTCTACCTTGTAACAGACCGTGTGCCCCTTAAATGGTTGCAATTGATGAAGGACAATAACTTTCACATTACTCAGTGGTATTTGGCATTGCAACCCTATGCTTTTCATGCATGACACCGGCTGGGTTCACAGCACCAGAATACAAACTTATTTTCCTGGGACAGTGGCCTTGTTGCGGAGTGGAGAGACCAGGTCCCTGGGCCTGTTCTGTGGGGACAGGTGTGTAACAGGATTGGTCAAGCTTTCTCTGCTCCCTGCTGGTGGCATCAGTACCCTGACACTCCCTGTCCAAGGAAAATCCACTTAGACTGGGCAACCAACAAGACAGTCCTCCAGAGGCCTAGAAGAGCCAGGAGGAAATACTGAGTGACCAATCAAGAACCAGCAGGCCAATTAAGAAGGCTTGCCTGCATTAGCTCAATAGCACACCTGGATGAGTCTGGGAGAGAGGAGGCGTAACTCAGGCACAGGCAAGAGCCTTGCCCTAAGGGCTGCAATTAAGTATTTGCAAATGAAGGGTATTTTCCTCCTCGCTCTTTGTTTGAAGGCACAAACAGCCTGAATTGCTATTGATTGTTTAGAGACTGATGCCAAGCTTAGGCGGGCACCCTTCCCCAGACAGCCAAACCCTGAAAACTAAATCAGGGAGCACCTGTAGTGCCACATGTAGCCCTGCCTTCCACCATTTCTTTCCCCTCTCCCCCATCCAACATGCAGGTATCCGAAGCCGTCCTCCACCCCATATTTGACACTGCAGTACAAACTGAGTAGGGCCTAACATTTCATGCAAGGACAAACTGAAGCAGCCCCTGAATGTGAGGGCTGGGTGCCAAGATCACGGCCGGTCTCAACACAACAGTTCACGTTCAGCTGGGGCGGGGACACCTTTGCTGTGTCTGCTGCAAAGTTCTGAGGAAGGCAGGGCAGGAATCCCCCAGGCCAGCAGCAGCTACAGCTAGCGTAAACGGTAGTGAAATAAATAGGACTCGCAGTCTGCTGAACCTGCGACCCCCGTTTTCAAGGCGTGTGCAAGACCTGACCTGCCCAGCACTCCCAGATCTCGGGAGCCCCAGCACACAGCACTTTCTCTGCCTCCCGGCTTTGAATCCTGGGAGAGACCGGGGGAGCCTGCACTTAAAGCCCCCAGCTGCAGGAGTCTAGCGCAGCAGCTGGGCAGCGCCAGAGTCATCCCTCCCCCTTGAGATCACAGAGCAGAAAACAAGGCAGCCCTGGAAGGACCCTACCGACCCCCCGGAGCAGCGCTCGGCAGCATCCCGCACCCCCTTCCCAAGGGGCTTCTGAACCACTTGTGGAGACTGGTAGCTCCGTCCACCTCGCCCCCCAGCTCATTGCTGGCTTGCAAAGACTTCTTTGCACGCCGCCCCCGCAGCCTCCCCCTGGTCTCTGGGGCGATTGACTTGCGGAGAAAGGGCAGCCCCTAAGGAAGCGCGGAGGGGGGGCTCTCACCTGATAAACGCCAGTCTGAGCGCGGGAGACGCCGGGCAGGCTTCAGCAGCGCTTCCGAGCCAGAGAGGCGGGCTGTGTCCTGAAATAACCCTGCAACTAGGGCGGGGGGAGCGCGGGCGGCGGGGGGGAAGTAATGCTAAGCACGGGCTGAGAGAGGAGAGGCACAGCCAGAGAGCCGGAGCGAGGAGGAGACGCCAGGGCATTGCCCAGCTCCTGCAGATGCCTAGCACGCGCCCCGCGCCCCACTCTGCGCTGCGCTGCGGGACAAAGGTGGACGGGCACAGTGACCGCGCTGTCGTCACCTGCTCCCCCTGCCGTTTGCCCAGCTGGGCAGAGGGCATGTTGAGAACGGGGTGGGGGTGGGGAGGCGTGTGGCCGGTCCCTTTTTTGACAGATTTCAAGACAACCTCCTTGCTCCTGTTCTCTCTGTTACCATATTCGCTCACTCTGTTCGCGTGCTGCTAACGTAGTATGTGGCGCGGCCTCTTAACCTCATTTCTGCAGCGGACTAGCCAGACTTAGGAGGCAGCACTTTTTGAGGGTCCCTCCCTTTATGCCACGTGTCCTCAAAATTACAGAAATCCTCGGGCATCTACTCTAGCTCCTGATCGCTCTCTCTCAGGACAGAAAATGAATCCAGAGTCCTTGTTCAAAGCATCCTGGTATTATAATTGTGTGCAATGGCCTATGGGTAAGATGCTATGTTGATTAACTTCTGTGTTCCAGTTATTATAGCACAATTATGTGTAGTTACCAGTTTATAGTCAGTGAGCATTTTCCTCATCTGTGAAATAAGGGTAATGATACCAACTTCCTTAGTAAAGCACTTTGAAATCTACTGATGAAAAGTGCTATAGAAGAGTCAGGTATTAATTTTTTTATTATGTTTATTTTGAACATGCCTGATGAGAGCAGTGATTTGTGATCTGCATATAGCTCAACTGCTTGCCACAGAGAGAGAGGAGGGTTGTAACTTAGCACCTAGGGTCAAAGTGCAGAAAAGTCTGTGGAACTCTGTTCATGCTGACTCACCATATCCTCTCCCTGATGGCTGCTGTGTCTTTTGTCCCTTCCCTCAGAGGCTGCACCTCTGCTTTCCTTTGGTGGCTGTCCCATCCCCATCCCCACCCCTGCTTCTCACCACTTTTCCCCTCACCACCTTTCCCTTCCCCTAGTGGCTGCTTCCCACTTTCCTCCTACTTTGGTGATTGCTTATTCCCTTTCACTTTCCTCTTGGCTTCTGGTTCTGTGTTCCCTTCCCTTTGGTAGCTGTTGCCTCCTCTGCCCATTTCCCCCTAACCCTGCCAGCTCCCACTTTACTTCCTTCTCTGGTGGCTGCTCCTTTGCCTCCTTCCCTCACTTCTCTGGTGACCGTTAGTTCCCCCCCCCCCTTTCCCGCTGGCTCATTTAGATCCCTGGGCTATTGTCAGGAGTAATGGGAGGAAATTTTTAGAAGGCACATTTAAACTGGAAAATGGAGAAAAACGTGCTAATGGAGATCATTATTAGACTGGGGTGTAACCTCCACAGGGACGTGATGGAAGTCCCATCACTCTGAGCACTTTAAACCAATAAAGCATTAAAAATGTACTGTAGGGTCCACGGAATGGATAAAAAGGCCTGTTGCAAGTCTTTTCCCTTTCTAAATTCCTCAATATCCAACACATCAGCTGGATGTTTCTGCTAAAATGATCAGAGAAACAATTAAGAATGGTGGCAGTCAAATTGTCATCATTAGCCTCCAGATGTAACATCCTATTGTGGTTAATAGAATCTGTTCTACATAAGAACATAACATAAGAACGGCTGTACTGGGTTAGACCAAAGGTCCATCTAGCCCAGTATCCTGTCTACCAACAGTGGCCAAAGCCAGGTGCCCCAGAGGGAGTGAACCTAACAGGTAATGACCAAGTGATCTCTCTCCTGCCCTCCATCTCCACCCTCTGACAAACAGAGTCTAGGGACACCATTCCTTACCCATCCTGGCTAATAGCCATTAATGGACTTAACCTCCATGAATTTATCCAGTTCTCTTTTAAATGCTGTTTTAGTCCTAGCCTTCACAACCTCCTCAGGTAAAGAGTTCCACAAGTTGACTGTGCGCTGTGTGAAGAAAAACTTCCTTTTATTTGTTTTAAACCTGCTGCATATTAATTTCATTTGGTGACCCCTAATTCTTGTATTATGGGTATAAGTAAATAACTTTTCCTTATCTACTTTCTCCACATCACTCATAATTTTATATACCTTTCATATCCCCCCCTTAGTCTCCTCTTTTCCAAGCTGAAAAGTCCTAGCCTCTTTAATCTCTCCTCATATGGGACCCTCTCCAAACCCCTAATCATTTTAGTTGCCCTTCTCTGAACCTTTTCTAGTGCCAGTATATCTTTTTTGAGATGAGGAGACCACATCTGTATGCAGTATTCAAGCCGTGGGCGTACCATCGATTTATATAAGGGCAATAATATATTCTCCGTCTTATTCTCTATCCCCTTTTTAATGATTCCTAATATTTTTTCTAATATTTCAGGCTGTTTGTTTGTAGACTCAGGAAGAACCTGCTAGAAAATTAATTGTTTTAAATGAAAGCTTAAATTATTCAGAAGGTGCTGGGGCTATTCGAGAAATGCCAGAACAGTGCTCTAGCCTATTTCTACTCACTTTGAGCTCTGCCTGCAAATATATTTGAATAGGGGAAGCTACAACTGCATAATAATAGCCCTCTGGGCTTATGTTCCTTCTAGGTGGAGTCATTTAAAAAAAAAAGGACATTGAATTCCATTTTTCTTCCAAACTGGATATTTTTCTCACAACGGTTAAAGAGAACTCAGTGGAATTTCGGCATTGGCTGGATGCATGTGTTGATAAACACAGTAGCCAGTATATAACCACACACTCACCCACTTCACGAATTTCAGGGCTTAATTGACATGGAAGATGATGGCACCTTACTTCCATTGTCAGCCTGGTGACACTTTTAAAACACAGGACCAAAAATAAGGACAAAGTAGTGCCTAGCTACCATAGTGATGCATGCATTAGAAAACCATAAATAAGATAAACATTTATATTACTCTTACTGATGGATACAATTAATTTGATTAGACATTCTAATAAGATGCCAGCTGAGACCCAAGCACTGTTCAGAAGCAGTATAAGGATTAAAATAACATTACAGTTTTCATTTAAACCTTTAGAATAGTGCAATTCTATTCTGAAAATGACTATACAAGTGACTTCATGGGGTTCTGTGTTTATTGTGATGATTTCTGCATCAAATGTGCTCAATTTACAAGTAAAAAGTTGGATCTACTAACTTCTACCCCTGCAAACTCACTTGGGATCTGAAAGTCAACTGGAATCTACTCAGGAATCATCACAGTAATCATGGTTTAAAAATCTAATTGAAAAAACATGTATCCCTTTATCTTCAAACTATTGTCTTACAGGACTTTTTTTCCCCGCCCCCCCCCAAAAAGATCATATTGGGTTTAGAGCTTAGCAAATGTCAAGATCATGAACATTTTACTTTTTTCTGCTTACATCTAGAAAATAGCTGAAGAGGTAGAACTGTCATTGTGTTAGGCCCTAAATTTGACCAATTATTTTAGATATATGTAATTATTTGCAAAGACCATGTCATCTTTTGTGTTCTGTTTTTAAAACAGTGCTGTCAGGTTCTTTTTTCTTTGAATTAAAGAGCTACCTGAAAACTTTTTATGCACTCTATCTGCATTATACCATTAAACAAAACTATAGGACTTCTACTTATTTAAAAAACCCTGCTAAAATTCAATATTTTAAACAAACAGACTCAGTCATGTAGGGTATAAAATTACTACAAACTCAGCAAATGGACTCTGAAGAATGTTTTAGGCACAAAATATATATTGAATGTTCATGAAAATGAGAGACTAATAACTGACTTGAGTCAGAAATAGTGCAGGCTGGCATCGTGCAAGCTTCCTTACTGATCATTGCTAATGCACTTCAGTGCTGACTTACAACATTCCCTACTATTCTAGTGCCGAGCCACTGGAAAAGAGACTGCCACTCATGCCAAAAGTGTCTAGCTAATAAGCAACTTACTGGAGTAAATAGTTGTCTAGCAAAGATGTGAGTGCTGAAAATTTCATCAACTCAGTAACTGACATTATTATTTATTATAAAATATTGAAGTAGCACCCAGAGGCTTCATTGTGCTAGGGACTCTGCAAACACAGATGAAGATATAATCCATGCCCCAAAGAACAAGGTAAGTATTACAGAAAGGGTAGGGGAAAGGGATACAATAAAATATATACAATTTTTATAAACCTATATTTACAATGTTTTGAATAACAATTATTAATATACAAATAAGTGCCAGCCAACCCCATGTATCTTTTGAGCTATCATTTCCTACAAGCTTATACCAAAAGGTTTTGGGGTAATAAGAGTAAGGAAGAGTGTGGGTAAGGAGGAGTGTGCGGAGCTCAGCTCCAGATGTTCTAAAGCAGTGGTCCCCAAACTGTGGGACACCCCCCGGGGGGGCATGGAGGAACATTTGGGGAGGGGCTGCAGCAGGGCCCAGGCCATACTTCCAGTCCCACTCCACCCCCAGACTAGCTCCACCCCCAACCCCATTCTGCTCCCAGCCCTGCTCTATTTCCAGGCCCAGCTCCGCCTCCAGGCCAGATCTGCCCCCAGTCCTGCTCCGCTTCCAGGTGCAGCTCCGCCTCCAGCTCCGCTCCACCCCCGGCTCTGGCCTCAGACCAGCTCTGCCCTTATTCCCTCTCCGCCCCAAGACCAGCTCCACCTTTAGCACCAGCTACTCCCCCATCCCCAGTCCGCCCCCAGCTCCGCCTTCAGCCCAAGCTCCTCTGCTGAGGAAGCCTTGATTGTGCAAAATGGAGGGGGGGGCACAGACAGATTCTATTAATGGTAAGGGAGGGCGCAACTGAAAAATTTGCACACCACTGACCTATGGTGATGGGAGAACCCGTCCCATCAACGTAAGTAGTAACAACGCTGAAGTGCTACAGTGGCACAGCTGTGCTGCTGTAGTGTTTTAAGTATAGATGGGCCCTTACTCATGAGGATTCTTGCTCTAAGCAAAAGGTGTGATGAACTGGTAACCAATGGAAAACCCCTGGGTGGGATTTGAAGGACTGTTAATCAGTCAGAGCTCTTGTTGGAGACAGGAGGTGATCTCTGGTAAGCTTATTAGCACAAGTATAGGTTCTTTTATTGTTTTTAATATGTTTTCTCTGTAATGCTTGTATCTTAAGAGTAAATGTGCTTGTGTAACCCACACACCTTCTGGGTGTGGTGTTCTGTCCCATCTAGTGTTACCGAGACCACTTAGAGAGAGAGATAAATGAGTCTGCTCTACAGCCTTAGCTAACAGCCAGTTGGCTTTTAGCTCATGAAGTAGAGGCTCATGCACTAAGCTCCTGAGGTCCCAAGTTTGATCCTGCCCACCGATGATCAGGGTCTGTTGGCGTTACACTTGCTTAAAAGAGCGGTGTGGTATCTTAACTGTGGCAATTACACCGTGTACCATCTCTGAGGAGAAAAGTAAAACAGGTTGACTTAGGAAACTGGACTTTGCTGGGAAGGTCACAGTGTAGGCAGGGAGCTGTGCTGCAGGGAAATACAGCAAAGAGGAGGGAAAGACACGGCTCTCCACCCAAGAGAAGTGATGACTGAGGAGCCTGGAGCCCCGTATGGGTCTCCTTGCTGGGACCACAGAGCGGGAATACAGGTGCAGTTGCCCTCTACTGTGACAGGCATCATGGAGACAGATTTAACCTTATGGATCATCAGTTCAAAGAGATGTTCCATGCAGAAGGAACAATGTGGAAGACTACAAAGGAGATGTTTGTGTGATCAGCCAACAAATAGATGGACAAAGCTGGCATTGTTGGTAGAGCAGAAGAAGTGGAGAGTGACTAAGAAAGAATCAATAGCTGGCAAAGATGGAGAGGCTTAGTTCTGAAGGCTCCTTCAGGTGAGAGCAACAACCTTCACCTTATGGAGTGAAGCAAGGGAAGCCAGTTGAGAGACTCAGTTGGGGTGATGTGGTCAGAGGGATGGGCAAGGAAGATGATCATAGAGAAAGAAGAGAACGTGTTATTGGCATGATATATCATAAGAACCATATCTAGAAGTTTTTTTTAATCTAGATTATTAGGCCATTTCTACATTGAGGATTTCCCCAATTCCAGCCACCGAGGCCTGCCACTAATGTATACCTCTAGTATAAACAAAGTAATCTGCAATTTGTGCTGGTGCAGTTTACCTTAGCTACACCAAAGGTTTGCACCAGTGCAGCTTCCCTGGTGGCTGGGTACCACTGGCTGAAACTGGGACAAATTCCCAGTGTAGACCAGGCCTAACTTTATGGAAAAACAGTGTCTGTGTGTGGGCCTCAAGCCTCTGATACTTATGTCAGTTTATACAGCGTCCTTGTCTTTTCCACAGAACATTAGAAATAGCAATTTACTAAGTGTAGTACTAGAAAATGATCGGAAACACATTGTTATTTCATATTTGTATTACCCTATGGCCTGTTGTGCTACATGTTGTAAAAACACAAAGGTGCCCTGAGGAGTTTATAGCCTGCATGCCTTTCATTTTCAGTATTTCATGTAAAATATTTGCAATTGTTTTCTGAAATCAAACTTGTTTTTCAGTTTCAAAAGCAGATCTCTTGGCATGGGTACAGCAGACTAAGTTGTAAACTAAGAGAGTCATGGAAGGAGTCAAGTTTCCAGGGGCCAAATGAGAGCTGTCCTTGGTCACAAACTGGAAAGGGGATAAGGGATAGGGGACAAGGGGATAATTCTCACTCAATTACTTAGGGTATATTATATACATACTATAGGGTATCCTTTGATATACTCTATATACCATAAACTGGTAGTGGAACTTCACATTTTCTCTTGGCAGAAACATACATAAATGACAGCCAATAGAAAGTAGGATGGAAAAATAATTGAGTCAGAGAAAAGAAAGTATATTGCTCATAGGACCAAGTTGAGAAATCCTTACTCAGGGTCCGCTCATTCTCTTTTGCAGAATAAATCCCACAGAAGAGAGATAAAGGGGCAGGAAAACATTGTGAGGTTTATCCTATGGAATTTCCTGGCATTGTTCCCTTAAGGGGGAGGGATTTGAGGGGCAATGGGGTTAGGGCAGGGCAAAGCCTCCCAGCCCTGAAGTTTCCCCAGATCTATGGATGCAGGAATGGGCTGCCTGGATAGCTCCTGCCTTCACACTGTTCTGCTGGCCCCTCCTTTCCCCTGTGCATGGCTCCTATATTCTGCAGGTGGTGGGGTTCTCCAGTGACCATTCTTCCTGTCCTAACTGTATTAACTCTCTCCCAGATTTCTGTATGTGGATCCCATGGGGAGAGACGGAAGGTCTGCAGGGGATAGTGTTGTGGAGAATGACCAGTCCCCTGATTCTCTGATTCCTACATCTGTCTCAAAACCCTTTGGGGAATCTGCAGTAAAGGTGTGGGGGCGGAGAGGAAGAGGAAAGTGCACAGGTGGGAGGAAATCTGCTCATGGAGGGGGTGGGAGAGAGGCTAGGTCCTGGATAGGGTTAGCTGTTAACATGGTATATAAATACAGTATGGGCTCGGAACAGATTATGATTGTATGAGCATATGGCTGTGGAATAAAGTAATTTTGGTTTAACTAATGGTAGGAGCACCCAGAGCTTGGGGAGTGTGCTTCGAGTATCTGGGTCTGATCCAAAGCTCACAGAAGTCAATGGAAAGACTCCCACTGACATCAATGGGCTTTGGATCTGGCCCTTAATGTCTTAGAAATCCAAATAAATAAATAAATATCTTTCTTATAACATGCTTTATGGCCAGTAAGCCCGAAGAAAATTTCAGCAGCAGCAAATAAATTGTAAGATTCACAGTATTATTATATTGCTAGTGGGAAGGGAATTAGCTTAGCAAACTGGAGGTTATTTTTCATTCTTTCATTCAAGGATCCTTTAATAAATAGAATCCCCTAGAACTAGAAAGATAGAGGGAAAGAAAACAGCCTTCTTCTGTTCTTTGTCCCCTTTAAGTACCCTAAAGTGTCCAAGTACAGAAATAATGCTTTAGACCAAACAGTAAAGGGAAATGTTAGTTATAGATTATAGTGGTGTGCCAGCCCTCTCCTCCTTCAAATCCCTCCTCAGAGCTCACATCTGCTGTGAGGCCTACAAGAAATCAGCCAACTAATGATGGCTGGGCTGAGGGCAGGGCCGTCCTTAGGCATGCACGGCTACATAAGGCACCCGAAAATTTGGGGCACCACCGGGACAGCAGATAAGAGTGGGTCAGCTCGTGCACACCCAGGATGCACTGCAGTCTCCTTAGGCAGGGGCCGTATTCACAGAGCCAAATGCACTGGTGTGGCGCATTCTGCATGAGGGAAAGGGTACAGGGGTCTCTGCTGGGAACTGGGACTCTCTGCTGCCGTCTGGTGGGCTGGGCGGCTTGGTATCCTTTGCTGCCCCCTCCCCTCCCCCCGGGCTGCGAGCCTGGGCTGCTGCAGCGTCTGCTGTGTACGAAGCTCGGTGTGTGTCAGCAATGGGGCAGGGGTCTTCTGGGGGTCTGTGGGCAGGGGTGGTGGCTGTGCCCCCTCGACACACTGGGGTCAGCATGCCGGCTGGGGACTGCCTTCAGTGGAGTCCCTGCCTTCCCCTCCCCCGTCCCTCAGTATCCCCCACCTTCCCCCCCGTCCCTCAGTATCCCCCCTCAGGTAAGTTGGGGGTATACAAGACAAATCAGACTCCTGAAAGGGATATAGTAGTCTGAAAAGATTGAGAGCCCCCACGGTAAATAGATCAATGGCATTATCCAGTTTAATAAGCTGGGTTTCCAAGGAGCAGAGAAGTAGATATTGGTGAAGAAGGAAAAAAGTCTGTGAAAAAGGATGCTGATGTTAAAGGGTACGTCCACACTACCTGCCGGATCGGCGGGTAGCGATCGATCTATCGGGGATCGATTTATCGCGTCTCGTCTAGACGCGATAAATCGATCCCCGAACGCGCTCCCCGTCGATTCCAGAACTCCACCAGGGTGAGAGGCAGAAGCGGAGTCGATGGGGGAGCCACGGCCGTCGATCCCGCGCCGTGAGAACGGGAGGTAAGTCGATCTAAGATAAGTCAACTTCAGCTACGCTATTCTCGTAGCTGAAGTTGCGTATCTTAGATTGATTCCCCCCCCCCCCCCCCCAGTGTAGACCAGATCAAAGTTTTGGAGACTTTGTGGGATTTTGTGGATGGTTCATGCACAGCTCTAGAGTAGAAGGAAAAAACCTCAACCCTACTTCTAGAAAGTCTTTCTTCACCATTGGACAGTCATTGTAATGGCTAGCCAAACCTGGCCTTACAATAAGAATATCATCTGCAAAAATTACTGTAGGGAAGCAGGTTAATCAGTTCATATCCAGTCAAGATTGCAAGTGATCAGAAGTTATCATCATCTGATTACTCAGCTGTCTATGTAAAATTAACTGGTGATGGAAGTTCAGTGTCATAATTGACATTGTTTATCAGAAAGGATGAGTGACAAAACCTGGAGAGGGTCCTTCTGTAACAAGGGCACATTAGGTTGGAAAAAGAAATTAGCTTGTCTTTGTCTTTGTAATTTTAGTGGATAGGACTTCTGTACCTTAATCTAGATGAGATGATTCTGTGATGGCTTCATTTTGGTCACTTTGTGCTTTACCTAGGAATAAAACTAGTGTCCTGTTTTCCCGCTGCTTGGAAACCCAGCTTATTAAACTGGATAGTGCCATTGATCTATTTATAGTATACGGTTGATATACAGTTGTAACTAACGTTAAGACTGATGCCCACTGCACATTTAAAACTAAAAAGTGACTTTGTAAAATGACATGAGTTTCCAACTCTACTGTGTCTCAGTCAGGGTGGAGTGCCTTGTAAGGTGTCTCTACACTAACTCAAGGTCACAGATTCATGGCTATCCTATATTAGTTATTTTAAATAATATTTATGATAATCTGACAATAATTTAAACAGTTATTTCTTTAAAAAAACACCCTTATAAGTTATAATGTCATATCAGAAACAACTTTCCGGGTCACAAAAAAGAAAACAAAAAGATGAAATAGAATTAGCTATAAAAGCACAGATGGGTTCTATACTTAAGTTTGTATGTCATGAAAACAATGAAGTTGATCAAGATCATCAAGTAACTGCCGAAGAAAATTTTTATGCAGACGAAGTTCAAGAAACTCAACAAAACACAGAACAACCATTTGAAACAGATGCAGATACAAACCAAGAAATTACAACAGTTGAAACTGCACTAGCATGGGATATAGATGACATTGGCGGATGGCCGCAATCTTTAAGTAACAAATTACACGACATTATACTTGAGAAAGGCCCTGTGAGAATAGAAGGTCTCGAATATCCTAAAAACATTAGAGGTAGGAAATTCACAGAAAACAATGGCTACAAAAGACTTTCTAATGGTGAAATTGTCAACAGACGGTGGCTTGTGTACTCTAAATGCAAGGATGCTGTATTTTGTTTCCCATGCAAGATTTTCAACAGTTGCAATTTTAACATAGCAACCATGGGTATTAATGATTGGCAAAATCTTAGTCACACATTACCGCAACATGAAAAGGCACAATACCACATTGAAATTATGCACAAATGGTGTGAGCTGATTGTAAGGTTAAAAAAACCAGACAACTCCTGATACCCAAAATCAAAGATTGCTGGAGTCAGAGAAGCAGCATTGGCCTTGTGTTCTTGAATGTCTATTATCTATTGTTGAATATCTATCGACAAACAATCTTGCTTTTAGAGGAAGCGTTGATCAATTATACCAGCCCAAAAATGGCAATTTTTTGGGCCTTGTACAACTGCTGGGAAAATTTGACACAGTGATGAAAGAACATCTCCGAAGAGTAACTGAAAATGAAATACATGACCGCTGTTTGGGACCAAGAATTCAAAATGAACTGATCATGCTAATGAGTGGTAAAGTGAGAGACAAAATTGTTTCATTGGTTCCTTTGGCAAAATATTTTGCCATAATCCTAGATTGCACTTCGGACATAAGTCATCAAGAACAGATGTCGTTAGTAGTGAGATTTGTCGACATTAGTGATTCAGCACAGATTCCAGTTAAGGAATCATTTATCAAATTTTTAGAAGTAGAGGACACTACAGGTTTTGGACTTCTTCAAACTCTCATTGATGAACTAAAATGAATGGGATTGTCCGTAATGAACATTAGAGGACAAGGCTACAATAATGGTGCCAAGATGAGAGGATGCATTTCTGGCGTGCAAGCTAGATTGCTGGCGGAAAATCCACAAGCCCTTTTTGTTCCGTGTGCATGCCACAGCCTTAATTTGATTTTGTGTGATATGGCCAAGTCTTTTATAGAAGTTATTTCTTTTTTTGGTTTGCTGCAATGCATTTACGTGCCCTTTTCAGCTTCCACTCAACAATGGCAAATATTTAAAGCACATGTCAGTGGTATTACCGTTAAGCCTCTATCTGAGACACGCTGGGAAAGTAGAGTAGAAAGTATAAAAACATTGAGATATCAATCTGAGGAAGTTTACAAAGCACTTGTTGCTATTTCGGAAGAAGCCAGAAAACCAAAAGCTAAAAATGAAGCACAGTTATTGGCCTCTGAAATATCCAGCTTCAACTTTCTAACATCTGTCGTAATCTGGTATGACATTCTTGTTAAAATCTCAAGTGTAAGCAAAATAATGCAGAGTCCAACGATGCAGTTTGATTCAACACTTACCTTACTAAACAACACACAAGACTTTTTAATGAAATACAGAGAAGCTGGATTCAAAGAAGCACAGGTTACAGCAAGAGAGTTTGCGGAGGCATTAGGTGTAGAACCAAAATTTCCACATCCGAACGAGACAAGAGTTTTGAGGAAAACACGATAAGCGGAATATGAAGGAGCAGATGAGCCCATAGATGATCCAGAAAAGAAATTTGAGGTTGAATTTTTTTAATGTTGTGAAGGACAAAGCAATATCTACTGTTGATGAAAGGTTTAATACCTTACGAGCACACCATGAACAGTTTGGATTTTTGTATGACATAACTAAATTCAACGAAATAGGAAAACAAGAGCAGCTAATGACAAAGTGCAAGAAGCTAGAGAGCCTCCTGAAGCACGGTGATAGTTTTGATTTAAATGGACTTGAACTATATGAAGAATTGAGTACATTGTCATCAATGTTGCCACATACAAAGTCGGTGATGGACATTGTACAATTTATTCATACCAGCAAACTTGTTGACATATATCCTAATTTGTATATTGACACTCGTATTCTACTGACAATTCCTGTAACAGTAGCATCAGGAGAACAGAGTTTCTCGGAAGTGAAGCTCATTAAAAACTATCTCCGCTCTACAATGAGTCAGGAATGCCTGACTGGTCTTGCTATTCTTGCAATCGAACAAGACATCACGTCGTGTTTGTCATACGATGACATTATTACTGATTTTGCAGCCAAAAAAGCCAGAAAGATAGCTTTTAATTAAAAACAAATCCTTGTTTCAATACCTCTTCATAGTAATTTCCAATAAAATGTTGATAAATTAAAAAAATTATATTATTTGCATCATTCTGTCAAGAAATCAGAATTTTTTCTATAGCACTACTTCTTTAGTGCAAGTATAGTCCATCAGCATTATAGTGTGCTTAATTTGTTTAAACTGTTTTTAATAAAGTGCATGTGGCAAGTTTTTCAATATTGTAAGCTTATGTTTGTGTTGCTAAGAGCAAGTGAGGCATGGGGCACCAGTTTAATAATACTGCGTAGGGCCCCATAAATCCTAAGGAAGGCCCTGGCTGAGGGAGCAGTAATGGTTAAACTAAGATTCTGTCAGAGCTATTAAAAAGTGTTTTAAATATATAAATAAAATAAGCTGATTTGGATCCATCAAGTTGTGCACCTAATGCTTTGTATGTCTGCCCTTTCTTCCTAATTGTTACACTAGTTTGTGATCTTTTGAATTAGCTTGAAAACTCTTCAGAGCAGGGACTAGGTCATGTGGTTTGCACAGCACGTGATGCAGTGGAGTCATGATCCTTACTGGGCACAACTGCAATACAAATAATAATTCACAGATGGGGAAAAGAGAGCAGAGAGAATTTAGTGACTTGCTAAGATTTTACAAGTCATTGTCAGAGATAGGAATAGAGAACCCAGGTCTCCTGGCTTCTGGTCTAGGGCCCTGTCCACTAAACAATGGGTTTTCAACCTGTGGTCTCAAACAAGTGCCAAGGGGTCACTATGATCCAGTCCTTCTCATATTGTTATATGGGAGGGTGGTCAGGAGTGAGGTGCCGGGGGATCCTGGTATGAGAAAGGATAAGTAGCATTTTACTACACCACACTGCCTCCCTTCAAACATGTCTTGTTTTAATATTCTGATTTCAGCTCAGCTATCATGGTTAATGATGAAGCAATCATTACTTTCTATTTTTGTACCAATAGAAATATATGTTCTGGCAAATGCTACCTTTTGTAGTTACTATTTTCATAGGTTACATGGACATTTAGTAAATGTTTCCATGGCAATGCAGCAACAATTTGTCATAGATGAAGGTTGGTTTTGGTATTCATAGACAAAGGTTCTGCATTTTCTTTTTGTTTTTAAAACCTTTTAAAATGTAACTGTGTAGGAGTATGGTCTATTATAATAACAAGGCTAGCACAGGATTTTTTTTATGCAAAAAAGTTCAGGTTTGGGGGTACCTGTTAAAAATATTCTATTTAAAAAGACTTGTGGAAAACACATTGGGGTGAGATCCTCAGCTGGTGTAAATCACCATCACGCCATTGAGGTGAGGCATGAGCCTTGCTCGCCTTTCTTTGACTGGAGTCCCAATATGAGTAAGGCCAAGCAGGAAGGGTGTGGTTTTGGGGGGGTGAGAAAGGGGAGAGGAGGGATTTATTCTTTCTTATTCCCCTGTGTGGCCAAAAATAAGAACTGAGACAAACTAGCCCACTGAGAGTTACACTCATCCAAACAAATTGGTCTTACAGTCAGAGGACAACTTCTGGATGCAATTATTTATAACCATGAAGGTACAGGGGAAACTATTTGCCCAGTTGCCCTGAGAAAAGAATGCAGGCTGCTGATATTCTTGGGGGCTCCTAAACAAGGTCATGAAGAATGTCTAGAACCTTCCAAACAAAGTCTTCTCACCCCCTGCCACTATCAGAGTTAATGTTCTTCTGAAAAGGAGGCTCCAAAGTAAAAAGCAAAAGGACAAAACAGGAATAAACTGGGGAACTTTGAAGGCGATTAACAAAGTGAACCTTGGCACAGTTGCTGGTAGACTTGGTCAGCGTAATAGCTTAGCCATTTTATGTATTTCATTCACACACACTGCTGTATGTTACACAGATACACTCAGTTTATCTTTGGAAATGAACTTAGACATTCCACAGGAAATGTGTGGGAAATGAGAACTATAAAACAAACAAACAAAGGAGGGGGGAAAAAAGTCAAGTCAGGCAAACTGCAAAAAGAAAGATGCCACTCACTTTTGTGGCTCTGAAGAGACCTGTTAAGAAAATAGAGATACATTCTGTTCCAATACCTTTATAATAATATTCCTTTACATTACTTTGTAAAACACCTATACAAACAAATGATTGTATATTAGTCTAGGAAAACTGAATCAACTAGTGTGTAGTATTCACAGAACACAGGAGTCTGCTCATGTATTTTAGTCAGAGAGAGAAAGGGAGATGTGGTCCACAAAGAAGATCAAAGTATAATTTATCTAGCTATTGTATCTAATGTCTCTAGAAATTTGCTATAATGCTCCTTATTCTAGTCTGGGAGTCTCCTAATCAAATAACTAACTTTGCCAAAGTTTGTGGTAGGTTTTGATGCAGCTGAACATCCGATTGGGACTCTACTGAAAACACTAAGAACTAGCTTATCCCTAGGCCTAAAGAGGTCACTCAGTGGAGCAGGAAGAAATGAGGGCTTCCTTGTGTTGCCAAATTAGGGTTACCTCTGGGCACAGGAGGGAGTGGAGAGAACAGAGTCTGCTGTTACACCCCTGAGTAAGCAAATGAGTGGAGGGGCTGAAAAGTGAGGGTGGGAGGCATAGGATGTGCTGCTGGCCCTTACTCAAGGCTTAGCCTAGAAGATCAATCTATTTCCAAAATTATTAGAGATTTAGGACAAGCCTAGATCTCCAGAATTGCAAGCCAAGCGCATATTAAAACTAGATTACCTCCCCATCCATTACATCATCTTAATTCTCCTCTCTTACTTAAGAGTTCATACTTTTTAAAAAAATGTCAAAAACTGATCACTGCTCAGTACACCACTTTGTTAGTACTAATACTTGCCTATCACGATGGAGAGCTGAAAGGCACACTTAATTAATACTTGTAAAGCACTCTGAGATCCTCAGATGAAGGCATCATACAAATACATAAAATTATTATCTTGCTGTTTACAATTTCCTTCACATTTTAAAAATAGTCATAATATCATCGTTTTCTAACTATTACAGATAACTCCCTTGGTTGGTTGATTCCCACACTCAATGTATAATCTGAAGGGAAATATGAATCCTTTTTGAACTTATGTTGTGGTCTATTTGCCAGAAGTATAGCATTTTTTACAGCCCAGTAAGCTCAGCAAAGACCTTCAGGAGCTGTTTCTGTGCATCTCAAGACATGTCTGTGTTATACTATTAATTCAAGACCAATTCATGTTGTCTCCATAAGCTTCCAACCTCAGAGACGCTGGAGCAAGAGACAGTAAAATATTTCAGAACTGGTGACATGCCAGAAACTGAGCTGCTTAAGAAAAACGTCCAGTTCTTCTACTCCTATAAACAAATAAAACTTGCCACGTTATTAATGCTGTTTCTTTGTTTTGGTTTGTTTTTTTTTGTTTGCTTTTTTTGCCTTCAGTAAACTTAAAGTAAGGCTCTAAAACTGGCAACACTGTTTTTTTAAAGGGGCTGGAGCAATGCATACCGCTGTATGTAGTCATAAGATCTTATTTGAAGCCTCATGCCGAGGAATTGGAGTCGTTTCAGACTTCATTACACAAGGCAATTTGGCTTCTTTTCAGATCAGTTGCCCTCTTATTCAGTGCCAACTTTGACTTAATTCCTTTACTAAAAGGAAATATGTTGCATCCTCTTTTCAAAGCAGTTTTTCAAACCAAGTGAGTTATAGGTGCACGTGTTTATATAAAAAGGGTGTTTATAGTTTTGTCATCTCAAAATAGGAAGGAAAGTTTGCCAAACAATGGGATTTAGTTATTACATAACAAAATATTAAGTCTCAGAGAACTTGTTTAAATAATGTTACCTCACCAGTGACAAACACCATAACCACTTCAAAAAGCCTCTTTTTATGGCTGCAAACCCAGCCCACTTTATAATTTGTGTGAGAGGTAGCTAGGTTTACTAGACTTCTAGGTTGCTTTGCAAGGCAGCATGATCAATGTCTCATCATTGGATTGGGAGCCAGGAGACTTGGGCTCTATTAACAGCTCGACTACTGACTCACGCTGTAACTTTTGGGCAACTGGTTTAGTCCGTCTGTGCCTTAGTTTCCCTAGGTGTAAAACTGCGGTAATAATGCTTGCACATCATTAAAGTCATTTGAAATCAAGAGATAAAAAGTGCCAGAGTATTGTTCTTTTTACTAAACTTAGCTACAACTTCAGTGTAAAGCTAAAAGCTAATAGGTACATTGATCATCTAAAAACAATTTAACAATATACTGCATTCTCTGTATAATTCAGAGTATTGAAATGAAACATTTTGAATGTCAGGTGGTTGGGACCCGGATATAGTAGCAAAGAAAATCTTATAACAGTCTGATAAAATGCCTTAAAACAAAGTACACGTGACTAGTAAAATACCAAACACAGATAGAGAAAAGATATGGAAGAAACTGCAGAGTAATTTCTAACCCTAACCCTAAAATTAAGTGTGATTGATATAGCATTACAACTGTATTTTTTCTAAAGAAAATAAAGGTTAGTCCTGACATTAAATTATTTTCCTAACATACAAATGACTTTTGGATGTAAGTTGTTACTGCCGCCTCCATTTCTGAAACATTGTAGGTACCAGTCAGAAGACAGCTACACAGAAGGAGAGAAAGTCAGAGGAGAAATGATGTATTTATGTACTGTACATTTGTGGGGGCATCTTGAGCAGTTGTGACCATAGATTGTAAACAAGTAGGTGGTTTCAGTCACTCCCTCCCTAGATTTATTTTTAACACATTATCTTCAACATTTCTGTGTTTTTCCTCTCAACTATGGGCTAAATTCAGGCCTAGTGTAAGAGGTCACATCTGCAGTGACTTCACCAGGGTTGGGTTTGGCCCAAATTATTTTCCTTTGTATGTGTATCCTTGTTAGCAAAATATATATTGCTGGAATTCTAATTCTGATTCCTCAGTCCTTACAAACACAAGTATTAATAGTGGGTCAAATCTTGGTCCCACTGAAGTTGGTGGCAAAACTCTCATTGACTTCAATGGGACTATTATTTGGCCCTATATCCATAAAAAGAAAACACATGACTGAATTAGGTACTTCTGAAAATAAGGGAATAATATCACTGGCTTGATCTGGGCATAGGGCAAGTGGACACTGCCCAAGCTTTCCCATATGTTTCTGTAATGTACCACCACTTGAACTGCAAAACTCATAAGAACTGGTTCTCCTCTCATGCCAGTTTTACACTGGTGTAATTCCATTTATTTCAGTGGCATTAGTCCTGATTTACATTGGTGTAAGTGAGAGTGGAATCAGGCCTCTGTTGTTCAGGTTTTCTTCAAATGATGACCTGGCTCCCTGTCTGGAGGCTGGTCTGTGATCAAAGGTTTTGTAGTGTTTCTGGAGAATTTCAAACTCTTTGGTCTGGGAGAGCCTGTGTTAACCAGTTTCTCTTCTTCGCACCAAGGAGCAATGTTTCCTGCCTCGGTGAACTGAAAATCCACCCATTGTGAGCAGGAGGAATAGGAGGTGGGTGGGCAGGGGACTCGCTAGGGATCAAAGGAAGATGGGGTGGCTAAAAGAAACTGGGGGCCTTACTGGAGGTTGGAGGGAGGAGTGCATTGGGATATATTACTGGGGATATGGGTAGGATAGGGAAGCAGGAGAACCTCTTCCTGCGGGGAGATGGGGGGAGTGGAAAAGACTGACATAAAAGGATATATAATTCCACTGATGTCAATGGAGTTACATCTGCCTACATCAATAATGATTTTACTCATACAGCATCTGTGTCTGCTAGTTAATTGGGGGGGAGGGGTATGTTCTCTCCTTGGCAGAAGTGTAAGGCCCATTAACAGTTATGGGGTTCACAAGTCAGCATTGCGGGGAGAAGAAACCCTTAGCTATATGAGCTATTTCAGAAGTCCTGCTGGAGAATGCTCTCCATATGAATAGTTTGTAAATGTTACTGTTTGTAGAATGGGAAATATAAGACCAGAGGGAAACATGAGTTAATATAAACAAAGGCTAAATTACTTCCTCCCCATCCCACAAGCACAAAACTGCATCATGACTGAAATATACATGCTTGTCTGATAGATTCCTTGAACTCCAGCACAGTGGTTAATTTTTTAACAATCTCCTTTAATGGATTTGAGACTTTAATACAGTGGAATCCACTAACAGTCAGTTCTTATTGTCAGTTGCTAATGTTATGCTTTAGAGAAATCCCCATCTGTCTTCCAGGATGGTAATTTTTAGTTATGATTTCCTCTCCCCATTGCCCCGGTCAGCTTTTGAATAAATAGCAATTCATTTGTTATGTTTCGACAGCAAGCTACAAGGGTTCCTATGACCAGCTCTGGGTGAATTTCTTTCAATTCTCTTTTTGCTAGGGCCTGAACCTGAAAGATACTGATCACTCTCGATGTCCACTGACTGCAGCAGGAGTTGAGGGTGCTCAGCATCTTGCAGGCTTGATCCCTAATTTTACAACAGATGTCTGAAATGCAGTCCTTCGAATAATTTATTCTTCATTGTTTACTGCATTATTATTCTAGAAGAATAAGAAAGTTGGAAGGGAGCACAGGGAAAAGACAAGACATTTTTTCATGAAAATTCTCCCCAGAGCCATTGAAAGGAAAAGCATAAATTAAATATGTTGGGTGAGTTGATGATTTACAAGACTGAAAATCCAAAATCCAGTCCAGGAGTGGATCCAGTCTATTAATGTGTGACTGATAGTTGTTACTACCTGACAGGCTAAGTGAGTTAAGGTTTGTCAAGGCTAATTCCCCACTCTAGCACTTTGAGTGCAGAAGGTGGAGGCCTGCAAGGATTCTAAAAATTAATACTGGCCGCTCCAGGCTTGTATTAAACTCCCAGGGTTACAGCTTTTCTCTGACCTTGGATTGGTAGATGCTGCCAGCACCCAAGTGCAAAAACCCCTTTGAGAGCCCAGGAAGGCGCACTTGGGAATTCCTTCCTGTGGGGTACCCTCAAGCCCTTTCACCCCCTCCGGGGAAGAGCTGAGAAAGAAGAAAAAAAAGGAAATCAGCTGTTGCCATCAGCTAATTAATCAACATGTACACAAACCTCTTAGGGACACAAAAATCCAATCCTATTCTTAAAAAAAGGTAAATGTTATTAATAAAAAAAGAAAATACATCTGGGAACTCAGGCTATTGCTCGGTTTTAAAAGAGCAACTACAAGGATTAAGCACCAAGAATAGCTTTCTTGAGGTGCACCTTAAAGGTTACAAGCAAAACAAAAGCACCTGGGGTTAGCACAGAGGAATAAAGAGATAAATCTAATCGCGTCTTCCTAGAGATTTCCTGATATACTTACATATCTGGGGTTTTAATGAGTAGTTTCTAGATATGATGCTGATGATTTTTCATACCTGGCTCAACCTTCTTACAACATAAGACTGATAGTTGCCCGGTCCGCCTCTCCCCGGGAGAACAACAGACAGACAAAAGGGGACTCTTTGTTTCAATTTTAAAAAGTTCTAGCCTTCCCATTGGCTCTTTTGGCCAGGTGCCCACTCACTTCCTTTTACTGATGCATAGCAGTGAGACATCTTAACTCTTTACAGGGAAAGCAATTAGAGAACAGCTACTAAGAGGGATTTTATAGCTACTGGCTGGCTGGGTGTCCCTAAAAGGGAGCTACCCCCCTCCCTTTATTTATCACAAGGTTAGTGACCTCAATCCAGTTCTTAGTGGAAAACTCTCCAGGCCAAACTTCATGATTACATTTGCTATTAATTGGCAATCTCAGAAGAAAGACTAAAGACTGAAAGGGTATGAAGGTGGCCACATGGTGTAGGGCCTGTGCTCCAAGGATAGAAATCATATCCGTCCTACTGAATGGAGAAGATTGCACTGCCTATGTGCAAGGAGCAGCATGTGATTGCATCTGCCTTAGGCACAATCTCTCTAGTGCTTTTTGAGTGAGAGCAGCTCCCCATTACCCTGCATAGGTCTGTAACAGCACTGCCAGAGCCTAGCCCTGCATGTATTCAGAATCATATCTGCTTACTTTAGTATGTAAGAACATAAGAACGGCCATACTGGGTCAGATTACTGGTCCATCTAGCCCAGTATCCTGTCTTCGGACAGTAGACAATGCCAGGTGCTTCAGAGGGAATGAACAGAAACAGGCAATCATCAAGTGAGCCATCCCCTGTCATCCATGCCCCGCTTCTGGCAAACAGAGGCTAAGGCCACTCAGAGCATGGTTTTGCATCCCTGCCCATTCTGGCTAATAGCCATTGATGGACCTATCCTCCATGAATTTATCTAGTTCTTTTTGGAACCCTGTTATAGTCTTGGCCTTCACAACATCCTCTGGCACAGAGTTCCACAGGTTGACTGTGCATTGTGTGAAGAAATACTTCCTTTTGTTTGTTTTAAACCTGTTGCCTATTAATTTCATTGGGTGACCCCTAGTTCTTGTGGTATGTGAAGGAGTACATAACACTTCCTTATTCACTTTTTCCACACCAGCCACGATTTTATAGACCTCTAGTATATCCCCCTTAGTCGTCTCTTTTCCAAGTTGAAAAGTCCCAGTCTTTTTAATCTCTCTTCATATGGAAGTTGTTCCATACCCCTAATTATTTTAGTTGCCCGTCTCTGTACCTTTTCCAATTCCAATATATCTTTTTTTTTTTTTTTTGAGATGGGGCGTCCAGATCTGCATGCAGTATTCAAGATGTGGGCGTACCATGAATATATAGAGAGGCAATATGGTGTTTTCTATCGTATTATCTATCCCCTTCCTAATTATTCCCAATATTCTGTTAGCTTTTCTGACTGCTACTGCACATTTTCAGAGAAGTATCCATAATGACTCCAAGATCTCCTTCTAGAGTGGTAACAGCTAATTTAGACCCCATCATACTGTAAACATTAGTAAAAAAATAGTTTTTTAAAAAGGTAAGTTTATACTGCTTTTTACTCCCAGTAGTCTTGCATAACTAACACAGCCAAGAGGAAGCAAGCTGGATTCTATTTTTTTTTCTTGTACATCATCAAAATTGTTTACTGAGTTTCAATCCATTATATCTGTGCAAAACCACTACAGACAATAGGACTGCACAGATGTAACTGAGGGCATAATTTGACCTGCTGGTGATAATGCATGAGAAAGACAGACAGAATCCAAACTGACTTTCAGATCTCAGGTTGAGTCTGGACTATAAATTGGGGAGGGAAAGGAACTTTTCTTCTTACTTGTAAACTCAGCATACACTTCTACCCCGATATAACGCTGTCCTCGGGAGCCAAAATATCTTACCATGTTATAGGTGAAACTGCATTATATCGAACTTGCTTTGATCCGCTGGAGCGTGCAGCCCCCTCCCACCCCCCGGAGCGCTGCTTTACCGCGTTATAGCCGAATTTGTGTTATATCAGGTTGCGTTATATCGGGGTAGAGGTGTATATCATCTAACAATAATTGGCATGCAATTAAAATATAACCCCATAATGTCATTTTCACAAGGTCACCTTTTAGTAAATATATAGATTGTACTTCAAGGAGATAGATAGGGTCTAATGCAGCTCCCGCTGACTTCAGTGGGAACTGGACCGATCTGGTTATCGTTAAAGCTTTATTTATTAATTTGTGTTATTTAAACTTAAGGTATATGAGACTGGACAATAGCTAAAGGAAAGCAGTAGCTGTTAGTTGCATAATGAATATAAAATAACAGGGTAACTTCCGGCTCTAAATGGATGCTGCTGCGGCCTTCCCCATTCCACACAATTGGGCCAGTTCATCCTTGTTCTAGTCAGTAGCATTTTTCTACCCTTAAGAAACAGGTTTTGAAAGGCAGCTGGTCAAATTATTCTGGTAAACTAAGTTTCTTACTACTTTTGGGGGGAAAACAGCCTCTGTGACTTTGTTTTTTCAAAAAATGTTTCTACAAGTAGAAAAACCTATCAAAATGCCTAACCCTGTATGTGTCTTGCACATTCACTGCCTATGTGGACTGAGCACTGCTCAGCACACCATATCTCTCCGCCTGCCTGCAGCTCAATGAGTAACACAAACCACTGGAATGTAGAACAAAGGACCCAAAGGAGGAATTTAGCAGAGATGAATAGAAAAAGTGGCTGAGAAGATGTGGAAATTATTTATTTGGCAAAAATCAAGTTAAAGCTACATTATTCAGCTCTCCTGATGTTAATAAATTATTTTTCCAACAGGAAGAAACCAGAATCATGTTGGATGGAAGATAAACACAGCACAGGATAAAACTTCAGAATTGTAGAGTTCTTAAAACAGAATATTCCTTTTACTGAAAATGTTGGAAATCTCTGGAGTCTAATAAATTTAGCAGTGAACTTAGATTTATAGTTAAAATGAGGGCTATTCTTGCTAATGGATTTTAAAATATAACCCTCTGCAAAGTAGACAATGAAAGGATAAATAGTATAATAGCTAGCATGAGAGAACATTTTGTACCAGAAAGAAGTTTATTGCACAGACTAAGTACTATATAGAAAGTCCATAAAGACAAATCCCATTCAATTATATAAACCCAAACACAATTAAGAAATGCCCTTCTTCAATGTTTCTCCATTTCAAGTTTAGAGGATTAAGGGTTTTTTTACTTTTAGGGACAAATTCTTACACTATTGCACACATTGAGTTTCAATGGGACTATTCATGGAGTGAAGTGCAACTCAGACTGAGTAAAGGTATCAGAATCTGGCCCTGAGCTGTATTGCAAAACAATGCAAGGCATGTTTATATGGCCCAATTTATTCTGCACTGATTGAAGTAAATGGGACTCCTCGTGTTCTTAAAGGAGGGTGACCAGACTGTGAAAAAACAGGACAGGGAGTGGGGGTAATAGGCGCCTATATAAGAAAAAGTCCCCAAAAACGAGACTGTCCCTATAAAAACAGGACATCTGGTCACCCTATCTTAGGCCTGGTCTACACTACGAGTTTAGGTCGACTTTAGCCGCGTTAATTCAAATTTAGCCTGGACACGTTTACACGACGAAGCCCTTTCTTTCGACTTAAAGGGCCCTTTAAACCGGTTTCTTTACTCCACCTCCGATGAGGGGATTAGCGATAAAATCAGCCTTAGGGGGTCGGAATTGGGTTAGTGTGGACGGAATTCGACGTTATTGGCCTCCGGGAGCTATCCCACAGTGCTTCATTGTGACCGCTCTGGACAGCACTCTCAACTCAGATGCACTGGCCAGGTAGACAGGAAAAGCCCCGCGAACGTTTGAATTTCATTTCCTGTTTGCTCAGCGTGGAGAGCACAGGTGACCACGCAGCTCATCAGCACAGGTAACCGTGATGGAGTCCCAGGATCGCAAAAGAGCTCCAGCATGGACAGAACGGGAGGTACGGGATCTGCTCGCCATATGGGGAGATGAATCAGTGCTGGCCGAACTCCGAAGCAGTAAACGAAATGGCAAAATATTAGAAAAGGTCTCCAAGGCCATGAAGGACAGAGGCCATAACAGGGACGCACAGCAGTGCCGCGTGAAAATTAAGGAGCTAAGGCAAGCCTACCACAAAGCCAGAGAAGCAAACGGAAGGTCCGGGGCTGAGCCGCAAACATGCCGCTTCTACGCGGAGCTGCATGCCATTCTAGGGGGTGCAGCCACCACTACCCCAACCGTGTGCTATGAGTCCCTCACTGGAGAAACACACAGGGAAGCGGGTTCGGGGTACGAGGAAGATGAGGATGAAGATAATGTAAATAGCTCACAGCAGCAAGGAAGCGGAGAAACCGGTTTCCCCAACAGCCAGGATATGTTTATCACCCTGGACCTGGAACCAGTAACCCCCGAACTCACCCAAGACCCTGTGGACACACAGGGGACCTCTGGTGAGTGTACCTTTGTAAATATTACACATGGTTTAAAAGCAAGCGTGTTTAATGATTAATGATTAATTTGCCCTGGCAATCGCGGCCAGTACAGCTACTGGAAAAGTCTGTTAACGTGTATGGGGATGGAGCGGAAATCCTCCAGGGACATCTCCAGAAAGCTCTCCTTCATGTACTCCCAAAGCCTTTGCAAAAGGTTTCTGGGGAGGGCTGCCTTATCCCGTCCGCCATGGTAGGACACTTTACCACGCCAGGCCAGTAGCACGTAGTCTGGAATCATTGCATAACAAAGCATGGCAGCGTATGGTCCCGGTGTTTGCTGGCATGCAGACAACATCCATTCCTTATCGCTCTTTGTTATCCTCAGGAGAGTGATATCATTCACGGTCACCTGGTTGAAATGGGGCAATTTTATTAAGGGGACATTCAGAGGTGCCCCTTCCTGCTCTGCTGAACAGAAATATTCCCCGCTGTTAGCCACGCGGTGGGGGGGAGGGGTGAAGTGATCATCCCAGAGAATTGGGTGTGGGGGGGAGGGGAATTAGTTGGGTTTGTGCTGCACGTTAACCCTGAAACCGCAGCCCCTCCTTTTACATTGCAAACCCATTTTAAATGGCCAATCCAACGGGTGCTTGGTATGGTTAATGAGAGCAGTACTGTTTTAAACCATCCCCACTTGTTAACAAGGTTAAAAAAGCCAAAAGACTGTGTCTTACCATGGCTGCCTGCAAGCTGAAATCTGTGGCCTGGCACTGCGTGAGTGATCTCTCACACCAAACCGGCAGGCCCTCAATATAAGAGGAAAAATGCGACCTTGTAACAAAAGCACATGTGCTGTGTGATGTGAACAGCAAAATTTAACGTGAAAGAGTGTACCCATTGTTCTCTAAAATGTATCTTTTTTAACCACCTCTCCCTTCTCCTCCACCAGCTGCAAATGTTTCTCCTTCACAGAGGCTAGTGAATATTCGAAAGCGGAAGCGAAGGACGCGTGATGAAATGTTTACTGAACTACAGACTGCCTCCCACACTGACAGAGCACAGCAGAATGCGTGGAGGCAGTCAATTACTGATTTTAGAAAAGCCCAATATGAGCGAGAGGAGAGGTGGCGTGCTGAATCGCGGGCTGAAGAGGAGAGGTTGCGTGCTGAATCGCGGGCTGAAGAGGAGATGTGGCATCAGCTTGCACACAGAAGGCAAGAGTCGATGCTCCGGCTGCTGGAGCATCAAACTGATATGCTCCTGCGTATGGTTGAGCTGCAGGAAAGGCAGCAGGAGCAGAGACCGCCGCTACAGCCCCTGTGTAACCAACAGCCCTCCTCCCCAAGTCCCATTGCCTCCTCACCCAGACGCTCAAGAACACGGTGGGAGGGCCTCCGGCCACCCAGTCACTCCACCCTAGATGATTTCCCGAGCAATAAGTGTTAAAGTTTTAAAGTTTTAAACTGCAGTGTGTCCTTTTCCTTCCCTCCTCCCCCACCCATCCCGGGCTACCTTTGCAATTATCCCCCTAGTTGTGTGATGAATTAATAAAGAATGCATGAATGTGAAGTAACAATGACTTTATTGCCTCTGCAAGTGGTGCTCGCAGGGGGGAGGGAAGGGTGGGGTGGTTGGTTTACAGGGAAGTAGAGTGAACCGGGTGGGGGGGGGTGGAGGGTTCATCAAGGAGAAACAAACAGAAGTTTCATACCGTAGCCTCGCCAGTCACAAAACTAGTTTTCAAAGCTTCTCTGATGCGCACCGCGCCCTGCTGTGCTGCTCTAACCGACCTGGTGTCTGGCTGCGCGTAATCAGCGGCCAGGCGATTTGCCTCTACCTCCCACCCCGCCATAAATGTCTCCCCCTTACTCTCACAGATATTGTGGAGCGCACAGCAAGCAGCAATAACAATGGGGATATTCTTTTCGCTAAGGTCTGAGCGAGTCAGTAAGCTGCACCAGCGCGCTTTTAAACGCCCAAATGCACATTCCACCACCATTCGGCACTTGCTCAGCCTGTAGTTGAACAGGTCCTGACTCCTGTCCAGGCTGCCTGTGTACGGCTTCATGAGCCATGGCATTAAGGGGTAGGCTGGGTCCCCAAGGATCACGATAGGCATTTCAACATCCCCAACGGTTATTTTCTGGTCCGGGAAGAAAGTCCCTTCCTCCAGCTTTCGAAACAGAACAGAGTGCCTGAAGACGCGAGCATCATGTACCCTTCCCGGCCAGCCCACGTTGATGTCGGTGAAACGTCCCTTGTGATCCACCAGGGCTTGCAGCAGCATTGAAAAGTACCCCTTGCGGTTTATGTACTCGGTGGCTTGGTGCTCCGGTGCCAAGATAGGGATATGGGTTCCGTCTATCGCCCCACCACAGTTTGGGAATCCCATTGCAGCAAAGCCATCCACTATGTCCTGCACGTTTCCCAGAGTCACTACCCTTGATATCACCAGGTCTCTCATTGCCCTGGCAACTTGGATCACAGCAGCCCCCACAGTAGATTTGCCCACTCCAAATTGATTCCCGACTGACCGGTAGCTGTCTGGCGTTGCAAGCTTCCACAGGGCTATCGCCACTCGCTTCTCAACTGTGAGGGCTGCTCTCATCCTGGTATTCTGGCGCTTCAGGGCAGGGGAAAGCAAGTCACAAAGTTCCATGAAAGTGCCCTTACGCATGCGAAAGTTTCGCAGCCACTGGGAATCGTCCCACACCTGCAGCACGATGCGGTCCCACCAGTCTGTGCTTGTTTCCTGGGCCCAGAATCGGCGTTCCACGGCATGAACCTGCCCCAGGAACACCATGATTTCCACATTGCTGGGGCCTGTGCCTTGTGAGAGGTCTAGGTCCATGTCCATTTCCTCATCACTCTCGTCGCCGCGCTGCAATCGCCTCCTCCTCGGCTGGTCCTGGTTTTGCTTTGGCATGTCCTGGCTCTGCATATACTCCAGGACAATGCGCGTGGTGTTCATAGTGCTCATAATTGCCGCGGTGATCTGAGCGGGCTCCATGATCCCAGTGCTAGCTATGGCGTCTGGTCTGAAAAAAGGCGCGAAACTAGTATCTGAAGGACCAGGGGAAGGAGAGAGGGAGGGAGGGAGGGGCGAGTGACGACATGGCGTACAGGTACAGGGAATTAAAATCAAGAAAGGTGGCTGTGCATCAGGGAGAAATACAAACAACTGTCACACAGAATGCCCCCCCCCCCCCCGAGATTGAACTCCTAAGCCTGGGTTTAGCGGGCCATTGATTTGACGGAGGGAGGGGGGAAGGAAATGAATACAGAACAAATCTATTTTTTACATCTTAATACGACAGTGCAGCATGACTGATAGCCCTCGGCATTTTCTGGGTGCTTGGCAGCAAATACTGGGCGCGTGGCAGTATGATGATGACGGATACCAGTCATAATATACTATTTACTGCCAAAAGGCAAGGGGTTGCTGCTGTGTAGCAATGTAGCCCCACGTCTGCCAGCCACATGTCTGCCAGCACCCAGATCACCCTCGGCCTCTTCTGGGTGCTTAGCAGACAATACTTGGCAGAAAATAGTATACTACGACTGATAGCCATCATTGTCAAGACAGTTCGATAGGTGCCAATGATTGATGGCCACGGCTGTCCGACGAGGACGGTTACCAGTCGTAATAAACCATCTACTGCCAAAAGGCAAAAGGTAAGGGGCTGGTGCAATGCAGCCCTACGGCTGCCAGCCCCACAGCTACCAGCACCCAGATCGCCGATGAAGGCTACCAGTCATGCTGCACCGTCTACCGCCAAAAGGCAGTTAGCTGCTGCTGCTGTGTAGCAATGCAGTCCCACGGCTGCCGGCACCCAGATGACATATGGTGACGGTGAGCTGAGCTGAGCGGGCTCCATGCTTGCCGTGGTATGTTGTCTGCACAGGTAACCCAGGTAAAAAGGCGCGAATCTATTGTCTGCCGTTGCTGTGACGGCAGGGGAGGGGCCTGACGCAATGTACCCAGAACCCCCCGCGGCACTGTTTTGCATCATTCGGGCATTGCGATCTCAACCCATAATTCCAATGGGCGCCGGAGACTGCGGGAACTGTGGGATAGCTACCCATAGTGCAATGCGCCGGAAGTCGACGCTAGCCTCGGTACTGTGGACGCGGTCCGCCGACTTCATGCACTTAGAGCATTTTATGTGGGGACACACACAATCGGCTGCATACAACCGATTTCTATAAAACCGGCTTCTATAAATTCGACCTAATTTCGTAGTGTAGACATACCCTTAAAGTTATACACGTGCTTAAGTACCTTGCTGAATTAGACCCTTTAATAGGATCTTCAACACCTCCAACCATTACTCAGCAACTTGCAGGATCAGGCCACTACTATGGGCCTAATTCTATAAACCGTCTGTGTTTGACTCCCAGTCAAGTCAATGAAAGCTCTGCATGTGCAGAGGGTTTGTGGGGATGAGCTAGATCTTAGGGGAACACCTACATAAAATGTGATTGTGAATTTCTGCTCTTCTTGAGAGCTGCTATTAATCTTGTAAATTGAGGCAATCCAACAGTAAGTATTGACAGAGTTTTGGTTCTTGTAATACCATTAACATTCAGCCAGTAACACCTTTGTATTGTAATAATCAGAGCAGACAAGAGGAGAGAATGAATAAATTCAACAATCAAAAAAATCAAGGAAAAATATTCCAATACATGCTTTTTTCCCCTTTGTTCATTTAACAAAAGAAATCTGTCCTGAGCATCAGCATATCAAAACTGCTAAATCTTTTTACAGTGTTTTACCCTTCCTGCTTGTGTAACAAGAAATCTTTGTGACTCTCTGCAGCAATCTGGTGTCTGGGGAATGCAAAGAAAGACTTAGAAATCTTCCAGAAAAAAGACCTCTTATTGCAAGATCCAGGTCAGCATTAATTATAAATTACTATTGCCATATAATGACTTTGCGTGGGCTATGATAGTTACTATCTTTGTCAAGTTATACTTTAGCAATTCCCATATCCTCTGTAGAGGATATTGGTGGGGGTGGGGAGGGGAGAGTCATGTGCCCTTGTGATAGGGTATATAAACCCCACACTGTCCCACCAGGGGTTAAAGAGCTGCTCTGGGCTCAGCCAGCCCCATCTCGCCATACCTGCAAGTAGGGTTACCAGATGTCCCGATTTTATAGGGACAGTCCCAATTTTTGGGTCTTTTTCTTATATAGGCACCTATTACCCCCCACCCCAGTCCCAATTTTTCACAGTTGCTGTCTGGTCACCCTACCTGCAAGAGATGCACAGAGTGTAGGAGGAGTTAAAAGGGAGCAGAACATCTTACTTGTGGGCAGACGAGAGAAGAGAAAGGACTCTATTGTTTAGCTCCTGAGAAAAGGGTTGAGGGAAGGCGGGATCTCTCCCTCAACAATCACCTGAAAGTCTCTCCCTGCAGGAAGGGAGGACCTGCTTCTGTTATATCTGGAGAGGGAGATGTTTCCCCCTCTCACCTACTAGTGCAGTTTATTTGTGTTAATTCCCTGTGTGGTGTTTATGGACAATCCCTGAAGGGGGAGAGACTTGGAACTGACTTGGCTGAAGGGCCAAGGCACCAGAGGAGGCAGCTGCTGCCCCGAGAGCCACTACCCTACGCCCAGCTGTGAAGAGGCACCCAGTAGTGACTGACCCCCTTCACAGCCTCCTGTGATAGACTGAGAACTCTGGACAATAGTGGGGTGGTAGAAAGTGGCCCAGGAAGAGCAGCCTTAAGGTTCTCCTGGGTGTCAGACCCTGGGTGTTGCCCTCATGGGGCCCTGTGGGGGAGTCTGATGAAGTGGGAGGGCCTGGGCTCCCCTACCAAAAACCCGCTCTGCATGTTAAAGGTCCTAAGCCCTGACCACTAGGCAGTACTCCCCATGAGCAAAGACCATCACAGTCCCAAACAGGAAAGATGTTTATTATATTGTGAATCTGTACACTAGAGTAATTTTTTCCCCGCATTCATAGGCTGTGGCCTCTAATCCCAATAATGTCTAATTCCTAAGAAACATGATTCATTTGACAGGTCTAATAACTACCAACTGTAAGATTTCATGATACACTAGAACTTTGTTTGTGGGATTTGGCAATGAAAGTTGTAGTAGTTGAAAATGGATTATATCATTTACAGTACCAACACATCCAAAATAAAAAAGTTATGGGAATGGAGTCCAAATTTAGGCTCCAGTCTGGCAAACTCTTACACACGGGTATGTTTACACATGCGAGTAGTCCCATGGGACTACGCACACGCATAGTTCTTCACATAAGTGTTTCAGGAGGAGGGCCTTCATTTCTTCTTCAATAAAAAAGCAAAATGTCTATTTCTATTTCATGGAAAATACAATGGGTCAAACCCTGAAGTCCTTACACAGTGGTAATTTTGCCTGGATGAGGTTCAAGAAAAAAATGAGTAAAGATTTCAAGATTTGGCCCACTAGGAGATGGGCAAAAGGGCACAAATTGCCGGTGAAACAAGAAGTGCAGCAAACTTTTTCTGGTATTATTACAGATTAATACAGGTCCCAAAGAACCTAATGTGAAAGCTACTGTGTTAACTTTAATAGGAGCAGGATCGGGGTTCTTTGGGTCCGGGGATTGACTCACAGACTAGAGTAAATAGCCAGTGAGAGCTATGAATATTTTAAGATTTAGAACCACAGAAACTGATACACAGATAAAGTGATCTCAGTCATTTTGTAGAACAGGATGAATTGAGTACATTAACAAATCTGGAAAGAGATAGCATGAAGGGATCATTTATGTGTGAAGAAATAAATAAGATGCAATTAAACTATTAAGCATAGGTAAGTCTAATGAGGATTACTTGAGCATCACAGATTATAGTGGGACAGATGCATCTCACTTAGGATCAAATCTTACAGTCCTTATTCAGGCCCTGTTTCATTGACACCCCTGTGATTTTCCTTGCAGTAATGTCAATCACTGGCCCATCTCAAGGCACAAAGTAAAAATAAAAGAACTACATTAAAGTTCTAGCAATGAGAATGGAAAACATTTCCCCCAACAATACATTTTTCACAGGTAAGCTTTATAAAATTCAGCAACAACATGAGATCCTTGACAGGGCCGCCCGGGGGAGGGGGGGGGGGCAAGTGGGGCAATTTGCCCCAGGCCCTGGGCCCTGCAGGGGCCCCCTGAAAATATAGTATTCTATAGTATTGCAACTTTTTTTTTATGGAAGGGGCCCCCGAAATTGCTTTGCCCCAGGCCCCCTGAATCCTCTGGCCAGCCCTGATCTTTGATATATCTAAAGAGGCATTAGAGAAGGTGAAACACTACATTTCAGAAAACTAGAAATTAATTTGGCCAAGAAATTTTGATGGATGCCAAAGGGTTTGAAATATGCAGGCATATATATTAACAGATCCTTATGTAACATGGTCAGAGATAACCCCATAGATCAGTATTTACAAACACCTTTTGCCAAGCGGAGTAAACTAATACTTGCAATAAGTAGTCAAGAGTACCATCCTCATTTAAAATATAGGTGAAATCCTAGCCCCTCTGAAGTCAATGGGAGTTTTGCCATTGACTTCAATGGAGCCAGGATTTCACCCTTTGTGTTCTGTAAACTACAATATCTTAAAAATACAGATTATGATCAGATCTTTATTTGGAATGGGAAAGACCCATAAAGATAGAACATGGGCTCACTAAAAGGAGCTTTGGACTTGCCAAGCATATATTTTGTAGCCTCTGGCTTGACCTAAATGGGTCTGCTTTTGAGTCCTGCAGTTACCACCTCTCTATGGTTTCCTTTCAAGTTTATGAAGATGGTGCCTCTTACTCAGACTAGCCCAGTTGTTCCTATGAAGCAATTGAAAACAATCTATCTAATTTTGAAGCATACTAGGGAAATTTGGATAATGGCACAAACTGGGTAATGTGATATTAAAACTATCTTCTCAACTGCCAATATGAAAGGAATTCTTTTTATTGGTTGGAGTGGGGAAGGGCTGGGATCAGCATCCTTGTTCAATGTATTTACAATCTTATTAAAGATTGTCTAAAGCAACACTTTCAGGAAGTACCAGAAATTTCAGCAATTATTATAGCCTTACTCATGCTAAAGAGCACAAGTACTTCCCATTGATGGCCTGATGCTGCGAGGTGCTGAGTATCTACTATTCACTATAACCTGAGATGGTGGTTTCCACAGCCTGCTGCTTTTAAGGCTCCCTGTGAAAGATGGGAAAGCAAAGTTTAAGTGTGCTTCGCAGTAATATGCACTGTTTAAATATATTTCACTAGAAGGGCAGCAAGGGAGGCAACATTTAATTTGATATAATTTAAAATTGGGAGTGTTAAGGCTTGTCTACACTTGAAATTAACATAACATAAGAGCGGCCATACGGGGTCAGACCAAAGGTCCGTCTAGCCCAGTATCCTGTCTTCCAATTGCAGCCAATGCCAGGTTCCCCAGAGGGAATGAACAGAACCAGTAATCATCAAGTGATCCATGCTACAGCGGTGCTGCTCTAGTACTTCAGCATGGACACTGCCTATGTGAACGGGTAGGTTCTCCCATCGCTGTAGATAAGCCACCTCCCTGAGAGGTGGGAGTAGGAAGATGGAAGAATTCTTCCATTGACCTAGTTCTGTCTAAAGAGGGACATAGGTCGGCTTAACTACATAGCTCAGGGGTGTGGATTTTTCACCCAGAAAAGCAGCCCAGGGAGCACGTTAGTGTTGGGAGCAGAGTCACAGAAGCAGCCCACATAGGGTGACCAGATGTCCCGATTTTATAGTGACAGTCCTGATATTCGGGGCTTTTTCTTATATGGGCACCTATTACCCCCCACACTCTGTCCTGATTTTTCATACTTGCTGTCTGGTCACCCTAAGCCCACAGAGCAGACCTGTGCTGGGAGGAGAGCTGCAGCAACCAGAGCCAAAAGGGCCAGAGAAGCAGCCCAGGGAGCTGGAGGCAGAGCAGCAGCAGCAGCAGTGCTGAGGCCAAGTGGAGCTGGGCAGAGTGGAGGTGGAGCTGGAGCTGGAGCTGGGGCTGGGGCTGGAGCAGTCCGGAGCTGGGTCCGGTGAGCAGCTGGGGAGAGTGAGGGGGACCCTGGGAAGCGGGCCCAGAGCAGGGAGACGCCCCCAGCCAAGACGCCTGGCAGGCCAGACTTGGAGGGGGATCGTAACTCCGACGGGGCAGGGGTGACACAGGGAAGAAAGGTCCTGCCACCTAGAGCCTGAGAGCGTGTGGCCACCACCAGAGCAAGTGTCCGACCCGCAGCATCCCTGCAGCACAGCCAGGGCCTGAGAAGAGGCCTGGGACTTGTGAGGAACAGACTGAACTGCCCTTACATTCCAGAGACGCTGGTTGTGATGTCCCCGTGCCACAGAGCGGGGTTACGTGTTTTCCTTTAACCTTTCCCATTTTTCCCTTATTTTTTTTAATCAATTGCTGTTTATTAAATTGTATTTGCTTTGAACTGTATGTAATGATCAGTGGGTCAGGGAAGCATCCACTGCAGAGAGAGCACCCCAGAGTGGGGACACCCTAGCCCCTGCCCTAAGTGACCATGGCAAGGTTGATGGTCAAGCCCCCCAGGAATCCTGGGCCCAGTCTTGTTGGGGTTACGAGGACTCTGCCACAGAGGAGAGTGGAAGGGGAGCTCTCGAGGTCAGGCAGGCCTCTGGGTAAAGGAAGTGTACTATCTAAGGCATTGAAATATAGTTATTGTTGCTATATCTTTGACCAAAAGATTAAAAGGACACCAACAAGCTGAAGTGAGTTTCATGTGCTATGTTTGCCTCTGGGACTCCCTGCACATTCCTGCAGTTTTACATTCACACTTTCCTCTTTTAGAAACAATATTTTTCTCTTCCCTGTGCTGTGTGACAGGCTTACACAAACAAAAAGGGAAACAGACTAACTGGGCTATGCCGGGGAGACATTGGAACTGACTGCAAAATGCGGTCAAATGGACAAAGCAAACTGGAAAAGATAGAAATTTTATTTTTCTTTAACCTTTTCCAGGATAGCAATCTTGCATACCATTCACAACAACACTAAGTAAACAATTTTCAGAGAGAAGTTTTAAAGAAAGTTTTAAGTTGACAGTGTCCCCTAAAATAATGAGAAAGTGGAAAAATGGTACAATTTTGCTACCGTATACAGAGGAGGCCAAGTTTGCTTTGTACAAACATCTTATTTCCAGTTTGCTTTGTGCATTCAACAGCATTTTGCAGTCAGTTTCAACATCTCCCTGGCATAGCTCAGTTAGTCTGTTTCCCTTTTTGTTTATGTAGGCAACATTTTCAGATGTGTTCACTTAATCAATTAGCTTCAGTGTGTATGTAGGCTGTCTCCCATTAGGTACTCAAATATTCACTCCAAATAATTGGACAAATCAGTTACAATACCAAAGCTTTCTAATCCTTATGGGCAGAGTTCATTAGTCCTATTGAAGAAAATACAGATGGATACAGGAGAGTTGTCTGACATCCAGAATTCTATTGAGCGGAAGGGATACAATAACAGTCTAGGTTTACATGTCCCTTTGTCAGCTGGGCTGTATTTATATTTTTATTGTATTGTTTAATGTTTGTGCGGCTTGTTTTTTATAATTTCAAAAACTTTAACATAGGGTAATAGAAAAGAAAATGAAGGTTTTATGTACTTTTAAGTGACATTCATTTAGTACTACTTCATGATAGGTCTCTTTTTACAGATAGATAAATCTATAATGCTATGAAAAATCAGCAAGTAGCCAGCACTGGAAGCTATGGACTCAGGAAGGGAACAAATACATCAATGTAAAGAGGACTGCCAAACTTGACATTGAAATGATCCTGGATGCCCTTCAGGACTTAAATCTATTTTTGTGTTTGCGGAAGCTCCTTGATATTAGAATAGTTCAGATAAATCTCTCTCTCAATTTCAACCAGTTTATACTGAACAATAATAAACCTTATTTCATTCCATAAAATGCTTCAGACACAAGCCTGGTAATTTTTTCCATTGTAATTTCTTTCCCCACTGCTGATAAAAACCCAGCACAAATCACAAAGGTACTACATTCGAGATTGTTGGTAGCAAGTTTTCAAATTCAAACTGGTGAGGAAAATAGTGTCCTAGCCATCTGAAGTTTTGTTGCTGTATTTACGAGTCCAGTTTGTCTTCCACATATGGCCCCAGAGCAGGGACAACAACTGAAACCAATATTCACTGCGTTTGTGAATTCATCTCTTAAAAAATATGGTCTCATTTAACAGGCAAGATTGCCTGCCAAAGACCATAGCTAAGTTACCTCACCACAAAGTTCCACATTCAGTCTCAGGAACGAAGGGGCTTAAACCTCTTAGAAACATCAATGACTGTATGGTTAAGATTTATTTTGAGGGTGTTTGACAAATAGCCCGATTTCACTGCTCCGTATGCCCTTCCATTTTAACTCTAGGCTTAGCATAAGTGCGAGTGCTGTGTTACATGGACTAAAGTGACATTAGCCTTGGGATATTCAAAAAATCTTGTGTATCTTTCCCTACATCTCAAGCTACATGAGTGCAGTTGCACAGCTACCACAGAACTCAGGGTTTATGTAAATACCAAACTTGCAAGATACTTGTATCATCCCTCCAAAAAAAAAAAAACAAAAAAAAACAGAAAACCCCCAAACACAACCAGACAAAATGTTCATTAATTGAGGATGTCTTTTGAGATGTCCTGTTTAGCTCCAGTTTACTGGAAAATAACTAAATTAATAAGCAGCACTGTGATACTAGCACCCATTTCTACACACATATGGCTAGATTGTGACCGCAGGCAAGGGGTGGTGTGTAAACTGCACTAATCCAGAAGTAACCTGAGGAGGCACTGTGACTTTAGAGCAGGGGTCGGCAACCTTTCAGAAGTGGTGTGCCGAGTCTTCATTTATTCACTCTAATTTAAGGTTTCACGTGCCAGTAATGCATTTTAACGTTTTTAGAAGGTCTCTTTCTATAAGTCTGTAATATATAACTAAACTATTGTTGAATGTAAAGTAAATTAGGTTTTTAAAATGTTTAAGAAGCTTCATTTAAAATTAAATTAAATTAAAATGCAGAGCCCCCCAGACCAGTGGCCAGGACCCGGGCAGTGTGAGTTCCCCTGAAAATCAGCTCGCGTGCCGCCTTTGGCACCCATGCCTAGGTTGCTTATCCCTGCTTTAGAGACATCTGGAAGTCACAATTTCTTCCCTGCATCCTTCTTGCTCTGGGTGCTAATAGTTTGCTAATGGTCTATTATGGCACCTCCTAAATCAGCTTAGCTGTGCTGGCCAGTGGAGCCAAAGCTCTGCTCTTTCCTCGCCCTGCCCACCTTCTCTGAAGATGGGGCAGCGGGTTAGTAAGCAGACACTTAGGTATTTCTTTACTGTAGGGTTAGCCCAGGATCATACAAAACCCCGCCTACTGTCCATACACAGAAGACTTTTACCCAGGCTTACATATGGTTTGAACCAGGCTTGCTTACCCAGCTGGGGGTACTGATTAGAGCCTGGATTTTGCTTTCAAATCAGCTCTAACCCATCTACTTTGCAGTGTGGATGGAGGCTGTAACCTAGGTTCCAGAAGAATAGACCTCCAGTGCCTTCCCACAATCCCCCACAGACTGTTTTTTCTTGCCTTTCTACAGATTGCCTTCTTCTGCACTGGAAGTCACCTACCAATTTACACACACCAGCTCAGCGTTTAAACCCCACACTCCACATGTTCTGCTCCATTTCTACACAGCACCTGACTGAACAGAAAGGCCGGCCAGGAGATCCTCATTCCAGAGTGCTGCTAGCTGGTCAAAGCCTCACACCAAGGTTCTGATGGATCTCCTGCTGATAAAAGCTCACCTTAACTGATCACTCTCCTTATAGTGTGTATAGTAACACGCATTGTTTCATGTTCTCTGTGTATATATATATATATCTTCCTACTGTATTTTCCACTACATGCATCCAATGAAGTAGGCTGTAGCCTACGAAAGCTTATGCTCAAATAAATTTGTTAATCTCTAAGGTGCCACAAGTACTCCTGTTCTTTTTGCAGATACAGACTAACACGGCTGCTACTCTGAAATTTAGGGAGATGTTCCCAAAATCATCCCCTGTACAGTAACATCTCCAAGATGCTGTCAGAGGAGAGCATTGAGTGGACAGGAAGAGAATAAAAAACCTGAAACCATGTTTCACAAGGCAAAAGATACCAACAGCAAGTCTGGAAACTCACAGTCAACCTGTTCCGACTACAAGGAGTTTGATCAGTTGCTCAGTCACAACCTGAGCATAGAGCCCAGTGCCAAGTTGCATGGGCCGTTGAGACCAAACGGGTTTATTTTTGGAGTGGGGCCAGACAGACCTTGCTAGTAGGGGGACAGGAGAGGCTGGAACAGACCCCACTGCTGGAAAAGACCCTGTGAGCAGAGGGACTGAAGGATATCCCCGGCCCGGAATACATGCAGCTGTTCAGGGAAAGGGACGGGAACAGAGTGGAGAGGAAGGGGCATCAGAACCACAGCATAAGTGGGAGGGTTTTGCTGGTTTCTGACCATTGCAATTACTGTTATGGAGGGTATCACATGTTGTGGCATGGACTTTGCTTTAGTTGAGGGTGGAAGCCAAGCCATTACATTGAACCGCCTTCCTCACTTCTCCCCAGACACATGTGATCCCAGGAAGTGTGTATGTGTGTGTGTGGGGGGGAGGGGATTAAACATGCAGCTACAGATTTATTCTAGCGTGCGTGTTATGTGCACAGTTGTATGCATTCCAAACTGGGATTATAAACTGAGATGGATCCATGCCTTGGCACCATCTGGAATGGAGGTCGCAGACAGAATGCATGCAGAGCCATAAGTGTTTTAGTTTACTGTGTGGGTAGGACAAGAACACATCTGCACAGGCTGTGAGAAAGACAGACCAATTCTCCCACAATACACTGTGAACCAATTTGTAGAGGAGCACACCTTACTGCAGTACTAAGAACCATGGGATATACCCCCAGAAATCCTAGCACCTAACCTTGGTTACTGCAGGGCCAGCGTGGACATGGCCATGCAAGTATGACTTGAGTGCCACTAAGTAACGCGGATGCTCTCACTCAGGCTTGACTAACCTGGGTGCCCAGACCTGGGTAAACTGTATTGTGAAGACATACCCTCAGAAGCTACTTACTCTGAAACACAAGGCCAGATTTTCAAAGATCTTTATGTGTCTAAAGCTGCAGATAGGTGCCTAGTGGGATTTACAAAAGTGTCTATGTTAGTTAGGTACATAACCTGCTTAGGCACTTTTGTAAATCTCACTAGGCACTTATATGCATTTGTAGGCATCTAAGTACCTTTGAAAAACTGGTCCCTGGATCCAAGATCTGGGTAAACCCACACAGAGGAGTTCCTACACCTCCTTACTCCCATAGACGTATAATCTCAGTCTCAGTCAGGGCCAGCTACAGGCACCAGCCGAGCAAGCTCGTGCTTGGGGCGGCATATTCTAAGGGGTGGCATTCCGTCCAATCCTAGGGTGGCACGAGGGTGACACGGCCGCTTTTTTTTTTTTTTTGGTTCGCCGCTCCGGCTGCCCTGCGCCTTGGTGGGTTTTTTTTGTTTGTTTTTCTTTTGTTTCGCCAACGACTTTCAGTGCGCCACTGTAGGGGGTGGCAGCGCGGAGGAGGGGAGCATCCTGCTGGGAGCGGGCTGCGCGCTCCATCTGCCCCAGCCGGTGCCAGGTCTGCAGCAAGCCCGGCAGGCGGGAATGGCGCGGAGCCCTCCCAGCAGGAGGCGCGGCGGGAGGGGCCGAGTGGCGAGCACCCCAGCTGAGGGAAGCCCTGGCCGCCCCCCTTCTCTCTCTCTCCCCGCTCCCTCCCCCCTGCTAGCCGGGGCGCACACTCCGCTGCCCAGGGCATGTCTGCAGCGCAGGGAGTCCCGTTAGCCAGAGTGCAGCCGCCGCCTGCCCAGAGGCTCGCCAGCACAGCCGGGGGAGGCAGCCACAAGCTGCCAAGTAAGTGGCACCGAAAGTTTGCACCCTGGTTTTTTGTTTGTTTTTTTGGTTCGCCGCTCCGGCCTCCCTGCACCCTGGTTGTTTTTTTTTGTTTTGGGGGGGTTTTTTGCTTGGGGCGGAAAAAAAGCCAGAGACGGCCCTGGTCTCAGTATAGATTTGTATTTATTTTGTTCATGCTGGCTAATTTCAGTATAAAACGTGGTATAGATTCTGTGAGGGTGCGCTCTTCTGTAGTTGTTCTACAGACAGAAAGCTGGGGGGCATTTTCAGTGAACACCCGAGGGAAGCAGGAGCACACATACTGAGTCGTGCAATATCAGTATTCACAGCAGACTAAAAGAATGTGCCAGGTAACACCATGTTTCCAATGTGCTAGTATCATGGTACTACCATGATAGTAGAGACAGTCAATATAGTCATGCAAATACCCTTGGCTCCAATTTATATTGTCCATTTCATGTTACTATAAGAAGGGGTTCAACTAAAACATAAATATAGCTCCACTTATCCATTAGATAAACCAAAAGTATATTCTAATAAAATACATGAGAAGAACTAAAACATAGTTTGATTCTTAACACATGCCAAATATACTATCTCCTGTCTAACTGAAGATAATAAGTATATCTCACTTTTGTAATTTGTACTCCCTTTTCATACCAATCTTCCCTGGCCCTCAAAAGTACATTCTATAAAAGCAAATCTGACATGCTCTAAATAAGCTTAACTATATAAATGTATGCTGACAAGGTAGTGTCCATGAATCTATTTTATGTTTGTCTACAGAGCCCACCACCATAATATCTATTTGCTCCTAAATGTTGTGGGTTAAATACAATCATTCAGAAAAAAAAAAAAAAGAAAAGAAAAACTAAATTCACTGACTAATGAAAAAGATCATCCTGGCAGATTGTTTTCCATCTGTAGAAATGATTTACAGTAATATTGCTGTAAAGATGACAAATTTGTCCTTTGCTAATGAAAAGTTGAATTTTACATAATATCCAATTAATCATGGCAAACACAAGAGGTTGTTTCATTTGTCATATCTATTTCATTAGGAATGACCTAGCACAATTTTAATGAGTTACATTTATTACCATGATGTTAATACATTTTACTGAAGTACAGTAATTATAATAGCATGAAATTCAAAATAATAGTCTGAATACCGCACAGGAATTAAGCAGGACAGAGGACTCCTACGACCTTTAATTAGCACCTTGGACTCAAACAGTCCCCTACACTTTGGAGATTTACCTCCAGTTGTGGCCCAATGTACCGCATGTTAGAAAAAGAAACGATGGAATTTTGACACAACCAAGCAAAGGAAGTCAATTACATATGCAATGAATCTTCTATCTTCCTGAATTTCATCATACATAATTAAGTCAGAGGACGGGATGAATACTCTTCATTGAATAAATTATTTTAAAAATGTCAGCTATATTGGTAAAATAATTTCCTTACTTTTCCCCCCTGGTATTCAACCAACTCTATCAGTTAGATAACTGTATATCCAAAGTCAAATATTATCATCAGTAAAGTGAGGAAAACAGTAGGAGGATATAATGGAAAACGACATTCTCTGGTGGGTGGATGAATTTCTCAGTGTTAAAAGCATTTTCCAGGTACTTCTTTTGTAAACGGACCTTCAATAAAACAGGCAATGGAGATTTCTTAGGATAGGCTCATTCCCAGTCTTGCAATCTTTTCTTATGCAGATCTTCATCAACTTGAAGTGAAAACATGCACAAAAAGATTCCTATTGACATCAGCAGGGTTTGGAGCAGGTCCACAAAAGCTGCATGATCAGGCATAATCAATAAATAATAAAAAGACTATTCTGCTAACATGCTCCTGGGTAGAGGGCTCATGGCATATTTTTCATTGTTCCCAAATTATTTTGAACTCCATCATATTCTGCTGGATTGCTAACGTGGTATTTAATGACTATACTTTCTCTTTGTAAGAAAATTCTCCTTGGCATAGAGCTATAAACCCATAAGCTTTTCAAATGTATTGCCATTTCAAAAAGAAAAGTAAAACAAATTAGACAGGTGGAACAATAAGTCAAAAATCTCTGTGTGTGGAGCTCTCTTCTTTTATAATTACTATTTCACTCAACGAGGATCAGTAGATATCATCATGACATCAGGAAGTATAAGTGTTTCCACTCTGCACAGCAGCCATCGTTAAATATATTAAATATAATATATTAAACAAGAACATAATGGAACTTAGAACATTTCTAATATCTAATTTCAAAGTTGAAATGCGGTTTTCTTATGAGTTTGGCTGTAGGTATAATTTTCAGAAACCAATGCTGTGTATTTTTTAAAATAGTCTACAATCAAGATTTCAGTAAATGAAGATTAATTCTGAGACAATCTATTGTTATTATATTTCCTTCTTGTTTTGACTCCAGCACCTACATAACTAAATAAAAAAAGCAATAACAGCAGATTATATTGTAACTTTCATTGAAATTCCTAGATAAGCAACTAAAAGGTATCCAGGATAACTTTATCACAATTAATCCACTTTATCACACTGTGTCTTTAATACAATTATTTATGGTCTTCTGGGCTACTGCTTTTCTATACCACTATAAATCACCTGAAGTGTTCCGATATTACGGAAGATTTTATGATGCTATTAGTTATGTAGTTTAGCTGGAGGCCAAGTCTATCAGTATTTTTGCATGAGCTGCATAAATATAGGGATCTACATTGACAGTGAAGAACTGTATTTAATCAAACACAGATTTTTGTGGGGAACTGATGAAATGTTAGCCAATTCCAAATTTTAAGTGTGATTCTCCAAAAGGATTTGACACGCCGGTCCGTTTTCAAGCCTCTATTTTTGTGCAAACCTCTCCGGCAGCAGCAGACATTCTGTGCATGTAACAAAGGTAGCAGCACTGTATATTTAGGTACACCTCATGCCTCATTCTGGTATCTGAGCACCTTAAAAACTATTTGCTGTTTCATTAAAAATATATGATGCAGCAAACAGGCAGGGTTGTAGGAAAGAGAACTTTTGCCATAGAGGCCTGTGTTTCATACTCAGGGGCCTGTGGTTTTTTTGGTAGCAGTCTGGCTCCAACTTGCAGTCTGGAACCCCCTGGTGAAGTAGGTCCCTCCTAAAACTTTACACACTTTCTCTAGTTATATTCATCATACTACATTTAGTAGCAACAGAGAACAGTTTTGAAGCAAAACACTCTGATGATCTTATTAACTGTGGGACAAATCTTAAAATCCTTTACTCAGTTTTTCTCAGTCCTATCGAAATTCATGGGAGTTTTATCTTAATAAGGACTAGTTAAAAACTATGTGTCCTATGGAATGGGGAGGCAGTTCCATTCCCCGAGATCTGGCAATCTCAGGAAATCTGTCAGAGACCACAACCATCTGCCCTAGGGTTCCTTACTGTCTTCCTCTGCTCCAGGGCAAACAGGGACTCTCCAGAAAGTGTTTTCTCCTGGAACCACCCTTTAGAGAGTTCCACAGCAGGGAAAGGTTATACAGCAAAGTACATTCCTACAGGTTTCGTGAAAGGGCACTGCACAGCACCGCCACTCAACCCTTTCCCCTCCCCCCCAGATGTGGCTCCTCAACCCCATGGAGGGGCTTCCACAAGGATCTGGGGGATAATGGAACAGAGTTGATAGAGGTCCAAAGGATTTTCATCTCCCCAGCCCACAAAGTCAGAGGGGATGACAGACATGTGAGCAAGGACTTCAAGGTGTGACTTTTTCCTGGTGACATAGCAGATGAAAGGTAAAATCCCTTTGCATTATTAACAGCAGTCTATGTGTATATAGCTAATTTCACCCTGCTCTCAGGGCAAGGCCCAGAGAGTAGTGCTTAGAACGACCATCACAGAATATGCTGTTCTGAGTATTGCAGCCTCCCCAGTCTCTGTTGTTGCACTGCAGCTCACAAAAACCAACCAAACAAGTCAATTGGCAGAGTTTGTGGAACTTTGTAGGTTCATAGTCAGGATTCAAGAGAAACAGTAATTCAGGAACTCCTTGCCAACTATCATTTGATTTTCAAATACATACATAAGCTGCCTTTATGAGTCTATACTGTGTTTATTTTGAGGGAGGAGGGTACAGTTTTCTCTATCTTGTAACATTATATGTGAGCAAAGAAGCCAAAATGAAAATTGCTTATCCAAAATTGTCAGATGGAGTTCCAGGATTTTGTTGTATGCCTGACATATGTCAATAATATAAGAGGCATATCACACACAAGCTGCTTTTTGGATGTGATATTGCATTTCGGCTGTGGCATGTCAGAAGTCTGTAATGTCAGGGCACAGTCTGACTGGTCAAAGTAGGCACCCCACTGACCCAAAATATTCCCCACAATATTAAGCAACTGTAACAAACAAATCAACCAACCTAAACAACAAATTAAAAAAAATATGCCAAGCACCGTTTTTATCCCAAAAAAGGAGAAGAGCCAGAAACTCCATGAAGTCCACTAGGGACTTCACTATTGCTGTTGATTTCATGGGGGAAATATGTAATATAGAGATGGGCAGTAGTATGAAACCCTAAGATAGATAATGGTTCTGTCAGGGACAGTCACTATTGCTGGCAGTTGTTGCTGTGGCGGTTCCTGGGATGGGCAGGCTATGAGAGATATTAGCCTGAGTATTTCAACCAGAAAAAGTCTCCTTAAGGATGTGGACACTTCAGACACGGAATGCCTCTTCTCTATCTCTTTGTCTTGCCTGTATTTAGATTGCTTGGGGTTTGTTGTCTGATCAGTTGGTGCATAGCTGTATGTGTACATGCGTGCATGCTGGATTATTATTTTAGGTTTTCTCACATGTTTTATTTGGCAGTTACTACTAATCTGGTCTTCACGGCACTGCTTTGTTTGGCTCAAGTAAGCCCTTGCAGGAAGCCCGTGCAAACTGGACCTAAATTCTGTGGCATTCTAGTACTGGAGACTCAATGTTCTGCGGCAGTCTGATTTAGAAACCTCTTTTTTAAAAGTTGACTGAATTAATTATTACCATGAATCATGCAGTCAAGAGCTGGGAAGATGGAAGAGAATTTAGAGCTGGGATGAGCACATCACTGGATATCTCTGCTAAAATTAGCAGCAGTGATGGAGTTGGCAAGAGGTGGAGTCTACGGAAAATTCCAAAGCTGCAGAATACACAGTCTCCTTTCTCTTATTTATATATGAACAACCCTTGGTTCTGTTGAAGTCAAAGGCAAATCTCCCATTGACTTTAATAGGCCCGTGATTTGGCCCCTAATGCATGTAGGATCATGTGTTATTTTTGTAAATTTGGATTATCCTGGACTCAGTGCTCAATTTGCATTTTGGGGCTTTCTCAATGTAAGCCAGATTCTTACCACTACTGGGATCTTCCTAATAAAATTATTAATTTTAAAAGCATCCAGTCATGAACAAAATATATTCTCTTCTTAAGAACAAATACTTATATTCCTGGCCCATACACATATTAGATTCAAAGAGAAAGTGAGATGTCAAACAAACCCCAACACACTCTTTTTGCAGCAGCCACTGATTTTTCCATTTAGCCATCATTTTGTCCTATGATAGGGATAATTTCCTATTGTTACTAGTGGTTACGGAGCATCAGTTGTGACTCCACAGTTAAGGATGAAGCAAATTCTGCATGATAAGCTGGTTTTTAAAGTGCTTGCTCCCCAACTTCTTCTCCAACATTCTTTGAACTCTTGCCTGCAGCATTTCCTCCCAGGATAGAACCTGAGTTCTGGGGGGAAAGCCGCAGCAGCATGCCTGGGAAAATTCAGACAAAGGGGCAGATCTTGCTCTAGTGGAAATTGGCATAGTGCCTTTGGTTTAATGGGACTACACCAATATATACCAGCTGAGGATCTCACCCATTTTTTGTACATTTACTGTTTTGTACATTTACCTGTCATTAGTTGCTGTTGGTTTTGGGGGGGGGGGGAGAGGGAGGAGGGTTAGTGGTGGTGGTCCCAGGATATTAGACAGACAAGGTGGTTGGGGTAATATTTATTGGACTAATAGAAGTTTGTCCAATAAAAGATATTACCCTACCCAGCTTCTTTCATTTTTTTAACGTTTCCAACTGCGTCTATCGGCTCATCATATCTCCAGAATGACTTTGGCTAGAATCTCCTAACTGGTTTTGTTCTCTTGGCCTCACTCAGGAGAAATGTTTTAATATCTTAGGTGGTTAGGGCTAGACTGAGCCTTGGTTTCAGGTGCTAAGTAACTGTGTGACCCTAGCAGCCCTGAAAGGAATTTGACTCAGTTTTAGATTCACTTTGGACTCACTGGACCAGATTCTCCATTTGGGCCAACTTGTACTCACTGAAGCAACAGAGGGGTTAGGGAGGAAGGTGGCTTTAAGCCACCTTTGCTCCTCCTCTATTCTTGGCCCTGCTGAGAACCCCCAGGGTAAGATAAAGCTGCATCTGACTTCTAGCTTACATTCGACAGCAACAGTCCCCAACGGGCCATGCTGGCAGCCAAGAACAGCTAGAGGCCAGCAGCATTCCAGCCACACACCCCTCCCTCTGGTCACACGTTCCTAGTACGTTCCCTATGCCAGGGGCTGCAAGGAAGACTGGCATGAAGCCATAATGCTGGCTTTGCTCCATCTGGGGAACCCCCTTATCCCAGGCAGAGGTTTAAGTGACTGCATAAGTTGTGTTGCAGTGGAAAATCATGCTTATAATCTATAAATCACTTGACAAACATTAACTAACCTCCACCCAATGATTTATTTATGAGTTGCAGGCTCAGGTCAGAGGGCTCAAACGAATGTAGCAGCAGAGGGGAAAGTAAGCTGGTACGGTACGGTATGGCGTACTGGCAAGAGCCGGTACACCGCCGACCATACTGGCCGGCGATTTAAAGGGCCTGGGGCTCCCGGCAGCAGCCAGAGCCTCGGGCCCTTTAAATCGCTGCCTGAGTCCCGCTGCCGGAGCCCCTGGTAGCAGCAGCGGCCGGGGGCTCCGGCGGCAATTTAAAGGGCCTGGGGCTCCGCTGCGGTAATGGCAGCCAGGAGCCTCAGGCCCTTTAAATCACCACCGGAGCCCCCGGCTGCCGCCGCTGGAGCCCCGGGGCTCCTGCAGTGGGGCTCTGGCAGTACTTTAAAGGGCCTGGGGCTCCCCATACTGTCCGGAGCCCCAGGCCCTTTAAATCACCGCCCGAGCCCCGCTGCTGGAGCCCTGGGGTAGTGGCAGTGGCCGGGAGCCCCGGGGCTCGGATGGCGATTTAAAGGGCCCGGGGCTCCCAGCTGCCGCTACTGCAGCCAGAGCCCCAGGCCCTTTAAATCATGATTTAAAGGGCCCGGGGATTTAAAGACCACACCTCTTCCCATTGAGGCCCCACCCCTTCCGGTTGAGGCCCTGCCCCCTGCTCAGGACTCCGATGTACCGGTAAGTGCTTTAAGTTACTTTCACCCCTGTGTAGCAGAATCAAATGACTGATGAATTTTAGAAAATCATCATTATCCATGTGTGCAATTTAGGACAACACATGTTCAGATGACTTGGCAATAGATGAAATCTTATAACATTATAAAAATTAAAACCAGTGACTGAATCATCTTACTACTTACAGTTTCTAAAACATGTGCACCCAGAGGTAGGGATAGCCAAGCTACTAGTTTGCACTGTATTTTCTTGAACATATAAACTTTAATAATTGTCCCTGATATTCTGATTTTTTTTTTTTTTTACTTACACATGGATTTCCAGCTGTTTCTATGTGTAGTATATGCTGCATGCCTTTCTATATAAACTATGGGTTGAAATAGAGGGAAAACCCTCAGATTTTCAATATCGATAATATGGTCAATATTATAATATATGCTTTTTATTATAATATGTGCTTTATATTATAAATTATATAATATAATATAAAGCACATTTAAAAACAAGATGTAGAGTATGTTCCAAGTGGCATTATGCCACTTACAGTGGAGAACTTTAAAAATAGGTAAATGCCCAAGATATTGATAGTAGAGGGGAATCTGAATTACTTCTAGTCTGTCTGCTCGTGCTGATGCTCCTTATGCTGCAACTTCTGATGCCCAAAAAGATTCTGCTCAATGCATGTCCAGTGCCAATGCAAGCTGTCAAGCAATGGAGCAAGAAGAACATTCTAGATTTCCACATGCCAAAATGCAGCTAATTAATTTTAATCTCCCCAGGAAACAGAATGATGGTCAGAAAAAAACAACTTGCTGCCAGTTATTTTTTGGCACTGGAGTCTTGAAGAATTCCCCCCAAAAGACAGAAGATTGGAACAAAACCGTGTCTTCCACCTTGACACTGAAATACAGAATAGGCACAGACAGGAGCTCACACTCTATTAGGGGAAGTGGGCTTTTTCCTTTAAATGGCTAAATAACATAAGCTTGTTGAAGAAAGTAAGTTGGCAAGACAAGGCATGCATGCCTGCTGCCGAAGAAACTCCTGCTTGTGTCTAACACGGCAGAGAACATGCTGGACAGTTTGAAAATGTGTGAAATGGAACCTCCACAATGTTCGCTGAGGAATCTGGCAATTCGCTGCTTTATAATTATGACACAGTGCTTGGCACAAGCAGTGTGTGCCGTCTTTCATGTGAGGATATCAAATGATGTTACAAATGTTGGGAGGGGGGTTAATATTATTGTACAGATGAGAAAACTGAGGCAGAAGGGCAGATTGTGACAGGCTCCAACTTGGGTGAAAGCAGGCAAGGCACCTAACCCTCCACTTCTGTGGCCTACACAAGGGCCTGTTGCTTTTCCCCGCTCTTTGAGCCCTGGCAGTGTATATGGCCCTGAAGGAGGCAGGGAAGAGGCAGGGACACGGCTTTTCACAGGCCTGCAGAGCTGACTCCCCACAATGAGGGAACGGGCACAATGAAACTTGTGAGGGATTGGGCCCCTTAGGAAGGACGTGCACCTTCATACTCACCTCTGCTTCAGTTAGTGAGTATGATCCCTTCACCCTAGATGATTTGCACAGACAGTCAGCTTCAAAGTTAGGAATATAATCTAGGTCTGCAGACCTCCCTGAGCCAAATTCTGCCTAATACTATCGCTCTTCTGTGCCACTCTTGTGGTTCACTGTACAGTGAGGATTCCCCTGGCACTGGGTAATGAACAACTGGCATAGAGGTAGCATAGGGGACACACTAAGAGTACATTGAGCCATAGCCAGAGCAGACTGTTCTACAGTGATCCTCATCTGGCAGAGCAGCCCTGCGGCTGAGGCAACTCTAAGTTCCAGCAAGAATCACACTGACCCCTGGCTATCCCTGGGGTCAGCCGAGTGCACAGATGGCTTGGGTGCACTGAATGGAGCTCTGGCACAGCAGGGCACATAGTTCATCTCTTGGTCTAATCACTAGCCCTGGCTGTTTCAGGGCCAGGTACTCAGGATAATGGACCCGGGTAGAGACTTTAACCCAGTCCCTCAGTTTTTCCCAAACGTCTGCCCAACAGATTGTTTCACACATGATTTGCCCATTTTGGTGATTGGAGCAAATCCCTCACTGGGGGCAGTGGCCCTCATTGGCACAGGACAGGGCAGTGTGTATGTAGTACTGCCAACGCCAAGCATTCAAAAGTCCTGAGTCAGGCCCAAATACATCACGAGAATACTCGAAATCATGAGATTTAAAAAAAAAAAAAAAAGTGTTGAGTTCTTTTTATTTGCCTTCTGGTGTTGGATCTTTTAGGGTTCACATTTTCAAGCTTTTCTCCACAACTACGTGGGCAAGAAACTTTTCATTTTAATGGAAGTTGAATTTCACTTAATTATTGGAATTGGGTCTTTAAGGAAAACTCTAAGTATCATGAGACTTTCTATAAAATCACAAGAGATGGTAACACTGTACTTTCTGCATTAGCAGGACTTAGGTCCTGGAAATGCAAAAGTTAAGGTTCTCAAAACAACCTTAAGAAACCCATAGTGCATATATACACGGTATTCCATGTTATTACTTAACTAGTGACAGGTTTACCTTAAATTAGTGGTTCTACACCAGGAGTACGCGTACCCCTGGGGTACATAGAAGTCTTCCAAGGGGCACTCAGCTCATCTAGATCAGTGTTTCTCAAGCTGGGGGTGTCACAGGACAGGTTTAGGGGGATCCCAAGTGCAGAGTCGGCATTAGGGGGTGGCAAGCAGGGCAACTGCCCAGGGCCCTTTGCCACAGGGGCCCCCCCCACAAAGCTAAGTTACATGCTTCAGCCCCGCTGCCTGGGGCTCAGGCTTCAGACAAGGCTCACAAGTGAAAAACAGGCTCAAGTATCTCACTGAACTGTAAGTACAATATTTATATTCCAATTGATTTATTTTATAATTATATGGTAAAAATGAGAACCCAAGCAATTTTTCACTAATACTGTGGCTGTGACACTTTTGTATTTTTATGTCTGATTTTGTAAGCAAGTGGTTTTTAAGTGGGGTGAAACTTGGGATACACAAGACAAATCAGACTCCTGAAAGGGGTACAGTAGCTTGGAAAGGTTGAGAACCACTGGTTTAAACTATATAGTGGGCCACATTTTTTAAAATGTGGGTGCTGATTGCAGGCTTACACGTCCACACACTATTACCACATTTGGGTGCACAAACAATGAGGCCTTGATCCTGATTGGAATGTCTGGTCGCTATTGTAATACAAATAATAATAAATTATGTATTTGCACACACAGATGGTTATATAGACATCCAAAAGCCTAGTTACAGGTGCCAATATACAATTTGTGTCCATAGTTGCAGTAATAGAGCATGAAAATTTAAGCATGAGATTCTACATAGCTCTTGGGCCTCAGTGTATTATCTGTCCAGGTATGCTCAGTGTGGTGGAGTTAACATTGCAGTCAGACCCTTAACTTCGGCATTTCCTGATTTGCATGAATTTAAGTTTGCAAACCACATTGCATTCAAGATGATCTATCTAATACAATACTGAATTCTGTAACTGAAATCAGATATTCATTTCATTATAACATTGTTCTATACATTTTTACACTTTCTAAAAAAAAAAAAAAAAAAAAAAAAAAATTAGCCCTCCCTTGACAGGCAAATCCTCAGGATTTGAGATACTGTGCTTCTGTTTTCAACTCTGCCCTGGTAAAAGTCCTAGGAAATCTGGTCACAACCCTCTTAGTTTTGAACAATTTGATCAGGATTAGCCTAAATCAAACAAACAACCATCTATTAAATGAAAGGACATTATCAGCATTACAGATGCTGAATGTTGAAGGTTAACTTATTGAAAGATTTATATACGCTCAAGAAATTAATTCCAGTTCATTTCCACTTCTAAATGGTTTCATTGTATTTTTCATTTGGAACTTTGTCACCCTCTGGCGATATAACAATAGAAACAGAGACTTCTGAAAAAGGCAAGTTAAATTGTGTAGAATAACCTGAAGCACAACACTACCAGCAAAGTCTTAGAATGAGTTAGTATTCAAAAATTAATTATTTGGCACAGACAGTAGATATTTTGGGACAAATTTTCAAATTATTTGTGCATGCAAGGTGGATATTTACATGTTCAAATGCCTACCTAATTTTTATGCATAAGGGAATTGTTGGCAGACATAAAACTTAGGCATTTACATTTGAAAATTTAACATGACCACATCAGGCAAATCTAAGTTAACAGTCATGAGTCAGATGTCATACTGGATTAATACTCTAAAATCTTGTTGGTCATTACATGGGCCCCAGTGGCTCACAGACACGTTTCCTGAAGCTTCCAGCCTGACCAGCGGTATCACAACATGGGTCTGCTGCTGTTGCAGTACTAGTGGCACAGATGTTCTCTAGAAGTGTCTATAAAGCCTATCTTGCAGGGATGACGTATTCGTGGCTCATAAAGTTACTTCTGGAGAGCAAGCTGTGACACTGCACCCCATATTCTTCAGAGTGATATTATTATGATATGATTATAGCATAATTATGATGCATTTTATACAAGACAGGTCATGTGAGGTGTCATTGGAAAAGTTATGTTTTGCTGAATATGATTATATTATTTGTATGCATGTATCATTTTTGTATCTAAAGTTAGGAATATTGACTATGTATCTGTATTTCAATCATGTCTGCGTGACACCCACAACTAGCCTTTCTGGTACAACAATGAAGAAGTCAGACAGTGCTGATGGCCCATCAGCAAAGACAATGGACCCTGGAAGAACTTAACCTTCCTGTGAATGTTTTGGCCAGTCCGTAAGCAATAGCTGCTATAACCCTGCAAGGGCATGTGACCAGACTGCATGACTCTGGACTCCATCTTGAGATGTCAGTGTTTTTCCACAAATTGAGGTTTGGGACAAAGGGTTCCTGCCATATGCTAAAGCTATATAAGGCAGGGAGTGACATCATCGGTTGTTCTTCACTCCCCACACAAGAAGACTCCTGGAAACAGGCTAAAGGGATTTCTAGCCTGTGTATGAAAGACCTGGGGATTCCAAGCTGTAAAGCAAGTGCAGCTTGTCCCTTAAGAATCTACAAGCCTGCTTGTACCATCTCTCAGGGTGTGAATTTGCTAATTCGTGTCCTATCTTTCTAGTATCTTAGGCTTAGTTTGTGTTTTTGTTTATTTGCTAGGTAAACTGCTTTGATCTGTCTGCTATCACTTATAATCACTTAAAATCTATCATTTGTACTTACTAAACTTGTTTTTGCTTTATCTAAACCAGTGAGTTGGAGTGAAGTGCATGGGAAATCATAGCTCAAGGGCAAAGGCTGTTGCATATTCCTCTCCACGTTGAGGGGGAGGTGAACTGGATAATAAATTCATACTGGTTGGGGTTTGGTCCAGGGCAGGACGGTACCACTCAGTGGTCCTAGGCTAGGAAGCTGGCGGTTATTTTGGCTGTAGCCTCTCTATTGTTGGTTCACACGCAGTGGCTGCTCAGAAAGCCTGCATGTAACTGCAGCTGGGTGTGTCCCTACCTGTGTGGATGCTGGTGGAAGTGTAAGACCGGGAGTGTGTCTGCAGCTTGTCACAGCAGCACAGTGTGAGAGGGAGTCCAGGCTGGTGGGTCAGAGGGCTCAGTAGTACCCCAGTTCCAGGTGGCACCCTGGGGGGAGACCCGTCACACAAGCGTTTTTGCCTTTGAAATGCAGTGAAGACACGTAAATAAAGGCACTTGTTGACAATGACTAATAAAAGCCCTCATGGTGTCCCAAGATTAGAGTTGGACCCTGGCCAATAGTTAGCGAGCACTAGGTTTCCAAATCAAGATCACGTTGTTTGAATCCGATTTAGGTGAAAAGGAAAAGAATTCTATGTCCTACCTCTTCCCTCCAGTCTGTCCAAAATAACATTGCTCAAATAATCTACCTGGTTCACCCCTCAGATCACAACTCCACTTCTCTGAATCCATTCATTGGCTTCCTGTCTTTGGCTGCATAAAAATCTCCTGAACTCTTGCCATCCAACACTGCACTCTTTTGCCAACATCTATATCCCGGTTCTTATTTTCACCAACTCTTCCTCTCCCTGCCCATGCTCCTCCCAGTCTTGTTCCTTATTGTTCCCACACGCTCTTTTCCCTATTCTCCCCTTCTTTCATGCTGCTCCAACATTTGGGACAGCCTCCCGACTTCCCGCTCACCAAGTTCCCACTCTCCCCTCCTTGAAACAATTGCTTCTTATAAAGGTATGCTTCCCAAAGCAGTCTCCTGAATTGAATGTATAAGCAAAGCTAATGGTCAAAAGAGTGAGCTAATTAAGTCTTCCTATCATTTCATAGAGTTTAAGGTCACAAGGGACCATTAGATCATCTAATCTGATCTCCTGAACATCACAGGCCACTAAACTCCATCCAGTTTCCCATGCATTGAGTCCAACAACGTGGATTAGGTTAAAGTATTATAGCAGAGACTAACCTGTTGTGCACCACAGGCAGAGAACAGGAGGGACTGGGGTGCACCATTGCCTGAGGCCCTTGAAATGGCAGAGAATTGATTTGGTGAGATATACCTAGCAAGTGACTGTGCCTCATGCTGTAGAGGAAGGCAAAACAAACCCCAATGTCCCTTCCAATTTGACCTGGGGAAAGGTGGGGGGGAATTGCCATTTTTGCAGTTTGGAAGTATTGCCATTTTTAAGGTATGACCCTGACATATGAGTGAGACATACCAGTCAAGTATCTGCAGAAACAAATTTTCTGTCTCACCTCAGGGCACTGCCCCACTTTATCCAGTGTTCCTTCTCCAGCCGTGGCCATCTCTGGTACTTCAGAGGAAGGAGGGGAGGGAAACAGAATATGTTGGGGGTGGGAGGAGAGAATATCCTTTCTGACCCCAGCCGGAGACTGGCTGAAGCCTTGAAACATGAGATTTAGGAGATAAGACTGGAAGGAACACCTGGGTGACCAAGTCCAGCCCCCTGCCAGGAACCGTGTTACAAAATCCCACTCAAATTTATCAGCTCCATCTTAAAACTAATTCCGTTATTTGTCCCCACTTCTCCTATTTGGGAGGCTGTTCCAGAAAGTCACTCCTCTGATTATTAGAAACCTTCTAATTTCCAGCCTACATTTATTCCTGGCCAGTTTGCTCTTGTGCCCACATGGTCCTTTCACTTAAATAGCTCTTCACCTCCTTGGTGTTTACTCCCTCCCCCAATATATTTAAAGAGAGCAATCATATCCCCTTCTTAGCCTTCGTTTTGCTTGGCTAAACAACCCGAGCTCCTTTAGTCTACTCTTGTAAATAAACTCTCCATTCCTCCGATTATCCTAATAACCTTTTTCTGCATATGTCCCAGTTTGAATTCATCTTTCTTGAACATGAGTGAACAGAATTGCATATGGCAGTGGTTCTCAACCAGGGATCAGTGGTCCCCTGGGGGGCTGCAAGCAGGTTTCAGGGGTCTGCCAAGGAGGGCCGGCGTTAGACTCTCTGGGGACCAGGGCAGAAAGCTGAAGCTGGAGCCCTGCCGCAGTGGGGTTGAAGCCTGAGCAACTTAGCTTTGCGGGGCCCCCTGTGGTGTGCGGCCACAGCAATTGCCCTGCTTGCTACCAGCCCTGGGTTTTATATGCAGAAAAACAGTTGCTGTGGCACAGATGGGCTGTGGAGTTTTTATAGCATGTTGGGGGCGGGGGGAGACTCAGAAATAAGAAGTTTGAGAACCCCTGGATACGGTATTCCATATGAGGTCTTACCACTGCCTTGTACAATGGCAGTAATACTTCCCTGTCTCTACTGGAAATCCCTCACCTGATATATTCCAAGATGGCATTTGTCTTTTCCACAGTCACATCACATTTTCAATCTGATCAAGGATTTTTCTCTTCCTGTCTTGAACTGCCATGCAGATTTGCTGTTGAACATTGCCACATTTCACTCTAGAAGTGATTTCCATTCAGTACTATAGTACTTTGTGATCCTTCCAAAGAAAGACAATATAGATTTGGATTATTCAAAATAATCACAATGGGAAATTTAAGGTCATGTTGTTTAAAAGAATTTCCCCCATAACATTAGACTTTAATATTGTGCTTGTGTGATCTAGCATAGTATTGGTTTACTAGGTCAGGGTATTTTAAAATATACTTTATTTTATGTTAAAATATGAAAATGCTTATGTGTAAGTACATTTTCAAAACCTGTATTTTATTTGACATTGGATTTTCAGGAAAGCAATGGTATGAACCACACAAGTAGCATTTCATTAATCCACATCTGGTATGCAGGCAGTTCTGACCATATCCCTAATGCTAAACGTTTTTCTCTGATTCTTGGCAAAGTTTTAAATGATCAACAGAAACTGTGTCTGCAAAGTGAATGTATTAGTATATAAAGAAACAGTGACAAAAGACTGAGCTAAATAGACAAAACAGACTTTGTGCTTTGGGGCTCAATACTTCCTGGAGCTGAGCACCTCCTAGGAGGTACTGAACTCCCTCTACTCCCATTGATTCATTGGGATTTGAGAGTGTTGAGCACCATACAGCAGGCATTCAGTACCATGCAGGATCAGGCCCATGGAGTAGGATGTTATAGGTTTTTTAAAAAAACAAAAAAACCAAAGGCAAGGCAATTGTTGCACCTCCTTAGAACAGACCTCTAAGAGAACCTTGATCAATGAAAGGAAAGAGACTAGCAAAAATGGAAATCAGATGATAACCCAAATTCACCACTGGCGCATGAGTTCTTCATTTTCTGCGTGCCTAAACTTGATACCCTGGGGTCTGATTTGAAGAAGTGCTGTCACAGCTGCAAAGAAGTCAATGGGAGTTCTGTTTGACTATGCAAAGTGCTGTATAACACTAAGTACTCTGAAAAATCAGGTCTTAGGTGTTTCAAATTGGGCACCCAAAATAGGACACCTAACAACCCTTCTCTGCCTCAGTACCCCATGTTTAAAATAAGGATATCAACCCCTCATCTCATGGGGGTATTGGGAAAATAAATCCAATGTTTGTCAGTCACTCAGATTTTCTACTGATGAACGCCATAGAAAGCCCCTGAGGAAATTAATAATGTTGTCATCAGAGCAGAGTTTGAATAGTGTGCGGTAAATAAGACCTTGGACCATGCACTGAACAATGAACACAACAAAATATTGAGTAGCTGCTCACTAACTGAGCACCTTCCTTTCTGTGTATTGAAAGAGGCAGAAGTCCTGTGGAGGGAAAAAGTCTGTGACCATGTAATTAAAGACTGTATTATTATGCATATGCACAAAGGGGTCAAATTAAGGTTGTATAGGCAACCTTAATCTGTCATTTAACTTTTGAGTGCTTTCTTTTACCAGTGTGTGTGTGTGTGTGTGTGTGTGTGTGTGTGTGAGAGAGAGAGAGAGAGAGAGAGAGAGAGAGAGAGAGAGAGAGAGAGTGTAAAATGAGTTATGCAGTTTTATTTGTAGCCCACTTCTGGATCTTAAACTCTGCCCTGAGCAATACAAAGCAAATGTCACACAGTTTATACAGAGAGCCTCTAGCATCCCAGCTGTCTTCTATTTTCTGAAATCACTCTCCGTAGAATACCAAGGTCCCAATCCCAATTGGAAGAAGCGGTGACATTCTCATTGACTTCAATGGGAGAAAGATCAGGCTCCAATCCAGTAAGAAAAAAATATTTTTATTTCTCCCCTGTTCCAAATTAAAACAGTAACACTTATTCCCATTCAGATCAACTCTCTCAAAAAACAGAAAAAGCCTTCATAGAATGGGATTCACAAAAAATGACTCCTTTGCCTGGTAGTTGTTGTTGTTGAGCCCAGAAACCTTTACTCAGCTACAACCTCGGTTTTCAAGGCAGCAGTGTTTGTTATCTAAATATATAGCCATACTGTGTTAGCTGAGGCAGGTGTACATGACCAGGCCACAAACTGAGTGCCTGAACCGATGAGGTTCTAAGTGGCAATCAGAAGGCATTTACCATGCAGGACTTGACCCTAAGTGAGTGGCTCATACAACACTTTAATACAGGACTTCCTGGTTCCACAACTTCTTATGTAATTATTAAACACAAATGACATCACCCTGCCTCCTCTCCTGTAGTATAGTGATGCATGGTTCATTTGGAGACCACAAGCCAAATACACGTCTGGCCTACAGAAGCACAACTCCCAAATTCAGTGGGGTTTCCACCTGCTTTACATCACAGTTGAATTTGGTCCCCAGTCTCCAAGGACCACAATATTGCAGAACAGACTCTGCTTTTTCACTGTGCTAGTAGTTTCCCCAGTAGGTGCAGTATTACTCTCTCTAGCATATTTAAAAATCCTACCAACATGACCTGAATCTTTTTATAGGTAGCAGATATTGTTTGGAAAAATAAAACAAATTCATTTACAGTGGTTTATTAAAAGTAATGGTTATGTCGAGACAACACAGAGGGGAAAATCTCAGTTGGTCTTTTGGAATATTGCAGGCTTGCTGCTTCAGTGAGCTTACTGCAGCACACCCAGTTACATAATGTAATACGAAGTATTGACACACTAATGTAACCAGGCACAGTTCCAAAAATGTGTGGTTTACTGAACATCATGGCTTAAAGAATGGAGACTTAGTGAGCCCACTGCAAATGAACTTCAACTTTACAAAGGGGAAAAAGACTTTTCATTGTTCTTCCTTCAGACATGCAGCTTGACCCTTGTAAAGCAGATACCATTAATGTTAACTCTGCATAGAAACAAGTTATTTTCCATTCCTCTTTCATCTCTCTAAAGAAATAACTAAATAACTTGATAATCCATGTCTGTTTGTCATGTCACCATTTCTTATTTCTTTGACTCCCTCACCTCCCTTTTGTCTATTTATTTGTGAGGCTTCTCCCCCCCACTTTCCCTTTTGCTGCTTTTACCCCCATCTTTATTCTTCTTTTTAACATCTCACTTTTTCATTTGATCTTCTTCACTCCACGTTTGCATAATACACAGGATCTTGGTGTGATTCATGGAAGATAGGTCCATCAATGGCTATTAGCCAGAATGGGCAGGAATGATGTCCCTAGCCTCTGTTTGCCAGAAGCTGGGATTGGATGACAGGGCATGGATCACTTGATGATAACCTGTCTGTTCATTCCCTTTGGGGCACCTGCCATTGGCCACTGTCAGAGGACAGGATACTGGGCTTCATGGACCTTTGGTCTGACCCAGTATGGCCGTTCTTATGATTATGTGGCATGCAAATGACCCCATGATTCTAAAACTGCCACACAGGTCCCTGGCTGGGTCACATGGATGGCCATCCAGAAAGCTTGGGGCTTTGTGAAGAGAGGATCAGGAAGCCGGTAAAGAGACCAAAGATGATGCAGGAAAGAATGGGTGGCTTTTGGAGATGCACATGTCTTGCAGTCCTCCAGGAGCAGAAACTGTGCTGCAGCATAGCAAACAAGCTCTGCCAATGCAGAGTCAGGACAGATTGGATGGCTGTGATGGAAGAGCAGGATGGTCCTTCTCCTATGCACCATCTGAGCTTAACTCAGACAAATTAAGTTCTTAAGTTCACACCAGAACAGGGGCTTAAGTATTCCACAGAGCAGATACTCCCTCCAAAAATCTCCATCCTACTCAGCTTTCACTTGAACAGCTACCCAGATGCAACCTCCTATCAGGCCTCCCCTATTTTAAGAGATGATTTAAAGGGCAGCCAGAGGAAACCATTTACAAAATCCGGGAATTATGCTACATATTCTTGAATGCCATGCAGGGCCGGCTCTACCATTTTTGCACAACCAAGCAAAAAACAAACAAAAAAAGCCGCCCGGACTGTGCCACCCCAAGAATGGACGGAATGCCGCCCCTTAGCATGTGCCGCCCCAGGCACGTGCTTCCTCCGCTGGTGCCTGGAGCTGGCCCTGATTCCATGTGCCGGCACTTTAGTATTTAGATACAGACAGTCATAGGGTGTTACAGGAGTGCTCCATCACTTGAATGGCCCCCAGGGAATGCCCACTTTCTGCTGGATGCTGCTGCACAGCCCCTGGGAAACAAGGATGGTTTAGACAGAGCCAATTGGTGGCAGGGAAGCTGGGAAAGGAGCTTGGACCCAGACTATGTTGTAAATTAAGCAACCTTGCAGTTTGGTGTTCATTTAATGTACTCATCGTATGTAGCCTTCTATCTCCCCTGGTCCCACCAGAAAATACAAATTCAATTAAAGATCAAACAAAGGGAAAATGCCAAACAGCGAGAACGTGGGGGAAAGATTCCCAGTTAGATGACACAGGCTATGTCTTCACTGCAGAGTTAATTCAAATTATCTACATTTGAGTTAACTGCTCTTGAGTTAGCCTCGCTTGAATGAGAGCAGCCGCACTTGAGCTGCACAGTGTGATTTCGCTGCAGTGATTGCATTCACCGCACACTGACTGCATTACCACAACTCATCAGCTGTGAAATCAAGCTGTAGTCCCTACCCCTGATGAAGCAGCCAATCCAAGTTAAAAGCACCATCAAGTTAAGGAATTGTGTGAGAGAATGGGACTCAAGTTAGGACCAGCACTTTGAGTTATAAAGTGAGTTAACTTCCCTATGAAGATGAACCCATAGTGATAAAAATGCCTGCAATGTATCTGCAGTAGGACTTCCATGGGCAGTAGCCCCCATGGAACTGAACCAATGCAAAAAAACATTTTCCCCAGTACAGATGCACCTTGAGGCTGAGGCTACATTTATGAATTGCACTATTGCAACTAGCACTGGTGAGAGTGAACTAATGTAAGTTACAATGGTGTAGTGAGCCCATACTAAGCTCCCGTGTAAGGTGCACCCAGTGTTCCATGTCCACACACAACTGCTTGGCTTGTGGGTGGCACAGCTCCTAGGAACAGTGGCCAGTCTATGGTATATAGTGTGCATTCACATTCTGTTCATATTTAGGCAAAGGGTAGCTTAGCTGCACATCTTATACTAGTGTCCTTTCCTCTAGGTTCTCTTTTGCAGATCTCAGGAGAGTGGGAGTTGCAGCTGGGGCAGCAGACAGGGTGTCATGGCAACCCTTAATAAAGAAAGTACATTCTTGTGTCACAAGTACACAGTTTAGATTGCTTGCTCATGGGGTAGGAACAGTGTTTTCCTATGTATCTGAAAAATGTCTTGTACAATGGGGCTCCAACTGTGATTCAGGAGCTACAGCAGTACAAAAATATATGAGGAGGGGGACACATGCTTGTGTCTGTGGGTTTGCAACCACATGTGCTACCCTTGGAGTTTATTATTTGTTTTCCACAGGGAGCAGAAGTTTCTAAATAAAGTTTGCATTTTTCAGTCTATTTTAGAGTCCTCCTGTGCTGCTCTGGGCAAGCTGCACTGACAGAAGGACCAGGTAGAGCTAAGAGCAGCTGGTACAGCCTCAGCTGTTCTCAGCTTGGTCTGACCAGCATTGGGAAGCTGGGTAGAGCTATGAGTAACCAAGTCCCACTTCTGCTGTTCTCAGGCCTGCCCTAATCAGGGCCTGGAGCAGAGCTGGGAGCAACCAAAGTACTGTCTTGGGTGTTTTCAGGCCAGTATGTACCCAGCAGGTGTGCAATTTGACAGACAGCAGGACCAGATTGCACAGGGAGGTCCAAATGCACAGTTGCAATTGCCAGCAGCACCTGCTGCCTATACCAGCACTGTGAAGGTGCAGGGCAACAGTGATGGATGCCAGTTTCTTATCTTTGCTAGTGCAATCTCCAAGGAAACCTCCAAGTTTGTTTGTGATTATGAGGGGTATTACAGAGATGCTCGGGGATTGCAATGCTAATATTCCATAGTGTGCAGTGTCATGATTTATAGGGAGGGAAAGCACGTAAAGTAAAATCATTGCTGAAATTCTATCCATACAATCCCACATTCTGTCTGGGTTTAGGCTTCTGAATATGCAGGAGGAGCCAAACTCAGATTTCAAGGACTTATTTTCCCCTCTAAAATAACTTCATCAAAACGAGCAAAATAAATACTACTAAGGACAAAAACTCCTTTAACAAGGGATAATCGTGTTTAACGTAAGGCGGTTGCATGTTCTGCCCCCAATAGAGTGATAGAAGTAAAATATTAAGCCGATACTTCAGTAGCCAAAAGTGACCAAATAATAAATAAAAACAAGTATGCTTGCCACATGTGTTCATGGCTCTTCAAAAGTCTTTTCTTTCTTTCTCCTGCACTGCCATCTGGTGGTGTTTTGTCAAAAAATGACTGAAACACAGTCTATAAAATCAGTTTAAATAGCTTTCTAGGGACACAATGTTCAGAGTTTCAATTCTGTTACTCATAGGCTTGTCTTTGCTTAGTTTTCAAAGTGTTTTGGCTGCTGTGGCATAGACATAATGTGATTCTGTTTGATCGCTCATATGTTTTATTTCTGCTATCCATAAAGGCTCTGAAGTCTGATTCATTGGTGGTTAGTTATTACATGCAGGTAATTGTTAAAGTTAAATCCATTTAGATTAGAACCATTTAGATTAGAACCTCCGAGAGTGCAACTGCCACCCCCAGAATGCCGCCCCTGCAATTGTGCTGCCCCAAGCACGTGCTTGGTTTGATGGTGCCTAGAGCCGGCCCTGGATATATGAAATGTTTGTTTTTTCCTAGTAGTCACTCAGGACCATAATTCTCCAATCTTAAAAAAAGCAAGTTTTTTGTCTATCAATTCACCCAGTAAAGTCCTGGCTGAAATCAATGGGAAAAAAAGAACATTGACTTTAATGAGGCCACCCATGAAGTTTCCTTTTCATCCTGCTAATGGAGAAGAAGGAAGGGTTTGTCCCTCATGCTGTTGAATGGGCAGGGAAATTTAGCCCACAAACAACTGTGGATGTCTTGTGTGCTGCATGGCTCTCATCACACTTGCCATGTTGCCACTGGCTGATTCCCAATACAGATAGCCAGCACCAACCATTAAATGGACTTTAAGCAGCTTTAGGGGACCTGTAAAAGAAAGAAAAAGGTTTGTGCCCTATGTTATTCTTCATGAAATATTAAAAAGGCCTAAGAATGCAAGAGGAAGTGGTTCCTACTTAGTAGTACTTTAGAAAGTCAAGTCTTGCCTATCCTGCAAGATTCTGTGGATGACTGGAGAACTAGAAGAATGACATCTGGGAAGAGCAACCTGATTAAGAAGGTACATGGATTTTTAACTTGGGCTGTTTACAGCTCATAGGGTTTTGTCTTAGTTTTTGTAGACACATCGCTAAATCCCAAACCTGAGAAAAGCTCTCTTTATTAAAGATTCAACACCACAGGCTCATCCATTAAGAGCAGAGTAAACTCCCAACCCAGATCCGAGTTCTCCAAGAAGTCCTCCAACAAAAACAAAATGAAAGAAGACTTGACATCCCTGCTAGTTAGTGTAAATATCCAGATGGATCTAGACTTATCTGCACACAAACTCATACTGAAATAACTACATTGCTTATTATTCACACCTTTTCTTATTTCAGTTCAAGTCTGTGTGCTCCTATGAAGAATGAGCTATTCTGATTTATCTTTGAAGGGTCCCTGCAACAGGACTGGCCACCGCCTGAGCCACAGGTCACTACAGTCCCCTGCTACCAATTTCTCCCCTCTTCCGGGCCCCTTAATAATCTCAGAGTTCACAGGTAGTTAAAGCATTCCTCTCAAGTGGTCCCATTTATTGAGTTCTTACATACTGGCCCTCTAAGCCCCAGTTCAGTCACTCTCTCCCTTCAAGTAGGGAGTCCCTTCTTCCCAGAGCTATGTCCCAACTCAAAGTCTCTCAGGCTTTACCTGGGTAGAGCTCAGTCCTCTTCAGCCCCCTCATTTCCAGGCTCTCAAGCCCTTCTCCCAATCAGGGTCTCTAGTATAAGCTAGGCTCAGTACTTCCAGGCTTTACCTGGCTGAAGCTCAGCCTTCCTCAGCCCTCTGGTTCTGGCATCCAGACTTAAACCCTTCTCTTGGGCAGGGTCTCTAGCAGGAGCCTCCTGTTCACTGCAGCTCTTCTCTAGCACCACTCCCTTGTTCGTCCTTGCAGGAGCCTTTCACATCTCTACAACCTCCCTCCCTCCTTCCTTTGCCCATCCCCTCATTGCAGCCACCTGCTGCTCTTTATAGGGCAATCACCTAATCTCTCTCAGGTTTGTCTCATTCTGAAATCAGGGTTGTCTAGCTCCGGCCCTCCAGCCCTTAAAGGGCAAGCCACCCTCTTTCAGTCCCCTTTGGTCCCAAGTACATTTCCAATAGGAAAATTATAGGTTCGACGCAGGAGTATGCTGCACAGCACAACCATAACCTAGCAGAACCCCCTTCTGTTTCAGATCACCAAATCTCACAGAGCTTGTACCCCACCAAGCTCCTATTATTATGACTTCCTTCCACTTGCATTGCACTCGCTCCATTGTATCTTATATTATGATCGGCGGTTCTGCTCCTATTACTTGTATTCATAATGCTTTTTGAATTCCTAGTCATTCTGTATATTTCCTTTGCATAGTTTGGTTAGCTGTAGTTTATATGGCTATAAGATAGACAGTTTTCATACCTCACTAGTCAAGCATAAAAGATTACAGTAAATCCTGTTATTTTCACAAGTCTGGTAACAAGTGCATGATGGCATCATCAGTGGTGGAAATAACACATTTATTTCTGCATTCCTGATTTCATCATTTACGTTTATTTCTTCAGGGGAGGAAGGGTGTGGGATGTCACAAACTATCACACTGTGGAGAGTATTTCTTCTACTTGGAATTCCTAAATGGAGTGACAGTACTGTGTAAATTCAGAAGATTATAGTTAAACCTCTCTAGTATATATTTACCACTCCCTATTTAATATTTATCTGACTCTAACATAATATTGTCCCGAGGTTCTCTGAGACCACAGGAGATAATTAGTTTCTTGACTGAACGTTAGAAACTGAACGTTCTGAACGTTAGTTTCTTCATATGTGATCTCTTTAAGATATTACATCATCCAAGGGTTGAGCCCAATTCTCATATCTATATAAAGACCACTTTACACTGCTCTGGCAGTGTAAAAGGGTCTTCAAGTGAGACTAGTATAATTTTCTCCCATATTAAGGCCCCTTTACACTGCCAGAACAGTGTAAAATAGCCTTAATGCAAATGAGAGTCACGCCCTTTATCTTAGAGGGAAGGGGAAGGAAGCGGGAGATGCAAACTTCAAGCAATGTCAGTTCTGCTTTTTCATTTTTCTTCTACATTCATCATATAACCTCTCTGACCAAACACTGATACATTCATATATTTTGGCACACGAGTGACAGTGGGTCTATTCTTTATCAAATGTTTGTCTAAAAGGGCTCCATTCGGCTTTAGAAACAGGTTTTGGTTTCTTAGGCCAGCTTTTTCCCCACTGATTATACTTTCTATGCGTTATTATTTTTGAAATACTGGACTTTTTTTAAAGCTGGGTTGCTCATTTGTCAGGTGCAGAACTCCCTCTATTTTGAAATGTTCCAGTGTCATCACATACATGAGTGCTGGGTATTTTATTCCCTAGCCTCTCTGGAAAACAGTAAATGATGCCATTTTGAATAATGTCAATGTAACATAGTGTATCTGAGTTTGGATTCATGGAGTACAACAAGCAGAATGCAAATTATTACCTAACAATTTAATTTTCCCCCAGGAAATAATGCTTTCCGGGTCAGCAGCTGTCATCCAGGAAAGCGTTGTCTCTTCTGGAAGTAAATTTGGGTGCACACGCTTACAGCATTTATGTTCCTCCATTAGCAAAGCTCCAGCAGTCTGTTCCATGCTTTGACAGCTCATGCAGTTCTGGGGCTCTCTGAATATTGAAAGGACACAATTACAAAAAGCAGCCCTTGCTCCCATGCAAACGTGCAGACAGTGCATGCAGCATATTTGTGGAGTCCTTGGAGACAAAAGAGATTTTGGTACAGTGGTGACTCATGTTAATTGCACAGCTATCACAAGATAATGTGATAGTATTAACATAAATGACTATATATTACCATTATTCTTAGCACTCAGTATTAAGTGCTGGCATTTATGATGGTGTTCACTCCTTCTAGTTCATAAAACAAAATCTGAAAATATCCTGGTTGAGATTATTTTCTAAGGATTTTGAACAAGCTTCAGAACCGTGTGGGCAATGTAATACCATTAGCTGCCTCTACCCACAAGTAGCAAGTGAGTAACCTGATCTGCTAATTACCCTCAAAGATGAGGACTGGCAGTTCTGTACTCAGTAAGTGAAGAAATGTCATTTTAAGAGGTATCAGTGTAGTTACCCTCAACAACAGCTAGGCAGTCAGAGTACAACTAATTTACAATATTTGGCCAAACTGCACTGTGCAGACATGCTGACTGTGGTTGCCCACATTAGGTTCCTAAATTCTAACAGCTTTCTTTAAAGGACATGGGAGAGGGTAGGACTAGTGGAGATTCTCTTTGCAATTTTACCTGCTATATGTGCATACTGGGTGTGAAGGTAGCTGGATAGAATGGGAGTCACTGGGTGCTGAGGAAGGTGTGCTGGCTGAGGGACGCTGGAGGTCTGTTAGGTGCTTCCTTCTCCTCCCGCTCCCCCAATCCCTCCTCCGCCCTACAATCAGCTCTGGAGAAAGCTACTCCATGGCATTTTGAAGTGCTGCTTCTGATGGAGCTGAGCACTCTCTGAGGAGGGAGCTGCCGCAGAGTTGGGTAGGGGAAGGGTGAGCAGAGCAATGGAAGCGGCCATAGGGAGGGAGCAAAGCTGCTTCTTCCCTCCCACTGGATCTTAGCACCCATTGTATATTGAAGTGTGTAGAGCCCAGCAGGTGTGCCCTCATGACTCACCTGTGGGTCACTCCCTGCTAATTGAGAGACATTAGTACAGACCATCGATGGCTAGCACCGGTGGCTTCAGTCCCTAAAACTGTCACTGGTCTCTCAGATTAGCAGTGGTCAAAGAAAATTCAGGAAAACAAATTCTAAGACAAACAAGTAGACAAGGGGCAGGAGTACAGCAAACAATATGATAATTGGCCACATCTTGTTGATACACGCTTTTGGATAAAAGCATTTTTAAACTATCCCTAATTGCCCCTCAGCCATGTTAAATCTCACATTGAAGATTTACCTTCCCAAAATACCACATCATTGGAAATTGTACTGTTTTGAAGGGTCGGTCAAATGTAAATCAAAGAGTTATTAGAACTTCCTATTTAATAATTGTACATATTTAATATGCAGCTTCGGGTGTCTTCTTTCTCCCCAGGGCTGCAGACTTGGATTGAAATGTAATTTTAAAAGGGATGTCTCTCTCCAGAGACAAAGAGGAAGAATTTTATGCAGAATGGCTTCCCTCCTGCCCAGATACCATGCAAGAAGATTCAAAGAAGATTTCATTATATCTCACCATGGACTAACTTACAGAACTCTTAACTCCCCTGTATATAATTTTGGAGAATCCACAGGACCCACGTGGACTGAAACACTGGACCCTTTTGGTTTAGTTTTGTTTAAAACCCAGAGAGGTAAAAATGTAACAACCTTTGTGTTAATGTATCACATTGCTGCTGACTGAATATGCATGGAGTAACCAATAAATGACATATTTTAAAAAATAATCAATATAATCTTTAGAAAAATTGGCTGATAGGGGTACAAAACCAGCTGTACTGAATGGTGCAGTTCAGTATCAAGTTCTCAGACAGCATTTTTTTTATTTTGGGGGGGGGTATAAGAATGTTAAATATGGCTATTCCTCTGATAGCCCATCATTAGTTCAGACACAAGTTTAGATTCCATTTCAGAGCAGTTGATGAATTCACAGGCACAGAAGTCATCACAACAAAGTATCCGAGAGCAGAATGAACCGAACAGACTTTGGCTAGTGGTCAGAACTTGTATCTTGGAATGCACTATATAAGTCAAAATGTTCCAATGACACTTCATTAGGGACACTGCCTAGAAGGATTTTTTTTTAATCGCTTGTGGTAGGGCCTGGCATGGTCCAAGCAGCTGGAGTCCCTGACTGAGCAGAGAAACCTTCTCTGAGCTTTCAGGTTTATTTATAGCTTTTTTTTCTAGTGCAACTGAAGTAAACCCCAGGATACCCATGCCACTGTGTGAAATGAAAAATGAAAACTCTGAAGAAAGAACTTGAATAATACTAGCTGAAGTTTTTACCTAGGGTTTGTAGCATATTGGATTAAATTATTTCATTGCATATTCCATAGTACAGAAATTAGATAAGAGAAACAGTAATAATAAAAGTATAACAGGGGATAAGTTGTGTATGTGTTTGGATATTTTTGTCTCTTTACTGACTATTTTAGGTTAGATTTCCTTTGATTTTTTATGTCTATTTTTGTACTCATTTTAGTAAATTTTTCAAAGGCCTTCAAGACGTAGGGAACTCTAGAAATAAACATTTGTTGTTATTACAGAAATTCAAGGGCCACATGCTCTTCTCCTGTGGCTTCACCTCGGAAATGGAAAATCTGCTCAAAAACCTTTAGTAACTTACTGAATTTCTACCACATGTCCCTTGCATGTTACCTAGAAATAGCTTGTACTAAGCTGATGCCTATTGCAGACCATGAGATCCGTTTCCACCTATAAATAGGGAAGTCGGCACATCAGAGGCAACTTGATAGACTGGCACAACTCTAATTCTCCTCCCATCCCTAAAGCAGCCAGTGAAAGCCTTGCTGTGCTGAACAATTCTTGGTAAAGGAAGCAAACAGGTGAAAGGCTCGTCTCCATTTGAAAGACGTTAAATGTAAGATCATCCTCATGTTAATATTGCTAATGCCTGCAGTTTCCCAATCAGACCCCTCCCTCTGTTTGATGAAGGGACGGGGTGAATGACTAAATGGATCCCCTCTGAACTCCTGTATCAACTTGGGCTGTTGGAGAATGCAGTGAGAAGAAATAGTTATGCCCCCTTGCAATGCTGAGACTTGTTTATGGCATATGTATATCGTTTTTTTCTCCAATACTGATTATAGCAATTGCAATGTTTTATTATTTTATTTCCTTCCCAGTGCAGAGAGCAGGGCAAGAATTATTTTCGTGAGGAAAAGGAGATTTCAGTGAAGATTTACAGTCAAGCAGGTGAAAGTTGGAAAGCAAAATATTCCTCGTTCCTGCTAGTAATGACTCAAGAACCAAAATCAGAGGTGAATAAAGGCTTGTGTGCGATGAGCTTGTTTCGCATGTCCATCTCTGTGGCAATCCACAAAGGCTATTCATTCTTGTAGAGCTCACACTTTTAGCTCTGGAGGTCCTGGGTTCAATCCATGGTGTGTCAAACCACCACATTTGCAAACAAAATAATTAAGATTATGCCGAACAAAACTGTTCCTGATTTTTCAAAAAAGGAGGGGATGTGAAAGACATTAGCATCCAATCTCCCAAATATTGAATTGAGAATGAAAATGGTGACAAGTCATTGCAAATAGTAAAGCTAGTATGTGCACCATTACACTGAAGAGGAAAAAGAAGGAAACCAGACGAACAGCCTGAATTGTAGCAGGCACTGTTTACAAAAATGAAACAAACACAGACAAGTTTGATTCACATGCCTCAGTAAGCGCAAAAACATTTGTAACAAGGAGCCTTACAAACTGAGCAATTAGTGCTATGGAAACATCCTGTGCCTTATGAGATCAACAGGATTGCAAACTCAGTGAAACGCAATGAGCATTCAGTCTCGCCTGGACACCAAAGCAGGCCATGCTTTCAATTCCCTAACAAGCAACAATGGAAAAATCAACAACCAACCATGTCTGACATTCCCACTACAGCTGGTATCTGCAAAACAGGCCAATAAATGCTTGAGCAAAACTATATAAAAGCCAAAGAGAGAGGCCCAGCAAGACCATTCTAAAAACCTTGAGAGTTTCACATCAGACCAATGCAAAAGGTTTACAGAAAAATTGTGTTACATTTTAGTAAGAAAAAGTATAAAAATAACATCAGAATGGATATCTGCAGATTTGATCACAATTGAATGAACAACAGTCACCCGATATAGAAAGACATGAAGCAGCTGTATAAAAGAAACTTGCTTTTTGCTGTTCTTTATTATAGGTTCAGTTAGTCAAATAAAAGCTCAGAGTTCTAGAACAGACTACAATTAGCAGCAACTATCACTCGTTGAAGAGCGATGTTTGCTTCACCTTAGTGATAGAAGTAATGCTGCAGATCACATGGGAGTGCTCTGTGGATCACCACTGGAGAACCCAACTACTGGTCTAATAGAGCAGACTGCTGTATGTCAGAACTTGTGGGTCCGACTCTCAACTCTCCCTCACCGTGTGGCCTACACATGTTTACCTACCACTCAGGGGTGTTATGAGGATTAATTAATTGGTTGAGAAGAGTTTTAAGATCACATGGTGAAAGGTTTTCATATATGCTAAGTATTATAAATCTATCTCAGTTAAATGCAATCAGTTTACTCTATATCTGCCTTTATTTCCAAACTAGCTTATAGATCCCTTGGTAATCATTACATTTTCTGGTTCCAGCTTCTTTTGTTTGTAATTATGCAATATTTGTAAATAAATTCAAACATTTAAACTATTTTAAGATGCGTATTGATTTATTTTATGTGTTAGTCCTGGAGCTCTTTACCAAATGGCTACCGGTATCAGCAAACAAAAGAGATGTATGTTTGGTTTAACGTATCTGATTGGCTAATGGTTTTCATTGCATTTCAAGGTTATATATTTTTTTTAATTATATGCTAGGCATAATCCCAAGCAGCATCACTCATTCTGGCTCCCAAAAAAAATCAGTGTCATGACATTGACTGGTGCTGCAAAAATTTCATCACCAGAAGATGGCACTTGCTATATGTGTTATAACACTCCTGAAACAATGAAGTTGTACAGTCTGCTGTAAGAATTTTAAGAGACCTGTTAAATCACTGATTTCATCCCATTCCCAGTCCAGGATTTAATCCCTAGATAGAGGATATATAAGACATTAAACTGATAATACACTGGACTCCCACTGGTTTCTATGGAAACAGAACTGGGCCTTTGATCTTAGGCAAAAGGACAAGCTGAAGCGCTATTTAATTTGTTACAACCCATACATTTGTATGGAAGAGTATTTCTATTATTCTCTCTCATCCATAGTTACTAGAGCTGGTCAAAATTTTCATTCAAAGCTTTTTTCCAAAGAAAATGGCCTTTTTTCAAAACTGAAAACTTTCACAAGAGTCTTTTAATTTTATTTAAAAAAAATACCACTCTGTTTTTCCTCCCACACCAAAACATCTGAATGTTGAAATTTTGAATTTTTGTATTTCCTCCTTTTCCTTTCTGCCAATTATGCCAATAGAATGAAAGATGTTTGTTTGTTTTTAGGGTTTTTTCCCGTTTTTCCCTTTTCTTTTTTCCCTGCTATCTGTAACTTTTCAAAACTTCCTCTATTTTGGAGCAGTTGGAATGGCAAAAGGAAGAAAAAGACAAACGAAAAGAAGAAAGGAAATTGAAAAAACCTGGACATCATTTATTTTATTGCAGAGGGGGGAAATAAAGGAGAAAAGCTCTAGGTGGTAACTTTCATTTGGTACTTAAAGAGTTTTAAATAGTTTGTGTATTATAGCAGGTTCCTAGCAGTGCCCACTTACACCTGTAAAATAGTTTCCATTCTAACCTCACATTTCCACATGCTCATGACTCCCCGAAACATCAGTCTTTTGGGGTGAATTTTCCTTGTGAAGAGTATGCCCTTGGGGCTCCCTAAGCCTAAGGGTTCATGGCTGCAGAAGAAGGAGATAAAGATAGGGAAGTGTGGCTGTATGTGGTATCATCCCCATGACAAACCCATGAGAAACTATGGGAATTAATGCCAAACCTGCTAGCACTAATTCCTGAAGATCCCCACATGTCAGCAAACCTACTCAATAGAGGAAAGACCATTTGCAGGTCAGGAAGTTTTGGCAACATGACTCCAGCTGAGTGCTGTCAGGAGGAAAGAGAGGGGACAGAGACTAACACACAGCCCTCAGGGAATATCCTGAGGGCCATGAGATTTTTCTATAAGGAGATCCATATGCTTGAGTGATGCGTGAATAACAATACTTCTTGCTCACTTTCTAGGGAGGCAAACCCCATCCATCTGGGACAATCTGTACCATACCACATGTCCTAATGTCAGAATTTTCGTACCGTGTTACATTCTGAGCAAAGGTAGCAAGAAGTAAAGAATGAGGAGACTATCAATTGGCTTCCAGAAAGTCTTTGGGGACTTGTGCAGGTAGTATGCACTAACTTTCCTATCAGGGGGGGTATATTTTTGTAAGGCCCTGTTAAGCTTGAGTCCAAGAGTTGGCTGAGTCATGACTCCCTCTTTGCTTTCAGAGAGCTCTAGAGGAGAAGGCGAAAATTTGGGCCTGATTCTCCCACTGCTCACACGTGGCATAGCCATTTATAACTAAGTAAAGTGAGGTTTGTAATGATAATAAGTACGGATACGATTTTGTCACTGTAAAATTAGGCAAAATTCATGGAACAGTCATGGTAAAAATGTACAAAATGAGGGTTTGGTCACAGCCACAAAAAATGTGTAACAATTTAACAATAAAGTATTACAGTGTAACGTAGAGGTGTTGACACTGACCCAAAGGCTGGGTGGCCTGCTGAGGTGAGTCGGGGTGGAGGTGGCACTCCCTCCCCAACCCCCGCTGCCCAGGGCTGAAGCCGCCCCCCACTGCCCGGGACTGAAGCCCAAACCCAAACCCTGCCGCTGGGACTGAAGCTGAAGCCCGAGCCCTGCCGCCTGGGGTTGAAGCTGAAGCCCGAGCCCTGCCACCTGCGGTTGAAGCACAAGCCTCACTGCCTGGGGGTGAACTCACGGACACCTCTTAAAATCATGGACTCTGTGACCCCTGTGACAGAATCATAGCCTTGCTAATAAGTGATTGCAGAATTTGGATTGGTAGCATTTTACACCTACATGGCACTTGCGGTGCACAGGTGTAAATGACTACACACGGTGTCAGGCAGGAGAGAATCAGGTTCAGAGTTTGTGTTAGAGGAGAGCCCTGGGAAAAGTGCACACTCTACCAGGGAGTTCCTGGGCCCAGAACTTTCTGTTACCTCAGTATAAATCAGGAGTAACTCTGGACCCAATTCCCCACTACCTTGCACCTTATGCATTTGTCTACACCTTGACAAAGATGAATGGAAAGTGGATATGGAACAAAGCCAGACTAGAATGCTAGTGTTTCACACCCACTGTGCATAGGCATAAATAACTGGACAAAGTGCAAGGCAGTGAAGAATCAACCCCAATGGAATTAAAATGATGTAAAAGAAGGAAAGGAAAATTGTGCCACATCTCTTCAGACAAATAGAGACTCTCTCTCCTTCCTCCAGCAGTGGCAGCCACTTGGGGACAAGAAGCAGCTCTTTGGCGAAGCTGTTTCCTGTCAGCTATTAAGGATCAACTTTTAGAGACTCATCACCTACAAACTGGGTTTATATCAGCCATAGAGTAGGGAGGCACAAATAACTAAATTTCCTGTAATGATGACTTTTGCTAAACCAAATTTTATGGAATTACTGAGGAATAAGATATATTTTCATGGGATCATTTTAATCAAGATGAACTTTGCGTACAGCATGCTGTTTGTGAATACACTTAACTAGGAACAGTTAACATGGGTGCCGTAGAGAGACTTTTACTTAGACTAGTTCTATACTGTAACAGTTCTACAGAGAGAGAGCAGACAGAGACTTGGTCCTAGGATAGCTGGACCATAGTTTAACTCAACTTTCACAGGAGCATTATGGTGGAAAGAGTTCAGGAAGCTTCTTCCCAACAAGAGCACATGTGCAGAACCCAGGCAGAATGCTGACCTAGCACTCAGAGATGGGTAAAGAGCTAATTATTTATTGCTCCTTGTATTACAGTAGCACCCAGAGGCCCCAATCCGGATGGAGGCCAACAGTGATGAAAAGTCCATCCAGGAAGCTTGCAGCAGTACAAAGTTGTCATTACCTCGCCTCTGCTGGTGGGCCCCCCATGTAGCTAACACAGCTTCCCATATGGGCAACACTGACTGATGAGGGAACCAGCGAGGGAGCCTGGGATGCATTGACTGAACAGTTTCCTCCACTGGCTCCTTTGGAACCTCTAACAGCAACTCAAGGTGCACCCAAAAAGAATCGTCTAGAGCTGGTGTTCTCACTTCCACCCTCACAAGGATGAATTCAACCTTCCTTTCACTGGAGCACAGTGGACCAGGCTGGCCTAAGAGGTGCAATTTGCACCTCTCTGCACCAGTGAGGGTGAACTTTACCCAATATATAATTACTATTGGAAATTTGACTGCAGAAATTAAAGGAAAACCAAATCAAATAAGGTATTATACACAACAGCAAATATTGCACTATTTTATATTGCTAAGAATTGGTTTCAGAACAGAGCATATAGAAAATACTGATATTAAGTATAATGCAACATACTATAATTTCACTATAACAAATGTTTTGCCTGGTCTGCTGCTCTCAAGAATCCCATCTTCAGCCTTCACACTTCTAGCAAACCGCTGCTCTCTCCAGGGCCTGTGACCCCTTCATGTATATTCTTCCTCTTGTGCATTTCTTTGTGCCCTCTAGTGCCTGCCTCTACCACCAGGTTTGATTTAACTTTTAGCTGCTGCTCTCCTGGACTGCTGTCCCAGCACTATATCAACAGTCAGATCTAATATAGATGTGTTATTTTCACCGATGCAACAATTCATTCTTTTAAACTCACTACTTTAAAATATGTTAATTTCCTCAACATTCAAAATTATAACCTCAGGCACTGACTTCAGTGGAAACGACCGCAGGCCCCTTATTTATGTAGGAGGACCTGTAAGCACATAGTCACAATGCTTTTCATTTGAATCAATTTATTAAAAATCTATTAGGCTAAAAGGTTTAGAATACTTAAGTTGGAGGGCAAATCAAACGTCGACAAAAAAATCAGTGCAAACATTAATTTGATTTGAAAAGCAACTGAGCAAGTGAAAATACCATAGCTTGAAATGTAACAATATAGGGAAAATATATAAGCTCAACATTTCATATTATTATAAATACACCAAATCTGAAAAAAACAATATTAAGATATTTATGGCCACTTTAATAGAAAACACACAATTTATTCTGAATTCTCAGATACAATATCAGAAAGAGCAGGTAGGGCATTAAACTGTACAGATTAAGACTGCAAATTTGAGAGGTGTGGGCCACTCATAACTTCCATTGAAATTGCCCAAGTCAGTTAACGACAAAGCCAGGAAGAGAAACCAGATCTCCTGACTCACAGTCTCCCATGTTAGACCACATTCCCCCTCACAATTAATAATGGTATTTTGCAATTGTGTCTTCCATCCATGCCTCTCAAAGCATTTTGTCATGATGAATAAGTATTATTGTCACCATTTTACTGATGGCGAAATTGAAGTGATTTGCCCCAGGTAACATGGTGAGTCATTGGTAGTTACCAGAACAGCACTGGCTTCCGACCTGCAGTCCACTAATTAGGTGCCTGATCCAAAGCCCATTGAAGTCAATGGGAGCAGTGGCAGATTTGGAGTTAGTGGGGCCCTGTGCTCAGCTTCATTTTGGGGTCCCCCCATGGGACCAAGAAAAGAATATTCTCTCTTATGTCCCCCGCACCCAGTTTTTCATTCTTTTTTTCTTCATCCTCATTCTATATTATAAGTCAGGGGTCGGCAACCTTTCAGAAGTGATGTGCTGAGTCTTCGTTTATTCACTCTAATTTAAGGCTTCGCGTGCCAGTAATACATTTTAACATTTTTAGAAGGTCTCTTTCTATAAGTCTATAATATATAACTAAACTATTGTTGTATGTAAAGTACATAAGGTTTTAAAAATGTTTAAGAAGCTTCATTTAAAATTACGGTGACCAGATGTCCCGATTTTATAGGGACAGTCCCGATTTGGGGGTCTTTTTCTTATATAGGCTCCTATTACCCCCCCACCCCCTCTCCTGATTTTTCACATTTGCTGTCTGGTCACCCTATTTAAAATTAAATTAAAATGCAGAGCCCCCTGGACCGGTGGCCAGAACCCGGGCAGTGTGAGTGCCACTGAAAATCAGCTTGCATGCCGCCTTCGGCATGCATGCCATAGGTTGCCTACCCCTGTTATAAGTAGTAGGAAGTAAATGAAAATAAAGTGAGGTACCTTGATTGTTTTTGTAGTCTAACTTTTTTTTCACAGACCACTTGAAAAGTGCTGAGGGTCTCGGCGGACCACTTAATGATCTTTCCAAATATTGTTTGTACCGTTAGCTAACTATTGTAAAGTGCCTTGGATAAGAGCACTTTATTAAAAAAAAAACGTAATAACCTTTCCTCGGTCCACCTGAATGGAGTTCTCTGACCACAGCTTGAGAACTTCTGGTCTAGATGAAAGCTTCTATTTGCATTACGCTAACGTGAAAAATGTGTAAAAATAAAAAGTATAGATGATGTATGAATGGAAAAATAAAAGTTAACTTCCTCGGAAGAAACTTATTCAATTTGAAAAAAAGTATTTATTCAGATAGCTTTTTTTCTACACTTTTTCTTTACAAAATCATCAATTAAGTCATCATAAGTAATATTTTGTAAAGAGGCACTTTCAATTGTATCTAGCGAAACCAGCTTGTGTAGTCGCAGCACAGCACTGGGAGAGAGCTCTCCTAGTGTTCTAAAAAGCCCGCCTCCACGAGGGGAATAGCCACCAGCGCTGGGAGCCCGTGGGAGCCACTTTTTTCACACCCCTGAGCGAGAAAGTTGCAGCACTGTAAAGTGCCAGTGTAGACAAACCCTAAGACAATCAGTTTAGTTGTAGGAAGGATGCACACTGTTCTCTGAAAAAACTCCAAGTAAGTCAGGCTGTGGGGCCAGCAGCCCCTGTTCTGCACTGCCAAGCATGGAATCAATGACTTTTGTTGTATCCTTCCCACATTAGGTATTTTCTTATGTTCAAACATTTGTCTGCATGAAGAGTTGCATTCTGCTCTCTTGGGCTGCACTGGCGGGGTGAACGAGAACAGTACTGAACACCCACCTGAAGGGGAGGGGGGCACGGTTCCATCGGCAGCCACCTGGGCACCCTGCTGCCTCCGCGCACTCATCTCTGCTGGCCTCCCGCGGGCTCTGCGCCGGCTCCTGCAGCCAGGCCCATCCCCCAGCCGTCCCCCTCCCCCATGGGCTGCACCCAGCTGCCGCTCACCAGGCAGCGGTGAGTGGCGCAGGCTGGAGGACTCAGGAGGAGCGGGGGCAGCCACTAGGGTGACCAGACGTCCCGATAAAATCTGGACCGTCCCAATATCCGCCGGCAGCACTGGGGGTTTTTTTGTTCAGCTGGCAGGACTCGGCTTTTTTTTGCTCTGGTTTCCCCTTCAAAGCACCGCTTCCTAGGGGGGTGACCAGATCTCCTGGTTTTATAGGGACAGTCCTGATTTGTTTTTTTTGTTTTTTTAAATAGGCTCCTATTACCCCCCACCCCCGTCCTGATTTTTTCACGCTTGCTGTCTGGTCACCCTACTGCAGCCGGCTGCACGGCTGCCCTGTGCTCCTCCTGCATCCTCCAGCCCATGTTCGCGGCGCTCGTTGCCACCTGTACCTCCCACCTGCTCCCCTGAGACTGCAGGTGAGCCTCCCTCCCTGCTCTTCTGCCCCCCATAGTTTTTCCCCCCATAGTCCCCCCCCCCCCACGGAGCGGGCTGCCCGAGTGCCCGGCCCTGGGGCCCCTGTTGTTGGGGGGCCCCATGCCAGGGCACGGTATGGTTCGCAGTAAATCTGCCCCTGAATGGGAGTCTTGCCATTGACATCCATGGGCTTTGAATCAAGCAATCACTGAGGTATTCTGTCTCCCTGTTTGTATGTGTGGATGTGAGCAGACCCCAGAGCACATTCTTCGGGTGCACTACAGGCCTCATTTTCAGCCTCTTAAACACAACTGACTACTGCAACCCCTGGTGTAGAGCAATATCTAACTTGTTACCACATAGCTCTCTTGTTAAATGCTAATTAGAATACTTGTTAACTGATTATTCAAAATGTAATTACACATTTAGTGCTAATGTAATTTTGGGTTTCATTCTATACCAACCAGACTTACAATCTGCATATTCATGAGCTTCAGAGGGTGCTCATTTAAAAGTCAGCTGAATTTAATAAACATGACAAAAACTGGCTTATTGTATCCAAATTAAAGCTCAAGGCACATCATTTAAAGTGTTACCCTGTTTTATGTTCTTGGGTTACTGAATCAAGGATCATTTTTCTAAACAAGTCCACACGAAAGACTCCTAAACAAGATCACAGCATGTAATATGGAAATGTGAGAATGAATATTCCATCAGAGCAGTAATCAATGTGTCACTTTATATTAATTCTCAGGGAAATACCCAACCGCAAATACAATAGGCCAAATTCTCTTCTCAAATACACTGGTGCAACTGGCCATATATGTCAATAATCAAAAGGGGTATTGTCTCAGTATAGGAATGCCAGAACCTAACCATTTCAGACAAAGTAGTAAACCTGCATATTGTTTAGCTGTATGATTGGATTAAGACTGGAAACAGTGATGCTTACAGGAAATTGCCAACTGATAAAGAAAACCAGTGCATTTATGCTTTTGAAGAAACTTATTCAGAACCATTGGCTATGCCCATAAGTAATGTATGTAACCCATGTGCTGCTATTCCTATTACCCTTGTCTTCCCTCACATCTGTGCCCTCATTGTGTGTTACACTCACTTGTTACATCTTGTCTTAAAGTAGATAGTAAGTTCTCCGGGCAAGGACAATGTGTTTGTACATTGTCAAGTACAGTGGAACCCCAGTCCTGCTTGGGGCCTTTGGGCACTACCACAATCATAATGATAAGTAATTAGATTTAAGCCAAAAATCATCCTTGTTCACTTCTAAGGAGTTTTGCCTGGCTAAGGACTAATCAGGGCTCAGCAGCTCTCCAAAGGCAAGTTAAAAATCCCATGAGACATTTTTAAAAGAATGGAGGTAAGTGGCCGTGTCTTGGCCAAAAATTCCCTCTTTCATTATAATGATTATTTCAAGGCTTTGTGAGCTTTTGGTGAGCACATGATGAGTGCTTGTTTGCCTCCACAGTCACTGAATTACTCATTACTTTGTAAACAGCTTTGGGATACTTTGAGTGTGCAAGATGCCACATAAAACCAAGATCTATTATACTCAATTTACTTGTTTGTACGTCACAACCAATGAAATGGGGAAATCTGTAAGTTAAAGGAACATAAAACCAATTAAAGTCTCAATTCATCAAGATTAGTGCAGCATTTCTCAAGTGTTTGTTAGAGGAAATTCATGTATGGCCTCAGCAGCGCTAGCGTGCATGCCTCTTCATAGTGAGACAAGGTGGGTGAGATAATATCTTTTATTGCCCCAACTTCTGTTAGTGAGAGAGACAAGCTTTTGAGCCACACAGAGCTCCTCTTCAGGTGATGCTCTGAGCAAAAGAAGACCTCTGTGTGGCTCGAAAGCGTGTCTCTCTCTCCAATAAAAGTTAGTTCAATAAAAGATATTACTTCACCCACCTTGTCTCCCTAATATCCTGGAACCGACACAGCTACAACTACACTGCATGCCTTTTCATCGTAATTTTCACAGAATTGTTTTTTATTCTGTATGAAAACTATGTTACTAGAGTATTTAGGTTATATGGTGACGGACCCAAAAGTCAGGAAATCCCATAAAGCAGTGGTCACCAACCCGCTGATCGTGATCGACTGGTCGATCCTGGAGACTCTCCCAGTTGACCGCGATCTCCGGCCGTGGCGGCGCAGCAGGGCTGCCTGCTGCTAAGACAGGCTCCCTGCCTGCCACAGCCCCACACCATTCTGGAAGCAGCCAGCATGTCCCCACGGCCTGGGGGGAGGGGGGGCGGGGGGGCAGGGCTCTCCACACCCTGCTCTTACCTGCAAGCACCACCCCCGCAGCTCCCATTGGCCGGGAACGGGGAGCTGTGGCCAATGGGAGCTGCGGGGGCGGTGCCTGGAGAAAGGGGCAGCACACAGAACCATGTGCCTCCCTCAGGGGCTGCAGAGATGCGTTGGCCCCTTCCAGGATCGGCGTGGCCACGTAGTGCACTACTGGCTGGCAGGGTGGCCTGGCTCGTGATGCCACCGACCAGGAGCCACCCGAGGTAAGTGCCCCCCTCCTGGAGCCAGCACCCCACACCCCAGCCGTGAGCCCCCTCCCAGAGCCAGCACCCCATACCCTCTGCTGCACCCTGAATCCCCTCCTGAACCCCAAACTCCTGCCCTAGCCCTTACCCCCTCCCAGAGCCAGCACCCCATACCCCCTCCTGCACCCCAACACTCTGCCCCAGCCAGAGCCCCCTCCTGCACCCATACTCCCTTGCAGAGATTGCACCTCCTCACCCCCTCCTGCACCCCAACCCCCTGCCCCAGATTCAGCCTGGAGCCTCCTCCCACAGAGCTTGCATCCCTTCCCGAACCCCAACCCCCTGCCCCCGCCCAGTGAGAGTGAGTGAGGGTGGGGGAGAACGAGAGACAGGCGAGGGGATGAAGTGAGCGGGGTAGGGCTTCAGGGAAGGGGCAGGGCCTTGGGGAAGAGGCAGGGTAGATCCTGGGTTGTCCTTAAATTCAAAAAGTGATCTTGGGTGTGAAAAGGTTGGATCCCACTGCCATAAAGGCTAATGATAGAGATGGGTAGGGTGACCAGATATCCCGATTTTATAGGGACAGTCCCGATTTTTGAGTCTTTTTCTTATATAGGCTCCTATTACCCCCCACCCCCGTCCCGATTTTTCACATTTGCTGTCTGGTCACCCTAGAGATGGGGGTGGGAAATCATAAGGGAATTCAGTTTCTAGGAGTTCAAAAATCTATCAGCTTCCAAAAATTGCAAGTATTATGTATGAATTCTATAGTCTGGAACTGTGTAGCTAGACACTACCTGAATGTTGACAATCTTGTCCAAAAACACTGGAACCCAACTGGGCACATATTGCTACACAGATGTCTGCAGCATGTAGCTGAGTGGAACTCTATAGCTCCAGCCTTGACTGAGGCCTGCTGAGTAGTGAGGAAAAACTGCACCATAAACTCTACTTGTTTATTTGTATAGTGTGAGACAGACTAGGATCCTGGTGAGCTGTGGTGCTGGGAGAAGAGGCAGTGACTCTATACCCTACAGGGAGCATCAGGGAAGCTTGCAAAAGAAAGTGCCTGAGCTGAGTTCCTAAGGGCATGGCTACACTTTGAGTTAGAGCGCATTAAAGCAGCCCAGTGTGCTCTAACTCACAACGCATCCACACTGGCAAGGCACATAGAGCACTCTGACTCCGCGGAATAATGTTTGATGCGCACCCGCTGGAGCGCCGTGGCACCAGTGTGGACACCCTGATCTGTTAATGCGCTCTGATCGGCCTCCAGAAGTGTCCCACAATGCCTGTTCTAACCACTCTGGTCATCACTTTGAACTCTACTGCCCTGCCCTCAGGTGACCAACCGTCAGACCCGCCCTTTAAATTCTCTGGGAATTTTGAAAATCCCCTTCCTGTTTGCTCATCCAGCCGTGGAGTGCTCTCAGCGAATCTTTCCAGATGACCATGCCTCCACGTGCCAGGCGATCCCCAGTATGAGCAATGGTGAGGTGCTAGACCTCATCAGTGTTTGGGGGGAGGAAGCTGTCCAGTCCCAGCTGTGCTCCAGCCATAGGAATTACGATACCTTTGGGCAGATATCAAGGGACATGATGGAAAGGGGCCATGGCTGGGACGCACTGCAGTGCAGGGTTAAAGTGAAGGAGCTGCGGAATGCCTACTGCAAAGCCTGCGAGGCAAACCACCGCTCTGGTGCTGCCCCCACGACCTGCCATTTCTACAAAGAGCTGGACGCGATACTTGGGGACGACCCCACCTCCACTCCGAGTACCACCATGGACACTTCAGAGCCCAGTTCAACAAGGCAGGAAGAGGAGGAGGAGCAAAGCGGGAGCGAGGGTGCTGAGGCGGAGGAAGACACCCCGGATCCCTAGTTGCATGCAGCCAGGAGCTGTTCTCAAGCCAGGAGGAAGGTAGCCAGTCACAGCAGCCGGTGGTTGGGGAAGGACAAACACCAGAGGAGGTTCCTGGTAAGTGGCTTTTATTTTGGGAAGGAAGTTATTCGGTGCGGGCTCTTGGGGCGAGGAGGGTTAGGACTGCATGCATGCCTAGATGTGGTAATCGGCCTCAGTGATCTCTTCAAAGGTCTCAGCCAGAACTTGGGCAATGTACTTGCGCAGGTTTCTTGGGAGAGCCACTGTGGTCCTTGTCCCAGTCAGGCTAACATGTCCACGCCACTGTGCCGTGAGGGGCGGCGGGACCATTGCTGCACACAGGCAAGCTGCATATGGGCCAGGGCAGAAGCCGCATTGTAGTAGAATCCCCTCCCTTGCTTCCTAGGTCACCCTCAGCTGCGAGATATCTTCCAGGACGAACTCCTGTGGAAAATATGGGGACAGGGTTCATTATGGGGCCCCCTGCAGCTGTTGGCTCTCCCCAAGGCACAGAAACCCAGAGGACAGTACAGTAATGAAACAATCAGTCCCCCTTGACCCTGTGCTTACTCACCATTTTGGGGCTCCTGTGGGTTATGTGCGCTCGCTTTGGGACGGGCAAATTATGCTATTATGTAGACTGTGTTTGCCCTCCTTAAGTATGGGGGAATCATTGCTCTGTCTGGTGTGAATAATGCTGCCTCTGTTAAATGTTGCATTTTGCCTTTACAGATGAAACCTTGAGATCTCAGCCGTCCATGTTATCACCAGCTGAGAGACTGCAAAGAATCAGGAAGAGGCCACGTAGAAGCAAAGAAGACATGCTGCATGAAGTAATGCAGCAGTCACTTAACAAGAATCTAAAAGCACAGGAGTGGTGGGAGAGTGAAAGGAGGCTCCGCTAGCAGAATGCGGATCGGCGGCACAAAAGCGCGGAGCTCCATCAGCAAAGCACGGATCGGCTGATAAACATCATGGAGCACCAAGCGGACTTGATCCAGGCTCTCGTAGCCATGCAGGTGGAGCACTACTGCACCCGCCCCCCGCAGCCCTTGTCTCAAAACTCTCTCTTGTGCCCTCATGTCATCTCCAACCCACTTTCCCCAACATCCGGGTTCTTATCACCACCAACTGCCTCCAACACCTGTATCTTCACCACCCAGCCCTGAAAACTACGACCCTTATCCACTGCACTCAACCCCCATCACCATGCAGTATAGCCATCCTGAAGTGCAGCCCTCATTGCACAGCACTCCAGACAGGAAGGCTGAGTATGATAACAGGACATACGCAAATCTGTGATTGTACTATTCCCCACCCTACCACCTTGCCCTTTCTGTTTCCCAAGCAGTTGTGTTTCTTTTCAATAAATGAATTTTCTTTTCAATAAATGGATTTTTTTGGCTTTGAAAACATTCTTTATTATTGCATAAAGTAAAAGATACCTTAGCCCAGGAAAGCAACAGGCACTGCAAGTCAGCGTAGCAAACACAGATTCCTATTAACATTGGAACCACTGCACTTCACTCCTGTGCAGGGCACCAGACATTACTGGTGGCTTTCAGCCTCAAATTGCTCCCTCAAGGCATCCCTAATCCTTGTAGCCCAGTGCTGGGCCCCTCTAATAGCCCTGTTCTCTGGCTGTTCAAATTCAGCCTCCAGGTGTTGAACCTCCGAGGTCCATGCCTGAGTGAAGCTTTCACCCTTCCCATCACAAATGTTATGGAGGGTAATCACACGGATATAACTGCAGGGATGCTGTCATCGTCCAGGTCCAGATTCCCATACAAAGAGCACCAGCGACCCTTTAAACGGCCAAAAGCACACTCCACAGTCATTCTGCCTGTTGTTGAACCACTCCTTGCTGCTGTCAAGGCTCCCTGTGTAGGGTTTCATGAGCCATGGCATTAAAGGGCAAGCGGGGTCTCCAAGGATCACAATGGGCATTTTAACTTCACCTCTGGTGATCTTCTAGTCTGGTAAAAAAGTCCCGGCTTGCAGCTTCCTGAACAGGCCAGTGTTCCGAAAGATGAGTGCATCATGCACCTTTCCAGGCCAGCCTGCGTTAATGTCAATAAAACACCCATGATAATCCACAAGTGCCTGGAGAACCATAGAGAAATACCCCTTCTGATTAACATACTCGGAGGCTAGGTGGGCCGGTGCCAGAATTGGAATATGCGTCCTATCTATCGCCCCTCCGCAGTTAGGGAAACCCATTTGTGCAAAGCCAGCCACAGTGTCATGCATGTTACCCAGAGTCATGGTTCTTCTGAGCAGGATGCAATTAATGGCCCTGCAAACTTGCATCAACACGATTGCAACGGTCGACTTTCCCACTCTAAACTGGTTAGCGACCGATCGGTAGCTGTCTGGAGTTACCAGCTTCCAGATTGCAATAGCCACCCGCTTCTCCACTGGCAGGGCAGCTCTCAATCTCGTGTCCTTGCGCTGCAGGGTGGGGGCGAGCTCAGCACACAGTCCCATGAAAGTGGCTTTTCTCATCCGAAAGTTCTGCAGCCACTGCTCATCATCCCAGACTTGCATGACGATGTGATCCCACCACTCAGTGCTTGTTTCCCGAGCCCAAAAGCGGCGTTCCACAGTGGTGAGCATGTCCGTGAATGCCACAAGCAATCTCGTGTTGTATGTGTTACTCGAGTCGATATCATCGTCAGAGTCCTCCCTGTGAGTTTGGATCTTAAGGAGTAACTCGACTGCCAAACATGATGTGCTGGCAAGACTTGTCAGCATATTCCTCAGCAGTTCGGGCTCCATTCCCGCAGACCGAAAGGGAAAACAGAGCGCACAGCACAAAAAACGTTGACAGATGGCGCCAAACGGGGACGGAAGCAGAGGGATTGCTGGGATGCGATCTGATGCATCACGGTGTGTTGGGACAGGAGCCAGAATGCCCCATGCCCCCTGCCCCCTTCCCACAAGCCACAGCGCCAGAATGGGAACATATGCTCTGTGGGATAGCTGCCCATAATGCACCGCTCCCAATGCCGCTGCAAGTGCCACAAATGTGGCCACGCCAGTGCGCTTGCAGCTGTCGGTGTGGACAGACTGCAGCACTTTCCCTACTGCACTCTCCGAAGGCTAGTATAACTCAAAGCGCTCTACATCTGCAAGTGTAGCCCTAAATCCTGCACGTGTAAACCCCTAGAGCAAAGAATCTGTCAGCCATGTGCCTTCCCCAACTTTGAAGATCCTTAGGTATGTTAAAGCAGGGTTCCTTTGGCAAAAATGGTGTGTGACCATGTAATTAAAGATTGAGTTGAGGCCTGGCCTGACATGAGTAATCAACACCTGGAAGGAGGCCTCATTTCTTGGAGAATGGAAGTAGGGACCTAAACAGATCATTAGATTGAAAAAGACAGAATGTCTGAGCCAGCTAAGATAAGAGGTAGAACACTGCAGGGAACCATTTACTAACAATAGACAAGATAAATTAGGAATGTAAAGAGGTCAGGCTTGGACAATGCATGGACAGAGTGTGCTGCACAGGGATTTGTTCCTGCAAAGCAACCAAGCCAAGCCAAAAATGTGCGATGCGATGTATAGTAAATGCAATGAGAGGTGTAAATGTATATGACGGTAGAGGATTTCTTTGTAACTTTGGAGCTGTGGTACACCCAATACCCACCCCCTATGCCTGAATCTGATCAACTCAGCATAGCTTTGCTGTATGCTAAATAAAGGTACCTGAGCAATGAAATCTGGAGTTAAACTGCGGTTTTTGGATCCCAGAGAACAGGATGAAGTGTTCTCCCAGAATTGGACAAGGTGTTCCGGATAAGCTGACGGGAGTATTCTCGGAGGGAATCCTAAAAAAAGACAACACAAAAAGTAGAGTCTACAACACTGCTCTCCTGGAACACTGCGGCCGATATGCCAGAGAACCTGCACATTCATATGCCCCCTCAGCTCCACAGAGAAGAGGGCAGGTCTCCATGGCTGACTAGCCGTCTCCTGTGAAGATCTTTAAGGGAGCTGCACAGTCTCAGACAGGACAGATGAATGACAGATCTGAAATGGAGCTGTCTGCTGGGCTGCATCTCAGCAGCTGTCATCTGAGTTCCTCCCTCTGGGGCAACTGGGAGGGCTCAAGGGGTAACACAATCCCCTGATAACCCCTAGCCCTAAAATCAACAGAAAAACACTGTGCCCCTATCTCCGTCACACCCTTTCTCCCAGTCACAGGGTAGTTGGTACCCGTGAGTAGACCAGGCCTAGTGTCCCCTATGTCAGAACCGGTGAGCCCCCCTTGAGTTAATTAAAGAGGGCAGGGCTACACCTGAGCCTATAAAGACCTGTCAGAGGTCAGAAAGTGGAGGAGAAATTGATATATATGTGATAAATAACGCAAACATTGTCAAATGTGTACAGATGGGTGTAAAGATAATAAAACCAGGAGAGTAGGGACAGCATTCTGCATCTCAACACTTGGAATAAAGACTATCCATTTTTGTAGTTGTTATGACAGCTAAACTGGAAGGGATAATGGTGGTGTTATATTGGATACTGAATGTGCAGCCTACCTCCCTTGTCATCTCATCAGATTCACTGTTAGGACTACTGAGAATTAAAAATGGGACTTCAGATAGCATAAATTATATAATTAATTAGATATTATTACTAACAACAGAATTGGCAGAGATGGGAGTAAACAATGAAACAGCATGGATTCCAGAATAAGTTGGGTTACCAGGAAACGAGGTGGCAGACAAAGTAGAAAAAAATGCTGTAAAAATGAAAAAAATGACCTAAAGATCCCTAAGTTAACAGGAGTTTAAAAACCTAATAAAAATTTAACTAAGAGAGGAGTGGCAGGAAGTATGGACAAAAGAAACAAGGGCGGGAGGGAAGATTTCATGAAGCATGCCCTGGAATCGAAAATACTGACATACTACAAGAACCTGAGAGAGAAAGTGAGGTAGCTCCTCCGAATACTTACCAGACATGGTGGCTTAAACAATAACTTGGCCTTAATAAATACACAGGGGAATGGAGAGGGACCAGTTCCGCAGAAACTTGGTCAGGGGAGGCAGCAAGGAGCTCATTTATAGGTCTCTGCTCCAAAGGTCTTATAATATAAATAGACAAGATAGACAAAAGAAATATTATTAGACCCATTTCGCAGGTGGGGAACTGAAGTACAGAGAGACTTGACCAACATCACACAGGAAACCTGTGTAAGAGCCAGGAATTGAACCTAAATCTCTTGACACATACACACACACACACACCCCTCCGAAGCTTGGTGTATTGACCAGAAAAACATCCTTCCTCTCGTTTTAGACTAATTTTCTCAGCGACAGGGATCATTGGTGAGTGATGCAAGGCAATCCCACCACCATCCCACATGTTGGGTCTGCAGTGCTCCCTGCCCTTACTGGCCCAGACAATATAAGGGCTGAGAACCAATCATGTGTTTCTTGCACAACAATGCAGAGTGGCATGGCCCCAAATTTCTCTTGTACTCAAAGTGTGCAGATTAGGTGGAGGTGGAATCCTCTGGAATAAAGTATTCCCGGGTACAGGCCTGACAATTGCTCCCATACAAGTCAATGGCAAAATTCTCACTGACCTCAGTGGAAATGAGATTGGGCTTCCTGTATGTAATACAGAACTGATCTCAGAGAGAGACTGACTCAGTGCAGGCTCTGAAATCCTACAGGCTTTCTTTGAACACAAACTATAATATTTCGTACTACAGAGAAGGGGTGTTTATTTATTTAGTTATTTTTATGGTCACGTAGGCCAGCACCTAACCAGCCTAAGAAGGTTTGCTCCCCCTCACAAAGAGCATCACACTGATGGCTGGATTGAATGAGCGTTAAGGGTTTTTTCCTCGCAATAGCTTTTATTTTGGGCCCCTATTATTTCTCTCATCCTTGCGTATGCTGTAGCAGGATGGACTACCAGAACCAAGACTGATGCTGCTGTATACAGTCCTTAGGAGGAAATCAGACAGAGGTGCTTATGATGCAATAGTGTACCCACTCATTCTCTCCCTCCAAAAAAACTTCTTCCCTGAAACAGGAGCTTAGAACCTGATTCTACCATGTGGCAGCTTCATGTCATGCTATCCTCTGAGGCATCAGGCTGGCCTGGGGGATGGAAGGTGGGTGGTCTTTTAAAGCAAGAGCTCTCAGAGAGATTTGACTGTGACACAGTAAGAAAGGTCCAATTTTCATATTGTATCTCCTTACCAGTTGTAAATCAGTCATTTAAAGGATGCTTTCCATTCTTTCTTCCCTTTAGGCATCTCTTATTTCTCTCTGGGAAAAGGAAAGATGTGGTTTATAGCTAACTGCAGGACTGAAATGACATATATAATGGCAACAGCAGGCAACAAATGTGTCCCTAAAGTGGCAATATGTGCTTTTTGTTTTGTTTTAAGACTTTGGTGTAATAGGTAATTTTTCTTTTCAAGCCTTCATTTGAATATAGTGAATTTAGAAAGTAACATTAGGTGTGTTCAGTAATAGGGGCTGCATACTCTGACCCAGGCTGTTTGATAATATGAACAATAGGGCAAGACTGTCACGCTAAAATACTACAGGGCAGAAGAAGATTATTTCTTTGTTATGCAATATTTTCTTACTAAAATTGTATAATAATTATTTAGGCGCTGACGATTAATTGACCTTTTTCTTTCTTTTCTTTTCCTGCCATCCCTTCTCTTCAACTAAAAAACAAACAAACAAAAACCCCACCAAACCAACAATTCTGACTGCCAGGTTCTCATACATAATCTGAACTATTCACAATTGTCTTAAAATGGACAGACCATAAACCAGAGCGGTATTGTCTCTGTTACAGATTGACTCGGTGTTCAGGAATCTAACCAACTAACAGGAGAAGTTTTTCACTAGGGGAGAAAATAATTGTTTGATAAAATAACACAAGACTGCAATTTAAAGAATGAATCTTGAAACCTTACCTATGTAAGTATGTCTGCTGACTTCACCATACTTCTCAACTTCCAGGATACCAGGAAGGGAATTCAGACCTGCACTGTGGCCACACCCGTCCTTGTGAATTCCAGAGGCACACCCTGCCAGACAAAGAGGAGGCTCTGCAGTCCCTGCGTGACCCCATGGCACAAAGGTCTGGGGTTAGGGGCGGGGTGAGAGAGGGAGCATGACTGGCATAGTCTATTAGCTACTTATATGGTCCCACTGCTGTTTTATCGAAGCACCTTAGTCTTTAATGTATTTATCCTCACAACACCCCAGAGAGGTAGGGACAGAGGTGATGCATGGTGGGCGGGGGTGGGGGGGATGTAGGGTCACATGCCCCTCAAGATTTGCTGTTTGGCTTGTACTGAGCATGCTCCCACAGACTGAGCACGCTAAGTAACACTGCTGAAGCCAGCTGCCCTCTCTCTTCCCCCCAGTATCAGGCAGGCACTGGTTGTCTCTGGGTAGGGAAGTAGTTACCTCTCCATAAAATGGTGATAATAAGGCACACAGAGACTAAGTAAGGCATCTAAACCCCAAATGTAGGCCTCTAAGTCCCAGTTTTAAGCACTACTGCGATCCACAAAATCCCCACTCAGCTACTGTCTAACCCCAGTAGATGCCTAAACTCATTCAGCACCCAAATGTCCACTGTAAAGTTCCCTAGGTGCTTAAGTTACTGCTTCTGGGCATGTGCACAGCTGCCTCGCTCTAGGCATTCAGACACCTATCTCGTGACCAATGCCAGGTTTACAATGGCGCAAGTGGCTCCATGGAGTTGGGCCCATGCTCAGAAGGGGCCCCGGCCTACTCCACTTGCACTGCGCCCTGAGACCCCGCTCCTCCCCCCGCCCACCACTTGTTCCTCTCGGCCTGCCCGCCAGCTGGCCGAGGGTTCCTCTACACCCCCTGGCCCCACCCCCCTGTTCCTCTCTGCCCCCTGGCAGAACCCCAGTGCACCTCTGGCTCCAGGCCTGTGGGGCCCCACCTGTCTCCCCGGAGCTGAGCTGCCTGGGACTGGTACAGAAGCCTAGCCAGTCTCAGCCTGCGGGGGTGGACAGTGTGGGGGGCTTGGCTGGGACCCTCCGGGCAAGTGCATCTTGAGGTAGCCAGGCCTTGGCCTGGCTGATCGCACCACTCCTGAAGGGACAGAGCAATTCCCGGCCCCGGGACCAGCCCTGCTGCACTGCCAGCTCAGCCTAGCAGACACAGTCACCTCCTAGCAGGGCCGGTGAGTGCAGCCATGAGGCAGGGCATGGGGGAGTGGGTCTCTGGGGAGTCTGGGGGAGGGGGGGTGCTGGGTTGTGAGGGGGCAGGGAAGATGTGTGTGTTGGTGCAGTAGGGAGTGGGGGTTCTGTGGGGGGTGCTGGGAAGTTGTGGTGGGGCTGTGGGCAAGGGAGTGCTGGGCAGGGGTGGTGGTGTGATGTATTTCTGGGGGAGGTCTGGGGTGGGCGCTGGTCAGAGGGAGTCAGTGGGGTGTTGGGTGAGGGGCTCTGTGGCATAGCATGGGCCTGCCCCCCCGAGGGGAAGGGGCATGCTGGCATCACAGGGCCACTGTGCGTCTGGCAACTGCTGGTTTGTAAATAGTGCCCTTGCACTGGGCTGGGCCTAAGGGATTTACCCTAGATCCCAGACAAAGTCTGTGGGCAAGTCTACACTACAAAATTAAGTTGACCTAAGTTAAGTCAATGTACAGCCACCACAGTAATTAAATTGCTTTTGCATGTCCACACTACGCTCCTTGAGTCAGCGGTGCGCGTCCTCACCAGGAGCGCTTGCACCAATTTCACTGCCAATGTGGGACAGTTTCTGAAAGGCAGCAACAGTCGATGTAAGCAACTCAGTGTCTACACTGACACTGCATCGACCTAATTTACATCAACTTAAGCACTGCGCCTCTCACGGAGGTGGAGCTATTAAGTCAGTGCAGTGGGTGAGTTACATCGGCGGAAGCTGCATTTTAGTGTAGCAGACATTTACAGAGGGCTTGTCTACACTACAAAATTAGGTCGGATTTATAGAAGCCGGTTTTCTAGAAACCGGTTTTATGCAGCCGACTGTGTGTGTCCCCACATAAAATGCTCTAAGTGCATGAAGTCGGCGGACCGCGTCCACAGTACCGAGGCTAGCGTCGACTTCCGGCGCATTGCACTATGGGTGCCTATGGGTACCTATCCCACAGTTCCCGGAGTCTCTGGCGCCCATTGGAATTATGGGTTGAGATCGCAATGCCCGAATGATGCAAAGCAGTGCCGCGTGGGGTTCTGGGTACATTGCGTCACGCCCCTCCCCCGCCGTCACATCAACGGCAGACAATAGATTCGCGCCTTTTTACCTGGGTTACCTGTGCAGACAACATACCACGCCAAGCATGGAGCCCGCTCAGCTCAGCTCACCGTCACCATATGTCTTCCGGGTGCCGGCAAACGTGGGACTGCATTGCTAAACAGCAGCAGCAGCTTACTGCCTTTTGGCGGTAGACGGTGCAGCATGAGTAGTAGCCTTCATCGGCGCTCGGGATGCTGGTAGCTGTGGGGCTGGCAGCCGTAGGGCTGCATTGCACCAGCCCCTTGCCTTTTGGCAGTAGATGGTTTATTACGACTGGTAACCGTCCTGTCAGTATTGTCTGCTGAGCATCCAGAAGAGGCCGAGGGCGATCTGGGTGCTCAGCAGATCTGCAAGAAGAGCTTTCCTCAGGTCTGAAAGCAAGTAAATTTACAGGTTGCCTGAAATGCTCATAGATGTCCTCGTTGGACAATGATGGTTACCAGTCGTAGTATACCATTTGCTGCCAAGTATTGTCTGCTAAGCACCCAGAAAAGGCCGAGGGCGATCTGGGTGCTGGCAGACATGTGGCTGGCACACGTGGGGCTACATTGCTACACAGCAGCAACCCCTTGCCTTTAACCGTCCTCGTTGGACAATGATGGTTACCAGTCGTAGTATACTATTTGCTGCCAAGTATTTGCTGCCAAGCACCCAGAAAATGCCGAGGGCTATCAGTCATGCTGCACTGTCGTCTTAAGATGTAAAAAATAGATTTGTTCTGTATTCATTTCCTTCCCCCCTCCCTCCGTCAAATCAACGGCCCGCTAAACCCAGGCTTAGGAGTTCAATCTCTGGGGGGGGGGGGCATTCTGTGTGACAGTTGTTTGTATTTCTCCCTGATGCACAGCCACCTTTCTTGATTTTAATTCCCTGTACCTGTACGCCATGTCGTCAGTCGCCCGCCCCTCCCTCCCTCCCTCCCTCCCTCCCTTCTTCCCCTGGTCTTTAGATACTAGTTTCGCGCCTTTTTTCAGACCAGACGCCATAGCTAGCACTGGGATCATGGAGCCCGCTCAGATCACCGCGGCAATTATGAGCACTATGAACACCACGCACATTGTCCTGGAGTATATGCAGAGCCTGGACATGCCAAAGCAAAACCAGGAGGACCAGCTGAGGAGGAGGAGGCGATTGCAGCGCGGCGACGATAGTGATGAGGAAATTGACATGGACCTCTCACAAGGCACAGGCCCCAGCAATGTGGAAATCATGGTGTTACTGGGGCAGGTTCATGCCATGGAACGCCGATTCTGGTCCCGGGAAACAAGCACAGACTGGTGGGACCGCATCGTGTTGCAGGTCTGGGACGATTCCCAGTGGCTGCGAAACTTTCGCATGCGTAAGGGCACTTTCATGGAACTTTGTGACTTGCTTTCCCCTGCCCTGAAGCGCCAGAATACCAGGATGAGAGCAGCCCTCACAGTTGAGAAGCGAGTGGCGATAGCCCTGTGGAAGCTTGCAACGCCAGACAGCTACCGGTCAGTCGGGAATCAATTTGGAGTGGGCAAATCTACTGTGGGGGCTGCTGTGATCCAAGTTGCCAGGGCAATGAGAGACCTGGTGATATCAAGGGTAGTGACTCTGGGAAACGTGCAGGACATAGTGGATGGCTTTGCTGCAATGGGATTCCCAAACTGTGGTGGGGCCATAGACGGAACCCATATCCCTATCTTGGCACCGGCGCACCAAGCCACCGAGTACATAAACCGCAAGGGGTACTTTTCAATGCTGCTGCAAGCCCTGGTGGATCACAAGGGACGTTTCACCGACATCAACGTGGGCTGGCCGGGAAGGGTACATGATGCTCGCGTCTTCAGGCACTCTCTTCTGTTTCGAAAGCTGGAGGAAGGGACTTTCTTCCCGGACCAGAAAATAACCATTGGGGATGTTGAAATGCCTATCGTGATCCTTGGGGACCCAGCCTACCCCTTAATGCCATGGCTCATGAAGCCATACACAGGCAGCCTGGACAGGAGTCAGGACCTGTTCAACTACAGGCTGAGCAAGTGCCGAATGGTGGTGGAATGTGCATTTGGGCGTTTAAAAGCGCGCTGGCGCAGCTTACTGACTCGCTGTGACCTCAGCGAAAAGAATATCCCCATTGTTATTGCTGCTTGCTGTGCGCTCCACAATATCTGTGAGAGTAAGGGGGAGACATTTATGGCGGGGTGGGAGGTAGAGGCAAATCGCCTGGCCGCTGATTATGCGCAGCCAGACACCAGGTCGGTTAGAGCAGCACAGCAGGGCGCGGTGCGCATCAGAGAGGCTTTGAAAACTAGTTTTGTGACTGGCCAGGATACGGTGTGAAACTTCTGTTTGTTTCTCCTTGATGAAATCGCAGCCCCTCCACCCACCCAGTTAACTCTACTACCCTGTAAACCAAGCACCCCAACCTCCCCTACCCTCCCCTCTTCAAGCACCACTTGCAGAGGCAATAAAGTCATTGTTACCTCACATTCATGCATTCTTTATTAATTCAGCACACAACTAGGGGGATAATTGCAAAGGTAGCCCGGGATGGGTGGGGGAGGAGGGAAGCAGCACACAACTAGGGGGATAATTGCAAAGGTAGCCCGGGATGGGTGGGGGAGGAGGGAAGCAGCACACAACTAGGGGGATAATTGCAAAGGTAGCCCGGGATGGGTGGGGGAGAAGGGAAGGAAAAGGACACACTGCACTTTAAAACTTTAAAACTTATTGCTGTGTAAATCATCTAGGGTGGAGTGATTGGGTGGCCGGAGCCCCCCCCACCGTGTTCTTGGGCGTCTGGGTGAGGAGGCAATGGGACTTGGGGAGGAGGGCTGGTGGTTACAGAGGGGCTGTAGCGGCGGTCTCTGCTCCTGCTGGTGGTTACAGAGGGGCTGTAGCGGCGGTCTCTGCTCCTGCTGTTGGTTACAGAGGGGCTGTAGCGGCGGTCTCTGCTCCTGCTGTTGGTTACAGAGGGGCTGTAGCGGCGGTCTCTGCTCCTGCTGCCTTTCCTGCAGCTCAACCATACGCAGGAGCATATCACTTTGATGCTCCAGCAGCCGGAGCATCGACTCTTGCTTTCTGAGTACAAGCTCACGCCACTTCTCCTCTTCAGCCCGCGTTTCAGCCCGCCACCTCTCCTCTCGCTCATATTGGGCTTTTTTAAAATCAGTCATTGACTGCCTCCACGCATTCTGCTGTGCTCTGTCAGCGTGGGAGGCAGTCTGTAGTTCAGTGAACATTTCGTCACGCGTCCTTCGCTTCCTTCTTCGAATATTCACTAGCCTCTGTGAAGGTGAAACATTTGCAGCTGGTGGAGGAGAAGGGAGAGTTGTTTAAAAAAGATACATTTTTGAGAACAATGGGTACACTCTTTCACGTTAGATTTTGCTGTTCACATCACACAGCACATGTGCTTTCGTTACAAGGTCGCATTTTTCCTCTTATATTGAGGGCCTGCCGGTTTGGTGTGAGAGATCACTCACGCAGTGCCAGGCCACAGATTTCAGCTTGCAGGCAGCCATGGTAAGACACAGTCTTTTGGCTTTTTTAACCTTGTTAACAAGTGGGGATGGTTTAAAACAGTACTGCTCTCATGAACCATACCAAGCACCCGTTGGGTTGGCCATTTAAAATGGGTTTGCAATGTAAAAGGAGGGGCTGAGGTTTCAGGTTTAACATGCAGCACAAACCCAACTAACTCCCCTCCCCCACACACCCAATTCTCTGGCTTGGTCACTTCACCCCTCCCCCCACCGCGTGGTTAACAGCGGGGAATATTTCTGTTCAGCAGAGCAGGAATGGGCACCTCTGAATGTCCCCTTAATAAAATCGCCCCATTTCAACCAGGTGACCGTGAATGATATCACTCTCCTGAGGATAACAAAGAGCGATAAGGAATGGATGTTGTCTGCATGCCAGCAAACACCGGGACCATACGCTGCCATGCTTTGTTATGCAATGATTCCAGACTACGTGCTACTGGCCTGGCGTGGTAAAGTGTCCTACCATGGCGGACGGGATAAGGCAGCCCTCCCCAGAAACCTTTTGCAAAGGCTTTGGGAGTACATGAAGGAGAGCTTTCTGGAGATGTCCCTGGAGGATTTCCGCTCCATCCCCATACACGTTAACAGACTTTTCCAGTAGCTGTACTGGCCGCGATTGCCAGGGCAAATTAATCATTAATCATTAAACACGCTTGTTTTTAAACCATGTGTAATATTTACAAAGGTACACTCACCAGAGGTCCCCTGTGTGCCCACAGAGTCTTGGGAGAGTTCGGGGGTTACTGGTTCCAGGTCCAGGGTGACAAACATATCCTGGCTGTTGGGGAAACTGGTTTCTCCGCTTCCTTGCTGCTGTGAGCTATCTATGATGTTCTCTCCATCCTCATCTTCCTCGTCCGCCGAACCCGCTTCCCTGTCTCCAGCGAGGGACTGATAGCACACGCTTGGGCTACTGGTGGCTGCACCCCCTAGAATGGCATGCAGCTCCTCGTAGTAGCGGCATGTTTGCGGCTCAGCCCCGGACCTTCTGTTTGCGTCTCTGGCTTTGTGGTAGGCTTGCCTTAGCTCCTTAATTTTCACGCGGCACTGCTGTGCGTCCCTGTTATGGCCTCTGTCCTTCATGGCCTTGGAGATCTTTTCTAATGTTTTGCCATTTCTTTTACTGTTTCGGAGTTCGGCCAGCACTGCTTCATCTCCCCAGATGGCGATCAGATCCCGTACCTCCCGTTCTGTCCAGGCTGGAGCTCTTTTGCGATCCTGGGACTGGGACTGGGACTCCATCACGGTTACCTGTGTTGATGAGCTCTGCATGGTCACCTGTGCTCTCCACGCTGAGCAAACAGGAAATGAAATTCAAACGTTCGCGGGGCTTTTCCTGTCTACCTGGCCAGTGCATCTGAGATGAGAGTGCTGTCCAGAGCGGTCACAATGAAGCACTGTGGGATAGCTCCCGGAGGCCACTAATGTCGAATTCCGTCCTCACTACCCAATTCCGACCCCCATAAGGCCGATTTTATCGCTAATCCCCTCGTCGAGGTGGTGTAAAGAAACCGGTTTAAAGGGCCCTTTAAGTCAAAAGAAAGGGCTTCGTCGTGTAAACGTGTCCAGGCTTAAGTCGACTTAACGCAGCTAAAGTCGACCTAAACTCGTAGTGTAGACCAGGCCACAGTTAGGTTGATGTAAGCTGCCTTATGTCAACCTACTCTGTAGTGTAGACCAGCGCTGTGACATGGCAGTGAATTGATTCCTCATCTTAAATCCCAGGCTAACATCCTAACCCCTGACCTGAATTCCTCACTAGTCCCAGGGAGACAGGGATGGGCAGGGCCATCCTTAGGCATACGCAGCTGCGTAGGGCACCATGAAATTTGGGGCACCAAATTGCCCCAAATTTCATGGTGCCCTAGGCAGCTGCGTGCTGCATACGTGGCAGCACCAGCCCCAGTGACCAGCCCTATCCCTCGGCCGGCCCCCCCTGCAAGGGGCAGGGCCGTCCCTAGGGGATGTGGGGCCCCGGACAATTCCCTCCGCCCTGCCTCTTACCCTTCCCCTGCTCCGCCCCCAGGCCACCCCCATTCTATCTCTTCCCGCAGCGACCCCACCCTCACTGGCAGCGGCGGGAAGCGGAGCAACCTGGCCTCAGCCTGCTCTATTCCGCCAGCTCCCAGCCACGGCGCTCCGCTTCCCGCCGCCAGGGAGTGCGGGGAAAGGATCGCCCCCCGCACTCACCGGTGGCGGGAAACGGAGATACGCGGCCCCAGCCCACTCCGCTTCCCTTGCACTGGCCCCAGCCATGTCGCTCAGGGTGGGGAAAGGACTTCCCCCAGCTCTCACTGGTGGCGGGAAGCGGAGCGCCGCGGCTTGGAGCTGGCGGAGTAGAGCAGGCTGGGGTCGGGCTGCTCGGCTTCCTGCCGCTGCTGGTGAGTGGGGGGATCCCTTCCCCCAAGCCCCCCTGCCCCGAGCGACATGGGGGCCGGGGCGAGGGAAGCGGAGCGGGCTGCTCCCAGCCCCCCGCTAATCCCCTGGGCCACTCTGGGCCTGTGGGACTCCCAAAAGTGGCCCCCCACAGCTCCTGCCTCCCAGACTCTGGGGGGGGAGGCCTGGGGCCCCACACAGCCCCCCCACAGGGGGGCTGCGTAGGGCACCCAAATGGCTAGGGACGGTCCTAGGGATGGGGCACCATGAGCAGCAAGCCTCAAAAGCAGCAGCTGGTGGACACCCTCCCTTCATGTCTTTATAGCCCCAGCTAACTTTTTCCCTTGCAGTCTCTCTGCCCCTTATTTCCCTTCTCTCTCTGACACCAGTTTTGAGCTGGTCTCATTGGAGGTGTTTGTTAGAGAACATAACCCAACATGACTGTTTACTGTTAATATTTACACCCTTCAAGGTTTGAGCGGCTCCATGTGTGATATTTTACACACGTTACTGTTAATGTGCTTATCTGTAAATATGTACTTGTGATAATCAGGGTCAAGACACCCCACAGGGAGAACGGAGGATCTGAACCCCAAGAATAAGCGCATGAATGAACTAGTTGTATACAATGTTATTGTGTATAAATAAATGTCAAGTAATGTCTTTTATGAAAGCTTGTAATGTTGATGGTCATTAGGAGATTTGTTCACAAGTTATGGGTATGAATGTATGCATATGTATAGGTGTAGAACTTAGTAATTGTAACTAGGGCTATGGCTACACCACAGAGCTTACAGTAGCACAGCTACACCTAGCATTGTGCAATGGAGTGAAAGACAGTGGTGGACTATTAAAGTTAATGGAAAGACATTGAAACTGAAAAGAAAACTCCAATCTTGAAAAACTAAGGCCATGTCTACACTACAGCTTAGGTCCCTATTAGTTATGTCACTCAGGGGGGTGAATAAACCACCCCCCTGAGTGACATAAGTGACACTGAATTAAGCGCTGGTGTGGACAGCACTATGTCAGCAGGAGAGATCCTGCCAACATAGCTACCGCCACTCACGGGGGCTGGACTAATTAAATCGACAGGAGAGAGCTCTGCACTGCACCGCTGTAAGCTCTGTAGTGTAGCCATAACCCAAGAAAGGAGGGAGTTTCCCAATTCCGGGTAACCATGAATTACCATAGTCTGAGAGAAAAGGGAAAAAATGCAAACCCTGTTAAAAGGGAAGGAATTTGAAGTGAAAGCTATCCAGAAACTGAAGCGGAGTGCTGTCTATGGAACACTACATCCCCCCCAGGACAGAGGGGACATACTAGGAAACAGTTCAGAGGCACTAGCCATCAGAAAAGAGAATTTAGCTAATAGAGAAGTATAAAGCCTCAGATTGCGTCTTTATGTTTATTTTCTGTGTAACTTGGATACATTTGCTTTTCCGTACTATTTCATCTTTGAATCTAGGGTTTATCTATTAAATAAACTTTGTTTATTTTTACCCCAAGCAGGTCTCTGTTGGGCAACTTGTGTGGAATGTGTGTGGCAAACTGAACTGATAATCGGGGGCAGGTTTCACTCTTCTGGGATCACAAACCAGAGGGCAAGAGTCCAAGTGTCTAGCCATTAAGAACACAGGAGATGGACTTAGAACCAGAAGGGCTAATGAGGTGTCCCTGCAAGGAATAAGTAGGCAAGTGGAAGCCACGGTTGAAGCCTTGATGCTTTGTAGGCTGGCTACTGGTGTCAGAGTTGAGCCATAACATCATAGCCTTAAGGCACCCAAAATTACAAGGCAGGTGGTGACAGTGAACCCCTTACTGGTCTAAGTGTTCCCCAAAACATCATAGTATTTTAAGGACTGCTCCCATTAACCAAAATACCGATACTAAAAATAGAAAAACAAAAGAAATATTAACACCACTTCTAAATTCATCTCTAAATACAATGTTTTACAATATAAAATAATTTCAACAGCTGTAGCTATTCCAAGGTCCTTATACTAACATATATATTCCCAATCAAAAGTTACATTAAGGCCTGGTCTACACTAGAGGGGCGTGGGGGGAAGATCGATCTAAGTTACGCAACTTCAGCTATGTGAATAACGTAGCTGAAGTCGATGTACTTAGATCAACTTACCATGGTGTCTTCATTGCAGTGAGTCGACTGCTGCCACTCCCCCGTCGACTCTGCCTGCACCTCTTGCAGCGATGGAGTACAGGAGTCAACGGGAGAGCGCTCGGGGGTCGATTTATCACGTCCAGACTAGACACGATAAATCGACCCCTGCTGGATCGATTGCTGCCTGCCAATCCAGCAGGTAGTGTAGACATACCCTAAGATGGAGTTAAGGTTGACAATACATACCAGTATTATAGGATAAAATAAATTAGTGGATGTTGCAATTATTCCAAAACCAAATGTGTTAAACCTGGGAAATTCAGAATAAAATGTTAAACTTAAAAGAAACCCAAACATCTTGAAGGATGAAAATGCAGTTACGGCACTGAAACAACAGTACTTCTGCCCTATGCAATTGTAACACCAACAGACCCCAGGTGTCGGTGGGTAGGATTGAAGCTGGGACCTCTGGAGCTAAATGCATGAGCTTCTACTGCATGAGCTAAAAGCCACATGGCCCTTAGCTAAGGCTGTAGCAGACTCATTAATCTGTAAGTGGACTTGGTGCCACGAGAGGGGACAGAACGCCACACCCAGGAGGTACGTGGGTTACACAATGCAATACCATATGGTTATGGTCAAGGCACTTTAATGTTTATGGTCCCAGATTAGATTAAACTGATGTTTAAAGATCCATTTGATTTTCTTCTTTTCTTCCTGATGGCATCACTACTTCAGCACCAGCAGTCACCTCCTCCATGTGCCTACTTTCCTGTGCCTCAGACCGCAGCCTAAAATATGCAGTTACAGATCAGCTGCTCTTTGACTGATTGCTGCTCTTTGGCTGTACATAGGGTAGAGCTGTAGGTACTGTAGCTCAGGGAAGGAAACAAGCTAGGCAGTAACAAGCTAAAACTACTCAAGAGCGGGATAAAGAGGTCAAACCCCCTATTTTCACCTGTTCTTATGGCTTCCATTGAAATCAGGTAACCAATAAGGATTGCCTCTAGGCCAGGGTGCCATGCCACCTCCAATCAGGTAGAGGCATCTTACAGTGTCACCATCATGGTCCTGCTGCACCTTTCACCTGTTCCTCATTTTGAGGGACATCACTCAGTTACAAAGTTACCTACATTCCACACAGGTTTGGTGTCTCCTCCGTTTTACTATTGAAAAAGTATTTACATTGGAAATAAAGAATCATGAGGCTGAGGTTATAGAATGACCAATTTATCCTATAGAGGTGAGTCCCGCATTTGGTCTCCTGCATGAATAATTTTTTTGTCCCCCTCATTCTGGGTCTTTGTCACATATAGTGTGCCACATTCAGGTCTTGGCAGATTGTGCTAAATTCTCAGATCCACCTCCAGCCCATGGAGACCAGCAGGTTTACAGCAAGGAATGCAGTAGAATTCACAACGTAACAAGTATCTATAAAACAAAACAAAGATGCTGGGGAAAGCTACCCCCTGGAACATCTATGAGGTCTTTCTTTACACCCTCTTTCAAATTACACAGATTTAATACTGCCATAGCATCCATGTATTCAATGTATTTTTCAGGAGCAAATTACAAACATTTCAACCATAGACATGTAATGTAAATTGTTTTGCCAAGTGGTTTTTCCTGCTGTGATTAGGATTATGAGCAAGACTTTATTATTTAAAATCAAATCAATAGATTCCATAGCCCCATCACTTTTTTTTTACAGAAGATTTAATCACAAGCTAAGGGGAATTTTTTGTAGGATTCCCCTTGTAAAAATATTGACAGCATATCACTGCTTTACTATAATTTCACTGATGAATAGTTTTTTTCTTATTTCCCTTTGTGATGCAAATAAATGAGTGCAGACTATCACATGGCATTGTTCTGTTTTCTATGTAAATGCAATAATGGGTGACTTGCTCACTTTTCAGAATACCTGTGTACTGCCTCTGCGTAAGAAATCATAGAAACATTAATGTAAAACTAGTTCTGTGCCTATTAGCATGTTATCATCACATTATGAAGCTTTCAACAGATGGTGTTTTCTATGTGCTTAAACAACCTTGACCTTCAGTTCCTTGCAATGTGAATAATATTACATCACATCTAAGAAGAACAATGTAATCATCTTTTCTATTTCCAGCACTAAGACAGTCAACAGTATTTGATACAATCAGCATGTGTCTTGATACTGAAGGCACATGGTGACAAGTCTAACTGAATGTAGTTATTCAGCTGTCATGAAATGCACCTTATGGTGATAAACTTCAGCCATAAAATTGGAAGACTATCACATAAAGATGTTTCATGAAGAAATACACTAACAGAATTCACTGCTAGTTTATTGTTAGAAAACGGCATTCTATTTATTATGCTGCAATTTTTTACAGTAAGTGAGTATTCGAAACTCATTACATTTTACCATGAAGTAATTACTGGGTGTTCATTCCTTTACTTCAACCAACAATTCTATCTAATTAGTGCACAATCAATTGAAATGCTGAGATTGGGGAAATGTGAAAGGACTCACACCAGAGTAGGCACCTGCAGTCAGTTCATGCAGTACATGTTTAACCTGAGATTTACTTGACACAAAAATAGTATTTTATTTTATTTTAATGACTGATCAGAATATTTGCCTTGTATATTTTTTCTTCTCTTTTCAATCATACACAGTCTTAAATGACACAGTGTACATGACAATCACTAAAGGGTTCATCTGTAAAAAAAAGTGTCCACAAGCTCAGAGAAAGTCTTATCTTCAGCATAGGTCAGTCAGTGAGAGCTTGCTCCAGCAATGTAATGCTTCTAGCTTGGCATTTTATTGGTTGAGGAGATTTTTGAGGGCAGTTAGGTGCCCAGTTTTCATTGGAAGTCAATGGGAGTTGGGGAGACCAACTCCCATTTGTGCTCTTGAAAAATCTATTGAGTGCTTTGTTAGTTGTTATCCTGGATGAGACTGTGTTCTATTCTGGTCCCTTTAGGCTACTCCAGGAGAATAAAGGGGCACAATTGGCCTCTGGGGAATATTACCAATGTGAGGGGTTTCTCTGGACAATGTGGAGACACTGGAACAGCTCCGCTCTGGCCTCTCTTGTAGTCCCTTTTGTAGAGGGCATGCCAGGGGTGTGTTGGGATGGTGGAGAGAGAGTGGCTGGAACATGCTGTTTTCTGGCTATCCTTAGCTGCAGAGCAGTCCTTATTGCATTGTTGCAACCGAGCATGAATTTAAAAAACAGCAACAACAAAATCCATCCTACAGGTCAAAGTTCTGTCAGATTCCTGTCAGGCATCCACACCATCAGACTGCCTTAGATAATAAAATAATAATAATATCCCCTTGCTCTTATGTAAGACTTTTGAGGCACAGATCCCAAAGTGCTTGGGTTGCTGCCATGGAAAGACCCAATATGCCAGACTTTAATTGTGGACTCAGTGGACAAGGAGAGGAAGTCACCAAAGTCTCAAAGAAATGGGAAATATTTTAGGAGAGCCATTAAATTCACACAGTCACTGACCTAGCCACAGCTGCTGAATCTTGGCACAGGTGATTAATATAATTAAAATGGGATTTCTCCAATCTAAGGTTTGACATTGCTGTATTATTTCTAGCTAAAAAGCAGATCATATTAGATGAAGAAAAGTTCTTTTTTTCTTTTCTTTTTTTAATTTTGATGATGCCCAGCCATTTTTGTTCATCTAGCTACAGAAAGGGAAACTTAGTGCTGGCGATGAACTGGAAAGTTTCATGAATTCTGATGAAGAACTACTCATGAAGCCAGAGATTCTAGATTTCTAGAAAGGATATTTTTCTTCAAGCTTTTATTTTTCTTATTATTGATCCAGATGCTTTTATTAGTATGCTAAGATTGCATCCTATGTTGTCAAACAAAAATCTTCTGGTGAGATTATATCCCATGCTGAAATGCTCTATTCCTCCCCCCGCACACACACACACACACACATTCTTTAAAATAGATATTGGGGCTACCGTTTCAAAAGTGGCAATTTCTGCATATCATCATTTGCACAGTGGCCAAAATCTGTAGTTTCACTGATTACCTAACAATTAAGAAAAACTAGAGGAGCAAAATGTTTGGAAAATGGTACTACTAGACAACATGGCTGCAAGTACCTTGTGCAGTAGCAAAAGCAAGCACAACTGAAACTGTATCTGAAACCTTCCTGTACCATCAAACATCGCTTACGCTACAACGTAAATTAAGCTGTCATGGGATAAAAGGGAAGGTCCTTTCATGGATTGAGAACTGGTTAAAGGACAGGGAACAAAGGGTAGGAATTAATGGTAAATTCTCAGAATGGAGAGGGGTAACTAGTGGTGTTCCCCAAGGGTCAGTCCTAGGACCTATCCTATTCAATTTATTCATAAATGATCTGGAGAAAGGGGTAAACAGTGAGGTGGCAAAGTTTGCAGATGATACTAAACTACTCAAGATAGTTAAGACCAAAGCAGATTGTGAAGAACTTCAAAAAGATCTCACAAAACTAAGTGATTGGGCAACAAAATGGCAAATGAAATTTAATGTGGATAAATGTAAAGTAATGCACATTGGAAAAAATAACCCCAACTATACATACAACATGATGGGGGCTAATTTAGCTACAACGAGTCAGGAAAAAGATCTTGGCGTCATCGTGGATAGTTCTCTAAAGATGTCCACGCAGTGTGCAGAGGCGGTCAAAAAAGCAAACAGGATGTTAGGAATCATTAAAAAGGGGATAGAGAATAAGACTGAGAATATATTATTGCCCTTATATAAATCCATGGTTCGCCCACATCTCGAATACTGTGTACAGATGTGGTCTCCTCACCTCAAAAAAGATATTCTAGCACTAGAAAAGGTTCAGAAAAGAGCAACTAAAATGATTAAGGGTTTAGAGAGGGTCCCATATGAGGAAAGATTAAAGAGGCTAGGACTCTTCAGTTTGGAAAAGAGAAGACTAAGGGGGGACATGATAGAGGTATATAAAATCATGAGTGATGTTGAGAAAGTGGATAAGGAAAAGTTATTTACTTATTCCCATAATACAAGAACTAGGGGTCACCAAATGAAATTAATAGGCAGCAGGTTTAAAACAAATAAAAGGAAGTTCTTCTTCACGCAGCGCACAGTCAACTTGTGGAACTCCTTACCTGAGGAGGTTGTGAAGGCTAGGACTATAACAATGTTTAAAAGGGGACTGGATAAATTCATGGTGGCTAAGTCCATAAATGGCTATTAGCCAGGATGGGTAAGAATGGTGTCCCTAGCCTCTGTTCGTCAGAGGATGGAGATGGATGGCAGGAGAGAGATCACTTGATCATTGCCTGTTAGGTTCACTCCCTCTGGGGCACCTGGCATTGGCCACTGTCGGTAGACAGATACTGGGCTAGATGGACCTTTGGTCTGACCCAGTACGGCCTTTCTTATGTTCTTATGTTCTTATGTTCTTAACAAAGGCTCTGTAATCCCTGTCTATCCTGGGCCACTCTTTGCATGTCCTCTATGTTGTTAAGTCCCTTATGTTTTCTTCTAAGTGATGTTCATTGGAGGGATTCTTTTGGTTGGCCCCTTTTATGTGTTCACTAAACTCTGCCTGTTAACAAAACAAAATGGCTCAATCTCCAGGCAATTTCAAAGCTACTCTATTAAAGAGCCATTTCTTTTAGTATTGTATCATGCAGTGTTGTTGTAGCCATGTTGGCCCCATTATAAGACAAGATGGGTGAGATAATATCTTTCATTGGACCAACTTCTGTTGGTGAGAGAGGCAAGCTTTTGAGCTTACACCAAGAAGAGCTGAAGAAGAACTCCAAGAGAAGTTGGTCCCCCCCCATTGTCTCTCTAGTTTTGTATCAGATGTTTTTCAAATATGAGATTGCCCTGACTGAGCATGAGATATTAGAGTGGAGAATGTCACTAGGAAATTACAGATAAATATCATATTGAAGAGCAGTTGAGGATTATACTAAACTGATCATTCATCAGAAGCAGTGGGTGTTGGTGGTCAGATATATAGGGGATCTGGAGCATATTAGAGACTTTTGTTTGAGACAGTACTTTGTGATGTTTCCTGTGGTCCACATGAAGGAATAAACACCCCACCCCCTCCAACTTGGTTAACTCCTAAATATCAAAGAATTACATCTACAGGGCAAACCAAAGTAGGGACAAGGACCCGCTAGGAGAAAAGACCAACCACAGAAAACCATCCTGTGCCAATTCTCTCCCCCTCTGATAGATAAGGGTGGATTTGGACCATCTCATGGCAACTTGGTGAGAAGGTACTTGTTTTGGTGAGGTTTCCAGGCTATGGCTACACTGCAGACCTTACAGCGGCACAGCTGTACCGCTGCAGCTGCGCCTCTGTAAGGTCTCCCGTGTAGCCACGCTATGCCAGAGGGAGAGAACTCTCCCCTCGGCATAATTAAACCACCCCTAATGAGCAGCGGTAGCTGCATCGGTGGGAGAGCATCTCCCGCTGACAAAGCGCTGTCCACACCGGCGCTTTTGTCGATGAAACTTTTGTTGGTCGGGGTGAGGTTTTTTTCATACACCCTGACCGACAAAAGTTTTAAAAGCAAAACTGTCAGTGTAGACATAGCCCCAGTTTGTGCTCTAGAATTTAAGCTTTCACTAAAAATCACTTTAAAAATTCCCTAGCCTTATGGTTGTGAAGATAAACTTTAGAATGAACATAAGTAGTGCAAACTTGTGCCTCAGTCAGTGCACAATCTGAAACAATAACTCTGAGATCTTAAGACTGTCTGTATTGTTTTGTTATGGATCTAAGATGGGCTAGGAGACAGAAAGCAAACAGATTTAAATGGTCAATTTTCATCATGGTGGGAGGATAACAGTTGGGCATCCCAAGGATCCATACTGGATTTTATTATAATTTCATTATAGAAATCAGTGGTGCAACCTCTTCTGGAATACTCTATGCAGTACTGGTCACCTCATCTCAAAGAGGATATTGCAGAACTAAAGTGTGTGTGTGGGTGGGGGGAAGAGGATCAGAGAAGAGTGACATGAATGATAAAGGGCCTGGAAAAAAACTCATATGAATAAAGATTGAAAAGACTGGGACTGCTTATCTTACAAAGGTAATAGAAATATATAAAATAATGAATGCTACAAAGAAGACAGATAGGGAACTTCTGTTATCATCATGCCTAACAAAAGTGTGACGGGATGTACCAACCCCACACTGGGCCAACAGGGCCTGACCAATCATTGTGGGCCCAGGAGACCGTGCCCCCTCACCTATGCTGCTCATGCTCCAGGTGGAAGGGACTGATAAAAGGAGGCAACCCAGCTCAGTCTGGGCTGGCTGAGGAGGGGGAAGGACGTGTGTGGCAGGCTCCTGCAGAGCCACCTGCAACTCTGTGGACCCAGATTACGCTGCAGACAACCAGCCGACCATGGAGACTGTTGGGGACGCCGAGCAGCTGCCAGCTGAGGAGCTGCTCAAGATGAGCCTTGTGGTAGGAAGTAACCCAGGAATGTATTAGAAGCTGGTGCTTGAACCCTTACTTGGGAATTTCCCAGCTTCATAGGGCCCTGGGTTGGCATCCGGTGGTGTAGGGTGGGCCTGGGTTCCCTTACCCGCCCCCCGTACTGGCCACTTGGTGTGGCTACTGGGGGCTCCAGCTACCGACTAACTGTTTGCTCTGCCCTGCCCAGAGGGTTAGAGCACCCCAACTGCTATTGCCTGCCCCAGCCAGGAAACTCAGGGACCATAGATTCTTTGCTTTGCTTTGCTCTGCCCTGCCCTGCCCAGGAGTTGCAGATTGACTGTTTGCTTTTGCCCAGAGGGTCAGAGACATCTAACTGCTATTTTTTGCCCTAGCCAGCAGGCTTAGGAGACTAGAGACTGAGCATTTGCTCTGCCCCATTGTGACCGGCTCCCCACGGTGCAACCTGGAACTGAGGTACCACTGAGCCCTCTGTCTTACCAACCTGGGCTGCCTCTCACACTGTGATGCTGTGACAAGCTGCAGACCCCCTCCAGAGCCTGCACTCACACAAACATTCACAGGCAGGGACACACCCAGCTGAGTTACATGGGCACTTTCACCAGCCACCCATGAAGCAACAATAGAGAGTCTCCAGCCAGTTCCCTCCAGCTCCCCTGCCTAGGACCACAGAGCTGTGCCATCTTGCCCTGGTCAGAAGCTTGACCAGTATACGTTTATTACCTAGCTCTTCCCTACCTCACTGTGGAGAGGACATGCATCAGTTTTTCTTCACTGAGCAGATTCCCCAAGCACTTCCAGCAGCACACTGTTTTAGGTAAAAAATATAAAACAGATTTACTAACTATAGAAAGACAGATTTTAAGTGATTATAAACAATAAGTGCACAGATTAAAGTAGATTACTTAAGAAATAAAACAAAATCACAATCTAAGTTCAATAAACTAGACAGGATTTGAATCAAACCGTGTCTCACCCTGATGGTACAAACAGTTCACCAATCTTCCATACACAGGTTGGGATTCCTGGGACCACCTCCCCAGTTCAGCCTTTGTTCCTGAGATGTTTCAAGGTGTTGAGTTGTGGAGGGAGTGAGGCCAAGTGTTGATGTTGCTTTCCCCTTTTATAGCTTCTGCCATGTGGAGGGAACTTAATTGTCCCAAACAACCCCCCCAGCACAGTTAGTGAAAAAGTACAGGTACAAGATGGAGTCCAGTGAGCTGATCACATGCCCTTGCATGCTTCGATAAGTCATAGCATCAGCCATTACCCATATTCTGGCTAGAACGTCCACAGGAAAATCCATCAGGTGGGGTTAAGCACCTTCCATGGCCCATTGTGTTCACTGATGGGCCATCAACTTAAATAGTCCATTCACACTGCGCTGGCTAGACTGGATGTAAACTACCTTGTGGGAGTTATCACAGAGTCAAACACATTTGAAATACAGGTACATAGTCAATATTCATAACTTCAGATACAAAAATGATACATGCATACAAATAGGATAATCATATTAATCAAAACCATAACTTTTCCATTGACACCTCACATGGCATATTTTATACAAGATTTGTTGCAATTATATAACACTGGTGAATATGGGGGTGCCAGAGTGTTGCTTTGGGGATACAGAGTGTCACACCCACCCCAGGATCTGCAAACTATTTGTGGGCTTTATCCTGCCCAGAAGGTTAGAGTCCGAGCTGCAATTGTCTGTCCCAGCCAGGAGGCTTGGGAGGCATAAACGGAGTGTGTACCAGGTCCCATCAGAAGCCCTGAGTCCCTCCCCAATCAAAATTGCCTGATCCAATAGGGAGTCCCGACAATTGTGTGATGGGACGTACCAACCCCATATTGGGCCCATGGGGGTGGCCCTGTCTGACACACAGGGTCTCTCCCCCCACCATGACATGTGGTCCAGAATGTGGATAACATTCAGACCCTGTTAAGAGGACCAACAAGAGGAGGGCAATGTGAGAAAACCCCACAGCCAGTATGGATACTGAAAAAGTACTAAAGTGGATGCTGCAAAGCCAGCAGCAGCAGGCTACCCAACAACAAGCAACAACAGACCCAGCTGCTACAGCAAATACCCACTCAACAACAACAGATGGCCCAGCACCAAGAACAACAGCAGCAATTGATCAGGGAGCTAGTGGCACAACCCCAACCCCGACCAGAGCGTCTGGTTCAACACATGGTGGCACTCCTACAACCATCGGGATCGCCTGGCACCACCAGGGTGAGCCAGGGGACAGACAACACCTGGATGGGGCTCCCAGTGAGGCTGGCTAAGATGGGGCCCTGACAGGGCCACTGGAAGGATGTTTCGTGCCCTAGGCGAAACTTCCACCTTGCGCCCCCCCCGTCCCCGAGCCCCCGCCCTGAGGCACCCCCCCCCGCTCCGCCTCCTCCCTGAGTACGCCGTGGCTGTTTCACTTCTCCCGCCTAAGCTGATTGGCGCCGCAAGCCTGGGAGGCGGGAGAAGTGAAGCAGCCACGGCGTACTCGGGGAGGAGGCGGGGCAGGGGTGAGCTGGGGCGGGGAGTTCCCCTGCGTGCCGCCGCCCCCCTTGCTGCAGGCTGCCCTCCCCGTGCTCCACTGCCCCAGCTCCCTCCGCCTAAATGCCGGCGGCGACCGGGGCGGCCGAAGATCCGGCCACCGCGGTCGCTGCCGAAGAAAATGGCGCCCCCCAAATCCTAGTGCCCTAGGCGACCGCCTAGGTCGCCTAAATGGTTGCACCGGCCCTGGGCCCTGAGGTGACCCAGAGGCCTTCTTGGTCTCATTCAAACGAGCTACTACCATGGCCTGCTGGCCTCCTGAGCACTGGGCTACACTAGGGGCCCCATACTTGACTGGGCCTGCACAAACTGCGTACCGGAACCTAGACCCTACTGATGCCCTCGATTATGCCAAAGTGAAGGTTGCCATCTTAAACCATACACTGGAGTTAGCCCCAAACAATTTCAATGGGAGAGAGATCCCTCAGGAGCTTGACCTCAAGCAGTTGCTCAGTGACTCCAGGACTATTGCTGGTGGTGGTTGGACCTCGAGAAGTTGACAGGACCTCAAGTGGTGGAAGCCATCATCCTGAAATAGTTCACACAAATCCTTCCCCCTTAGGGGAAGGAGTGGGTTCGTTAACACCACCCAACTACTCTCGCGAAGGTGGTGTCCCTGATGGAAGATAACTTAGTCGCAGAGTATCCCGGGCTACAGGTGCCCAAACCAGGGAATCCCAGAAGCCACAGGAGGGACCCATGTGATAGACAGCACAAACCCAAAGACGGGGGGGGGGGGGCAGATTAGACCCAAGCCATAGGTAGTAGCCCCCAACCCAGGAGCTGCATGAAACCCCAGCATGAGACCCCCAGGGGCAGGAAACCCCATCCAGCAGGCCCAGGCCATCATGACAGAACTCTGCAACAGAGACAATGAGGGACAGATGTTATGAGTACGGCCAGGAAGGGCACTTCAGATGTGATTGCTCCTTTATGGACTGTAATTATGGCCAGGCCTGGGTGGCAGACATGTGAGCCCAGAAGAGAGGTCCACCCAAGCTTCTGGTCACTATGCGGGTCAATGTCACACTAGTAAAAGGTCTGGTTGACTTGGGGTGCAACCAGACACTCATTCGGGCCAACCTAGTGAAGTCACCGGGCAGGACAGAGGCCCTTATATACCTTCAGTGCATCCACAGGGATGTACAGCTGTACCCCGCCATCAGGGTAAAGCTGGAGGTGGGCCCTCAAGAGGAGACATGCTGGGTTGGCCTGGCCGAGAAGCTGGCATACCCTGAGGTCCTGGGACATGACTTGCAGTGGTTCAGGGAGTTCATGCAGGAGAGGGGATGCCAGATCCTGGCAGAAATGAACCTGAGACCATGGCTAAAGGGGCTCCAAAGCCAAGTGGAGGATGAAGGGCAGGAGGAAGAACCCCAACCAGGTGGAAGATCCCGGGCCTCACTTCATAGAGATGGAAGCACCAGAGGGAGCTGGGTGCAAATGGATGATGGTTGACGGGGACTTCATGAGGGAGCAGAGGGAAGATCCAAAATTGAGTCATGCATGGGAGCAAGTGACCAACACCTAGGAGGAGGGGGGCACCAACCAACAAGTGCCCCAACGGCCCCACTTTGAGGTCCACAATAACTGGCTATACCGGGAGAGGATCCACAAATCCAAGAGGTATTCCAACAACTGCTGGTGCCAGGGAACTTCCAGGAGGGCCTACTGTGTCTGGCTCACTTGGTACCCCAAGCCAGACACCTGGGGTGGTAGAAGACCTTACGGCGGGTGGTTCTTAGGTTTTTCTGGGAGGGGTGTATGACGGGGTGTACCAACCCCACACTAGGCCAATGGGGGTGGCCCCACCCAACACACAGTGCCCCCCATGACAACAAGAACCAGAGGACAGTCAATGAAACTAAGTGTCAGGAATTCAAAACCAATAAAAGAAAATAGTTTTTCATACAATGTGTAATTAGACTGTGGAATAAGTCACTGATGGCAAGAATTTCACAAGATTTCAAGAGCAGATAAGTGACCTCCCAGGTAATGGGGTCCCAGACCTATTTAACATTAAACAATGATATTTTTTGTATAAACAGAAAAATCAGATTGTTGAACTTTGAGAGAGAAAAAGAACAGTAGCCCTAGAGAACTACTGGAGTGAATTAGATATGACACGTCTATTCTGTGTCACTGTTTATGTTGCTGCATTTGGAAGTCTGAAAAAGGTTTCAAGTGCCATTTTGTTGAAAATAAATTTCATGTAAGCACCAGATAGGGACAAGTGATAGTGTTATGGGGGCAAGGGGGGAAAGCAATGTTTCTTCAATATCATCCTTTGATTTTTTTGACACAGCTTAAGCTGTACCAAGATGTCAGAAGTGTGAAAATGTCTTCTGTTCACTACTCTATAAAAGATGTGTGGCAAAAATCAAGGAATGCCTGTGTAAGTAATTTTATTTTTTATGATTCGTGGCCCCAAAGGTCTTGAACTGTCAGATTTATTGTCCATCCAATTTTACGACTTTTAGTTGTATTTATTTCTTGATATTTACCATCAACTTGTGTCTATGTGAGCTCTGGTCTGTAGACTTTCATATTGCTATATCATTTGTTAAGCTTTACATGTAGCTTCAGTTCAGCCTCAATCCCCTGAGACATGCCATTAACATGAATCACTTTTGAAAGTACGTGATGCAATATGAACTTCTTGTTGAGTCAGTCACTCATTGTGATGGAAAGAAGTGATGACCTTCACAGACGTGCAGTATCACGGCTAAATATCCCAGGACAGAGCTCTTTACTGCTGACAATGGCGTCTGCTCACACAAACTTAATCCTAGCATAAAAAAATAGGCTGAAGATTTTTTTCCCCTGTGTGGTGAGCAGGGTGGAATGATTTAAATCCAAGATATTTAATTCACCAATTCTAATCACTATTTAAATCAACAAGCAGGAAACCTTGATTTAAATAATTGATTTAAATCATGTTTTCTATTTGTACTTTTTAGTTATTTTCCCTAAAGATACGATGATTCTTATTCGTTGATAATAAGGGCTGTCAATTAATCACAATTAACTCACGCAATTAACTCAAAAAAATTAATTGTGATTAAAAAATTAATTGTGATTAATCACAGTTTTTATCACACTGTTAAATAATAGAATACCAATTGAAATTTATTACATATTTTTGGATGTTTTTCTACATTTTCAAATATATTGATTTCAATTACAACATCAAATACAAAGTGTACAGTGCTCACTTTATATTATTATTTTTGATGACAAATATTTGCAGTGTAAAAACGATAAACAAAATAAACAGTATTTTTCAATTCACTATAAGTACTGTAGTGCAATCTCTTTATTGTGAAAGTGCAACTTACAAATGTAGATTTTTTTTTATTACATAACTGCACTCAAAAACAAAACAATGCAAAACTTTAGAGCCTACAAGTCCACCCAGTCCTACTTCTTGTTCGGCCAATTGCAAAGACAAACGAGCTTATTTACATTTACGGGAGATAATGCTGCCCACTTCTTATTTACAATGTCACCGGAAAGTGAGAACAGGTGTTCGCATGGGACTTTTGTAGCCGACATTGCAAGGTATTTACGTGCCAGATATGCTAAACATTCGTATGCCCCTTCATGCTTCGGCCACCATTCCAGAGGACATGCTTCCATGCTGATGACGCCCGTTAAAAAAATAATCCATTAATTAAACTTGTGACTGAACTCCTTGGGGGAGAATTGTATGTCTCCAGCTCTATTTTACCCACATTCTGCCATATATTTCATGTTATAGTAGTCTTGGATGATGACTCAGTTCATTTTAAGAACACTTTCGCTGCAGATTTGACAAAACACAACGAAGGTACCAATGTGAGATTTCTAAAGATAGCTACTCAACCCAAGGTTTAAGAATCTGAAGTGCCTTCCAAAATCTGGAAGGGATGAGGTGTGGAGCATGTTTTCAGAAGTCTTAAAAGAGCAACACTCCGATGCAGAAACTACAGAATCTGAACCACCAAAAAAGAAGATCAACCATCTGCTGGTGGCATCTGACTCAGATGATGAAAATGAACATGCATTGGTCCACACTGCTTTGGATTGTTATTGAGCAGAACCCATCATCAGCATGGACACATATCCTCTGGAATGGTGGTTGAAGCATGAAGGATATGAATCTTTAGCACATCTGGCATGTAAATATCTTGCAACGCCGGCTACAACAGTGCCATGAGAACGCCTGTTCTCACTTTCAGGTGACATTGTAAACAAGAAGCGGGCAGCATTATCTCCTGCAAATATAAACAAACGTATTTGTTTGAGCGATTGGCTGAACAAGAAATAGGACTGAATGGACTTGTAGGCTCTAAAGTTTTACATTGTCTTATTTTTGAATGAAGTTATTTTTTGTACATAATTCTACATTTGTAAGTTCCACTTTCATGATAAAGAGATTTCACTACAGTACTTTTATTAGGTGAATTGAAAAATACTATTTCTTTTGGTTTTTACAGTGCAAATATTTGTAGTCAAAAATAAATATAAAGTGAGCACTGTACACTTTGTATTCTGTGTTATGACTGAAATCAATATATTTGAAAATGTAGAAAACATCCAAAAATATTTAAATAAATGGTATTCTATTATTGTTTAACAGTGCCATTAATTACGTGATTAATTTTTTTAATCACTTGACAGCCATAGTTGATAATTTTTGTTAAACTCTATTTGGATGAAAATTCAAATTAAATTAAAATTCACAAAACCAGCATTTTAAAATGGTTATTAGTTAACAAAGGGTATGTCTACACTAGGAAATTAGGTCGAATTTATATAGAAGTCGATCTTTAGAAAGCGATTTTATACAGTCGATCGTGTATGTCCCCACTAAGCGCAGTAGGTTGGCGGAGTGCGTCCTCAATACCGTGGCTAGCATCGACTCACGGAGTGGTGCACTGTGGGTAACTATCCCACAGTTCCTGCAGTTTCTGCCGCCCATTGGAATTCTGGGTTAAGCTCCCAATGCCTGATGGGGCAAAAACATTGTCGTGGGTGGTTTTGGGTACATGTTGTCAGTTGCCCCTCCCTCCATGAAAGCAACGGCAGACAATCGTTTTGCGCCTTTTTTCCGTGCAGATGCTATACCACGGCAAGCGTGCAGCCCGCTCGACTCAGCTCACTGTCACCGCTGCTGTTGTGTCCTGGGTGCTGCTGGCAGCAAACGGTGCAGTAGGTCTGCAAACCATCGTCATCCACCGCTTCCACTGCAACTCTGCTCTCCTGCTGTTGTAAATGAGCTCAGTCTCAATTGAGTAAATGATGACTGAGCTCAATAGAGTAAATGAGCTCAGTCATCCACCACTTCTGCTGCAACTCTGCTCTCCTGGTGCCATGAATCCACCTCGCAGGTCCTCTCGTCGTTCGGCATAAATATCCATTCTCATGGCATCCGTCGTCATCCACCGCTACTGCTGCAACTCTGCTCTCTTGCTCTCCTGCAGACGCCATACCACGGCAATCATGGAGCTTGCTCAGCTCACCGCTGTTGTTGTGAGCATTGTAAATACCTCGCGCATTATCCTACAGTATGTGCAGAACCAGAATCTGCAAAAGCAGGCGACGAGGCGATGACAGCGCGATCATGATAGTGATGAGGACATGGACACAGACTTCTCTCAAAACACGGGCCCTGGCAATTTGGACATCATGGTGGTAATGGGGAAGGTTCATGCCGTGGAACGCTGATTCTGGGCCCGGGAAACAGGCACAGACTGCTGGGACCATATAGTGTTGCAGGTCTGGGATGATTCCCAGTGGCTGCGAAACTTTCACATGCGTAAGGGCACTTTCATGGAACTTTGTGAGTTGCTTTCCCCTGCCCTGAAGCACAAGAATACCAAGATGAGAGCAGCCCTCACAATTGAGAAGTGAGTGGCAATAGCCCTCTGGAAGCTTGCAATGCCAGACAGCTACCGGTCAGTTGGGAATCAATTTGGAATGGGTAAATCTACTGTGGGGGCTGCTGTGATCCAAGTAGCCAACGCAATCACTGAGCTGCTGCTATCAAGGGTAGTAACTCTGGGAAATGTGCAGGTCATAGTGGATGGCTTTGCTGCAATGGGATTCCCTAACTGTGATGGGACGATAGACGGAACGCATATTCCTATCTTGGGACCGGACCACCTTGGCAGCCAGTACATAAACCGCAAGAGGTACTTTTCAATGGTGCTGCAAGCACTGGTGGATCACAAGGGACGTTTCACCGACATCAACATGGGATGGCCAGGAAAGGTACATGACGCTTGCATCTTCAGGAACTCTGGTCTGTTTGAACAGCTGCAGGAAGGGACTTACTTCCCAGACCAGAAAATAACTGTTGGGGATGTTGAGATGCCTATAGTTATCCTTGGGGACCCAGCCTACCCCTTAATGCCATGGCTCATGAAACCATACACAGGCACCCTGGACAGTAGTAAGGATCTGTTCAACTATAGGCTGAGCAAGTGCAGAATGGTGGTAGAATGTGCATTTGGACGTTTAAAAGTGCGCTGGCGCAGTTTACTGACTCAGTTAGACCTCAGCGAAACCAATATTCCAATTGTTATTGCCGCTTGCTGTGTGCCCACAATATCTGTGAGAGTAAGGGGGAGACATTTATGGCAGGGTGGAAGGTTGAGGCAAATCGCCTGGCCGCTGATTACGTGCAGCCAGACACCAGGGCGATTAGAAGAGCACAGCAGGGCACGCTGCGCATCAGAGAAGCTTTGAAAACCAGTTTCATGACTGGCCAGGCTACAGTGTGACAGTTCTGTTTGTTTCTCCTTGATGAAAACCCGCCCCCTTATTTCACTCTACTTCCCTGTAAGCCAACCGCCCTCCCCCCTTCGATCACCACTTGCAGAGACAATAAAGTCATTATTGTTTCAAAATTATGCATTCTTTATTAATTCATCACACAAATAGGGGGATAACTGCCAAGGTAGCCCGGGAGGGGTTGGGGAGGAGGGAAGCACTGGGCGGGGTGATGGATGAGGGGATGAGGGAAGGACAAGGCCACACTGCACTTCAAAACTTATTGAATGCCAGCCTTCTGTTGCTTGGGCAGTCCTCTGGGGTGGAGTGGTTGGGTGCCCGGCGCCCGCCCCCCCGCATTCTTGGGCATCTATGGAACTTGGGGAGGAGGGCGGGTGGTTACACCGGGGCAGCAGCAGCAGTCTGTGCTCCTGCTGCCTTTCCTGCAGCTCCACCAGACGCATATCAGTTTGATCCCCCAGTCGCCTCAGCACTGCATCCTGCCTCCAGGTGGCTCATCACGCTGCTGCCACCTCTCTTCTTGCTTCTGCCACCTCTCATCTCATTCGTCCCTCCTGTCCTCGCGTTCATTTTCTGCCTTCCTGGACTCTGACATTGTTTGCCTCCATGCATTCTGCTGAGCTCTTTCAGTGCAGGAGGACTGCATGAGCTCAGAGAACATTTAATCATGAGTGCGTTTTTTTTGCCTTCTTATCTGCGCTAGCCTCTGGGACGGAGATGATAGGGGTAGCGTTGAAACATTTGCAGCTGCGGGAGGAAAAAAAGGGAGAGTAGTATTTAAAAAGACACATTTTAGAGAATGATGGGTAGACTCTTTCACAGTGAACCAAGCTGTTAACATTACATAGCACATGTGCTTTTGGTACAAGGTCACATTTTGCCTCTTATATTGAGGGCCTCCTGGTTTGGTGTGAGAGATCACAAATGCAGGGCTGGCAACAGAATTCAGCTTGCAGGCAACCATGGTAAGCCACAGTCTTTCAGCTTCTTCAACCTTCATAACATGTGGGAATGGTTTCAAACAGCAGCGCCCTCCTTTCCCATATCAAGCACCGGTTGGGTTGGCCATTTAAAAGGAGGGGTTGTACTGGCTGCAAATGCATCCCAAGTCTTCAGGGCAAATTAATCATTAAACACGCTTGCTTTTAAACCATGCATTATATTTACAAAGGTACACTCACCAGAGGTGCCTTCTCCGGCTTCATGGTCCGTGAGCCCGCCTTGGGAGGGTTGGGAGGGTATTGGCTCCAGGGTGATAAACAGTTCCTGGCTGTTGGGAAGAATGGTTTCTCCGCTTGCGTGCTGTGCGCTATCCTCCTCCACCTCCTCATCTTCCTCGTCCCCAAAATCCTCATCCCTGTTGCATGAGACTCCCCCCTTGCAGGTGTCCACAGACAGGGGTGAGGTAGTGGTAGGGCCCCCCCCCAGAATTGCATGCAGCTCATCATAGAAGCGGCATGTCTGGGGCTCTGACCTGGAGCGGCCGTTTGCCTCTTTGGTTTTTTTGGTAGGCTTGCCTGAGCTCCTTAATTTTCACGCGTCACTGCTGCGGGTCCCTGTTGTAGCCTCTGTCCATCATGCCCTTGGAGATTTTTTCAAATATTTTGGCATTAAGTCTTTTGGAACGGAGTTCTGATAGCACGGATTTGTCTCCCCAAACAGCGATCAGATCCAGTACCTCCCGCTCGGTCCATGCTGGAGCTCTTTTGCGATTCTGGGACTGCATGGTCACCTGTGCTGATGAGCTCTGCATGGTCACCTGTGCTGATCAGCTCACCACGCTGGTCAAACAGGAAATGAAATTCAAAAGTTCCTGGGGATTTTCCTCTCTACCTGGCCAGTGCATCTGAGTTGAGAGTGCTATCCAGAGCAGTCACAATGGAGCACTCTGGGATAGCTCCTGGAGGCCAATACCATTGAATTGCGTCCACACTACCCCAAATTCAACCCAGCGATGTCGATTTCAGCGCTAATCCCCTCATCGGGGAGGAGTACAGAAATCGATTTTAAGAGCCCTTTAAGTCGACAAAAAATGGCTAATGCTGCTAATTCGACCTAAATTCGTAGTGTAGACCAGGGCTAAAACTATCTTAAATGTGCTGGATACATAACAAAAAAAGTATCAACAAATTTATCAAAACGTGTTTTTTATTTAAAACTAACTGATTTCAAGACATAGTATCTGCAATTGGTGAAATTAACTGTTTCTGGTCACTATGTACTTTTAAGATCTTAGAACTAGTAGATCTTATCCTTTCACATCCAGTTTTTATTTATAGTTTGGAAGAGGAAACAATCTTCCCTGTTTTTTAACTCTCAATTGGTTTCTTAACTTTGAATAAACTAGTCATTGAACTGAACTAGTTGAATAAACTGAAATGAATAAAATATTTTCTCTTCTTCTGCAGTAGAGGCTACTGCTGTCAAAAGCTGGTTTAGCGCATCAGCAAACTCTGGTTCCAGGTGCTTAGCCAGTGACTTCTACCAGTTCAGTGGGTTGATGTTCTTTAAAACTTCAGCAGCACACATGTACTGCTTAATATTATTTTTAAAATGTAATTTAAATTATTTTAATATATTATAGCAAGTTTAGGCAATAACATGGTTGTCATAATTTCAAATTTAATTTTAAGTAGTTTTTTTAATGTATTTCATTTAAATCAAAGCCCAATTTAAATTAAAAAATTGGTTTTTATATTAAAAATCATGGATTTTTATCCACCCCAGCTATTGCCTCCCTCACTTTATTTCATATCTGTGTTATTTTCACAGTAGACGTAAAGGATTTGAGAAGAGAAATGTCTGAGTTGTGCTTTGGTCAGTCCTTCTCATCTTCTCCAATGTCCCTCCAATGAAATAATTATGAATATAATTGGGATAATTGGGAGGGAAGAAACAGTTTCTCTCTATCTCTCCCCTTCACTTCCATCTACTCAGGCAAATCAAGCTATCTCATTGACTCAATGACCAGATAAAGTCATCAGAAGGACTTAAAACCGTAGATCCTCTGATGATATGACAGCAGCAAACACTGTTTGGTCCTCTTGATAACTATGATCCTGATCATGCAGGCCAGAACTGATAGCATGCCTCTATTACAGGGGAAAGAATAGGTGGCTAACTTGATTTGCCCATTAATCAAACAGTGCTTTTGGAACTTAGATTTTAGTAAAATTCCCCCAAAATGAAGTTGTACCACATCTTGTCTCCTCAGTGTTCTGTACAATTGCTATAAAGTAACTTGAAAGTAAAATAAGGACAGAGGAAGAAGCAGTTTTGTAGTTAAGAAACCCAGGTCTTAGAACCAAGCGAGCTGGGTTCTGTTCTTAGTTCTGCTATGGATATCTTGTGCAAGTCACTTAACCTTTCTATTATATCCCAGCTTCTCCTTGTGAAAAATAAGCATAATTGTACGTACCTGCTTCAGAAAGATGATGGGAGGCTTAATTCATTCATTAATGGTTGTAGAATCTGTGGATAAAAGGGGGCATAAAAAGGTATAATGGATTATTAAATATGAGAAAGCGACTCCTTCTGAAAGAAGGTCAGTAAAAGCAGAGCAGCAGCACTTTTTACACCGTGATATGGAGTTTCTTATGTTTTCTATTAGATTCCCCTCCTAATGCAATCAATAGGCATGAGGTGTACTCTGCAAATGAATCAGTATGATAGATATAACTCAGCTTAGATACACTATAGATGTTTTATCTTGCATTAGGTTGCAGGGCAAACAGCTGTCAGATTTGTGGGAATTTCCCCCCATTTGTTGTATAGAAAAAAAGCTTCTTCCCTGGCACCAATAATAAAATTCCCTTCAATAAGAATTTGAGTGGTTGAGCCAGAATCACTCCTGCCTCCAGAATCTCTTGTCTCCTGGACTGTTGAATCAATATCAGATTTACCCAACCATGCCCACACCTGTAAAGTAAATGGTACAGTTCAATTGGCTGGTCACAAGAACAGTAGTTCATTTCCACTGTATGCAGGTTCTTTAGACCTTATTATAACAAAAACTCTTGGTCATTATCTTTACAAAGTTTGTTTTCTGGAGCAAGAAGAGAAAGAACCATGGGATCAGGGTTCAACAGTCCCACCAGTCTTAGGAGAGTAGCAACATCTTATAGTGGATAGAAGCAGTCAAGAATGTGAATTTGAAAACCTTGTTAGTTACATAAGACATCTTTTGTGTTGGTAAACAGATGCAGCCATATTCTACTGCCATGTCTTTCAAATATAACACAGCTATGTATTACCAAAGCTTTCACTAGTAGTGAAAACTGTAGTTAGGGTTGCAAAAGTTTCCATTGTGAATCCCATTGCTAGTTCATAACTAGAGCTGGTTGAGAATTTTCTACTGAAATGATTCTTTGACAGAAAACTTGGCTTGCAAAAAAATCAAAATTTTCTTTGGAAAAATATAGATTTTTGCTGATTTTTTTTTCTATTGGAAAAATCAAAACTCAACATTTCATTTCAGTTGGGGTTAGCCTTATGTTAGAGTTGGTTCAACATTTAATCTGCTTCCACCAGAGCCACTGCATTGCCTTATAGGACCTGTAGTTCAGGTGCCTCATACATCCATTCTCCCTTGGAAACAGGTTTCCCAGCCAGATTACATTTCTTAGGATATACTGCAGTCCCCCCTCTGGCTGAGCCACAGTTTATATTACAGCTGGTGCCAACAAGACTGAATTGTAGTATGTAATTAAGGTCTGAAATTTAAATTGACACTACATGATAACTGCAAATGTCTTCAGCTACAATAGAGTTCTTTCTGTTTTTGTGTCTTTGGAGGAAGATATCACCACATTGGGCCAAATGAAGGACACTGTATGTATGTGAGTAGTCTCAGCTGAAGTGAGGCAAGCAAGTATTAAAAGCACTGGAACATAGGACCTACTGCATCTGATGAATGGTCCATCTAGTTCACTATCCTCAGTGTCCTGTATCCAACAGTGGCCAGTATCAGATACTTCAGAGGAAGAAGCAAAAAATCCTGAATTAAGCAATTATAGAGTAATCTGCCCATATGGAAAGTTTTGTCCTAGCCCCTTCTGTTGGTTTCTGCCCTGAAGCATGAGGCTTTATATCCCTTCCTAATTTTTTTTTCTAAAAATCCTTATTAATTTAACTTTGGAAGTCCACATAGTTGGCAAAATCACGCTACTCCCAGCTAGACAAATACTGCAGTATATTGCAACAATGGTTGGAAGCATCTTATTATGTCTGATGAGCTGGTAAAGGAAAATTAGAGAAAAGATGAGAAGCTGGTGATTAAGAAAAGTCACCACTATAATGTTTAAAAACATAACAAATAAGTGCTAATTCCAACAGGAAATGTCAAACCCAAATGTAATGATTTAGAATTCAGTTTGCAATACCCTTTGCTTCTGATTTAGTAAAGTACCTCAAAGCCAAGTTACGGCTATAATCCAGCATCAGGCACGCTGCTTATACCCACAGGCATTTTGATTTGTTCATGGCAGATATTGAAATGAGGGACATTCTTTCTGGATCATCATTTGGGACTGTAGCATTTAAAGGTCATAAGATAATGCATCTTCCTGAGAACTATTATCAACAGCCACCTCTTGGAATATTGACTGATAACGATTCTATATTGTTAAAAGCATTTTGTGTCAAATAGAAATAAAAGTGTTTGTCATCATTGTTTTCTGGTCCTTGTATATATAAATATATCTATATAAAAGATAAGGTTTTTCAGTATTTATTCTACTGTCTGTTCATGTACGTGAAAAGCCCTATCAGAGTTTAATGTTTATAGCAATATCTTCTTTATAGCTATGACAACCTGGATGTGAGATTTTAACTACAAATACCTGTACAGTAAATTTTAGTGCTCACAGCCGACTATAGTAATAATAGCAAAGGATCCCAAAGGTGCTGTGGCAGCAAAGAAAAGTTTAGAAGCTAAGAAAATATACCACTTGTTATCATAGTCAATTATTTCTTTACACCCCTTGAACCTCTGCTATCATATATATCAGATTACCCACTGAGACTAACAACAGGAGTCATGTTATGCAAATTGATAGACAGAAGCCAGTTTCAGATGAAAAGAGCAGCGCTGAAAGCAAAATGAATGAGAGCAGGAACATTGTTGTATGTAGTGTTGTTGTAGCTGTGCTGGTCCCAGGATATTAGAGAGACAAGGTGGGTGAGGTAATATCTTTTATTGGACCAACTTCTGTTAGTGAGAGAGACACGCTTTCGAGATTACATGGAGACTACATCCTGAAAGAAATCTTTCCTGAAACCTCCCTTCTGGCCTTCAAACAACTCCCCCCTCCCCCCAATTTCTCCTGGCAACTTAAATTGATAACTTTGCTAGACACTAAAAATCATGGACTGAACAGAGACACTGGATTTATGGCTTATTACAATAATCTGTAAGCCACTTAACTCCCCGCAGCTACCCCCACATGACTGGGGAGGTGTAAATGGGCCACTTCCCTTTGAATGGTCCCTTGAAATATGTGTTAACTATTTATGTGAAACAATCTGTTCCACCTTGTATCTAGCTGTGACACTCTAAGGCCATATCTACACTAGCACTTATGTCAGCAAAACTTTTGTCACTCATGTGGTGTGAAAACAACACACCCCTAAGCGACATAAATTTTGCCAGCATAAGAGCTTGTGTGCACAGCACTGTGTCGACAGGAGATGCTCTCCTGCTGACATAGCTACCACCACTCGTTGAGCTGGTTTTATTATGTCGACGGCAGAGCTCTCTCCCGTTGGCATAATGTGTCTACAAGAGCGATCTTACAGCAGCACAACTGTACCGGTACAGCTATGCCACTGTAAACTTGTAAGTGTAGACATGGTGTAAGTATGTTTCCCAGACCAGAAAAAGAGCTCTGTGTAAGCTTGAAAGCTTGTCTCTCTCACCAACGTAAGTTGGTCCAATAGAAGATATTACTTCGCCCACCTTGTCTCAGTAGGAACATTGTAATTTACTGTTGGCTGGCTCCCAGGAAGTGTATCTTTCACCTATGGGCAGTCACAAACATCCGTGAAGCTAGTGGGTGTAATAGCCACTTTCCATTATTCAGGCTAAATGAGGGAGTAGTTAAGTGCCCCATTCTTTAGTAAAACCCAAAACAACAGACGACACCACCCAAATCACAGACCAGCACGTCAAGGCTGGAATAGGAGTTGGACCATGTGGTCTTGGGGGGTTTCCTTTGGTCTGAATGCAAATGCCAGGACTAGGTATTATTTTTGTGGAGCTATGTGTGTCTTTGAGCCAGAAGCAGACAGACAAGGCAGCAAGACAGCCAGAGAAGTACTGGGGGGAAGTGAAGAGAGAGATTTTTGTACGGAGTGCTGACTGGAAAAAGGCTTGGATTTTTGAGCAAGGAAACTGCCTCCTGTTTTTTGATTCCTACTGTGTTTCCAGGGAAACAGGATTTTGTGTACATTCTTGGTAAATAGAGAGGATGTCATAAAAAAAATAACATCTATTTCTCCTCCTCATGGAAACAAGCAGCAAGACCCTGAATATTGACTCACTGCTGGGCCAAAAAGGGGTAACATTACTATATGCAGCAGAAGTGACTGAGAAAGCATGGCTAGGTTTGCCCATGGTTTGTTTGGTTTTTTGCACTAAGCATTGACAGTGTGCTTGGCACTATACAAACCAAAGGTCATTGCCTGGAGGACCATAGTCAAAGGCCTGATCCTGAGTCTCCCATCGATTTTAGTGGATGTTGAATGGGCTCAACCAGAGGCCATAAGGAGAAAGCAAAACAGTTCAGGCAGAAGACGCTTTGTTCCTCTAGAGGCTTATATAGCCCTCATTACCATAATACATGAGCACCTTACAATCATTAATAGAATTTATCCTTACAACACTGCTGTCAGGTAGGGAAGTAACATTCCCATTTTACAAATGGGAGAGTTGGGTACAACTGACTTGCCTGTGGTCGCAGAGGAAGTCTGTGACAGACCCAGGAGTTCAACGCCAGTCTCCAGAGGCCTAGTCCAATAGCTTAACCAATAAGCTTCCTCCCATTGGGCATAGTGATATTTTAAATGATGGAGTTATGACAACATTTTATACATCAATGGGTTAACACATGGCTTCATTAACACAAAGATCGACTTCATGAAAGGTATGAGATTGAAGGAGCAATTACAATGAAGAGAGGATGGTTGCCCTGTATATGAGAGGTAGAAGGGAGTTCCAGGCATAAGGGGCAGCATGAAAGAAGGCACAAAGATGGGAGTGAGAGAATGCTGTAAAGGGAGGAGTGAGGTGGGAGGTCTGTAGAGGTGCTAATTGAATAATAGTGGATATGACTCTTCACTAAAAACCAGAGTTCCATCCATTTCAACTCATTTATCTACTATTGTCTGTACTAATAAAATTCTGATCTGAAATAACCGCCTCCCCTTTTGTAAGGATTTCTTTCGAGAAGCCACTGAAAGCTGTTCTTAGAGTTCAGAAGTTGAACATAATGATTGATTCATGTTAACTATTTTTCTTTTAACATTTGGTTGTCACTTTTATATTTCCTTAACAGTCTAAAATCTGTTTTACAAGTTTAGCAGGACTCCTGCTACTGGAGGGGAAAAAAGATTTATAAAACTCAGTGAAAAGAGTAGCTCTGGCTCACCCATAAATGAAGATTCTTCTCCTCTCCATACGTCACTAAGGAGCTACCGACAACTAGATGTTTCTGATTCTGAGAGAACATTAGAGGTGTCATATTCTGTTATAGTTTACCCCAGGGAAACATCAGTATAATCAGTTGCCTGGAAGTAACTGAGAGCAGACTATGGCCCTTCAAGAATGTGGCCCATATTGTTGTATATTGCATACAAAAAACTATGTTAATGTTGCAAAGTCAATCACTTAAAAGTTAGAAAATGACAGAATTTAGGTTACCTGTGCAAATTTAATTTGGCCCCCTTGTGCATATGCACAATGGAAAAGTTTTGCCTAATATCCCATAAGAAATCTGGAGCAGGGCCAGGTTTAGAACCCAGTACTCTTGGGTTCTAGTCCAGAGTCTTACCCACAAAAAAAAAAAAAAAAAAAATCCTCTCTCTCTTGTCTCCTTACAGCCCTCAGCCAGGAACAAATAGCATGTGTTCATGTAATGAATAACTGTATTCTAATGCATATGTATGAGCAACCTTAATTCTTCTATTTTCTAACTTTTTAGTATGTAACTTTGCAAGGTAACTGTTCTTAAAAGTAAGCATTTTTAGTTATTTGAAAAATTAACACTTTTGACTGATGAATTGAGAAACCAGGACTTTTCAGGCATCCTGAAGGAAGTTGTTGGGAGACAGCAGGTGTAATGAGCACTGCAGAGTGTTCCCTGTTGTGTTCTGTCTACATCTGCCCTGCAAGAATGCCTCAGATCCCCTCAGCTCACTTGATTGCAACAACTTCATGCAACCCTCGCACTCCAGAGAGAAGCAAGGCCCAATATTTTCATTGACTCTACTATATGGCATGTGCCCGTTTACCTTCACTGTCATCAAATTAAAGATAAATCAAACATCAATACTGCTTTTCTGAAAGGCCAATAAGATAAATTAAATACAGATTGGATTCCTCTTTCTGAATTCACACAGTGGGGAATTTCAAAAGGTGTAATTCGACCTCTCTCACCAAGGATTTGTAACTCATAATTACATTGATACATACGCCATGTCTGCAAGAGCTGTGAAATTCACAGTATTTTTAATGTGAAATGTACTGTTTTATTGCATTAATTCACATTTAATGTGTACACAGTAATAACCATAAAGTATGATAACTAAAGTTTTATGTTTTCCTCAGGACCTTCATTTAGAGAGCTTTTGAAAGAGTCCAAGGAAATTAAAATATCAGTCAGTTTACCTGCCGGATATAGAGCTAAAGCAGAAAGCAGCATAATTTCTTTTACAAGCAGCCCACTTTTCTGCACACGATGTCCCTACCTCTGACTGATAAAATACAATAGTCATAACATTGTACATATTTTTAAACTACTGTACACTGTGCACAAAACAAAGATCTCAGAACTGAAGAAAAATGCATCTCCATGGATAAAATGTTGTTACTTATGAGATGCCAGGCATTGGGGTTGAGGAGAGGAATAGCCACAATGAACATATGAAATTCCAATACTTCTTCCCCATAATGAACAAGAGGATGACATTGACATCCATAAAGCTGGGGTATCACACGTGTTATGGAACATAGTTGCTGAGGATGAGTAGCATAAATAAATGAATAGACACTAAAAATAGCCAAAGTATTTGAAGCCCATAGAAGAGAAGCAGCATTAAGACAACAGAGACATACTGTGTGATCTATAAAAAGAGGAAACTGAATCTATGATGTTTCTGCCTTCCTCTGAAGCACCTGGTCCAGCCCGCTGTTAGAGACAGAATACTGGACTGGATGGACAGCTTTAGGATTAAATAGGCATTTAATTTGGGGAAAACTTCGGTATATCACAGGCTTCCTCACACTTCCACACTACAGAGCCCACTTTTCTTTTATTAAAACTAGCCTTTGGAGCTTTAACCTGGATTGAAATGTGTCATATAACTATGCATGGTTCAAAACTCTCTTCTATGTATTAATCTGTGGCACTGTGTTGTAGATGATGATTGGATGAAATACTTGATACAGTATGCAAGTGAAGATTTATGTGCATTGGTGCAAAAGATCAGAAGAGGGCACTTAGGGCAAGATTGCAGGACAATGCTATAGATAAATGCCAGAGTAGAGCGCTAACATCTCTTCTGCTTCCAGAGTACATTTTTAATTCTCTTTGGAGTTTATTAGTCACCCCTGTGTTCAGTCGATTAAATTTGTTTGTAGGTGTCCTGAAGATTATATTGACAGATACTCCTGCTTACATGTTAAATGGCAAGAAGTTGAAGAGCATGAGTTGACGTGATATGACAAATGGAAAAATTAAATGCACCACTGTGCAGTGCTCTTACTCACTGTTCCCCCACCTCTCAGCATTTTTGTGTTTGTTTGAGACTGGAAGTCAAACAAATGGGATGACATTTACTTTTGCTAAGATAGCTGTGTTATCTGTGATTTATAGCCGCATTTTTTTGTAAGTACATAAATTAGCAGGGGAAGGTGAAAGTTAGCTAGTCAGAAGATTTGTAGAGCTGCTGATTCTCAGTGGTAAGTTCAGTGAGAAGTAAATCACGGAAGTCATAAATTCAAAGTAACTATGAGGGGGGAAAGCAGCTGGAATAATATGCTGCCTGAAAATGACCACATAACAGATATGTCTGTTCTGGAATGAAATGCAGTGTCTCTTTAGATATTTCTGCAGATTTAGGACCTGATTCTGATCTCATTTACACCATTGCATAACTGCATAAATCAGTGGTAACTCCATTGCTGTAAAACAGGCAGAATCATAGAATTGTAGAACTGGAAGGGACCTCAAGAGGTCTTCTAGTCCAGTCCCCTGCACTCAAGGCAGGACTAGGTATTATCTAGAACATCCCTGACTAACGTGCTCTTAAAATCTCCATAGATGAATATTCCACAGCCTCCCTAAGCAATTAATTCCAATGCTTAAATACCCTGACAGTTAGGAAGTTTTTCCTAATGTCCAACCTAAATTGCCCTTGCTGCAATTTAAGCCCATTAGTTCTTGTCCTAGCCTCAAAAGTTAATGAGAACAATTTTTCTCCCACTTCCTTGTAACAACCTTTTATGTACTTGAAAACTGTTATCATATCCCCTCTCAGTCTTTTGTTCTCCAGACTAAACAAACCCAATTTTTTCAATCTTCCCTCATAGGTCATGTTTTCTAAACCTTTAATCAATTTTGTTGCTCTTCTCTGGACTCTCTCCCGAAATGTTGTAGGGATATAAAATAAGGTACTAACAGTGATTCCCCCAAGTGACAGTGACCCCCTCATAATTTGTCCCCCACACTTTAAAATCCAACAGGTTTCAGAGTAGCAGCCGTGTTAGTCTGTATCCGCAAAAATAACAGGAGTACTTGTTTGTATATATATCTCCTCAATATATGGTTCACTCTATATGCATCCGAAGAAGTGGGTTGTAGCCCACGAAAGCTTATGCTCTAATAAATTTGTTAGTCTCTAAGGTGCCACAAGTACTCCTGTTATTTTTGAGGAGTACTTGTGGCACCTTAGAGACTAACAAATTTATTAGAGCATAAGCTTTCGTGGGCTACAACCCACTTCTTCGGATGCATATATATATAAAATCCAACAGTTTCACCAAGTACAAAAATCTCTTGGGTCTTCTGTTAAAACTTGTAAGCTACTGTCTGTAGAAACCATTGATTATATCTATCCTGTGAAAGATACTTTACTACTATGTAAAACTTACAAACAAGTTAACTGACTTTGTTCTTGAAGTAATTGATACAATGTAAACAAACACTATAAGCTGTTAAGTGACTTTCACTTCATTCAACGGCTCCTAGGACAGACCCCCCACCCTCTGTGATTAAAGGGCCGGGAGTCTCAAATGAATTAGCACACACCCCGAAAGTGGTGGAGACAGTAAATTAAAATATGGTTAAGGTATGGAATGTATGCTGATGAATGCTTGATATACATGGATGGTTAGGGAGGTGCCAGCCTAGAAAGAAAGTATCCATCGGCCGAAGAATGTGTCAAGTGGATGACCAGAAAACCCCCGGAGGGTAAACTGGGATCCACCCCATCACCTGGAAGGATGAGAAACACAAACTTCGGACAATGTGGAGCCACCAGGAATGTGCCACTTTGGACAGGAATGTGTGCCATCTGCTGATTGAGTCAGCAACAGCAGGATGAAACAGCTCCCATAGACTAACATAGGAATTAAATCCTATAAGAATGGACTCTCAAGACTGAGGACTTTGAGTCTCTCTGGTTCTGCTGCCAACCTCCAGGAGCATCAGGTGCATCTGACACAAGTCTCGGCTCCATCCTCATGACCAAGCTACCTGGCCAGTAACTTGGCATGAGCAACTTCTAGGCTGGTAACTATAACACCTATACAGAACTTGAATGAATGATTGTGTGAATGAATCTATCTATCTATCTATCTATCTATATATATATATGTGTGTGTGTGTGTATAAGGAATAAGTAGTAATAGAAATAATTAGTCAAACAAAGTTGTTTACTTTTATCTTTTGCTTTATCATTATATTTACAATAAATCTGGCATCTTTGCCTTATCCCTCTTAATAAGATCCTGCTGGTTTTTATTCTATTGGTATAACAATGTGGCACCCAGAACTGGACACAGCACTCCAGTTGAGGCCTAATCAGCACAGAATAAAGTAGAAGAATTACTTCTTGTGTCTTGCTTACAACACTCCTGCTAATACATCCCAGAATGATGTTTGCTTCCTTTGCAATGGTGTTACACTGTTGACTCATATTTAGCTTGTGATCCACTCTGACCCCCAGATCCCTTTCTGCAGTACTCCGTCCTAGGCAGTCATTTCTCATTTTGTATGTGTGCACCTGACTGTTCCTACCTAAGTGGAGTACTTTGCATTTGTCCTTATTGAATTTCATCCTATTTACTTCAGAACATTTCTCCAGTTTGTTCAGATCATTTGGGAATTTTAATCCTATCTTCCAAAGCCCTTGCAACCCCTCCCAGCTTTGTATCCTCCACAAACGTTCTAAGTGTACTCTCTATGCCAGGTGTGGGGCAAACTATGGCCCGTGGGCTACATCCAGCTCACCAGCTGATTTAATCCATCCCTCGAGCTCCTGCTGGGGAGTGGGGTCTGGGGCTTGCCCCGCTCCCATGCTCCAGCCAGGGAGCGGGGTCGGGGGCCGCTCCGCATGGCTCCCAGAAGCAGCGGCATGTCCCCTCCCCAACTCCTATGCATAGGAGCAGCCAGGGGTCTCCGTACGCTGCCCCCGCCCCAAGCGCCACCCCCACAGCTCCCATTGGCTGGGAACTGCGGCCAATGGGAGCTGCAGGGGCGGCACCTGCAGACGGGGCAGCACACAGAGCTTCCTGGCTGCGACTCCGCATAGGAGCTGAAGGAGGGGGCAAGCTGCTGCTTCTGGGAGCTGCTTGAGGTAAGCAGCGTCCGGACTCTGCACCCCTGAGCCCCTCCCGTGCCCCAGCCCTGATCCTCCTCCGGCCTGCTGAACCCCTTGATCCCAGCCTGGAGCACCCTCCTGCACCCCAAACCCCTCATCCACAGCCCCACTCCAGAGCCTGCACCCCCAGCCAGAGCCCTCACACACCCCCATTCCTCAATCCCCTGCCGCAGCCCAGAGCCCCCTCTCACACTTCGAACCCCTCGGTCCCAGCCTGGAGCACCTTCCTATGTCCCAAACCCCTCATCCCCAGCCCCACCCCAGAGCCCACACCTCCAGCCAGAGCCCTCACCCCACCGCACCCCAACCCCTTGCCCCATCCCGGAGCCCCCTCCCGCACCCTCAACTCCTCATTTCTGGCCCCACCCCAGAGCCCGCAACCCCAGCTAGAGCCCTCACCCCCTCCTGCACCCCAATCCCAATTTTGTGAGCATTCATGGCCCGCCATACAATTTCCATACCCAGATGTGGCCCTCGGGCCAAAAAGTTTGCCACCCCTGCTCTATGCCATTATCAAAATTATTGATGAAGATATTGAACAGAACTGGACCCAGAATTGATCGCTGCAGGACCCAATTTGATATGCCCTTCCACCTTGACTGTGAACCACTGATACCTTCTCTTGAATGGTTTTCCAACCAGTTATACCCACCTTGTAATAGCTCCATTTAGGTTGTATTGCCTTAGTTTGTTTATGAGAAGGTCAAGTGAGACAGTATCAAAAGCCTTACTAAAGTCATGATATACCACATCTTGAAGTGAGATCAGAATCTGACCCAGCGTTTCAAATTCCAATACTGACACAATAAATAGTACAATTAAAAATCAGACTGTCAAATAATATTATTTTAATTTATTCTGTACAACTAGCAATGTATAAAGCTGCGGTAGGTTATTTATTACTAATACTTTTCAGTCAGTGATAAAAGTATGTAAACCTGAAAATAATAAGTCGTGCAGAACGCAATGCCATCCACAGCCTCAGAAACCACCCTGACATTATATCAAAGAGGCTGATAAAGGAGGTGCTGTTGTCATCATGAACAGGTCTGACTACCAGAAGGAGGCTGCCAGACAACTCTCCAATACCAAATTCTACAGGCCACTTTCCTCAGATCCCACTGAGGAATACACTAAGAAACTGCACCATCTACTCAGGACACTCCCTACACTAACACAGGAACAAATCAACATACCCTTAGAGCCCCGACCGGGGTTATTCTATCTACTACCCAAGATCCACAAACCTGGAAATCCTGGACGCCCCATCATCTCGGGCATTGGCACTCTCACTGAAGGACTGTCTGGATATGTGGACTCCCTACTCAGACCCTACGCCACCAGCACTCCCAGCTATCTCCGTGACACCACAGATTTCCTGAGAAAACTACAATGCATTGGTGACCTCCCAGAAAACACCATCCTAGCCACCATGGATGTAGAGGCTCTCTACACAAACATCCCACACACAGATGGAATACAAGCTGTCAGGAACAGTATCCCTGATGATGACACAGCACAACTTATTGCTGAGCTCTGTGACTTTATCCTCACGCACAATTATTTCAAATTTGGTGACAATATATACCTCCAGACCAGTGGCACCGCTATGGGCACCCGCATGGCCCCACAATATGCCAACATTTTTATGGCTGACCTGGAACAACGCTTCCTCAGCTCTCGTCCACTCACGCCCCTTCTCTACCTACGCTACATTGATGACATCTTCATCATCTGGACCCATGGGAAGGAGACCCTGGAAGAATTCCACCATGATTTCAACAGCTTCCACCCCACCATCAACCTCAGCCTGGACCAATCTACACGGGAGGTCCACTTCCTAGACACCACCGTACAAATAAGCGATGGCCACGTTAACACCACCCTATACCGAAAACCCACCGACCGCTACGCCTACCTTCATGCCTCCAGCTTCCACCCCAGACACACCACACGATCCATCGTCTACAGCCAAGCACTGAGGTACAATCGCATCTGCTCCAACCCCTCAGACAGAGACCAACACCTACAAGATCTTCACCAAGCATTCTCAAAACTACGATACCCACACAAGGAAATAAAGAAACAAATCAACAGAGCCAGACGTGTACCCAGAAGCCTCCTGCTACAAGACAGGCCCCAAAAAGAAACCAACAGAACTCCACTGGCCATCACCTACAGTCCTCAGCTTAAACCTCTCCAACGCATCATCAGTGATCTACAACCCATCCTGGACAATGATCCCTCACTTTCACAGACCTTGGGAGGCAGGCCAGTCCTCGCCCACAGACAACCCGCCAACCTTAAGCATATTCTCACCAGCAACCACGCACCGCACCATAACAACTCTAACTCAGGAACCAACCCATGCAACGAGCCTCGATGCCAACTCTGCCCACATATCTACACCAGCAACACCATCACAGGACCTAACCAGATCAGCTACAACATCACCGGCTCATTCACCTGCATGTCCACCAATGTTATATATGCCATCATATGCCAGCAATGCCCCTCTGCTATGTACATTGGCCAAACTGGACAGTCACTACGCAAGAGGATAAATGGACACAAGTCAGATATCAGGAATGGCAATATACAAAAACCTGTAGGAGAACACTTCAACCTCCCTGGCCACACAATAGCAGATGTAAAGGTAGCCATCTTACAGCAAAAAAACTTCAGGACCAGACTCCAAAGAGAAACTGCTGAGCTCCAGTTCATTTGCAAATTTGACACCATCAGATCAGGATTAAACAAAGGCTTTGTCTTCACTACCCGCCGATCCGGCGGGTAGCAATCGGTTTATCGGGGATCGGCTTACCGCGTCTAGTGAAGACGCGGTAAAATCGATCCCTGATCGCTCTGCCGTCGACTCCGGAAATCCACCTCGGCAGGAGGCGGCAGCGGAGTCGGCGGCAGCGCGGCAGCGGTCGACTTTCCCGCGTCCTCACCGCTAGGTAAGCCGACCTAAAATACGCAACTTCAGCTACGGTATTCACGTAGCTGAAGTTGCGTATCTTAGGTCGGACCCCCGCTGTAGTGTAGACCTAGTGTCAGACTGTGAATGGCTATCCAACTACAGAAGCAGTTTCTCCTCCCTTGGTGTTCACACCTCAACTGCTAGCAGAGCACCTCACCCTCCCTGATTGAACTAACCTCGTTATCTCCATACTGATTTATACCTGCCTCTGGAGATTTCCATTACTTGCATCTGAAGAAGTGAGGTTCTTACCCACGAAAGCTTATGCTCCCAATACTTCTGTTAGTCTTAAAGGTGCCACAGGACCCTCTGTTGCTTTTTACTGAAAATAATAGGGATTTTACTCTGGTGCTTGTACTTACCTACAGTATTTTCACTTATGAGTATACCCTTATCTTTGGCAGAAACTAATTGAAAGCAACTTACAGAATAAAGCTTGTTTTGATGTATACTTAGCTGTGTGGCATTAATGGTGAGTTCTGAGGTATATCGTCAATCACGCATATTTGCCTTTTCTTCTACCTATTGCTTTCAATGTATACAATTAGCACGTGCTTAATGGGGAAAAGCTTAGGTAGAGTTCTTATTATTTTTACTACCAGTTCCAATCCTGCAAGGTACAGAAAACCTTCCTGGAAGTGCCGAGTGAGAACAACTCTCTCTGATATCCACTGGAGTTGAGGGAGCTCAGCAACCTGCAGGAAAAAGCTCAGTGCCTCAAAGGACAAGGTTCACGGACCATGAAAGTGTCTAACAAGCAGTGAAAGAATTGAAATGCATCTTGTTAAAAACGCATAAAGACAGGATGCCAGGGTAAACATATGGCAAGGACCAGATTTGTTTGTAAAAATATGGGTACAACCACAAATCAATGCAAAGATGTCCAGTACTAGGGATGGAATGTCATGTAATAAAAACAATGATTTTGCTAAAATTGTTGCTCTCAGCACAAACGGCAAAGAAATACAGAAGAAAAATATACCGCAAACCTACAAATGATGATATTGAAGAAACAAAGTTAGATAATTTTCTGCTTCTCATTTGTCAAATTTTATTTTGGAAAGGATAGTATCTAAGTCATAGTCACTTCAAACTCAAACAATAATGGAACACAAACTTCAGCCTAAGGCTTTTCTCCAAGCTGGACTGGCTGGAAGGTTTTTCTGCAACACCTCCGCTATCCAAGCTCCAAGTTACCTCTACCACTAAAGAAAGAGACACTCCACCATCTTCCATGCAGGGTAGAGTTAAAAACATGCACCTGCCAACAGAACTTTGCAGTAATTACCCTAAATTTGTAGGCAGGATTCAACCACCTGATAGACTCAACAGAGGGACGTCCGTAAGTAGGATTTTAGAGAGTCTACCATTCTGTTCCATAGACAGAGATTCCCAACTAGGGTAATGGGAATTTTCTACCAAGACTAGGTTACGTTAACAGACAATGCCTACAAAATTCAGAGCTGTAGGGACAGCAGATTTCCAAAAGTGAACTGCATTATATTGCAGCATTTGACTTTGTTTCTCCAAAAGAAAGGGAGAAAAGCAGTGCAGAGAAGACATGGATCTTAGCTGGAATACTATGTGTCTATGTACACAGCGCGGGGCAGGGCAACTCAGCTAGAAGGGCACAGAAACATCTAGAAATAGAGTGTGGCAGTTACTAGACATGTGGACTCAGTGGCTGATCTACCCAGGATCAAGAGCTGGATTCCAATACCTGTGCTGCTTTTAACACAGGCTACAGGTTTCTGTTTCCCCAGTAACTGAGAGGACCAGTCCCTGTCGACTGGAATGTTGCTAGCTATGGAGCACTAGACTGTTTGTTTGCTCACAGGCTTCCAAAGTGTTTGAAAGGACTGAGATGCTGCCATTTTTCTCAAGCTCTGAAGAGCCCAGGTAACACAAAATACATATCATAGCCACTTTATACAGACTGAGAAATAATCTCTGAGAGAAGATCAGAGGGGAATGTGTTGTGATGTATACGCTAAAGTACAGAAAATGTTATGTTGGAACCTTATGTTTGAATATACAGTATGTAATAGCAGCAAAGTGGGGAAGTTTGTATAAGGCACACCACTAGATTTACTATCCAACAGCTTTTGTGTAAAAGATATTCATAGTATTCCAAATACCATGCACAATGTTTTACACTATGTTTAGTGCTTACTCTGTGCATTAAATGTTTGTTTTACTAAAAACTGTATGGCTCTCTTTGTTCAAAGTTGACTGGAAACTATTAACATCTATTTACCAGGGTTTTTATGTCCAATAGCCCTGAAATTTAACTCTGTGCAATGCTTTCTGAAAAGTCCTGAGAAGACAGAACACTGGAATGTGTTTCAGCAAAGAATTACGCTGAGGTGCAGGAAGAAGGGAATTTGTGCTGGGGAATAAAGCCCTTCTATCCCGCTGTGAGGTTTAAAGGAGCAGCTCTGAGCTCAAGAGATCCCACCCCAATGCACCTGCAAAGCCTGCTCTAGCTGGAGGAGGAGTCTGAAAGAGGGTCGGACAGCTCAGTAAGAGGGAGTAGAGGGTGGGGGGGAGGGAGAGGACACTAGCTAGCATAGGGGAATGGATCTGTCCTGAGAGCTCCTGAGTTAGGATACAGGGAAGTTCTTGCTGCAGGAAAGCAAGATCCACAAGTTGTAGCTATCCCATGTCCCAGAGGAGGGACTAGTTTGTCTTTAAGGATTAAGAACCCCTTCACTTGGATTGTTTGTGAGACTGTGACCACACCCTGGATTGGGAGACTAAGTGGTATAAATTGGCTTTAGGAGACCGTCTCTGAGCACTGCTGGGGGCTTGATATTGCTGACACTTATAGGGCCCTGGGACAGAGCCTGGTGGAAAGGGAGGGCTTCAACTCCCCTACCAACCACCGTCCTGCAGGGGCGCTGGAACAATTTGTATAGTGGGAGTGCTGAGAGCCATTGAACCAAACTGTAAACCCTGTATATAATGGAAACCACTTAAAGCCAGGGGGTGCTGCAGCACTGCATCACCCTAGTTCCAGCACATATGCCCTCCTGTGAAGTAGGAAAAACCCCTTCTCCTCTCTTTTTCCCCACCCAGAAATAAATGGTGATAAAGACACTGTAAACCTTGAGGCAAGCACATGCAGCCCACCGGGGTGTGGAGGTGGGGACATTGGACACATGTATTTTCTTGAACTGGGTTACTCTACAATGAAGGGACTCAACGGGCATCCCTCAGGAATGCTGAGTCATCATGACCTATCAGAAGAGGGACTGCCACAGCACTGGAGTGACTGCTGGGAATGGATGCTGGAGACAGAGGAGATCTGGGACCCAGTGACCTAACTGCTAGGTGGGACCACTGGGAAGTACAGCCCTATTACAGGAGTGTAATAGAGTTATACATAATATTGCTTCAGCATGCTCGCACTGAGATACAGAGGCAAAAGAGGGTGGTCAGAAAGCCTGTTCATACAGCAGTTTCTGTAAAAGCTCCATATAGTGCACCTCCAGAGACTCACTGCAAAGGTCCCTTCCCAACATAAGGCAGGGCAGAAGGAGAAACACTGCTTACCTCCTTATGGGTTAATTTCGTTTTTGGGAACATCAAGTTTCAGCAGGTACGCCATGTGGAGGAGCTTTGCATTTCCCTGCTATCCTGAACCTAGCCTGGTTTGTGAACTTCTAGAACAAATTCTGTCCTGTATGCATGAAAACTGTGACAGCCTATGTGCTTTGTAGTAAAGGCCTGTGTGTGTGTGTGTGCGTGCGCGCACACTTTGTAGTAAAGGCCAGTTGTGTGTGTGTGTAAAAAAAACTAAGGGTGGATTTTGAGGCAGGATTTGTAAATATATCATGCAAGTGGTCCCACTGAAGTTAATGGGACTTCCTGAGTGAGGCGTGAATAGGATTTGGACCATTGTGGATCTTTTGTTTGTTCACTTTTAAAACAAAAATGTTAATATTTGAGGAACAACTACAGTGAAGACTCTAAGACCTTATAAATATTTAAATGTAAAACACTGTGATTTAAAAAATGCAACAAATTGAGGAGAGGCTGCCATAACAAGCAATTCAACTAGATAAAGTGCCCAAAAATAACAGTCTGGGCCCAGTTTGACACTCTATTCCAAATGTTTTTGGTGTCAGTGGGTGAACTCTTGCAGTCTTGATTTAATTCTATTCAAAACTCCTGTTGCTATATGGACTGTCCTATTTGGCCCAATAGAAATCATGTAAGCGTATCTGAGAGTACAACTGATATATAGTATTTCACTCTATGTTCTGCTTCACAAGAAAATTTTTGAAAGCTAAATACATTTAAAGAATGGGAAATTAACCTATCATTTAACTATGACATGGGTTTAGGAATCAGTAGAGGTTCTACAGAACCAGCATGCAAGAGCAAGAATGTGAGCTACAACTTGTATTAGTTTCTGTTAGAATTAGCACAAACCTAAGTACGATATCCACAGTAAGCCATTAGGTTTCAGTGCCAATAAACTGTGGGAAAATGAGTACAGCGCACTTATAATTTAAAAATAAACAGTATGCATGATGGTGTTTCATAAATATAGTACATACTGTAAGACTTGTGCTTTAAATATTGTACACTTACCAGACTTTTGTCATTCTTACTTGCTATTGATACCCAAGTATGTTTTCTGAATGTATTTTGGTCTCACAAAAGCATAGTTTGACGGTCCTGCAATGTTCCACATGCAAATAGTTAAAAGATTATATGACAGGCCACAAGCATTGTACAAGTCAAAAGTGATTTACCGCTGATGCATTTGTCTCTTGATGAATATTTCCAAGATCATACAGCTGCTGTTTATCAAGTATCATTTATAAAGCATTACATGACAGTAAGCTATAAAGAATGCACACACAAGCTTGTAAAACGAAACATAATGCTTGGCAATCTAAAAATATATTCATTGTAGATTTAATTGTTGAATAGTTATCTTGATTTATACCACACGTGGGTACTTTTTTATGGTTTACAATGACTTTGGATACACTGAACTTCAGTGTGTCACTAAAATTAGTTTATGGGCTCAAGTTGCAAATTTTCTTCTTGAAGTGCTCATGTAAGGACCAGTCCAGCATTCCTTGCATACAGGAAACCTCCATTGACTACAGTTGTTCAAATAGCCTATATCACTGGATTGGCTCTAGCCCAGCCAAGTTGTGTTGAAGAATTTATCTGATGGCTATTCACTGGCCTCTGTGAAATGGCTCGGTGCTTTCGGTTCAGTTTTTAGTAGATTGGTGGCCATGCTTTCTTCAGAAATTTGTTTATTTTTTTGGTTGAGAATCAAAATATTTTGATTCAGATATGCCACTGTAGTGCTCCATGGGAATTGTAGTTTGGTTGCCTCATGTCCCCACTCTCCTATATAAGTGGGCTCCCCAGCTGGACTACATTTCCGAAGACTCACATGGTGCACCACCTACTCTCACCAATAGGCAAGAGGAGCCCAGTTTATAGAGGAGGATGAGAGTATGAGTAACCCAAACTACTGTGGCATTTCCAAATAAAACTATTTTGTTTTTCAGCCAAAATATTTTGTCTTTGATTTTTTTTCTTGATGAGAAATCTAAAGTTTGCCCATCCCAGCTGAGATACCAGTACTTGTATATTGTTATTCCTAGAAGACTTCCCCCCTAGAGCTCTGTTTAGGGGCAGTTTAGAAAACCTTCCACTACCACTGTTCATGCTGTACTTGATCTGCTGATGTACATAGAGTATTTCAGTTTTCAAGAATGGTATCTTCCATCCACAATCACTAAATTCAAATTAAATTAAAATAATATATGTTTACCAACAAGTTTAAAGAGGAAATGTTAAGACTAGTATGCCTAAAATATGTCCTACTGCACTTGTGGTTTGGATCCCAGCTGTGCATGAATGAAAGCTATTCTCTGCAGTGCCTGTCTTCTCTCTTTTAGAGAGGTAGTAAAATGAAATTTATTAGAATTCTGACTAAGGGTATGTCTACACTACGAGAGTAGTTCGATTTTAGTTAAATCGAATATGTGGAATCGATATTACAAAGTCGAACGTGTGTGTCCACACTAAGGACAGTAATTCGACTTTGTCAGTCCACACTAACGGGGCAAGCGTCGACATTGGAAGCGGTGCACTGTGGGCAGCTATCCCACAGTTCCCGCAGTCCCCGCTGCCCATTGGAATTCTGGGTCGAGCCGCCATTGCCTTCTGGGTAAAAAAATGTGTCGAGGGTGCTTTTGGGTAACTGTCGTCATCCAACCGTCACTCCCGCCCTCCCTCCCTGAAAGCGCCGGCGGGAAATCAGTTCGCGCACTTTTCTGGTCAGTGACAGCGCGGACGCCACAGCACTGCGAGCATGGATCCCGCTGTGACCATCGCTGCAGTTGTGGCCGTTGTCAACGCATCGCAGCTCATCATCGACCTTTCACTGAGGCAGATAGAGAGAAATCAGGCGAGGAGGCTACGGCACCGGGGTCAGGACCTGAACTCCGAGAGTAGCACACGCCTGTCTGAAACCACGACACCCAGTGCCGAGGACATCACGGTGGCAATGGGTCTTGTGGATACTGTGGAACGGCGATTCTGGGCCCGTGAAACAAGCACGGACTGGTGGGACCGCATAGTGCTTCAGGTCTGGGATGAATCCCAGTGGCTGCGAAACTTTCGCATGCGGAAGGGGACTTTCCTCGAACTTTGTGAGTTGCTGTCCCCTGCCCTGAAGCGCAAGGACACCCGGATGCGAGCAGCCCTGACTGTCCAGAAGCGAGTGGCCATAGCCCTCTGGAAGCTTGCAACGCCGGACAGCTACCAGTCAGTCGCGAACCAGTTTGGCGTGGGCAAGTCTACCGTGGGGGTTGTTGTCATGCAAGTAGCCAAGGCAATCGTGAAGGTACTGCTGTCAAAGGTAGTGACCCTGGGAAACGCGCAGGCCATCATAGATGGCTTCGCCGCGATGGGATTCCCAAACTGCGGTGGGGCTATAGATGGGACTCACATCCCTATCCTGGGACCGGACCACCAGGCCAGCCAGTACATCAACCGAAAGGGCTACTTTTCAATGGTGCTGCAAGCACTGGTGGACCATAAGGGACGTTTTACTAACATCAACGTTGGATGGCCGGGCAAGGTTCATGACGCTCGCGTGTTCAGGAACTCTGGTCTGTTTAGAAGGCTGCAGGAAGGTATTTACTTCCCGGACCACAAAATAACTCTTGGGGATGTGGAGATGCCTACAGTGATCCTCGGGGACCCAGCATACCCGCTAATGCCCTGGCTCATGAAGCCCTATACTGGCGCCCTGGACACAGAAAAAGAACTGTTCAACTACCGGCTCAGCAAGTGCAGAATGGTGGTGGAGTGTGCTTTTGGCCGTCTCAAGGGGAGATGGAGAAGCTTACTGACTCGCTGTGATCTCAGCGAAACCAATATCCCCATTGTTATTGCAGCTTGCTGTGTGCTCCACAATCTCTGTGAGAGCAAGGGGGAGACCTTTATGGTGGGGTGGGAGGTTGAGGCAAATCGCCTGGCTGCTGATTACTCCCAGCCAGACAGCCGGGAGATTAGAAGAGCCCAGCGGGACGCACTGTGCATCCGGGAGGCTTTGAAAGACAGTTTCCAGACTGAGCAGGGTCACCAGTGAATTTTAAGTTTGTGGACTCAGAACCTGAACTTGCCACCGTTTCTTTACCCAGTTACCGTTGACTATCCTCTCCAGTTACATACCCCCTTCACCCCCTTCCCAAAAAATAAAATCTGTTCTGTTTTGTTAATGAACACCGTTGTCTTTATTACTGTTTTCGCGGGAATGTTTTAAACCTGGGACGCAGACTGTGGCGGGGTGCGGGTTTACTGTTGTGATGCAAATGATGCTTCTAAACTCCAGGAATGACGGGTTCCGCAGTGGTGGACTGGTTGTTTCAACAGAGCCTGCCAGCCCTCCTGGGCGGGACAGCGTGTATGTGTCGGCTATGTGACTGTCTGGCAGGGGGAGGAGGGTTACAGCTCCCCTGCTGCGGGGCTCTGTGATGCATTAGATCTGTAACTGCCCTCCCCCGCCACAAAGTCACAGAGCAACCCCCCCCCCCCCCCAGAACATGAAAACCACCTCCCAGATTGAACAGGGTCACTAGTCACTGCACTGGGTATGTGTCCTGATCCTGGACCTGACCCCGCCTCTGTACCCTGGTAAAGGTGACTGTCCTGTCCAATTACCATGCCCCTTCCCCTCGTTCAGACAGACTCTCCTCCAAAATAAAATCATGGAAACAGTAATTAACAGAAACGAATATTTTATTATGAACCAGACATGAAACGTGGGGGTTGAAACTTGCACGGGGGCTTCTGTGAGGTGTGTAGGAAAGGACTTTTAAAATTTTGGGGAATGAGAGCCTTCTAGTGCTAGAGCAGTCTGCAGGGGTTGACTGAAAGTTTTAACGGCCCTTGCCGCCCCTCCTTCTTTGTACTTTGGGTGAGGGGGGTGTGGGACTTGGTGGCGGGGGAGGGCGGTTAGAGATAGACTGCAGCGGGGCTCTGTCCTCCTGCCTCCGGTCTTGCAGAACATCCACAAGGCGCCGGAGCGTGTCCGTTTGCTCCCTCAGAAGTCCAAGCAGCTTTTCAGTAGCCTGCTGGTCCTCCTGACGCCACCTCTCCTCCCGTTCCATGACTGCTCGGTGCATTTGGGACAAGTTCTCCCTCCACTGTGTCTGCTGGGCTGCCTGGGCTCGGGAACAGCTCATTAGTTCTGAGAACATGTCCTCCCGCGTCTTCTTCTTCCTCCTCCTAATCTGCGCTAGCCTCTGGGAGTGTGCTGACAGGCTGGGTTGGGAGACAGTCGCAGATGTGTCTGTGTGAATGGGAAAAATGGAGTGAATTCCTGAGACAGATAAATGAAGTTGTGTACAAAGAACCTAGTCTTTCTCTGTGAACAAGACCATGCACTGCACCTCTCACATGCGCACTCAGGACAAGGTCGAATTTTCGGCCATCGCCTTCAGTGCCTGGGGTCCTGCAGTGGTCTTGCAGTTATCTGAGAAGCGTGGCAGGACACCTGAACTTCTGTAGCGTGCAATCATGGTAAGCCGTAGACTTCTGGCTGCTTAAAACTGTACTAGTAGCACTGGCCTCCTTTCACATTGAAAGCAATGCCAGTCTCTGCTGCCAGCAATCAGGACAGCATGAACTATGCCCCTGTCCCACCCCCTCGCGGCTGTTCCAGGGAAAGATCCCTGTATGCTGCCCCTCTCCCTCCACCGCGTGGCTGTAAAGCAGTCCCAATACTAACATTCCCCTCCCTAATTCAAAGCAGGGCGTAATGAGCGACATCACCCTGCTGAGGATCTCGGAGTCCCAGAGGGAAAGGATGTTTCGAGAAAGCCTTCAGAAACCAGGGCCGTTTGCCGCTATGCTCTGCAGGGCGATGATACCAGAGTATCTGATGGTGTCGTGGCGCGGTAACGTGTCCTACCACGGAGGGCCCACTAAGATCGCCCTACCCAGGAACCTGATGAACAGGCTGGAAATGTACCTTCATGAGACCTACGAGGAGTTCTCCTATGAGGATTTCGCCTCCATCCCCGGCCATATTGACCGGATTTTCGCGTAGGTGCACTGGGACTAAAGAGTGGAGCGTCTTGGGCAGCATAATCATGACTTACCGGACATTGTAAAAAAAATTTTAAATACTTGGGACTAAATTGTGAAGAGCCTAAGGCAGACAAATCATGAAAAACCCTTTGTTACTATTGTAAATATTCCAGTTTTTTTGCAGATAATTGTTTACATGTTTAAGCACTTTAATAAACAGCCATTGTTAATATTATAAATATTCCAGTTCTTGTAAAAATAAATGTTTAGATATTTAAAGCACTCACTGCTTGATCCTTCCCCTGATTCTGTCTCCGGGGTAAGGGATGGGGACGGTTGGTAGGGGATCTCGGTAAGGGTGATGAAGAGCTCCTGGCTGTCGGGGAAATCAGCGGTGCCAGCGCTGTCGACTGCCTCGTCCTCCTCATCTCCTTCTTCATCTTCCCCGTCCGCTAACATGTCCGACGAGGAACCTGCCGCGGACAATATCCCATCCTCAGAGTCCACGGTCAGTGGTGGGGTAGTGGTGGCGGCCGCACCTAGGATGGAATGCAGTGCCTCGTAGAAACGGGATGTGTGGGGCTGGGATCCGGAGCGTCCGTTTGCCTCTTTGGTTTTTTGGTAGCCTTGTCTCAGCTCCTTGATTTTCACGCGGCACTGCGTTGCATCCCGGCTGTATCCTCTCTCTGCCATGGCTTTAGAGATCTTCTCGTAGATCTTTGCATTCCGTCTTTTGGAGCGCAGCTCTGAAAGCACGGACTCATCGCCCCACACAGCGATGAGATCCAAGACTTCCCGATCAGTCCATGCTGGGGCCCTCCTTCTATTAGATTGCACGGCCATCTCTGCTGGAGAGCTCTGCATCGTTGCCAGTGCTGCTGAGCTCGCCACGCTGTCCAAACAGGGAATGAGATTCAAACTGCTCAGACAGGAAAAGGAATTCAAATTTTCCCGGGGCTTTTCCTGTGTGGCTGATCAGAGCATCCGAGCTCGGACTGCTGTCCAGAGCGTCAACAGAGTGGTGCACTGTGGGATAGCTCCCGGAGCTATTACCGTCGATTTCCATCCACACCTAGCCTAATTCGATATGGCCATTTCGAATTTAGCGCTACTCCTCTCGTTTTGGAGGAGTACAGAAGTCGAATTTAAGAGAGCTCTATGTCGAACTAAATAGCTTCGTGGTGTGGACGGGTGCAGGGTTAATTCGATGTAACGGCGCTAAATTCGACATAAAAGCCTAGTGTAGACCAGGCCTAAGTGAGCAATATCCTTGTAAATTTCATGTATCTGCCTACATACACCCTAGAGTAAATATACACAGCAAGGAAAAGCATTCAGGCATAAGCTTTCATCATGAACATGCACACCTGTGATTATAGAGAAAAAAAAGTAGACTGCTGTGTTGTTCTACTTTCAAAACCAATGCACAGTTTGTTTGTTTGTTTATCAAATAAACTCACAATGCAACCTTCATATAAAATTCCACCAGAAAACAATGGAGTGGTTTTCAGCAAGATATTTGGACCAGATCACTGGAGCTCTTATAGTGGGTCAGAGGCTAACCTATCAGCTTTTGAGCGTTCCTTTAAGACATGATCAAACCTTGATATAAAACCTGTGTAAATGACATGGCACATTTTTATTAAATATTTCCTTTGTCCCGTTATTTATTTTGAAAGGCTGGGGTGATTATTTCTGCTCAGACATTTGGTATCTGCTTTGTGGGTTAATACAATATGTTGGCATTTTTCAATCAGAATAATGCAATATGTATTTCCTATAAGTACAGTACTTGATAGATACCTTGGCCCTGATCTTGTATGAATAGTTTGTATGGAAAACTCAGAAGTACTGCAATTCCATTATTATGATAGTACAATTAACCTCTATTGAACAGATGTGGAAATTACATCTAATGATACATGTAGTTGACTTGAGACATTGTCCTCTGCCCACTGCCAAATTCCTTTTCACTTGGGACCTTTGTTCTCAGAGATGAGAAGTGCAATAAGTGATTTCACCATTAAACACCCCTGTGGCACTATGATCTTCTTAAAAGTCTGTTCTATGCTCACTTCTACCCTAAGAAATGTAATGTGATACCCCAAGTGATGCAACAGGAATTCTTAGCAGAAGGTCACCAATAAAAAGCACTTTTGACTATGGGTCTTACAGCTAAAAGGCTAGCCTGTTCTGCTTCCATAGGTTCAGACATTAACATAATCATTTACACCTCCAATTTTATTGTATCCTTATTTTGGTGGTTAAAAAGAGTTGTGAATTGTACAGGAATTGAGTAAAATATTCTCCTGGGGTGAGATTCATCCCTGTGCAGAGAGCCAGTGCAAGGTTGTATTCTGAGTGTGGCATAAAGTGCTTGTGGTGGCCCTCTGAAAAGTGGTCAATTTCACATATTTCTCCAACATTCAGCAAGTTTTCAGTCATTTCATACAACAGCAATTTGTTTCAGAATCATACATGATCCAACTGAACATATTTGTTAATCTTCTCTAGTCAAATATCAGCTGCATTTTTGTGCACTCGTGTTTGAGTATAGTAGGTGAGTGCAAAAGACAAAATGGACATGATTTACATGTGATTGCTGTTCCCTCCCAACATCATTTGCCTTTACCATTCTCTTTTACACATATCATCATTATGTGATATTTAATAGAAGATTCTTTACTTGTGAATATACTAAACTGCGATGATTCTCAGTCTTTTTCATAGTGTGGATGTCATCTTAATAGAGAGATAGAGAGTTGACTGGAACATCTCCACTTCATTTGTGATCACACAAACCTCCTCACCCCCACCCCTTCACAGGTGTATAAATGCCTTGTGGAAAGAAAGGCAAATGCATGCATTCAACATTGAGAAAGTATTTAATGTCTTTATAGCTTCTTTCGATACAATTTAGTAGCAAGAAACAAAGAAGACCTTCCAGCACCAAGTGATCAACTGTGGATCACTATTTGAGAATTACTGCTATGTTATTGGTTTGGTTTTCCTACAATTTATCCCTTAAAAACTAACAACTGTGCTACTGGTTTGATAGCAGAGTATGACATAGTTACTCTTCATTCCTGTTAACAGGAAGAAACATTCTCATATTGTACATAAACTAGAATTTATCTATTATACTTTGTAACTCACAGTGAATGACTTTCTTCTGTTGTCTACAAGCAATTACACTTATTAAGACTGCAAAAGTCATTTTTTAATTCATATTGTGAAAGTTTTGTTTTTTCTATTAGTTTTTCAGAGGGCAGAGATGTCATGAGATCTTTAATGTCCAATGTGGTCAGGATCTATTTTCAAAAAGGCGTATGACTTTATATATAGATACGATTACAAGTTTGGTTTCTAAAAGTGAGAGTGCTTATGTAATATACTTTGTCTTCTGTAAGGCATTTGACTTGGTACTGTACCACATTTTACCTTTTCCTCATTACAGCCTGGAGGAATAGTCTATCTTGATGTCTCATGAACTGCAGGGAAGACCAGAGTTTCTGGGACTGGATACATATAAAAATACTCAAATGCTTCCATGGGACTTGATAGACAGAATTATCTCATTTAGAGATGGGAGGGATGTGTGGAAAGATTAGCCAGCAATTTTTTCCTGGCTTTAGAATGTCTAAAGTTAGACTGGCTGCTTGGACTAAAGGATAGCAAAGAGAGAATAGTCCAAGGGTTAGTAATGTATAACACTTTAGGAGTCCAGGACCTAGAAGGATTCCAAGGTGGAGCTGCAAAGGATCCCTGGAAAAGGTCCTTATGCTCATCCAAGCGAAGAGGGATGGATGGCTTCTGAGGATAAGGGTTCCAGGAGTAAACCTTGAATGTCAGCCCAAATGATGGCAAGGTTGACCCCAAAAATCTCATGAACCCTCAACATAATTTCCTCATGGCATGGGACAGAAGATAAGTAGGATGTGGAAACCAACAAAATATACCTTACTTGAAGCCACAGAACAAGAGTCAAACTCACAGATGCTAAATAAGGTAGTGGTTATAAGTACCCAACTCTTGTCTATGACCAGAATTACCGCAAAAGGTGATGTCAAAGCATCCGGTGCTAAGATATATGTCAAAGGACAAACCAAGATCAAGAGGCCTGAATCTATAGCAAAATGCCAAATGATGAGGTAACTGATACTGAAGCATCCGAAGGCCAATGATGAAAATATCCCTGATACTGCGGGACTGTTTAGAGCTGTCTTGGTACTGTGTAATCATGGTTTGGGTAGATTTACAGGCCTTGTGGCTCCATTTCTTTTTCTTCTTCCTTAGCTGTAAATGACAGTCACAGTGCTGGGAAGAAGAGTCTTATGAAAACCCCTTACACCTGCTCTGTGAGTTCAACACCAAAGCCTATATATTGTTGATGGTAGAGGTGACCCCTTCTAACCTTCACATATGCATTTAGGAGAGAGAGAGAGATCTAAGATTGAGGAGCCTGGTTTTGGTGGCTTGGATTGACTATCTTTACTGGAAGCTGAGTTTGTAGGCATTGGACCTTCCTTAGGCATCAAACTCAGTTGACTACCAGCACTGGAGTCAATGAACTAGGATCTTGATTGCGAGTCTGACAGACATTTGGTCCCAGGGGTTTGAGGCTTATATAGCCACCTCTAGGAGAAGCAGTGGTTCTCTCGAGCTCAGCATGCATGGCTGGAGAAATCCCTGCATATGAAGTGCCTAACAGGACAAAAAGTACTTCTGGTATTTCCTCTGTCAAAGACATGGTGCCACTGCAGGAAGGAAACCGCTTGAAAAGGGTGGATGTGACCTCAGTCATCCTAAATACAGAGAAAGGGACCTTCAGCAAAACTGTGGGAAGCTTGGGTGTGCCTGAGTGGAAGATCCAACAAGGCCATAACATTTGTCAAAAAATATCTAAACATTCTAACACTATAAAAGCAAACAAATAAAATCCCCCTAAACCCAGGATTTGATGGGGTAGGGATGAGTTTATGCTCACTGCCTGTTGAACTCAAAAGGAAATGAGTGGCACTTTGGGGTGGGTCCCCTTATTTATGGCTGTGAGAGGATATGAGGCAAGAGACATGCAGCTTCAAATGACATTGCAATCTGAATTTGTAAGGCGAAGGAATGCACACTATATGGAGTGGGGCTTCATCCAGGGAATGCACAAAAATACATATTTTAAAACTTTCCTTTAGTATTTCACTCACATCTAGCAGCGTTTAAATAACAATCTAATATTACATGTTTGTTTCAATCTAAAAACATTTGCCTTTTGAGAAAACTCAATTCTTTTACAAGTGTAAAATGAACCACTGTTCCCAAGAACTTTTATTTCCCAGACTCATACTTCTTAGTCTCTTCCACTGAAAAACTTTGCAGTCCTTCTGAATAATAATAATAAATAAAACATTAGGAAGGTTAAAAAGCATAGCGAAGGACTTGTTGGGAAAGGTTTGATTATGACGCATTATCGTAAAGATCTTTGCCTTGATTATAGTACAAACTGTTTCACTTTTTACTTTAGATTTGTTCAGACAGAGGGAGAAAGAGATTACTGGCCCAGATTTGCAGTATTGAGTTTTTGTAGAAAGTGCAGTAAAAAGGACATTACTGATAGAATGCTGCTGAATGAATGATCAAATTTTATTTTATTTATTTTTGCTATTACAGCCAGATGTTGCCTCAGGAAGTTGAAACGAGAAGTCAGGAACTGACAGCTTAATAATTAAATTGGGAAAGTTGGCAGGCCTCCTGCTACTTCCTCCAGTACACAGCATCTATGAAGGAAAGTGTACAGTATCCCAGTGGCACTCCTTCAGAACTGGCTCATCTATTAGTGGGGTAATGATTTTCCATCAAGGCAACAGCGAAGCACAAGGCCTATTACACAGCTACATAAAGTTAAAAAGACATTATGAATAAAATGTTCATCATGGCTTTTACCAACATTTCTACACAAGATTGCCTAATGCTGACGTGTTTATTACACTTAATAATGTTTACATAATTCTTCCTTGAACTCATTATAGCTGTCAAAAATCAGAATGGAGTATTTCCCCCCCCTGTGTTTATCTCTAAAGACTTTGCCGTCACTAAACCAAGATAAATTGCAGTGATGAGAAGACAGAGGATTCCTTGTGCAGAGCTGCTGGGATGGAAAGCCAACTGTAGCTTTTACATACTGCTTTGAGGAACTTAGGAATAGTTTGAACAGCATTATCCCCCTTATCCCTGTTATGCAACCACCCACTAGAACAGGAAGAATCTGTTGCCTAGCAGAAGTTTGTTTTATCTAAGGCCTCCATCTACTGGGCTGAAAACCGTGGGCCCCATTGCAATACAGCTGTTTTATGATGCTGTGGAAGCAAAAGGAGTTGTAAAGGCAGCATATTTTCTCAATGGGAACTGCCCCTGCTAGTGGCTTCATTAGATGCTATAGAGTTGGCATAACTAGCTCTATGCCACCTTCTAGTATAGTGGGCATGCTGGGGGAATGGCTGTTCCCAGTGTCCTCAAACATCCCAGCATAAATTAAAATAGCCTTGAGGATGCTGTAATTTACACCAGCAGCTGGACCCAGAATAGGGGCATTCCCCTCCCAACCTCCAACTCTCAACCAGAATGGAGTATCAGGCCCTGTGTTTGGAAAAACTGAGATTATACACTTATTCCCAGCTGAAGTTTTCACCAGTGGGGCTAGAATCTGCCTTTCTGCTGGTAGAAATATGTTGGAGGGGTGCAGAGAAACATGATGCTGCTTCATTCCCCAGCAGGTATACTAGCTAGCTCCACCACAACGCTCTGCCATGTGTGTTACAAAGGGAGCAGCACACACTTTCTCTATGTCAGGCAGCTGGGCTGGCTGGTGCCAAGGGGTCGAAGGGCCATAGCCATGCCCTTAGGTGCTTTCAGGCAGCTACTACCCAACTCTGTTGCCAACTCTCATGATTTTGTCATGAGACTCATGATAATTATTGTTTTTCTTAAAGCCCCAGCTCCTGGAGTCATGGATATGTGATGATTTCAGCCTTCACTACTAAAGAAAAGTAAGTTTCTAGCCCTCGTGGCTGTAGAGAAAGCTTCCCTGATGGTCTGGCAGGCCACTATCGACCAGGTGCGCTTGGGGAGGGCGGGTGGAGGTGGATGTCTTTGGCTCTACCTAAATTGTACATGTATCCCTGGGAGGGGGACACAGAGGTGCCTGCTGAAGCCTGAGGTTCAGAGTAGTGACTGTCCTGCCCAGTCACCCACTGGGCTCCTGCTTGCACTTGGATTTTGAAGAGCTCCTCTCTCCTAGGGTTCTTGGGCTTGATCCTCTCCCCCCGGGCCTTGGAAGACCCTGGAACAGCAGGGCGCTTGGGAGCGAGGGACCAGCTCCCCTGCTGCTCCTGGAGGGGGTGGGGCGCAATCAGAAGCCGCGGAACCCGGCCGGCTCCGCCACAGGGGCGGGGCGGGCGGGAGAAGCGGGCAGCGGGGTCCTGTTGCTACTGCCGCTGCGCTCTCTCAGCTTGCCGGGAGACAACGGGGGAGAGGCGAGCGCTGGCCGGCGGCGGCAGCAGCAGCGCTCAGAGCAGGCGGCGGCTGGAGCGAGCGCAGAGGTAAAGGGAGGGGGAGCTGTGGGATAGAGCGAGCCGGGCGGGCCGGGCACATGCTGTGTGGGGGGCTGTAGGTGGGTGCGGAGCGCGTGGCACCCAGGAGCAGTGGGGGAAGAGCTGAGGGGTGGTGGGTGTAGCGGGCATGCATCGCTGCTGACCTGCTGTAGCTCCATGCTAGGTCGTGGGGACTGGCCCCTGCAACTGTACGCTGCACGGACAATTAAATAGCACTGCGCCCCCCTCCCCCCCCGTAACCCGTGGGCTGTGGTGGAGGCTTGTTCTACATAGAAGCGCTGCGTTCTTCTGCAGCCCCCCCCGGGCCCGATGCTGCAGTCCGCTCAGGCCACGCGCCCCGGTGACTTCGATAGGAGTTTGCCCCGGACTTAGTGAACACTGCGTGAGGGCTCCCAGGCTCGGGCCCGCCGTGGCCAGCCGGCTTGAGTAAGGCGTGCGGCGCTGCTGCCAAGCCGCGGCTGTGCATGGTGACCCTGAGCGCGTCCCGGAGTAATTCCCCAGGCGCGCGGGCAGCCTGAAGGCTGCTGCAGTGCGCGGGGCAGCACAGTCGTGCTGCTGCGGGTATGTCTTATGTGTTCCTCACTGCTCTCAGCTGGAATCTTTGCAACAGTTGCATGGTTTTGTGAGAACAGTGGGTGAGGAGAGAAGTTTGCAGCCCAGCCCCAGCCTCCTGCTCCAGGTAGAAGTGGGCTTATCTGGGGCTCTGTGTTTAGAGAGGCGATCTCTTTCATTGGACCAACTTCTGTTGGTGAGAGAGACAAGCGTTGGAGCCGCACTGAGCTCTTCTTCAGGTCTGCTTCTAGGTTTAGGACAGTAAATCCCCCCTTTGTCTGAAGTATCAGACCTAGTGTGTAAGTTGCTTGGTATATAACCTCTCAAGCTCTGAGGTGCAAAGCTTTCTGGGGCAGAAAGGGTGGGAGAGCTAAGTTTTTTAGTGGTACAGCAATGTACCTGAGCTCCTATGAGTTTGTGATTGCTGTTCACTTCTTGCTCCTGTGCTGTGTGCATAAAAAGAAGCTGGGAGAGCTGTTTTTGGTCCATTTAGAGAGGCATTTAAGTTTTGCTTTGGTTTAATGGAAACGTGCAGGTGACTTTTTGGGACAGCAGGGAGTTGTAAATATGGCAGTGTGGTGAATGTGTGCAGCTTTGTTGTGTGGGGAGGAATCCCTGCGTTTGCGAAGTCGTGTGTGCCTAATGGCTGGTAAGACAGCTGGAGTTGAAGCAGAATCGATCAAAAGGATGAAAGAGTTAACCAGACAGAAGAAGGTCACAGGTTCAAGAGCACCGTGGCAGTTGTACTTTTAGCCATCGCCGGCTCGCGCTTGTGTGGAAGTTGCAGTTTGTGCTGGAGAGAGGAGCAGAGGTAACAAAAAATCTTGCTTGGCTAGCTATTCTAATAGTCTATATTTTGTGAAAGAGATGTTAGCATTGAAACTTGGAGGAGAATAATCAAGATACGCTGCAGTGGCAATTAGTTTGATTATTTTGCAGAACTACTGTATTTGAGAGAGGGGTGGCAAAGTAGAGTTGTAAACCTTCTGTTATTTTATTGCTCCTGGGTTTAGATAATCCCATTTGACAAGTGTTGCACCTATTCCCGTGTTACTTTTGACTGTCAGTGCAGAAGTGAAAGCAGTTTCTGCACAAATAAGAAATAGCTAAAATGAAGCTTTAAACAGGATTAAATGGGTTGTGTAACTGCTGAATGGTACTAAAGTACTGTCAAGGCTATAAAATAGCCAGACAAAAACAAAGAAAAAATAATTGTAACAAGAAAATGAAGGCTTTATAAGAACTTCAGTAATGAACACATAACAATTGATGGCATGATGCAGTAATTATTTTGGTATTTACACCATTAACTATTGTAATTTAACGTTAATGCCTTGTTATTTTATTCCTTCTCATTTGCAGACAAAAGCACATCTGAGACATCATCAGGGAGTAATTTGATAAAGTCATGAATAGAAAACACTAAACTATGCTCAGAACTCTGACAACATAAAGCGTGGGGCAAAGTAACCTCATTTGCTGTTTATTTGTCTTTTATAATTCTGTTTACCATCGTTTGCATAAATGAATAATTAAATTGTATACCGCATCACTTTTTGGTGAAAAAATACTAGATGTTTACGTTTGTTCAAAAACTAAGAGTTATTAGCAATGTTAGCTATAAAAAGTAAGCCAAAGTATAATTTTAGAGATAGCACACACATTTAATTTTACAAAATGTACTAACAACCACAGTGGAAATTAAATTTCCTTTAACCAGCTACTTATTTTATTCTCACTAATTCTGAACAATTTCTTATTTAAATAAAACTAATAAATGGACATCCTATTTGTTTTTCTGAACAAGGAATGCTTTCTACTAATTTTGCAAAGAAAAAGTCAGTTCTGCAGTTAGCACAGCTTGTAGTTCACTGTTTTTTGCCTTCTGGGTATTGCTCACACTTAGTCATCATGGTAAATTCCCTGGACCTTTCAGTGGGATCAATTATGTGGATAAGCCTATTCGCATAAGGATCTGTAGGATCAAGTCCACTATCTGTAACAATGAAATATATTTAGCAAGTGTATTATCTAAAGGCTCAGCAGTGTTTGTATTTTTCTATTTTCAAGGCTCTATGCTAGGATATGAAAATGTTACAATTATTTATACATCTAAAATATTAATTTCTTCGTAGTAAGTTTTTATTTTGATCGGGGTGAAATCCTCCCCTTTGAAGTCAGTGGCAAAACTCCCAATGGCTTCAGTAGGGTAGAGATTTTACCCTTGGTTGAAACACACTTTATAGGAACCATTTATAAGAATTTGGTCTAATACAATAATTTTTGAGAGACAAATAAATAAAATATCACAGATTAAATAAATGTAGTAGTAGTTACATTTTACATTTTAACAAGATGTGTAAGTAATTCTGAAATAAAGACATTTTTAATCAAGATAAGATTAAATGTTTAATACTAACTCAAAACTTTTTTATGCTAGGAGGAGTGTTGGATTTAGGAAACTTACCATGATAGAGTACAATCGATACCCAAAAGAGAGTAAAAGTCAATGAGACCACTTGGGTCTATAAGGACTACTTATGTAAGAGTTTGTAGGCTCATGCCTACTAGTCATAACGTAATGCAATATATTTTTTGTTGGAACTACTTGTGTAAGGACATGTCTAAATTGGAGAGTTATGCTAGTGTAGGCTAAGGTGTCAGTGTAAACCAATGCAGTTATACTGGTATAACCCCCTGTGTTGGCACTCTTATTAGAGTATAAGAGGGTCTTCACTTATGTTGCTTGGGCAGGGATTTAAGCTAAGCAGAAAAAAAAGCCACTCATACTGGAATAAGAATGTCCACATGGCGGTTTATAACTGGTTTATCTATGTTGGTTAACTATATATTGGTTTATACTGTTATAATTATGGCGGTATAACTGGTACAACTTTCCTGTGTAGGTAAACTCTAAGAGTATATGCATCAGACCCAATTTGTACTGATCTGATAGCCACAAAAGGCTCATTCCTTGGGTTCCTATGCAGGCAAAACTGCCAGTGAAGTAAATGTTGCCTGAATAAAGACTGCAAAATTAGACCTATGGATGACAAAATGTGCTGGCATTAGTGGGTTAGGCATGATAAGCAGGTTTTTGACAAATTACATATTGTGAACCAGATTCTCATTTAAACTAATCCCCCTTTACCTCATCCTGGCTGTGCGCTCAGATTCTCAAACTCCCATTATGCTGCCCCGATAATGTAAAGGTGCCTGAAAGTGGGGGTGAATTATACACTTTAGGAGCTGTTTTCACTGCAAGAGTGGTGTAAAGCAGCCTTTGTATAAATGAGAATCACATTCTTTCAATTTAGAAGAAACCAGAAAGAATATCATGGGCCTGGTTCATCACTGTGCTGCTCCAGTTTCCTCCTGCTGGTGACACAAGGTTGGTGAGATAGTATCTTTTAGTGGACCAAATTCTGGCGGTGATAGAGACAAGCTTTTGAGCTTCACAGAGATCTTCAGGTTTGGGAAATGTACTGAGGCTAGGTCTACACTACAGCGGGGGTCCGACCTAAGATACGCAACTTCAGCTACGTGAATACCGTAGCTGAAGTTGCGTATTTTAGGTCGGCTTACCTGGCTGTGAGGACGGGGGAAAGTCGACCGCTGCCGCGCTGCCGCCAACTCCGCTGCCGCCTCTTGCCGTGGTGGATTTCCGGAGTCGACGGCAGAGCGATCAGGGATCGATTTTATTGCGTCTTCACTAGACGCGGTAAGTCGATCCCCGATAGACCGATTGCTACCCGCCGGATCGGCGGGTAGTGAAGACAAAGCCTGAGTGTGTTGCAGCTAAATACAAGGTAGATCAGATTGTTTAGCGTAAGTAATTAATACACATTTCAAGGGCCCATTCAAGGTGAAGTGGCCTGCTAACACCTCTCCAGTCAGTGGTGTAGGAGGTAGGTAAGTGGGTTATAGATTGTTGTAATAAGTATTTGAGGATGAGAACTGAGAGGTCAGGTATAGAAGTGATCGCTTTGTGAGATATGTTCACCTAAGGTGATACGGTGTTTTTGTTTTTGATCATGTTTCTGTGTGAGTTTGAGAGCATAGCGATTGTCTCATTTCACCCACATAGTTGTTACTGGGGCATTTAGTGCACTGGATGAAGTGCATCACATGTTGTGATTGGTATGTGCAGGACCCATGGATCTTGAAAGGTGTGTTGTGTGGGGTGTTGATTGTTGTAGATCATCTCTCTAATATCCTGTTACCAACACGGCTACAACAACGATCCTCTTACTGGTGTCACTCTTGATTTCCATGAATTTACAGTAGTATAAAACTGTAGTAACACAGTAATGAATTAGGCCCATAGTACTATTTCAATTTCTTGTGTGAAATACTGATATTTCCTAGATTGTAAGGGTCTAATTCTCCACTTCCTTGCACCCCGTTTACACCTGGGAAATCATACCCTAAAGAATTAAAATGCTGCCACTTTCACATGTGGTTCAGGAATATGGGAAATGCCTTAGTGAATCAGTCCAGGTGGTTCATCTATTTTGGTATCCTCTCTCTACCACAGGAAGGTGTCCTGTAGTGGACAGTTATGGAATAATTTGAGCATTGGAGAAATTTCTTTATAGCCCCTGTCAGTTGGTAGCTAGCTTATGCCTTGAAGTATGAAGGTTTACATCCCTTCTAAAAGAATCTTTGCTCACATTAGCTCTGTAAATGTCTACTCCTTTTCTGAATCCCAATAAGCTCTTGGTCTCTTGGGACAATGAGTTCCATAAGTTACTTATCTGTGTTGAATTTCTTGCTTTTCAGTTCCATTGTTTTTGTATTAAGAGACAGAATATATCTGAATGCCCTGATATATATAATTGAATTATTATAGTAAAATACATGTATATGCTTTGTATAAAAATAAACAGTATTTAAACCTGTAGTTGAAATTGGGAAAAGGTCAGAGTTTAATTTCAATTGTTTGTTGTTTCTGTGTTAAGTGTTCTAATTAAACATTCTCTACTATGGAAAGCAATACTTAGGAGTCCCAAGGTGCTAGCAAAGTGTCAATAAAATTATCTCTTTCCTTCAAAGCAATGTGCAATATGGACTTTGCTGCAGTATTTGGATCACTTTAGAAATTGAACACATTTAAATTTTTATTCATTACAATCCACACTTAACTTAATAATCAAGGTAGATAGGCAAACTGGAAAAACATTGAACAGTGTTAGCAGATACAGAAATAAAAAGAGAGAATGAGGCATACTGGAAACAAGCCAAATGGTTGTGAAATATAGGAAAGAGTAGAAAGTTTGTAGACTAGATAAAACAACATGCCACTTATTGTTTTGAAACAAGAAATACTTTTGTTTTCATTAATAACTTAATCTCTGATAAATAAAACTATTAATTTTGGTTGTTGAAATATGTTAGTTATCAGTTTGTTTTCTAAATCAAGTTAAATTTTCTATACCACTGACACCTTCTTTGAATCGTGTTGCAATGAGTTTAATATTGACCCATGCTTCTGTAGCCATGCATAAATAAGTATGGCATTAGTGTACAACATTAATACTCTATTTCAGTGTCTTGATCAAGTTGTGTATTTTCCAAGTAGATTGTCATAAATAAGTATGCTATAAATAAGTATGGCATTAGTGTACAACATTAATACTCTATTTCAGTGTCTTGATCAAGTTGTGTATTTTCCAAGTAGATTGTACAGCTCTGTGTACTCCATTTTCCAGAGTAACACAGTAATGTCCATAGGGCTTAGAAAAATTATATAGAAGAAAATATATAAATTTAGAAGTTTGTTTCTATTATAACCAAACCAGAAACATACTATCTCAGGCCCCAGTCCTGCAAAGCTGAGTGGTTCTTTACATTGTGTGTCCCAGTGAAGATAATGGGACTACTCCCAGTGGTAAAGCATGTTTGTAGCTTTTGGAGGATAGGGGTCAAAATCTATTCTTTGGCCCCACAGGTTTATTTAATTGAAAGCTTCCTTTACAGGTAAATTGGTATGACCTAATTTACTGGTGGAGGGTAGGGATAGGATACAGAGGGATATAGACAAATTAGAGGATTGGGCCAAAAGAAATCTGATGAGGTTCAACAAGGACAAGTGCAGAGTCCTGCACTTAGGACGAAAGAATCCCATGCACTGCTACAGACTAGGGACCGAGTGGCTAGGCAGCAGTTCTGCAGAAAAGGACCTGGGGGTTACAGTGGACGAGAAGCTGGATATGAGTCAACAGTGTGCCCTTGTTGCCAAGAAGGCTAATGACATTTTGGGCTATATAAATAGGAGCATTGTCAGCAGATCGAGGGACGTGATCATTCCCCTCTATTCGACATTGGTGAGGCCTCATCTGGAGTACTGTGTCCAGTTTTGGGCCCCACACTACAAGAAGGATGTGGAAAAATTGGAAAGAGTACAGCGGAGGGCAACAAAAATGATTAGGGGGCTGGAGCACATGACTTATGAGGAGAGGCGGAGGGAACTGGGATTATTTAGTTTGCAGAAGAGAAGAATGAGGGGGGATTTGATAGCTGCTTTCAACTACCCGAAAGGGGGTTCCAAAGAGGATGGATCTAGACTGTTCTCAGTGGTAGCAGATGACAGAACAAGGAGTAATGGTCTCAAGTTGCAGTGGGGGAGGTTTAGGTTGGATATTAGGAAAAACTTTTTCACTAGGAGGGTGGTGAAGCACTGGAGTGGGTTACCTAGGGAGATGGTGGAATCTCCTTCCTTAGAGGTTTTTAAGGTCAGGCTTGACAAAGCCCTGGCTGGGATGATTTAGTTGGGGATTGGTCCTGCTTTGAGCAGGGGGTTGGATTAGATGACCTCATGAGGTCCCTTCCAACCCTGATATTCTATGATTCTACTAAGTGTCTATACATGCATGGGAATAAAGTTTATAAATTAGACTAGGCTACTGGCTGTCTCCAGACAAAATAACTTGGATATAATTCAACATATGTCAATTCTAAAGTCACACATGAAATGGACATGTGTTAATTCAGTATCTAAATTTTTTTTCACTTGCTGGTTTTGGCTATTTCAGTTGTATGTGTAATATCAATATGAAGTGCCTGGTTACTATTCTTTGAATTAAAATGGCCCATTAGAGTTAGCCTTTGATTATAGTGAATGGCAAAAAAATGAGTGGAATGGGCAGAGAAAGGGGAAGAAAGAAAAAGACATGACGAAGTAAAAATGTCAGGCTGGACTAGAGAATCTTTAGCTTTCAGTATCATTGTAAGAGCTATATACACACAGTGAGTTCTGTTTTCCATATTTTCACTCCATATACAACATAATTGGCATCTAAATATTTTAAGTTATATTGCTAAAGATTTCTTTGAAGTTGGATGTGTCTGTAATATGCAGAGATTTTATCTATATCTGTATTTCACACAGGGCATGTGTTTGTGTATTATAGATGTAGACCTACAGATATATATTGCCTCCTACATTATTAGGTGGAATCCTACATCTGTTATAGGGAGGACTATTGAACCTAAATAACAGAATCCCCCCCTTCAGACCCCGGAGAAGCCCCTGTGTGAAAACTCCTTGCAGTTGTGATTCTACTGGTTTGGGGGCATTGGCTGGGCAGATGCGACGGAACCGCTCTGTGCAGCAGCAATCCCTAGCAAAGTAGTGGAAAACAAGTTACAAATAAACACATGATCAAATCAATGTTCACATATGGAGAGTGCCCTGTAAGGCCTTGTTTCCCAGCTCCCATGGATCTCACAGACAGAGTGAGGTTACTCTGTGCCTTGTACTGCTAGGTATAAGGCTCTGCTACTTATCCGAGGTACATGAACTGGCACCTTCATCTTTTCCCATCTCTAATCCACCTCCCTTTGCCCTTCCTCCCTCCCTCCCTCCCTCCCAACAGATGCACAAGTTTGCCTTGTCTCTAGATTCCCTGCAGTTCTGTGTCTATTCAGTGGACATGTAGAGGCCACTCCATCAGAATATAATTCAACCCATTCCTTGATATCACAATACTTTAGAAACTTCTGTTTGTTTTCCTGCAGGAGGGTATGATTGAGCCCATAATATCTGTGTATATATAGATGTTATAACATTAGAGATTATTTGGGAATTTAATAAAACAAATAAAAAACCCAGCAGCAGCTAATAAGAGAGTCTGCTTTTTAAGTTTTCCATCCAGAGATCAAAGAAAAGTCAGAGGAAATTACAGATCATATGTCTTTTATTCTTTATGAGGTCAAACACAGGAAGTTGTATAGCAACGTTCAAAACCACATTAATTTTCTTTTCTGTCTGCATGTTTTTCACTTCTTCACTTCAGTTTTAAAAATACTGTCCTGGAGAGATCTGTGCTTATGTACACAATTTCTTGCCTTGGATGCTTTTATGGGGCTTCCATTGACTTCACTGGAAGTTAAATGCCCTAGACCAGTGTTTCTCAAACTTCTTTTTGTGGACCACTTGAAAATTGCTGAGGATCTCGGCGGTCCACTTAATGATCTTTCCAAATGTTGTTTCTACCATTAGCTAACTATTGTGAAGCACTTTGGATAAAAGCGCTATATAAAAAGAACTTAATTAACTTTTTTTCTACAAATAAAAGCACACAACTCATATTTTACTATTGGTAGTCTTACCTTTCTAATGTGATGGATGTGCCCTCTCTCCCCCGCCGCGGCAGCCCCCGAGCTGGGGCTGGGACGGAGTGGGGTCTCTCCCCCGCCGCGGCAGCCCCCGAGCTGGGGCTGGGACGGAGTGGGGTCTCTCCCCCGCCGCGGCAGCCCCCGAGCTGGGGCTGGGACAGAGTGGGGCCTCTCCCCCGCCGCGGCAGCCCCCGAGTTGGGGCTGGGACGGAGTGGGGTCTCTTCCCCGCCGTGGCAGCCTCCGAGCTGGGGCTGGGATGGAGCGGGGTCTCTCCCCGGCCGCGGCATCCCCTGAGCTGGGGAAAGTCACCTTTCTCTGGCCACCACAGCCCTGCAAGTCCCAAATTACCCCCACCCCCTCTTCTCACCCCACTTCCCCCTCCTACCTACCCTCTATTCCTCCCAAGGCCGCCACCCTCTCCTAAAATATGCGTCTTCTCCAAGGTCCAGGTCCTGCGCGGCTCCACGAATTAGGTGGGTGGCCCTTCATTCTCTCATGTGCGGCCACTCAGGCGCGCGCCTTAGAGGGAGCTATCCGCGGACCACCTGAATGGAGCTCGCGGACCACTGGCGGTCCGCAGACCACAGTTTGAGAACCTCTGCCCTAGAATGTCTTCATGAGTTAGAGACGTCCAAATAACTGATAAGCAGTGAGAATAATGAACATTATTATATTCAAACAAAAAAGTATCTGGATAATTGAAGGAGTGTGTACTGCATATATGGTCCATTCTCCAAATATGCTGCAACACAAGACAGTATATAATGCTCCTGGGCAATGAGTGTGATTTTCTTAGTCTTCCCATTTAATTCAATGTAAAATGTGTTGATGGGGGAAATGCATCCACAAACAAAGAATATCACACGTTTTAGTACAGTAGTACCTGACACTGTACAGAATTACTGAAACATAGGTTAAGTATATTAGGCATCTTCTTAGCATACGCACAACGTGCCTCAGGTGATACATGACCAGGATTCACCACTGAATTTGGTCAGCTGGCTGGATCATTAACTTCCCTGTCCTGGCCCAGGTGCTGATGGGGAATGCAACGTGAACGCTGATCCATACCCCCTATGTTGGGTATGATTTGGGCTGGAAGGTTGGGAATCCAGCTCAGTTTTTCAGAAAGACCGAGAGTGACAAAGGAAGTCGTCACTCTCGCCTGATCGCATTGTAAGTAGGTGCCTTTCATGGGAGGCTGTCATTTTAGCCTGGTAAATCTGTGCAAAGTTCCTCATTATCTATGGACCGGATCCTGCCAGGCCTTTCTGAGGATGTACACTGGGCCCAGGGAGAGGGCTCAAGGATTCTTTCCAATGCTGCTTCTTCCCTTACATGGCCTCCATAAAGGCTAAGGTGAACTGCAGTCTTTACTCTGGGGGATTAGAAGCTTCAGCTTCCCAGCTCCCTCAAGCTGCCCTCCTGCATTGGCTCATTGAATGGGACTGGCACATAACAGGGAGCAGGCTGCATCCCATACTGGGATGTATTAGTAGGTATGCTCTTCCTATGTGCATGGGGAGATCCCAAAGGAAAACTGACTCTTGGTGCTCCCTCTGGGAGGGGGGAATGGGCTGAAGCTCTATGCTGCCTCTTACTGTGAGCTGTGCTTCTTTAAAATTATTGTTATCCTTAATAATATGTGTTCTAGACTAGAGCATTGCTGACCCCAGGTCAGTAATGCACACTGCAAAACATAATCCCAACAGTACATAAAAAATGATGGGGTCTAAATTAGCTGTGACCACTCAAGAAAGAGATCTTGGAGTCAGTGTGGATAGTTCTCTGAAAATATCCACACAATGTGCAGTTGCAGTCAAAAAAGCGAACAGAATGTTGGGAATCATTAAGAAAGGAATAGATAATAAGACAAAATATCATATTGCCTCAATATAAATCCATAGTACGCCCACATCTTGAATACTGCGTGCAGATGTGGTCGCCCCATCTCAAAAAAGATATATTGGAATTGGAAAAGGTTCAGAAAAGGGCAACAAAAATCATTAGGGGTATGGAACGGCTTCCGTATGAGGAGTGATTAATAAGACTGGGACTTTTCAGCTTGGAAAAGAGATGGCTGAGGGGAGATATGATTGAGTTATATAAAATCATGACCGGTGTGGAGAAAGTAGATAAGGAAGTGTTGTTTACTACTTCTCATAACACAAGAACTAGGGGTCACCAAATGAAATTAATAGGCAGCAGGTTTAATACAAAAGGAAGTATTTTTTCACACAACACACAGCCAACTAGTGGCCTTCATAACATCCTCTGGCAAGGAGTTCCAAGACTATAACAGGGTTCAAAAAAGAACTAGATAAATTCATGGAGCATAGGTCCATCAATGGCTACTAGCCAAGATGGGCAGGGATGGTGTCTGTTTGCCAGAAGTTGTGAATGTGCAACAGGGGATGGATCACTTGATGATTAGCTGTTCTGTTCATTCCCTCTGGGGCACCTGGCACTGGCCACTGTTGGAAGACAGGATACTGGGCTAGATGGACCTTTGGTCTGACCCAGTATGGCCGCTCTTATATTCTTAGGTATTCAAAACCATGAGTCAGGCCCCCCAAATCATGAGACTGGCTTCAAAATCATGACATTGAAGAAAATTGGAATTCTTTTGAGTTACTTTCTGGCTTTTGAGCCTTTAGGTTACTTTCCAGTCACATTTTCAAGTTTTTCTCCACAACTACAGGGGCTAGAAATGTACTTTTCTTTTTAAATGAAAGCTGAAGTTTTCTTGTAATTACAAAATTTGAGGAGCTGGGGCTTTAAGAGGAACACCAAATATCACTAGATTTACATTAAAATCATGGGAGTTGGCAGCACTGAGACTAACCAGATTTGTGGTCTAATGAAAATCCTTCTGTTTTTTTTTCTTTGTTGGCTGTTACCGACCCTGGTGTCTTCTTGATATTAGTAAATAGAATATCAGTGACTTGGTGTATTTTGTGGCATGTCAATAGTGAAGTGTTATCAAAGCAATCTTGTCTGTCTCAAGAGGTGGGCTAGCAGAGCACTTTGTTCAACACTCAGCTTAGTTTCTCAGAAAAACCTATTTAAAGATAAGAGAGATACAGTAACGTTAGTGGATGCAGTTGCTGAATGCCTAGTAAAGTCTGAGCTAAAGTGGTGAAGGTGCTGGCACAGACAGGAGTTGGGGACTAAAGAGGGGGAATGTACAGTTTTATTTACGTTTAGCCCACTTGACCTGTCTGTTGGCTGAGTCAATAAAACAGCAGTGCATCCATTTATATTGTTTAACTTCATTTTTTAAAAGGTGAAATTCTTTTATATCCTCGATTCTGCTGACAGGTACCTTGAAACCCCCCTTCAGCTGTGGGGAAACCAGCATGTGTTAATGTGGATTTTGATGATCATTAACGTGTGCTAAGATTTCCTGCGGGGTTCACAGGGGATGATGCAGCAGCTATTCCTCTAGCCTGCTACCTCCAAAACTGTGAAGGTGAAATTGCCTCCAATACCTGCAGAGGGTAAGCTGTGGGGTCAGGAAGGAGAGCGGAGCAAAAGGGTAACATTGAGCTCTTCATTTACTTTTACTATGGGTGTGTTGGACGTGATTAAAATCTCTGCCATATTATGTTGTTCAACTCTAACAGTTCTTTCCTTTTCCAGGATTTTAAACTCTCCCAAGTACAAGAAGTTAACTCCAGAATCAACTTCCCAGGGACTTGCTTCCAATTCCCAGATGCGAAGGTAGAATTAAGAGGTAAATTAGGATTTATTTTCAAAATCCCTTGGAAATAGTTACAGTTGTAATTGGTGACATGCCCTTTGCAAGGCAGCCCTTGGTACATTTCCTCCTTAGAGCCATTCTATCCATGACAGCAAGCTGTCAGCCAGAAAGATATGAAAATCTAAAAGAGTGGATTTGTTTTGAAGAGGTAGCAAAAAGTTAACAAAAAGAGCGCTGCACAGGGAAAATACCAATGCAAACTGTATCAGCTGAGCTCTCTAAAAGCAAAAAGTGCCTCACTTTACATATTATCCATATGGTTTGCACCCACTTTACATATTCTAATTTGAAAATCAATTGGAAATAGTTGTACTGTATGTTGATAAGAGTGTCCCCCCCCCCCCCCAATAAAAGTAAGCTTGAAATAGCTACACATTTAGCAACAGGTAATGTCACTGGAAATATGAGAAACATTTCTGAACGTAGGAATTAACAAGAATCAACAAGAACTCCTATTTCCTATTACTCAGTAGGGCAAGCTCCCATTGCCTGTGCAAAATCCAGGGGACTTGCATAATGGTTGGGGGGACAGAATCCTCCTCCCACCCCAAACCAGATCCACTGCACAGAACAGTCAGCTACTCTGTAGCTGTTCTCTGCAGCCTCTGAGCTGTAGCAGTGGCTGTGGTTCTCTTCCACCCTCTACTTATGGGCTTTACCTAGTGAAACAGTGTAGTTTGTAGACCCACTGGCCACCATCCTTGCCACTCTTATTTCCCAACCATGAATCTTCATGGTGGGCAGGGGCCCAGGAGGCCCCTGTTTGTGGGCTGTCTGTGTGCAATGGAATAGTTGTAGTTCTGCTGCCCTTTGAGAGTTGCCTGATAGTGCAGTTGTGGTCAGGGGGAAGAATATGATTTGCCCCAAAGATCTCTGTCCTGTATTCTTGTCCTGATGCTTGGTGGAAAGAAGAGAGTAGGGAACCTTCTCTCTCTTGCACCAGAAGGCAGGCAGGATTTATTTGAACTGCAAGGTGGGCTTGCCAACATATCCCCATGGGACATGATCTAGGGTTAAGATAAATGTCCAGTCCTCCAGGCTGCCTAGTGAATATTGTGCATTGAGCAGAGAGTGCCAGCTGGCAGTGGTTAAGGAGTGCATGCTGATCTTGCTCATGGTAGCCCAAACATGCTCCCTGCTCTGTGTTTTTGGCAACTTTGCACTAGCACTGTGTCTCAAGTACCAGTTGCACGTCCTCCTTTCTTCTGCCTAAGCATATCCCATAAGAGCGTGATTTAGCCTAAATAAAAACTACCGGTAAGTAGTTTTACATGCCTCTATTTTTCTGTTAGATCAAATAACATATGGACGGCAATAGACCTCTCGCTTTCAAAAATCAGTCTTCCTGAAACGTCTGTGGTGATATTGCCACAGTGTGTGTGTGGGGGGGAATGTTATTTGATAATGATGTATATAAACAAGGTCCACTGCAAGTTGGACCTAAAGTCTGAAAGATCTCTGGGTTTTGGGGCCTGCCAGTAGAAATTCGGTGGCAGCTTCAGTGACATTTTAAAAATTGAGGCTTTATTAAATTAAAGCTGAAACGGAATAATACTGTCAGTAACAGAGCCCGAGAGTCATTTTTTGATATTAAATTTATTTTATTTAACACTGTACCCTCAATTTCAGTTTCCAGTGTGCCACAGAACTCTTTGTGAAAAATACCTTACTGCACTGTAGGTATTAAGGGAGGAAGTTGGAGGGTTTGGCAGCTGGGTAGTCACAGTATCTGGACATATCTTAAAAATAAGCTGCAGTGAAATAGTTAACCGTGTTAACTAATTTAATGTTTGGAGTGTTGTTATAATCATGTCAGTCCCAGGATATGAGAGAGACAAGGTGGAGGAGGTAATATCTTTTACTGGACCAACTTCTGATGGTGGAAAACAAGATTTTGAGCTGCTCAGAGCTTTTCAGGTCTGGAAAATTTTGTCCACAGCTGAAGAAGAGCTCTGTGTAGCTCGAAAGCTTCTCTCTTCCACCAACAGAAGTTGGTCCAATAAAAGACATTACCTTCCCCACCTTGATATTTAATGGTCATCTTTAGGTTTCATAGTTAACATCCCTTTGTAATGAAGGGGGCAGGTCATGCCTGTGAGTTACTTTTTTAAGTTTTCTGCAAACTCAGGAAGCCAACACTGCATCTTTGTATGCTCTGTTCTTATTTTCAAGGCTATTTTCACAACTATAAGGGCTAGAATCAGAAAACTTTCTAATTTTCATTATCAAAATATGATAGATTATGTTCATTGGCAAAGGGGTGAATTCCACAACCATAGAACCATGGAGTGTATGGGCTGTTTATGAGCTTCATTTTTAGGATTTTCTAATAATGCACATTCATTATACAAGGCTTTCATCTCATAACTAGAGGTGTTTTTTTTTAATTCCAGTCAATTTAAAAGCCAGAACAGATTTGTTTTTAAGGCTTGTGGAGTTATGCACAGATTTTTGCAGTGGGAAAACTGGAAGAGTTTTTATTGAATCTAGTCCTAAAATATCAACATATGTTAAGCTCATTTTAATGGCTTATAATTCTACTCACATGATTCACTTGCTAATTTAAAACTCTGAGTTTGATCTGAAGGCAATCATTCCCTTTCAGTTTCCTATTTTCTAACAAACTGTTGAACTGTCTGGCCTTGATAAAAGGCTAAAATAAAATCAGTGCTGCATTTATTGAAGAGACATTTACTCATCTTGTATGGTTAGAATTAAATATAACAATTTAGCTTAGCTGGATCCTCAGAAATGGTCAGTGAGCTGTGACATCCTGGATCCAAATTCTCAAGAATACTAAGTAATAGAAACACAATCTACAATGATTTGGGGTTTAGTTTAGTTTTGTTTTTTTACAGCCAACAGCAGTAAATAGGCTAGTGAAATAGTAAAAAATAGGCTAAGGGAAATTTTCATCATTAGAATGACAACATATTTTGGGCCAGATCCTCAACCACATTTAGGCACTTAAGTCCCATTGAAGTCGATGGGAGTTAGGTGCCCAAATACCTTTGAGAATCTGGGCCATTGTCACCAACACAGATGTACATAGTTCAGTACAACTATATTAAATATGAAGGAAGCTAGTAGAGACTCCTGTACTTAGGTTGCCTAACTTTCTATTATAAAGGATTCTTGTGATCTTTTCTTTTGATGAGGTCTCATCCCTTCATTGTTTGCAGTAGTTCTTGATATTTGGCAGGGGGAATCTCTGGGTACAGAAGTGCCTTTTCTTTGTCAAATGAATTTCCACAGAGATTTGGCTAAGGTATAAAGAGTTAAAAGCTTTAAGAGTAAATCTGACATTTCCTAACTTTCGACTGATTGACTTTGCAACCTAAATATTTTTTTTAATGTAGTGTTTTGTGTTCAAGATGATTATATGATTAGTAAATAGCAAGATGTTTTCCTTGAGTGTGTGTGTGTGAGAGAGATTAACACCAATCCTCAGAAATATGCACAGAAGTCAATATTACTGTATTCTGGGCAGTTATATTGGACTATTTTTAAAATTTCTATGTTAGCAAAATGAAGTCGCACAATAGAAACTTTGGGCCAATTGAGCCCTGGAGGAAGTAAGCAGGTGTGACACTACTGATTTCAGTGGAGTTGTGCCCATTTACATCAGCATTGACTTTAGCTTTTTATTTCTGCCCTCTAGTCTAAAAGCAAATGATCTGAAAATTCTGTTCTGGAGACAGTCATGCTGGCAGTTTTGAGAGTTGTCAACGACATTAGTTCTACTGCATGTAGAGCTAATATTTAATTGTATACAAAAGTAACGTCCATTTTTTAAAAATGGAAAAATAAATAAAAACATAGCTACAAATAGAAACCTCCTGAAGAGAGAGATTGTGAACCTTTTAGTCCCATTGGTAAGTAGTTACTTTTGTGAGTAGTCTCATTGGAGCCAATAGAACCACTCTTCTAGCTAATTGCAACCTTGCAGGCTTACAGGGTTCAGAATCTGGCCTTCATTCTGTATGTTGATGAATGCTGATAAAATGTTTTGAGGAACATTATAGGACAAGTCCACCCATACCCAAACCCTTTTACATGAGTTTTATAAAACACATGCTCTCATTTGCTGCCATGCAGTCATCCAAACTAATGAGATTTTATAGTTCCACAGATGAGAGACAGGAAAAAATCTGGATGTTTTAAAATATTCTTGATATAATTGAACATTTCTTAATTTTCCAAAGAGTTTTTAACACTATTTAAATATTTTATGTCAATAACTTTTTAAAAAAATTAGTTTTCAGACTTCAATTGAAATACATTATGGATGAATTTGGCTTGGTGTCTGTATCTCATGAAACATTCCAACAAATGTGCCTAGATGGAGTATATAGTGCCTATAGTAGAGTATTAAACTTTCTAGTGTCCTGTGTAAGGCTTAGAATGATTGATATACAATTAAAATGAGTTATATAGCTTAGCCTACATAATAATAATGCGCTGAATATTACCATGCTGTCTAACATTATAATAATATTTTACAACTAATAGTATCCTTGAATAGGGCTCCATGTGCATCTTGTAAGCATTAAAATTATTGTCTGAAAGTGGAGTGGATGTCAGATAGCTTTTATAGGATGAACTGATAAAGGAATCACAGAAGCCCATAAAGTTTTGTATTATTATTATGATCATTATAAATTTGTACACCTCTACCCCGATATAACGCGGTCCTCGGGAGCCAAAAATACCTACCGCGTTATAGGTGAAACCCCGTTATATCGGGGTAGCGGCAGCAGGGCTCCGATGGTGATTTAAAGAGCTCTGGGCTCTGGCTTCAGTGGGGAGCCTGGGCCCTTTAAATCGCTGCCAGAGCCCTGCTGCCACAGCTCCGGGGTAGCAGAGGCAGGGCTCCAGCGGTGATTTAAAGAGCTCCGGGCTCCGGCCGCTGCGGGGAGCCCGGGCCCTTTAAATCACCATCCGAGCCCCGCTGTCGCAGCCCCGGGGTAGCGGTGGCAGGGCTCCAGCGGTGATTTAAAGGGCCCGGGGCTCCCCGCAGCAGCCGGAGCCCCGGGCCCTTTAAAGCGCCGCCCGAGCCCCACTGCTGGTGCCCCAGGGTTCCCGCGCTAGATGCGAACCCGTGTTATATCGGGTCACGTTATATCGGGGTAGAGGTGTATTATGATTGTTCCTACGGGTCCCAACTGACCAGTAGAGCCCTGTGTGGATACAAAATTTGTATCTGCATGCGATCCATGATCTGCAAAAATGGTCCGTGGAGATCCGCATCCGTGGATGCAGATATCCGCAGATATAAAGTAGATATGTGCAGATTTACAGGGCTCTACTAATCAGTACCCCATTGTTGTAGACACTTTGCAAACATATAGTCACTGCCCTGCAGAGTTTACAATCTAAATCAGCTTTTTTCAGATGTGTCCACCAGGGATTTTTCGTGTGGTCACAACCTCCTGGGCGGTGATTAGATGGTGGGGAGAGGAAAGCAGTGTTAGCAAACATACAAATATCACTTTTCACAGAAACAGACTTACTAGCTAGCAAGTCTAAAAAAAAGAAAAAGGCAACCAAAAAAAGCAAAAGAAACAACAACAACAACAACAAAAAGACAAGAACATGCAAAGCACTTTATTTGTTTTTCTATTCTGTTTAGGTCCAGTAAAGTATAGACAACTGTACATTATTTTTATTATTGAGTCTGCAATAAAAACCTACATAAATTACAATGATTTGGACGTGTATATGTGCATATTTATTTGTTTTTTCTAAAGTTAATTAAGTATTTTAGGAAACATTGTCAGAGCGGCCACCAGCAAGATTTGGTGGCCACACTCTGAGGCCACCAAAAATTTCTTGTGAGAAATAGACAAACAAGGGTGGGAAGTATTATTATCCCCTTCTTACAGATGGGGAATTGAGGCATAGAGAGATTAAGTGATTGCCCAAGTTCACAGAGGAAATCTGCAAGAAAACTGGGAATTCATGCCAGATCTCCTGAGTCCCAGTCCTGTGCCTTTATCACAAAACCATTCTTCCTTCTTACTCAAAGACCTTTCTTCTTTTCTATTTGTAAGACCATCCTTCATCTTCTTGTTATAAAATGAAAAATAATATATTTTCTGTGTTTTCAAGAAATCCAAGTACTGGACTGTAGAAACCCTGACTGCATTACATTTTGTTCTCTGTGATGTTGGTCTTCTTGACCTGATCATGGTACAGATTGGGCAGGGACAGCCATTGCCTTTAAATCATAATCCCAAATATGGATTTTCAGTCCTAGTGTCTGAACAGAGCGCACAGATTTAAGTAACAGCAACTCATATCAAAGCCTCATTTGGGAAGGCCTGGGCAAGAGGTCTTGGCACTTTTGCCTAGAGATGACTAGGTTTGTCCTCAAGTATGTTTCCATAAGGCATGAATTGTAGAGGCAAAGGACCCACTCTCACAAATGCCTTGCCTCCAGCAACCTACAGATTTCAACCTTGAAGAACTGAATTCCATTATTCTGTATGAGATTAGATCATATGGTGAGTTGAAGATGGTGATGTGTCTCGCCATTTTGGGCTTTGGATGATGTAATTGGTATCTTTAAATTTCATCTAGTAATTGATTGGCTGCCTGTGAAGGAAATAGAGCACAGGTATGTTGTGATCTCATGCAGATGGCTGCATTCTGAACCAGCCAGTGTTTCTGAGTGGATTTCACACATGAAGTCCCAAGTAGAGCTTTATGCAGTCATCCATTTGAGAGATTATACAAAGTCATGTACAATTAAAGTGGGTTCTGCATTCGGTAGAAAAATGTGCAGTCTCCTTTCTAGATGTAAGTGAAAGAATGGTTTTCTGGAGACTCATGCAACTTGTGAGTGTACAGTAGTGAGCAGTCGAGTAAGATGTATATTGCTTTTGGTGTTGCTTTTGGAAATCAACATGCGCAAAATTATGTACTTTGGTCACATCAGGTGTAGAGATGGAAATAACCGCAAAAAAGTTATCATGAAAGGAATGATGATGGCTCACCATAGTAGGGGACAGCCATTGAGGAGATGGATAGCTGGTGTGTGGTAAATCACTGGGAGGTCAGGTGTTGAGTGCTTGAAGCTAGTGATGGATCAGGAAGGCTTCTGAAAATTCTGCAATGATGTCATCCATGTTCAGACATGAATAAATGTATTTTACTTACTTGTTTAGCAATAATGACTTTTACCGGGTCCTTAAATCACCTCCCAGTGTCGAGAAGCATGCACACATTGGCAGCTTCTGCCAAAAGTTGCTGAATTGGTATCCCTGGAGTTGTTTATTCACAAAAAAGCTACAGCAGACGCAGGGTCAGCGCATGCTTCCTTTTGCTGACCTGGAGCGACCATCTTTAGGGAACTGATCTTTCTCCATATCTGCTTACTTCTTGGTCCTTCTGTTGAGACTGCTAATGAGGGTGTTGTAACCTGGTGGAATGACCCTCTCCCCCCAAAAAACAGTTCTTCCTGGCCCCTCTCAGGAACCAAACTTCACCTTGTGGCAACATATAATCTTTGTTAGACTGAATAATGAGCCTGGTGAGTGTGTTTTCTGAGCAGATGTGCTATTAGCTCAGATGGCATATCCCATCTATGAATTATAGTTTCTACATGCATGGGGTTTTTGCATTTGCTAGTTATATTTTTGTCCAATATTTTCTCGTTAAATGTAAAATGGTTCAAAAGACAGTGAGCTGTGTATTGTACTTATAAAATAATTTTGAAAATAACTAGTAAACTGTCTTATCCTCTTTTGAGCTTAAGTCTTCAACTTCAGAAATCACATGCTCAATAATAAAAGGTAACATCCCCATAAATAAACACCTTTTTTCTGAGCTTGAAATGCAGTGTCCCTTTGAATTTTTATGCATTAAGGGAGAGCGTTTCAAAGGTACAAAGGACAATTAGGCATCCAAATCCATTTTAAGTCAATGGGAGTTTAGTGCCTAACTCCCATTTCTGCTTTTGAAAATCTTCTCATTCATTGTTAGTTACTGGAACTGGTGAATCTCTTAAGAAGGAGATGCTAAGAAGCTCTTTCAATTGTTTTGGTTCTGTAATTGTAAATACAGTGGCTCTGGTGTGAGAAGCATCAAACAGTAAGTCTTAATGATGGTTGAGTTAATTCACGTTTAGAAGTTCAATAATTCATCTAAGAAGTGTCAGCAGCTGGCCCTTGTTAATGGTAAGCCTTTCATTTCAGTTAAATCAATTGTGAATAATAGAACCCTTCAGAGAAAAATGATGAAGTAAGCATTGATTTCCAAATTGGGTGTCTGATCTGGAGCATTAATAATACACGGTGCAAGAAGGCAACAAGTACCTTATACATTCTGATCATCTAAGCAGTAATCAGAAAAAAAATCAATAATTTTTGTGTATGGTGCTAGATCTTTTAACATTTCACCTGTCTCCATTCATCATTGTGTCTATAATTTCATATTTATAATTATTTTGATTTTTTTTTGTTTGCATTGAAGTAAGCAATTTGCCATCAAGCTTTTGTGAAACAGACATGGCTTGGGGAATAACTGGCTGGGTCACTTATACTGTGGTAAAGAATCTGGGGTTTCTTGTACATCACAATTGAATGTGAGCCAGCAATATGACGCAATTGCGAAAAAGGCTAATATTCTGGGGTGCACTAACAAGAATGTTATATGTAAGACACGGGAGGTAATTGTTTTGCTCGGCTTGACACGGTGAGACCTCAGCTGGAGTACTGCATCCAGTTGTGGGCACCACACTTTAGGAAAGATGTGGACAAATTGGAGAGAGTCCAGAGACCAACAAAAATAGTAAAAGATTTAGCAAACCTGGCCCAGGAGGAAAAGTTGAAAAAACTGGGCAAGTTTAGTTTTGAGAAAAAAAGACTGAGGGGAACCTGACAACAGTCTTCAAATACGTTAAGGGCTGTTATAAAAAGGATGGTGATCAATTCTTCTCCATGTCCACTGAAGAGTGGGACAAGAAGTAAAGGGTTTTAATCTGCAGCAAGGGAGATGTAGGTTAGATATTAGGAAAAACTTTCTAACTATAAGGATAGTTACGTTCTGGAATAGGCGTCCAAGGGAGGTTGTGGAATTCTCGTTATTGAAGGTTTTTAAGAATAGGTTAGATAAAGACCTGTCATGGATAGTAGAGGTACTCTTGGTCCTCCCTTAGTGCAGGGGGCTGGACTAGATGGCTTCTTGAGGTCCCTTCCAACCCTACGTTTCTATGATTCTGTGTTGCTATTCTGTTAGTTTTGGGAGATTTTTTTTTTTTTTATAATTTTGACAGATAACATCAATATTTGTTTTTAAGCATTTCAGTTTGTTTTATCCATTGAAATTTTCACCTTTGCACAAAATTATGGGTTGTAAGTATTTTTTTATTTTTATAAATTTAAATTTTCACACTTGTGGGAAATTATGGAGGGTGTCAGGCAGTAATTTTTTAATGATAGTAGATGTTGAGATTCAAAAAGTTGATTTTGTTTTAAGAGAAAGCTTTATCACCATCACTTATCAAAATATACCAAGTAAATAACCTTAAATCAAACTCTAATACATTTGCAAGTGGCATTTTTCTTACTTTGCCTATTTGGAAGTATTTTGTCATAAATTTGTGTGTGTACATTGAAATATGTGTTTACTGACATTTACTAATAAAAAATTAATCCTTCCAAGTGTGAATACAGTTTATTGTCTGTGTATCTAGCTAAACATTTTAGGATTTTCTATTGTGGCCATCAGCGTATTTTTTAAATATTTCCAAGTTAAATTAAATCTTAGAGAAGTCCTAGTGGACTTCACAGAGTCATGTATACTTCTTTCTTTCTTGGTTATAGGAAGCTCTGTTGCTTTTATATAAAAGTGTGTGTGTGTGTGTATGTATATATGTGTGTGTATATATGTATATGTGTTTACTTTTAGAAATATAAATATTTCTGGTTATAATGAGAGAGCTGAAAGGGAAGGGTCTTTCAGAGTGCCCTTAAAGTGATTATACTTTTAATTGCTGTAATCTCCTCTCTAACATCATTGCACAGCTGAAGTCCCTTCACTAAGAATGCTTTCACATACTTTGTTCTACACTGCGCTGCATTTTTGCAGAGGAGCACAGTTGTCTTGGTGTGTCACTGTGGGGGGAGGAATATTTGGGGTGGGGCGTGGCAGGGCCGGGTCCAGCCCTCACAGTGGGGAGGGAGTGAGCACCATGCTTCCAGCCCTGTTCTGCCCCCAGACTAGTTCCTCCCCAACCCTGTTCAGAACTCCAGTCCTGCTCTGCACCCAGCGGGGCTCTGCCCTCATTCCCTCTCTGCCCCCAGACTAGCTCCGCCTCTAGCCCCAGCTCCTCCCCCATCCCCAGTTCTGTCCCCAGTTCCACCTTCAGCCCAAGCTCCCCTGCTGAGGAAGCCTTGGCTGTGCAGTAATGGAGGGTGGGGGGCACGGAACAGATTCTGTTACTGGTAAGGGGGACGGGGCGTGACTGAAAAAGTTTTGAGCACCACTGATGAATTGGACTTTGCACAAATTTAAAGAATGGAGGAGTCTATTCCTTTCATGGGAAGGCAAGTCAGTGTTTTGACTGGTTCTTTGAAACATTTGCCCTTTCAGTCCAGCATTGGCTACAGGTTACCAATGATTTTGTGGTGTTTAAAACTAGTCAACACTTACAGCAAGTCACGTGGGCCCTGGATTGTGATGAAAGTTAAGTGCCTAAAAACCTTTAGGATCTGGGCCTTAGAGCCAAATCTGGGTCCTATTGAAGTCAACGGGAGATTAGACTAAAATAGAGCTATGATTTGGCCCATAAAGCATAGTAAGAAAATGTAATAGTTATAATAAAACTTTTAAGGCAAATAAAACGTTTCAGCAGGTGTTCATAAATGTGCTTTATGCCCTTAGACTCTGTTAAATGTTAATGCTAAGGTCCTGCAGAAACTGCACATAAGGTCTATCTGAAGGAAGAAAATGTCTGTTAAATGTGCTGTGCAATATTGTAGCAAAGGTGGGTGGCAGTGCAATACCACGGTACCTATTAGACTGAAATATGAAAGCTATTAGAGATTTTGCTGAATTTTCATTTTGTGAAGGAATAGTTTTCAAGAGAGAACATATCAAATAAAAAGCCATATGTTGGGCAAAACCAGAAGCATTCTGTTTGTTGGTGTATGCGATTTTCATGGATGTGTACAAAGCATATTAAAGACATCTGCTAACACGCCATACTAACAATAAATTGAAAGTAAGGCAATGTTTGTGAAGGAAAATAATATAAGGAAAGCAGGCTATGTTTTCTGTGTATTTCAATTTTCCTGTCTTGTATTCCAGACCTTATACTTAATCTGCAGGCAGAAATTCCAAAACAACCCTAAACAAGTTACTGACGATAATCTGCATTGGTAGATTTTAGATTTAGATCTCTATCTTCTGCTAGCTATTAATTGTCTGTATCTATCACATAATATTAAAGCACTGCCAGGGTAAATTAGATTGGCATGGTGAGATCCATAGTGGACTTCATGGACCATTCTACTCTTCACCTTCCTTAGTTTTGGGAAGCATTTCTTGGGAGCTTTGGTGGAAAAGTTTGATCAAGAATCTGGGTTTTGCAGCATGTTCTAAAAGCAATTAGATATGACACTAGCTTGATTTGCTCTGGTAGATCTTTCTACAGGTGTCGTCCAAGTCCCCTTGTGTACTTATGTGCGTATGAGAGTTGCTTCCTAAAATGACACTGTTAGTGTCATTGCTATAACAATGCTATAAATTGTGTTTAGTGATGGTGTGAACTCAGTCTATTAGTCCTGAACAGCCTGGCCTGAATTGCTATTTAGTTAATTTAATGGTCTATATTTTTCTCTCCGTCCCATCAGTGGTCTTCCCTGAGTATGAGGGCAGAATCTTTGTAGCATGAGGTTGTTCTATCTTTTCCGACTAATTCCTTAGTTATTTCTGCTTAAACGGAGGGTTTAAAGCAGTTCATTTGCCTTAGAGCATCTCAGAATTGTTAAAAATCTGATTAGGGAGACATACAACTTTTTAAATACCAAGTTGTAAAATCTAATAATGTCCTTGTATTACATATTATTGTAATTGTCTCTCATATTGTCAGGAAGACTCTGCTACTGGTTCCCACAGTGAGTGAAGCAGTTGTGCAGCTGTTCTCAAGGAAGTTTAAGATATTGGTGTAGGTCTTTTTTACTCCACAGTGTACCTGGAGCACATTGAAATAACTCCCTTTTACTAATAGGAGCACTAAAGGGGCCCACCCTTAAATCCTTGGATCAGTTTCTTAACCCATAATAGGGCTGCATTAATACCAACATTCTTATAGACATCCAGATATATGGTTGGGCATCAGTGTTACGTAGGAGAACAGGTGCTACAATACATGGAATAGTTACAAAGAAGGATGTAAAATAATAAGGCACTAGCACTAGATTCTGAGGAAAATGAAGCACCAGGAAACACTTTAAAATGTGTGGAAAAATGGTAATTTTTTTCTTGTTACTGCATTTGTATAACAGTGACAGTCATGCATAACTTTTAATACTTGAAATACATTCTGAATATATTGTATGAGAATTAAATGTTAAATGAGGCCATTTCTTTGAGTGGACTATTTATATAGTAAAGTTATGTGAAGTAATGGGCCACGAATGCATTTTGTTTATTAACTTCATCATTGCTGGTTCTTCTATATCTTTTTTATCACAGAGCTATATTATTGAAATGTAACAGTATCCTCTGACACCAAGAACAGCAATATATTAGGGATGTTGTTTATCAAATAAAGAAAGATGTGTTTCTCTCTCATCAGTTATTCACTATGTTCTCCATGTCCACTGAAGGTAGGACAAGAAGTAATGGGCTTAATCTGCAGCAAGGAAGATTTAGGTTAGATATTAGGAAAAAACATTCTAACTATAAGGGTAGTTAAGCTCTGGAATAGACTTCCAATGGAGGTTGTGGAATACCCATCATTTGAGGTTTTAAAAAACATACTGGACAAACACCTGTCAGAGAGAGTCTAGGTTTACCTGGTCCTGCCACAGCACGGGGGGCTGGACTTGATGACTTCTCAAGCTCCCTTCTAGCCCTACATTTCTATGATTCTGTGGTTTAAAAATATATAATACTGGGCGTTGGAAGCTTGAACTATTATGTGATATTTTTCACCTGAGCAGGGAAGGAGATTTTTATTTTGTAAAAAAGCAAAACAGCAAAAAAGGAGATGTTTTTCTTTGCTTAAAATTGCTGTATTGATTTATGTACGTAAATGGTCCCCATTTTACAGATGGGGAATTGATGTACAGAAGATAAATTACTTTGCCCTAGGTGACACAGGAAGTCTATAGCAGAAGCAGGAATTAAACCCAGATCTCCTGATTCATAGAACAGTGCCCTAACCACAAGACTGTCCTTCCTATCTTTTCTGTAATGTCTAATGTAAGGTCTATTATGGTGAAACTGACAGTATTTTATAGGGCTTCTACAGAACTACATAGAGACTTTGCAGTCCCAAGGGTGTGAATTCCCACAATTTGTACAAATTCATCATCCTTTGGAGTTGATAGTTGCTTTTTGAGATTAAATAACAGATACAGTACTGTCAAGCCAACATCCTCTTAATAATAATGTGGATTTCCTTCTCTAATTGTTTAACGTAATTATCATGAACATTTCAGCTATAAAGTTGGACAGCTGCAGCAGGATACAGTGTAACTGGCTCTTTTGCTTTCAGCATATTCTGGCAAACTTTACAATAAGTAATGTTTTGATAAAAACATTTAAGTGTCATGTAGTTTTCCAGTACTTCCTTCTTTTCCATTTATTTATCCAATGTTTTCTAAAGGCTAAATCCAATCACTCCTCAGCCTCTTGGCTAAGATCAATTTTGCCTGAGTGAGGGCTGTAGGACTTGGACCATGTGATGAGTTGCAGAACTGCATGATCCATTATGGAACCATGCAAAAGCCCTCACATTATTGTGCAAAATGTATAAAATCCACTAACTGGTTATTTCCCTATGCACTCTTTGATCCGATTCGTGCTTCAAAATTCCAGCTTCAGTGGGAATTTTGCCTGAATAAGGAAGACTTGATGATTTGCCAGCAGATCCAGACTGAATTGCCCTTTTTTCTAGCAAGTCTGTAGCAGGCAAGAAAAGCATTCTTATGATATTATATATCAACAGTTGTTTCCATGATGATGAATGATGATGCATTTAGGCTCTGGATTTTCCAGCATCACTGTACAAATCAAGCCAAAGGAGCTGCCTGATTATAAAGGGCAAAGCTTTTATTTATACACTAATGGTCTGGTAATAAGCAATGATGGGGAAGGAAATACAGAAGGAGTACATGATAATTTAATGGGGTTTAAGTATAAATACTGAAGAATGGCCTGGATTTTACCGAGTTCCGTGACACCTGCCACCTCATGGCCATTATCTTGTATCCATTATCTTGTATAATCCTAAGTATACCAGTTAGGGAAGAACCCATGACGTCTTTCCTGCGAATCCAGTCGCTGCATATGGCAGCTGGGTTGGGCTGAGCTGTAGACTCTGCCTCTGGACAGGGTCGGGTGGCCATAGAGTAATGAATACTATACATTTTGCAGCTGCTAATGAGATAGGTGTTCTTATTTGGACTAGAGTACAGTGTCAATGGTTGTTTACCCAGGAGGCCTATCAGGTGTCTGCAGCTGCAGAATCTAGACAGAGCCTACACTAGTAAGGGAGGAACTGTGATAAGTGATCATCTTGAAAAAATGAAGCACGTGAGTCCTGAATGAAAAAAAATATTCAAATGATTTATTTGTTGTTGTTCAAAAATATCAGCAGTTACCATTTTAAAAGAAAATGCAATAAACTTGCCGTATAAAGATATAAAGATACAAACTATCAACCACGAGATTGTGGCATTACACCACAAATACCAATGACCATGGCCTCTTAATGTGCTCATGGGTTTTTGTTGTTTCATGTTAATTAAATATTTAGACGTTCAAATGTAGATGCATTTTGATTTTGATTAAAAATATTCTCCCAAAATTACATCATTTGCACACTTCTATTGTTCAAATGTCCTATAGTGTAAGCATTTTTTCATTTAGACAGCAACCATAATAAATTGAAATAAAATTCAGTCTTGACTGATGTTGTGTGTGTCATGTAAAGGGCAAGCCCCATCTATTAAATATGGTTTGCCAATAGCAATATTAGCAGCATTTGAATGTTTTTCTTATTAAGAAGAAAAATTGTCAGCAACATCAATGTGGTCTGCTCCAAAGACCCATTGTAAATGGAAACTGCTTTCAGCACATTTGAATTCCTCACTGTGTTTGGGATGATGGTACTATAAAGGCAGCAAGTTTTTTTTTTCTTTCTCAAAATTAGGATAGACTATTACATTTCTTAGGATGAAAGTGAGAAGCTGATTACAACATAATGGAGTGTACCATATTCATCTCTTTGAAATATAACCTTACTCGGCCTTTTCCATTTTACAATTGATTCTCTCATTCCGTTAATGAACCTGTGCATTCATGAGTCTTCCTTGGAAGTATGCACATGAAGTATTACAGTAGCAAAGAGTAATTGTCTGCCAAGCAAGTGCAAGCAAAGTGTCTCTCTTGTAGTCTTGTTCAATAACATTATGGTGTGTTAATGCATCATATCGGGCACCATATTGTTGTGTTTAATAATTGTTACCATATTCCTTTAAACTTGCTCATATTTTTTCTAAAATAGCAGCTTTTGAAAATTGGTATAACATTATCTCTTCTGTATTTCTGTGCTGAGGTGTTTGTGAGGGACTGTAATAGAGATACTATTGTAAATATTAAACATACTTGAAGAAAAAATTATTTCTGAAATTAATAATTGCAGTGGTTTTTAATATTAATCCTGTAATATAACACTCTAAAGTAGAAAAAACTATAGTATTGTGATAAGGATCAGGGAGGCTTTGAAGAGAGAAATATAGAAAATGCACACAATTACTTGGAGAGCTGCTGTCTGCTTTCTAATATTGGATGTATTATTCCTTTAAAGATGTATTGCAATTTTAAAATGATAAACTAAATATTTGTGAATGATTGTAAACACATGGTGACTTTTGTATCTCTTGACCTTTTTAGCTGTATGTTGTATCAGGCATTGGAAGATATGTATTGTTAATCATATTGTTTGATATTTTTGTTTCATTTATTATCGTACCCCTAACTATTCACTGTCTATTGACCATTCCAACTTATTATCAACAACACAGTCCCCACTAGACTAGACTCATAAATAAAGAACAGTATGGATTGAACCCAAGACCACAGCACAAGCACAAGCTGACTACATCATATGCCAAAAACACCTACAAGAGGTTAAAATCTCAAGAGCATTGTACGACAGACTCTGTTTCTTGCCCCAAACTTGTCCTGGTCATAACATTACAAAGAAGATTAGGAGCATAAAAGAACTACCCAGAAGAGTCAATATATATTCCTTTGGCATTATTACTACCCAGGAATAATTTAAAGAAAAGAATCAAGACTAAACTGGGGGGCAAATAGATCACAGACAGAGGAGACAGTGAATTTGCAGAAGTTTGAAAACACTGGCAATTAAAACTCCATAGAAATGCTAAACTTTTCAAATGTCACCACCAAGAATGGTTTGGTGAAAATGATCATCATATACAGGGTGAGCTGAAAGAGAAGCAGAAGGCACCAGCAAATCTTCCAAGCCCCCAGCCTTGGACCCCAGAACTGTACCATCTTGCCCTGGTCAGAAGCCTGACCAGTGTAAGTTTATTACCCAGTCCGCCCCTCCCTCGATGTGGAGAGAACATACACTAGCTTTTGTAGCCTGAGCTGAGATTTCCCAAGCACTTCAACCAAAACACATTGTTTTAGGTAAAATATAAAACAGATAGATTTTAAGTGATTATAAGTGGTAGACACAAAAGGTCAGAGGTAGTTACCAAAGGAAATAAAAGGTAAGCGAACAGTCTAATTCTTAAACCTTATTAGACTAGGCAGTATTTGGATCAAGCAGTTTTCTCACCCCACTAGATGTTTCAGTTCTTAATTCACAGGTTTCCAATTAAGACTGGGACCAGTCTCCTCAGTTCAAGTCTTTGTCTTCCCAGCATTCTTCTTGCTTCCAGTGTAGGTGGGGAAGGAGAAAGGCAAAAGCATGATGCCACTGTCCCCTATTTTATGTCCTCAATCCATACACCTGGAAAACACTAACCCACACATGTCCTGGTGGGCTTTGCTGAGTCACAGAGTTGAGCAATCGTCCATTGTGTGATGCTTGCACAATTCTCTTACAGAATTGTAAATCCCTTGATTACAACTCCCCTGCTGATTGATGGTTGCTTAACACTCTCCTGGGGGTGGATCACCACCTAGTAGTAGAGACTCTCAAACTTGTAACATACACCTCTACCTCGATAGAACGCTGTCCTCGGGAGCCAAAAAATCTTACCGCGTTATATCGAACTTGCTTTGATCTGCTGGAGTGCGCAGCCCTGCCACCCCCCCCAGAGCACTGCTTTACTGCGTTATATCAGAATTCATGTTATATCGGGTCGTGTTATATCGGGGTAGAGGTGTATTTCAGTAACAACCATGCAGCATGTGATAAATGAAAAGGGGGGGTAGCTTCCTTTTATGGACACCCAGCCAGCCAGTTAGCTATAAAATCCCTCTTGGTAGCTGTTCTCTACTTGCTTTACCTCAGAATTCCTTCTTGTGGGGTACCCTCAAGTCCTTTCACACACATCCCTCAGTAAAGCCATCAATGTTTGTCGCATCAGTGGGTTGGTGTACTCGCCTCATGAACCGTCATGGTCTCTGTCTTCGTCAGCAAACAAAAATAGCGCAAAAGCTGCCGAGAGATCTGGAAGAAAAAATCGAATCTTTCCAAAGGTTTATTATAAAATATCAAAAGGAATATGCATTTGAATTGTCACAAATAGGAAATATGGACGAAACACCGATGACATTCGATCTCCCGAGGAACAGAACAGTAACCGGTGTTGGTGAAAAAACAGTTTTAATTAAAACCACTGGCCATGAAAACATCCATTGTATGGTGTTTTTTTCATGTTTGGCAAATGGATCAAAGCTCCCTCCTGTTGTTATTTTTAAAAGAAAAACCTTGCCTAAAAACATGAAATTTCCTGCTGGTGTCGTCATATGTGCACACGAAAAGGGATGGCTGGATGAAAGTGGGACTATTGAATGGCTGGAAAAAGTGTGGAACAAGAGACCAGGAGCCCTTTTCAAGAAACCTGCTATGCTCGTTTGGGACATGTTCAGGGCATACAAGACGGATGAGGTGAAAAATGTGGCCAAAAATATGAAAACTTCTTTGGCTGTAATACCTGGAGGTTTAACTTCAGTTCTACAACTGCTTGATGTCTGCCTGAACAAACCCTTTAAAGACAGGCTATGCAAAATGTGGTCTGAATGGATGTGCTCAGGCATGGCGAAGTTGACAAAAGGCAGGAATCTTATGAAGCCCGAAATCAATATGGTCGCCCAGTGGATCAAGGACGCGTGGGTGTCCATTCCGTCGGAAATGATAGAAAAATCATTTAGGAAATGCTGTATCAGCAGTGCACTCGACGGGTCAGAAGATGATGCCAAATTTGATGATGAGACAACAGAGGCTGATGATAAGGAATCTGAGTCTGAAGACGACACTGCCGACATCTACGATGACAATGCAGGTGCAGCTGTGACTGAAGCCGAGTTTAATGAACTGTTTGGTGAATCAGAGACTGTGAAGGATTTTAAGACTTTTTAAAGTCTCATATTGTTCTAAGTTATTTGTTTTAAATATCCATTTACTGATTTTAAATATTGACTGTAATTTTGAAGGTAAATATGTATTTGTTCAATTATTATTATAACGACAGGTTTTTCATTAGATTACATTAAAATAATTCTAGCAAAACTTTTGAATGTTTCTTGTGATGCCAGCTTTTAAAATATAGCAGAGGTTGGCAAACTTTGGCTCCCGTCCCGTCAGGGTAAGCTGCTGGTGGGTCGGGATGCTTTGTTTACTTGGAGCGTCTGCAGGCACAGAGCCCCTCAGCTCCCAGTGGCCGTGGTTTGCCGTTCCTAGCCAATGGGAGCTGCGGGAACGGCAAACCACAGCGACTGGGAGCTGAGGGGCTCTGTGCCTGTGAGCGCTCCAGGTAAACAAAACATCCAGGCCCGCTAGCAGCTTACCCTAACAGGCCAGGCACCAAAGTTTGCCAACCCCTGAAATATAGGGTCTGCTTATAAAAGGGTCATAAAGTTTTTTGCTATTTTTACCTATCTGTCTTGGGGGATTGGCTTATAAACGAACGGGCTAATGAAGGAGTATATACGGTACTTAATTTTTATAATGGAAGCTGATATTCTTAGGGAATTACATCACTATAGGGCATCTGGGATTTGTGGGTTTAAGAAAAACACCAGTACTTGAGATAAAATCATGAGTTGGCACAGTGAATTTACTAATATATTATGCAAGATCAGCCTAAATAACTAAAACTAAACTACAATTGTCAAAAAAAGAAAAAAGAACATATGCCTGCATTTTAAAAAGTGATTGGTGATTTTGGATGTCTCAGCTATTGGGTATCCAACTTAGATGCATAAAAGAAACCTGATTTTTAAGGAACGTGCAATACTGAGCACCTACCTTAAGAAAATCAAACCTCCTTTTTGTTGTCTTAAAAGCTACAATCTCCTCACCACTTTGAAAAATGTAAAGAACATAATTATACACATAGCAGCTCAGTTTGTGTGTTTGCCCTCTTGGAGCCTGCTTCAGAGCCCATTTGAAGTGAATGGGAAAAAATTCCCATTGATTTCAATAAGGTTTGGATCAGACCCTTGATCCAGAGTTAGCCTTAACTTTTTGGGTGACTTCTGCTGGAATTAGAGTAAAAGTCATCATCACTCCCTAGAGTTATTGATCTGCTAGGTTTTTGTTTTTTTTTAGGGTAATTGGCCAACTAAACTAGTAGTAGGTGTAAATTCCTGGGACTCTTGGGACGTACATACCACATTACACATTTTATTTGTAGAGCAAATGTAAATAACACTCTCTACCCAGAGTATGAATAAACAATATCTCATTGCTAAATTAATCCACTGGACTACTGTTCTACAAATTAATACATTTCAGAAACAAGTCATTCACCAGGTCTCTATTTTAATGTACTTGACTCAAAGCCATATTCTTGAGTGCTTTATGATGAAATGGTCTGTGTCCTAAGCTATTGGAGTACCCATTTGCTTACCCAGATACAAAAATGAATCATTATGTTCTGTAGCTTCAATACTTTAAAGTTTATGCTGCTGGTAAAGGTATGGGGAAGCAACTATTTTTCTCTCTCCTTGATGGACTTAGACATTGTTCTTGTCACTATGGAGATGAATGTTCTTTTTGGTTTGGAAAGATGTTTCTTAAAATAGAAATGGCCATTTGATATTGTGCACATAGAAAAATACTTCCATAAGAGAGATTTCCGAACCATTGAGTCTGATGGTTTTAGATGGGAGACTCTACAGCTGAAGTAAACAACAACAAACTACTCTAAAAAATGGAAGGAATTCTTTAAAAAAAACAAAAAAGCACTGAGATGAGAATGGAATCTAAATGCAGTATTCTGTGAGTGTTAGAAAATCATGACTGATGCACTGGAACCATTTCTTACTGAAGGATGAATGCAATTCCAGTGTACAAAAGTACTTACTAAAACCTCAGAAATGGAGGTGCTTTTTTTATACATTTGAGATACATTTGTCAGCTGGAATTGGCAAGGGGGCAGTGTATTCTATGAGTTACGTGTGAGAGGTTAAAAGCTTGTTGTTTGCTGGTTTTGGGGGCTGTACGACTGTCTTTTTTGGACATAGTGCTCTTCAGACAGCAGAATTGAATCTTACTAATACACAGACTTCAAGCTGACCTACTGTCTTGCTTCTGCCTGCAAGTTTTGAAAAGAGAGAAAACATATTTGTTGGTTACAATGACCAAGCAAATTTAGTGAAATATTTTAACATTGATTTTCTGCCTCAGTCTGTTCCCTATCACTCTAGTATCTGAGCATCTCCCATGTACAATTCTTCATGGGGAGTTTTTAAGGAAATTAAATAATGATGGTGTGAGAGGAAAAAGTACTGTAACCAACCCCACTGCAGGGAGTCACAGTGAGTCTGTGGTATGTCAGTCCCTTAGATATTGGTAGCATGCTGGGTATGCCACATGCTGAGAGTCAAGAGTTGCAGGTGCTCCAAGCTCTAGGCCCCTCTTAGGCCCCAGCCCTCGGCAGGCTCCTGTAAATAATCCCAGTGCTTAGAGTGGTCTGAGAAAAGGCGGGGGGGGGGGAGTGCTGTCATTTTCTGCTAAAATGAAAGTGATATCACATGTGCCTGTCCTCCCTCCTTATCAGTTCTGCCCCTGCATCAGCTCTGTGCTTCCAGCTTTATTTCTGTTCTTTCTGCAGCTTCTGGGGTTTTTCACTTCCCTCTTCCAGGCTTGGGGCGGCGGCTGCAGGGAGTGCTTTCTCCCCTGGCCAGGAGTTAAAGGGTGGGGAGCAGAGGATCCATCCCCATTGCTCACAGGAGGGTAGGGAAGAGTGGGGAGGAGGTAGCGGAGCTGCCCTGGGCTGCTGGGCTTCTTTCTGCTCCCTCTTCCCCCTCCTGTGACAATGTCTTTGGCTCCTGAGGGGCGAGGAGAGAGCTCAGCCTATTTCCTGGTGCAGTTCTTATTGGCTGCTTATATCCCAGGGCATGGGGAAATCAGGAAAGTAGCCAATCAGAGCGGAGGTTTCCACCAGGCAGGGCTGAAATGTGTATCCCCAGCTTGAGATGTAGAAATTGTACTTATGGGGTCTGCTCACAGTCTGTTGAGGAGCAGCGGGTTGTTTGCCAGGGTGCCAGACATAAACAGAGCAGTTGCCCTCGGCATGATGGTTTTAAGTCACAAACAAAAGATGAACCTGCACCTGCTAACTGAGCCCCCCAGGGCAGTTCAGTACAGGGGGTATGAAGGTGGGGCCTAGAAGGAAAAATACTGACTCAAAGCCACCCCTCTCCCAGGGGCAGTCACATACAGGTCCCTTTGCAGGTGACAAGCTGCTTCCCAGCTTGGTTCTAAGCCTTTCAGTCCCAGCGCCTAAGATGCTTGGCCTTCTCTCCACAGCCAGCTCCCCGACTCCTGCCTTTGGCCTGCTGCTCCTGCATACCCACCCTCCTGAGTTGGGTCCCCTTTCACTTCTGGCAGTACTTCCCTTTTCTGTGCTGTTTATGAAGTGTTTTGCCAACTGGATGTTGCACTGGGGGTTAACACAGTTCCCAGTAAGGAGTTAGCAGGTTCATTATAGTATTCTCATGCATTAGAAACTAGCTAAGAGACAGGACTCATAAAAAGAAGGTAAGAATACATGGTAAATTTTCAAATATTCAACAGCGAGGTGCTCAGAGTTTGTGTAGTAAAGTGGGCGTTGTTGATATATCCATTAATGAGCTAGAAAAGGTGGTGAAGAAAGAGGTAACAAAATTTGCAGATGACACAAAATTATTTAGGGAGGTCAGGATTAGAAAAGAATGTGCGGAGCATCCAACCTAACAAATATAGATGAATGGGCAGCACTATGGCAGATGAAATGTATTGTTGACCAATGCAAGGAAAAGTACTTCCGAAGGAATAATTTGACCTTTAACTGTGACCACTTAGGAAAAAGACCTGGGCATTATCAAGGAAGAGGAGGAGTATCTTTGGATACAGACTGGCTAACCTAGTGAGGTGGGCTGTAAAGTAGGTTTGATGAGGGTAGGAGACAAAAGCCCACAGGTAAGTCCAGAACATGGAGACCTGGGTGAAGGGTTGGAATCTGGGAGGTACATGGGCAATCATAGCAGGGACAAAGGAGAGACAAGAGGGAACATAGAGGGGAAATCTAATGAACATCTTAGTGCTGACCCTTGGCTTCATTCCCAAACCCGGATGCCTGCTCTGTCCACTAGACCTGACTCTGACTACTAGGCCAGACTGTCTGCATCCGGGTCCATAACAGTCTTGTTGATGGGGGGAAGCAGCAGATGTGATATCTCTCAACTTTAGTAATGCTTTTGACTTTGTTTCACATGACCTTGTAAGCAAACGAGGGCAATGTAGCCTGGATGAACCTGTAAGGTTGGGTGCACAGCTGGTTGGAAAACCATACTTAAGAGAGTAGTCATCCATGGTTCACGGTCAAGCTGGAAGGGCGTATCAAACAGGGGCTGTCAGGGATCTGTTTTGGGTCGAGTTCTGTTCAGTATCTTCATAAATGATTTGGATAATGGTATAGAGATAATGTATAGTCTGTGGATGATACTAAGCTGGGAGGAGTTTGAGTTCTTTGGAGGACAGGATTAGAATTCAAAATGATCTTGACATACTGGAGAAATGGTCTGAAATAAATAGGATGAAATTCAATGAGGACAAATGCAAAGTACTACACTTAGGAAGGACTAATCAATTGCACATATAACATGGGAAATGACTGCCTAGGAAGGAGTACTGAAGAAAGGGATCTGGGGGCTATAGTCGATCACAAACTAAATATGAGTCAACAATGTAATACTGTTGTGGGGGGGGGGGGAAAGCAAAAAACATTCTGGGATGCATCAGTAGGAGTGTTGTAAGCAAGGCACTAGAAGTAATTTTTCTACTCTACTCAGCACTGATAAGGCCTCAACTGCAGTACCCTGTCCAGTTCTGGGGCACTTTAGGAATGATGTGGACAAATTGGAGAAAGTCCATTGCAGAGCAACAAAAATGATTAAAGGTCTAGTAAGCATGATCTACAAGGAAAGACTGACAAAATTGGGTTTGTTTAGTGTGGAGGAGAGAAGACTGAGGGGGGACATAACTCTTCAAGTACATAAAAGGTTGTTATAAAGTGATATATTGTTCTCCTTAACAACTGAGGATAGGACAAGAAGTAATGGGGTTAACTTTAAGCCCATTAAATTGCAGCAAGGGAGATTTAGGTTAGACATTAGAAAAAAAATCCTAACTGTAAGGTTTGGGTAAGCACTGGAACAAATTACCTCTGTCGTTGGAAGTTTTTAAGAACAGTTTTTAGACAGACAACTGTCAGGGATGGTCTAGATAATACTTTATCCTACTTCAGTGCAGGATCTGGACTAGATAACCTATTGAGGTCCCTTCCAGTCCTATTAACCCTCATGTTTCAGGGTATAAGTCAACCAATAGTTGCCTGGGTTAGAAAGAAACTTTCATTATGCACAGGTTATTCTATAACTATACATTATAGGATTTCTTGCATTTTCTTGCATCTTCCTCATGAACAGCTGGTTCTGGTCACTATCCGGGACTAGATATTGGATTAGATCGGACTGATCCAGTATAGCAGTTCATTTTCAGATGCTGGGCGTTTCTAAGGTCCCGATGGTCTGTTTGTTGTTAGTTAGTTTGTTTTTAACACACTTCCAACTACACCGCTACCTCGATATAACGCGACCCAATATAACATGAATTCGGATATAACGCGGTAAAGCAGTGCTCCGGGTGGGTGGGGCTGCGCACTCCAGTGGATCAAAGCAAGTTCAATATAACGTGGTTTCACCTATAACGCGGTAAGATTTTTTGGCTCCCGAGGACAGCGTCATATCGAGGTAGAGGTGTATTTCAGAGTTATTTGTGTTTTGTCTTGAATACAGAAGCATCCAAGATCTCAAGCTTCTCATCATTCAAACTTTATTCTGAAAGTGGGAAGATCTTGTTCTTTATTGTTCCAGAGCTTATTCACAGGAGGAGAGCTATTTCTTAGTAAAGGGAGTTTTTTATTAGTTTTCAGTGATCTGCATTTATTAAATTTAGACATTATTCATGGAAAAATTCCAAATAAAGCAGGTATTGAATCATATTAAATGAGTGTTAATCTGACCAGGGATTATGTACACTATAGTCAAAAAGGTTTTATGGAATAGCGTGTATACTTGTATGTGTTCAGGAACCAGCTACATGTGGATTTTTCCTCTCAATAGAATCAAGTACCGATTTGGAGAAACCTCCTAACCCTGTGCACTGTTGTGGCCTGCACATTCTCTTGAAACAAGGTAAATAGGTGGAATTTACATTGGGCTTCATTCAAGGACACTAGCTGTTATCAATATATGTCTCTCTCAAGATAGTGAGCGTTAAAAAATGACTGCTGCTTCATATATATCCCCATTCTACATTTATGTAATGAGGCTCATAAGAGAACAATCACCTGTTCTTGACTGGTTTTGCATTTGTAGCAAGAAAATTGTTTACAGTTATATTTTATTAAATTTGATTTTGTTAGTGTTTCAGTTTATCAGATTTCAGTCGCAACACTCCTTTATTTAGGAAAAGCATTCTTAATATGAAGGATGTGACTTTTCAATCAGAAAAAGAGGGGAATCATACATAGGTCTGTGTAGAACAAGTCAAACAAATCGTTCCATTAAAATTTCTCAATGAAAAATGTATGGAGAAGACTAGAGGCGAAGCAAATATGATTTTTTTATTCCCAAATATTCCTACATTATTTCTCAGAAATACACAAAATATTATACTAACATATGTATGTGGAGTCGTATTCATATAGGGTAGATTTTACCACTGTACATAGTGCCAGCACAATGCCTACACACCACATTAGTTTTGAAAATAGGGCTTAAGTGGAGTTTAACTGTTGCATATGTCTTCTGCCGTCTCAATGCAATGAGTGAATTTCACCCCAGGTGTATAAAATCTAAGACTCCTGTTTCCTTTTCATTTGTTCATACAGTGATTATATACAGAGTTTGAGAGAGAGAGACTGCTGAGGTTATTTTGATGGGCCTGGATCCTGGTGTTGATTACCTTGGGCAGCATGCTTCATGCAGCTACTTGCTTAGGTGCATTGGATTCATTTTAACTTTTAACTGGTGCTTTTTTTTCCTTTTGCAAATGTAGGCTCTTGGTGGAAAGCTGTGTTTCAACTGGAGGATGGTATTATCAGAGATTATGGGCGTATTCTCTCCTTGATGTACATGTGGAACTTGGCTTTTATTATCAATGGAAATTATGTGCGCACACAAATAATAGAATAGAATCCTTTGTTGAGATTAAAGAGCCAATCAAGGTAGAATTCTTTTTTTACAGAGAGCCTCCTGCTGCTTCCCAATGAAGTTCCCCTTTGCAAAAAAGCACAATGATAAATAATTGTGCTGCTTCAGTCATTGCATCACTAAAGGGTATTGTTTGAACTGTCACATTAATTGTGACTCGTGAAACTCAGCTCTGCGATATTATACAGGCCAGTAAAAATGAAAAAGGCCAGGTGCTATGCTGGCTCTTTCCCCAGGAAAAACTCAGATGCTTCAGTTTGATAGTTTTCTAACATCTGGTGCTGCTGACCAGCCATTCCAGCTGCGCAGCAGGAAGAGTGGCAAAGGATGCACTTCAGAGGCAGTGTAAATATAATGGCGAGATTATTTGACAGATCTTTCTGGCTAGTGTAACAATTTCTTTTGCGGTTCATAGAGTAGATTTAAAGATTAAAAATTGCTCACCTTTGCTAGCTATGCATTCACTGAAGGAACTGTGTTAGATAATTGTTATTTTTATTAAATTGTATTTTGTCTTTTTAAACTCTACGGTTAACGTTTTCAAACACACCTAAATAACATACGTGCTTTTGAAAATGTTACCCTGCATGAATAGACAAGAAATCCATATTGATAAAAATTCTTGTTCCTTAAATTGATGTCTGTACCAAGTTATTTTTTCACAACAATGTGTCCATCTTGTTGTTGTGTAGAATAGTCACATGTATTTTTGGATCCGTGTCTTTTGTATTACAATCTGAAAGTTTTATTTTAAAGAAATTCACACTGTAGTTTAGGGTTTTCTTTTGACAGTCCTGAACAGATGCCATTCTGTCTGTCTTATAGCCGAGTTCCAAACTTACTCATTTTTCTTAAGGCTTTGGTGGTGGTCGAGTTTGTTGGAGAGAAGCACTGTAGCCACTGATACTACCTGGTAAAAGAATGAGATTTATTTTGCAGGAGAGAGGAGCTGCCTGGTGAATTGACCCATGTGTTGAACTGCCTGGTGAATGTACAGTGGTGTGTTGTAGCATTTGTGTATGTTATTGTTGGGTCAAAGTTGTGTTAAATGATACACACACAGTGAATTCTTCAAATGTAGCACCAAAGCTGTTTCCAGGAAAGTGTAGAGTGCAGTCACATGGGGGGCATGGACAAGAGGCCCACAACTTGGTGGAAATTGGAGCTGTGACAAAATGCATTTACATTTTTTGAACGGTAAGAAATAGAGCTGTGGGAATTTCCTCAGGAGGGGCTGAGCATAGGGGTCTCTCCTGAGAGATCATTGGGAGCTCATAGGATAGCAGTGGGACTCACCTGGAGGGGGAAGGGCAGGAGAGGGGTAAAAGAAACTGGTGCCCCTATTCAATTCTCATGCTTCCTCTACAAATCGGTCAGATCAGCAGTGCATAGCACGAAAAGGTGTTGTCATTCATGTTCATGAAACAGTTTATACACAATAACATTAATTTAGTCTACAAGGTGCTTCCAGACAATGTCACTGAGTTTTAGAAAAGGACTGAATTGCTTTTGGAAGCGAGTCTGTAGACTGATGGTGATGAGACAATGATGGTCCGAATGATCATGTATTCATATATTGTACAGTCTAACTTCATCTCCCCGGTTGTATCATTAGCTTTGTAAGGCATTGTTTATGCTCTTTGAACATTCTGCAGGTATTAACAGTGTAGGAAAACAAAGTGCAAGGTGATCCTAACTGTTAGGCTGTAGGTGAGATTTGATAAATCAGTTTTTTGTTCTGTACATTGTTTTTCTACCATAGGTTTCATGAGCCAGAATTTGAACTGGTGTACATTGGTGCAGCCTCATTGAAGAAAGTAGGTTTGTCTGGGATGTTATCAAAATCCCATGTATTTTTTCCTTGTCTGTTGTTACTAATAACTTACCTGATTGAAAGTGGAAAACATTGTAAAAATGTAATTTACTTTTTATTTCACTCTGCTTCTTCATTGAAGCTAGTCTGGTAATTTTCACTATTATTTTTAGCCAGTTTCACTCTCTATTCTGATACATTATGCAATTATATTTATATGGCTTCATAACCCTGCAGGACACTCTTTAAGAACTCATAAAATATCTGTAAATTTGTTAATGAAAACTGTTCTTTTTTTCATTTAATCAGGCTCTGTAAACATACTCCTTTTCTGCAAAGCCTAAATTTGGGGCTTTAATGATATTGACAAGGCTCTCTAAACAGCTTGTCTGGAGTTAGCTGTGATAGGCCTTTAATGCTGCTAAAACATATCTTCTTTGCACAAAACGAGTTGTTAATTGTTAGTCTTGCTCTGAGATGGTTCAGCCACTGTAAATGATATTGGTCTAGACCTTTTTATGATGTATATAGCCAGAGTAGTAACATGGTCCATTACTTAAGTATGCACTACTCCTGCTAATTAAACATTGTTTGTTATGTGAGGTGGGCCATGCCAAAATTAAGAAAATTCCAGGTCAAATCTGTGAACTGTTCTTTAAATGAATTAGGAAACAATGGGAAGTAGGTGGTAATGAGAGACTGTTAAGGATGGAAGGAGCAACAAAACTAATCTTGCAAAGTAATTTTAGTGTCATGTAAAACCATAAATTTAAGTTTTAGTTGTATTATCCTAAATTAGGCCTGTAACCCTGACCTTACACAGATTTCAGACTGAAATATGGAAAGGTCTTGTTCTGCTCTTGAGATTTAAAAAAAGAATCAAACAGAGGCTGTAGGCTACCTGCATCCCTAATGTCTCCTATGAACGTACATGGTTGTGTATATATGCACCTAAATTTGAATCATGATAGGCCTGATTCTCATTTACACTAAAGATGCTTTATTCCACTCTGACAGTATAAAGTGTTGTAAATTACACCCACTTTAAATCTTTAGTGTAAATGAGAATCAGGCCTGATGTTTTGGGTTGCGACCTCCTTTGTAATTAAAAGTCCTTGCAAACTTTCTCATGCTTTGTCCTTACTAAAGAGTAGTTTAACTGTGGGAAGGATGCTCATCATTCACTTACTCTAAGGCTAATGTCACCATTCCCCTGTGATGATGTCAGTTGTGTCACTGCATATTGTACTCCTGAGTAATATTTAATTCTGTGACCTCATTCGACATGCCTTCCAAATTGTCCATTAACCCTCTTTTCGAAGCAGAGTCAATCTTGTTTGCTGGATGGAAGCTAGAAAGAATGCATGGTGAAGCAGCTGAAGTTGATTAAAAGTGGTTTTGGTTTCAAAGTTATGATATCTTTGTAGCTACACTTCATATTATACTATTACTTCCTTGTAATAATAATAACTGGTGTCATGGAACAGAAGTAGAAGTCAAAGAAAAAAAGAAAGATGAGGAAGAAGTTAAAACAAAACTTACCCAGATATGTACCCCACAAACAAGGAAGTCTGTGAGAATATTATGCCAGAGTCTGACATCTTTGCTCCCTCTGAATCAAAGGGAGTAAATGTGTAGTAATTAAATACGAGTATGAACATCTGGATCTGGCCACTCCTGTTTATAGCACACTCAGTTCTGTGTTGGATTGTTGCACATGCTTACATAAAACAGTGATAGTCATCTCAGAAAAATCTCATATAAACAGACTAAAGCATAATTCCTCAACATATTTCTTCTACCTTTGTTAAAGATTGTATAAAACAGAGCTTTCAATATCAAGCAGGTTATCATGAAAATTTGAATAAAATAAGCAGATCATTTGACTGTGATTAAAAGTATAAGGAAAGGCCATTGCATTTGAACATTGTAAACAAGAACAGTTTTTGCATCCTAAAGACTTGCTCCCATCTCTGTTGGTTTATCCCTCTCTCTTCTCCTAGTCATTATGACTCTTTAGCCTCAGTGCCCATTGTGAATTTCATTAATAATGGCAGTGCTAGCCAATGTTGTAACTGCAGCTACCAGCTCAGTCTAAATCATTCCTTCCTCCATCTTCTTCCTTCCCTGATGATGCCTGAGGCCTCTGAATGCATTTTGACATATATAAAACATAATAGTTAGCTGTTTTTTCAATACCTGTTAACACATTGAATTCCTTTTCACAACTGTCAGATTACCAGCTTTGTGCAGCTCTAATTGTAGGCAAATGTTGCACATTTAGGGCTTTAAGACTCAAATTAAATTTTATGTCACCACACTGCTGTTCATGCATTTGAAACACATTTTATTCTACAGGTACTGTGTTTTTGAGGATATAGAATGCACCTAACAATAAATGATGATAAACATGTAAAGAGCCAAATTTATAGCTGATGCGAGCAAGTGGAACTTACTGAAGTTGGGAGTTTCACCTGCTTATATCAGGTCAGTATTTGCCCCATATCTTCAGACTTTCTCAGCATTTGTTTTACTTTTAGATTCCTTACAAGTAAAATGACGATTAATATTCTTACCACCTCTTGTAAACCAGTGGTGTCAAATACCAGCCCTGCTTGGTGAATTTATCTGGCTTGCTTGACAGATTCATAATCTGCACAGCGCAAGCTTTTATTTTATGTAAAAAGTAAACTGCTAACCATAAAAGTAATGAAGATGTCCTTTTGAATGTGACTCAATGAAGCCCTTTCTTACACAGCTTGAAGCAACAGCTCTGAGAGTGGTGTGACCTTCCTCATTGATCTCAATGGGGTAGTAACTCTGAAACCTAACAATGATACTTTTAGTACCAGATTTCAAATAACTTAAGTGCACAGCTATGCACCTAACATGCACTTGCATTTTTTGTGCAAATCACATACTATTGCAGTTATTTTGTACACTGAATAGTATTGAACTGAACAGTAACTTTATTAGCTAATGGCCAGTTTCTGTTCTCTGTTACACAGTTGCAGCTGCTGTTGAAGTTAATTTGAGATGCATCAAGTAGGTGAGCTAAGAATTTGGTCTTAAAATTTTAATTACTACATAAGGGCCATTCTATACTAGTATATCTTTGATCTTTGTGAAAATCTACCAGTGTGTCTAAGCCTGAGACACTGAGCTCCTGCAACTCTATTGAAGCTCTCTTTGGATGAGATCCATTGTTATCACTGGAAGATATTCTATGTATTGAAGGTACTCTGTTAGCCTAACTTTGTACATTTGACTTATTGAACATCAGTGAAACTGCAACATGACTCTGTCCACAGAATAAATATGACACTATGGTTGCTTCAGAAGGTTTATTTCAGGGAAGTGGCAAATAGTCTGTTGGTATATAAATGACGGCCGTGATTCTCCTCTCATTTACGTCATTTTTGTGCTGGAGTAACTCCATTGACTTCAACAGAGTTACACCAGTGTAAAATTAGTGTAACAGAGTGGAAAATCAGGTCAAAGATTTTTGGGGCTGGTGTACTCTCACATCTGAATGAAAAGTTGTCATGAATCTGTTCCTTTACTATTGAGTGAGCTCATATACAAATTCCCAGTACCAGAGCATAAGGTGTAGTGCAGGGGCAAGCAAACATTTTGGCCTGAGGGCCGCATCGGGTTTTGTAAATTGTATGGAGGGCCGGTTAGGGGAGGAGGTCGTGGCTCAGCCCCCACCTCCTATCTGCCCCACCCCGGGACTCCTGCCCCATCCAACCCCCCCTATTCCCTGACGGCCCCTCTGGGACCCCTGACCCATCCACACACACCCGCTCCCTGTCCCCTGACTGCCCCCGGACCCCCGCCGCCCCATCCAACCCCTCCTCTCATTCCTGACGGCCCCCCCAGAACCCCTGCCCCATCCAACCACCCCTTCTCCCTGTCCCCTGACTGCTCCCGGAACCCCTGCCCTTGACTGCCCCCTGCTGCCCCATCCAACCCTCCCTCCCAGAGCCGGCTTTAGCAAGAGCGGGGCCTGATTCCTGGGGGCGGGGCTTGCCCCTGGCAAGCCCCGCCCCCAGATATCGGGCCGGGCCGGAGCCGCTGGGGCCGGCGCCGGGGCCGGGGGTGCTCAGCCGGCGCTGCTCGGCCAGGGCCGGGTCCCGCGCCCCGGGTCCCGAGCCGGGCCGGAGCCACTGGGGCCGGCGTGCTTGGCCAGAACCGGGGCCGGTGCCCCGGGGCCCAAGCCGGGCTGGAACCGCTGGGGCCGGGGCCCGGAGCCGCCGGGGCCGGGGGTGCTCGGCCGGCGCTGCTCGGCCAGGGCCGGGGCCGGGGCCCCAGGGCCCGAGCCGGTCTGGGCCGGAGGGGCCGGAGCCACCGGGGCTGGGGGTGCTCGGCCAGCGCGCTCGGCCGGAACTGGGGCCAGTGCCCCGGGGCCCGAGCCGGGCCGGGTCGGAGCTGCTGGGGCCGCAGCCGCTTGGCTGGGCCGGGGCCGGGGCTGGAGGGAGCCACTCGGACTGGGCCGCGCCGCACCGCGCCTCCCCGGAGCCCTCCTCCTCGCGTTCCCCTCCGCCCCAGCTTACCTGCTGCTGCCCGCCTGCCCCTGCTTGTTTTCAGACTTCCCGCGAACATCTGATTCGCTGCGGGGCCCTTTTAGGCGCGGGGCCCGATTCAGCCAAATCGGCTTAATCGGCCTAAAGCGGGCCCTGCTCCCTCCTTCCTGACTGCCCCCCCGGGACTCCTGCCCCCATTCAACCCCCTGATCCCCCCTGACCCCTATCCACCCCCCCCACTCCCTGCCCCCTTACCGCACTGCCTGGAGCACCGGTGGCTGGTGGTGCTACAGCTGTGCCACCCGGCTGGAGCCAGGCCACACTGCCGCCGCCGCCGCCACCACCACACAGCACAGAGCATCGGGTCAGGCTGGGCTCTGCACCTGCGCTGCCCCAGGAGCTCACAGGCCCGCTGCCCAGAGGATTGCGCTGGTGGCAGAGCGAGTGAGCTGAGGCTGCGGGGGAGGGGGGACAGCAGAGAAGGCCGGGGGTGAGCCTCCCGGGCCAGGAGCTCAGGGGACGGGCAGGACGGTCCTGTGGGCTGTAGTTTGCCCACCCCTGGTCTAGTGTGTGCTCTATTACATCTTTCAGTGGAGATGTTAAAATGACATCTCTGTCCATTTCTGACTAGGAGAGAATATCTATTAAAAAAATTTTTTTTTCAGAAAGAGTAAGGATTAATAAAATCTCTCTCAGTAGGATTTATCCTAATGCGAACTATTGCAATTCTAACTGTTGCTAACTAATAGTGGACTTGGGTTTACCTACTGTATACATTTCTGTTGCACTACCAGTAGCCAACTCATTTTTTAACAGTAAACTTGGATACATGAAAGGCACTCTATAAAACCAATTATATTTGATTCTGTTCTGTATAAGTTAGTAACAAAGTAATTTTCTGCATTTGTGATAAGCAGCCACACCTTTTGGGGTAATTTTCCATTTCTGTGCTCCTGTTATTGAAAATGGGATTTGCATGCTTAATTCCCTTTACTCCGTGTTGAAAATAGACCCCTTTAGGTCTGACGGCTTGCTAAAAATTGTTCTAAATTTTTTATATTGATTATGGGCCATATGTTAGTACTAATTATATAAATGAGACATAGTGGAAATGTGACATGTTTAAACATTCAGTGGTTTAAAGAATTATACAAATGAATGCTAACTTGAATAAGTGCTGGAAGAAGAAAAGGAGAACTGCAGGTTTTGAGCAGATGTTAATAGCTTTGCATGGCTATCCATTGTCTTTATTTGTCTAACTATAAGAAGTGCTGACACTTTGAACGTTTTGTCAGACTATTTTAAGTTGCCATCTTGCAGGAAAATAAGAATTGCAGTTTGCACCTAGGGATATACTAGGGATTCATTATATGAATGGGCTATGTTGAATCCTACCGAGTGAAGTGTTAAACTCAGTTAGCATCATTGTACCTTTGGAACTATAAACATTAAGCTTGGGGCTGTAGTCATGTGTTGCTGCAGTTATATAGGTGATATGTCTATTACTGTGGAGTGGGGGCATTATATTTCACTTTGGCTCATGTACATTTTAGCCTTTGCATATTAGTTAAGAATTTAATGTGATAACTATGGGTATGTCTACACAGCAATTAAACACCCGCAGCTGGCCTGAGTCAGCTGACTCCGACTCGCAGAGCTTGGGCTGTGCGGCTGTAAAATTTCTGTGTAGACATTTGGGCTCGAGTTCTGGGACCCTGCTAGGGGGGCAGGGTCCCTGAGCCCAGGATCCAGCCTGAGCCTGAATGTCTACACAGCAATATTTAGCTCTGTGAGCCTGAGCCCTGCGAGCCTGAGTCAGTTGACCTTGGCTAGCCACGGCCATGCCTTGGGTCTTTTATTCCAATGTAGACATACTAGAACAGGAAGAGAAATAGTGGGAGGGTAGGAGTTGTAGGCTGAGATTTTCGAAGCCATTTAGGGGATTTGGCCACATACCTTTCATTCATATTAATTGAAGATATGTATCTAAATCCCTTAGAGGGCTTTGAAAAAATTCACCCATAGTCTTTAGGAAAGTATTGGCTAATGCCAACAAAGAGTAGCTATATTTTGTGAGAAGTTTCTGGTAAAAATAATACAGGTGTGGTTTCTAGTAAAACTAATATGGGTATGTATGTGTGTGTTCATTATTATTTTGTTGTTGTTGTGAAATGGTACAGAGCACACATTTGTAAAGATAGGCTGGTTACAAAATATAATATACAAAGGTTTTGTTGTCATGGATAAAACTGAAATCTGTATTTAGGATAGGCTATTCAGAGGCCGTGGGCCAAATATAGATCTGATATGAGTGAATGCTTTTGACCCAGTGTGGCCAGTAGTTAAATCAGAAGACTGGGAGTCAGAAACCCTGGCCTCCATTCCCAGCTCTGTCATTGTCTCATTCTGTGACTTTAGGCAAACCTCAACTTCTCCATGCCCCAGTTTATTGACCAGTGAAGTGGCTATGATATACTTATCTCAGGGTTTTTGTGTAGATTAATGAATGTTCCAGAAGCATTTTTAGCATCTGGATGAAAATTGCTACATTAGGCAAATGCGTTCCCATCATTTTTTTAAAACAAAAAGTGGGTTCTGCTTGTTTCTTTGTGCAGGTTGACTGAAATGGTGAAGATTCCAAGACAGAATGAATCATAGAATCATAGAATATCAAGGTTGGAAGGGACCTCAGGAAGTCCATCTAGTCCAACCCCCTGCTCAAAGCAGGACCAATCCCCAACTAAATGAAACGAATTCTTACTTGAATTTGACAATAAAAAAGAAAGCAAGACATCAGTTTTTCTTTATCTCCTATTTGTTCTTTATCTGGTCAGTCATGTCTACAGTTTGACAGTTGTTTAAACAAACATTTGTTTATAGCAATTTTGAAAACAGCTGCTGGCTGGCTAAGCTAAAACCTATAGTTTTCTACTCTAATGCATGCAGTGGACTAGAATTAACAAAATATGAATTCCCACTACCTTTGTAGACCAGGTACTTGCAAAGTCACCAACATGCTCATACAAATCTGGGCTTGCTCTACTCGTTATTTAATTCCTGTCCCTAGTACACATACATCACTGGAGCATTTTCACCCTTAGGCCTTCAACCACTAGATAGTTTAACTAACATAAGTGTAAGAACGTAGCAGATTCTAGGACTGTGAATGGAGATCAAAGTCTTCTTGATGTTGCAAGGTGCAAGCATCTTTTAGAGATGCAGAGATATTGTTGCAGTCACTCTACATTTAGCCATGTATGCCTAGTTAGTTTCAGTGTAGGAGTGTTGAAGAACAGTTCTTTCTTCCTGCTGAGTGTAGGGAGATGCCATGTATTATCTTCTGTGATAAAAGGAAATGATTGTATAACAAATACATTGTTTTATGTTGCTGATCTGCTTAAATGAGCATGGAAGGATATTCATTTTATATATTGAATAATTTCTTAATTATAACTGTACATTCTGCTTCCAGAAGTAGGATTAGAACTACAGTAGTCAATCATGCAGAGTGATCTTTCAGTAAAATTATTACTAATCATTTCACAATTCCATTTTCAAAACATGTTCTGATAAGAAATAATAAACTAAGAGACTTCGTCTGTGAAAGATGAGTATTGTTTAATTACGAAAGGGGAAGCACCTGTAGTCCACGCATAAGGCACAAGCAAGTAGGAAATCTTTTTTCAATTTACTTGAATTTAATTTCAGGTATTAGATCACTTCAATCTGCAAGACAGGGTGGGGAGCAATAGAAAACAGCTTGGAGCTGTTATGTCAGCATAGAGATGTGAGTGAACAGCAGTAGAACGTTGCTTCATGATACCGCCGACCCTATTAATTAGCATTCTCTAGTCAAGTAAAGCAATTCTTTAAAGTTTGTAATGGATGCCACATTTTACACTGGTTCATGCCCTATGTTGATGTTCTGTATAATTGGGCACATAATATAAGTGGCTATTGTTTTGTCAAGCAGTGGTGGCTTTTTCATTCTTTTAGAGCAGTGTTTCCCAAACTTGGGACGCCGCTTGTGTAGGGAAAGCCCCTGGCGGGCCGGGCCAGTTTGTTTACCTGCCGCGTCCGCAGGTCCGGCCGATCGCGGCTCCCACTGGCCGCGGTTCACTGCTCCAGGCCAATGGGAGCTGCTGGAAGCGGCGCGGGCCGAGGGACGTACTGGTCGCCGCTTCCAGCAACTCCCATTGGCCTGCAGCGGCAAAACGCAGCCAGTGGGAGCTGCGATCGGCCGGACCTGCGGACGCGGCAGGTAAACAGACTGGCCCGGCCCGCCAGGGGCTTTCCCTACACAAGCGGCATCCCAAGTTTGGGAAACACTGTTTTAGAGGAAGGAACCCCTGCAGATGGTAAAACTTCTGCACTGCTTTAGGCTAACAGATTCATCCAGCCTTAATATTGGGGTGCATTACCAGAAGATAATTTGTTCCCTCTGTGCCACAGTCATGCTTATTAACTTTATTTTATTATATACTTTAGCTTGTGAAATGATTTTTTTAACTGCACTTAGTGGTGGCTTGTGTAGACAGCAAAATTACCGTTCCTGCCCTCAAGATCAATTTGTATATGCTGTTATCATATAAATATTATGTGCTGTACTTTAATATTGTTGATGGTCCAAAAGATTACTTCATTGTTGTTGAGTCTTCTTTAAAAAGTGTGATGAAAATTGAATTCACAGGGAATTTCAAGGAAAAGGTCTTAATTACTTGTGATCTAATGCTGTAGTCCTTACTTTGGCATAACTCCCAGTGCTATAAGGCTCACTCTAGTGCATATGGAAATGATGTTCCTGGTGTGGCTGTTTATTAAAGACATACTGTTTTTTCCAGTGCAGGTGACAACTTGATAAAATGTGAATTCTAAATAACTGACATCTGGTTGCTCCTTTGTTCTGTGGTCCCAAGCCAAAAGAGTCAAACTGATAATTCCCTCTGTAGTTCATCTTTACACACTGATACCAGGTAACCTGATTTACTGAAAACACTCTCCTTCTTAATGTATTTTATTTGCATTCTGCCTTGGAAAGCTCTTAGTCTTTCTTAAACCTCTCATCTCCAAACTTCTTATTCTCCTTATACTTAACACCATGTCTCATTTTTTAAAATTTTGGGCCGGTGTTGATTGAGCCATCACCTAATATGTAAACGTAGTGATCCAGTGCTAAAGGTTGCAGCACTTTGATGTAGGTAGGGCTCCTTCTTAGCCAATAATCAGCTCTTGCTCCTCCCTCTCCCTTCAAGGATTGACTGTCCTTTCCCCAATGCTTTGTTCAGGCTCACCTCTCTCCTCTCTCTTTTCTAGCTCCATCCACAGCAACCACCCTCAAGTTAACAAGAGAGGGACACTGAGCTGCTACAAGTGTTAGGATTCCCCTTTCGCCAGTGGGAGCAGGGGAATTTGGGGTAAGAGAAAGTCAGGAAGAGAAAATGGGGACAGAGTTGCATAATGTAAGGGACGGAATAGAGGGAGTTGCAGGAGGGACACTATTGGGAATGTTTTAGGGGCACGGGAAAATTGTTTTTTTTTTAGGGGGTGAGAAAGAAAGTAAGGGTCCAACATCTTGGAGAGGGAGGAGCTGAGGGGGAGAGAGACTGAATACCCAGGAGGGCAAGAGAAATGGAGGCAGAGAATGTGAGGAACCCAGACATGGGGGATAGATTTTAGGAAAGAGAATCAGAGTTGGGCTTGCAGAAGGGATAAGGGAGATTTTTAGGGATGGTAGAGAACTTTGGGGAAGTGATTATAAAATGGTAGTAGGTAGAGACTGGTCTCCTAGAATAGGAGGTGGGGAAGATAATTGCATGGGAAGAGAATACAGAGGAAAGAGTCTGTGTTTGTACAGCACCTAGTCCAATGGAGTCCTGATCCGTGCCCAGGGTTCTAGGCACTATGGTAATACAAATAATAATAATTAATAAAGCAGGGTTGTAAGGGCATGGGGAGGAGATTCTGAAGTAGGAGCCTGGTAGTGATGCAGGAAGAGATTGGAGGAGCCAAGAGAGAAGGGAGGTATGTTTGGGTGAGGAGAGGGCATTCAGAAACTGTATGTTTAGGGAGTGGCCAACCACAGAGGCAGTTACACTTATTAGTTTGTGTATAGAGCTTGGGATGCAGACACATAAGTGGAGGTATTAGTGGCTGGCTTCCTCTTCAAGTACCAGGAGGTGCCAGCATCAGCTTCATTCCTATCCTTTCAGGTGAATGGTGGTGGAATGAGAAGACAGGGAAGTGAGATGAGGGACCTGACAAAGGAATAGAGTTCATCAAGGGAGACCTAAGATGAGAAGGGGGAGAGGGAAAAGGATTGGTGGGCCTTACTGGAAAGGAAGGGAGCAGGAAAGAAAAAAAAATCCTTTGCTAGGAATAGAGATACGACAGATAATAGAAAAGAATCCGTGAAGACACAGAAGAAAAAAGTACCGTGAAAAGGGGAGGATGGGTGAAATAAAGAAAAGAAATGATTATGGGGCAAATCGCCAAAAAGACTGCGAAGAAAGGACTTTGGTATAGCTATGTACCCGAAAATCAGGCTATGTGTATTTTAAAAATGAGGTTACTATTAATTCATGTTACTATTCATTAAATCTTCCTGACTCAGTAGGGCTCCATATTTCCTTTTTTGCTGCTGACACCTATGTTGGAAAGATGGAGTATTAAAATTAGAAATTGGAAAGACCGAGCACTGCATCTGTAAAATTTAAGCCATTAGTAGTCTATTTTAACACATGTTGGCAGCATATGTACAGATACCACAGTCATCAGCAGGGGTTGAAACCATGGAGACATGGTGACATGCACTGAACTAGTACATTACATACTTTGCCTATTGTATACATTTACCCTAAGTGTCTAGCGTCTACAAGAGCTCAGGTCCCATGTTGGGTACCATTCTGTATCATATCAACATGCATCCATGCTGCATGTATATAGGCACCACATTCATTAATGCATGTCAATCTTGGGACCATCAGCACAAAAAACCTCTGCCACTTGAGCTAAATGAAATTTATTTAGCTGAAAGAGTAAGCTTTTATAGTCACTGGAGCCAGCCGCTAGAGGGAGACATGATTATATACACTAAGCTAATACAGCATGGCGTACCATTAGCTCAGGGTAAAAATAAAAAACATCCTCAGTAACCAAATATTTGTTTATGATAATAACAATAAAAACAAAGGGACTTTCCCAATCTTACGTTTTAGTTAGGAACCAGACCCCAAACTCTCTTTTGTATATCACAAAAATGGCAATTTCTTTTTTTCTTTTCACATAGGTTTAAAACAAAAAGATAAAATCCCAGATGTATCTTTACTGTATTTTTTTTGCCAAGACACTCTGGCCCGGATTCTCCCTTATACTAAGGCCAATCTATGCTGTTTTGTAGATATGAGATGTCTGAAAGCGGGCAAAAATTCCGCTCAATTAAAGGGAACTTTTCACTGCTACAGTGGTGTAAAGAGACCTTGGCGTATATGAAAACCATGCCCACTGTCTTTATAGAGGTTTATGGGCCTGATTCTTATTTACGTTGAGGTCCCTTTAAACTGCTACCCTTTACTCCTCTGAGGGGGTATTTAGTCAGAATCACAGCTAGTCCATGCTGAATATATACTTTTGTGTGTATATACACAGACTTTTGTAATTTCTTATCTTTTCAGGACAGGGAACCTATCTTACTCTGTCAAGTGCTATGTAAATTTACGATGCTGGATATGATTGTTAGTAACTATCCTCAATGTGTATTTACGTGTCGTCATAATATTTGGGCATCAGGCTTTCTAGAATATAAAATATAACTTTCTCTGCCTACTTTGATATTTTTTTTTAAATTATTTTATTCTTCATCTCTGGTCTTGCTTCACTCCAGATTTTTCTTTTTCTTTCTATATCTCTCTGTGTCTCTTTTCCTCAGACATTTCTCTTACGGCCACTGGAAAACTTATTGAGGCTGATACTGGATCCAGCAGTTAATGCTCTGATTGTAGCTTCCAGGGCACCACAAATCATTCCCTTCTCTAAGTTCTGTCTTTCCTATGCCTGAGGCTAACATACACTTTTTGACTGCTTAAATGTAGTTAAATGTTAATACAGTAACAATTTAATACTGTTAATACATCACATGTTCCCTTACAGTCTAAGATTTTGGATAGATGTGCACTTTCCTGGGTCAGATTCTGCTACCCTTGCCAATCTGGAGTAATATCTGACTCCTCAAGTGGTCCCATTGAAATGAATGGAAATACACAAGGAACAAGGTTCTTTCAACATAAGCAAAGGCTGCTCATGTTGGTTGGTTAATGATGCACATTTGGGGACTGTTCTTAGTTTCATAATAAGCTTGATTTCACAAATCTATTGCCCATACATTGTGAACCCATGTCATGTTAGTCTTAGAACTAAGAAGATTGACTATGATTAATAATTTAAATATAATAAACGGCTCTGGTTAGTGCCTAGATAAAGGGCTTCATTTCCCAGTGGATGTAAGAGACTTTACATTTATGCCCACTTTTGGCCCCTTTTACAAAGCCAGAATACTGTAAGTGTAAATGAAAATTAGGCCTCTTCAAAGCTCAGTAGTGGATTAGCTGTACTTTATTTTTTATAAAATTAGGATTTCTAAGGCATCACTTCATTCTTGTAAATCACTACATGACATCTGTTGTATCATATTCTAAAGTTACTGTGCCAGATCCATTAAGTGATGAGCTATGTGGAACATGCAAAGTCAGTATACCCTAGTTAAGTGTCAAGGACTGTATTATATAGCAATGACCATCTAAATCTTTTTTGTTAATTGTGTCAGTGTTTTTCACCAAATTATGGGATTCATGACCAAAGCGACATTGTGAAGTCGAATGACTTGAAGTGGCTAATTGCCCGTTATGTGAAATTACTTAGGATCCAATTCTCCTGAATGGTGCTGAATGCCCTTAAATCCCACTGACTTCCCATGGGAATTGAAGGAGCTTAACACATAAGGGAGTTGATGAAGGAGAAGATTTACTTAGGAGAGTAAATGCAGTGTAGTTTGGGTGATACTGGACAACCCTACAAATTCTGGACTAGTCATCTGTGAAGCGGGGTGTGTGCTCTTGAAAGTCACAGTGTAGAGGTATTTTATTTGTTCTGGATCTACTAGGGAGGATAAGGATAGTGTCAAACAGGACTATGTGAAGGTGAATTAGGTACCTTACTGTTCGTGCTAGCAGTGTCCACACAGGACAATTAGTGTGCAACACTTTGGTGTGATCTGCAGTTCATACCGCTGTAGTCTGCAAAGTCGGTGAGTGTGTATTTTTGGTGGATCTGGTAGCATCCACCTAGTATTTAGGTTGCTTGACACTTCCTATTATAGGATTCTATTTTCAGTGGCTTGTAACTTTGTAAAATGTTAGTTGTTGGGCTGGAATTTTCCATATTGGGCATCTCAGGCTGAATTTTTGGGGGGAAATTTCAGCCAAAACAGGCCAACTGTTTCTGAGAGCGAGGCTAGTGAAAAATGCATTGTTTTGCCCTTGTTAAAAACTGGTGGCCTTTTCTTTGTAGAGCTCTAGTTCCCGCATGCTTTGGAGCAGGGACTTGAACTTTGGCAGGGAGGTGGCCTTTGTGTCAGGGATGTATGTGTCTGTTGCTGTTCCTGTGAAAATCAGCCCAAATTAGGCTAAGGTGTAAATCTTTTGAAAAATTGCAGTTTGCACATGCTCAGTAGAGACTTGCTCAAACTTCACAGCTAAAATCTCTGAAGATTCCATCCGTGCTAAGCATGCTGCACCGTGGACCTGAGCAGGACTTTCCCTACAATTGCAGCTCTCAGTGCTGTGGGCCATGTCGGACCAGACACTGAAACTGAAAGCTAAGAGCCTCTCTCCTGTTTCTCAGTAACACCCTTCCCGCTGTCCCTCCCTCCCCCCCCTCCCCCCCGCCCCGCTGATATGCAGGCAGGCAGGAGGAGGAAGTTTCCTCAGCACAGTGAGGACAAGAGCTGGATGGGATGGACTGTGGGGTGAGAGGAGGGAGCAGATTGGGATAAAGAGAAAGGGAGGATGCGGGGGAACAGACTCATGGACGCTTGGAGGGGTCCTGGAAAAAATTGTATGGGATCAGGTAATTAAAGACTGTGTCATAATGCATAATGCATACGCACAAGGGGTTGAATTAAGGTTGAACACAGTCAACCATAATTCTGGCATTTCATAACTTTTCAGTGCTTGATTTTGCAACCTTAATAATGTTCTTTTACCGTAGTTTTTGTGAGTTACATATATACTATATGTGTAACTCACAAAAACTACGGTAAAAGAACATTGTATATCTAAAACACTAAGATATGTACCTTTGACAGTCTGCTTATTTGGTGTCTTTGTATTACTGTTTATCTTGTCTGTTTAGATTGTCAATTCTTTGGTGCAAAGAAAGTGTCGTCTTATGTGTTTGCATAGCAGATAACAAAATGGGGCATCTATCCTGAGGGGGGGTGTTGGGTGCTCCTGGAATGTAAATATTACCAATAATCATTGATAGTACACTTGAATAGAAGAAATAGATAGATTAGAAGCTTTTTCATAGTTGTATTTGAAATGTGAAGGTAGAGTATTATATTTTCTTCATTTTGGGCTGATTGAGATAGATATCAACCTGTAGTAATACATTTAGTTTTAATAAATGTTATTGCTTGAAAACACTTTGGGCTGCAAACGACTTTCTGATACCTTGGAAGGCATTGATACCTGACAGTCTGAAGCACTGCAGTGGATTGATAAACATTCTGTCCGTTGTCTTTGGTATTTTATAGAAGCAGTTCCTAGATGGCTGTGTAAAATGTACATGGGGGCCTTGATCCAGCAATGACTTCAGTTGGACTACTCACATGCTTAAAGTTAAGCATGCACTTAAGTGTTTAGCTGGATCAGCCTAGATCCTTTTTTGCACCTGGGGTTTTCCATCCTTGAATTAATGCATGGATTAAATTAATTTAATTTCAAAATACCTTATCTTACATTTTGAAATGGAGATAAGAAAGAAGAAAGTCTTCAATATCTTTTTAATGGGGGGGGGCTTAATTTTTTGTACACTTGCCATACTCCATTTATTTACTGTTAAGTTGTTAGTGTTGCTTTAGAAATATGCAGCTTCTACTAGAGGGTGGAATTTGTGTATGTGGAACTTGATAATTTATTGGATATCTTTTATTTATATATTTGTATTGATTCCTTTACACTGGGTAGATATAGAGATGCCAAATGTTAATAAACCTAGTAGCAGAGCTCTGGATCAAAGTGAGTGAAGAAGATAAAATATCCATGCATCTTCTTATAACTTGGAGCCTGATCTTGTACTGAGAATTACATATATCCAGGGGTCTGCCTGCATTGTTCTCCTTGCAGGACTAGAGCAGAGCACTAGATTGTAAACTCTGATTCTGGAATGGTGTCCCTGGGCACTACTGCAGTAAAAATAATTAAATAATAATAATTGCATTTGTGTGTATGTGTGTTTGGTGAAATCTGTGTGTCCTAGGGCAGCCTTAGGGTATGTCTATATGCACAGCGGTGCAGCTTTACCGATAAAGCTGTGCTGCTGCAGTGCATCTGGTCAAGACGCTCTATGCTGACAGGAGACAGCTCTCCCGTTGGCATAATAAAACCACCTTTGCGAGCTGCATAAGCTATGTTGTCAGTGTAACTTATATCGCTCGGGGGGGTGGAATATTCACATCCCTGAGTGACATAAATTTTGCTAACATAGGCTGTAGTGTAGATGTAACCTTAGTCACAGACCCTATCCAGCGAGAACAGGCACCTGAGCTGTCTGTCCTGAATTCCCTGCACAAACTCAGACTGAATCAAGCCGTTTGCATTGAAGAGTTGAAGAGAAATTGTGAGATGAAGTGTGTGTGTGTGTGTGTGTGTGTGTGTGTGTGTGTGTGTGTGTGTGTGTGTGTGTGTGTGTGTAAAAATGTCATTTCTGAACAGGTACCAGAAATATCCATTCTTGTCCTTGATTAGTTGTTTGGGGTGGTATAAGTCAGCGGTCTCCAAACTTTTTTGATTGCGCACCCCTATCAGTAAAAATTTTTGCGCATGCACCCCCTGCCGCGCCAGCTCTACCATTTTTGCCAAAGCAAAAAAAAAAAAAAATTGTTCCTCCTGCCGCGCACCCCCAAGGATCCTCTTGCGCACCGTACTTTGGAGACCACTGCTATAAGTGACCTTAATGCTATAGCTCTCAAGCCTGACTGCTACAGTAGTCAGCTCCTGAGTGTTGCTTGCTTTGCAGGAATTAGATACTCTAGCATCTTGGGAAGGCGAGATAATTTATTGTAATGTTGCTAATCATAAACAGAATTCTGGAATGCTGAATACACTGTAAACATGTAATAACGAAATACCAGTTTTTGAGAAACAAACCTACCCCTCTCAATACTTACTGCAGTATGACTCCCTTCTTGAGGTGCTTTTGCCATTCTTTGTAGAAAAGGGTACAGACGTGTCCACTATAATATATTTCTGTGTCCAGGATTGTTCAGATCTAGGGGATTTTTTTTCAAAAAGTAAAGTGCATGCAAATTTTACTAATGGATGGTTAGTATTTTTTGAAAAAGAAAAAGGTAAGGAACTGTCGAGCTAATACTAATAAAAACCAGCCCAATTATTCCCTTTAGTGATTTAGCTAGTTGACATTTCCATAATCTATTTGTTTATTTTTCTTCATAAGCAGCATCAAATGTATTTTTTTCATATTTTGTTCATGGCTTATTTCAACATAAGAAAAACCACAGTATCTCACAGTAATCTTTGTGCACTTAGATGCTCTAAATCACCTTGTAAAAAATTGTGACCAGCAGAGGGGGCCTATCCCTGGAAAACGATCCCTTACACAGTATATTATAAGTGTGAGAAGTAGATACCAAACACATTTTTACTATGGCTTCCCTTTCTGCTTTTGATTTTTATACATTTTTGCTCTATGCTTATGTTTTTCAAAGGTATGGAACTGACAGCACTGGGAAGATCAGTCCTTTGATCCTGATCCAAAAAGGCACTGAGCACACAGTAGGTGCTGAGCACCTCTGCGGCGCCTTTACATATCTTCTGGCCATATATGATGCCCTTCTTAGGACAGGGCAAATACATTTGGTTCTCAGTAGACAGCTTTTTATTAGGAACTGGGCTATAGTATGCAGATATCATTAATTCCCAGTAGGGGCTAGTGTTGTGTCTGAGGATAAATGCAAGCTGAAGGGTAAATACTGACCACTTTTACAAGGGCCTATTAGGGTTGTCTGCATTAGGGGAAAACAATTAAAAATTGCACTAGTGTCACTACATTGATGTCATACCAGTGAAAAGCCTTAAAGTAGAGGTGCTGCCCTGTCACAAAGCAGTTTATCTGGTAAATTGCTGGAATAAGCTGCAAGCCCCATTTTACGTTGGTGCAGCAAGTCTACATAAGAGGGTTTGCCCTAGTGTAACTACACCAATGTACTGGAGTGACTAATCTTGTAGTTAGAAACTGCCTTGCTGTTCCCTGCAGGGTATACTGGTTTGCATTTCAGCTGGCTGACTTCTTTGCTTTCCTTTTCCTGAGTCCCACCCAAAAGCCTTTTCTGGCTTATTTTATGGTGGCTTAGCACTTTGTGGCTACATGTCTGATGTTGCCACATACACATTCCTTTCTCATGCCACTGCTTTGCTCAGTACCCTGAGCCACCCAGTCAAAATGGATAGGACCCAGCTCTTTCAACTGAATGACTTGCAATGTGTGAAAAGAACCCCCTTTTGGACATGTTTCATGAAAATACAGCCCTTGTTCAGCAGTGACTTGTTTTTAAAGAATTGGAAGATAATAGGATTTTAAAGGGTGAGCAATTCACCAACAATCACTTTATGCTCACTTTATGGTGAGCATTTTCCTTCATTTTCTGTGGCCTGAATGCTAAGGTGATGTTTACTTCTGCAGCTCACTGCATTGCTATTGGGATGGACATTCTGCAGCACAGAAGGATAAACAGAAATAAGTTTAATTGATTCTTTTAATTAAAAGAATCACATGCATTATCGAATATCAAAGTTAACATAAGGGCTGGAGTATTGATTTTATTAGTAATACTAATATTTCGTTAGGTCATAACATCCTGCTTTTGACTATTTAATAATTATTTCCAGAAATAAGCTTATTTTTGTGACAGAATTTATGATTTGGTACAGACTTTAGTGTTAACCTTACATAACTGCACTGTAACAATGTTGTGATTGGAGTCTGGAAGGATCAGAGCTCTTGTAGCTAGGTGGTTGGGGGGGTTAATAAGGGCTTTTATTGCAGAAGGAAATGTTTGATAGCTTGGAGGGAGATGCTAGGCGTAGGCTAAAGTTGGGAGGGTTGGGGTGTTGATTGCTTAGAGGAGGATTTGGTACCACCGAGGTGAATTGAGGATTTTAGTCACTGAGAGGGAAGGAACTTCTCTTGCTTTGATGAGGATGTACTACATTTACTATCTTTAGTCTTAGATCACTAATCTCCTCTTCCTTCTCTATGCTGACCAATGCCATGGGCCAAGACTTTATTTCCTTCCCATCTTTCTTACCCCCCACTTGGGACTGAATGGCTCCCTCAGTAAGGACCATTTAATATCTCCCACTCCCCCAGTTTAATAGGGAGTGCTCCTGAGATAATTGGAGGCTCATTAACTTCAGGAGGGTTCTGTATGGGTGCAGCAGTCCAACCATACACTGTTAATTGCAGGGTCATAGACTAAGGCCTTGTCTACAATGCACAGTTTTGTCGACAGAAGTCAGCTTTCATCAACAAAACAGTGGAGGTGTACACGCTACAATGTTCCTCCTGCTGATTGAACTCTCTGGCTATGCTGACAAAATAAAACCACCTCAGCGAGAGGCATAGAGCTTTTTGTGACAAAGTTAGATTGACGCAGTGTCAGTGTAGACACTACACTTGGTTATGTTGCCGTAAATGGCCTTCAGAAGATGTTGCACAATGCCCATCTTGACTGCTCTGGTCAGCAGTTTGAACTCCATTGCCCCTGCACACAGGTGCACCGGCATCCATCTCTGAGAATTTTTGAAATTCCACTTCCTGTGTGCTTGGTGTGGAGAGCTCACATCACATCTTTCCAGCTGACAGTGGCAGCTCCACGCACAAAATGATTTCTTGCGTGGAATACGCTGGTGATGTTGGATCTGCTGGCCCTGTGGGGAGAGAAGGCTGTGCAGACCCAGCTTCGCTCAATACGTGGGAACTTTGATACCTACGGGAAGATTTCTTATGGCACGTTGGGTAGGGGCTGCGAATGGGACACGCATCAGTGCCGTGCGAAGATAAAGGAGCTGAGGCAGGCGTACCAGAAGGCAAGGGAGAAGACAGAATTCAAACCATCACTCTGGTGCTGTGCCGAAGACCTGCTGCTTCTATAAGGAGCTGGATGCCATCCTTGGTGGCGACCCTACCTCCATCACCACCAGTCCATGGATACTTTTGGGGAGTGGGCTGGAGACAGCGGATAGCAGACTGAACCCTGAGGACAAAGTGGTGGATGAGGAGATCAAGTTGGAGGATGAGATGGGACGGGTGACAGGGTTGTCCGGTACCGTGGCAAGCCAGGATCTCTTCTCGACCGCAGAGGGTTCAAGCCAGTCCCAGCACTCCGGCTCTGACACTCATGATACAGGGGAGGGGAGCTCTGGTAAGTGCTCATTTTGAGTTGATACTGCTCAGTTACAGGAGGTAGAGCTGTCCTTTGCTTTGTTATATGCTAGAAGTGGGTTAAGGGATAGAAATGTACAAGACTAGCTGTGTTTGCGTCTGCTTCACATTCTCCTGTGCAGCTACGCAGTGAGGGCCCTGCGGAACTGTGTGTTAATACACACCAAGATTTCACAGGAATCCTCCAGAGAGATCCCTAGGAAACTTTTCTGGAGGTACTCACCAATCCTCTGCTGAAGGTTCCTTGGCAGAGCTGCTTTGTTCCTTCCCCCGTTGTAGGAAACTTTTCCGCGCCACTCAGCAATCACTTGTGCAGGGACCAAAACAGCACTCAAGCGAGCAGCATAGGGACCCGGTCTGAAGCTGCATACATGCAGGAGAGGCACCCTTGTATCCTTGCTTATATTCAGGAGTGAGATATCAGCTTTAATGACCACCATCTGTGGAAAATGGTGGGAGAATTTACAATATTGTCCCTAGTCGTTTGCAGTGATCCCCTTAAAAAAAACCTAGACCCTTTGCCTCATCTTGAAGCCCCCCCAGGCCAAACTCACCATGTTTAGGGTGTTTGCCAAATTGTGTGCTTGCCAAGGGACAGTGAGAAAGAGGTGTAGTTTACTATTATGATTCAATACTGTGAGTACACTAACAATCATTCTTCTGTTTATTGTTTCTTATGCTTCTGCAGATGTGGCCTTGAAGGGAACCCACTACACACTGGCAGAATGCCTCCACCAGATAAGGAAGCGAGCAAGGAGGACATGTTTCAGGAGGTGCTCCAATTCTCTGACACTACAAATCAAGAACACAGGCCTTGGAGAGAGACAATTAATGAAAAATTTAAAAATAGATAGCCAGGACAGGAAGCAGGACAAGGAGTGAATTTCAGTAGGCAAGGAGTGAATGATAAAAGTGATGGAGGACCAAATGGAGATGTTGAAGTCCCTAATTGTGCTGCAGGCAGAACACATGCATGCTCCCCCCTCCCCCAACCCATACAGAACTGTGTGCCATGCCCTCCCCAAACTCCTGCTCACACATTCATTGCATTGTCCTGGCATGTCACAGTACTCCATTCACTCAACCCCTTTGGACAATTTCCCAAATGATAGCTGGAGTTGCACTCAGCTATGAGAGCTTCCATCAGGAGAGTGCTCCTCTCGCTGTTATGTCCCTTTCAACAATGTGTTTTCTGAGTGTTGTTTATTGCTGTTTCATAAAAAAATACTCTCTGAAAGATAATCTTTATTTGTCTCCTACATATGGTGGTTTCTGTTGGAATTAATACACAGTGGCAATTGGCACATTTGCAGACTACAGTCAGGAAGCAATCATCAAAATGTTAATGCAAGGTGGCAAGTTAACAAAGCATGGCAGAATGCTTTATAGAAATACACATTACTGGTGCTCATTGTCCAAATGATGCCTCAAAGCTTCCCTGATTCGAATAGCCCGTTATTGTGCCCCTCTAGTAGCCATGGTATCTGGCTGCTCAAAATCAGCCTCATGTGATCCGCCTCCATGATCCACTCATGGGAAGACTTTCACCCTTAACCTCACAAATATTGTGCAGTGCACAGCAGGCTGCTATGACCATAGGAATATTTTCCTCATAGAGATCTAAGCTGCCATAAAGGCAGCACCAGTGAGCTTTTAATCTGCCAAACATGTTCAACAATCATTCTGCATTTGCTCAGCCTATTGCTGAAGTGCTCCTTGCTGCTATCCATGTTTTGCATGTATGGCTTCATGAGCCATGGGAGTAAGGGGTATGCTGGGTCTCCCAGGATTACTATGGGCATTTCAACATCCCCCATTGGAATCTTCTGCTCTGGAAAGACAGTCTTTGTGTGCAGCTTTCTGTACAGTTCAGAGTTCCTGAAGATTCGTGCGTCATGCACCTTCCCGGACCATCCCGCATTGATATCAGTGAAACGACCCCAGTGATCCACAAGCTCCTGCAATACCATAGAGAAGTACCCCTTTCTATTGATGTACTACATCGCAAGATGTTCCAGGGCCAAAATTGGGATGTGTGCCATCTATCGCCATGCTGCAGTTAGGGAATCCCACGAAGCCATCCACTATTTCATGCACGTTTCCAAGAGTCATAGTCCTGCTTAGCAGGATGCAATTAATGGCCCTACACACTTGTGTGAACACGACCCCCATGGTGGACTTCCCAACTCCAAACTGATTTGTGACTGACTGGTAGCAGTCCGGAATTGCCAGTTTCCACACAGCGATAGTCACACACACTTCACCACCAAAAAGGAAGCTCTCATTTTGGTGTCCTTGCGCTGCAGTGCTGGGGCGAGCTCTGCACACAGTTCCAAGAAGGTGACTTTGCACATGTGAAAGTTCTGCAGCCACTGCTTGTCATCCCAGACCTGCATAACAATGCGATCCCACCACCAAGTGCTTGTTTCCCAAGCCCAAAAGCAACATTCATGCAGTTGCTCCATGAATGCAAAAAGTAATCTGGAATTGTTTCATTCCATGGCACGCAGCAGGGCAGGCACCATGGATTCCTGTTCAGATTCAAAGCTCATGAGATACTGCATGATCAGCCGTGTTGTGTTCATAATACTGACCACAAGAGTAGAGAACAGCGCAGGATCCATGCTTTCAGGCACAGATGGCAGGTGCACGGTAAACTGGGGCTGCTGAAAAATGGTGCAAAACGTATTCAGACACCCATGGAATGATGGGACAGAAACTGCATCTTGGCATGTTGAACCCCGCTCCCATGATGTACTGTGTCCATTCTATCTTCCCACAAATCTTAGCTGCAGAGGGTGGTGAGTTGCACAGTGGAGTAGCTATCCAGAGTGCACTGCTTTCACTGTCGATGCTAGAGCAGCAACTGTGGACGTGCTCCGCTGACAGCAGGAGCGTTGTGTGAACATGCACAAGCGATGTAATTATAGCAGTTTATGATCATTGGCGTAACTTGTGTTGACTTAGGCTATGCCTACACTATAGAGTTAAGAGCTTGTCTTCACAAATAGATTTAAAAACTAACTTAGTTAAACTGATGCAAAACCCTACATAGACACTTATTTCAGTTTGAGTTCAGTATATCTTAAGTCAATAAGGAATCTGCTTAAACTACATTGATATAATCTACCCTTAGGATCAAAATAAGACAGTCTATAGAGGGTTTTGCATTGGTTTAATGAACTCAATTTTAAAATACATCTTTAGTAAAGGGGTGCGAGTTTGTGTCTAGACCAGGCATAAGATTGTATTTTTAATTACTGGCCAGGGTGCCTAAAGCTTTAGGTAGGCATTCTTTTACACTAGTTATATCTGTATGAATAAATGCTTTCAGAATTTAATGTATTGTTTTATATTTATTTAGGTTGTGGTCTTTATTTTCCTTGTTTTTGCTGTTTCTTCTTCTTTTTATATATATATATATGGAGATATCCTATCTCCTAGAACTGGAAGGGACCCTGAAAAGTCATTGAGTCCAGCCCCCTGCCTTCACTAGCAGGACCAAGTACTGATTTTGTCCCAGATCCCTAAGTGGCCCCCTCAAGGATTGAACTCACAAGCCTGGGTTTAGCAGGCCAATGCTCAAACCACTGAGCTATCCCTCCCCCCTGCAAGTACATTTAAATGCTAGAAAAATGTGTAAATTTGGAGTAATTTTAGTGTATCCGTTCTAAAAACCTATTCTCAGATTCTTTCTTTGGTGGCATTTTATGAGTTTTAAAACCAGAACCTTGATGTGGTTTTTATATATAGATTTTTACATATTTATGTTAAATACAGTATGAGTGTATTACTTTTATTTATTCTGAATTGCTTCAGAACAGTTGTATCTCTCAACTAATAGGCTTGCTCTTTTGGCAAAAAAGAACCCAAAAGCCTGATATTGCAAAAATGTATGCCAATGATGACATCTTGTTTGATGTACATCTTCTACCTTAATATGTTAGTTGCTTATTTATAAGGTCAAATAAATTAAAAAAAACAAATTAACGTTATCTTGCTGGTGAGCCACTTACTGATTTTAATTGTAACTGTAAAAACAGATACCCGGAGGGAGATATAAGCAGTAGCAACTAACATTGTTATGATAGCCCCAGGAAACAAGTGTAACAGTCAGGATGTTTTGTAATAAAACTGTAAAACAATTAAAATAGCTTCACAAAGCATGCTGGTTTCTAGGCTGTCCAAAGGAAAAGACTGTAAAGGGAGTGTCAGCCCATCACAGCGTCACAGTTATTATAAATTACCATCTCCTTTTTTGGGGGGGAAGGGGGTGAGGGAGGGAGGTGGAAGATGGATAACAAAGGTGACAAGTAAATACATGCTACATAAATATGCATAAATCCATTACCATCTGCCACATTGTCCAGTTTGACTGGGTTGTCTTTCGATGTCTACCACATAAATCAGTTTAAAGCAGTTTCCCTCTAGCAGTATTTTCTGTAATGAATGGGTTACATTCTTGGGTTGTGACTGAAGACCTGGCAAATAATATAGCAAATGCATCTGAAGAAGTGAGGTTTTTACCCACGAAAGCTTATGCCCAAATAAATCTGTTAGTCTTTAAGGTGCCACCAGACTCCTTGTTGTTTTTATAGGAAATACAGTATTTACCTTTTAAAAAAAATGTTGCAATCATAGGATTTATTTTGCTGTGCAACCATTAAACATTTTATTAGTTACTGGAAGCCAGACTGTGAAGTTAAACTACCATAAATTTTGCTTGGCTAGTGCTTTTTGGTACACAGTTTTGTACACAATTGGTGAGGCATACAGCAAGTAAGGAAAAGAAGTTCAAAATGGCTGTTTTTGTGCCAGAGCCCTCTGACTGTTTTAAATAATAATTTTCATAAAGCTGCATCTCAATGTTCACCAGTGCTGGTGGCTATTCTTTATATCATCACTATGATGTGTTTCAGCCCCTCTTCTCAGTGTTGCTCAATTATTATTTTCTTTGTTGTTCCTTAATTCTTTGCCATGGCACTCCTACAGATAGTAATCTCATATCCAGATGAGGCCTCCATCTCTCTGTGTTCAGTTCCTGAAATATACCAACATCCTGTTCTGGATTTCTCCTAATAGCTACCACTTGTCACTTTGTGGTGGTACACACTCATCTCAGCATGAGTTTCCTTTACACAAAGGCTGCGTTACACTATTCTGACAGTGAAAAGGGGCCTTCGTGTCAATGAGAATCAGGCCCCATCTGCCTTTTCTCTTTATGATTTTCTAAATATATCACAGCAGGATGGATAAGAATCATGATTATTTTTTAATCATTGATTTAAAAATGTAAATTATTTTTTAATATAAATTGATTTTTTTTATTTACATGTTGCTAGTTCTTCACTCTTTCTCCATTTTATAGTCTTAAAATGTTAATGTGGGTGCTTAGTACCTTTTTCCGTACTGAGTTTCCTAATAATTGATAGACTTTCTGATTTTATGTAGATTTCTTGTACGAAGAAGTTTCACACTTAGAATTGTCATCTCTGCTGACAAAGACAAGTCAAGCGTCTTCTTACTGTGAGAAAAACACAAACCCAAACCCAAAATTGGTAAGCAAATAGCCCATCCTGTTGTTTGCAACCTACACCAGCTGCCAACATAGCAAACTTCCGCAAGTCAAGAAAGCCAAAATACTTCAACCTGGCTAAGTTCCTCCGTCAGTTTGCAGTTTGAAATCAAGGGGACTTGTGCTCCTAAGTCACTTAAGTGCTTTTAAAAATCTTAAACATAGGTGCCTAAATATGGATTTAGGAGTCTAAAATTTAAAAAAAACTTCGGCATATGTGTATTAAAAAGTTCACAATAACTTTCTTAATGTGTTGAAAATCTCAATAACTTTACATTATTAGCACTGAAGCAACTGATGTGACAGACATTTTAGCCCACAAGAGAGAATTTTTTAATAAAAATACGAATTCAGGCCTTGATGCTGCAAACAGTTAAGCACATGCTTAACTTTAAGTACATTAGTAGTCCAATTAAAGTCAATTGGACTATTCATGTGAATAAAGTTACATGCCTACTTTAGTGTGTAGGTGATTGTGGCCTTAATTTTTAGTGTTTAATTTTTTGCATACAGAAGTTTTGTAAAATTCAGATAAGATACCCTATGAATAGCGGCATTTAAAAAAACATCATCTGTTATTTAGACCATCATTCATTTTAATCTAAAATTGCAATAGCAGAAATTTTCAGATTAGTTTTACAGAGCCTTAGCCTGATTTAAATCAACGATTTAAAAAAAAATCAATTTTGATTTAAATCACTCCAGTCTGTCTCACAGGAACTCCATATTTTAGAAGACTCTATATCTTTCTCATCCACTGATTTGAGGCTCTGCCTTTGATAGCCACATAGGTTAATAAGCCACATCATACAGGCTTGCTGAAGACTGAACATCATGACTAGCGCATCCTTTTCTGACCAAGTAACCTCTAGTTTCATGAATACTATATGTGCCTTAGCTCAGGGGTTCTCAACCTTTTTCTTTCTGAGTTGCTCCCTCCCAACATGCTATAAAAACTCTGTGGCCCACTTGTGCCACAAAAAATGTTTTTCTTCATATCCAGTAGATTAAAAGCCAGGGCCAGCGTTAGGGGATAGCAAGCAGGGCAATTGTCCAAGGCCCCACGCCACAGGGAGCTCCGCAAAGCTAAATTGGCTTCATCCCCATGCGGTAGGGTTCAGGCTTCAGCTTTGGCCCTAGGCAGTGGGGCTCAGGCTTTGGCTTTCTTCACTGGGCTCCAGTGACTCTAGCACCAGCTCTGCTCTCTGGTTTATTTTGGCGGACCCACTGAAACTTGCTTGCGGCGCCCCAGGGGGGCTCGGACCCCTGGTTGAGAATCACTGCCTTAGTTAACTTCCTTTTGTTCTCATCTGCTATGCTTATATGAAGGAGGAAAGATGATCTTGTGGTTAAAGAACAGGACTGGAAATCAGAAAATCTAGATTCTACTTCCAGCACTGCCACAGGCTTCTTGTATGACTTATGGCCCTGATCCTACACACTCTTACTCACACGAGTAAGGTACTTTGATAAATAAGGATTTTAAAATTGTGCCTTTAATTTCCTGGTCCTCAATTTCCTCATTTATAAAATAAAGGATAGGTAAGTATTTCTATCTGACAGAGATGTGAAGATAAATTAATTAATGTCTGTGGAGCATCTTGAAATCCTTGGATGGAAGATGCTGTATAAATGCAGACAATAATTGTGTATACTACAGATCTAATCTAGCAGAACTCAAGGGCAATATGTCCAAGGGAAGGTAGTTCTTAAACTGCTGTCCTGCTCTGTGCCCCAGGTAATGTGGTAAAGAAATAAAACCCACACTAGAAATGAGGTAATTTGTTATTATTTTAAAGCTAGGATGGCAGTGAACAGGAACAAAACAATTGCTCTGAAACCAATTTGAATGTTGTTCAGACAAATAAAAGACTGAGGCAGTTGCTGACCTCTCTTGACAAACAGCTGGAGCCAAAAATGGCCATTGAGTTGTCGCTTAAGGACTTAATGGAGGAGATCTTTCAAATCAGAGAAACAGTAAATAAGGTAGATAGAGCTTTTACACACGTTAAAATTGAGATAGCTCAAATGAAAGCCAACCTAAATGAAATTAAAGAAAAGGTGAATGAAGCTGAAAGAACATCTCGGTGAATGTGAGGATGAATTGCTTACGTTAAAGACTCATAATCAAATCAAGCTTCTGGAAATGATCTTTGGAGAATCAAGAGAATAGGAGCAGCAGAAAGTCTTAAATTTTCTATCTGGACATCCAGAAATGGCTTGAAGGAGATCACCCAGGGAATGGTATTGAAAATATGGTAGCAGAATCGATGAAACGGAATACTGAAAGTTTTTTTTGAAATGGAAAGGGCACATAGATTTACCAGTGCTTCCCAGAATACGCACAGTAAACCTAAATCTTTTATATTAAAAATATTGAGATTTTAGCATGTCCTGCAGATGATAGTGGTTCAGTCTCTTTCTTATTAGCCACTAACAGAAGTTGATCCAATAAAAGATACACCTCTACCCCGATATAACGCGACCCGATATAACATGAATTTGGATATAACGCGGTAAAGCAGTGCTCCAGGGGGGCGGGGCTGCGCACTCCGGCAGATCAAAGCAAGTTTGATATAACGCGGTTTCACCTATAACACGGTAAGATTGTTTGGCTCCCAAGGACAGCGTTATATCGGGGTAGAGGTGTATTACCTCACCTTCTGTGTTTCATTCATATTCTGGGACCAACATGGCTACAACAACACTGCAAATAGTGGAAAATCTTCTACTTAATGTTGTTTTGTCAGTTTTTAAGGAATTCTCTTTTGATTTTTGCTTGATGCGACTCATCTGTGATTGACAGCTCAACTGCTCCCATGCTTCATGAAGACAGGACCTAAATTATTACATCTCTAATAGAGTGACAAACCAGCAGTAATTGGAGTAACCAAACTCAAGTTACCTCAGGATTTAGGAGGGGTTAGTTTCCCAAACACCGATAGATGGACAAGTTTATGCTTTGCCAAAATGTTATTTCCTTTAAAATTTAACATCTTGTTTAGGGATCATTGTGAGGGCCAGATTCTCTGGTGTGACAGACCCAGACCAGTGGGGTACAGGAGTCTGGTAGAGGCAAATATACTGGTCACTGGATGAGTAGTTTTCTGTTCCCTGAGTGACCAGAGCAGGGGCTGCACTAGAGTAATCAGGAACCTGCTAGAACCAGTTAAGGCAGGCAGGCTAATTAGGACACCTGGAGCCAATTAAGAAGAAGCTGCTAGAATCAATTAAGGCAGGCTAATCAGGGCACCTGGGTTTTAAAAAGGAGCTCACTTCAGTTTGTGGTGCGAGTGTGAGGAGCTGGGAGCAAGAGGCGCAAGGAGCTGAGAGTGAGAGGGTGTCCTGCTGGAGGACTGAGGAGCACAAGCGTTATCAGACACCAGGAGGAAGGTCCTGTGGTGAGAATAAGGAAGGTGTTTGGAGGAGGCCATGGGGAAGTAGCCCAGGGAGTTGTAGCTGTCATGCAGCTGTTCCAGGAGGCACTATAGACAGCTGCAGTCCATAGGGCCCTGGGCTGGAACCCGGAGTAGAGGGCGGGCCCGGGTTCCCCCCAAACCTCCCAATTGACCTGGACTGTGGGTTCTCCCAGAGGGGAAGGACTCTGGGCTGTTCCCCAACCCACATGGTGAATCTCTGAGGCAAGAAAATCTGCCAATAAGCGCAGGACCCACCAAGATAGAGGAGGAACTTTGTCACACTGGGTAAGGGACTGGATTCTCTAGTCTGCCATATAAATGACACAAGTTAAACTTGGCACAGATGAGCCTGAAGTGGACAGGGTGTCCCACTGGAAAATGTCTCTGGTGTTGGAACCCACTCTCCCAGTGTAAGGGGAGAGAAGGAATGTGTTGGGGCCAGGGACGGAGTGTTACACGGGGCCGGGGCATGGCAGAGTGAGACTGTGCTACACCTGATTCTCCATTGTGTAAATTCTCTGAGGAGCCATATGTCAATTACATAAATTAAAGCTGCTTCTCTGTAGGTTTAACTTGTGCTGGAGCCAGGTGGCTGAGAATCGGGGAGCTGTAACTAGCTCTCGGACGGCCCCCCTCTACCTGCCTGGGTGGAGCATGATTACCATGGAGAATAAAGCCCAAAATGCGTAGTCTGCCACTGAATAGGACAAACCTCACCCAAGAAAGGGGTTGGGTGAGGGGAGTGGTGGGTAAGTCTGTATAGCAGAAACCTGTTCTTAAGGTTCAGGAAAATCTAATTTTTCTAAGGTACAAGGTGAACTCTGCAAATTAGGTTAAATTAACCTAACATCAACCTTGCTGTTGGTCCACTACTCTCAATGGATGATAATTGACGAGAGTTCCTGAAAAGGAAGAAGAGACTTGCTCAGTTTAACATTTTAAGTATTCATTTCCCCAGGAGATTTTTGAATATATGCAGTCTTTTCATTATTGCTTTGCTGTTTTATTTCCTTTAAAATATCTTTTAAGTCTCCAATGGGATAATACAGCAATCCAGTTTTTTTAGTAATTGCAACTGGGAACAGGTGCAGTCATTTGGAAAAAGTAAAAAGTGACTCAAACTTTGTATCATGGTCATCAAGATTTTGAAAGTTTGGTTTACTTTTGTTTTCATTTTCACATCTGTACTTTCTGATTCCAGTTGAGGTCAGAAATTACCAACTACCACAAGAAATGCTGCTGTTGATATTTCCTCTTTGACCAGAACCAGAATCTACAAACATCTTAATCTTGTGTTGAAAGAGTCTGTTCTCAGAGCTTTTCAGCTACACCCAAATTTTGCAGACACACAAATTTGGGTAGTATGGCTATCATTTGGAGAAGCTTTCAAATTTTGGGGTGTTTAGCCCAACTGAACTTTGCAGCCTTCAAATCAGCACTTCTAATTAGTGGGAGTTCCTTGGAGTGTGTAAGATAATTTACTTGCAGTGCCTTTTGCAGTAGAGAAGTAGAGCCCTGAATTGTAATGAACATAAAGGAGATACTTTATGGAGACTGCTGAACACAGACTGAGACCTTGCTACTATTCTTGGTTCTCTAGCTCCCAGAATAAATAAACACAGCCTGTGCTGCATAGTGATGCCACAGCAGATCTCCCTAAATCCTGAGATAGACTAAGCAATCATGGAGGGAGCTGCTGACTTCATCCATCCCATCCCATCGCTGTAGTATTCTACTATCCATCCATCCCGTCTCTATAGTATCTACCTGATTCCTCCAAATTAGTGAGCATCATAGTGTTGGTTATTGCCATTCTCACACGTCCTCAAAAATGGCACTTCTAGGAGTGACATCGCTTCATTGGATCAGATTAAATAGATAGCATGGGAATTAATACTTGAAAAATCCTGTTAGTGACTGAGCCAAATTTGTACAACTGATCTAGAGGTGAAAGGCTGCATATTTATTACAAATCCCCAAGTCAGTCAACTGCATGATTTAAAATAAATTTTGTTTTTGTTTAATCAGATTGTCTTTTACATTGTTGCATTTGCTCTTACACTTTGGATGTTATTGGGTAGTTTTCATTATCTTCTGACAATGATTAGTAAGTCAAACACATTCAGCTTTAATAAAAATGGTTATTTGGGAACAAAACTTCAATTAATGAAGACACAGTTGTGAACAAAAATCTTTATCTCAATAGACATAAATACAAAACAAATGTTACTGTAATGATAATGCACATCTGTTCTTCCCCCCCATCCCTTTATTTTTCTTAGAATTCATACCCCTGATACTATTGTTATAGCTGGAGAACTGGCAACAAGTATAGTTTAGCCTGCAGGAACTTTTCCATTCTAAGCCCCTGTATCTTAGTTTTGCAGTCATCTGGGCCAGAATAAATTCTCATTCTATGTCAAAATGACTCTTGGGTTCCAGAATGCAGATATCTGAAAAATAACCAACATAACCACTTTTTCTTTTTCAGCCAACCAGTCTCTCCAGTGGTAAAAAAAGTATAGATAATTCAAATTAAAAATAGGGAGAGACCAGTTAACTTCAGACAGAAATTTTGTCTGCTGATGTGATTTGTGAAAAGCAAACCCCAAAGAAGTGTGGCTTATTTTCCAACGTTATCAACACTCTGTTACCCTACATTCCAGACACACTCTTACTTCTGATACATACTCTCAAAGCTAGAGATTTTTTTTTCTGTATCCGTGTTCCTGGGTGTATCCAGAAAGTTTATTATCAGTTGCTGATACCCTAGAATATTAATTTAAATCTGGGATGAATGTTTATTTTCTTCGGATTTCTACAAATTAAAATACACATATCCAGTTATTCTCTATGCCTCTGACATAACTTAAAATACACAAATAGTACCTTAAATCTCTCATAATCAGGTCAAGCCTCAGCAATCAGTGTAGCTTTAATGACTGTTCAATAGAATGTGATCCTTAATTCATCGCCATAGGTCCTTTTCTAAACATATTTCTATAGACCTAACAATATTAGTTTTTTATGGTTCTTGAATGTGGTGTGTTAAGATGGTTAACGTCCTCTGCCTGAAACTTTAGATTCTGTTGGTTAATGTAGGTAACTATTGAAGTTGTGTTTTCCATGCAAATAACCCTGAACAAGTGGTTGGGTGAGGCAGCTGTACCTTCCTTTCAGTACCTTTTTATTTTTATTTTATAATGAGAAGGTATCATTGAAGATCAGTTCTAGTTTAGCTCTAAAGTGGATTCAAGTTTAGAGAGGAGCCAACAAATTAATCTTCAACTTATTTGTCTAAATTACTGTCTCTCAGAGAAGAGCTACAAAGCATACCTTGGATTTGGTAAGGGCTCTAACATTCATAAAACCAAAAAATTTACAAATTTCATCCTTCTTAAAAGGGTCAAAGGAAAGGTCAGTGCATTGCTAGGTCTGCAGTTGCAGGTTGGAACAGCTCCTTGCATTAAAGAATTTTACAGTTTGTATCTTACCATCACCTGCAGCATTAAGAACTCATAATATATGACTGCCTCTTGGATGTATTGAGAACCTGTTTCAGTTGAAAAGATTTTCTATTCTGCTACTTGGCTTTCCATTCATTGCTTCACTTTGTACTGGGAAGTTGGATCTTTCTTGAACACAGGTTCCTGGATGCCTCTACTAAATGCAATATTCTAAGGCTCCTCTGTTCAGGTTACCTCTCTGTCATTGATCTGAGACTCCTATTTTATTTTCAGTGCTAAAGATGAATAAAGAATAAATGAATAAAGAAAAATACCTTTTATTCCTCCAGTTAATTGGATTTCCGCAAGTCAACCCCAACTATCCAGAAGTGCCACAAGGTAGCAAGTTTAGCTAACGGGATTGCTAATTTTTTTTAATGTTTTGTATGCTTTAAAATAGCCAGTGTCTGGTCCTAAGGAAGTATCAGCTGGATCTCAAATGTAATAAAGATAAGGCCTGGTTAGTGTGCAGAAATTTTCGAGTCTACACTGTCCAGCTATATTAGATATTTGCAAGCATTTACAGGAAAAGAGGATAGTTCATGTGCTCTGCATTGATGGAATTGACTCCCAGGGATTTAATTCACATGGTTTTCAGGAAACATTTTTTCTTGTTGTCTTTACTTTCCCTTTATCACTCCTCTGTAGTGGACCTGTGCAATTCAATTTATTAAAGCCTTGCTTATTATTAATTTTATTATTAAAGCTGATACTGCAAAACATTAGCTTCAAAGCTAAACCAGTGTTCAGAATTAACAGGAAAGAAGAGATGTACATCTATTAATTTTTTTATTTTTTTTTACTAAAGAAAATCTTCCATGAAGCAGTACTCAATATACTGGTGTCTGGTGTTGGTAGGCCTGTTCCTACATCATGTTATGTTGCAAATATCTAGAGGCACAATAGCATGCTAAATGGATGCATTAGTCTGCATCTACATTGCAATAAAAACCCACAGTATCGAGTCTCAGAGCCCAGATCAATCAACTTGGGTTGCAGGGCTAAAAATTGCAGTGTAGATGTTTGGGCTTGGGCTGGAGTCTGGGGTCTGAAACCCCATGAAGGGGGTGGGTCTCAAACCTGGGCCAACCGCGGCCATGCCAAGGGTCTTTTATTGCAGTGGAGATGTACAAAATATTTGTAAATATATACTAATAAGCAGTAAGGACTGCTGATAAACTTCCTCATACTGTTTCTGGGTGAATCCTCTGTTTTTGTGTGTATGTTGATGAGGTTCTTAATGAAGACAAGGGAAGATGGATTTAGAATATCAGATAATATCTTTGGATATTGTAAAAAGATGAAAAAAAGGTATCTGACTGCACGGAGGGATACTCGCAAAACATAAAACACACTTATCCAGTTTTTTAAAGCACAATTTCTTGGTGTTTCATTTTTCAAGTTGCTTTGTACATTTTTTTTCTTTTTATGAATCACGATTTCCAATATGGCTCTGTTGCTTATTGCTTCACACAGTAGCTAGAACAGCTGTGTTAATTAAATAGATATGTCACAGCACTGAAGCAAGTGCCTGCTGCTAGCATACATGGGCCATCAAGACTTACAACAAATAGAGCTTTGCAGAGGCATTAGCAGCATAACACCAAGTCTAGTGTAAAACAAAACATTGCAAAACCTAGATGCTTCTCAAACCTAATATTAAGCACAAGTACAAATTCAAAATTATGTATTTTCTTTAAATGATAGCATAGGACAAGAAAATACATAGGAACTAAAAGCATCTCATTCTGTAGATGTCAGACAGAATAATGTATTTTCCTTGTAGCCGAACCACCTTTGTTGTGATCTTTTTAGATCTCTCAAGCTAAACTGGGTCAAACTAGATTATTATTTTAATGGGAGACCTCGAAGAAACATCTAGGTGATGCAGGAAGTTGATTTTTTTTTTTTCATTTAATAGGTGGCTTGTTCCTTTGACTCAGTGATGAACCAATGCTTGAGTGCAATGTTAACAATATCTGCAAGGGAATCTTTATGGAAATGAATTTCCCCTGACTACCCTCTGTAGGTTTTTCCATCTGAGCTGATGTCTAGGCCAAGCTCATTACAGATCTTGTAGAACTTCTCTGAGGATGAGTGTTAACCCCAGCATCCTGACCAAATTTGAATGAGTAAATGACATTCTTACCAGTTCACTGCCTGCTGTGACAGTTACATACTGTAGAAAAAAGGAACTAGGAAGAAGATTGTGACTCATGCATCCTTTCTCCGTAATACTACTTACTTTCACATCACTCATTATCCGTAGAGCAGCCTGTCAGTTAATTAAGCCAAAAACCTTCTAAAGAACTCCACTAATAATCAGGGCCGGCTCCAGGCACCAGCCGACCAAGCACGTGCTTGGGGCGGCACCTTGGGGCGGGGCGGCGCTCGGGTTTTTATTTATTTATTTATTTATTGGTTTGTTGGGGCAGCGCTGGAGGGTTTTTTTTTTGTTTCCGCGGCGTGGCGCTCGGAGGGGGGGCGGGGGCTGGCGCGGCACGGCGCTTGGAGGGGGGCGGGGGCTTGGCGCGGCGCTCGGAGAGGGGCGGGGGCTTGGTGCTGCGCTGGGGGCGCGGGGGCTGGCGCGGCGCTCGGAGGGGGGGTGGGGGCTGGAGCGGCACAGCGCTCGGAGGGGGGCGGGGGCTTGGCGCAGTGCTGGGGGGGGCGGGGGCTGGCGCGGCACAGCGCTCGGATGAGAGCGGGGGCTTGGCGCTCGGAGAGGGGGCAGGGGCTGGCGCGGCATGGCGCTCGGATGGGGGCTTGGTGTGGCACGGCGCTGGGGGGGCAGGGCCTGGCGCGGTGCGGTGCGGCGCTCGGAGGGGTGCGGGAGCTTGGCGCTGCGCTCGGAGGGGGGCGGGGGCTTGGCACGGCGCTCGGAGGGGGGCGGGGACTTCGGGCAGCGCGGCGCTTGGAGGGGCGGGGCTTCGGGCGCCGTGGTGCTCGGGGACGGGGCTTCGGGCGCTGTGGTGCTCGGGGGGGCGGGGATTTCGGCAGCACTGGGGGGGTTTGGCTGCGCGGCGCTCGCAGGGGGGGTACGGCGGCGCGGCGCTTGGGGGGGGGGCGGCGCTCTTCTTTTTTGCCTGGGGCGGCAAAAAAGTTAGATCCGTCCCTGCTAATAATGACCACTCATTGCTCTGCATTTGTACTGCACTGTCTTCAGCCTTTAGAATGGATGATCTTTGGGGCAGGGATCGTCTTCTTTGTTTTACACATTCTGACCAATGCAAAGCATCCTGTACTCTTACGATACTATTTGTAAATGTACTAATTTAACTACATTAAAGATTGAGGCACTCAGATACTACGGTAATGGGGGGGGGGCATAAAAGTACCATGTAAGATGGATCGATGGATAGATTTTTCTCATGAGGGAACAATGCTGCCATTGGGGAAATTGGACCCAGGGAATAAGATGGAGGAACTAGGGCCAGCATATTCAAATTTGGTTAACTGAGGTTGGGCACCTGATTCAGTATTTAGGCACTTGATTAGGTGTCTTGAATTTCAGAAGTGCTGAGCATGTGTAGCCTCCATTGATTTAAAAGGTAACTGGGTAGGGGCTAGAGCTGGTTCTGTGTTGTATTGTTGAAAAGGAACCCCTAGATATTGAACCCGGTCCTGGTTGATGCCAGCTCCACCTGGCAGAAGGGTTACACAACCATGACCAAGAAGCAGCTCTGTGGTATGTGTTTCAAGATGTGGCACTGTGTCACTCTCTGTGATGTCCCTGATACAGCCTGGAGGATGCCTCTGTCCCTGGGTGACTCTGTCCCCAACTTAGAGGACATTGTACAAACCTTCTTTTCCTAAGCAGTCCGATGATTTGCAGTGGAGGATCTTTCGTAGCATTGTCACAAACTATTGTTTTGTATACCATATTAGCCCTCAGGTGTCTGCGCAGTGCTCCTTTTGTTTGGCTTCATGCATTTTGTTTCATTTTTTTCCTACACTCCCCCCGTTTGATTCCTCTTTTCTTGTGGTTTTTCTTTTTCTTTTTTGGCAGCAGCTTTTCGGCGGTTTGCTACTGGTTTTCTCCAAGTCCCTGTTTATTCTCGGAGTGACAAACAGTACTCATATTCAGCCAGTTTGTGACATGGCTAACTTTTTGCTGGGTCAGGAAAACTAGCTATTTTGAAATCTCACCAGAACAGAATGGCCAGGGTCAAGAAGTGTAAAGTGCTAGGTCGAGTCTGTGCATTGATTGTCACCTTACTGCAGATTGATTATACTTTTTATAAATAGACTTGGAACCTGGACACTTTTTGGTTGAGTTGGTGTGTTAATATTTTAAGTGAACTTGGTGATAATGCTTTAGTGATCCATGGGTAATGTTTGCTGAAGACATGTTTTGCTTTATTTTATTCATGTCTTTTTATGTATATATTGTAATTTAATAACATTATTAATAGTTTTTAATGTGATTTTTGTGTTCCTGTCATGTATGTCTCTTCATTGAGTAGTGATGATGCTGAATTTCTTAGCCACTAATCACTGCTCCTGATTCATTTTTTTGTTAATTCAAGTAGGGAGATGACAGACGGACACACACAGTAGATGGAGGCAAGTGTAGTAATGTCTATTTTTTGAGCAATTTCTATTTCTATAAAAACACAGTTTGAAATGTAAAAACTCTAAAATATTTTGTGGGTATTATGCTAAGAAGTGCCACAGGTTTCACCATCCCTAAACTCATCCTGATTCTCCCATGCTGAATACAAAGCTATAGCAAACTTCAGTGCATTGTCCTACATATTACATTGAGTTGTCTTTGAATATGTGATATAGCATGAGATTATTCAGTGTGACAACACTTAACCTAACATAATCCAGTTCAGTGCACTGAGAAGTAGAATGATAGATTATTTTACTAGAATGGGTACTCATCTGTTGTCACTCTAGTTACCACAGAGTACCTGGATAGGAATATAAGAACAAATGTCATATGAGATCAGATCAATGGTCCATTTAGCCCAGTATCCTGTCTGTGACAGTGGCCGGAACCAGATCTTTCAGACAAAAATAGAGTATTTTCCATCCTATTCCTTAGCATTTTGACAATTACTGTAGTTGCTTGCATTTGTGTTGGTAAGAGGAGGTACTTGTATAGTGTGAAACAATGGCCTGTGTACATAAAGAGAATTTATAGTTTAAAAAAAAGAAGCCGAAACAAAATGCACAAAAGTATGCAAATAAACAGTTAAGGGAAAGTAGGTACATTTAATATAATCTATTAACTATATTATGTTAATGGGCACCTGAAAAGTGCCTTTAAATATTTGCAGCAGTGAGACTTAGGTGTATGATATATGGAGGTATATGAAGAACAGTTACCAACTATAAGAATTGTCTTAACTTTTTTCTCTGTTAGTATTTTTTATAGTTTATAATTTCGACCCTTTGTAGCTTAGGGTCTGCATTTCTCCTTGTTCTTCATCCTAAGTGGGACTTTTGCTTGCATGAGGAATTATTCTTAGTGGAGGATTCTAAACTTTGGAGTTTGTTTTTCCATTGGCTCAACAGACACATTGCAAAAGCTATGCTTTTGTTTGCAGGGATGAGAATTTTTACTATTATTATTTGATTCTGTATCCATCCAAGCGGTTTAATGCAGTGGATTTATATCTTTTAAATACTTAGATTTGGAGGATGCAATAGGTATATTTTATAAACTGAATCAGTTAGTATGTATTGTCCTTATTGAGCCTGCATGCTCTGGTGATGTGCAGTGAGTGATTTTCAGGTGAAATGAAGATATGTGCTGAAATGTCTTTTTGCTCTGTTTGCTTGGGGAAACTCTTTTTAAGGCTCCAGTCTTGTATCTGATAGTGCTCTGGCAGACTGCTGCACCTGTGGGGAGCCCAGTTGACTTTAGTCCACTCACTTGCTATCAGTTGCAGTATTGGGGCCTAAAGTTATAAAACTGATAATATGCAGACATTTTAAGGGAGATCTTTCATTTATGATGAACCCCAATCATTTCATTTATTGGGATATATTTTTCGTTGGTTGTATAGTTTTCGATCTCTAGATCCTATTACTTTCTTTTTAGTTATTTGATTGTTTTTTTTAAAATTTCATAGCAGACATTGTCCACTTTCTTAGGTCCCAAAATAAGTAATGAAAACCATCATAAAACCAGGACTTGAAATTGATTTCTTGAGTTTAAGATATCTGAGGTCTTCAGGGATCAGTATCCTTTACTCTGTTATACGCACACGTATGCAGCTGCCATGAAAATAAATAACTAAAACTCTTTTTAAGGTCTAGTTTTTAAAAAAAGATGAAACATTTATTGGCTACTATATTTTGTACATTATATTTTTGAAGCTGTATTTGATGCTTTGTGTCTCATAAAATAAAAATTACGAGACTGAAGTCTAATAAATTAAAAAAAAAAAAAAAAAGGCTCAGTGTGTCACTCTATTGCCAAGAATACATGCTTCTGGTTAAAACCAGCCTTCTCTTTAATGTGCGTCTATTAATTTTTAATGATAGCTAATAAATCAAAAATTGATAGGCCCAAAAGATGGATTATTCATCTGGTTCTCCTTTGTGGTTCTGTGCTTCAGTGCATGGATAATCTTTTAGAGCCCAGTGGTTGGAATCTAATTCTCAGGTGTGGATTACAAATCACAAGCTGTTCTCTGAATTCCTTAACTTGCAGTGGCTGTGTATCTTCAGTGAATACTAGAATAATGCTCAAGGACACAAATTTTGGATTTTCCATATGAATAGGATGTTATAAAGAGGGACAGAAAAATGATTGAAAATTTTATTTCCATTATGAATATCATAAGGTTTCCTGAAGGTAAGTCACTTTCAGTCCTGGGTGAGCTTGCTTGCTCCAGCCAATCCCACCAGGTGCCGCTGTAATGCAGTGATGGTTAAGAGACCTAAAAGGAAATGGAAAGATATACAGTCCAAAATTACTGATTAATACAAATCAAAGGGCAAAGGAAATTGCAGCATGTGCCCTGTGACCTGACCAAGTCAATGTGAGTCGCAAAGGGAACCTTGATTAATCTGGAGTGATCGCCTAAATATGAGAGGTAATACTGCACTACGGAATATTATACCTGCTCAGATACAGATTGGTGCAGTGTGGCCATATCACAGCAGCAGTTTGATGAGAAGGGAAAGGAAACTGAAGAGTCAAGCCACAGGAATAGATCAGAAATGATTTACAAAGGACTGGCTGAGTGGCCTAGAGATAGTGTTATGTCTCTCCAAGTATGAGGTCCATATTTAAATCCCAAAGGTCATACATTGCGTTCCCTGACTGAGGATGGTGGAGAAGAGACAAGGATATTCTTCATTATTCATCATCAGAAATGACAATTAGGAAGGAAACTGCATAAGGAGAAATCATGGCATAAATTGAAAGATGGCGTGCTACCAGGCACCCCATTGATTTCATGAGGGCTCCTGATTTCATGGCTCAGGCAGATTGCTCCTGCATAGCAATGCCCCATCCTTTGTGTAGTGAGGGAGGAGGTTGTACAGCACAGTTTAGAAAGATGTCATATACTGCATGTGGGGTTAGAGACACCTGGTGCTGCATTGCCATGGCGAAAGAAAGAAGAAGAGAAAAGAGCAGCAGGTATGTGTTGATGTAATATACTTGTATTTCTCCAAGGCATGTGACTTAGCACTACGTGACATTTTGTTTAAAAAAGAAAAAAAAACCTTGCATTGTATGGAATTAACAGGGCACATATTAGATTAAAAACTGGCTGGCTGAGAAATCAATGTTGTTGCTAATGGGGAAATATCATTGACTGGGGCCTTTTCTGGGGCAGGGGGTTCACCAGGGATCTTATTCCAGTGGTATTTAATATCTTCAGATCTAGATTATGATATAAAATCTTTGCTGGTAAAATTTGCAGATGACATAAAGATTGGTGGGATAGTAAATAATGAGGAGGACAGATAGCTGTTTGCAGAGTGGTCTGAATCGCCTGGTGTAACAAGTCTGGCCTTCTCCCTATTGATAATGGACCCACAGTCAGACCCAGAGTAGGGTTGCCAACTTTCTAATTCTAGAAAACCGAACACCCCTGCCCCGTCCACTGCCCCGCCCCATCCCTGAGGCCCCACCCTGCGGGCGGGGGCTGGGCAGCACGCGGACCTTCCTGGTTGCCCCTACGCGTAGGAGCTGGAGGAGGGACATGCTGGCTGCTTCCTGGGAGCCATGCGGCGGCTAGCAGGGAGCCTGCCAGCCCCGCTGTGTGGCGCTGCTAACTGGACAACGGCCAGCAGTTTGATGAGAAGGGAAAAGAAACTGAAGAGTCAAGCCACAGGAATAGATCAGAAATGATTTACAAAGGACAACTGTCAATGGCCCGGTCAGCGGTGCTGACCGGAGCCACCAAGGTCCCTTTTTGACTGGGTGTTCCTGTTGAAAATCCGACACCTGGTCACCCTAACCCAGAGTGTCTTTCCAGACCGTTTTATTTTCCTAAATATAATCAAAAACAGTTCCAACCCCTGCCCCCCCAGGGTACAGCTCCTATGGGGTTTTCTCCTTTACCTTTCAACCCTTCCTGCTTTCAGACTTCTGCAGGAATCTTTCATGCTTTGTTCCCTGAGCACCACCACCCAGGTCTTTCTCCTTGGCGGGCCCTTTTTCCCCAGCAGGTTCCCAGTGCTTCTGCTCCTAGAAACTTCTTGTAGCTCTCTTGCTCTGGTTCACCAGGTGTCTCTCAGCGGATTCCCACTGCCTCCCTGCCCAGGGAACTCAGTCACTTCTTTTTAGCATATGCATAACATGCCTCAGGTGGCACATGAACAGGATTCATCACCGAATTTGGTCTGCTGGGTTGGATCATTAGCTTCCCTGGGCCAGGCCGGGTGTTGGCGGGAAGCGCAACATGAACGCTGATCCATGCCCCCAACCCAGGGAGCTTCCTGCTTCTGGTCTGTTTCCCTATTCTCAGGGAGCTGGCAGTGAGAGCCCCATGTCTGCTTTCTCTCCCTAGGAAGGCCACTTGTCTGATATTAAACTGGACAGTCTTCTTTTTGAGAGGTTTGTCCCCTGTGCGGTACTGGGAGAAAACTGGACGTGGTTTTGTCTGGTATCAGATGGGGGATGCTGCTTCGCCCCCTCCAGCTCTTAAAAATGGCACCCCTCCAATGTGGCATGACCTCACACACATCATGAGTATGACATCATACTAGTGGAGGCGGGGCGCTCTTAAAGATGGTGTCCCTTGTGTAGTGTGACCTCACTGTCACACTGGTGAGGGCAGGGTCATGCCATTCCTGGAAGAACCAGAATGTCCAGTATTCTGGGAACGTGTGAGTAGCCATCTTATCTCTGCCGCGTTTTTGTCTGACTTGCCAGCCTGGTTCACCCAGGCTTCTACCTCTATATGGTCCAGGTGCCTTTTCTTATAGCCCTACTGATGGTCAGCTGATCAGGCACAGGTGCACTGGCCTTGCTACCTCTTAAAGGGCCAGTGCCAACCTGTGATACTGGTTAAATGGTCACAATCCAATAAAATATGTTTGAATATAGCTAAATAAGATAATACATATGGGAACAAAGAATGCAGATTATACCTACAGGGTAGGAGACTCTCTCTTGAAAGCAGTGTCTCAGAGAAGGACTTAGGGAATCGTTGTAGATAACCGCCTTAGCATGTGCTGTCAGTGCAGGGCTGTGGCAAAAAGAGCTAATGCAGTCCTTAGATGTATAAAGGGAATATCAAGCAGCAGTGGAGAAGTCATCTTGTCTCTGCACACAGCAGTGGTAAGACCTTTGCTAGAATACTGTGTCCAGTTCTGATGTCCACACTTCAAGAAGGATGTGTAAATACTGGAGATAATTTAAAGGAGGGCCATAAAAATGATCTAGGGGGCTGGGAAAATAAGCCTCATAATGTGAGGCTTAAGGAGCTCAAATTATTCAGTTTATCAAAGAGAAGGTTGAGAGATGACAGTCTCTGGTCATTATAAGTACTTACAGATGGAAAAGATAACTTCTTCAAGTGCTGGTCTCTAGGTGTATTCCGCTGCGGGTGCGCGTGCACTCCAAGCACCTGAAGTCTGAGAATTCTTGGAAGCAGTGTCCCTTATGTGCTCTTGCTCACCTCATATTTTTAACCGAGGAGTAGACCAACTGCCTCTTCCCAATACGGCAGAGAAAAACACTATTTCATTCCAGCTAAGGGAGTGGAATTTCTCTTTACCCACCTTGTGCCGAACTCTCTGGACATCCAGGCTGCCACAGAGCGATCTAGACATAGTCATCCTAAATCCACTCCTTCTGACAAAAAGGCTAAATGTCTAGACCTGTTGAGAAGGAAGGTCTTTACACCTACTAGCCTTCGTTTTTGTACAGTGAACTATCAAGTGCTGCTGACTAAGTATGACTATCTAAATTATTCCAAATTCTCTTGCTGTGATAGCTTGTCTAAAATGTCTGTGAATTTGGAATTTGAAAACTTCTTGTTGTTCCTTGGGAATCTAACAAGTAGCAGATTGAAGCTGTCTGATTTCTGAGGTAAAATAGTAAGGAAGGGGTGACAATAACGGTGGAGGAAAGAGTGGCCTTTGTATTAGTTATGGGCAACCCCCCAAAAGGTTTGGGTCTACCTCTTGTGCAGGCCTATGCCAAGATATAGCATCTTCCCAACTTGCCTTTCCTATGTAGGTCTGACCCTTTACCTTTTATGAACAACCACATGCCCAGCAGATCACTTCTTTCTCTACTGGGCCCAGAATGTTTTCTCCTTTCAAATAATCTGGGATTCCTCCATTAGTTATGCCCCAGAATATATTATGCAGCTTTAACAGAAACAAAATTCCAGAGATGCAATTGAAGTGAGAAACTAGCCTGGGTCCAGCAGCAAGACCGGAGATGTGCTAGTCTGTGATATATTTCATCGATAAGAATGGGTTTAGTGTCATGACTATGAAAGTAGTAGGAAGGACTGAAGAAAGCTTAAATCAATTGGATTGAACTGATAGTTCAGTTTGGCAGGAGGGTTAAGATTGAAGTTCATTCTTGCTTGAGAGAAGCAGGATTTAAATTTTCCTGGAACACTGCTCCCATTGAGGGTTTTTTGTGCGGGATCTATTTTCAGGTCCAAGTCCAAGACTTGCCACTTCTGCTTTTTTGAACTTGCTTACTCCAGTCTGAAACACCCAAACACAGTGGAGTCCCTGTGGAGGAATTGGATCTAAGATCTGCACAACAAGAATTCTGGAGTCCTATTCTTAAGAATTTATTGAAACTAAATTTTTCTCTCACACCCTCGTAAAGCCTCTTTTTATCACCCTTTGCAGGACCTATCTCCATGTATCCAGTTTATGAGTATGTCTACACTTTGAGCTGTGAGTGTGAGTGTAACACACTCGTGATAGCTCTCTTATCAAGCTAGTGCACTACAAATAGAGAGTAGCTGTGGAAGCGCAAGTTGTGGGAGGGTCTAGTCGCCAAGTATATATACAGCCATGTATCCTACATACTTAGTTGGGCTGGCTAGCCCCTCCCATGACTACATTCCATTTTTAGTGCTCTGACTTGATGACAGCTAAAGTGAGTGTCTCCTTGATCTGGGAATCACTCACCAAGTTCAAAGTGTAGGCACACTCTATGGGTGAAGGCTATGTCTTTACATATAGCAGGTAGTTTTTGGCAGATAATATAAACTATCATGTGAACTCAAATATTAACAAACTCAGAAATTATCCATGCACTGGTCTGAAACTAGTGAATTTGCACCTGGTTAATTAATGCTGGATATTTACAGCTTGCAAAATGCCCAGTGCCTTGGGAATTTCATTAAACTTCAATAGACATACTTTCTCACATTGCCTTGCCCATTTTCATAGAATTGCACATCTCAATGCACCCTCCAGTCCTTATATATGTGTCAGACAGCTGCACTTGAGGCTGTGAGCCTGTGTGTAACATCTTTTCCAGCAATTCTATTTAGTATACAATATTTTGACAAAATTATCCGTAATGAACAAACCCATCAGTGAAATTAACTGCTTTCTTGTTAACGGTTCATGTCCTCAAACTTGGAAGGTCCTCCATAGTGTTAGTAACTGGGTTGAGGCTAGCTTGAAAAATGGTTAGTTTTCACTGGGATTTCTAGGGCCATGGCTTCTAGGCTATTGACAATGCAATATTCAAATCATTGCTTTTTGGAGACGTCAGTTCTCATATGCACACCGTACATTAAAGAAGAAAATATCAAGTGTTCATCAGGGAGCTTTTAACTGTTAAGAATGGTGGTTAAGCTTTATACTGGAAGCCTGACAATGGGGCACACAGAACTTAAAAAAAGGAACTTTAAAGCTGAAAGCAAAATTGAGTTAGAACCTAGGAGTATGTAATAAATGTAGCCTGCTAACCAGAATAGGTGGGATATTTGCATGAATACATTTTAAATTAAAATGTTTAAAAAAAGATTTTTTAGCCCCGATGAAAAACTAATACTGTCCTAGATTTGCTAATGATGCTTCAGAATGTGTACAGATGCCAGACATTCATGAGTGCGTGCTGAAACTGGGGCCAGATCTTCAGCTGGTGTGAATCGGCAGGGCTGCTTCTTCAGTGGAGCACCAGCTGAGGATCTAGCCTATGAGATCTGTAGGTTCTAGATCTATAGAATATATTCTGTGGCATATCTAGTGAACTTGGCAGAGACAGTGGACTTCACAAAGGGTTTTTTTTTAACGGTTGATTGGACCTCACTATATCTATCTAATGCCCGATTAGCAGGGAGCATTCATTACATATCTTTGGAATTAACTCAGGTTTTGTTTTCATCAGTGATTTTTCTTTTAAGAAATCATGTGGCTTTGGTATTATTCCCTATTGCCCTTTGAATACCTGTCTCTTTTTTATCTTTTCTGTTTCTGTCTTTCTTTTTTGATGTCAGTAAGTAAGTAGAAGTAGCAGCTTCTGGGCTATATCTATATATCTGTATAGCTATATAGATATCAATATGTTAATGAATATAGAATTGTAATAAAATTCTTTCAGAAAATATTTTTATGACAGAATCCTTCTAATTAATTATAATCTCTCTGCTAAAGAAAGTCACATTCTTTGCCTTCCAGCTACAACAAATGTCTTTTAGACACCATAAATTAAATGAAAAATTACCACACAACAGGCCTGGCTAGGGAAGATCTCCTGGTTAATCACCCTTTGGGTGATATTTGCCTCTACAACTGTTGAACTTTTAAAAGCAAAATGGTGTGAGTTCCTAGATTACTATTAAAGGCACTAGGTCACATTCATCCATGGTATTAAATGTGTGCAGCTGCATCCACTTATACCAGGGCTGCATTTGTCCCATGGTTGGCAAATACTAAGCCAAAAATATGCCTGGCTTTATATGCATGGGGGAAAGCTCTCACACTCACAGCGGTCAGAGAGTCTCCACATTACCCTACACACTACTCAATAGGTCATCCATTGGGGTGCATTTGGGACAGCTGTAGGAAGGGGCCACTGTATCCAGTGGTCCCACACATACAGTACCTCCTGCAGTTTTGGAAGGGAATTAGCTATGTTTAGTTCCCTGTACGAAGCCTATTTACTTATGCTTTGTGGGGAGATAAATGAATCTCACTGACTGAAAGATAGGGCCCAACAATGTTGCAGTTCTCACTTCGGCAAAACTCAAATGCAGATTCAGTGGAGGTTTTGCCTGAGAAGGGTCTGCAGATTATGGCCTGTAGAACCTAACCACTTTTCTATTCTTTCTGAAGCCAATGATGTCCATAACTTCAGTATTCGTGAATCTAAAATATTTGATGGGGTTTGCCGAAGGATTCCAACTAAGCAACCTAATGGAGAAGCTATTGAAAATGTATATTAATGAGAATATTAATGTGCCCTCTTCATACTGAAACCAGGTTTGAAAATGTTTATGTAGCCTAAGGCCTGAAAGATGATGTTAGTAAGAAAGAGGCAGATTGTTTAGCTGAGAGCAAAGTTAAAACATGTCATGTCTGTGTTTCTATTCACTGGCTTTAACATTTTGTGCAGTCACTGTGCTATAGGACTCGTATTGTACCTCTATATGTGGATAATTTCTTATCCACAATCTCTCTGTATGGAAGTATAACTGTACAGAAAACACAAGGTAGCTCTTCATTGCAGAGAAACTAATTAGGGTGCAGCTTATTACACACCTGAGATTTGAAATGAAAAATGTTCAGATAAAAAGGTTCTTGATCAATAAAATGTGAAAGGACCTTTCAGTTTTAGTCCACTTGGATTTGGGTAATGTGACTATCCTTATTTCAGAGAGAGTGTAATCTTTTCCATCAGAGTACAGACTACTCTCTGTTTGGCATGAGGACTACACATACTCTATCATGTGAAAAGGCAACTGTGAAATATGTTTATTTCTCTTTCTTGCAGGATTGAGGGGGAGGTTCACTTCACTATGGGCTAAAGCATAGCCTCATTTCCCAAGCAGCTGCATAGTGTGAATAGCAGGAGTAAGGAGACTCTACATCTCTTTTCTGCAGCCCATGTAAGAATGGAATCTTTGTGCTTGGGGCTGATAATGGAAGTACACTCATAAAGAATATGGTTGGAAAGGAGCAGGCAGTAGCTGGAGCTGGGGCTTAACCTCCTCTGCATCAGCCAATGTAGCTGTGGCTCTACATTATTCCTAGTGCATAACGGTGGCTCAATGCCCCAGTCTAGGCCTAGAGGTCATTCCATTATCAGCATGTTGCAGTAGGTTTCTTCAAAGCAGGGAGTGGGAGTTGTCCTGAACTTGTTTGCAGTGTTTTGTTCTGAAACTGCAGAACATAGGATTTTGATCTTGGCCACCAGACATGTCAGTGCACAGCCAAGCCCTTAATTCTAATCCATAATTACTTGTTATATAGATTTCTTCAATAGTTCAATGCCCCTCCGATTAAAGCACATTTATCTTGCTCTGCAAGACCAATGCATTGGAGAAATAGATCTAGTTACTGTAAAAATATTTTTTGTAATAATTCTGGTTGGGTTTCTCCTTCCGTCAAGAGATGCTAACTGTAATATGTATCCCCCGAAATGAATAATTTCAACAGCTTGAAGTAAGGAGAATGAGTCCAAACTCTGGGAGCTTCTATTATAGTTTTTTTTTTTTTCAGTGCCAGAAGTGACATAAATTTATTTACACATACATACATTTACACGGAAATAAATGGATGAATAGATAGTGTAGATAGAATGAAAGAACGCTGCTCTTTTAAATTGAAGTGCTTTTCACTGACGTTAATTTAGATGTAGTATTAGCAAGGCTCTTAAAGGTCAGGTTTCCCCTGGAGCGTTAGTTTACCCAGGACATTTTTACAGATGATGCGCTAAAGATGTAATGCATCTAATAACTACATTTTGGCTTCGTCTACTTGATTCATCAAATACCTTTCTTCTCAAAACTGAGCATTCTATGACATGTCATACGTGAGATGCGGGAAGACAGCCTGTTAATACTGTGTCAACTAGAACTGATATTTTGTTAGAGGTGTGTTTAAAAGGGCGGAGGAAAAAAAGCTACAGGTCATTTATTGTATACGAGTAGACTACTGCTTCTGAAAATAGGAGAGAGACAAGGTAGGTAAGGTAACATCTTTTATTGGTCCTACCTCCCTTGTTTCTCACATATCCTGGGACCAACACAGCTACAACTCTGAAAATAGGGTCAATCCATTGCTTGATGAAGGGGGAAATGGTTATGAATGGCAGTTCCTCTCTGTGTGGAAAGTGGCAGTCTCAGGATGCCTGGTGCTTAGTGTTTTTAGTGGATGAACAGCATGAATACTACAGGCACAGATGGGTTGCAAACTGATCACTTTGTGCACAAAAGCATACCATATACAGCCAAATTATATTTTCTGGATTCATGCAAAGTCATAGGTGGTTAAGTGCATTGTTATCACAAAGAGAGAGCATAATTCCTGCAATTATCCTCTGGCCTCCTGTTAACAAGGATCCTTAACATGTTTTGCTGGCTTTTATGGGCTGAATGTGACTACAGTAGTTGACTGGAAACCAGAAAGGGTCCATTCCTATGATTAGTAGGATTGTTTTCCTCATAAGAAATGGTTTGTTTTCCCTATTTTACATGAACCTGACTATGTTGTAACACCACTCTGGGCTCTAAGCTATTCCTGTTCGAACATATTCTACCCTTCTCAATGGGAATTTTACTTAAAGATCCAGAGTAGAATATTCATTCTCAGTAATGAATCAGGATCTGAATTCTTGGTCAAATTGCAGCAGCATGGGCCCAAAGACAGGGCACTGGACGGGGAGTCAGGAAACCTGGGTTCTCCTTTCTGCCATTGTCTCACTGTGTGACCTTGGGCATATTGCTTACCCTCTTTGTATCTCAGTTTTCCATCTGTAGAATAGGCTTAATGACACTTACCAACCTTTTGTAAGCCCCCTCAGATCTTTGGATAGAAGTGCTAAGTATTTGTTATCAGTTTTGTGCTTTTTGTGGGGCAAATCCTATCCAGTGCTGTAGCCTCTGCTGGAACGTGAGGCCTGAAAGGCAGTAGAATGGGTGTGAATCCACTGGATTGGGAGTGGAATATTCTCTGTATTCCTTTTTCCTTAGCATGGGTTATGGGTACCTGACAAAAGGGATCTGCATCCTCTTCTGAGTTGTGAACAGTTCTTGGTGAGGTACTACAGGAGAACCTCAGTTACGAACACCAGAGTTATGAACACACCTCATTTGGAACTGGCAGTACGCAACCAGGCAGCAGCAGAGACGGGGGGGCGGGGGGGGGAGGCAAACACAGTACAATGTTAAATGCAAACTACTAAAACAATAAACTTCTGCGTAGTAAAATTTCAAAGCTGTATTAAGTCAATGTTCAGTTGTAAACTTTTGAAAGAACAACCCATAACGTTTTGTTCAGTTATGAACGTTTCAGAGTTACAAACAACTTCCATTCCCAAGGTGTTTGTAACTCTGAGGTTCTACTGTATCATTGATTCAATCAGTGGGTTTTTGGCAGGTCAACTTGGTTGCTCTGTCAGCACCGATCCCACTGGCTAACTCCCCTCCCCACATGCCCTATATAGAGATGTAAGTTCAGAGACTGTTGCATTTCTGAGACTACGTCTACTCTACAGCCAGGATCGACGATCTGAGATCGATCCACCGGTGGTCGATTTAGTGGGTCTAGTGAAGACCCGCCAAATTGACAGCAGATCGCTCTCCAGTCGACCCCTGTACTCTACCCCCAACGAGAAGTCCCGTTGACCTCCCCGTGGTGTAGACCCCATGGTAACTCGACCTAAGGTACATCGACTCCAGCTACGTAGTGTAGGTCGATTTACTCCGGTAGTGTAGACATAGCCTACGCCTGTGGAGTAACATGGGATTAGGATTTTGTGCTCTGAAAAGCACCCCTGCACCAACCCCATTTATTCAAGTATGGTGTAGTGAAGAGGATTTGACTGTGTGTCCTATGTCCAAACTTCATTCTTAGAAAACAGAGGCAAAATACAAACTTGCCTTTATGTTTATTCCTGCAGTTGCCTCTTGTGTGTATGATCATAAAACAACATCATACTTGAAGATCTTTAAGCAGTTCTGCTCCTGCAGCCTAGGGGCTGTTGGTATAGAAACTGTTTCAGAATTTAAAGAGGTTTGAACTTACGATTGATTTTAAAAGTGATCCTCATTTAAACATCGAAAGGGAATAAATAGTGTCTTCAGATATTGAACTAGTTTTAAAGTTAAATGACTTGAACAGTGAACAGTCTCATGGGAAACTATATTCTCATTTCAACCCCTAAATTCTCATGCACATTTTAGTGTACCTCATTTGAGCATTGTGCTTCAGTGTTTCCTTAGACTGCGCTGAGCAGAGAGAGTAGAGATTTCTGTACCTGTACTGTAGTCTGATGATTTCTATTAGCTGATTTAAAAAAAGAAATGCATTGAAAATATTGAATCCAATCTAATATTTTTTTCAGGCTAATGGAAGTTCTGCAGAAAGATATAAGAAAAGAATTAGCGTAGCTGTCTTAAGAGGGAGGGGGAGATTTAAAAAAAAATTAGCATAGAGATATAGTAAATGAAGTATGGGATGAAGAGAGAGCACTATGTAATTGGTGAAGACTGATCTGTGGGACTTGGTGGTTTTCTTTATTTGGCTTATATGCCTCAAAAGTTGACTATTTGTGTAATTCATGTAACATACACACTGTCCGATATTAGTAAATGCTGTTTAGCCTGTGCACTTGGGTTTGTCCTGGTGTTCTAGCTCAGTCCTCTCCATTGGCTATATATCATTTAATGAAAGTCTTACATTGGAAGCACCAAGAGCTACATTTGAGGACTAGATAAAGTATAAAATGAGTAATGTGTGTGCTCCTGTCTTACTGATCTTAACATTAACATTCTTTATATGGCTTATCTTCAAGCTTGCTTTTCACTTTACTGACACTTGAGGGCATAATTACTTTAATTGAATAATTGAATTGATAGCCACTTGAGCATATTTTCTGTATTCCTTTTTCCTTAACATGGGCCCAGAATAATGGATCAACATGACATTGCTGTTACTCTAAGCTTGACCCAGTCCACTTGGCGTTTGGCTTAGGTAAGGAGTAGGAGAAACTGTAGATAACTTGCCAGCAACTTAAAAAAGTATGGATTGATGAATGGACTATGAGGTGGATAGAAAGCTGGCTAGATTGTCGGGCTCAACGGGTAGTGATCAACGGTTTGATGTCTAGTTGGCAGCTGGTATCAAGCGGAGTGCCCCAAGGGTCGGTCTTGGGGACGGTTTTGTTCAACTTCTTTATTAATGATCTTGATGATGGGATTAATTGCACCCTCAGCAAGTTTGCAGATGACACTAAGCCTGGGGGAGAGGTAAATATGCTGGAGGATAGGGATAGGGTCCAGAGTGACCTAGACAAATTGGAGGATTGAGCCAAAAGAAATCTGATGAGGCTGAACAAGGACAAGTGCAGAGTCCTGCACTTAGGAAGAAAGAATCCCATGCACAGCTACAGGCTGGGGACCGACTAGCTAAGTGGCAGTTCTGCAGAAAAGGACCTGAGGGTTACAGTGGACGAGAAGCTGGATATGAGTCAGCAGTGTGCCCTCGTTGCCAAGAAGGCCAACGGCATATTGGGATGTATTAGTAGGAGCATTGCCAGCAGATTGAAAGAAGTGATTATTCCCCTTATTCAACACTGGTGAGGCCACACCTGGAGTATTGCGTCCAGTTTTGGTCCCCCCACTACAGTAGGGATGTGGACAAATTGGAGAGAGTCCAGCGGAGGGCAATGAAAATGATTAGGGGGCTGGGGCACATGACTTACGAGGAGAGGCTGAGGGAACTGGGGTTATTTAGTCTGCAGAAGAGAAGAGTGAGGAGGGATTTGATAGCAGCCCTCAAGTACCTGAAGAGGGTTCCAAAGGTGATGGAGCTCGGCTGTTCTCAGGGATGGCAAATGACAGAACAAGGAGCCATGGTCTCAAGTTGCAGAGGGGGAGGTCTAGGTTGGATATTAGGAAACACTATTTCACTAGAAGGGTGGTGAAGCACTGGAATGGGTTACCTAGGGAGATGGTGGAATCTCCATCCTTAGAGGTTTTTAAGGCCTGACTTGACAAAGCCTTGGCTGGGATGATTTAGTTGGTGTTGGTCCTGCTTTGAGCAGGGGATTGGACTAGATGACCTCCTGAGGTCTCTTCCAACCCTAATATTCTATGATTCTGTGATGTCCCAACGCTGGTATTTCTGTTCCAATAGTGCTTATGAAGCAAGGGTTTTCAGCAAACTTTCCTGCAGTGAAAAATGTTTGTGGTGAAGCCACTATTATTACTGGAATGTAACATTAGGACTACTGTTGCAAGAGTTGAAGCTAAACTGTACATGCAGTATTAGGTGGTAGTCTGGACTACTTCATCTCTGTTATTTGCTTCCATTTCTTGAACACACAATGGAGTGGGTTTTCAGGGAAATTTACTCTGTTGCCTCTAGTTTAAGTCTGAAACAGTCACTTAAAATATATTAACATTCCCTCAAGAAAAAGATTGTGACTTTTTGGGGCCCTGTGACATTTTTTCAAGGTCACTGGGTCACTGATTTGAAATGTTTGTTTCGAGGTTAGTGGATAACTAGTTGACGCAATCAAAAAACAAACAAACAAACCCCATGACCTTAGTGCACACAGACAGGTCACTGGCTTTTGAATGTTACCATCATATATAAACTAGTAGGGAATTGATGGAGCCTTTCTCTGCAGAGTCATAATTTAATTCAGACAGACTTGGGAAATTATGATAGATATGGAAATTTGAGGAACAGGCATTTTCTAAAAGAATAATTTGATTGACTGAAATAAGTTGCAGTTGTGAGGCTCTCTGTTAAAACACCCATGATAAAGACTCAATAGCCAATTAGTCCAAAATAATTGACTTTTTTTTTCATAAAAGTAACTTCAGAAAACTATTAGAGGGAACAGCCAAACAGCTTTTGTGGTTGAAGGTATACAGATTGTATCAAGTGACAATCACTTGTGAATTATTACATATTTTCCTGTCTGTTAGCCAAATCCTCTCTTTCTAGTGTAAAATCAGTAAATGGGCTTTTTGCAGGAAGGTTACACACAAGTCTGGAGAAAAGGGGACTGAACTCTGCCCTTTGCTCACTGACTGATATTGCAGCCTCGTGGCAGCTGAGGGGGCTGCTGGCAAATGAATCTACAAGTATGTGCTATGCACTAGCACTTCTTCTGGCCCACCTGTAGCCTCTCTCAAAAACTCCTGTACAATTGGAATGATTTAGCCCTGTGAGTTCTTACAGGTTGTTGATCCCCCGGACGGTTCTGTAGATCCTGCTTCTCCATTGCTGAGAAGAATTGTGCCATTTCTTTTGTAATCAGGCATTGCATAGCCCTCATTTTGGCTAAAGGATGTGATCCTATGAGCACTGCCGCTACTATTAGTGTTAGTGACAATAAACTGCAGAAATAGAGGGTGGAGACTTACATCAACAACACTGCAGCTAGTCTTTTCCAACAAATTTACAGGACATGAGTGTGACATTCCATGGATGCAGAGAGCACTGTATTTGTTACTGTTTTTTTTTTCCTTTTACTGGGTTGGTCTTTAGAAATACTCAGTTTGTTTTTAGGTATACTGACCTAAGAGAGTATTGAGCACATAATCCTATAGATCATGGGCACTGAGGTGCACCATACAAGGCTGGATCCTCAGCTGCTGTAAATCAGCATAGCTCTGTAGGCTTCACTGGAGTTCTGCTGATTGATATCAGCTGAAGAATTGGCCTGAAGTGTTACTTTACCAGTCAGAATATCTAGGGTAGATAAAAATGATAGTGAGAGAGACTTTGTTCCTAGCAAGCTCAGGAATGGATAAGGAGTAGCTTGAAATTCTAGAGAGAATACAATTGAGGACATTTTAAGGAAAGGTCAGCACAGCTTTGCCAAAATGGAACATCAGGTGTGTTGAGTGCAGTCTCTAAGTAAGGCCTGAGGGCCCTGGTAAATCACACACGACCATGTTGCATGTCACTGAGTCTTGGAGCTCAGTTCAGGCCCAGGGGCTATTTGGAAAGATGGATCAGTTTGTGATAACCGAACAACAGTGACATGTTGTTCTAATGAAGTCTATGAAAGAAAATGCAGAAATATGATAAATATGATATATGGATCTTGCAACCTTAATTTAACCTTAGTGAAGTTTTTTTTGTGTGGGAATATATATCGTATTGTACAGCTGAGTGTAATCCATTGAATGGTTTATGGATATGCTCCTCCAGGGGGTGTTAAACAGTCACTATTGAGTGCTAGATTTTGCATTTGGATCTCTGATTTAACTGAAAAAGGTGCAAAAACTGATTCATCCAGCCAGTTCTCTGTTGGTTATACATCTGAGGCTCAGGATCTTCATTTGTTACTTTAATATTATTGTAAATGTTGTAGACATGTCACTTGTTGTTTTTTTAAATGTAAAGGTCTCCATTTCAAATACGCAATGAAAAATCTAAAGAAACAAAACAAAAAATTACAAGGTTCTGATAGAAATTATGATTATACTAGTGGCTGCAGAACTGCCTGTTTGAAACAGTAGCCTATGAAGAATTTATGTAGTTTGCAAAATCCACTTACTTTTGCTCTCATTTTCCCTTTTTTGGGGGGGGACCAGCCACTTCAAATGCAGGAGCTATGCATATCTGGAGATATGGTGCTTTTTGTTGATTGCTGGAATGGGATGGATTAATAGTTTAATTTGATTAATAGTTTAATTTCTCACAGCCCCTTTTATGCTTTAGGAGATTCACAACAGAAGGCAGAATAGACCCCTAGTGTCTAATGATGGCCAGTGGTGATTATCATCATTGTCCAAATTCTGAGGTTTTATAGTGCCCACAAGAGTGCTAGGTGCTTCACAGAAAGTGTGTAAATGATAGGTCCCTGAATCAAAGAGTTTACAGTCGAAGTGGTAGGACTGACAAACTGAGAAAAGAAAGAACATTGAGGAGGAACATGGGTTGTGGATAAAGGATAATGCCGTTACTCACTTCACACATATATACATCTTAGAGGGTAAAATGTGGTGTGTATGAAATACTCACTTTTTTGTGTGTACTGCAGAGTGATTGGAATGAGGGAAAGACTTGACAAATAGATTTTGGCAGTCCAAAAATAAAAAGTGTTGTGTAGTAAACATGGAGATGTCTGAGAGAAATAGATTAAAAGGAGTACCAAGGTTGGCATCATTGGCAAAGTGGAAAAGGCAAGGGAAATGCAAAAGGAGACCGGGTCAGAAACGTATACTGGAACTACTATAGTGTGGCACTTGCTTCTCTGCATTGCCTTAGGCAGCTCCCTTAGCTTTCACTGGAAGATTTAATTATTGCTGTATTGGCTCAGCATGATGCATCCTAAAAAAATCCCATTGTCTGATATAAACCCTGAATAAAGCAAGGTAGAACGTAATCCGTAACAGGTGCAGAGAAGAGCTACTAGGATGATCAGGGGAATGGAAACCTACCTTATAAAATAGAGTCAAAGAGCTTGGCTTATTTAGCTTAACCAAAAAATAAACTGAGGGGAGGTATGATTGTTCTATGTAAATACATCAGAGGGTAAATACCAGGGAGGGAGAAGAGTTATTTAAATTAAGCCCCAATGCTGACACAAGAACAAATGGATATAAATTGTCCATCAACAAGTTTAGGCTTGAAATTAGACGAAGATTTCTAACCATCAGAGGAGTGAAGCTCTGGAACAGCTTTCCAGGGGAGCAGAGGGGGCAAAAAACCTAACTGGCTTCATGACTGATCTTGATAAATTTATGGAGGGGATGGTCTGATGACACTGCCTACAATGGCATGTAGCTGATCTGTGACTGCTAGCAGCAAATATCTCCAATGGCTGGTGATGGGACACTAGATTGGGAGGGCTCTGAGTTACTACAGAGAATTCTTTCTCATGTGTCTGGCATGTGGTTCTTGCCCATGTAGACACGATAAATCGATCCCAGATAGATCGATCACTACCCACCAATCCAGTAATGTAGCCAAAGGTTGTGGGTCTATCACAGGAGTGGATGGTTGAGGTTCTATGGCTTGCAATGTGTAGGAGGTCAGACTAAGTGATCATGATGGTCCCTTCTGGTCTTAACATCTGTGAGTCTAATTATGAGATTCCATGGTCTTCTGGATTTGTATCTAAAACATAACATTACTCAAACATATTTTTCTTTTTTCTTTTTACCAGTTTTTTAAAATAAAAGCAAAGAAAGAAGAAAATAGTTTGAATGGAAGTGTCCAAGATTCCTTTGTTGTGTGAATCATTGAATCATTCAAAGTGGGTAATCACTGATTCAGGTATGTTATAGTTGATCATATCAATTTGTATTATTGGGGATCATTAACACATGTATAATTGACAGTGTAAACCACGATGGCTGTATGTGTGAGATGCTTATTTATAAGAAAGGATTAAGCACTGTTTGGATAATACAGCTGAGAGCTCCGCGCTGAGCCAACAGCCCAGGCTCTCGGCATTGGGCAGCTGGGCTCCCAGCTGGGAGCTCTGTGCCGAGCTTTCAGCTCCCCACACTATCCCACTTAAATTGGTGCAAGCACTTCTTGGTAAGGGTGTGCACCATCGGCAGGAGCGTAGTATGGACGTGAAAAATGCAGTAATTAGTGCAGTGGCTGTATGTCGACCTAACATAGGTTGACTTAATTGTGTAGTGTAGACAAGACCTTAGTGTTAAGGCTCCACCTAGCAGGAAGCAAAGGCCTTGTAAGGAATTGTCCTGCCCTTGGGAAGGGCAAAGAATAGTGGAAGAAAAGGAAAAACTGGAGGAGGGGATGAAAAAGTAGAGGAAAGGAAAATATAAAGGACAAGGAAGTTGAAGAATAACAGTACTTGCAGGGTCATTACTTATGTCTTTCCTAAACATTTAAAACCCTTCAAACTACATGCAAAAGGTGAGAAAATTCCCCACCTCCCTATACAGACAAAATCCCAAAATTAAAACTCTGAACTTTTCTACAGAAATCAAACTATAAATGCAGATTTCTAGAAAAAATGTTTCATAATGAAACCTAGGAAACCAACCAGAAAATTCTGTGCATAATATACATAAATTATGTACTTTTCTGAAATTGTGTGGAATAATACCTTAGGTCATCGTTTCATCTGAATGTTGGTTATATAATTTTCCCAGGTGAGAAACACTTTGACTATTTTGCATGCAAAACAATTGATTAGGATATAGTTTCCTCAGTATTTTTTTGTAGTGAGAAAAGATGCTTTTTCCCATACTTTGGAAGCTTCTTGAATAGTGGTATTATTACAGAGAGAATGTGTCGCTTCATTGTACTGTAGTTCATTTAGTCCCAGGTGTACTATGTGTGTGTTCGGTCTAAGAGAGGGCATGGGAGTCTTGCCAAGTGCTTCAGTTTTTCTTGGCTCCCTGCCTAAGTGCTACATTTTTCTAACTTGTGAAATTAATTTCAACTTGTAACCTGTGGCACTTTCAAGGTCATAATTGGAAGGTGTCAGGTGTGCTTTAAGAATTGCTCAACAAGTACAGGGTCTATTAAAAAAGTTTCTTTTTAAATAATTGCTGGCTTACAAATAGCTCAAAAGCAAACTAGCATGAACTCTTCAACACCTCTCCAAATTCAACAAAACTGACATTTATAGCTTTATTGTAGCAGAGACATGGCATTTGGATTCAGATTGTTTGGACTGCAGAGCGTCAGTATAAATAGCTATGATTGACTTTTGTATGGAGCACATCTGGAAGCAATTTATGGCATTCCAGCTAGATTAAAGCATGTTTTAAAGGAATTTCACCAGCTCTTTTTTTTCTGGCTATGGTGAATAAAGTTTCAAAGAAGGTTTAGCTGCTGTTCCTGTTAATGTGGACTGTAGTGAAGTCAAACTAAGGGCAAATGGAACCCCCCCGCCCCACACACACACACAGACTTAGTGTATTTTTTTTCCAAAATAGGAAAACATTGAAGTGAGTAGTATTGGATCATTTTCTTCTTACTGGAAAGTAAGATGAAAGCATCTGACACCAGGATGCTGTTATACACTGAAAATAAGTAAACTAAACCTTGATTAATGGGCTGGAGGAATTGACTTACGAGGAAAGATATTTATAAAAACCTAAATATTGGCTAATGATGACTAATTGTTTACCTATATTTGAATGATGTAAATACCAAAAAGGGAGAGGAATTGTTTAGTGTATTCCAATGAGGCATAATTAGTATAATATGAAAAAAATATACTAAAGAAATTTAAGCTGAATATGAAGGAAAGTTTCTTAATGGCTTAATCTATTGCACTTTGTCACACAAGGGAACTGGGAAAAGCCTCATTTATTGAGTCACTGAAAACCGTACTAAATGCTGTAGGATACAATAGATTGTCAGGAAAGTCTGGCAACAAAATAGGCCAGTTAACCTCATAAATCTTTTCCAATTCTGATTTCTGTAAAAATGTATTTAAAAATGTAACTTGCACGTTTTGTTAAAATATTTTTCTTAACTGATGAGCTGTAAATTGCACCACCAAAAATTGCTAAAATGTGTAACATAGCACGCGAGATTCATCTGAGGAAAATTAGCTGTCCGTTGAATTCTAATTCACAGGGATTTTCCCCCCCTATGTTGCATGTGCACATTGAAACTGTTGGCCTATGTTTGCTTGAGTATTCGATTAACACAGTGATTGTGGCAGATTGGTTTTTGCTCTGTCACATTTAATATAAAACATAATTAATGTCACATGAGAAGTCTAAGAATTATGAGTCCCATCTCTTCAAATATTATAAGCAAAGGAGACCTGAGCTGTCTGTAAGGTTAACACCATTGGTGAAGAACTGCAGAGGATGGGGGATTGTAAATGTGAGCTGAAAGTACTCCATTCTTTGGAGCTACCTTCAAAGGTTATATGATTCAATGGCAGGAGCAAGAAAACAGAAACTGAACCCGCTTAGCCATATTGAATATAATCCTGAATGAATTTGGGGCAAGATTCTGGGGGAACACACTTTGTGGTGGGAGGGACCTGGTCTGAGAATTAAGGCAGTGAAGTCAAAGGCACCTGAATGGCAAAGGAAGGTGGAATGTTGCTTTGACACACTGGATCAGCTGGGAGACCAGGTGAAAGTACGCTGTAGTTGTTTCTATTTTTAAAAAATTCACTGTAACTATAATTTAGGGCATGTCTACCTATGGACATTCAGGAAAGTTAACACAAATCTACTGAAAGTGTGAAGTCAATGCTTAGAAATTCAAGTTTGTTATACCCTCATGTAGATGCTCAGGAGTAATATGGCCTTAATTCTCTGTAATTTAAGCCTCCTTCAAGGAATCTAGATGATCAGATTCAGAACATTCCTTTTTTGGCCTTTAAATCTATGAACATCCTTACGTGGTCAATTTCATACTACAAATGGATGCAACAATGTGCCATTCACAGAGACTATATCCAGAATTCTGCTGCACAGTTGCACAGAATGAGAGCATCCATGTGGAGTTTTAACTCACTTTAATTTATATGCATTGATTTCACACCTTTAGTTGATTTGCCATAAGTTTATTGAGTGTCACCATGTAGACATGACCTTAATGTACTGCACCTATTTGTCTTACTATATGTTATACAGACAGTTTCTCTTGTTTTGATCTGGTTTAATAATCTTGTTTCTGATTAGATTACTTGAGACTTAAACTGCTATTTGGGAATTTCATGCAGACTGTTCAGAGAGGTGAAACAACTTACAACCTCTAAGAAGAGGTAGTGAAAGAAGAACTCCTAGAGCCTAACCTGCTTTGGATTTTCACTCAAAAGGGCGTAGACTATGGAGTCCTCTCCTGCAAGGTAGGCTGTAGTCTGATAGATGCACAAAAAATGTCTGATTACATGGACAAGAGCTAAATAAGGAAATACTTACATTGTTTTGAGATTGGATCTTGTCTGTCCCACTGTTATGCATCTAGTTAATTATGTCTGCCTTGTCTGGGGCCCTGTGTATTTTCTGATTCTGCAGCTTGTAGAATTTGCTATGGAATCCCACATTTTTCCATAGAATTGTGCTTCAGACTCTAAGGTTTATTTATTTTTTATAAATCTTTCTAGCTTCAGTATTTATGAAGATAACCATAAAACTGTAAACTAAATGTAAACCAATGCCGTATTGTGTTACTGAAACTTCAGACAGTTGGAAACTATAGTTGTGAGAGATTAAAACTGCCCCAATCATCTAAGCGTTAGATCTGAAGCCTTTGGATGAAAATTCATATGGCAATATTGTTAATTATTTCATTGCTGATCATGTTAGTAGACACCAATAATAAATGGTCTCACTTGCTAACACATAAGCTGTGATCTTCAAACTACAGTATTCTGTTGAAGCACAAGAAGAAAATAGATTGCAGCTCACTCTATCTGAATTGTGTTGACTCTGCAGTGCTCATAGTAGTAAAAAGCAGTAAAACTTTTTTCGCTAAATTTTATCTGAAGATCTTGGTCCTGAGACTAGCAGTGTTACAGAGACAATGGGAATTTTTTTAAAGAATGCCTAGGTGACTTAGGAGTTAAGTTCCTCTAACTTTCAATGGGACGTAGGCTCTAAGTCACATAGGTGCTTTTGAAAATGGGACTTAATGTGCTTGCTTTGACTGTGGAAAAAAAGATGGATTTGGGTGAGAGAGGGAGACTGGGTCAGATTTTGAAAGATATTTAGGTGCTTAAAGGTACAGGTGGGCGCCTAGGATGATTTTTAAAAATGCCTACACAGGTAAGTGCCTTACTCCCATTGAATTGATTTCAGTATGAGTTAGGTCTCTAACCTGCTTAGGCACCTTTGAAAATCTCATTAGGCACCGGAGTCTCTAGATGTCTAAATACCTTTGAAGATCTAGCTACTATTCCTTAAATAATTCGTGTACTGTCCTCTGCTGATGAAATAAGGTAGGGAACTGCATCTTGTTCTTCTGGCCAATTTAAGTTACTAATCATGTGCTACCGTGGGATGTGGCACTGGCTTTTCATTCCCACATGAGGAACAATGTTGGAATATGTGCATTGATTACATCATATTCCACCCTTGATATTTACACTGGACTTTCATTGATGGCAACAGTATTTGCGCTTATAGAACAATGGTAGGCTATCACCCTGAAAGTATGAGCAGTGAATTTGTTTACGAAAACGTGTTTACCACAGGGCATCTCCATTTTAAATGGTATGACGTTCTAGCAAATAAACACAGAAAACCAAGGGCCCAATCTGCTAAAAGCTTAGGGTGAAATCTTGCCTTTATTGACATCAATGGCAAAACTCCCATTCACCTGAATGTTGTCAGGATTTCACCTCTACCTCTAGTAGTAGTGTTTGTTGCCAGCCGTAGTCCCATTAAACCCAGTGGGACTCACCATAGTAGTAAGCACTACAGCTAGTATTGTTTCCAGGGTTAGGCCCTAAAAGAATAACACACAACACACGACTGTAATTGATTTATGTTGCCTGGTTATTTCATTACTTTTTTCTTGACAAGTTCATTGAAAGGTAATTTTCTGAGAGGTGATAATATCCACAGAATAAAATATGTTGGACTGAACAAGTTCAGAATCCTAAATCACGAACAGTAGTGCTGCAATGAGACCTGGTTCAGCTCTTCATTAGGGACTGTATTCTGTCATTATATGACATCATTACTTATGCTGATTGAGGCAAGGGAAACTTTAATGACCACTACAGTAGGCATTGGGAGCATATTTTAACTTATGGATGTAAAATACAAAAATAATTGCTAGTACCGTATTACCAGGATTAATAGAGGCACTGTAGATGTTTTTTTTTATTACTCCTGTACATAGATCTCAGGAATTATTCTTGGCAGGCATAGCATTGGTAACGTTATTTTCCAATTTTTTGGTTGAAAAGTTTTGACAAGATATTATTTAATATTATTATTAACACTTTTCTTCTTTAATATTAAATTCATAATCTATCTTTGTAATATAATTATTTAGCAGTTCCATAAAAAGGATATCTGGTCATCTCTTAACAGGCTCATTTAGTCAGATGTATAAAATTTGCATTCTTGCACAAGTACCTAATTTATAAATAGCAATAAACATGCCAGGCAACGTGCCAGGTACACTTCAGAGGCTTGTAATCTGGTAATAGTTAGAGTAGACAAAGGTTGTGAAAATTCCATGCTTTTTTAATAATTAAAATATTGCGGTGTTTTTTTGCCTGATCCAAAACCAGTTGGAAGTGAATGGGAGTCTCTTCTCTGTCTTCAGTGGACTTTGAATCTGGCCCTTTATAATTGGTCCCCAGGACAACTTCTTTGAGTATCTCACAATTATCCCTTATTCTATTGATTTTTTTTTAATGGCCACGTTCATTGGGGTTGAATTTAGCCCATTGCATGTATGTTTTATAGATAAATTAACAGAAAATATTGTTTTAGTATGTTTTACTGATGCACTATCATATGCAAATGTAAATGATGCCTGTTCCCTTAAAGAAAGTATAATGTAAATTAGAGGCGACATTTTACAAGGGAGTAGTTGAGGGAGCATGTGGGAGTTTGCTTAGTAACAGCCAGATTATATTTTAATATTTTAGAGAGGTTATTTAAATGGCAGGCAAGAATCTTTATAAATAAATGAGACATTAGACTTATAACAAAGCAGTATAAATTATAATGATGATCATGATTACCCTTTACACTGACAGGCATATGTAATGTTTTATTTGTGTTTGAACTGAAGGAGTTTGATGATGTATTTTAGAAACAGGTAATGAAGAATTAATTGTTTCTTTATTAATATTAGTGAAGTTTAATGTTAATATATTCTCTAGCTCTTAGTGTGGATGTGTGGGTGACATTGTTCAGAAGTACTTTTCAATTATTTTAACAGGAACCATATGTACAAAGGGTAGTTGAAGTGCAAGATATCAAGTCAAAGTAATTGATGCTATGCAGACCTTATAGACTTTTCCATTTCTTTTTTAATTAAAGTTTCAGTCCAATGAAATCCTTTAAAGTAAATTAAAATTAATCAGAGGGTAAAGCTGTTCTGTGGAGAGCATAAAACAGCTAAAACTGTTTTTCATATTGTGCATATATTGGTCTTTCAGACAATATTAATTGATTTATTTGTAAATGTACCGTGTGAACTATTTGTGAAACTTAAAAAATGTTAGATGTGAATCTTATTAGGGCAACAGTATTCAGTCATTGATTTGAATCAATAATTGCTTGAACAAATTACAGCTATATTATTGTATTGGTTTTAGCTATGTAATTAAACTTCAAAAACTATATTTTTATCTTTAAAAGGGAAATTTTAATTACTTCCCCCCTATTTACTAAAGTTTCACCATACCTTTTTATTATGATGACTTTCTAGATGGAAAATATAAATGCTTGGGAAACATTAACAAAAAACATAGACTTGGCTTTATTATACATATGAATAACGTTTGATGAGAGAAAGAAATGCTATTTACAACAGTTATTAAAGCCCTCTAATAATATATTTTTCTCTGTTATTGAAAATCTGTAATGTTTCCCTGAATGAGTTCTGGCACTATTTAAATATAGTGGTGAAACAAGTAATCTTTTACGTTACTTAGTGATGTATCACAAAATACCGTTGCTTGTCATCCATGCAAGGCCTATTGAAGTCAGAGGGTGAAGTCTTAGACCTATGGGAGTTCAGTGGGGTCAGAAATTCACCAATAGAGGTCTGTCTGAGTAGGAATGGGAGTAAGATGGTGGGAGTTAAGACTTGGAGGACCTCCACTATATCAGGTAGTCTTGATGGCTAATGATGATGATTTTAAAAAGTCCTAATTATGGACAGATTTTGGGGAGTTGGGAAAGGGAAAAAATGTTAATGCACGGGACTGTGACTCATGAAATCTTGGTTCGGTCCCTGATTCTGCCACAGACTCCCTGTGTCCCCTTGGGCATGCCATTCAGGCTATGATTTTCAAAGGGCCGTTAGGAAATGAGGCTTCCAATTTGCAGTAGTCATCATTGGCAGCTGAGCACCTAAATCCCTTGGGCCCTTTTGAAAATCTCAGCTATAATCTCTCGGTGCCTCCATTCCCCAGATCTCTCCCCAAGGAGGTTGTGAGGATGTACATTAAAGATTACTAGTTGTTCAGATTCTACAGTGATGAAAGCCATATGAAGCTGTATAAATATCTATCTGGGTTCAACACGTGATTACTATCTCAACATTATTCCTTAAAAAGCATTTTTTGCTTTTGGGTAAGTAGATAATTCTAGGGAAAATACAGAGATCATTTCATACTTGGGGGATTGACCTGGCATTCACTAAGTGATATGATTTTATTGAGTAATCATGTATAGTTATTACTGAGGGCTTGTCTACACAGTACATTAATCCACCCCAGAGGGGTGTAAATTCTAGTGCACATTAATATGTGCTGCACTAACTGGACCGTGTGGACCCTGCTGGTGTGCACTAAGTTTCCTAGTGCACGTTAATGTAGTAGTGTTTGAAACTGTACTTTGACAATGGCAGCACAACAGTGACACTCCTTCAATCTCAATCAAGGAGGAAAAGGAGGATGATTACACATCCGTCTCTTCTGCTCTTTGCTTATTTATGTGTAATGGTTGGTCTTTTGGGTTAGTTTGCTGTGATCTGTCAGAAGAATCAGAAAGGTTGGATAAGTAACTGTGGACGTACTTTGATCCCTTTTTTTAAGCTTTTCTAATCATGCTCTTCGCCACAGTAATATACTCACTGAAAGAAGGACCATCTAGGGCAGTAGACACCATCACTCAACTGGTAAGTTGAGCTGGTTAGGCTGGGGGAACTGAAGTGTACTCCTACATGCTTTCCCAGTCGCCGGACCATTCACTTGACTACTTCTATATAATCATAGGGTTAGAAGGGACCACAAGGGTCATCTTGTCTAACCCTCTGCCAAGATGTAGGATTTATTGTGTCTAAACCATCCAAAAGAGATGACTATCATGCCTCCTTTTGAAAACCTCCATTGAAGAAGCCTCCACAACCTCCCAAGGCAGTCGGTTCCATTGTCCTACTGTTCTTTACAGTTAGGAAGTTTTTCCTGAGATTTAATCTAAATCTGCTATGCTGTAGTTTGAACCCATTGCCTCTTGTCCTGACCTCTGTGGTAAAAGAGAACAACTTTTCTCCATCTTTTCTATGGCAGCCTTCGAGTATCTGAAGACTGCTATCCTGTGTCCTCTTAATCTTCTCTTTTCCGAACTAAACATACCCAGTTCCTTGAGCCTTTGCTCAGAGGGCTTGCATTCCATCCCTTTGATCATCTTTGTCGCTCACCTTTGGATCCTTTCCAGTTTCTCTATATCTGTTCTATATATTGGTTACCAAAATTGGGCACAGTACTCCAGCTGAGCCCTAACCAGCACTGAGTAGAGCAGTACTCTCACCTCCTGTAACTTGCATGCTATGCCTCTGTTAATGCAACCTAAAATTTCATTTGCTTTTTTTGCAACAGCATCACACTGCTGACTCATGTTGAGGTAGTGATCCACCACAACTCCGAGATCCTTCTCAGCAGTGCTGCTGCCAACCAGTTTTTCCCCATTCTGTATTTGTGCATTTGTTTTTTCTTCCCTAAGTGTAGCATCTTACATTCGTCTTAGTTGAATTTCATTTTGTTGTCTATAGCCCAGTTCTCCAATTTATTAAGATCCCTCTGAATTTTAGCTCTGTCCTGAAAAGTATTGGCAAGCCCCCCTCACTTTGTGTCATCTGCAAACTTGATCAGTATGCTTTCTATACCTACATCTAGGTCATTAATAAAGCTTTTATACAACACTGGACCCAGAAATTGAATGTTTTATACATTACTTTAGTAGCTTCCCAGGTATTGAAGTCAGGCTGACAGATCTGTAGTTCCTCGGTTCCTCCTTTTTAAAGATGGGCACTGTGTTAGCCCTTCTCGAGTCTTCCGGGACCTCTCCTGTCATCCATGAATTTGTAAATATTATTGCCAGTAGCTTCGAGATTTCTTCAGCTAATTCCTTCAGTACCATCGGGTGAATAGCATCCAGCTCAACTGACTGGAATTCATTCTCAGAAGATCTCTGACATGTTCTTTACTTATCCCAATCTGCATCTCTTCCCTTTTAATATCTGTGGTAACTTTGCTAGCTGTCCAATCAAAGTTTATCTTTTGTGAGAAGACTGAAGCAAAGTAGGCATTGAGCAGCTCTGCCTGCCTATCATCTTCTGTTACCAGCTCACCTTCTCCATTGTGCAGTGGACCCACACTGTCCTGGATCTTTCTTTTTTTTTTGTCTGACATATTTGAAGAACCCCTTCTTGTCTCTAACATTTCTTGACAGCTGTAACTCATTCTTTGCCTTGGCTTTCCTGATGTTCTCCCTACAGACTCGTGCTGTTCTCGTGTATACTTCCTTGGTGCCATGTCCCTCCTTCCATTTTCTGTTTGTATCCCTTTTGGATTTTAGATAGCTAAAAAGCCCCTTGTGTAGCGACATTGGCCTCCTGTGGCTCTTGTTATCTTTCCTCTGCATGAGAATAGCTTGATGTTGAGCCTCTAGTATTACATCTTTTAAGAACTGCCAGCCCCCTTCAGCTCCTTTTCTTCCTAGTTGGTCTTTCCATGGGACCTTGCCTACTATTTCTCTGAGTTGGTTGAAATATGACTTTGAAGTCTAGTGTCCTTGTTTTGCTGTTCTCGTGTCCTCCTTTTCATAGGATCTTGAATTCTATCAGATAATGATCACTTCCTCCCAAGTTCCTGACTACCTTCATGTTCACAACTAAGGGCTGGTCTCCACTATTGGGGAGATCCACGCTGCTGCAATTGATGCAGCAGGGATCAATTTAGCAGGTCTAGTGAAGACCTGCTAAATTGATGGCCGAGTGCTCTCCTGTCAACCCCGGTACTCCAGCTCTCCAAGAAGAGTAAGGGAAGTCGACTGGAGAGCGTCAACTCAGCGCTGTGAAGTCACCAGGGTAAGTCGACCTAAGCTATGTCGACTCCAGCTATGTTATTCACATAGCTGGAGTAGCATAACTTATGTCGACTTACCCCCATAGTGAAGACAAGCCCTAATTCATCCCTGTTGGTAAAAATCAGATCTAAAATGGGCAAGCCCCTAGTTGTTTCCTTAACTTGCTGAATCAGTGTGTGATTAGCTAGTGTTACCTGCTTGTAGAATGACTCATCTACTTCCTCTTCCTGATTTGGTGGTCTGTAATAGACCCCCACCATAACATTGCTTCTGTTCTTTTCCCTTGTTATCCTCACCCAGAGACTCTCAGTAGGTCTGTCGCTCACTTCCCCTTGGACCTGAGAGCAAGTGTATAGATTCTTGATGTACAGCGCAACACCATCTCCTTTCCCCCCCCATACATATCCTTTCGGAACAAGCTATATCCCTCAATGCTGGTACTCCACTCATGGGAGTTGTCCTACCAAGTCTCTGTGATGCCAGTTAAGTCCTAATTTTCTTTATATACCATGACTTCGAGTTCATCCTGTTTGTTCCCCATATTCCTTGCATTTGTATCCAGACATAGAAGATATTTTGCAGACTGACCTGTTGCTTTTATTTTTGCCTTTTTAATGCACTTGTGATTTCTAGACTCTTCTCCAGAAATTAGCTCCTTCCCCTTATCTTTGTTACTTGAGCCTAGATGCGCATTGACTGGATTTTTGTCACCATCCCTCCCTAGAACCTAGTTTAAAGCTCTCCTTATCAGATTAGCCAGATAATGTCCAAAGATGCTCTTCCCAGTGTTTGATAGATGGAGCCAATCCCAGCACTATTCAACGGCCCGTGTCCTTCAAGGGTACATTTAGTGAAGTGAAAAGAATGAGGAGTACTTGTGGCACCTTAGAGACTAACAAATTTATTTGGGCATAAGCTTTGGATGAGTGGATGGGTCATTACACAAAGTAAAAACTATTTCCCCATGCTAATTTTCCCCCTACTGTTACTCACTCCTTGTCAACTGTTTGAAATGGGCCATCCTGATTATCACTACAAAAGTTTTTTTTCTCCTCCTGATAATATCCCACCTTAATTGACTAGTCTCGTTAGAGCTGGTATGACAACACCCATTTTTTCATGTTCTCTGTGTATATATATCTTCCTACTGTATTTTCCACTGCATGCATCCGATGAAGTGGGTTTTAGCCCATGAAAGCTTATGCCCAAATACATTTGTTAGTCTCTATGTGCCACAAGTACTCCTCGTTCTTTTTGCTGATATAGACTAACACGGCTACCACCCTTAGTGAAGTGAGTGTCCTCAGAGGTGCCGGGGGACTGGGGTCATATATCAATGATAAAAGCAGAGTGTCTTGTTCACAGAGGAAATGGAGTTCTGCCTTGCCTTGCTTTTAAGAATATTTACCTGTACTATGAATCCACTCACCTCTGAATAAGCCTCTAGACCCATTCATGGGGATGTGGCTTCCTCTTAGGTTTCTTAGACAGCTCAAGCAGGCTTATGTCATAGCAGAGTTGTGTCCTGCCTTGCCTCCATGTGTGTCAGGGGTGGCAGAGGAGAATGAGATGGAGTGGAGGATCTGATAAAAATGAGAAGAAAGGGAAACTTCCTGGTAGAATCCCTGAATCTCCTCGGTGAAATCCTGGCCCCATTGATGTCAGTGGGAGTCAACTTCAGTGGAGCCAGGATTTTACCCAATGTTGAAAGAGACTGAGAAGCAGGAACCTTTTTTGAGCATCTTTCACAATAGATTAGGAGCTGAGTTAGATGAGTGATCCCGCTAGGGCCCCAATTCAGCAAAGCACATAAGCATATTCTGAACTTTAAGCATGTAATTAAGTTCCATTGACTTTAGTGGGACTTAAGCAGGAGTTTAAAGTGCTTTGTTATTTTGAGGCCTACCGTCGGCTGGCCCTTGTTCAACAGCTCCAGCAAACTTCATCGCAACACTAAAGAGATTAAACCGATAATACTGGGATCAGCTGACAGGCCCTTCTCAGAGAAGATAAATTGTCAGACAAGGCAAAAAATTTCTGTGCAAGCCAATAGTTTTTCCTTTGTCATATGAATAAGTGCTCTTTGGAAATGGTAAAATTTCCCCTTTTTGTTCCGTGCACTGTGAGGGGTTTAGTTCAAGTTAGAGAGCTTGGTGGGGTTTTAGGTTTTATGGTAATGAAAACACAGATAACCTGCACAGTTTTGTGAAAACATGAAGGGCATGTAGAGTGCATGTGAATGAGTGAGTTAGGCTGAAAGTGTTTTTAATGAGGCCAAATGAATAAAATAATCTTTTACTTTCTCCAGGCAACCATTTATCAGTCAGTAAGAACAATTAAATATACGAAATAAAATCGAATGGTCTTTTAAGCAATCAATGTGAACTTCTGTACTAAATTACTGAAGAGAAAAAATATACTGTGTCATCAGTCTTTAAATACTTTGCTCATTAAAAGGTTGTGCACTAACCTCTGATCCCTAATCCTCTGGATTATTAGTATTAATTTATTTTTTTTAAAAGGACAGTGGAAATCAATTTCAACATTGAACAAATTAGAGCATGGCTTTCAGAAAACAAATGTTTAAATTACATCTCTTGTAAAAAAAAAATATTTTCTATTAAAAAAATAAAATTTTGTTTTTGTGACATGCAACTATGTTTAACAATTTTATGCAATTATTTATTTTAAAAAACAGACACATGATTCACGTTGTTCTGTCTAAGAACTGTTTGCTCACTGTAGACATTACTTAAGAATTGAGGGATTAATTCTGTCCCTGTCTCCTTGGCTGCAGAAGCTCTAGGAAGTGGAATTGGTGTGGTTCACTGCTCAAGGAGGGTATTCAGGAATGGGGGAAGAAGCCTCAGATAGACAATACTTCTCCTATGTGCATCTGCCTAGTACCTGACCCAGCTATTTGACTCCTTAGCGAACTATGGGATGACAGTTCATAACAGTAAATAATATATGTTGGGCCCCTACCAGATATAAGCTGCTTCCTGGAATGTTGCTGCTGTTTGATGGAATTTCTGCTTGCTTTCAAAGTTATATGCAGCCATGTTGATTGCTTCCGACTCCAGAGGGGTCCTTCCCCATCACTAATGGCTATATAATACCATTCAGCGGCATTATATGCCTATGACCACTACTGGCTTGTTGTATATAGCAATTGGGTCAAGGAAATAAACTTAGCAGTGCATGCCCCTCTAATACTGGGGCATGGGCCTGACTTATTCTGTGGATGAATTGTATAGGGATCATGATCTCCTGAAGATGGCACTTATTTCTTTGGCAGCTGAGTTCTGCTGCTCAGGGAGAAAAAAAGGGTCCATTGGGGGCTAACAGGCACCCATTTTCACCGTAACCAAAAGGTGATCTGGGGAATGGGAAACCCTGTCACACTAACAATGTGCTAGGAGTGCCAAAGGTAATCCAACCTCTCACTTAGAACAGAGAATGTCTGAGCCAACTAAGATAAGAGGGACAACACGCAGGGAACTATTTACTATGAACTAGATAACAAGGGACAAAATAAGTTAGGAATGTAGAGATGAGGAAAAGAGGAAGTTGAAGCATGGACAGCACATGCTGCACAGGGATTGGTTCCTGAAAAGTAACCAAGCCAAGCTAAAAAAGTGTGATGCAATGTATCGTAAATGCAATGAGAGGTGTAATATCTAGCTATTAGATATATCTAGCTATCTATCTATCTAGCTAGCTAGATATTACACCTATAGCTAGCTATAAAAAGAAAGAAGGGTTCTCTGTAATTTTGCAGCTGTGATGTACCCTGCATCCATCCCCCCTGCGTTTGAGTCTGATCAACTCAGCATAGCACTGCTGTATGCCAAATAAAGAAACCTGTGTGATGAAGGCTGGAGTTGAGCTGAGTTCTTGGGAAGTCGACTGGAAAGAGGTCTCGGAGGGAGTCCCAACACTAAGAAGGCAAGACTTTGAGCTGTGGGAATTCCTATCAGCTATGTGACTCCACGGTAGACTGACCTTAAGTTCAGGGTACAGGAGAGCCAGCGTACACATCCTTCTACAGTCTGCTTGGCTCAGAAGGCTGCAAATATACCAGGCTCACTATTGCCTTTATTTTTTCTTAAATGTTTTTGTGACCATCACTTTACTGTTCATGTTTTTCTTATTACACAAAAATAAAAGTAGACATTGTTTGCTGTCGCAAATATTGACACCGCCCATGAACATTTACCCCCATAGGGTAAAAACCATACAGGTATCTTTCTGTTGACTTCAGTGGGTTTTGAAGCAGGTCATACCATACACTTAAAAAGATAAAACTTTACAATAATAAAGTAATATTCACTGATTCTTCCGGTATTTATTGTAATGCCATTACTTACATTGACATTATTTAGTATTAATGTGAATGTCATAAGCTCTTCTACAGAATTTTCCATCATTGGTTAACTGGAGTATTACTTTGAAACCCTTTAGCTCAGAGGGGAACCGGGAATGGTCTCACCACTGCTTTTAAATGTAACAAGTGTGCCTGTCAAGACAATTTTCCCACTGAAATACTAAACTTGATGTGAGAAGCACATGTCAAAACTGGAGACCAGACCATACAATAAAAATGTACATTCTGTCTACAGCTATGAAAGTGGTAAATAAACAATTTAAAGGTGGTTTCTAAGGAAAATGTTAATGAACTGATTATAAATTCAAATAAGATATATCACCCTTAAAAAGGACCCTATAATATTTGTAATTTCAACTTTCAGACTATACATTTTAGTTTTGCATTAACATTTTACATTTTTTTCTTTCTCTATTTTAAAATGTTTTCAAAGATTGATGATTTCATGGTCGTTAATATTTGAGAACTTCATTAAAACACAAGGCTAAGAAGATAAGCAATATACATTTCCTTCTAACTTGTTTTCCTTTCAATGGTGATGCCTAAATATTTAAAAAATGTCTAGTACTATATGTCATAATATATAATTTTAGTTTCTGTTTGTAAAATTATTGGAAATTTGAAAGTAAATATTCTTCCCTGGGTGCTTGTTCTTTTTCTCATTTTGCAAACAGATTGATTTGCTCTCTGAGTAATTTTCACTCTGTTTTTTGCTTGTGAAAGGGTGATGAATTGGCAATCCTATATTCTTTAGTCTTCCGTCACTCTATAGAACATATGGATATAATGGGTAAAATCCTGGCCCAGCTGAAGTCAATGACAAAACTCCCATTGACTTCAGGCGGGTCTGGATTTCACCACAGAGTAGGGTCTGGATTTCACCACACATCGCTTTCTTTAATCATACAGTGGATTCTCATACATGATCTGATTCAAAGCCCATTGAAATAAAAAGAAAGACTACCACTGACTTCAGTGAGCTTTAGATCAGGCCCATAGTGAGCTGTTTGTTTGGGTTTTTATTTTCCTTTCACAAAAACTTCACCGTAAATGTAATTTCACTGTAATAAAACTATTGCCTACTTGACATGCTTCTCCTCCGCAGAATGGCAGGGTCTCTTTTCACCCCATACAGTACAGTATACAGCAGCCTTGTAGTGTAATGTCATTTTTCTTCATTTTCCATTGGCAGAAGCACTCGTGTGACTAATCTTGTGCTGAGTTGACCTCCAGTTGTTTTTGAGCTCATACCGATAGGTACTGTGCAGAACTAAAAGTATAGTTCAAAGAGGACTTACTTCAAACCATTTAGGTCGTGTTTTTTTAAAATTGCAGTTTAAGATGAAGTAAACCGCTGACAGGATTTACATTTTAGTGCTTAGCTGAGGATCACTGAGTGGAATGAAAATGGGCAGACATTACATTTAAGTCCATGTGATTTGAAAAGATTATTTTGAATGGAATCTAAATTATAATTGAAATGCAGTTGTATTTAAAAAAAAACATGTTCACAGTATTTCTTTATTTTAAACTAATGTTTTATTTGGTATGAGTGAAATTCATTCTATCGCAGTGGAGGCTTTCTGCACCAGTACAGCAGCACATATGGATTTAAGGCCCCAATTCAGTACAGTCCTTAAGGATGTGTAAGCATGGTTAAGTACATGCTAAAGTTCTGTTGACTTTAATGCAACCTAAGCACATTTTGAAAGATAAAATTTTCTAAAGCACCTAAGTGAGTTAGGAGCTTAAATCCCATTTTCAAAAGTGACTTGGGATCCCCTCTGAAATAGCATGACTGTCAGTGAGACAAAGACTCTTAAGGGACAAATTTTCAAAGCTATTTAAGTACCTAAAGATGCCAAAGGTGCCTAACTCCCATTGATTTCAATGGGAATTTAAATAGTATGGAAAGCTTTGTGTAAGCTCTCTTCACTGGAGTAAATTTCACCGTAACTAAAAATATATAGCCATGTGAATTTTGTACACGCTAGAAATCAGTTAAAGCAATGAACTCCATAGGTTACTACAACCTTGTATACATTTGTTATGTAAATTCAGTGGGTTATGATCTACAGCTGAATTCCACAATATTTCTGTGTTCTTTCAGCTATGTATTATTCAAAATTCAGAGCTCCTTTATGAAATTACTTTTGCCTGTGTGGGGGGGAGGGGAGGGAAGAGGGGGAACAATGTATATTTATTTGTGTGCTATTCAGTAATATGTATAGATTTAAGTAGCACATACCTATATTTAATAGGTCTCCTATATTTCATATTTCATTATCTTTGTCCTATACGTTTTATTTTCTCAGAAGACCAAATGGTCTCTAGCTTTTGCATAAGTTTTTAGGGGGTGCAGTTAAGGGCAAGAAGAATGTTCAGCCCTCAGTAGCCCCCTGTATTCAGTGCAAAGGCTCAAGAAAAATATTTTTATGAAAGAAAACATTTAGAGTAATATTTTCAAAAGTGCTTGGCATTGACTTGACTTTGCTGCCCCTGGGGAGACTGCATTGGGAGCAGAGACAGGCCAACACCAACACTGAGTGCTTTTGAAAATCCCACCCTTACCATCCATGTTGAGGTACACTTATGAATGTGCTATTTAATTCTGAGCATTTTATTCCTGTACTGGGAACCCCATGATAAAACCGATTGGGGTTGAGTTTAGGTTTAGGGACTTGCCTGTGTGGTTCTCTCTGCAAGTTCATGGTTTTAGGCCTTGTCCACACACACAACTTGTACAGACTTTTATATCAGTTTAGAAACTGTTTTAGTAAAATTGGTGCAATCCCCCTGAGTGGACACTCTTAAAATTGGAATAAAAGTTCCTTGAGCAAAATCAATATAAGTCAGTTCCTTACCATTAAATTGGTACAACTTCCTTGTGTAGATGATCCTTAAATGTATGTATTGATAATGCCTGAGAATCAGATCTGGTTGAAAGTAGATGTCAACAGGAAGAAGAGGAGAAAGGAGGGCAATTTTTTGAGTTTTCCTATTAAATCTGATTTTAGTGGTTACAATATTTAGCTTAAAAATTACGATAACAAAACAACTAAATGCTTATTTTGGATTAATTTGGGGATTTTAGATTCTATTACAGGGGTAATTTGATATATGTCTGTATATTATCTAGCACAGTAGGGTCCTGGTCTTTGAGTGTTCCCTCAATACAAATAAGTAAATAGTAATAATGATGGCTATATCCTCAAATTATAGTACAAAGCCTATATTTGTTTTAACTTGATTTTTGATTAAATATGTTTGTGTGGTTTTCTTTAATATGCATAAAGCTGATAATTGAACACACATTAGTTATTGTATTTATTGGATCGTATACCTTAAAAAGTGTCCTTTGATACAAAGCTTGTGAACATACTTGTGTATATCAAATAAATTAAGTATAAGACATCACATTATTTGTTCAAAAATTGATTTGTATTTTTAAAAATTAAATGAAGCTGAGCCTGATCCATGTACAAATATCTGCAGACTTTTGATTCATGTAAGCAGTTGAAGGTAGGATAGAAGGACCCTACTTGGCTCCATACATATTTCATACCTACTTATGTGTGGGATTTTGGAGGCCAATAGATACTGTTATTCTGCTCTGCTATTCTGAGGAAAGCTCAAGTTGGGACATAAACAGACATTAGACCTTTATCCCTCAAATTCTAGTTGTGGAATCAACAGGAAGGCAGGGAGTTCATGCAAAGCATCTCCCAACCTCTCGTGCTCTATTATTGCGAATTCAGGGGCGGGGGGGAATGTCCTCTGAGTGATTGCGTTGTTAATGAAGCTCTAGGCTTGAATTAAGTCTCTCGTGTTTGTGGATGGAGGAAACTGCCTTGGGTGTGTTCTATCAGCCAGGCTTAAAAAGTTGTGGTTAATGGAAACTTTTTGCACACCCTGTCATTGGTTTGCTACATGTCACTTCACTCCCCATTGCCAGTTTGCTGCAGGGTGCTTTCTCTCCTACACTGTTCTTCTGCATGGAGACTCTCATCAATCACCAGTTTGCTATTGAGGGCTCTCCCATCCATCATCAATCTGCTGTAGGGTGCACTTGTGGTTTAGACTTCTTATATGGACACTTTCACCCATCTCTTCTTTTATTCTTTTCTGGGCTTTTAGATGATGTGGAGAGGAAGTGGTGAAATTGTAATAGTTTTTCATTTCTAAGCTACCTGGTTCCCTAGTTTCATAGCCCCTTTCTCTGTCTCCCTAGCTGATTTCTGGAACAAAATTATCAGCCAGAGAGAGCCTAATAACTGGTCTGCAGCTTCTGTAAAATTCTTGCTCATCGGACTGAGGTTGAGAAAAGAAACTGCTATTGTCCCCTTTCTACCACAGAGACTGGTTGCCCCATATTATGATCAAATTTCCAGATTCAGGGCTGTGAAAGACATCCTTGCCAACCTCAGACATTCAAAAAATCTGTGTCAGACTCCTAAAAATCCTGTGGTTGCCTTGAAAATTACATATGTTTTCTTTGAGCCTTTAGAGGGAAGTTGCCAACATCTATACTGTAAATGATCATCTCAGGTGCAAAATTCAACCTCAAATGTATATGCTAACATATGGACCTCCTCACGGGCTATTCAGAGGTGATCTCCACTGTCTCCTAACTGCTGAGGTGGGGTTAAAGAAATAGGGTCAGATCCTCACCTGGTCTAAATTGGCATAGCTCCATTGAAATCAGTGGAGCTAGACCAGTTTATGCAAGCTGAAGACCTGGCCTAAAGTTTTTTTTTACTAAGGACTTTACAGTTTCACGGCATGAACTTTCAAACACTAATGTGAGTAATTGCACTGTTCATGTGAATAGGGATTGCTTGTGTGAGTTGTTGCAGGATCAGGCCCTAACTGAATTATGACTTGATGCATGGAAATTGATACTGAATGAGGGAGAGGCAGGCTTACACGAAATAAGGTTCTGGTATTGCTTGTGTCACAGAGTTGTCAGTTGCTTTTGTTTTTAAAGTTAGATTTTATTAGCATGCTGTGGGAGTCAGGGTCATTATTGTAGGACTACGTAGGTTTTGAGTACAGATATGAAGTAAAGGGAGGAGGTTGCATTAGGGAGGATATTCCAGGCATAGGGGAAAACATGGCAGAAAATGTGGTATTGAGTAAGATGCATGTAGCATTATACTGTGTGGATTCTGGTTGGGTGGGATGGAGTAGGATGAGGGGGTTTGAAATTATGGATGCTTGTGGATAAAACAGAAATGATAAAAATCTATTCATTTTCCCCCAAGTCAATTGTGCTGGCTGTTGATATACATTTATACAAATACTTCAGAGATAGATTTAGCAAAGTGTTAATAAAGTTCTAGTTGAATATTTTATATTGTATTATAAAGACAGTTAAATATGATTTACAAATATTCTTCAAACAAAAATATTTTAGTGCTACTGGAGGTAGTATCCGCAGTTTATGTTTGAAAGCTTCAGAAACTACAACCTGCTTCAGTTATAAATAATCCTAATGAAGATAAATAGTCTTACACTGATTAAAACACTGGACATATATTTTAACAAGGCCTGAGACATACCAACTCAAACGGCTCAATGGCATGATTCAATATTTAATATCCTCCCATGCATGTAGTTGGATTGTGAAAGTGACTTTTCCCCAAAGCATGACAAAGATTTATAGCCACCTCTGGTATTATTAGAATTGACAAGAAGTAAAAACTTCTCAAATATTAAATGTGTAGGTGTTTTTAATATATCACAATTTGTGAGAGAGGCTGGAGAAGCTGACAAATTATGCAGATGTGTTAACAGTATATTCCAAATCTAATAAAAACCTACAAGTTATAAACTGGCTCTCACACATCCACTTGGTGGGGAGGGCTGTTCTCTGCATTAACGATGCTTAGCTCAACTCCACTGGCTCCTGCAGGAGTAGTAAGTCATTGCTGTGATGATGTGCCTCAGTGATTTTACTGTCTCTGAAATAGAGACCATCTTCATATGAACCTCTAGGGGTTCTTTGTAATAATATTGTATTTTTAAAAAATGGCACTACCTCTCTACATAATCTCCACTAATCGGTACATAAACTCTGTTTGGCAGTTTAAACTGTATGCACACAATATGAGATTTGGCTCTGCCTATGCCAGTAGTGAAAAGGTTTACTCCAGTGTGAACCGTTGATTTCATTTTTTTCATTGTACAGTACACAGGCTTGTCTCTCTTGTTATGCCTGGTACCTAATTTCCCTATTTTGTAATATCTCCTAGAACAGCAGTTCTCAACCAGGAGTCCTGGGCCCCCTGGGGGGCTGTGAGCAAGTTTCAGGGGTCCACCAAAATAAACCAGAGAGCACGGCCAGCATTAGACTCACTGGAGCCCAGGGCAGAAAGCCGATTCCTGAGCCTGGCTGCCAGGGGCTCCTGCCGAGCAATTTAACTTTGCAGGCCCCCTGTGGTGTGGGGCCCTGGCCAATTGCTCTGCTTGCTACTTCCTAATGCCAGCCCTGGCTTTTAATCTACTGAAAAACAGTAGTTGTGGCACAGGTGGACCATGGAATTTTTATAACGTTGCGGGGGATGGGGGCTCTGAAAGAAAAAGGTTGAGAACCCCTGTTCTAGAAAACACATTTTTTGATAAATTTAAGGATTACTTTTGGAAATACAAAGCCTTGCTCTGTAGCGTTTGAATAAACTGTTCTAATCTCCTTTCTTCTTTGGAGTTGATCACATTCCACATCCATTATTCTCGCACATTCATTAAGTTATCTTGTGTCCGGAGCCAGTTTTCTTCTATTATTAATAAATATTTCACTGGTGGATGGGTTTATTTTCTATCAAAATTTGGCAAAAAGTGTATAGTATTTAACCCTGCTAGCCCATGAAAAAAAGCACTTAATTTAATCTATTTTGGGATCCTGAATAAGAAATTTCTCTTCCTTTACACAAGTAGTAAGAGGTAGGTTGTCGATTAAATAACCTTCTTCAAGACAGACTGGAATGGAGAAGAAGGACTTTAAGAGCTGGCTCCATATAGATGGGATTGAGGTTAGAAGAAGGATGACTTGTCAATTAAATAACCAACTGGAAGCAGAGAAGGACTTTGAGACTGTGTGGTTTCAAGGCTTTGTACTGTTCAAAAAGGCACAAAAGCCTGAAGGAGTTCTGGAAAGAAGCTATTGGTCTTTGCTTGGCCATCTTTTATCTCAGTGTTGCACTTGGCATTAGTAATGGAAGCAGGACTCAAATGTCACACTGGCTTCAAAGCAACTTTTCTTTGTATCTTAGCTTTTTTTTACGCTTACTTCTTTTGAGTATGTTTTTTGTAAAATATTAGACTGCAGTAAGTACATTGTGACATTTTATGTCCAGTGTTCATTGTCTAGCTGTTGTAGAATGAGGCCTCTGATATCTGTCCATAACTAGTGAATGCAAAGCCACAATTTGTTCCTGAGATTGGATCATCTGCATGATGGTATATAGTAGTGGCACACTGTCATCACCAGGAGAGCCCTTCTGCTTCTCCTTCTCCAGGACATCTGTCATAGGCTGGGTGTGCAGGATTCACAAATGCAAGTTCCAGTGGACCAAGGCAGGCAGTGAGGTGCAATGTAGAGGACCGCAAATGGAGAATACCCTGCCCGCAGCTCTCTCTAATCTGCAGCAAGAGAGTTTCAGCTTGAGCACCTCACCTGATCACAACTGGAGTAATGCGGCAGAGACAAGGTATCTATCTAGTAAATAGGGCCCAACATAACTAAGGTTTTACTAGACAAGACCAAGAAATTCCACCTGGAAACCTATTGGCAGCCGGCACAGAACATCGGGGGAATTTCCACATAATACTCCACTTTCTAAGTAAGTGGCAGAATTCTGCACTCATGGTCTCCAGCTGCGGCCCATATAAAGTGCATCTCTAAGTGACAAAAGGTGACAGTAGTTGGGGGCAAGGTCTGCATTGGAGAAGAATGGTCACACACTTCTTTCCAGACACAAGTGGAAAAAAGTACCCATGACCACAGCTGCTACTTGGACATCCTGGAGTAGCCCAAGATCTAAACAACCCAGAATTGTGCATCTGTGTTATAAATAGTGGCTACACTACAAAATAAGTTACAAGGATTCTTCTCCTAACCTACCAACATTATCTCAGTCTTGTCTGGACTGAGTCAGTGAGCTTAGTCATCAAGCAATACCCAAGTTCATAAAGGATATGTCTATATTAGAGGTTTTTTTCTCTAGTTTATTGGTTTTCAACCTTTTTTTATTTGCAGACCCCTAAAAATTTTCAAATGGAGGTGCGGACCCCCAGGGGTCGGTGCACAACAGGTTGAAAACCACTGTTGTGTGATAACGACAACCTTTTGTGGACCCCTTGGACATAATGTGCAGACCTCCGGGGACCCACAGACCACAGGTTGAACATCACTGTTCTAGTTAATTGATTTCCAGTAAACTAGAGGTAGTTAACATGTTTGTAAAGACTTTTTGGGACACTCCTTTAGTGTTTATTCCAGACAGGGAATTTACCCTATGGCTTACCCATATGAGGGAGTTCTTCCCTGGCTGAAAGACAGGTCTGATTCTGAAAGCATGAGTGGAGAAGAACACTACAGTCTGGAGATATGCCTCTACTTCTTGCAACACATTAGTTTAACTGCAAGAATAATGTATTTGCTGTCATTTCTTCCTGCCCCTTCTCTGGCTGATATCTAGAATGAACCTATCATTTAGTCAGGTGTGTGCTGTAAACGGCAAAAGACTCTCATTTTGGAGAGAAAAAAATCCTAAAAAACAAAGGCCATAGTTGACATTAAGCATTTGTGTCTGAGGCAAGATCATTTGAATTTTACTAAGAGTTATTATGGTCTTAAAAATTGCTAAGTTCATTAAGTTTCCAGTTCTTGATTTACGGGCTCTTCTACAAGCTGGACAGAGGAAAGCATTACTGTTGATGAATCTGTAACTCCTGTGCTTCTAACTTGAAAAGCATCCTGTTCTTTTAATGTTGATTTACACATCTTGTTTCATAATTTTTTGCACGAGAACTTACTTTGCCTTACCAACCCCTTTGCTTTACTATCTACTTATGAAGAGGATCTTGATGTCACAATGGGTAAGGTACTTTTTTCTTTGTATGTCTCCCTCTGACTGCCTCTTGGCCTTTTGTCCATTCACTATATGTTATCTTCTGTGGCAGCCCAATAAGCTCCATATGGGTGTGTCCTCTCCAGTATGACTCTGCTTTTATAAACATTGCTTCAGCACTGGTTGTGGAACTCTTTACATACGTACATTTTCTCATAGTGCAAAGGACCATAGAGTCACATAACAATTAACAATAAACACAGCACATGGGAATCATTGGCCAGCAATCTTCTGGAACATCTTTACAGTTTCTTACTATTATTAATTAAAGTATTTATTTGTATAGCATCAACAGTATTGTCTTCTGACATATCTGTAAAGAAATGACCAATTTATTTTCCTGTTTATTTTTTGTCGTATGACTTCCTCTTGCCACAAAGAGTAACATAAAACATAGCTTGAAAACCAGGTAGGAAGAATCCTGTTGTCTGATGGTTTTGATTTACCACAAACTATCCTACATCAGTGAAATTTAGGACTTGATTTTCAGAGATGGGCATATGGATAATTGCATAGAAAAAACAGAATCATGGGCAAATGGTCTATTAAGCATCTAATTTGCCATTTACATGTACAGATAGTACAGTTCCATGCAAAATTGGGTATTGTCTCCATGGGGACATGGCAGACAGTTAAGGCAAACCAACAATGTGCATAAATTAAAGCATGTTAAACCATGTATGGATACTCTTTCAGGAGTACAGTGGTCTTAGTTTGCTGTAACTTAATCCTTCTACCTCAGCTTTCTTGAGATTGCTGCTGGAGGATAGAAGACATAGATATGCATGACTGGTCTGTTGTTTTATTTAATTCCACTTCAGGCATCCAGTAGCATTCCCTAGTGCACGTGGCTAATCATGTATCACTACAAAAAATTGTGAAAACTCCATTTTATTGTTAAAAACCAGAGTTGGGATTCAGGTTGTCCTGGGACAAAAAAAAATCATAGTATGCTTGAATACATTATTGATTACTTTTTTATTTACTTCTTTGATGTGTCAGTGATAACTTGTGCATATTTAACAGTTATAGAGGAAACTGGAATGCAGTGTAGCATGGTTAATATATACATACTGTTCTTGTTCACATTAATAAAGTTGCCTATAGACGGTTGTAGGTGCCCTAATGCATCATTAATAATAAATAATTAATAGTGTATTTTATATGATATTGTGCTGGTTCCAGATGCAGTGTGTCAATCTGCTGAATGCAGAATAAACCTTTCAAATTTGAATGATGACTTCTTGATCACTAAAGGCAGTATTTTAACAAAACCCTTACAAGTAAGTGAAATCCATTATTCCACTGAGTTCATCTCCATTAATTGTCATGCTAGGTCTTGTATATCCTTTCTCAGATGTAGGCTGGTACATTATCTCATTTTTTTTCAGACTGATGTTTAATCCATAGTTTTTTAACTGCCTCAGCACACTTATTGGTAATGAACTTGAGGTAGGCAGTAGTGTGCAAACCAAAAGTCCAGTCATATGCATACTGTTGAATTGAGACTGTTGATTTGTTCAAGGTAAAGATCTTCTCAAATGTTTAAAATGTAATGAGAATATTCCTGGCATCATTTTTGTAAAAAAAAAGTCCAAAAAGAATAGATATTGAAATGCAATAGCCTGTATTATACAGGAAGTCGGTCTAGCTGATCAGAAAGGTCCCTTTTGGTTTTTAAATCGATGAACATCCTTGCTTGATCCATTTCATACGACAAATGAATATACCAAAGTGTCATCCACAGAGATTGTATCCATAATTCTGTTGTACAGTTGACAGATGAGCTACAAACATTTCTCTAGGCATTTAAACTTTTGCAGGACTTTCTACAATTCAATACAGCAGATCTCAGTAACTTTTTAAAGATCATGCAGCTACATATAGACACATGTCTGTTACCTACATTTTTCCTGTTACTATCAAGCACCAATTACTGTTTAAAGCCACATTGTGTCTCTGGGAAGATTTGACTAGCTATTGTCATCAACGTGTCAAGGAGGACTGAGAAAAATATTTTTTCCTGCAGCTCAGATTAAGAGGAGCACAATAATTGCCAGACAGTTTTCTTCCCTTTACATTTAGAGATGATAGTGATGGTTACATCCATGAGATAGACCAGATTATATTGCCTTAAAGATATGTTGCCCACTAGCAAATATATTGGCAACCGTATTTGTAGATTTTTTTTTTTTAGGGTATTGCATCAAGACCTGAGAATTTTTCTGCTTTATAGTTTCATCCAGAATATTTGAGGTGCATCCATGTCTTCCAGCAAAATATGTTAATCCTGTACTAATCTATGAAGGGCTTTGTTCATGATGTCTGTTAGAAACTTAAGGAAATACCCGAAGGGCCAGATTTTCCTTTTAGTTACAATGGGGTAAATCCGGAGCACTTTACTGACATCAGTGGACTTAGTCTGGGTTTGCACTAATGTAACTGAGAGAAGAATTTGGCTCAGAAAACTCAGAGAAGGAAATTTTTGTCAGAGATATTACCATTCTATAGTGAAGTGGGTTTCAATGTATATACAATATACATAATACATACAAATGTAAAATTAATATATGTATATACAGTAGATCCTCAGAGTTATGGACACCACGAACTGACCAGTCAACTACACACCTCATTTGGAAATGGAAGTACGCAATCAGGCAGCAGCAGAGACACACACACAAAGGCAAATATATTACAGTACTGTATTAAATGTAAACTTCTAAAAATAAAATGAGAAAGCAGCATTTTTTTCCTGCAAAGTAATGTTTCAAAGCTGTATTAAGTCAATGTTCAGTTGTAAACTTTTGAAAGAACAACCATAACATGTTGTTCGGAGTTACGAACAACCTCCATTCCCGAGGTGTTTGTAACTCTGAGGTTCTACTGTACATGTATAACATGCATACACTTTATTATACACATGTAAATATATAAAAAGCGTGTACATACATAGGGCCAAACGTTCAGTTGATGTAAATTGTCATAGCTCCGTTGGCTTCAGTGGAGCTATGACCATTTATACCAGCGGAGAATCTGGCCCATAATTTAGATAGTTTCTTTTTTAAAAGATTGTATATTAAGTATCTGAAAAAAATTTAAAATATACATGTGAGCCGGGGTCTGAATGAGCTGTCTCCGGCCATCTTTTGATGAAGTGAAGGAAAAGACCTCAGGAGCAGACTGTATTTGTAGAGATACATCTACTTTGCCTAGGTTATCAACAGACTGAGCTGCTTTGCCAAAGTGATAGGCTGTTTTGGGTTAAAGTACACTTTAGTCATGGATCCAGAGAGCATGAAATGTTATACTCATCCTAATTTTAACTGCACTCACTAAGCAAGGGGTAATAATCCCAAATTCAAGTAAAAGAGAGGGTGCGGACAGGTGTTCCTACCTGGTGGTGTTGACTCTGTTTAAAGAGTCCTAGATACTATATGACCCTCCCTCTCCAACGTTTAAAGACAAAACTGATCAGACTCACTTGAGAGTCCTTGTTTCTGCTCAGCGATCACTAGAGTTGAAATGACTGATAAAGATGGTCTAGGGGGGCTGAATGCAGTGAAAGAGTGTGCAGGGGATGAAGCAAATGCAGCAGCAGTGAGGTTCCCCATTACCCAGTGAGCTCAGTAAGAGCTGAAGTCACTAAAAACGTGGTTAAGGGGTGGAACCTCAGAACACAGGACTGCAGCTGAAGGCAAAGGTGGCAGCAATAGCAGCAAGCTGCAGCAGAGATGACAGCGACAGCAGTGAGCAGTGGCAGCGGTTAGCAGTGGCAGCAGAGGCACTGCTCAACCCTCCCCTCTTTCAGGAGTGGGAGGTGAACCCAGATGAATGCAGCCATGAATTCTTGGGCAACCACCTGTGAGTGGGATGAAGTGGAGGGAAGGGAGAGAAGGATGTTCAAGGGACATTCATCCATCCAACTTTCATACCACAAGCTGGGAAACTGAGGCAAATGAATAGTGCCCAAGATACTGTGGGGCGGGTGTTTACTTAATGTGACATTCTTTTGAATCATTGTTGCGATGTTTCCCCACATTAATGCTGAGTTCCCTCTCCCTTTTAATAGAAATTTTATTTAATTATACATAATTTCAGTGCTTGTGAGTGGGGAAGTATTGCCTCTTAAATGCACCCATGGTTGGTGTTTACTTTTCCCAAATTACTGGGTGAGGGTTTGAGCTGGATTTGTTATGTAATGGTAAGAGGAATCCCTAGATATTGAATCTGGCCCTTGTTGCTGCCAACACCATCTGGCAGAAGGGTTACAATATCATTAAATGACATTCTCAAGGCATGCTATGTTAGATACTTTATTTTCAGGGAAGTATATCCACTCTGTTCTTTTAAAATATATAGAGAGTAAATTCAGGTGAGAAGCTGGACAGATAGTTGGCTCATTTTTCAGCTTCACATCACGCCTTCATATTTAATTTTGGACATTTTCTATCATCAAAAAATGAGGTTATGCTTCATTAAAATGAAGTTAGATAAGCTAAACATTAGGTGTAGTATGTACAATATGTTTCAGTAGCATTCTAACTTATGGAACTCGGTATTCTAGTGAAAGACATTGGGGTGCTTGCTTGCTTCTGCCATGTTTTACTCACATATGCATTCAACCTTTTCAGGATTTTAGTTACACTCTTGGAATGTCTCTTTGCTCTCAGATCAATATGAAATAGTTTAATATTATTTACAAACATATAAATATACCTAGAGCATTTCATGTTGACCTTAATTGAATAAAATATTATTTGAGAAGAGTGACCTCCACGTAGAACAAACATCCTATCATTTTTAGTCCTGATATAGCTAAAGTTGGAGATCTGGCAACATGTAGCTGAAAATAAAACTGCTGGCCCAGTGATGCCATAAAAAAAGAAAATTGTGTTGCCAAAAGTAGGACTGACATTTTCTCCAACACTAGAGGATAATTTTCAGCATGATAGAAAGAAGTGGGACCGCTGAAGACTGTAGATGGAGTGGAGATTAAGTATAATCTAGGCATGGCACAATATCTAAACGAATATTTTGCATCGGTCTTTCATGAGGCTAATGAAGGGCTTAGGAATAGTGGCAGCATGACAGAGGGGAATAAAGGGTTGGGGGTTGACATTACCGTATCCGAGGTAGAAGCCAAACTCGAACAGCTTAACGGGACTAAATCGGGCGGACCGGATGATCCTCATCCGAGAATATTAAAGGAACTGGCGCGAGAAATTGCAAGCCCGTTAGCGATACTTTTTAATGAATCTGTAAACTCGGGGGTGGTACCGTTGGACTGGAGAATAGCTAATGTGGTTCCTATTTTCAAGAAGGGGAAAAAAAGCGACCCGGGTAACTACAGGCATGTTAGTTTAACATCTGTAATATGCAAGGTCTTGGAAAAATTTTTGAAGGAGAAAGTAGTTAAGGACCTTGAGGTCAATGGCAATTGGGACAAATTACAACATGGTTTTACGAAAGGCAGATCGTGCCAAACCAACCTGATCTCCTTCTTTGAGAAAGTAACAGATTTTTTAGATAAAGGAAATGCGGTGGATCTAATATACCTCGATTTCAGTAAAGCGTTTGATACGGTACCGCATGAGGAATTATTGGTTAAATTGGAAAAGATGGGGATCGATATGAAAATCCAGAGGTGGATAAAGAACTGGTTAAAGGGGAGATTGCAGCGGGTCGTACTGAAAGGTGAACTGTCAGGTTGGAGGGAGGTTACCAGTGGAGTTCCTCAAGGTTCGGTTTTGGGTCCGATTTTATTTAATCTATTTATTACTGACCTCGGAACCAAATGTAGGAGTGGGCTGATAAAGTTTGCGGATGACACAAAGTTGGGAGGTATTGCCAATTTGGAGAAGGATCGGGATATCCTGCAGGGAGATTTGGATGACCTTGTAAACTGGAGTAATAGTAATAGGATGAAATTTAATAGTGAGAAGTGAAAGGTTATGCATTTAGGGATGACTAACAAGAATTTTAGTTATAAGCTGGGGACGCATCGGTTGGAAGTAACGGAAGAGGAGAAGGACCTCGGAGTCCTGGTTGATCGCAGGATGACTATGAGTCGGCAATGTGACGTGGCCGTGAAAAAAGCTAATGCGGTCTTGGGATGCATTAGGCGAGGTATTTCTAGTAGGGATAAGGAGGTGCTGCTTCCGTTATACAAGGCACTGGTGAGACCTCATTTGGAGGACTGTGTGCAGTTCTGGTCTCCCATGTTTAAAAAGGATGAACTCAAACTGGAATGGGTACAGAGAAGGGCCACTAGGATGATCCGAGGAATGGAAAACCTGTCGTATGAAAGGAGACTCGAGGAGCTCGGTTTGTTTACCCTAACCAAAAGAAGGCTGAGGGGGGATATGATTGCTCTCTTTAAATATATCAGAGGGATAAATACCAGGGAGGGAGAGGAATTATTTCAGCTCAGTACTAATGTGGACACGAGAACAAATGGATATAAACTGGCCGTCGGGAAGTTTAGGCTTGAAATTAGACGAAGGTTTCTAACCGTCAGGGGGGTGAAGTTCTGGAACAGCCTTCCGAGGGAAACAGTGGGGGCGAAAGACCTCTCTGGCTTTAAGATTAAGCTTGATAAGTTTATGGAGGGGATGGTTTGATGGGATAACGTGATTTTAGTCAATAGGTCAATAACGTGCCATCGCTGGTAATTAGTAACAATGGTCAATGAGGGTCTGGCTGGAGAATCTTGCCCGCATGCTCGGGGTTCTGCTGATCGCCATATTTGGGGTCGGGAAGGAATTTTCCTCCAGGGTAGATTGGCAGAGGCCCTGGAGGTTTTTCGCCTTCCTCCGCAGCATGGGGCAGGGGTCGCTGGCTGGAGGATTCTCTGCAACTTGAAGTCTTTAAATCATGATTTGGGGACTTCAACAGCTGAGTCAAGGGAGAGAATTATTCCAGGAGTGGGTGGGTCAGCTTTTGTGGCCTGCATCATGCCAGAGGTCAGACTAGATGATCATAATGGTCCCTTCTGACCTTAAAGTCTATGAGTCTATGAGGTGCAGATTTAGCTCTGTGGCTCCAATGGATTATTCTCCCTATTAGCCCTGCTTGTAATGTTTTCACATTTTTATTCATGCATGACAGAATATTGATCAGTAGTTTAACAGTTATTCAACAGCATCGTGACATACAATCACACTGAACCTAAAACAGCACTGTCAAGTCATACTTTTATTTAGATAAGCCTACATGAGCTCATTGCTTTTGACTTCTGACATAATTGTTCACTGAAGAAGGCAAATGTAAACAGGAGGCTGCTACTTCAGAAAATCACTCCTTCAGCTTCCTGTCCACCCCAAAAGATCGTCACTAAAAAACAACTGCTTATCAGTGGTGACAATGAAAAACAACAGCATTGAGACTTCTGGTATGGTTAAGAAGTTAGGGTTCAAAGTTATAACAGAGAAATGTCCTTTAAGCATCATTCTCCAAATTTTTTATAAATAGTTAGAAAAGTAGAAGGGGTTCTTCATAAATGCCTACAGTAAAGAAATTTACAATGATTTTTCCTTTATTTTTTTGTTCTTGTTGCACCAAGGTGTTTTCTAGGAGAGGGTAATCTTTTCCTAGTAATGCCCAGTTTGTACCACTTCTGTTTTACTATGTATCTAAGGTGCCCCTCATTACCATTGTACCTGAACACCTCACCGCCTTGAATGCATTTATCCTCACATCACTCGTGGGGGGGTAGGGAAGTACTATTATCCCCCCGTTCAGATGGGGGACTGAGGCCCAGATCCTCAAAGGTATTTAGGTGCCCGAGTCTCATTGATTTCAGTGGGAGTTAGGCAGCTAAATACGTTGGAGAATCTGAGCCTAAGTGACTTGCTCACAGTCACACAGGAAGTGTGTGACAGAGCAGGGACCTGAACCCAGTCTTAGTCCAAGACTAGCACCCTAACTGCTGAACCATCTTTCCTGTCTACTATTCTCCGCTATCAGACAGTTTTCTGTTTCATACTTATTAATCATCTAATTTTTTGTGGAAAATATTGGATTAATTCCTGTTTATCAAGGGACAAATTCTGAGCCCAATATCCAGCCCAGGTTCCCAGGCTGGGGCCTGGGCAGATCACAAGAGTTAGGAAAGAGGAATCCATGTACCCCCAACTCTAGCGGTAGAGTGGCTGTGGTGCTGCTCACTGGAGGTTTCTTCAGTCCAGTGGCTTAGAGTATCGTCCATGGCATGGTTGTGGAAGGGAGAACAAAGGAAGCCGGTAGCAGCAGATCCTCTGTTTTTTTTTAATACAGGGTGTTTTGTAATTCTGAAAAATTACAGACAGGATGGTTCACGGTACAGTTTACTTGTAAATAATTGTGTTTAATCCACTCCCCCAACCCTGAGTTTCATAAATTCTAGTTTTGTGTGTGTGTGTCTGAGAGAGAGAGAGAGATGAAAAAGCAAGAGGTGTCTTCAGTAAATTGACTTGTCTTTTGAAAAAGCAGGGCTGACCTGACACACTTTTTAAGGGATGTGTGGTTTTTTCAAAAGGGGCACGGCTAATGACTGCAGATGGAGAGTATGATGCATCCTTGCAGTGGTTTCTAGTCACACTAATTAGAATGTTGAGTGCTCTTGGTATGGTGGATGAAGAGGGACAGGGTGCTGTCCATCAGCTTCAGAAGGCATTATAGTAGGCATATTATAGGATGTTAATCTAGAATATGTCAAAAACTGATCTTGAGAATAGGAGGCGATCCTACCAGAACCTGGCTCTTTCAACAGAGAGCAAAAGTATGCTAGCTTTGGAGAAGTATGAAGTCAATTAAGGAAAAAATGAACACACAGGATTGCAGGTATGGAGAATGAATTAAACATGAGAAAGAATCAGAGCAACAACATATAAGGGAAATATCTGTTGGTATTTCTGATGAAAAGGAATGGCAAGTAGAGAAGATGCTTCTACTTTTTCTTTTATAGACAAAGGCTAAACAATCGAAGGACCTGTGTTCCTTGTGGCAGACGGTCAGTTGAATCTGATGCTACTAAATGAATATTTAAGACTTTACCACATTAAAGGACAACAATAAATGATACTTACCACATTAGTATACCAGCTAGTGACACAAATGCTTCAAAAGGTATTCTAGTAAGGCTAGGAATGTACACTAAATCAGTTAATTCTCATTGGGGGTAACAGTGACAGTTAAAAACAGTGGCAGTTAAAACATATTTTATCAAGATTAGAACAGAACTCATTATTATGATTAAAGATGTACTAGTCATGACATGCTAGCTACATGCTGGTAGCAGAAAATACCTGCTGTTTGTGGGTTATTATCAACTTCCTTTGAAGAAAATCAGCCTTTCTTTACATTTGCAATGCAATGCACCCCCAGGCATTGCTTTGCATGTATAATTTAAATATGTTTTTCAAAGGCAGGTACACAGCTGCAGTAAGCAGCAAAATACCCATCTCATCAGCACAGGGTAGACAGGCACTACATATTTTCTGCCATCCAGATTAATAGCTGGTAATTTTACAAATTTCCATGTTGAGCTTTTAGTAGTGTGGTAGCAACACGAGGGATTCTACAGAACTATGGTATGAACCAATAAAACAAAGGAAAAATTGCTAATGTTGCAGTATACAGTACTAGGAGATGTTTTGCACCATAATTGTGAATATTATTGTTCATGTGATACAGTGTAATAAATAATGTTACAGAAAATTGTCAATATGAAAAAAGTCACTAATAGGTACAGTGTTCTGTAGAAGTCCCTGATTTCAAAATATAACTTACCTATTATAGAGCTTGATGACAAATAACAGTGCAAACAAGATGCAAGTTCAGATATATTCAAAGCTGCTCCAAAAGGAGCTTTTTCTGGGTGCTTGCTATAATTATTTTGATGGAGAACTGCATATTAAATGTCAGCTCTACAAACTCAAGTTGCTCCATCAGATAGATGCTGTGCAAATACCAAACTGACTGCTTTGTTTGTGAACCAGCAGATATATCATTCTTCCTCCTATCTATATTGTTTTTTAAATTATTCAGTATGTCTGTTGTACTGGCATTATAACATGAACAGTCCCATGCTGAGGATTTTATTTTGCCCAAGAATAAATTGAGTATTGTGATTTGAAAGGCTGTTGATAACACATTGTCTTTTATGACCAGCTATTTTCCCCTCTTTAGAAAGGAAAACATTGCAGTGCATAGTTGCCAATATGAATGTTGAAGGAACAGAAAGTTACTCTGTTTGCAAGTGTAGATATGTAGAGTCAGGAGCCTTGCCAGGAAAGATAGAAACTCAAGATCATGGCTCCCCATATTCCAAGAGTTCAGTTTGTGGCTGCCATCTGACAAAATGATTAAACCACAGTTATATTTCTCCTCTCTGTGTAGTTTTCTTTTTGCTGTTTTTCCTACTTCCCTACCTTCACATATTCCTCCACTCCCCAACTCCACTCCAGTCAGGTGACATAAATGAAGCTTTCCATCTCCTGTGCCCCTCACTGTTAAAACCTACCTTGAGTGGCGGGTTATTGGTTACTGCCTACAGGAGCTTTTTCCATGAGCTAATTTAGCTGTCAGTCTGAAATTGGTAAAAAGGATGAAAGATGGATCATAGGCCTGGGGCATGCCTAGACCAATATCTACTATAGTCCTATTTGGAAGTATGCTTATTAAAGCGGATTTGAAAAATATTTTTTCCAATCTTGCCCTGCCATCACTTCATCCAGCTAAGAAAAACATTTCTACAGTGACACTGCTGATTCTGTGGCAGCTCTTTTTCCAAGAGAGAGAAAACAATATTTAGATACAAGATCAATAGAAAAACAAATAAACTCTTACATTCCCTGGAGAAGCCCCTAGAGAGAAGACTGATGCATGGAAATTTAATATTCTTGTAGGCAAAGATCACAAACATGGGGGCTCCATGCAGCTGAAATAAACTAGAAAAAAACTAGACGCTTTCATGCCAGGCTGCTTGAGTTTCTTCCGTGATAGCTGCTGTTTATGACTTGGTAATTCTTTCAGACAGGCATTTTGTGACCATAGATGATGTTTGTTAAATTTAAATGAATCAGGCTTAACTTTGTTGGGTAAAATGAGTTTTCCACCCTCCTGATTTTTGTAGACTTCCATATCCAGGTGCCAAGTTCCCACAGAGAAGTAAATTTTTTAACATCTGTTTTAGCTTTCTTATGTAGCTACTTATATATCCCTCCATGACGTAGAACCAAGTACTATTAAGACCAGAGATAGTGTCCATATTGGTGTTTCTTTTACATGAAATCTGTGAAAATAAAGAGAAACAAAATGTGAGTTTCATTTTCATTGGAAAGTTAAATATGCCTGGCCAAATTCTGTCCTTTGAGGTTCCTGTTTCCTTAAATGGATTCCATTTATGCATGTCCACAGACCGAATTTGCCCCACAGTTAGAAGGGGAGCAGCTCTCATGTTTGAGGTTGAGATTGTGATAATACAAATGTATCTGCTTTACAGATACCAGGAACTAGCAAAAAATAAACTTAGTTTTAAAATCAATACAAAAAATTAATGTTAATGCAGTGTTAAAGTGGAGAAATCAAGCACTGAAGTCAGGAAATACAGACATAATGCTGAGGTAGGAATTCTCTATCTGATTGTCCATGGAAAATCCTCAGTTTCCCCTTTTGGGTGTATTCATTTAACACTCCTACTAAATCAAAATTCCAGCCCAAAATTCCAGTCTGAGGCCAGATCTTCTTCAGTTGTTAGCCAGGGATGAGGAAGAGTGTCTGCCATCCAAGTCTCAGGAGATCCAGAATGGGGATTGTTAGTAGTAGTCTGTACTGCAGTAGCAGCTAGAGGCCTCAACCACGTCAGGCCCCATTGTGCTGGGCGCTTAACAAACGTAGTAAATAAGAGTACCTCATTTACTCCCAAAGAGCTTGCAGTTTGAAAGAAAATACATAATACTTGGATGAGACAGACAAACTGGTTGGGGTGAGGTTAGCAGAGAAGGGGAAACAAAAATATGTGCGCAGCGCAGTTCTTATGTAGAGTGTTTTCAAAAGTGATGAGCATGTTGAGTCAGTGGATTAGGATGGAAACTGTTTTGCAACCTTAAGTTTAGCTGTCACTACAGTGACTAGTATAATATTCAAAATTGTATTTTGTCCTTGTTTGTGTTGACTACACAGATTAACCCAAAATGGAGCTCTGTGTTAAAGACATTATGAACAGTAATTTTAAACAAATCAGTGTCAGTTCCTCCACAGGTGGAAATTGTCATAACTCCATTGCAGTCAATTTTGCTACATGAATTTACATCAACTCTGACATTGGCCCAAGGGTATTTGGAAACCTATTTGTGTGTTTCTAACAAGTCCATGGAAGTTCAAAATTGAAATCTGCTTTCTCATCAAATATTTCTTTTTTTATTAATTCTCTCTCACACTCACACGTGTGCACACACACACAGATTTTGTAGCTCATGAGTGCTAGACCAGGGGTTCTCAAACTGGGTGTCGGGACCTCTCAGGGGGGTTGCGAGGTTATTACATGGGGGGTCGTGAGCTGTCAGCCTCCACTCCAAACCCTGCTTTGTCTCCAGCATTTATAATGGTGTTAAATATATAAAAAAGTGTTTTTAATCTATGGGGGGGTGGAGGGGGATAGCACTCAGAGGCTTGCTATGTGAAAGGGATCACCAGTACAAAAGTTAGAAAACCACTGTTCTAGACTTTTGGCTGTGTTGGATTTTTTAATGGAAAAATAGTACTGAAATAAATCTAGACCCTGAGTCTGAATATGCTTATGCTTGTAAGTAACTTTACATATAAGGGTATTCTGTTTGAATTCAGAGGAATTTATTGACATGAATAAAGTTACTCACAAATGTAAGTGTTTGTTGGATTATGGTTTTAGGTAGGGTAGAAGTGAACCTGACATACTAAAAATTATTCAGGATTAGTTTATTTTTAAATATGCACTAGTAATAGAGAAAAGAAAATACTTAATGTGGAAACTGAGAAGGAACAATACACCTTTCCAGTGGGTTTTTGTGCATTTTTACAAGTGCTTTTTTTATTCACACGTGAAAACACATGGGAAGGGAAGCCCATTTTTGCAGAAACATCATGGGCATTGCTCATTTGAATGTATTACTTATGAGACAAATCACATAACTGCTGGAGAGGGAATTTCATTGTGTAAAACTAGGAGAGTATATTTAAAGAACTATATTATATAGTAATCTTTGTTGCAGTATGAGACACCCTTTTTTAGCCTGAAAGAAACTAGTGATGACAAAAAAAATACTTACTCCATTTTGTTTACAAATACTAAGTAATTAATCTTTACACCCCCCCTGTGAGGTAGATAAGTACCGGGTACTTATTATTATTCCATGGAACAAATGAGACCCAGAAAGCGTTACGTCCAAAACCAAACCTTGGGGTTTCAAGGTAGGCAGACCTAAATACCTATTTGGGCACCTAAACTAGTTTGGTTTTCAGAGGGGTTGAATATCTGCAGTTTTCATTGATTTCATATGGATTTAGGATGCGTAATTTTTAGTTACCCAAGTTTGACATTTGGATTAGAATTCAGGATTTCCCAGATGTCAGCACCATCCTCTTATTTATGACCATTCAGCTTTTGTATTGAAAAAAGAATATGTACTAATTAATAACAGTAACACTGAATGTAGCACAACAAAAGTTAATTAAAATGAACCAGGACATTGCTTTGTGCATGGTAGATTTTCTTAAAGGACAAAAATATTAATTATATCAAGGTGCTTTTGAATGAATTAGAAAAGGATGTAAGTTCATGTCTTGTTTTTCAATTTTAGATTTAACCCCCTGCTTCCCCAGATCTGATTGTGCGTCTTAATTGTTTTCTTTTATCTTTTTCCTCTACAATCCTGGTTGTGAGAGAAACTCAAACGTATGTATAGTATTTGGATCTCAGGCCTCAAACAAGCTCAGGGAGGCTGTGACATACAGTATTGATATTTGGGAAGTTAGTTGCTTTGCATATATTTATCATTTTCTAGCCTGGCAGGAATCAGTCTGTTGTTGAGGTGAGTACAACACTGGTGTTTGCCTTGGCGACACAAGAAAAACAGTATGTGGTGGCTGGTAATCAATGATTGAGGGGAATATTTAAGGGGGGAAATAGAAAAGTAAATTCTTTGGAAAATCACTTTGTCTTTAGCAGTTTTTTAAACTATATTCTGTGTAGAAAAAATATCTTAAATGAAAATATGATATTCAGTTTGACCTCATTATGACCTCAGTCCTGCAAGTTGCTGAGCACTGAAACCATTCAGTGGAACTATGATCAGCTCTCCTGTTCCTGTCCAGGTGCTCCCAGTTGGGCCAATTAAGAGGGTGGGGCAGCACCTAGGGGCTATAAGGGGGGGCTATTGTGTAATTAGACACCCATAGTTGTTCTGTGCCAGCTGACTCAGGCTTGCAGGGCGTGGGCTGTTTAATTGTGGTGTAGACGTTTGGGCTTGGGCTGAAGCCTGAGCTCTGGGACCACGGTGGTGGGGAGGCCTGCAGTGTAAGAGGCCTGGTGTTAGAGCAGACTGAGTCAGTCAGGGGAGTCCAACAGGAGAGGAAAGCTGCCAGGTGATTCCTGTGAGAAGGCTGAAGGCAGGAAATCAGCAAGAAGGGTTTGCTTGCTTGCATGCATGCCTCCTTCTGTCTCCTCTCCTGTCTGACTCCTCACTGACTTAGTCTGTTCTGCCTTCTGGGGTGTCTTTCTTACCTGCCCCACCCTTATTAAATGGGATGAAATTCAATAAGGACTGTCATAACTATAAAGGGAAGGGTAACAGCCCTCCTGTGTACAATACTATAAAATCCCTCCTGGCCAGAGACTCCAAAATCCTTTTACCTGTAAAGGGTTAAGAAGCTCAGGTAACCTGGCTGACACCTGACCCAAAGGACCAATAAGGGGAAAAGATACTTTCAAATCTTGGTGGGGGGGAAGGCTTTTGTTTGTGCTCTTTGTTTTGGGGGGAGTTCGCTCTTGGGACTAAGAGGGACCAGACATCAATCCATGCTCTCCAAATCTTTCTGAACAAGTCTCTCATATTTCAAACTTGTAAGTACAGCCAGGCAAGGCGTGTTAGTTTTATCTTTGTTTTCTCAACTTGTAAATGTACCTTTTGCTAGGGTGTTTACCTCTGTTTGCTGTAACTTTGAACCTAAGGGTAGAGGGGGTTCCTCTGGGCTCTTTAAGTTTGATTACCCTGTAAAGTTATTTTCCATCCTGATTTTACAGAGATGATTTTTACCTTTTTCTTTAATTAAAAGCCTTCTTTTTAAGAACCTGATTAATTTTTCCTTGTTTTTAGATTCAAGGGGGTTGGATCTGGATCCACCAGGAGTTGGTGGGAGAAAGGAGGGGGGATGGTTAATTTCTCTTTGTTTTAAGATCCAAGGGGTTGGATCTATGTTCACCAGGGAGTTGGTGGATAAGTCTCTCAAGGCTACCCAGAGAAGGGAGTTAGCCCATTTGAGAGTGGTGGCAGCGGACCAGATCTAAGCTGGTAGTTAAGCTTAGAAGTTTTCATGCAGGCCCCCACATCTGTACCCTAAAGTTCAGAGTGGGGAAGGAGCCTTGACATGGTGGCAGAGATGGGATCATTTTAAACCAAAAGCCAGTAAGAATTTTTTTTCTCCTTTCTAGCTGCTTTCTAGCAGAGCTGAAGGTAGATGCATATCTTATCTCATCCTTGCATGAAGGCAGAGGTGTTATGTTTTTTTAACAAGGGTCTTTGTTAAGAGAAGGGTTCAAGCAATGAGCAAGCAGCTGGCAAAAGGAATTTACAAGCTGAATTGTTTTTCTTTCTTTCTACCTCTTGGGTATAGCTAGTTAAAAAGTCTCTGTTAACTAAGCCAGCCCTGAGCTGAGTGCATCCCAGTTTCAGTGAACTGCAGAGGGGTGTGGCCCAGCACAAAAAAGCAGGAAAATGACTACCAGTGAAGCAGCAAACAGACTAGAACTGGCTAGACTGGAAGCAACAGAAAAAGAAAACGAACATAAGAGACGGATGGAACTAAAACAATTAAAAATTAAGGCAGAGGAGGCTGCCCACAAGAGAGCTATGGAGGAGAGGGAAAGAGAGAGGGAGGAGAAGGAAAGAGAGAGGAAGCATGAACTGGAAGTAGCAAGGGCTAGGCCGGATATACCAGCCAACCCTAGCAACCCCTCTCCAGGTACCGCTTCCCATCCCAGAAAATTCCCCACCTACAAGGCAGGCGATAATACTGAGGCCTTCTTAGAAAATTTTGAAAGGGCCTGCCTGGGGTACAGCATCACTACAGACCAGTACATGGTGGAGCTGAGGCCGCAGCTCAGTGGACCCTTAGCAGAGGTGGCGGCTGAAATGCCTAAGGAACACATGAGCAGTTATGAACTTTTTAAAAACAAGGCCAGAATCAGAATGGGGCTAACATCTGAGCATGCCCGTCGGCGGTTCAGAGCCCTAAGGTGGAAACCAGACGTGTCATTTACCCAACATGCCTACCACATTGGAAAAAATTGGGATGCCTTGATATCCGAGCAAGTGTTAAATCTACAGAAGAGTTGCCCTTTCTAATGCAAATGGAGCAGTTTTTAGAGGGTGTTCCTGAGGAAATAGAAAGGTACATCCTAGATGGGAAGCCCAAAACTGTAACCGAGGCAGGAGAGATTGGAGCCAAATGGGTGGAGGTGGCAGAAAAGAAAAAAACTAGTAGCAGTTGGAGCGAATATCAGAAGGGGCAACCCGAAACAAAACCTTACCACCGGGGACAACCCAAGGCCCCACCTACATCCCAAGGGAAACCCCAGATGCCTTCTCACCCCACCACACCAGTCTCCACCAACCAACATCGCCCCAGTGATACCTTAGCAGGGCGATGTTTTAAATGTAATGAACTGGGACATATAAAGGCCCACTGCCCCAAGAACCCCAACCGATTACAGTTCGTTTCACCACAATCACACCAAAGATCCCCAGGCCCAGATGCCTCTCAAATACCCTCGGAGCAAAGGGAAACCTTGAGAGTGGGCGGAAAGAAGGTTATCGCGTGGAGGGACACTGGGGCACAAATGTCGACTATCCACCAATCCCTACTGGACCCCAAACTCATCAACCGGGAGGCTCCGGTGACAATTCAACCCTTCATGTCACACTCTGTAACCTTGCCTACAGCCAAGTTGCATGTCCAGTACAAGGGCTGGTCAGGAATGTGGACTTTTGCAGTCTATAACAATTATCCCATCCCCATGCTGCTGGGGGAAGACTTGGCCAACCATGTGAAGCTAGCCAAGAGGGTGGGAATGGTCACCCGCAGCCAGGCTAAGCAAGCTTTCACACCCATCCCTGTTCCTGAGCCGTCCACCAGGGCCCCGTCTGTGTTACCAGAGACCCAGACAGAGGTGGTGGAACCGGATCCCCTGCCAACGACTGCAACAGCCGTAGTGGATCCAATCCCAGAGACCCAGCCAAAGCCAGTCCCAGAACCGGAACTGGCAACACAACCAGCACCAGAACCATTGCCAGCACTGAGTACAGCGTTTGCAAACCCGTCTACAACTCCAACGCCAGAGGGCACCAGCGAGCCTGAACTGGCAGAAACAGTAGATAACCCTACCCAAGAGGCTCAGCCAGAGCCTGAAATACCACATAGTGCACCAACGGACAGCGGTTCACAGTCAACGGAAACAGCCCCAGCACCTGCATCGCTTCCAGAGGGACCAAGTCCACAGTCCAAGGAGGAACTGATGTCTCCAGCATCAAGGGAACAGTTCCAGGCCGAGCAAGAAGCAGATGACAGCCTTCAAAAAGCTTGGGCGGTGGCACGGAGCACCTCACCGCCTCTCAGCTCTTCTAACCGATCCCGGTTTGTTGTAGAACAAGGACTTTTATACAAGGAGACTCTTTCTGGTGGGCACCAGGAAGACTGGCATCCTCAAAGACAGTTGGTAGTTCCCACTAAGTATCGGGTAAAGCTCTTGAGCTTAGCCCATGATCATCCCAGTGGCCATTCTGGGGTAAACAGAACCAAAGACCGGTTGGGGAAGTCCTTCCATTGGGAGGGAATGGGCAAGGACGTTGCTAATTATGTCCGGTCTTGTGAGGTGTGCCAACGAGTGGGAAAGCCCCAAGACCAGGTTAAAGCCCCTCTCCAGCCACTACCCATAATTGAGGTCCCATTTCAGCGAGTAGCTGTGGATATTCTGGGTCCTTTCCCAAAGAAGACACCCAGAGGAAAGCAGTACGTACTGACTTTCATGGATTTTGCTACCCGATGGCCGGAAGCAGTACCCTTAAGCAACACCAGGGCTAAAAGTGTGTGCCAGGCATTAGCAGACATTTTTGCCAGGGTAGGTTGGCCCTCCGACATCCTTACAGATTCGGGAACTAATTTCCTGGCAGGAACCATGAAAAACCTGTGGGAAGCTCATGGGGTAAATCACTTGGTTGCCACCGCTTACCACCATCAAACCAATGGCCTGGTGGAGAGGTTTAATGAAACTTTGGGGGCCATAATACGTAAATTCGTAAATGAACACTCCAATAATTGGGACCTAGTGTTGCAGCAGTTGCTTTTTGCCTACAGGGCTGTACCACATCCCAGTTTAGGGTTTTCACCATTTGAACTTGTGTATGGCCGCGAGGTTAAGGGGCCATTACAGTTGGTGAAGCAGCAATGGGAGGGGTTTACGCCTTCTCCAGGAACTAACATTCTAGACTTTGTAAGCAACCTACAAGGCACCCTCCGACACTCTTTAGCCCTTGCTAAAGAAAACCTAAAGGATGCTCAGAAAAAGCACAAAGGCAAATACTCCACTTAGGAAGGAATAATCTGTTGCACACATACAAAATGGGAAATGGCTGCCTAGGAAGGAGTACTGCGGGAAGGGATCTGGGGGTCATAGTGGACCACAAACTAAATATGAGTCAACAGTGTAACGCCGTTGCAAAAAAAGCAAACAGCATTCTGGAATGTATTAGCAGGAGTGTTGTAAGCAAGACACGAGAAGTAATTCTTCTGCTCTATTCTGTGCTGATTAGGCCTCCACTGGAGTATTGTGTCCAGTTCTGGGTGCCACATTTCAGGAAAGATGTGGACAAATTGGAGAAAGTCCAGAGAAGAGTAACAAAAATTATTAAAGGTTTAGAAAACATGACCTATGAGGAAGATTGAAAAAATTGGGTTTGTTTAGTCTGGAGAAGAGAAGACTGAGAGGGGACATGATTTTTAAGAACAGGTTAGACAAACACCTGTCAAGGATGGTCTAGATAATACTTAGTCCTGCCATTAGTGCAGGGGACGGGACTAGATGGCCTCTTAAGGTCCCTTCCGGTCTTATGATTCTACGATTATCTCTAGCCTGACTCCTTCTCCAGGCTGTCTGCATAGGGTATGCATTGAGGAGGCCACAGAGATGTCCTTCCCTTCGTGTAACACTGGGTAGATCTGCATAGAGGATCCTTTCCTTACTCTTGCCTTTAGGGGCACAATAAGGCCCTCTGTATTTACATGTGTGATACAGGAGCTCTTCAGCTGTCACTTTGTTACTCCTTTAAAAAGGAAGCTTTTTAGCATGTGCTGCATACCTCCGCACGTGGTCTAAAGGGCTTGGAGGGACTGGCCAGCCACATTTTTTTAGCCAGAGGGTTAAGACTTAGTGGGTTGGTGGTGTGCTGGCTGGCACGGAAATTACATCTTCCTGTTAGCTCTTTCCCGGATGCTAGGTAGCACCTTGTCCTGCTGCAAGCTGAAGAGGCTCATAGCACTGGGAAGGACAGGTGCAAATGTAGCGTAGGGAGGATTTGACCCATAGACAAATATAATACTGCCTAGAGCTCTTTGGACAGTGGCTGTACAGAGTTGCTCAGAAGTTGTCTAATGGAATGCTTAACAAATATCTGCAGAAAATTAATTTCTTGCTGAAGACTGCTGAGCCCTTTTCACATCACAGAACAATTACTGATTCACGCTTGTTGCTCAAGAGGAGGATAGGACTGAATTAAATGTCTGTGGTGATCAAGACTGGGCCCAGTAGCAGAGCTCCATGAGGTTACTTTGGACAGCAGTTCCCCACAGTAGGACTGACCCTGTGTTCTTTGTGCACCCCAACAGTAAATTGGAGTTCTTGGTGCCCAGGGAAAGCAGGATCTGCCCCTTATGTGTAGGTTTGGCTGAATTTGTTTTTTATTATAATTTCAACAGATAACATTGTGTTTATTTTAAGTGTCTTTTCTATTTGTCTTAATTTAAATAGTGGGGAATTATGAGGTGTGGCGTTTGACAGTAATTAGTGGCAATAGATGAGAAGGTTCAAAAAGTTAAAGCTGGTAACTGTTACAATACAAATCGTCAATATCATATGTCAAAATACACAGTGTAAATATCCTTACATCAAACTTCAATAAGTTCTCCAGCCGCATTTTTCTTACTTCATCTTTCAGTAAATTTGGATTATTATAGATGGAAATATTTTTTGTCTCTCTGTGTGTATGGTCAAATTGACATTTACCAACATTTATTGATAAAACTCTAACTTACCAAGCCTACTTATATGATTCAAGTCAGTGTTACCAGTCCCTCACTTTCACGAGCACCTAAGTCATGCATAAATTTTAAAACAGACCAACAAGCCCCACTCCCCAAAGAATCATTAAAGTAGCAGGGCCTTGAAAAGGAAGAAAATATCAAGGAAGGCCCTGACATTACTTTTCTTCCCATATCCCTAGGGTTTTCTCCAGTCTCTCTTTTAAAAATGGATTTTGTCTGAAAGTTTCAGCTATATTTAAAATAACAAGAGCAGAATCATCTGTAGTACAGAAGCAAAAATAGCAAAGAAAGCAAACAGGCAAGAAGATGAAATATGAATGAGATACATATACCACTGTTTCATGAAAGAGAGAGCTTCAACCCCAAAGCCAAGAATCACAAATCTAAAGTAGTAAAATTCAGATGGATACTTTTTTGATTTGTGTTACAGTATTCAACTAGCTACAATATGGAATTGCTTAATTTTTTTCCTTTAAAAAAATGAGAGGGAAAGAAAGAAAGAGAAGGAAAACCAGCTCACTGCTTATTTCTTTTTTCCCACTTGCTGCTTTCTGTTTCAGTTAATTCAGCAGTAATTGGATACACTGTGTCTAATTTTTAATAAATCAACAGAACTTTATAGTGATATTGACAGTGGTTTTACTAGCCCCATTGTTTCTATCAAGAGTTTTATTCTGCTTCAAAACAATTTGCTGTGAACGCCCTTGTTTGTTTGCCACACTAGTCTTTGTTCTGGCTCAAACTTTGATTTATAACTATATATAATTGATGGCTGTGGGGTAGGTGGACTATAGCTATTGCTCCTCCTCTTTTAATCTAGCTTTGCCTAGAAATCCATGTAGTGGCGCATTCTCAAGGGAACCAGGCTGGGAAATTTTCTGTATACCCAATGGGAGGCCATTAATCATAGTGAAGAGTCTCTTACTGGCTGCAAGCATGTTTGTGAAAGTAAGGAAAACAAAAGTGGACCACCTCAAAATGACTTATCAAGAGAATAGATGTTAAAGCTAATGTATTCATTGTGATACATCAAAAAAGAATAGTTTATGCATTGCTAATTGCATTGAAGCATATTTATTCAAATAGATTTGGCACTTCAAAGTTATTTGAACCTAGTGGCCAGTATAATTTCAGAAATCAGAGATTAGAGTCATAGTAGAAAAGAATATTTGAAATATTACTGCTTTAAAACAGAAGCTTTTAAAGCAATAGATAAGAAAAGAGTACAATTGTTGAATATTTGCCAGAGCAAAGCCTTTGTAAAGATTTATTCTAAAATTAAAAGTGCAGTTGCTGAGACTCAGGTGGGATTGCTGACAAAAATGTCAGATTTAAAACTAAAAAAAAAAAAAAAAAAAAAAGCCTATGAAACTTTTTAGGTTCACAGAGAGATTTTAAATCACAAAGATTGATAGCAGGATTCTGAAATCAACTATAAGTAACCTCTACAAATAGGAAAAAGGTGCTCAATTCTTCACTACGGGCTCAGGGTGCTGAGCACTCTGACCCTTATCCAGCAGGGCACTTTAGCATGGGCTTAATTTAAAACATGTGAGAAGTCAGTGGGGCTACTCAAATGCTTACAATAAGCACATGCATAAGTGTTTGCAGAATTGGTGCCTAACAGATTCTGCAGGCTGGTATCTTTTTGTATTCTTCATACAAATTAGCTTGTCAGCAGCAAACCTTTTATAAGGGATCCTGGTTGTGACTGCTCAGAAAATATTTTTACAACACGGCGGTTGTGCCAGTATTTGAGTATAAGTAAGTTGGATTTACATGAGGTATTTTTGTGATTAGAAATTTCTGCCCAGTAGGGAGAAATAAAGGAAGTCAAGAGGCAATCAAAGTTTTTAAGCACTGACATCCTGGACGTTATCCCATATAAATAACCATAGAGCATGGGAAGTAAGCTATTTTCATATTACATAACATTCACTTTATTTACTAAACAACAGCTTGTAATTTAGAAGATAAATTTTAATGCAGTCAAAGGTAAGAATGCTACGGTTTATTTTTTCACGAACCTCTGATGCAGCAGCATATTTAAGCTGTTTGTTTTACTTTGAATTGTTTTACTTCACAAAAGCTCTTTAACTGAAGCTCACTACCAGGAAGGCTAGCCAGGAACAATTTCAGTCTATTTTATATACTTTAAAGAGGCTACTAGAACTGATGCATAGTTTCCATGAATGATGCTGAAATCCAAAATGGAAATAGTGCTTTTCGTAGTTTATACTCTGTTGTTTGAAATGCTGTGAAGTAAGGAGAACTGAATTCCCAGAAGCTGGTACATTAACACCACAGCTCATATGGTTAACAACAGAATCTATTAGTCTGTGTAACAATACCTTTAAACTGGCTTGTTATGGGCACAGATTCAGTCATGTTCTACTGATGTATGTCATCACAAAAATATCTTAACAGAAACACTGCAAACAATAATTAAAATCCATAACATTAGCCTGATTTAGTGCACAAAATATGAACCCTGGTACAGTAGAAGAATGAATGAGCACTTTAGCACATTAGAACCTCATTTAAAATAATTGGAGAGGAAAAGAAAAATGTAACATTTTTGACACTTCTACAGATCAGCCCCCTCCCCAAAAAAAATCAGAATAAATTCTGCTGTGATGGCAACAGGCATGTCTTGGTTTGTCTTTTTCACTGTTTATGGGGAGAGATTTATTTTAGTTTTGTACACACTGTAATTTACAATATCTTTATTCCTTCACATCTGTTACACTTAACTGTTACACATGCTTAACTGTAAGCATGGGCTTAAGTTATACTGACTTCAAGTTATTCATGTGTGATAAGCGTTTTCCTGAATATGGATTCTTTCTGATTTAGGGCCCATGAAGCATGTGCTTCAGCACTTTGCTAGATTAGGCTATTGTCACTTAACAATTATTTCTTTGATTTTAAAAAAAGAAAACAAACGTGTTCTTTCTGTGCATTATATAGGTGATGTTCTACATATCGACATAATGCTGCCTGTAATCTTAAATCCCTTTTAACTAGGACCATTTCCCTTATGTTCTTATTTCTAAGCTTGATTGAAGTCCAAATGAAATAAAGTTCAAAAATAAGTGTTCATCTTAACTAGAATAAATTGTGTTTTTTTGTTCTTATTACAGGACATTTATTTGGAGTTTTATTGGACTCATGGGATCAAAATATATTCCCTGGTTTCCATAAAATTAATAGTCTTTGTACTGTCCTTCACATTTAAACCAAACATAACATATATTAAAAATGTTTTTCAACAACTTAAAAAAATGCTGCCATATGTTCTAAATATAAATCATGAGTTTATTATCAACAGAAAGAGGTCAAAAGCAATCCATGTGCTTGAATAATATAAATGACATTTTGGGTGCAAAATATATTCCCTGCCCAAATAAATACTGTTAGCAACATAAGTGAAAAAGGTGTATCTCACCAAATAGATGTTTAAAACATGTTCTGTATACATTATATGGAATGCTCTTTGTTTTTGAAAAATGTGAAATGTGATGGATATGTTCCAGAACAGCTGAACTATGTTAAAAGGCATAATAAACACTCATAGCTTTGTATGCAATTATTTAATTGGCAGATTGATTTTTCTGTCACTGTCACTGGCAATAGCAGCCATTTGATACCAGGGCTTGGATTAAATGTTTCATCAGTAGTGCCTATTTAAGGATCTTTATGGAACAACAAGTTAGTCCCCTGGGCAAGCCCGTGTCAACTGCAATAAAGAGATCCACACAAGTGAATGAGTTGCATTTTTGCTGGATTTACAGGGAGACTCAGATTTTCTGTGCGATCTGGATGCTTTCTAAGGCTGCTTCCCATTTTGTTTAAGAGCAGTGTCTACTGGTGGCAAGGGTTGAATGCTTGGCTTTGCACGTTCAAGGGGTTTTTATAATTTCCTTATCAAAGTGGATTTACAAGGCACTATCCTCTATCTGGAAACAGGTGAGTTTCTGATAAAAGCAGATGCTGCAGGAGTTGTATAGTTTTTATTATCCAGTAAATATTCTACATTATAACTAAACCCTGAACTGGTAATGAAGCAGCAGTGCCTTGTTTTTTCTGCCTGATTCAAAATACAGTCTTCTCTTTAATACAGAGAAAATGGGATGTCTGTAGTTTTCAAGATTACTTTACTTTTAATTCACCATCTCTGATCCCTGTTGGCTCATAAAAATCAGTGCTTGTACTTAATTCTTGCAGCAATGTTTTATAATTGTCGCACATAGTATATGCATTTTCCACTTTATAGCACATTGGCTGAATTGAGAAGCAGTTTAAAATTTTAATTTTGGGAATATATATTCATTTGGAACTGAATCTGTAATACTTATCTTCAGCAAACAGACAGTTAGCCTAATTTTTCTGTTGTTGATTTTAATTTCAGGCTTTTGTTTAGATACATGTTTTCCATAAATTCTTTAAAAACAAACAAATACATAATGTGGTCTAAATTAATTACATCCAAAGATTAATTTTCAGATCTTTATAAACACAAAATTAAATTTCCATTGAAATAAAATAGTGTTTGTTGGCCCGCTTTTCCTTGGGCAGTAAACTGATGATATGCCTTACCTCCTTCGCTAGCGTACTGCTTTCTGAAATTGGAAAAATGAGAGCAATTCTGTGGCTCACCTGCAATGAGCTATTTGCAACAGATTCAAACTGATGAACAAGCATCCTTTGGGCTCACTTGTAACAGTTCAAACTTTTATTCACTCACTGCTCTTGGATGAAAAACCAAGCCTAAATGCTGCCATTATTTAATCAACTGATTCTATAGCTTTAGCTGAGAGCGAGACCAGTCAAGGGGCACACATCTTGCTTCCTGATCTGAAAAAAATAAAATAGCCATTTTTAGATCGCATGTTCAGTTTTCTTCGTGAGTGCTCCCTTAACTTTAATAAATCTTTCCCTAGGTTTTAGATGGTTCTCATGCAAAAAACTGTGCACATCAAAAGGGCCTGAGTCTCATTAATACTAAGACCCCTTTACACCATTCTGGCAGCGGGGTGGCACTTTAAAGTGGGAGTGAGTTATATTTGCAACCACTTTGATGCCTTTCACACTCACAGAACAGTGTAAAAGGGATCAGTATAAATGAGAATCAGATCCAAAGTTGCTAGCCTGCATATTCCACCAATGGAAAATGTAAAAAGGAAGGAAATAATCAGGTAAGTCACTCAGCCACCCCATGTACACTCCTCTCATTAATTTCCTATTTCGACTTCATCCGTCTCCTTTGCTCCATTCGGAGCTCCGGTATCGCCAGTCTCATCCTGAACAACTGACAGGCAGCCTTAACTCAGAGCGTGTTTGTGGGTTATATGTGCATGTATTACAATGATTGATACAGGGTTGCTCTGGCTTTCATAAATTACATTGTCTGTAGTTCTGTATGTGGTTTTGGTTTTGGTTTGGTGTGAGTCAGTGGGCTGTGTTTCCGGTTCCAGTTCATGGCTGGCTGAGAGAGTTGTTTCTCTGTAATATTTAGGTAGCATTGTGCAAATGGGTGAGCCGTGATCTTTGTGATTGTTTTAAATGTGGTTTTATTTTTGGTTGAGACAACAGAATTAAAATCTGCATGTGCCTGGGAGTATTATATTTTTATTTGTAGTTTTAAAGCTGCACATTAATTATGGTGGAGATATGTGGCTGTTGAGGATGGAAGGCAGTTATTGGAAGTTAAAAAGGGAACTAATGAATGAACAACTGAACCCTAAATCACACACTCTCCACTCTGATAGGCATTCAAGTCTGATGTCCCTATGTGCCCATTTCTCCCACAAATGTCTCTGTGCTTTCTTCCACACTGCCCCTTACAGACGGAACTTCGAGCTACTCTGATAGGCCACTACCCTGTCCTTGAAATCACTGCTCAAAACCTACTGTACCACAAGGCCATCTTGTTGTTGGCTGTTTGTATGCATGTAGCAGAACGGGATCCTGGTCCATGAGTGAGACTCCTAGGTGCTTCTGTAATGCAAACCATAAGTAATGGTAAGGCCTATAAGAAATAAATCAACTAATAAAGGTTAGGATGAACAGCAGTCAGGGCTTGCGGATTTTATTTATATATAAACAGCACAAATTTAGAATGACAAGTTAAGCTCATACCTGATCTGTGAAGCTGTGTGTACTTATTACCATAGTCCTTCATTTCAGGCCGGAGTCCTACTGATTTCAGGGAAATGTGTGTATGAAATGACTACAGAATCTGGCTCTGAAGGTCTATCCTGACAATGTTCACTCAGACCCCTGTTCTGGCCCCCTGCCAGAAGCTCAGAGTAACTGGGCTTTGCACAAAGGATCTTTATGGGGGCTGGGGAGAAGGAATCCTCACCCCAGCCTGCTGGCAAGGAATTTTCCTGCATGCTGAATGATACCCGTCCGCGTGAGTATTTTGGGTAGTGGATGTGTGTAATTATGGACCCACTGATGATGTCTCAAACACTCCTCCCTGCTGCCAAAGATTGGGCAGCTGTGAAATCGTGCTCTGTGGAGTGCTCTGCATGGCCTCTCTGCTGTCTGTCACCCCCTGGAGCACAGCCACCTTATTTTCTTAATAACGTGTAGGTTATTTATCCCAAGAGACTTGCTAAGTGGGTTTGAGAAATAAGGATACATTGTATAAACATCCCCAAAAGGACTGAGAAAATGGGGGAGGGGCAGAAAGGGGAGGGCTATCACAAATCAACAGATAATATGGTTCTTTTCTCTGCAATGTTTTGCAGTTTGGGCATGACTATTGAAGATATTATCAGGCTTCCCTGATAAAGACCCTGCCTGTATTTATGTGTGGCTCCCCCTCTCTCCTCCATGCAGTAGGGTAGAGGTAAGGTGCCTTTCCTACATCCTTTTCCTTTTATGGACTCTGTTAAGGGCTCTGTGGGGATGGGGAGGAAATTAGCTGGGGGAAGGGATGGGCTAGACAGAGGTGAGGCTGGAACAGCTGCACATGGTACCTCTGTCAGTGTGATGGACTTCCCTATGGAAAGCCTAGGGCTGTACTGCTGCTTATCCCATACTCCCCATCATCATCTGCACCGAACACGCCCCCACCCTTGTGTGGATCTGGGGGTCAGACACCATCTGGGAAATTAACACTAAGGCTCCCACTTCTAATTCTGCTGAATTGCAAGATTTCAGACCTTAAATCTCTCCTGGCTTCTTGCTTATATATTTTGAGAGAAAATTTTCTTTTGTGGGGGAAGAAGGAAAATTTTCATTGGCTAGATAAACAAAAGGTAGTGGGTTGAAGTTGCTCAGAGATTTGTAATGATAGAAGTAGCCAATGTTAGAAGTAATGCTAGAAGGTGAAGATAGATTAGGAGGCAGATTGAAGGTACATATTAAAGGCAATTTATCACATGGGTAAAGATATCCCAACATACAGCTTTAGCTTACTCAGTCATCACCTATTCAGTAGATTTCCACAGTTCTCACTGCTCCTAGAAGCATTACTGGGGTCACATCGTCACACAGATTACCTATTCTTGAACAGTTTTTCCATTGTGCTATGTGCAAGCGTGTTTCTCTTCAGCGTCACTCAGGCATGCATGCTTTTTGTTTCTGTCTATTTTTTTTCAACAAACATTTATTGTGACCATTGAAGGATTATCACTCTCTGGTAGTGTTAAGATTTTCCCTGTGTCCCTCATATAGGAGCTCAGTAAAATGCTGGACTATGTGTTCTTGATTCACGCTTGTCTATATAAAGTTTTCTTGAAGGCTCCAATGTCATGGAAATCTTATTGTGGTGTTTATTCTTTTTGAGCCATGCTTGTATTCTTTTAAAGAGACTGGTGGTCTGATTCTGATGGAGTTACATTGGTTTTACATCGGTGTAACCCATGGACTTCAATAGATTTATTCCTTATTTACATAAGTGAAAGCAAAAACAATCCTTGAGAGTGGTTATCCCCATTTTCTGAATTTCTTTTTCCCTTGCGCCATCTCCCAAGAACACATGTTTGCACAACAGAGTTCAGAGGCAGCATCTTTTCAGAACATTAGCAAACCGTTTGTATCAGGAGAACTTTTCTACACATTACCTGATAATCCATGAAATTTATGACTACTACCCACCAGTGGAAGCTGGCCCTTTGTAGCAGAATAGTTTGTAAGGCTTATATGAAAAGTACCCATTTTTAAAAAGGGTTTGTAAAGAATGGTGTTTTCAGTTTTTGTTTTTTAATGCTAACATTACTTCAATCTGCTTGACTAGTTATGCTGGAACTTTTAAAACAGGGGGTTAATTCTGGACTCATAGAAAACAATAGCAAAGATCTCATTGACTTCAATAGGGCCAGGATTTTACCCTGCATATTTATGACAGTTGTGATTAGAGCGGTTTTAAACTTTCACTTTGATACTTGAAATCACACAGAATTCATGTGGTTGCTGTTTTCAAAATGTTCATAAAGTCCCTCACAAATGTTCTTCCTCGAGTATTTGCTCATGTCCAGTCCATGCTAGGGGTGTGTGTGCGTCGCATTGCACTGTTGCCAGAGATTTTTCCCTTAGTGGTATCCGTTGGTCCAGCCCTAGTGTCATCTGGAGCCATGTGCGTATAAGGGGCGCTGCCAGCCCCACATCCTCTCAGTTCCTTCTTATCGCCTATGATGGTTGCTGGGATGACCCTTTCTTGCTCTGGCAAGGCTTCTTCTCAGTGGTTTCAAACTCTTTCTTCATTCATAGTGGTAATTGTTTAGTGTATATAGTTTTTGCAAATAGTGGAAGTGTTCCTATCATTAAGGTACTTTTTGCCCCAGGGGACGGGCATGACCCCGGTCCTCAGGCTTCAAGCCTTGTGCCTCCTGTGGCGAACCTATGCCTGTGAATGACCTGAACTCCAGTTGCTTAAAGTGCTTGGGGGAAACTCACATAAAGGACACGTGCCAAATCTGTTGGGAATTCAGATCCCTCACTAAAAAGGACCGGGACATCAGATTAAAGGCTATCCCCATGGAAGCCGCCCTCAGTCCTGTCTCAGAGTCAAGCTGCTCCAATTTGGTGCCGAGTACTTTGGCATCTGTGTGAAATGCTCCCTCAGCACCAGGCTCTTCCTGATACTGTTCTCCATCCCTGGTGCCAAGGAAGAAGCACAACAAGCAGCACACTGAGAGAGCACACTTGCCAGTGCAGAAGCGAGAGAAGTGGGGAGAAGGAGCGAGACCCACGCTGGACCACTCCTCTGCCCCTGGACCCGCATTGACTCCGCCAAGGGCATTGAGTCTGGTGCAGGACCATCCCCCGACACCACTGTGGTACCAGCGGACTGACGGTGCCATCAACCCCAGAGGCTTTTCAGGCGGCTAGGGACCATCTCTCTCTTCCGGTCCCTCCAAACCTAATGGGGCACCTGCCAGCTCTAGTGTCCAGAAGCAGGAGGGAACAGCGTGCGTCAAGCACCTTCCCAGCACCTGGTCCCCTAGCACCATCCAGGGGTAAGCTCCGCTTGATCCCAATGTCCTGCTCCCTGGCACACCGCTGGTCCTCAGAACCCAGGCACCGTATGGAGGCGGAAGTGGGTACAACCCCACTGTGGTCACCAAGAGAAGAATCCTTTTCGGCATCCGAAGGGGATCCCTATGTACTGCCAAAAGCCCACCATCGGTACCCAGGCTGTGCCCCACTGAGCTTTAGTGTGGTCCACCGGCGGGCACTTGGCCAGCAGATCACTGGCCAATGCAGTGGCCCTACTTGAATCCCTGGTTTTTCCCTCTTTACTGGGGCCTTCCTCCCACTGCTCCTACTCAGTGGTCTCCGAGAGATGGGCTACCACTCCTTCCCCGATCCTGACCCCAGTACCAAAGTCCAGGAGATGCCTCCAGTGGACATAGTTGAAGAAGAGGAAGGAGCCTCTTTTCTAGTGCAAGCCTCCTTCTTGTCCTCCCCAGATGAGCCTGTTGTGGGTCCCAGCAACCTACTTCCCCAGGATGATTCCAGGGCCCATCAGGACCTTCTGAAATGAGTCGCTTCGAACCTGGGCTTGGAGATCAAGGAGCTCAGAGAGACATCACACAGCCTTATTGATATCCTGATTGCAGCAGCTCCATCTTAGGTGACCCTACCCATCAATGAGGTGGTGATGGGACCAGTCAAGGCCCTATGGCAAACTCCTTCTTCTCTGGCCCCCACTTTAAAGAGGGCAGAGAAAAAGTATTATGTGCCAGCAAGTAGGTTCGATTACCTGTATTCGGCCCCGGTGTCCCTGGTGGTATTTGCAGCAAATGAAAGGCATAGGCAGGGCCAGTCGAGTTCTACCCCGAAACTAAAAGATACTAAGAAAAGGTTTATTCCACAGGTAACCTCCAACTGCATATCGCCAATCAGCAAGTTTACTGGGGAGATATGATTTTAATCTATGGGACTCCCTGAATAAATTCAAAGACTCTCTGTCCCAAGAACTGAGACAAGAATTCACGGCCCTTTTAGAAGAGGATAAGGATGGGGCCAAGACCTCTCTCCAGGCGGCTCTGGATGCTGCCGACTTGGCAGTCCGGACAATGGCCTCCGCAGTCACCATGAGGCACTGTTCCTAGCTCCAGTCCTCCGGCCTTCCCCACGAGGTTCAAGAGTCAATCTAGAACCTCCCACTTGCAGGGTCCTCCCTTTTCTTGGAACAGACGGAACGATGGCTTCATACGTTGAATGATAAGCGAGCCCTTGCCTTTTATATTGAGAGGAGTAAGCCCTTCTGCAAATCCATGCAACTCTTTGTAGCAATAGCAGAAAGGATGAGAGGGTGACCTGTGTCAACCTAAAGAACCTCATCCTGGATAACCGCTTGTATTCAGGCTTGCTAGGAGCAGGCGAATGTCCCTGCCACCAGCCACCATGACCGCTCATTCCACAAGAGCCCAGGCTTTGTCAGCAGCGTTCCTTGCACAGGTACCAATCCAGGACATCTGCAGAGCTGCAATCTAGTCGTCAGTTCATACCTTCGCGTCCCACTATGCCATCACCCAACTGGCCAGTTTTGGGAGAGCAGTGTTGCTGCCAGCACATCCATGAACTCTGAGCCCACCTCCGGGGGTACTGCTTGTCAGTCACCTAGCATGGAATGGACATGAGCAAGCACCTGAAGAAGAAAAAATGGTTACTAACCTTTCGTAACAGTTGCTCTTTGAGATGCATGGCTCATGTCCATTCCATGACCCATCATCTTACCTTTCTGTTGGAGTTACCAGGCAAGAAGGAATTGAGAGGGTGTGAGGCCAGCTGCACTCCTCATACTGGCACATATGCGCATGGCTCCAGAGGACGCTAGACATCGCTAAGGGAAAAATCTCTGGCAACAGTGCACGTGGTTCATACACACCTAGTATGGAATGGAAACAAGCAACAAATCTCAAAGAACAACAGTTATGAAAGGTTAGTAACTGTTTTTTCTGAATAAAGTCTGAACTGAAAAACTGAACACCAAATGCAGCTTCATCACACCAAATTAGGAAAATATTTGGATCCAAGTTCCAAGTCTCAGGTTCATCTCTACTTTTGAATGAATCTAGGTTCATTTTCAAGCAAGCCTAAGCTGATTATTGGTGTCATAGCTATACTATGGGGATTCGGTTTTGCATATGAGTTCTGTGTGGAACCAAGAGAAACTTTGTGGTTTAAAGTGAATTTTCCTTAAATGTTGTGGTTAGTGTGAATCTTAAAATTCAAAACAAAATCAGTGGTTCAAGGCCAGATGAACTAAAACTGAAGCAAACATTTGCACAAAGCTCTACATACAGAAAATGTCATCATTTGTGCAGCTCTACTTGCATTGTTGCTTCCAGAGGCAACTGGAAGTCTGCAACTCAGATTTCTCAAGGTCTTAGGGAGTGAATACTTATCTTTAGTGTTATTAAAAGCAGTGCTAATGAAATGTTTTAATGGCTAGATATAGGTATTTTTCCTTTTCCTTTCTTTTTTTTGGTGAGGGAGGAAACAGGAGGAATCAAACAACTTTCAAGTCAAAAGGAAAAAAATGTTCACTAGTCTTTAATAAGAATGTGTGTGACACTTAGGCCTTGTCCACGCTACCCGGATAAGTCGACCTACGTTACTCACATAGCTGGAGTAGTGTAACTTAACTGGAGTCAACGTAGCTTAGGTCGACTTAACACAGTGTATTCACTGTCTCCCGTCGACTTACCTTATTCTTCTCGGGGAGTTGGAGTACCGAAGTTCACCGGAGAGTGCTCTGCCATCGATTTAGCGAGTCTTCACTAGACCCACTAAATTGACACCCGCTGCCTCAATTGTAGCAGCATCTCCCCAATAGTGAAGACAAGCCCTTAGATAGTGATGAATCGTTTCTCCTTCAAGTATTAATAGCCTTAACATAGGAATTATTGTCCACCAGATGCAAAGCCCATTGAAGTTAATGAACAGAACATAAGGTTACTGTAGTACTATTTGTCGTACACTGTAATAGCCTCTGTTTCAAAATGTGGTGGTTGTTATTATTATTTATTAGTTGTAGTGTGGCCAAAAGTTACACCAAGTTGAAATCCTGGACCCACTGAAATCATAGGGAGTTTTGCCATTGACTGCTGTGGGGTCAGGATTTTACCTTTCACCCTTTAACATGACACAAAGTGAGGATGAGGCCAAACCAAGGGGATGAGGGGAGCAGAAAGGCAGTATGACAAGGTGAGGTAAATAGGATATGTTGGTGACTTGGTTCATGTGCACTTCTTAGCAAATGAAAGCAAAGAAAAAAACGTAGACTCTTTGGAATCTTCCATTGGTTGCTTTACATGTAAGAGCAGTATTGTATTGCAACACAGTTATTTCTTGTAACATTTATAGCATAGTCCTTAGTGGAGATTGGGAGTCATTTTTGTAACTCTTCATACATCAGTCTGTCCAGAGTGACCATATTTGTATTTATTCAGGACTTACTGCAGGGCAATACAAGGTGAAATTTTTGTTATAATGTGTAATAAGTTCATCTGGTGGCCAGTTGATCAAGCTATGCAGAGAAGCAGTTACGACACCACTTTCGTCATAGCTGTTTGCATTAGTTTTATATCCAGCTGCTTTACTTCAGCTAGTGCCCAGCTTTGCTATGCCTGATTCAGTAAATCATGGTTAATAAACAGCAATTTGTTAATGTAAGGACATACTAAAAATAACAATGTGTATAGGGCTATGGGTTTTACATGATAATAAGCTTTCCACTCTGTTTCCTATTGTGTAATTCTACTTTGGTGCCTTTCTTGATAAAATTGCTCTGTTCACTGTTTCTACTATGTGAATGTCCCCATGGAGATCACGTGCTGTGTGTGCCTGTGTGTGTTATTTTGCAGTTAATAAGATCCTAGATGTGAACTGAGGCTTCTTTGAGACATATTATAAAAAGATACCTGTAAAACGAGTACTTTGCTAGATTTTTAAAAAAATCATAACTGATATAAAAATAGCAACAGATCATTTTTAGGTTTTCTGGGGAATTTGGAGGGGCAGAAGTATAAACTCAAACAGCAGACATTCAATCAAATATAATTGCATGACGAGGATGTCCTTCTGATAGTTCTGTTTGCATTCTTTTTCTTCATAGCTTTGCTTTCTTTTTGTTAAAGGAGGATGTTGTATACCTCACCAGGAAGTAATGCCATACAACAAATGCTAAGTTTGCAGTTCTTGTGAAAGCTTCTTGGTACTGATTGTATCCAATTCAATCTGTTCCTACAGCATGGCCTCCTTTCCTATTTACTGTTGTGCCTCTTTATTTATAAATATCTTTTTTGTACACTTTTTTGAATGTCTGGCTCATAAAATCACAGCCAGAAGTACAAGCATTATCATTATAAAACAAGTCCTACCTACCTTGTAGTCAGTGTCATCAGCTGTGATGTTGCATTCTATGTATTATCAATTTTACTGTAAGAGGAAAATTAGAGCATGTATTTTCCACATGAAGAAATCAAATGTAATCTAAATGCAAACCACAGATTTTATTGCACAGTAATATTTGATAGCAGTGCTATTACTAATCCCAGCATGACAAGAAACACAATATAATTATCAAGCTCACAACACAGGGTTTTGTTATTTGGTTTGGAAAAGCCACAAAGTCAGGAACCAGTGTGTGAAAGATTATTTTCCAATCTATGGTTTTAGACATGCCAAAATATTAGAGTATTATAGTTTACACAAATTAATTCAGATGTGGTAGGAGTAAATGTTTATTCTTTATAATGTCAGTGAAAACACTGTTGAGTTAGTATAATTAAACTGGGATAATTAACTACACGCAGTGAATGCCTGATCATTGACACAATCTTCTTTATAACATATTTCATTTGGGATTTTGATTTGTTTTTATTTGGTATTTTAACTTCCTTAATCAGTGAAATGACAAGGCAAAATGATTACATTTACATTACATTAACACCAAACATTTCCCAAGAGGAGAGCATATTGCAGTTGGTCTCATGGATCATACAGAGCAATTAAGAGGAGGCTGGTTGAACTTTTTTGTAGTGTCCTATTAGACACATTACACTCCTATAACAATGAATTATCAGTCTGGTTCAGTAAAACTGTCATAATATTTAATATTGTGAGAAATTTGGATATGAGACAGTCCCACTAATTGGGTTCGTTAAATATATTAACTGATACAGACCAGGTTGGGATACATTTTGTATTGGTTTCCTCAGATGTGAATTGTCCCTTGAAAAAATATCTTAGATTTTATTGAACAATTATTTTCTGTAAGTACGGGATATAAAGGCTGAGTCAGTCTGACTGCAACTGTGATTATAGCAGTTGCCATTAAAAGGAAGATCAGTAAATTAGTCTTATGTTTGATTTCCCTTTTCAAGTCCAATACAGCAGTTACCATATATAGTTTTCTTCATAATGTATTATCTCCATAGCATGTTTTTATACAAGTTATAATAATAGCCATACTTGGCTATTATTATAGCTTGTTTAATTGTATAATAACTTGTATTTCAAAATAGCTATCATCTAATGATCTCAAAGCACTGTACAAACATTAAATTCACTGATCCTGACAACAATCATTTGAGATACAGATTAGGATTTATTCACCCATAACGCACATGGGGTAGGACACAACAGCTATTTAAGAGCACAGAGCATCACTATACAACAGGTTCTGACAAGAAATGAAGACTAATACACATACAATTGAATTTAGGCAGGCAAAATTTAGGCAGGCAAAATGTAATTGCCAGAGCAAAAATTTGGCCAGGATGCTAGGACTAATTCCCATACTCAAATGAAAAATGCAATAGAATAATGAAAAAACGTAATCAGGATCTCAGTTTTACATATCATCTGAAGGATGGTACCTTTGGCACCAAAGTGCCCTGTTAATATCCTGCTGGGGCATTAGATCAATACTTACTCAGAGTGAAGAATGCCACCTACTTGAATAATTGACACCACTTCCTCCAGCAATTGGAATTTTCATGGAGGTCTCCTTTTGAAGAACTCAGCCCAACATTACTGATCCATCCAGTTTGAAGGCTCTCATCACATGGCTGCAAGCTCTCAGAGTGCTTGTACTCAAGGCCAGTCTTCTAACATATGGGCTTAAAGTCTCTAGCTGTCTCATGACTTGTTCAGTGTAACCATGGGTAAGCCCAAAACCTCTTGAAAGCTGCAAATGAGTGTAGTTGGAATTTTAACAGAAACTATATTGTGTATCAAGATTGGTGATATACACAGAAGCCTTACTGTTGGTCATACTTTGTCTCCTATTACTTTTCTGAATAGTGATAACAAAGTCTGTTTTCCAGCCTTTAACAGGGAGGGTTATTTTGTTGCCCCTTGGTTTCCTTCAAAATCCATTGAAGACTAAGGACCAGGCCTCTCCCTGAACCTTGTGCCTCAGCATTTCTTCCACTTTGACTGGAAGATGGAGTCTCTGGTCCTTTCATCTGAAAATTTAGCATCACATGTGAGAGTACTGGTAGATGGGGTACGAATTGTATTAAGTGTTTTTAGCATATCACCTATTTGTTGTGGGAAAACTTCCTTAAATTCTATACTTCTATTGGTTGCAAAAATCTTATTGTTTTGCCTGGGGAGAGAACAAGAAGGACAAGGAAGTAGTTTAATAATAATTCTTATAACAAATACAGAATTGACATCACAATTTAAAAGGAAGATTGACCTATAGGAGTCTTCCGTACCTCTTAGTTTGTGTATGAATAACTAAAAGAATAACCATCTCCATTGTATAAGGCTATATTAATATTAAAAGTTCTGTTAGCCATAATATTAAAATTTTAGCTATTACCAAGTCAGATATCCTGCCTAGTGCCTTTCTGGCTAATTGGATTTTGGCCATCTTTTCATTTGTGTTTGAGCTAGTGATGTCTGGGCATCCAATTCTATTCTCACTGAAGAGTTATTAGCAAAATATACAGAAGGGTTCAGTTTGTTTACAGATACTTCTGTAGAATATACTGTAACTTAAGATAAAATGAATCAAATTCATAAGTGGTGTCTGGTAATTATATATATGTTACTTTGGTTTTTTAGCATGTGTGTTCTGTTCATTGCTGTTTTTCCATCATCGATAATGGTTTGTCTGCTTTATTTCCCCTCCTGGTAGTTTTGCCTGTGTCTCTATTCAGTTGTCTCAATTAATATATTTTTAGTTCCCTGTTTTAGTTTCCAGCTGCCTGTACTTGAGCTTGCCCACTTCCTTTGTGCAGTTTTTCTAAATTGTGCTTGCAGTTATTCGCTCTTTGCTTCTTCTGAGAAGCGGATAAGGAAATTAAATTAACTCTGAGCAAAGCATCCGATCAGAGGACCAGAGATATTTTTTAAGAAAGTTAAGTTCTAAGTATTCTGTTATAATGCTTTCCATTTCCAAAGGAGAGAGTTTATTTTTAAGCAGGCCACAGTTGTATCAATCTTGAGTCTTTCTCACTGTACCTGGCTCTCTGATCGTACTGATAGGGCTGTGATGATTGATACTGTATTTTCATTTACAGCTTTTGATATTAAAACAGAAGAGACTAGGAAATGTGTGCGTGCATGTGTGTTGACTTTTAACGAATTATTTTAATTCACACCAAGAGTTCTTCAGTCATACGCCTTCCATAGATTGTCTTGGTAGATTGTATGTTACATTGAGTTTTGTTGCTGAAAAATCCGAATGGTCTGAACTACCATTTATTGAGCTGTTGAAATGCCTTCCTTAGGCATTCCCCAATGACTACCTTTCTGTGCCTCCCAACTAAGACATTCTCCCAAATCTGCTGCTCCTTCGAGTGTATGTCCTGCTCTGCACAGGCGTGGCTTGACTGGAGAATGCAAAGCAGTGTCCATGGGCCTGCACTTGTGCACAGCAGCACTTTGTGCTTCTAAATGAGGGCATATAAGGTAGCATGGACCCGCTGGCACTCATTTCCTTCTCAGTGGCCTTTGGCTCAAGATGGAGTCACTGTGTGTCTGCTGGTCTCAGCATCCCGCCTTTCTTCATGTCGTGATTTATTCTGAGTTTTTTTCCTTTATTTTGGTCAGTTATTTAATTTATTTTTAGTTTCAGCACAGTTTTGTTTGGAAGAGAAGTTATTCCCCACCTCCCTTTTCTTTGGATCTCTGGTTTTTGTCCTTTAGCACTCCGAACTATGCTGAAGACACTGGAGTCTAAGCCCTGCCAGACCTGCCACAGGTCTTGTCCCCATAGCGACAGACATTTGAGCGGCCTCTGCTGCCTCAGAGACACCCATATTCCATCCAAGTGTAAGGTCTGTATGGGGTATGAAGGCAGGTCCTGCACAGATAGAGAGGTTAGACTGAAGCTCCTAATGGAATGCTCACTAGCCCCAAAGAGGTCAGCTTCCCCCCTTGTACATCAGCCTCAACTTCCCAGGCTGCTTCAATGGCTGTTGCAGCTCCAGCAGCACCTTCAGAGGCTAGGACATCTAAGAAGCCTCTTTCCCCTATCAGGGAAACAAGAAAGAGGGGTAGGTCAAGGGGTGCGGGTGCAGCTGCATCTGATTCTAGTACTGAGCTGCTGGTACCACACAAAAAGTAGTGTGTGGAGAAGTCTTCTAATAAACAGCACAAGCCGCCGTCTGCCTTGGTACTGGCCAACACCTCTCAGTACCAAGAGCATATAGGCCTCCTACTCACACTGTGGTACTAAATTTGCAAATGAATTTTAGTTCTGCTGTTTCTCTTTGAAGTCTGTTTCTGAAGTTTTTTTGTTCAATGATAGTGACTTTTAAATCTGTAATAGAATGACCAGGGAGATTGAAGTGTTCACTTACCGGCTTATGTATGTTACCATTCCTGATGTCCGATTTGTGTCCATTTATTCTTTTGCGGAGGGACTGTCCGGTTTGGCCAATGTACATGGCAGAGGGGCACTGCTGGCACATGATGGCATATATCACATTAGTGGATGTGCAGGTGAATGAGCCCTTGATGGTGTGGCTGATGTGGTTGGGTCCTCTGATGGTGTCGCCAGAGTAGATATGGGGACAGAGTAGGCAACGAGGTTTGCTACAGGGATTGGTTCCTGGGTTGGTGTTTCTGTGGTGTGGTGTGTAGTTGCTGGTGAGTATTTGCTTCAGGTTGGGGGGTTGTCTGTAAGCGAGGACTGGCCTTCCTCCCAAGGTCTGTGAGAGTGAGGGATCATTTTCCAGGATAGGTTGTAGATTGTGGATAATGCGCTGGAGAGGTTTTAGCTGGGGGCTGTAGGTGATGGCCAGTGGAGTTCTATTGGTTTCTTTCTTGGGCTTGTCTCGCAGCAGGAGGCTTCTGGGTACACGTCTGGCTCTGTGGATCTGTTTCCTTATTTCCTCATGCGGGTATCGTAGTTTTGAGAATGCTTGGTGAAGATCTTGTAGGTGTTGGTCTCTGTCTGAGGGGTTGGAGCAAATGCGGTTGTACCTCAGCCCTTGGCTGTAGACGATGGATCGTGTAGTGTGTCTGGGATGGAAGCTGGAGGCATGAAGGTAGGCATAGCGGTCGGTGGGTTTTCGGTATTGGGTGGTGTTAACGTGACCATCACTTATTTGTACCGTGGTGTTAATTCCAGAGATGATGGGGCGTCCAGGATTTCCAGGTTTGTGGATCTTGGGTAGTAGATAGAATGACCCCGGTCGGGGCTCTAAGAGTATGTTGATTTGTTCCTGTGTTAGTGTAGGGAGTGTCCAAGTAGATGGTGCAGTTTTTTAGTATATTCCTCAGAGGGGTCTGAGGAAAGTGGCCTGTAGAATTTGGTATTGGAGAGTTGTCTGGCAGCCTCCTTTTGGTAGTCAGACCTGGTCATGATGACAACAGCACCTCCTTTATCAGTCTCTTTGATTATAATGTCAGGGTTGTTTCTGAGGCTGTGGATTTGTCAGTTTCTTTCATTAGCAACATCCACCATTCCTTTAGACAGAATATAATCCACTTTATCTGCCCACTTATAGGTGGGCTGGATAGTGTCAGGTGTTTGCCAGACTATGCAAGCAGATGATAGCAGAGCCTCGTTGATTGGGAGGACAATTTTCCCAAGGGGCAATACCTAAAATGTCCCCCAAGGAGTGTTGAGGCTCCTGGACCGCTTCTAATGGGATATGAAAGGATTCTGTCAGATATTCCATGAGGTCTTGGAAGGCCTGAAAATCATCAGTAGAAGAGGGTGGTGGGGGCATTGCCGCCTCATCAGGGGATGAAGAGGACTTGGCTGATGGGGGAGATCTTCCTTCATCCTGTAGATCCTGCTGTTCTTGAGTGCCTCCCGGTGCCAAAGGAAAATAAAGTACCAGAGGGCAATCGTGCGGTACCAAAGTTTAGTTAGTCGGTGCCTGTGAGTGATGTGGAACTGGTGGGCATTGGGGTCTCTTTCTGGCTGGTACCCTATAAAGTTTTTCACCACGGTGACCCCAGGGATTTCAGTAAGCCCACTGAGCAGGTGGGCAAGGGAAGAGTCCCTGCAAATACTCATAACTAAGGCTGTGAGTTGGTCACAGATTCCATGATTTTACATGACCACCACGACTTCAGCCCGTGGTGGCAGGGCTCCAGTTTCCATGATTTATTTATTGCCCACATCCTGTATGTGACTTTTACTAAAAACACCTGAGCCAAAATCTTAGCCTTACTCATACACCCTGGATTTAGGGTATCTGGTGGGGTCTGGAAGTTCCTCTTCAGTATGCTGACTCAGTGGGGTGTGATGGTATGGTGCCTAAAGAGAGCCATGTACCGAGACCTCAGAGTCCAAAGAGGTATCACCTCATGGGCTTAAAGGGGGAGCAGCACGTATAGGTGCTGGTAGCAAAGGCTGGAGGTCCAAACAGAATTCAGTTCAGGAGGATTACGGTTGCAGATGTCTGAACAGTACCAGGGAAACAACAAGGAGTCCGGTGGCACCTTAAAGACAACCCGCCAACCTTAAGCATATTCTCACCAGCAACCACACACCGCACCATAGTAACTCTAACTCAGGAACCAATCTATGCAACAAACCTCAATGCCAACTCTGCCCACATATCTACACCAGCGACACCATCATAGGACCTAACCAGATCAGCCACAACATCACCGGTTGATTCACCTGCACGTCCACCAATGTAATATACGCATCACGTGCCAGCAATGCCCCTCTGCTATGTACATCGGCCAAACTGGACAGTCACTACGTAAAAGGATAAATGAACACAAATCAGATATTAGGAATGGCAATATACAAAAACCTGTGGGAGAACACTTCAATCTCGCTGGACACACAATAGCAGATTTAAAGGTAGCCATCCTGCAGCAAAAAAACTTCAGGACCAGACTCCAAAGAGAAACTGCTGAGCTTCAGTTCATTTGCAAATTTGACACCATCAGCTCAGGATTAAACAAAGACTGTGAATGGCTAGCCAACTACAAAAGCAGTTTCTCCTCCCTTGGTGTTCACACCTCAACTACTAGAAGAGGGCCTCATCCTCCCTGATTGAACTAACCTCATTATCTCTAGATTGATTCTTGCCTGCATATTTATACCTGCCTCTGGAAATTTCCACTACATGCATCCGACGAAGTGGGTATTCACCCATGAAAGCGTATGCTACAATACATCTGTTAGTCTATAAGATGCCACAGGACTCTTTGTCGCTTTTTACAGATCCAGACTAACAGTCTACCCCTCTGATACAAATCCACTTTAGACTCTCTCCCATGTTGAGGAGTCCGAACATTTAGACCTCCTGGATAGAAAAAAGCTATTTCTTGGCAGCTCTCCTATTTTGGGTGGCAAACTACCCAAGCCCTGTTGGCAAAATATGATTTAACACTTATTCCAAATGTACACATTTTACTGAACATCTGCCATAGCACCAAAGGGAACAATTTGAGGCCCTCATTTTGCAGGGTAAATAGATAGCAAAAACCTCCATTTAGGCTGCCCTTGATGCTGCAAACACAACTTCTAGATGCTTAGCCAGGACTGTGATCATGCAGAAAGCATCCTGGCTCCAGTCTTCTGGTTTCCTATGAGAGGTGCAGAATACAGTTGAAGACCTCCCCTTTGAAGGACCTATGCTCTGAAGGACAAGGACTTCTCCCTCCACATTCTGAAGGACTTGAGGGTGACCTTTCTGTACTGGGACTTTACGGTCCTGCAACAAAGAGACGGTTTAGTAGTTCCCAAATATCACAATGCTCTAATTGTTTCGGTACCATCTGCAACAGATTTTTCCCAGTCCTTCTGACTTTGAGAGGCGATCTAGACCTCAAAAAAGGGGACTGCCCCCTTCTGCGACAACATCATCTGCACCTCTGTCTAAGAAATAGTTTTGACATCTCAGTCAAGGGCCTTGAGTAACCTAATTTCCCAGATCCTGCACTGAATGATTCCATCCACCACCCCTTTTGAGACCAACTATCCCACTTCTTCCCTGCCTGGGAACCTCAGACAAATGGATCTTAGAGGTGATCCATGTGGGATATTCCATCCACCTCTACTCCCCTTCCTTGTTCCTCTTCAGTGATCCCTCTCATGAAGAGCTCTTAAAACAAGAGGTCCAGTTTCTCCTGTTTTTGATGGTGATCGAACTGATTCCCCCAGAGGTCACTGGAGGAAGGTTCTATTCCAACTATTTCCTAGTTCTCAAGAGGGGCAGAGGATGGAGATTGACCCAATAAGGAAGAAAATGGAAACCTGAATACCTGTATCCTTTCACAGTACTTCAGGATGGTGATATTAGCCACTATAATCCCATCCCTAGATCTTGGAGACTGGTTTGCTGCCCTCAACCTTCAGGACACCTGCTTTCAAGCAGCTATCCACCCATCCCACAAATATTTCCTACGTTTCATAATTGCCTCAGAACACTACCAGTACAGAGTCCTTCCTTTTGGCTTTCCACAGCCCTGGGGGACTTTACAAAGCTTCTCTCAGGAGCAGTAGCTCATTTATGTCAGTGGGACATAGCAGTATTCCCATACCTGGACGATTGGCTCCTCCGAAGTCAATCAGCTCTGGACATCCAGTTTGTAACCTCCAAGGCTCCAGCCTTACTCCAGTTCCTTTGCATCAATTTAAAGAAGTCTTCATTGACCTTAGTGCAAAGAATAGATTTCATCGAACCACTCTGGACTCCCAACTGCCAGAACCTACCTCCCCAAGGACAGATTCTCTGTGTGGCTCGAAAGCTTGTCTCTTTCACCAACGGAAGTTTGTCCAATAAAATGTATTACCTCCACCTTTTCTCTCTAATATCCTGGGACTGACACGGCTACAATTACACTGCATACAGTCTGATCTCGACAGTACAGCGCAGCCTGCAAACAACTGCAAGGACCTGCCTACAACTCATGCAAGACTTCACCTCAGGTGCCTTCAGATGTGGTTGAGGACTGTTTACATCCCAAATAGACACAGTCTCTCCAAATGCATCACAGTATCTCGGAATGTTCTGGCCTCTCTCAGGGGGTAGAAGGACCCACTGAAGGTCTGTGTGGGAACCCCATTCTCACGTCGCCCACCCTCAAAGATCTTCACAACAAAAAATTCTCTTTGGGGTGGGACACTCACTTCCAAGGGCAAGTGATCCCCACAAGAGATCACCCTCCACATCAACATCTTGGAGCTGAGAGCAGTTCAGTTTGCTTCTCAACACATCCTTCACACCGTACAGGACCACTCTGTCAGGGTAATGCTGGACAACAGAGTAGCAATATATTATATTAACAAACGGGTCAAGCAAGATCTCTGTTATTACCTATTACTGTAATTCACCATGAGATGTAGGAAGCATATCAGGTAGATAAAAATAGGCTTCTCAGAATGCTATGTCATTTTTCACAGAATGTTTCTTTTTTGTATAGAAAATTGAACTGGTTTATGTAATTAACTTGGGAGGTCATAAATATCCCTTTTCTGAATGTCAGTTCAAATCAAATAGTAGTTCATAGTGAACTATACATCTCATAGACTCATAGACTCATAGACTTTAAGGTCAGAAGGGACCAATATGGTCATCTAGTCTGACCTCCCGCATGATGCAGGCCACAAAAGCTGACCCACCCACAACAGAATCTTCCAGCCTGCGACCCCTGCCCTATGCTGCGGAGGAAGGCGAAAAACCTCCAGGGCCTCTGCCAATCTACCCTGGAGGAAAATTCCTTCCCGACCCCAAATATGGCGATCAGCAGAACCCCGAGCATACAGGCAAGATTCTACAGCCGGACCCTCATTTTACCCGCGATGGCACGTTAATGCCTAATTGACTAAAATCACGTTATCCCTTCAAACCATTCCCTCCATAAACTTATCAAGCCTAATCTTGAAGCCAGAAAGGTCTTTCGCCCCCACCGTTTCCCTCGGAAGGCTGTTCCAAAATTTCACCCCTCTGACGGTTAGAAACCTTCTTCTAATTTCAAGCCTAAACTTCCCCACGGCCAGTTTATATCCATTCGTTCTCGTGTCCACATTACTACTGAGCTGAAATAATTCCTCTCCCTCCTTGGTATTAATCCCTTTGATATATTTAAAGAGAGCAATCATATCCCCCCTCAGCCTTCTTTTGGTTAGGCTAAACAAACCGAGCTCCTCGAGTCTCCTTTCATAGGAAAGGTTTTCCATTCCTCGGATCATCCTAGTGGCCCTTCTCTGTACCCGTTCCAGTTTGAGTTCATCCTTTTTAAACATAGGAGACCAGAACTGCACACAGTACTCCAAATGAGGTCTCACCAGCGCCTTGTATAACGGAAGCAGCACCTCCCTGTCCCTACTAGAAATACCTCGCCTAACGCATCCCAAAATCGCATTAGTTTTTTTCACAGCCACGTCACATTGCCGACTCATAGTCATCCTGCGATCAACCAGGACTCCGAGGTCCTTCTCCTCCTCCGTCACTTCCAATCTATGCGTCCCTAACTTATAACTAAAATTTTTATTAGTCATCCCTAAATGCATCACCTTACACTTCTCACTATTAAATCTCATCCTATTATTGTTACTCCAATTTACAAGGTCATCCAAGTCTCCCTGCAGAATATCCCGATCCTTCTCCGAATTGGCAATACCTCCCAACTTTGTGTCATCCGCAAACTTTATCAGCCCTCTCCTACATTCGGTTCCGAGGTCAGTAACGAATAGATTGAATAAAATCGGACCCAAAACCGAACCTTGAGGAACCCCACTGGTGACCTCCGTCCAACCCGACAGTTCACCTTTCAGTACTACCCGCTGCAGTCTCCCCTTTAACCAGTTCTTTATCCACCTCTGGAATTTCATATCGATCCCCATCTTTTCCAATTTAACCAATAATTCCTCGTGCGGCACAGTATCAAACGCTTTACTAAAATCGAGGTAAATTAGATCCACCGCATTTCCTTTATCTAGAAGGTCTGTTACTTTCTCAAAGAAGGAGATCAAGTTGGTTTGGCACGATCTGCCTTTCGTAAACCCATGTTGTAATTTGTCCCAATTGCCATTCACCTCAAGGTCCTTAACTACTTTTTCCTTCAAAATTTTTTCCAAGACCTTGCATACTACAGAAGTTAAACTAACAGGCCTGTAGTTACCCGGGTCACTTTTTTTCCCCTTCTTAAAAATAGGAACCACATTAGCTATTTTCCAGTCCATCGGTACCACCCCCGAGTTTACAGATTTATTAAAAATTATCGCCAAGGGGCTTGCAATTTCTCGCGCCAGCTCCTTCAATATTCTAGGATGGAGATCATCCGGTCCGCCCGATTTAGTCCCATTTAGCTGGTCCAGTTTGGCTTCCACCTCTGATACTGTAATTGCAATCGCCCCTCCTTTATTCCCCTCTGTCTCGCTCCCTCTATTCCTAAACCCTTCATTAGCCTTATTAAACACCGACGCAAAATATTCATTTAGATATTGTGCCATGCCTAGATTATCCTTAATCTCCACTCCATTTACATGCTTCAGCGGTCCCACTTCCTCTTTCTTTGTTTTCTTCCTATTTATATGGCTATAAAACCTCTTACTATTGGATTTAATTCCCCTCGCGAGGTCCAACTCTACACGGCTTTTGGCCTTTCTCACCGCATCCCTACATGCTCTGACCTCAATAAGGTAGGTTTCCTTGCCGATCTGTCCCCTCTTCCATTCTTTGTACGCTTTCTGTTTTTTCTTAATCGCCCCTTTGAGACGCCCGCTCATCCAGCTAGGTCTAATTCTCCTGCCTACTAATCGTTTCCCCTTTCTCGGGATCCAGGCCTCGGACAGCTCATGCAACTTCAGCTTGAAATAATCCCAGGCCTCATCTACCTTTAGCTCTCTAAGTATGTTAGCCCAATCCACTTCCCTAAGTAGTTGCCTTAATTTATTAAAGTTGGCCTTTTTGAAATCGTAAACCTTAGTCACAGTTTTATTTCTGTTAATCCTTCCATTTAGTTTAAACCGAATTAGCTCATGGTCACTCGAGCCAAGGTTGTCCCCTACTACCATTTCCTCAACTAGATCCTCACTACTCACCAGCACCAAATCTAAAATGGCATCCCCCCTCGTCGGTTCAGCTACTACCTGATGAAGGAATTCATCTGCTAGCACGTCTAGGAACATCTGAGCCCTATTATTGTTACTAGCATTTGTTCCCCAATCTATGTCTGGGAAGTTAAAGTCCCCCATGATCACACAGCTCTTATTAGTTTTTACTTCCTTAAAAACATTAAATAGTTCTCTGTCCGCATCCAGGCTAGATCCCGGCGGTCTATAGCACACCCCAAGCAGTATCTCAGGGGAGGCTCTAGTAGTTCTTTTACCCAGTGTAATCATTGCCCAGACAGACTCTTATCCATTCCATCACTTATTATTTCTTTACATTTTAGCTCATTATTCACATACAGTGCCACACCCCCACCTTTACCTTTTTTCCGGTCATTCCTAAACAGCACATACCCTTCGATACCTGTACTCCAGTCATGACTACAGTTCCACCATGATTCGGTTATTCCTATGATATCAGGTTTCATTTCTTGGACCAGGAGCTCCAATTCCTCCATTTTGTTACCTAGGCTTCTCGCATTGGTGTATAAACATCTTACCGTATGCTGTCTATCCTTTCTCCCATTAGTTATGCACTTTGGTACGGACCCCGTAGTGTCCATCTGCCCCCTCCTTCTAATGTCCAATTCCCTACCCCTATCTATATCTGTGCTTATCTCTTTGCCCTCTTTTTCAGTGTTGGAATCTGGCGTGGAGATTAACTGGACATCTCCCAACCGTCTCCCCCAAGTTCCTAGTTTAAAGCCCTTTTGATGAGATGAGCCAGCCTCCCTCCCAGAAGTCTATTTCCTTCCCTACTCAGGTGAAGTCCATCCCGCGAGAACAGCTGTCTGTCCCCGAAAGCCTCCCAGTGGCCATACATCCCAAAGCCCTCCTTATAGCACCACTCCCTCAGCCAGCTATTTATCCTCACAATTCTGTCTGCCCTTTGCTGTCCTTCTCTAGGAACAGGCAGAATCCCACTGAAGATAATCTGAGCCTCAACTTCCTTTAGCGTCTTCCCCAGCCTGGCATAATCTACCTTGATTCTCTCTAGCGAGAACCTAGCCGTGTCATTCGTTCCTACGTGAAGGACGATCAAGGGGTTCTTACCTGCTCCTTTTAGGATCCTTTTCAACCGCAGGTCCACATCCCGTATCTTAGCGCCCGGCAGACAGCACACCCTTCTGTTTTCTGGGTCCGCCCTGGTCACAGGCCTGTCTAACCTCCTCAGTAAGGAGTCCCCAATCACATAAACCTGCCTTTGCCTAGGGGCAGCGCAATCTACCAATCTATCCCCTGTTCCCTGCGGCCGTAACTCCTGTCTGTCTCCATTTTCCCTTATAGTCCCCCTATTGCCATCCTGTATCCTCCCGGGGCCGAGTATTGATGCCGTCTCCATCAACTCCTCCCCCCTGTCTATTGGACTAGCTGCCCTTCTTTTCTTCCTCTGCCTCCCACCATCAGTTACCACCTGCTGCGTCCCCTCCTCGTTAGCCAAACACCCAAACCTGTTCCTGAGTTCTATTTCCCCCTCACTAGCCCTCCTTTTCCTTGGCCTGCTTCTCACGGTCACATGCTTCCACTGCTCTTGTTCTCCCCCCGACATTCCCCCCTCACAGACCATAGCCCCCGCTTCCACCTGCACCCCCGAGCATTCCCCTTCAGTCACCCCTTGCCTTTGCTCCATTAGCTGCTCAAACCCCCTTCTAAACTCTACCAGGGACTCTACCTGCATCTCCAACCCCCGAACCTTTTCCTCTAACAGGGCAAGTAGGCGGCATTTCATACAGACATACCTCTGATCAGGTGCACCTGCTAGGACTATATACATACCGCAGCTGCTACATGCTTTCATTTGCATTGTGTCCCTTGCTGCCTGGCTCATGGCTGCCATGGTCTCTGCCTGCAGCCTCTGAGGGAACAAAGCACACCGACCACCGCGCCCTCCTGCCTCCCCTTCCACCTCCCCCTGTAAACTCCCACTTAAACTCCCCTGTTTGCCGACCGCTGCTAGCTGCTCGCTGCTTGGCTGGGAGGCCTCTTTTATAGGTCCCCTAATCAGCCAAGCTCCGCCCCCTAATCAGGGCTCGGGGCTCAGCACACTGCCCCTACAGGCCTCTACACATACAAGCACTACAAAGCCAGACGCAAGTACAGATACCTTCTCCTCCAATGAGACTCACTCCCACTTAAACTCCCCTGTTAGCCGCCCTGTTTGCCGACCGCTGCTAGCTGCTAGCTGCTCTTCCCCACCACCCTCCAGAAAATCACTGGGAAGAGTAATGACATTTAAAGAAACAATAGCAGCACTTATCTAGGGCTTTTCACTCGTAGATCTCAAAATGTTCTTCAGAACAGGATAAACTTTATCTCCATTTTACAGATAGATAAACTGGGGCATAGAGAGGTTAAGTGACTTGCCTAAAGTCACAAGCAAGTCAGTTGCAGATCCAGGAATAGAATTTGGCAGCCTTATTCTCCACTGCATTGTGCCTTGTGTAGTCATTTACACCTCTGCAAAGCAGGAGTAAAATGCTACTATTCTGACTTGGTAATAATTTATACTCAATTTGGACTTGTGTAAGCAACTGCACAAGGTACAGGGCAGCGGAGAATCACGCCCTAGCTGTCCGCTCTCTCAATCCAGCCTCTTATCCACAATGGAACTACTCAGGTGAATAAATACTACTCAAGGTGAGTTAAGGGTCTTAAGGTTTTGATTGTCCCCAGCACTGTCATGGGTGGAAGTGAATGGGATCCAGATCAGGTGCAGAAGGGTAGCTGGTCATGCCAGATCCATAGCATCACCATCTTCCCTCTCTCTGATCTCGCAGAAGACCCCTGTTGGGTACAACATGAAATTTAGATCTTGGACTGAAAGGAGTGGAACTGCATTGATCTGGGGGGACAGATACTTTGCATCAGTCCCCTCCGACAAATCTACAGTGATTCCAAGAGTAAGGTATGGCAGAAAAAATCAGCATTGTATTATGCTTTTCCCCACTCTAGTGAGTTAATTACTGTGGGGAAGTTAGTAAAATCATGCAAGAAAATAATTGGGGATGCAAAATGCGAGCCCAGAATGGAAAGTGTTGGCAAGAACTAGTAGGAGCAACTTTATTTGATAGGGAAGGAAGATATGGAAAAAATAGATGCCGTAAGTGGTAAATCTGGAAATCCAACAGTTTGTTGAAGTATTCAAAACAAATCTTCTTTCTAAGGAGAAAAACAACAGCAGGCAAACAATAGCCATTCATCACAATAAAAGTGCAGAGATGCAGAGAGCTTTGGATAAATTGGACGTTAACAAATCACCCACATTGGATAGGATACACTATGATTCTACGGGAGTTGAATAATGAATTGGCAGGGCCAATGTCTTTTTGAAATATCACATCCCACAGCAATGAGAGATCCCTTGATGACAAGAAGGCAGCAAAATTAAATGTTATGTGAAATGAGGAAGTATTAATTTTTAAGGAGAAAAGCAGGTGAAGAAGAGAGGCAGGATAATATAACCCTGTTAAGTCTAACTTATGAGTCAGAATGCTTTTTGTAAAAATCTTATTAGGGACAAGCTAGTTGTGAGAGGGCCAGGGTTAGAGCAGCTAGCAAGAGAGTTCACTGGAAGAATCCTCTCTGAGATGTGGTTTATTTTTATTATTATTTCCTAGTTCTAATTTAATCAAAGTACAAATCTGGCAACAAGGTCTCTGGCTGCATTCTTGTCATACAGTTAGCAATAAACTACCAGCAGAACAGTACACTGGAAATGAGGTAGCTCTTGTTTCCCCACCACTTCTAGCCCTGTCTTTTGATCAGCAAGACACCCATCTTTCCCTGCCATGGGAGTAATACAGCCCCTCATGAGGATCAGCTGGGCCTGATTAGCTCCCAGATACGAGTTCCTCCCTTTCCATCTGCTGCTGCCATCAACAATTTGTGCCCCAGTGGTGCTGGCACCCTCCTCCTTGCTACCAGGGTAGGAAAGGAGCTGTGCCTGGAAACACATGGGATACAGCTGGGGTTTCTGGATCCTATTGTCTGCTACACACCAATGGAAGAGGGCCATCTTGTTGATACTGTTACAGAAAGTGTCTGATTGTATGTTTGATCCCTCTCTCTTCACATTTCCCGCAGTGCTTGTTGTCTTATCCTGTGAACTCTGTGGGGCAGGGACTTGCCTTGCTGTATATTTGGAAAGCCCTAGCATACTTTGGGTGCTACCAGAAAGCAAATCACGTTGGTGATGCCTCTGCTGCATGCGTTCTGTGAATGTGTTCTGCATGCGTTATGCCTGCCTTTCCAATCCTCTCAGCCCTGAACCGTTCTTCAGCATTAAATTCACTTCAAACATAGTTACAATTTTAAAACATAAGAATATTGATGCCTGCTAACTTTGACAGACATCCCATACTGTAAATCTTAATACTAACTGCATAATGAATGGATTAAAATGTTTTTGTTTTTAATAGGTTCCTAATAAGTTGAAAATGAAATACGTGAATTTTAGTGTGACTTTTTCCAGCTAAGTTTGTCCTAGTGAAATACTGAGTCCTTGATTATTCCATAAAGAAAATCATAAAATATTTAGGTCCTCTGCAATTTGTGATGACCTCTATTTATAATAGAAGAAAGCTATTCTTCCTTTAAAGTATAACTATGAGACTGTTCCTGACTGTGAGACATTGAAAGCTGCTAACTAGATTTGTGTAGAATCTAGTTCTCGTGTGTACAATTAATTAAAAAGCAATGAAACTAAGGCTAGCCTCCAAGGAAACACATGGGACAGCTCTGAGGAAATAACTGTGATTTAAACAGAGTCTAAAATGATTGGTTCTTGGTGTCAGTGAAAGAAACCTCTCTTGCAGAATAGCACAGCTGTTGAAGAAATGTGTATGTGTGCTTTCACATACTTCTTGGAAGATTGGATGCTGTTTCTTGGCATTGAGCTGCTATATATTTCCTTTAACTGAGTGACCCAATAGCCTGGTAGTAATCTTCTACAGTGGTAGGCAAGAGACTTGGATTTGATTACTGGTTTGGAGGATTCCCATGCCAGGATGGTGGGGGCTAGGACAACTGCAGAAAGGCTCAGCATGCTCTATCATGGGTGGAGTAGTGAGTACTGGCACAGGTGAGTGACATTGTCAACCAGTCTTCCATGATGCAGGATTTCAAGGGGTTAGTAATGGCCTAATACACCTGCCAGTGAAGTTGTTGGAAGTCTATTGACTTGAGTTGGAGCTGGATCAGCTCATGAAAACTTCGGGTTCTGTGAGACCAAAAAGAACCTTCTGAGAAAAAAGGACTTTGGACTAGACTGTTATTTGGCCTATCCTCCTGTGCAGGGGACTAAGAGGCCCCCTTACACCTCTCTGGCTCCAACCAAGAGTGCAGGCTCACAGGAGTAGGCATGCACTGCTTGGTTACTGCTTCTCCCATTCCCCCCAGCAGCATGGAGATGGCAGTGAAGGAATTGTTCCTCAAAGAGGTAGGAGAGTGGCAGTGTTCTCTGGTGCTACACCTGGGGTGGGGAAACATTACTTTATGTATCTTCTGTACGATTACTAAGCTTTTCTAACCTACGCGGTGAATCCTGCCATGTTAGGAAAAACTTAATGCTGCCATGATTATATTACACTGCTCTACAGCCAAAATGCTTCTGAAATAAATGTAGTCAAACTTTACTAATTCTGGGTCACTGAGAACGAAAATGATGCTTAAAATTGTTGATTGGCTCTAGTTTTCAAGATATGCTATTGGGTCAGTATATACGACCCTTGACTTGGGAATGGCGGAGGATAAGTGAGTTATAAAGGGAAGGGATCTCAATTTAAACCAGAAATGACTAAAATACATCTTTGACTGGATCTATGAATAAATCTATGACTGGGTTTGGACAGTACTTGCTTCTTAGGCAAAACAATGAATGATGCAATCTGAAGCTGGTATTGTGTCATACGTGATATGAATTGCATCATGTTATTCCTAGAAGTCATGGATGATGCAATCATAACGAAGCTTACATCATTCTGCTGAACAAATTGCCCTATATCAGCTCTAGAAATCATACAGTGTCATGCTCTCTTATTTGTCAGTGTTTGATTTTGCAAAGGGACAAATTTCTGTTTAGCCAAAGTGAGCAGAGATGCCTCGTACTTGTGTGAACAGTGCAGATAACTTCTGCTATGTTTGTGGTGAAGTGACTTTTGCATCACAAAAGCGCAGTATAACCACTATGGTTAAGAAAGCCTATCACCTTTATTTTGGCTGCAAAATTGGAGATCAGGACAAGAGGTGGGCCCCACACATATGCTGCAACACTTGTGCAACAAATCTTCGCCAGTGGTTGAACAGGAAAAGGAAATCTATGCCTTTTGCAGTGCCAATGATTTGGAGAGAGCCAACAGATCATACCAGCAATTGTTACTTCTGCATGGTGCCTCCAGTTGGGAAAGGTGTGTCAAAGAAGAAAAAGTGGACTGTGCATTATCCAAACATTCCATCAGCTATACGCCCAGTACCCCACGGAGAAGGACTGCCGGTTCTTGATGCACCAGAATCATTCTCACTTGAGTCAGACGAGGAAGAGGAAGAGGATGAAACTTCTGGTCCTGAACCATCAATGTCACAGGACCCACATTTTCTCCCATCCTCCTCCTCTGAACCACACCTCATAACACAAGGTGAACTGAATGACCTTGTCAGGGATTTGGAACTACCCAAGAGTAAGGCAGAGCTATTGGGCTCCAGACTACAGCAGTGGAATCTCCTGGCAGGTGATGTTAGGGTTTCCATGTTCCGTGACCGTCAAAAGGATCTTGTCCCATTCTTCTTCATGGAAGGTGATCTTGTAGCCTGCAACAACATCGATGGTGTGATGGCAGCCCTCAACATCGTTCACGATCCAGATGAGTGGAGACTGTTCATTGATTCATCGAAGACGAGTCTTAAAGCTGTTTTACTGCATAATGGCAATGTTTTGCCATCAATTCCAGTTGGTCATGCAGTCCATATGAAGGAAACCTATGACAACATGAAACAACTTTTGAGGTGCATAAACTATGACCAACATCAGTGGCAGCTTTGTGGCGATTTGAAGGTTGTTGCTCTCTTGCTTGGTCTGCAGACTGGATACACAAAGTACTGCTGTTTTCTCTGCGAATGGGATAGTCGTGCAAGAGATTCCCACTACATCAAGAAAGATTGGCCACTCTGACAGTCATTGGAGCCTGGGAGGAAAAGTGTTCAGCATCCACCACTTGTTGAATCAAGGAAGATTTTGTTACCACCCTTACACATCAAGCTGGGTCTGATGAAGAACTTTGTCAAGGCCATTGACAAAACACAAGCAGCTTTCAAGTACCTCCGTGGAAAATTTCCAAGGTTAAGTGAAGCTAAGATAAAGGAAGGTGTCTTTGTTGGTCCTCAGATTCGTGAACTTCTTCGAGATGATGCATTTGACCATGCACTGCGTGGCAAGGAAAAGACGGCATGGAAAGCCTTCCAGTTAGTGGCAATAAATTTTCTCGGAAACAACAAGGCAGACAACTACAGGTTGTTGGTGGAAAACCTCCTCAAGGCATACAAAAGCCTTGGTTGCAACATGTCACTAAAGATACATTTTTTGCACTCATCTAGATTTTTTTCCACCGAACTGCGGAGCAGTGAGCGACGAGCACGGCGAGCGATTTCACCAGGACATTGCAACAATGGAGAAACGCTATCAGGGCAAATGGAGCCCATCAATGCTTGCAGACTATTGCTGGACAGTGACAAGAGATGCTCCATTTAATGAATACAAGAGACAAGCCAAGAAGTGCCGAGTAGACACTGAATAGGACTAAACTATGTACAGAATAGTTTTTTGCCTTTTGTTTCATAATAAATTTTATTTATATAACCCTTTTGCTGATTTTTAAAGTGTTACATAAACAGGACAGGTGAAATATTATCATGTAAAGCAACCATAAACACATGAAAAGACCTAGGTTTACAATTTATGATTAAAACTCTACTATCTACACAATATACATAGACATAAAATGTAAAAACTTAAATATCTTAGAAACAGTAGCCAATCAGTTGTTTTAATTGTCATATTTGAATTCAGCACATCAAAATACATAATAAATAGCACATTTTATCTCTGAAGCAGACAACTTCTCAAAAATTGTAGACCAGTGTTATCTAAACAGGAGCTCAGCTTCACAAGCAAGTGTGGATGATATATAACCATGCTGTGTTCAGTCATCCACACTTTATTTCCCTTTTGTGCTTCTGTGCACACCTGTTCACTTTAGCATGAGATATAATAATCGTATGTAAATGTGTTTGCTATTAATGTAAAGATCCAGAGTTCAAAGTCAAGGGGGGAAATATTTTGAAAAAGCTGTGCATGTATGTCATGGGCTGCACCACTCCCCGCTGCACTGGCACCTCCTCCTGGTCACTCTGGGGATTAGCTCTCGAGATTGATGCCCCCTTCCACGGTTTGCATGCCGTCGCTCTGATTCTCTCCCTGGTCTGCAGCTCCTCTCTCACTCCAGGACCAGCAACATCTCCTTCGTGACTCAGCCCTCCAGCTAGATCACTCAGCATTCTTCCTTCCGGGGACCAAAGTCTTTCAAAGTCGCTCTCTCCATATTAGCAGTCTCAGGCAGTTTTCCCTTTCACTGCCCCACCGGTCTATCCCATGCCTTCGGTGGCTGGTAGGGGAACCCGGCCCTGCCCTCTACTCGGGGTTCCAGTCCAGGGACCCTGAACCCAGCAGTTCTAGCTTTCCTCTCTCTGCCCTCACTAGTCTCCTGCCCTCTGCTCCTTCCCTACTTTGTTTTCTACCACTCTGGTTTCCCTCTTTTCTCTGGGCATGCAGCTCCAAACTCTCCTCCTCCTTCTCAGGGAGTGACTGTAGCATACATGCCTCTGCAGCCTTCCAACACTTCTCCCTCTTTCCAGAAAGTGACTGCTCCTTCCCAGCAGCAGCCCCATTCTGTTACCAGCTACCCGGCTTTATAGGCACTGCCTGTTCCTGCCCAGCTGAGCCTTATTCAGTTAGCTCTCTGCTCCCTGGCTTCTCTGTAGCTTCTGCCAATCTGTGCCTGGAGGATCCTAAACAAACCCTGTTGCTGTTTGGCCAACATTGCCAAATAATCCTGCAGGTATAATTGCATTTCCCATTGTCTCTGTTGGCTCTCTAAGACCTGACTAATAAGTGCCTGAATCCCCATTAGTTGTTTCTCCGCCTCCTTGGATGGGAGTGGCAACTCTGGGTTCCAGCTTGGGAAAGTACACTTGCCTTCTGTAGAAAAGGCTTCTGCATGTGGCGGCTCCATTGTCCCTTGTCTTTTGTACTACTTAAGTCTCTTCACTCTCCCTGGTATCTGGGGTGACTGGCTGATAAAGTCCTTTACAGTTTCTTAGACGCCCCTTCTATCAGGGGTAATCACATGCCCAGAGGTGACTGAGTGCCTGCATTCCCCACCACATTGTCATGGCGTGCAAACCATGGAAGGAGGAGTCTGCCTTGAGGGCTAATCACCAGAGTGATCAGAAGGAGGTGCCAGACCAGCAGTGAGTGGTGCACCCTGTGACAACGTAGTAAATTGTGTCTGATTTTCAGAAAATATCATCTGCATAGAAAGGCTAGTGTGAACTAAAGCACATACCTTGTTCAGCCCTGTTACCCTTCCATAACATTTTAAATAAAATTTTAATTGTTAGAGTAAATGTTTCTGTTGTATTGATGGGCTTGTGTATACCCTCTGGATAGTTTATCCCTTGAATTTTTCTTTGATATTAAGCAAAAAATGTAGCCTATAATGAAACAGGTGCTGACTTTGGTTCATAAGTTTTTGGGTCCAAATCCTGTTATAGAAGATTTGCAAAGGATTTTTAAAATTATACTGCTTGTGTTGTATTTTACTTTATGATGAAAGAGGTTTTAAGTTTAGAAATAGGAATTTCAATCCTGCTCTTCTCTGGTGTTGCTAGAAAACCTCTGGGAGGTTTTGTGGATGTTCACTGTGACTGCCAACATATTAATTGAAAGGGCGAGGGTGTTAATCTTTAACAATGGCTACCTTTTATTTAAAATGTTAAATAGTCCTTGAAAATAAATGGGATTTAACCAAAAAAAAAAAAAAAAAAGTTCCAAACAAGATGACAATAATCCCTTCAGTTGCTCAACTTTCACTCTTGTCATGTCACCATTTTATAATGCTCCAGTCAGTCTTCCAGCCTAGGTTAGACATTGAATTTCTAATATGAAAAAAGTAGAAAAAACATTTTTCCTGATAAATCAACATACAAAAAGTACCAAAATCATGCCAGGAAGCTATTTAAAGGTGCGATGCTTAAAGAGAGAATAGTTTCAAAAAGACTTAACAAGATGCAGTTGAGGCTCAATCCAAAAGTTCCCAATTGCATCTTGTTTTACTGGGCCATTCATCACCAAATTTGAAAATTTTGATTTGGTATATATTTTTTCTTTTTTAAACAGTTTCAGTTGAATACAAGAGTACACCAACTTGTTGCTGTTCATAAGGAGGTGTGCCACACTCATTGTGTACCTCTATATTATTCTGTGTGTGTGTTGAGGGTGTGACTGGCTAGATATGCCAGTCTCCTGACTTGAGTTAATTTTGCAAACGTCAGCTGTGAAGGATATATTCTGAAAAACTTTGTAGCTTAGAACTTCTGAGTTTGGTTCCTGTTTGTTAAAGAATCATCATTTGTCCACATCACAAAATCTAACTATAATTTGCATGTTGCTGGCATTCTTAGTGTAGGAGAGCAAGGAATGAAAATGGGCCATAGACACTAACCATTCATCTCTGAGGTGGTTAGTCCAGAAGAGCACTGAAGTACAGTGGCATGGCAGAGTTGGTAAGCTTGCAGTGATGGTACCCAGCCTTTTCGTGTTTTGTGGAGTCAATCCCACACTTCTCACAGTCTTCTTCGGAGTTCTCTGCTCAGTGTTTCTTGCTGGCACCCTTTTCCTGAACCTTTAACCTCACTCACATTATTGGTCTTTTGTAATTGTCCCAAGCCGTGTAGTTGACCCGCATGTTCCCAAGGCCCCTCCCAATTATTGAGGGGAGACCATTGCTGTTTTTTATGGGTAGGACCACAGTTCTCATAGCCTACTCTGGGGTTCTCTGCTCAGTGTTTCCCTCTGGCACCCTTTTGACCTCACTTCTATTCTTGCACTTTTTAAAGTTGCCCCAGGTAAAGAATAAAAAACTCTTCTGTTGACCTAACTGCCACTTCTTGAGGGAGCGGATTTAACTATAGCAATGGCAAAACCCTTTCTGTTGCTGCGGCAAGAGTCTACATTATAGTGCTACAGCTGTATCTCTCCAGCATTTGTAGTGTAGATATAGCTTGAGCCGGAATATATGTTTTGCTTTTGCAAAATCTGATTCACAAAATTGACTATAAGTGTTGAGGTGTGGTTTAGGGAAATTAAATGTCCCACTGTTCCCTCCTCGTTTTCATGATTGAGCTAATTTGCAAATCAAGACATATGGACATAAAAATATGTGAAGCAAGTACTAATGATTGCAAATATATATCCCTCTCCAAAGTCACAGAGCCAGCTCCCACTTTTCAGCCAATATCAACAAAGTAGAAATGTAACAAAAGCCATCTAAAGAAAAACAGAGGAAAGCTGTCTAAGAGCTTGAATCTGCATAGTTGCCTGGTACTCCTCATTCTATTAGCGCTTCTCATTCTATAGATTGGTTAAGAAACGTCAAGGCAGACTAATAATTAGTTGGTATTTACAGAAGTGTTTATGTGCAAGCATAAACACTTTTTTTCTCACGACCTCCTCTCTCCTCATCTATAGACTGACATTGCATTTGCTTTGGAGACTACTTCTTGTACTCTTTATATCATATTTCTGCTGATTTTGTTATCTCCGTACTGATATTTTTCTAGTGCTTTGGTATTAGTCACTGTATAGATAAATCTAGTGTAACCTTAGAAGAACGTCGGTGCCCTAATTAGAGAAATGACTCACTGCTCTTGATTTACTTGTTCAAAAATTGATTTTCCTGCCATCAAAAGTACTCAAGCTGAAATCTAAGGAGATTGTTAACTAGAAGAGGAGTATTCAGAAAACTGTATCAGAATTAGAATGAGCAAACAATTTAGGAAAAAATAACAACTGAACCAAACATCTGCCTATCTGCTTAAGCAAACTGGAAACTCTTGTCAGGTTCAGATACTCTTGTATCCCTCTCCCCACCTCCGCATGTGTTATAAAATAACAATAGTCACTGTATTCAGGAAAGTTATCTACTCTAGAAAAACAGAGCAGTAAAGATCCACAGAGAAGGTCAGTCAGGCACTATAACAGGGTGGTACTCACCTCTCTTGTCCAAATGCGTGTGCCTGCACTCTCTCAACTTGTGGTGGGTCTTCAGCGACTCGGCCCTCTGGCCGAGTCTCACATAGTGCATATGTGAAATACAAATCAAGCCCTTTCTGGGGTAAACAGTTCAACAGGGTCCTGTCCCTGTACTCCTCAGTTGGCCTTTCTCTTCCTGTAGCCCTTCCTGGGCTCAGGTCCTTATTTAGTCCAGCAGTCTTTAAATGTTTTCAGCCCTGGTATCAAGCTGTACCCCAAGGGCTCTGTTCCTGCAGGCAGTGTCTTTGCCCACTCTGGGCCTTTCTGACCCCAGCTCTCCAGCTGGGCCACTAAACAGTTCATTTTCCCTTCTAGGGGTGCATCAAAGTCCAGGCCACTTCCCCAGTGGCCTGCCCACTACTGCGGGTCCCAGCCCAGGGACCATATAGATAACAGCCATCCACCAAGTCCCTTTAACTAAACTACATCACTGCTATGAATCCCTGGCCACTTCCCTGTGGCCCCAGCGCATTCTTCGTCCTTACCTCAGGGCCTTGCTCTGGTTGCGTCCCAGCAGCCAGCCAGGAGCTCCTTCTTGCTTCCCCAGTCCCTGCCAGCAACTGCTCTGTCTGAGGTTCTGGAGGTCCTTCAGCCAGCCAGGAGAACCATTTTCATTCCTCTGGCTCCAGGCAGCAACTGCCCTCTGCTCTGCATTTCAACTCCCTTTACATAGTGCTGCTGGGCCCAGATTGGCTGCTCCCTGCAGCCCCTCTCTGATTGGCTGCATCCAATGCAGTCTCTCTAGGCCACTTGGAGGACTTAGTTCCACTGCTGCTGTCTGGGACTGAGTGTGGTAGGACCCTGAAGCCTCCAGCAGCCTGGTACACTGTGTCACAGGTACCATATTTACCCTCTCATAATTCAAGAACAGGGGAACAGTCAATGAAACTGAAAGGCAACTAGATTAATACAAATAAATTCTTTTTATACAATGCATAAGTAACCTTTAAAATTCATTGCTACTAGGTTTCATTGAGGCAAAGAGACTTGTAGGATTCAAAAGAGGTATTAGGCATCAATTTGGATAATGAAAGTATAGAGAATTCCTTTAGCTAGGATACCGAAAGAAAAATATCAGAAGAAATTTTCATGCTTCAGGGCTGTCACATTCTGGGGTGCAATCCAGACCAGTGAGGGTCTGTGTCACCAACTGCCCCATAACGTTGAGTGCCTCATAATGCTTTGTTGTTGTAGCTCCCAACCTGGGCCTCTCACAAATAGCCTAACAGCTGGAAGGTTACCCTCTGAATGTCTGTGTATAGCTGCAACCCTGATGCAGCAGCTCTGACCCCAGCAGCCTGTCAGCAACACTCCAGTCACACCCTGGCTTCCACCAGCCTTGGTTATGACTTGCAAGGTGACCAAACAAACTCCCATCCCCAAATTTCCCCCAAAATGGGTGTTCTGAACTGTCCAGCCCTCTCCTGGACAATTCAGATATTAAAGGTCTATTGCCCCTATCCAAGAGTCTGCTACTTTACCTGGAGTTACCAATCAGTTTAGTTTAAACACAGCATTGGGTTTGTTTAGATTTTAAAAAATAAAACAAGTTTATTAACAAAAGAAGATAGGATTTTAAGTAAATTCAGGGATCGGGTAGGTATTAAAGTCAGAAATGGTTACAAGAGAAATAAAGATAAAACTTTTTAGTAACTAAAAGGCAACAAGCTAAACTTTGTTCCAGGTAAAATCCTTACCAAATGTTCCTAGCAATATGGATGACCAAATTGTCAGGACAGGCTGTTCCCCCAAAGTTAAAGGGCTGGTTCCTTTGTCCTCTTAGGTAGAAGAGAGATGATTTGGTGTGTTTTTGCCCCTCGCTTTTATAGTCCAGTCTCTCTTTGAAGTGGATTCTTCTGAAGATTACCTCTCAAAGCAAAGTTTATTCAAACAATAAAGAAGGCAACATGGAGTCTGGTGGTGTAGGAGGCTCCATACTCTTCCTTCTCATCTATGTTTGCTGAAAGGGAGATTTGCCCTGTCTCCTGTCATTGTCCCCCCTTGCTGACTCAAGGACCCTGTTTGCTACTTATATGTAAATTGAGGTAACCACACATTCCATTGTTCAGGATTGACCTGTTTAACTGCTTTTGCCTAGTCAGGGCTGTGTGGTTTTGAACATGTGGGGATTTAATAACGGCATATAATGTTGCTACATACATTTCGCCATGATACTATTGATCAGTGAGTTATTATTTTTCAAATGGTACTTTGCAAGGCATGTTTTGTACAAAGAACAATAGTTTGTAGGGTTTGAATCCCGGGGTGCTTTCAGTCACAAGCGCATAAGCCAACCACTACTTGATTGGAATTAGGAAGAAATTTTTCCTTTTAGGCAGCCTATTCCATAATTGCTCAATTTGAGGTTTCTTGCTCCTTCTTCAGAAGTATCTGGGGTTGGCCTCTGTCACAAAGATGATACTGTATTAAATGGACCACTGATCTAACTCAATAAGGCAATTCCTATTGTCCTGTATTCACAAGTAAACTTTTATCCATTGGGAATTGTTCTCCTGGAAAAAGTCCCACATGCAGGAGTAGAAAGGGGAATGTGGCTGAAATATTTTTACAATACTACTCTATTATTTTGTAGGTTATTTGAAAATGTGCATTCTTCTTCTTGAATGTCAGTCTTTCTTTTTTGTTAAATTATAAAATCTCATATCCTGTTCAAGAGATCCATTTTCAGTAATCTTTGAGTCATGAGTTTATTTAAAACTTTGTGCTTTTGGAAATCATAGGGGGCAACATTAAGATTGGGTGGGTGGCATAAGAATGAGTGATGAAGGATTATATGGCAGCCGTCTCTTAACTGTTCATTGCCAGACATTATAATGTTTGTTTGTTCTTTAAAAGTGTAGAGTTTTTGAAAAGAAAGTTTAATGTTATTCTTGGGTGTTAGCTGGACTCCATTGAAGCATACTTTCCACCTTAACTCCATTTTAGCAAAGAGCTTTTGTTTAGGAGTGTATTTAGTTAGACTGAAAGAGGTGCAGTGACTAATAGTACTGAGGAACGTGAAGTGGAGGTGCAATGTTGAGGAACTGTGTGCCTTGGATTTTATGTAAATCCCAAATTGGATTTACTTGTTTTTCTAAAGTTTAGGAGTGGATGAGACAGTCAAGCTGTTTTAAGCCAGGTCTTTTTAGCACCTCGGACAAAATTGCTCCACGTAGAGAGCGCTCAGTCCTCTGTACCTCCTAAAGGTGCCTTAGTATCATGGGATAGGAGTTTGCTTTGTAATACCCAGAAAAATGTGAACCTCATACAGAGAGAATCCATTTCATTTCCTCACCATATGCCAACAGCAAATTCCTGGACCAGTATTTATGAAATGCAGAGTTGCTTTTGGAGAATTGTTGCTAACTTACGTCTTGGAAATGCTGGACTGGAGCTTAGGATCTAGCTATAGCATTTCTCACATTTTGCCATTACTCTTCTCTCTGACCTTTTGGTCTTTGACTCTCAGCTCTGACTTTCAGATGCTGCAATGTTTTCATGTTTGTTATTATAAAAGAGAATAAATGTGTGTGCCTGTCACAGACAATCCTATTTCCTCATAATAAAGACAGCGGGACTGATTCTCTTTTACACTAAGGCCCCTTAATGTCTCCCTGGCAGTGTAAAGGGGCCTTAAAAGCCATGTCAAGTGGAGCGCTCCAAGGGTCGGTCCTGGGGCCAGTTTTGTTCAATGTCTTCATTAATGATCTGGAGGATGGCGTGGACTGCACCCTCAGCAAGTTTGCCGATGACAGTAAACTGGGAGGAGTGGTAGATACACTGGAGGATAGGGATAGGATACAGAGGGACCTAGACAAATTAGAGGATTGGGCTAAAAGAAATCTGATTAGGTTCAACAAGGACAAGTGCAGAGTCCATCTCTTGAGCCAGCTGAAGACAAAATGGAGAGGCTACAAGGGCCTTTTATATTCTCTCTCTTATGGGCGGAAACCCCTTTGTTCTTCTGTGCAAAATCACAGCAACAAGATGGAGTTTGTAGCCACCTGGGCAAGTCACAAGTCCATGAATGATTCAGCTTTTTGCAGGCCGGCGCCATTGTTTACATGTTAGTTTGAGTGTTCCCAGGAAAGCTCAGATTTGGATTGGTGTCTCCCAAAGTCCATTGTCAGTTAAGTGTTTCTTGATTGGGCACTTATTCAGAAGTCCTTTCTCAAGAAGCTGACCAAATGCTTCACTGATGCTATTTAGAATCAAATACATTGAGATACAAGTACATAGCCAATATTCATAACTTCAAATACAAAAATGATACACACATACAGACAGCATAATCATAACCAGCAAATTACAACCTTTCCATAGACACCTTGACCTCCTTTGTACAAGATTTGGTGCAACTATAGGACCTTGCTTGCCACAATGATCTATATGGTCACAGTTCATGTCAATAACGTCACAGTTAGTTAATATGTTTTAGCTAAAACATATTAAAATACATTTTTTTCCTAATGAAGATGAGGCAGAAGTCAGTATAGATGAGAATCAGTGTAGCACAAAAGGCTCCTTAGGGAAAGGAATTTCTCATAATGTTAGGCTTGGTCTAGACTGCGGGGGGAGAGGGTGTGTGAGAGCTAAGTCGGTCTGAGTTATGCAACTTCAGCTATGAAAATAGCGTAGCTGAAGTCAACGTACTTAGAGCTACTTACCGCGGTGTCTTCAATGCGGTAGGTCGACTGCTGCCACTCCCCCGTCAACTCCACCTATGCTTCTCGCTCTGGTGGAGTACTGGAGTCAACGGGAGAGTGCTCGGCGGTCGATTTATCGCATCTTCACTAGATGCAATAAATCGACCCCTGCTGGATCGATCGCTCCGGAGGTAAGTGTTGACATGCCCTTAGTGTCATGTCTCTAGCCTCCGAGGAATCTTGCAGTATGTTATCACTTTTCTCATGAACATACCCCTCAAATATTATGTATTTTGAGAGGAATTACTTATTTTTCTCCTGACGTTCCACGCAATTTTCCACACAACATTGGTGTTCTCTCATTTTCATTTTTAAAAATTATTTGATCAAAAATAAAAAATCATGGCACTGAGGTTGTTGTTCAGATCTTTGTCCATGTGGGTCTCACTTATGGTGCACATGTGCCTTATGTGTGAGAGACTGGAGTCTTTAGCAGTCATGCCTCTGCCCACATGGCCTTGTGCCCCTCCATCTGAGGACATACAGTGGCAAGTAATCCCAGCTGCTTCTCAATTTGCTCACTAATTCAGAACCCCAGCAGAGATGGTCCCCAAAGGAGTGGGGATGGGACTGCAGGTCATGGGATCCACATGGACAGATCCTCTTGAAGAGCCACAGTTACTGCAAGGTAGGAGACCACTGTTTATAGAAAGAGTCACATACACTAAAGAAAAGACTTCTGTAACATTTTAAAATTCCTGCATGAATAATTATTTGTGTCCTCATTTTGAGTCTTTGTCACAGACTGTATTCCACACTTGGGATTGGCAGGTTGAGAGGTATACTCATGTACCAGACAATCCTATTTCTTTCCAGCATACTCTGGTTGGGCTACCTCTGCTCAATCCATATTCAAATTGTTTTGGATCACGTAGGTCAATATTTGGATGTTTGATTGGCTCCATGCATTTTCAGTTCATCTCTCTCTCTCTGATCAACTGAGAAACCGCGAGTGAGCAGCCTGTGCCGTGAGATGAGGGTGCCCATCTTGCAGTATACTTGATGCAGTGATAAGGGGGCAAGGTTCCTTTTGGTGATGGTTAGAGATGTGCAAATCCACATGATTTGATTACCTGAGGGCTTGCAAACTGAATTGTGCAATTTGGAATGCAAAGGTTGAGTGAGCCAAACTTTACAGGCTCACTTAGAGGTTTAAAGTGAAAACAAAACCTCCAATGGGGACATCTGATGATCTTGTGGTACACAGCCAGTATTATCTCTTTGTCCAAGTTCCCCCAACACTTCTCAGGACTTCATTGCTTACCTTTATCCAGCCCCTCAAACTCGCCCCCTCCCCCATCCTGGGGCAAGGCAGCCCTCTACCATATCTTAGACTCCTAGACTTTAAGGCCAGAAGGGACCATCATGATTATCTAGTTTGATCTCCTGCACATAGCAGGCCACAGAACCTCGCCTACCCACTCCTGTAATAGACCTATAACCTCTGGCTGAGTTACTGAATTCTTCATGGGTACCGGGGAGCTGTCCTCCCAGCAGTTTTTTGGAGGGGGAGGGTGGGGAATCACCTGGTGTGGCCATCAGATCCTAGTACAGCAGAGCCATAGAAATAGCCTGGCTGCAGTTGCTGGCTATTTACTGAGTTGGAACATAGGTGCATATATTATCCTGAGGAGGGTCATTAGGGAACCCATGGGTCTGCTGTCAATGTTAACAGCAATACCCCATCATCCTTTGAAAAGGGTTGTTCTGTGTTTGTACAGTGCCAGGTGTAATGGGGCCTTAATCCATGACTGGCTCCCCAACATGCTACTGCAATAATAATAAATTGTTCCTAGCACACACACACATGCCAGAGAATGCTTGGGCATTTTATATTGAACTGACTGGCAGCAGTATTACTTCCCTTCTCCAGCTGAACTATAGTTTATCCTTCCCCATCCCAAACACTCTCTGGGTTGTGAGGGGCAGTGAACCCCATTGAGGGGAGCAGAAGGGGGCAGGCCCCAGGTTTCCTCTAAATCCACTGAGGGTGGCTGAGTGGGGATTCAGAGAGGCAGCTGCATGGGGGGCTAAGGGAACTGGGTCAGGACTATTAAGACTCAAACCTTGAATGTAGGTTATGTCTCATAGGCCTGGTCTACACTAACCCCCAACTTCGAACTAAGGTACGCAACTTCAGCTACGTGAATAACATAGCTGAAGTCGACATACCTTAGTTCGAACTTACCAGTTCAGACGCGGTCCACACGCGGCAGGCAGGCTCCCCGTCGACTCCGCGGTACTCCTCTCGCCGAGCTGGAGTACCGCAGTCGACGGCGAGCGCTTCCGGGATCGATATATCGTGTCCAGACCAGACGCGATAAATCGAACCCGGAACTTCGATTCCCAGCCGCCGAACTAGCGGCTGGGTGTAGACATACCCATAGGCATAATGGGGGGAATTCTCATAGGGGGAATGTTTTGCATAGCTCTGGCCCTTGCCTCAGTTACTATTGCTTATGATACAAATATGAACATGCTTTATTTTCTATTTACAGAACTCTGTTAGTATTAAGAGTTGTAGATATGCTCTAGCTGGTGACGTTCAATGATGTATTAACAAGTTTAGTCCTGCTTGTTGTATGCTCTGTTTAATCTGGTTAGAATTGACTCCTTAGTCCCATACCATTTTCAAAACCATCTAAATCTCATTGGTTTTTAATGAGACTTGGGCTCCTAAGTGCTTACTTTTAAAAATGTGATTTAGGCTCCTAAATCACATAGGTGCTTTTGAAAATGTTATTTATAATATAACCTATATCTCAGAACTTTTCCAAGGAGATAGCCCTTCTTAATGCATCATGATATGGCAAAGCTGCTGCTGCTTTTGTGGCTTCCAGGATTGATGGTTGTAACTCTGTCCTTATGACCTGACCAATAAGGTTTTGCAGCATTTGCAGATGATTCAAAACACTACTCCCAAGGTGCTTACATGTGCTATGTTATCTCAGCATATTATTTGCATTTTGCAGTTGCTTTATTGGCTCCCCGTTAAGCACAATATTGACAATAAAATTGCTATTTTTGTCCTACAAGCCATTGCATGGTTTTGTCCCCTCCTAGTTATTGCCTGTGCTCTTGCCTAATGTTGCTACCTTATGGTTACTTTGACAAGAAGCCACAGAAAACATAAGTTTCAAAATAAATGTTCATAATTTCCACCAGCTCAGTGGCATATCATGCTTACCCTATGGGATTCTTACTCAGAATACACTAAAACTTACAACTCATTATAAATGAAGGCTCTGGAGCCTAAAACAGGAGATGGAAATGTCGTCTTTTCAATACAGGATGGTTAAGGAGCCTTTAATGACTCAGAAGAATTATGCTACCTTTCAGCAGGGTATTACTGAATATAATACATTTAAGGAAAGAGATAAGCCAAAGCAGCTGTGTTCAATATTCCTCGTTAGCACATTTTCCATACTTCCCAGATATTAGGAGCATAGAGCTACTTCTGGTCATATGGTTGAGATTCATGGTTTGAACATTAACATATGGTCATGATAGATTCCTAAACCAGTTATCCCAGCCCACTCCTCTCTTCCCAATTGTTACCCTTGTTGTCCTCGGTGCCTTCATGAAAGCGCCAAGCATGTGACCTAAATCCAAATACTCCTGAACTTTGAGAATCCAATTTTGCAGCTAGTTAGCTGCTCTCTTTTTAATGGGCCAATTTAAAATCCTGGATTCAGCACCCTCCCACTCCCCTCAACTTTGGTAAAGCCAGATCTGGAGCTGGATCAGAACTTCAAAGCTTAGGCCCACCCCTAAGCTTTGTAAGCTTGTTTCAGGTTTCTGTTTGATAAACATTATTATCAGTTTTGCCTCAGAAGTAATACCCAAGTCTTTAAGTAGAAATCACACAAAATTAAAGACAGTCTGAAACCAGAATAAGATAATGTGAAAGTACAAGTAATAATGAATTTGTTTAAGCAGCACTTGGAGCAGGCATTAGTTAAGTACGTAGCAGATAAGGAAAACAAATGGGAGAAAACTTCTGTGAGATCAAGATACCTGCTCACCGCCTATGCTACTTCATCAAAAATATCATCTGATGTGACAACAATTAGGTCAATCATAAATAAGTGATGTTTCTGACATTTTGGGAATTATGGCAAGCCAGTTACCTGTATACTGCAGAAAGGTATTAAAATAAACGGTGTAGGGCAAATTAAAGCATATAGAGTCAAGATGAAAATGTAGCAGCTGGCTTGATAACAGTGCCTGGTCATTGAACATTTTGTGTGGCACCTTGGATTGGGAAGGTGAGAACTCCTGATTAGGTGTGTCCTGCTTAGTCTTCATGAAGAGCTAGTTTTGATGGCAGCATCAATTATGTAACCCTCTACTGGTTAAATAATGAAGCAACTCAATTACAACTGAGAAGAGAAAGTACACTTTGTCCTCCAAACTGGAGTATGGGAAAACATTAGGGTTCATGTTCAGTGGGAGAAAAATGGTGGCTTTAAATACTGGGCTGGACACTTTGCTCTTTTAAACCTATAAAAGCCATTAACACTTAAGGCAGTCCTGTTTTCTGGGACCTCCTCACTATGAATTGACTCCAACAGAGTCAGCAGCCAAAGAATAGAAATGTTGCTGCAAGTGAAATATTTTAAAATAATATACCTTTAAATATTAAGAAATTAACTCTAAAAGATTCTTGGAGAAATTAATTTAGTGCCAGCTAAGTTCAGGATACAGGAAGCCCCCTTTTACTTACCAAAGTGTTGACGCCTCTCATCTCTACTAGAAGTGTTCATCTTAATGGGAATTTTGGATGTGGGAAGTACATTTGGGGAAGAAATAGTGTGTCCTATGTACCAGGACAAAAAGTCTCCATAGACCCTTATATTCTGTGCAGAAACTGCAGCAGATTCTCTGGCAGAGTGATTGAAAAGTTGCTGCACAGGAAATTCAACTTCTTATCCCATAAACATGAGCCAGTTCTGCCATATTTGTCTTCTCGGGACATACACAGTAAATTGTTAACCCCATCACCTGACCTAACCGTTTATCTTTCTCCTCAGTATAGATTTGACAACTGCTGAGTAATGAAAGAAATACGGAATGCAGATAGCTTAAAAATCCAACCCAAACACACCCCAAAAAAGGAAGAGCAAGAGGAAGTGAGAGAGACATGAATAGTATAATGTGGTGTGAGGTTCTTAAATATAGCTAAGATAGAATGACAAATGATATTCTGTAGCATCTCTGCAGAACAACAGCAACTCTGACTACATAGCCCCCCCCCCCTCCATGTCTCCCCCCCCCCCAATTATCTGTCACTTATTTATTTGCTAACATTGTGCAGATCAAGCTTTTCTGAGCAACTCTGAGGAAATAGGCATTGTGCCTTTCAACCCTTCAATGTAAGGGGAGTGAATTTCTGAATGTTGTGTCTTACCAATAAAGGCTGGCTGAAACAAAGGTTACCCCCTTGAAATAGATTATAATGCTTTTGGAGGCTATATACTTGCAGCTGCTGCTTTCCAGCCCGGACTCTCATTTCGATTAAAATCAAATAGTTGGCCCAGCAGGGCACTGCTGTATAGTATGTAAATAAATGGGTGCTGTTGTGTCTCTCCCTTTCAAATTTAGATATGCAATTTTCCTGGAGTGTATCAGGGTGTGTTTGAGACACAAGGCATATGAAGCTTAAGTGTTTAGCAAAAGATTAGAAAGTTTTTCAATGCACTCCCCAGCAACTTCTGTGCATTAACCACCAGTTCCATTAATTATGTTAATAATTGCACTCAGGTGAAAGAAATAAAACAAACCCACATAGCAAGCATTAACAATTTGTCAAGAAAATTTTTGTCTCCTAAGATGACAGCCTTACAAACTCAGAGATAGGGGAAAGGTCTCAATGCTAGACAATATGTATTCTCTAATTTTTGTTTCTGCAATTTATTGTATCTTTTTCACAATTTATCCTGCACCTATAGCTTCAAGTATTTGATCATTTTGGTTATTTGGACTATATGAACTGAAGATCTGCTTTTCAATAAATTGGCCTGAAAGGCCTATTTCATACACCTTCCTTTATATTAATACATCTGGTCATATGCAGTAGTTTACTTTTTTTGGCTGAAGACTTAGCAAATACAAAATGCAGATGTTGTTCTTGTGACATAATCTGCTATATTAAGATTTTTGGCTATTGGTTGAAAAGTGTAGGACTCAGTTGTTTATTTGCTTATCCAACTATTAGCTTCCTATGTTTACTTTCATAGTTTGAGATTAACAGCATGGTCTTTTTTTCACCATCATGGTTTTTTGATTAATAACACAGTAGAAGATGTTATGCCTGAAAGAGCTCTTATTTGCCAAAATAAAAACATAGCTGTAGCACTTTCCCTTTAAGAAAACCATATCTCCCTCCAGATGTCTGCCTCTCTTTGATACAGAAGGGTACACTAAGTTCCATCTATAAACAGAATCCACTAATTAAGAATAATTGCTTAGGAGATTGGTACAAACTATTCAGAATCAGATGCATGTTCCTCTGAGATATCCATTAGCCTCTAATAAGATAATGTAGATGTGCCAGGCTGTTTCCTGTTTCCTTCTATTGTACCTTTATTGCCATATATGGACCAATGGGATGGGCTGAACAATAAGTGGATGTCCTTTTGCTCCCTGAACAGTTCTCAAAGGAATGTTTGTTATTAGATTGCTTCTTCTGTTTAGTTTCACATCACTATGCTAATAAAGGAAACATAACACTCTGAAGGCTTTTTTACTTCTGCCATTGTAACTAGTTTATTGTTTAATTAAGTCTCTTTATATAGGTAAGGAAACAAAATGCAACATCTCACACTCAAAGATGATCTATGGAAAACTAAACACGTTCCTTTTTGAAAAATGAAGTTTCCATCTACATGTTTTAAATAGTTATAAAGGCGGCATGAATATCATCTTATTATATCTGACTGGTTTACAGTTGACTCCTGGTAAATCTGTTGAATTATTCAATTCTATTCAGTGTGATACTATCAACTAGCATAATAGAAAGCATATGCATAACCAAGGATTTCAGCATAAACTACAAACTCTTTATACATTAGATATACCGTGGTTTGTTTAACCTATCAGATCTTGATTTATTTTGAAAACAGCATTTAAATTTGTCTTAAGCTGCGTAATAGCTAAGGGCTTGATCAACACCCTCCCCTGGGATAAGTGGGAAGAAATTACTGAAAGGTTTTTCTTGTGAAATTCCTCCTGATTTGCTCTGTTGAGTAAGGAGGGGTTTACCTCTCTATGGAGCATACAGATCAACCCCAGCAAAGAAGAGCCAGACTCTCCCCTCAGAAAGGAAGGGTGGCCCAATGGTTAGGGTGCTAGCCTGGGATTTAGGAGACTCAGGTTCCATTTCCTGCTCTACCACAGGCTTCCTGTGAGATCAGAGGCACTTAGGCTTTGCTGCGTTCAGCATTGCAATGCCTGACTGCTTTAGGAGCCTGTCTCCTTTTTAAAAGGGATTTAGGCACATAGGCATTGCAACACTGAGCACAGCAGTGCCTAAATACCTTTAAAAATCTGGGACTTTGAGAGACTATGTCTCAGCTCCCTGTCTATAAAATAGGAGCAGTAGCACTCCTTTACCTCACAGGGGTGTTGAGAGGACCAATAGATTAAAGACATTGAAGTGCTTTTCTACTACAGTAATGGGGGCCTTATAAGTACCTGAGAATTTCAGTGGGAGCTATGGGTAAGGTAGAATCCCAGAATGCTGTTTTTAGAGTCCATAGTAGAAACCACTTTTGATAATGTTGTTTTTGGGGAAAGGGGAAACAGAGTAAAGGAGAACAAAGGCCCTGATGTTGTGACTCTGTATATGTTGGCTGTCTTGCTGTGGAGATTGGAGAATGGCAGAAGACGAGACAAGAATGCTGGCCTGGTGCTGCATCCCAGCATGGCAGATGGGAGGACGGAGCACAGTCTCCTCCGCTGACCGCTTGCTGTCGACCAGGCCACCTGCCCTGGCTCCCTCACCAAGATCTCTTCCTGCCATTGATATGTATGCCAAGTCAATGGCACACACAGTCGCCCATGGCTATGAAAGGGTTTCGTGAACTGAATTCAGATCTTGTTTAAGTGAAAGCAGCTTCACCAAAGTCAGTAGCATCAAATGATAGTAAAATAAATGGAAGCAAATGAGAGTAAAGTAAATTAATAAACTCTAAGAGGATCAGCAGATGCTAAGAAAACAAAGTTGCTTTCCAAGACTGATCTTATACAAAATGTATATGAAATTAAAATAACGAGAAAACAGGCCCACTCCCCCTCCCAGTCACGGATGTTTTTGTGTATAAGAAAGCAGTAGATTAAAACTACTGTTCAAGTATATAAAACTCAAGAAGAAATGGAAAAGAGACAGGTACACCTTGTACCTTAACTGTAGCTGGTAAATATGCTTTTATGCTTTGAATCTATTCTAGCCTTCTCTCTTCATACTTCTGTGGCCTTTTGCTGTATCACTGTAGTCAAGCCAATAAAAGATCTATAGAATACAAAAAAGGAAATATATGCGCTATCAAAGAAGAGTCACTGGTTGGTGCTCAGTGTACTGCACCGTATGGACATCTTTTAGCGTTTGAAAAGGCCTTCCATACGATCCCCTTTGTCCTTGCTCTTCCTACGAAGGGGTTCTATTGTGCAACCCTTAGGCTGCTGAACTCCCATTCGTGATAATAGTCTCATGGAAGTTGACTTTATTTATTGAGTGGATTTTCAGAAGCTCCTAAGTGACTTGGACATTTTTGAAAATCCCACCCATCGTGCATAGGATTGAAGCCAATGGGACTGCCTGCATGAGGGAGGGTTGCAGTCAGGCACTATGGTCACTAATGGCATGCTGCCCATGCAGGAAGTATTCCTTTGGCAGTGAGTGTTTGTTCGTTTTAATAACAGCAAATGGGCTGTGAGATGGAGCACCTCTCCTTGCATCTGGTGAAGGTAGTGCTGCCTTTACTGTCCTAGAAAACTTTGGTTCAGCCTTAGCTGTGGAACTGTAAACACCACTGGCTCCTGGGAGCCTTCTTCCGCCACATCTGAGATTGATGTCTAATGCCAGACTCAGATACCACAGTAGTAAGGTCTGGATATGAAACCAATGATACTTGCAATCCTTCCTAATAATTTCCTCTACAATCTTTTGGGCATCTTATAAGTGTTGACGCACTCATACTTCACGTAAGTGCTAATTGCCTGTGGAGACCCAGTTTTCGAACCACCGCCATTTTCCTTATTGTACTGTGTTGCCTGTCTGCACATATATAAAGAACAAGACAGTGAATGGAGCTTAAAATCCTGCCTGTTCTGCAGGAGATTTTCTTCCCTGAATACTAAAATCTAATGAATAGCAGTGAGTTTTTGGAAAGGCAGGAAAAGATTTAATGTTCCAGGAATGTGTAATTTGTATATGAAAATGGCTTATGTATGGACTGTCAATGTTTATGATTATGTGATAATCCATAGTTTGGAGCTATAATATTTGCATGGACATGCACATTAAAAATGTTATGAAAATGCTGATGCATTTTCAAGTCACTAGAAAATGTATTATAGAAAGTATTCCAGCATTGTTTGGGAAATGACTAGATGACGTTATTTTCATTTCTAATTTTTATTTTTCTACAAAAAGTTATTTTTCATAAAAAATAAGCTAACATTCAACTATACAGGTATGTCTCTCTTTAGTAATTCCGGAGAGAGCAATGTAGCTGAGGTTTAAACATTAGTGTCTTTCAACACTAATCCATTGACTTCCATCTGAAACTAGCCTCCCATAAGGCTAGTTGTATGGATAAGTGTTGAAAGAACTGGACCTTGTATTTTTTTTTTAAATGGAAATCAAAGTATCTAGTCCACCTTTATGGACTAATATGCTGCAATTTTTCATTTTAGACATTAAAGACAAAAAAGGCAAAATGTAATCTGAAATTCTACTTTTTTTCTCCCGCATTTGCACTTCTACATGGTAAGTTTAAAAACTTGCTAGTGTGGGTACTTTATAATAAGTGAATTGAAGATAAAAGAAAGGCAGTAAAAATCATATGTGTAATATGTTGCCTGCTTAGCTCATCACACAGTTGTATTTCTGCTCTGTCTGAAATATTAGCAAAGGCCACTGCTGTGCACATTTTGATAATGTGTGCTGAGCTCTGCATGATTGAGCTAACAGAAATATAATTGAAAGTATCTGATAGTTTTATAAGCTGTATTTTATTTCTGGAGGCCTCATTTAAAAATAGGTGACCTTGATCTAAAAATCATTGACTAAATAACGACAAAGGGCCTCATTTATCCCTGGTCCAAGTCCCTTGACTTCAGGGTGAATTTGTTCTATGTACCTCCCCAACTTATAAGCACCTGAGTTTTAGGAAGTTGTTGGTGCATGGGATCTGCCCATACTCTCGCTAAATTGCTCTTGGAAATTCAGTGAGATTTTATTTTTGTCCCTTCATTGTGAGATTCTTTAATATCTAACTTCCCCCATATCTTAACTTTCAGTTTTATCTTGATGCCATTGTGACCCATTATTTTGGCTATGAGTAATTTCCTCCAAGACCAGTATTGTTTCACTGATCTCCTGGAAGATGGTCCTCAAAAGCAACATAATCAGCGCTCTTTCTGCCTTCCACCAAATCTGTGTGTTTAGTGCAATATACCAATCATTATATTCTCCTCCCCATGCATGTCTAGCTTCATCTGTGTTAACGCTATTCACACATAAGTTACGCAGTTATCGAGTACTTGCAACTACATTTGTTATCCTTAAACATGCTATGCTCAGCACAAATTGCTGCGTCAAAATGTGCACCGCAAGTAGCCTTTCCTGCTATTCCACATATAGTAGAAATATTCCACTTCTGTGTGACTTGCCAGACAGGTAAACACATATGAATTTCGTTTTTATTTCTTATTTTAATTCTTAATGACAACCCATGGACTGACTAGCAGCAACTACCCTTAAAAGCTGTGTTGTCACCATTTTCCCACCTCTGCCACTGATCTGTGCCATCACGAGCAAGTCACTTCACTTCTGTGGCTTAGTTTCCCCATATCTAAAAAGGAGATAATGATACTCACCCTCCATTGTAAATTGCTTGGTGATCTGTGGATGAAAAGCAGTATATAAGAGGGAAATATTATTATTCGTTCTCTGCAGCTGCTAAAGATTTCTGGGCTAACACCCTTCTGCATTGAAGCCTTTATACATCTGAGGACTTCACTTCATGAAAGCAGGAAATGTCAGGGATGCCTACTGACTATTTGCTGATGGGAAAGGCTAAGATTGCCATGTGGCTCTTCCTCCCTTTACCCCAGTCAGACATGTTGGGGGAGCCTACTGACTCCTTTTGTGGGAGAACTTGAGGAGCCAGCCCTGTTGCATTTGCTGACTTCTCATGCTTTTGCCCTCTTAAGAATCCAGTGTTGTGGTTAATGGTTCACATTTTGGTCTTTTTTTAAGGTCATGGATATATATGGACTTGGGGCTTTGGTCCATCATTAAGCAAATGAAAATGAACTGTACTCATTCTGATTGCTATAACTCCTAGTGACAAGAGTTCAGCACAGAGTCCATAAAATTATTACGCACCCAACGCCATGACATAAGATAAAAACAAACATCAACTAGTAGTGTTCACAGTCAGCAATAATAGCAACCAGTCATTGGTTTTCAAAATCTGTTAAGACTTGGTAAAGGCCAAGCAAATGATTGGCGGAAAAGATGAGCCATACATCATACCCTGAAATCTAATGAGCTAAATTAGACATTCAGAGGGAGCACATTTCCCTGTTTAGGACGCCACCAAAAATGCTGCTTCTCCAGTTCAAGACTTTGAATCTAGAGACTAGCACAAAGAGGAGCATCTCAGTTATTTTGCTGAGGCATGGAGGGAGGAAAGTAAGTCCCTATTGATATAGGGCTTTAAAAATTGTAACCACCACCTACCCTTGCACTTGAAAGCAGAAGAGAAGCCCACAGAAGAGCACAAGTGTAGTTTACTATTATACCAGCCTGAAATAGCTGAAGCTTCTGAGTGTTCTTCAAGGGAAGCCCCAAGTAAAGTGCATTATATAATACACTATAATTAATTACACTAATAGATAAACGTGTTGGCAGTCTAAGGGCTTGTTTACACTGTCTTTGGGTCAGTTAATACATGTTCCTGGTATAGACAGTACCCTAACACAAGAGGTCAAGGATTGAATGGCCTATCGACAATGAACCACAGAGGTGGTTCTTCTGGACCAGAACTGAGGCATTCTGGTGAAGTAGAGTGGGGAGCTTCCACTCCAGCCACTCATTCTGTATCTGTTATGGGGATGAGTCTTCAGGACTGAAACTGGATGATTTGTATTTGCTAAACACACTTTAAAAAAATACACCCCAAATATATTTATAGGATTTGACTTGTGCTGATATATTGTGTCTTCAAGAACATTTAATCTTTACTTGATTTTTTTCCCCCCACATCAGGATTTCAGCTAATTTGGTTGATCAAAGTACAGAATTTGGCAGTTTCTAAAACAGAACTTGTGTCTGATTAGCAATAAAACATTCAGTGCTGAAATCTTGGCCCATTGAAATTAATTGGGTCGGGATTTCACCCCAGTGATTGTCAGGTCCATGTTATGGGACACTGGTAAATACTTTTCTTTACAAAGTAAGCACAGAACAGAAAGATTTTCAGCTTTTATGCATAATATACCAATATATTTTATTTTTTCCCCCTCCAGAATAAATCAGCATGCATCTGTAGAGTGAAGCTATCTTATCAGAAAAAAAAGTTATTTAAATAAGCAGCTGAACTGCACACCACATGCACAGATTAGGAAAAGAAGATTTTCTGTTCTCAATCTGCACAGCAAGAATGTACTGGAAAAAACAGTAGAAAGCAGCAATGAAATAAAGGATTGTTATCTAGTGAATTATCTTCTCATCTTCACACAATCCAGCTCAAGCAGTACCTGCAGGTTTGTCAGCCTCTTCCATTCACAAGTTGAGATATTCATTTCCTGGCCTGGAGTAATGCAACATAGTATTTGTACACCTCATAGCCTTTGAGGTATTAACATGACAACCAGCAGCCGCACATGTCCAGTACCAACAGTGAATGGACATATGAATCACTATCCAACAGCCCCATATCCATTACTTTTTCCTCCAGTCATCGGTGGACTTTCACTTCCTTCCCTTCATGGACTCCAGGGTAACCCACCAACAAGGGGATGCAGCACCCCATCACCTGCAAGTAAGTGCCCAGTTATTGATTCTTATGGCTGTTATTTACTACATTAGAACCTCAGAGTTACGAACATCTCAGGAATGGATGTTGTTCGTAACTCTGAACAAAACGTTATGGTGGTTCTTTCAAAAATTTACAACTGAACATTGACTTAATGCAGCTTTGAAACTTTACTATGCAGAAGTAAAATGCTGCTTTCCCTTTATTATTTTTTAGTAGTTTACTTTTCAGTACTGTACTGTATTTGCTTTTTTTTTGTTTCTGTTGCTCCCTGATTGTGTACTTCCAGTTCCAAATGAGATATGTGGTTGACTGTTCAGTTCATAACTCTGAGGCTTTACTGTAATTTCCTTTATTAAAGAATGAACGCGTTGATTATTGTAAGGTTAATTACAGCTGTTCATTTGCCACTGGCCTCCCTTTCTTTAAAAACAAATTTATTTTGAAATATGATTTTTATTTTTCTCTGCCTTTTTAAAAAAAAGATAATAAACATGCAATAGTATGAAATATTCCAGCTATGAAAATCATGAGTGATAAAACCTGCTAGACATTAGGAAATCTTACATTGTTATTTGTTAGTAGCTGTGGCGATACCTTATCATACCACCATAGGTCAGACCAGACATGTGTTTTTAACAAATCACACAGAAAAATAATTTCTTCTCTCATTAGCAAATAGCTATTGCCTATATTAATACATAATTAATAGTGCTTTTTTGTTTTGCTTCCCTGTTGCTTGCCATACTAAGGTCCCGATTCTGTAGCTGCACATAGAACCCCTACTAGCAGGGCCAGCTCCAGGCACCAGCCGAACAAGCTGGTGCTTGGGGCGGCAGCTTGTAGGAGGTGGCATTCCGCCCAATCCTAGGGCGGCACGGCCGCTTTTTTTTTGTTTTTGTTTTTGTTTGTTCCACTCCGGCCGCCCTGTAGGGGGCAGCGGCGTGGAGGACGGGAGCGCCCTGCAGCAAACCCGGCAGGGCAGCCCACGTCCTTCCCTCCCAGCCGACCGGAGTGGTGCGGAGCCCTCCCGGCAGGGGGCACGGTGGGAGGGGCCGCGTGGCAGCGCCCCGCTGAAGCCCTGGCCGCCCTCCTTCTCTCTCTCCCCCCGCTCCCTCCCCCTCCCCCCCTAGCCGGGGCACATCTGCAGGGCAGGGAGTCCCCCTGCACCCTGGCTCCGGCCGCGCTTTGCTGTTCTGGCCGCCGCGTTTTTTTTTGTTTTTTGTTTTTTGCTTGGGGTGGCCAGAAAGCCAGAGCCGGCCCTGCCCACTAGAATCAGTAGGTATTTTGTTGCACTATTCGGGTCAGCGTATGCATCTGAAACTCATATGCAGTGATATAGTGCTCTGTTGTCTGGTATATCCTCTTTAAAATGCTGCCATTCAATATTACTAAGTGTACTAGCCAAAGTGAGTTGTTTTCAGTGCTTTTTAATGAACACTGCCATGTTTCTTGCTAGGACTTACTTTCAAATGCATTGAAAAGAAGGGTCATGGGTCCAAGTGATATTCTTAATTACACTAGTGTAAACCCAGTATAACACCATTTAAGGAAAGTGAGTTACTCTGTATTTTCAGTGGTGTAACAGTGCAGAGTTAGGCCCTACGTGAGGAAAAGCAGTGCATGCTTGGTGGGATATTGGAGGATTATTCTGTTTCATTTTACAGCTCACATTTATTGTACAGATGTTTGTTAAAGGACCTTGCTGTGAATGCTCCATATTAAGAAGTCTCTTGGCTAAACAGAAAGCTACAAAGGGCTTGCAGAGTATTGATATTAGCTACTAAAATATGTGCTGGAGTAAAAAAGCATGCAAAGTTTTGCATTCCAGACAAGGAAGGGGAGCAAAAAAGAAGAGAACCATAGAGACGACGAAGGAAAGCAACATTTTAGCATGAGACACAGGGAATTCAAATGCTTGTTAATGCCACTTGCATGTGAAGCCCCTCCTTTATCCACTTACACATTATGGGTGAACTCCTAGCCTTACTGAAATAAATGTGAGTTTTGCTATTAACTTCAAGAGGGGCGTGATTTCCCCATGCGTGTAGACTTACGTGAGACCACATGCAGGCATATTGTTTTCAGGGTCAGACTCTTAATTTCTTCTGTTTTATTGTACTACATGATTTCTTTTATAGGATGTAAAGAAGAAACAGCTACAAGTTAGAAAACGTTTTAAGCATTTCATTTCCCAGTCCCTTTAGAAGTGATCAGAATACTGAACTGAGTTTTTGCTCTGATATTGCAAGAAAGTTCTTCTGTCACATGGACCAGATAGATGATTAGTTCACAGCACCTTTTGGAAGACATATATTGGTAAATATCCAAAATACATAGGACTGTATATGCACAATTGTTCTTCACCATAATCATGTTCTTATTACATTAAGATTGTACTGAAATCAAATCAGTAGGAGTTGTGACTACTCAGCACTTCTAAAAATCAAGCCGAATGTATATTTAGGCACTCAAAACAAATGGCCAGTTTGAAAATATGGGAATGTCTCTTTAAGTCTCCACTGTCATGGTCTCATCCTCCAATTTTCAGTATTTTCAAAGGTGCTTGCCTTAATTCAGACACTTTTATCCATATTTACATATGCAAGTAAAATTAACCTGATTCTTTAGAGGTGCTGAGCACCAACAGTTCCCATGGACTTCACTGACCATAAAAATCTGGTCACTTCAGAGCGTAGCACTAGGTACCTATGTATGAAAATTATGGCCTCTGTGTGAAATGTTGAGGGGCCTCAATGGGACAAAGATTTCTTGGGGGAAGAGATCCTTGCAAGACAGCTGGCCCTTTTGGTTGATATTTCTCACTTACTTTGTTTTCCGGTCTTATAGAAGTGGCAGCCTCTTTTGAATTTAGGCCTTTAGAGTTCTGGTAAGTGATTTATAAATCATTCAGGAGCCCTGAGACAGGACCCTAGTGCATTGACTTTATATCTCAAGAGGCCTGGATTCAGATTCTTGAAAGTAGTCAGAGTGGCCTATCCTAACTAATGTTTCCACTTCACAAAACTACCACGCAGTTTGGTACAGTTTAGCATGGTCAAGAGTCTTTCTATTAAAATGAGAGCCAGAACTGGACACTGGGGGATTACAGTTCTGTAGTGAGAAGCTATATGTGGGGAAACTTGCCCAGTATCTGTCTGAAGCCCTGCACTATATGTGACTGTATCCACAGTGCTATTTATCTTTCAAGTGCATGAGTTCAATATTCTATTTTAGATAATAGGAACTCTGTCAGGAATAAAGAGCTCTGTTCCCTTTAGTTTTTTTAAAACAATGTAATTTATCAGCTTTTGTTCAGAGCTATCAAAGCTGGTACAGTTTAAGTTGAAAGACTTCATATTATTTTACTGTACTATTTTCTGTTCTGTCTTGACTTCAGACTTTTTCCATTATACCAAGTACCTGTAAATTCAGCCATCTTGTATCTACAGTTGAAACTGACATGTCATAGAAATAAGGGGCCTCATCATCAGCCCCTTCTCCTATTAAAGAGACAAAAGGCTTTTAGACAGATTAATTTTATGGGCATAAGTGGCCTCCAGTAAGAGAACTGTGTTATAGTGAATTAATTTCACTGATGTTGATAATGGTGTTGACTCCTTCACCTCTGACTTGACTTCTGTTTTTAGACTGAGATACATAGTGCAAAATACTTTATAATTATAAGGTTGGTCACAATGCTAAAAAGGTCAGTAACAGAAAAAATATTACCTTTACACATAGGTGAACTGTATGTTAACATTGAATGAATAAAAGAGAGACTGTGGTTGAGAAGATAATTACTTTTATAAGCATGATTGATTCACCTAGTGCTGTACTAACCCTGGGCAGCATAAAGCAGAGATTTTCAGTAGTCCCATTTGGGAGTACTCAGTGTGCACGCTCATGCAATAGCATTCATAATGATGAACCACAAACCTTTTCTACTTTAAAAAAATTAACTGAGATAGTTACAGGATAGTTGGTTTCGTAATGGTATTTCGAGCTTCAGTGGGTCATTTTGTTCTCAGTTCCTGTGGATATGAATCCATGAAAAAATGTGCACTGATAGTACTCTGGACAAAGAAGTTCTTCTTGGGACCTGAGCAGGGACAAAGACAACATGGAAGAAAATGGAGCTCAGAGCCACTTTAATATCTTTTAAGTCAGAGTCATGCACGAGCAACTGTTGGGCTAGTTCTTCGAGTGATGTCCCTATGGGTGCTCCACTTGTTGATGCGGCAGTGCCCCCTGTGCCTGGGACTGGAAATCTTCACTAGCAATGTCTGTCGGACCTTCCCCCTCTTGCGCTGTGCGCAGGACGTACATATAGCGCTGTGCAGTCTGACCGCCCCCAGTGTCTTCTCTACCACCTTTTGGAATGGAATGGAATCCTCAGCACAGTAGTTAGTATTTTCTTCTTCTTCTCCTTTCCTCTTCTATAAAAAATATTAATTATTATTTTTATTTTGTCTTTACCTTTACAGTTCTTTCATAGCTTGAGTTTGTTTCCCCCCACTTCCTGCCCTTCCCAATTGGGAAGCTTTTCCCTCCACCCTTATGCCCGGATCCCCTGGGTTTAAGAGGTTCATTTCTTGCGGAGCCACCTTCCTGGTAAGAGATGGCCACATGCAGTGTATTGGCTCTCTGGGAGAGGGATACATCTCACAAAAGTGTTCCCACTGCCTCGGCCTGACACCCAGGGCCAGAAAGCACTGGGATATTAGACTGAAACGTCTCCTTATGGAGAAGTCGCTTTGACTGGCATCAGGCGCAGGCCCAGACTCTTCCCCAGAGAGGCCCTCATGCCAGTGGCAGTGGAGTCATCCCAAAAGCAGGGGGCCCCTGCCCCCTCCATGACCCCACCCCTGCCCCCCTCTGCCACCTGAGGCCCCATCCCCAGCCAAACCGGAAGCAGGAGCTGCGGATCCTCCACCTGCCCGGGGATGGGGGTCCAAGAGCAGGCCCCAGCCCATGTCTTTGCCCCGTGGGCCCCCTGCCCAGGACAGGAGAGTCTATGGCTCCCCATAGCTGCCCACTCAGCTCTTACCACAACCCGACTCCGGTGGGAGGTGTGGGGGGACTGCAGGGCTGGGCCAGGGCCCAGGGCTGCTCTCCTCCCCCCCCACCCTGGGCAGGTGGAGGAGGGTCCATGGCACAGCTGTCTGGGCTCCCTGGCCAGGCTCCAGCTGCCGGCCTGGCCGGTGAGGGCAGGGCCTTCGGGGGGGGGGGGGGCATGGCAAAAAATGGATGGGCCAGGCCCCTGACCCCCTTCCCCCCTGTTCCAGCGCCCCTGTCTCACACTCTGCCAGGTCATCTGCCAGTCCTCATTTTTCCTGTCCCCTGAAGAGAAAGTCATTCCTTGCTCCTTTGGATGACAAGAAATGGGCTTCCTCCTCACACTTTGAGGCACAGCCCACCAGAACACCATCCCCAGCGAGGTTGGGTTACCTCAGCCTCATCTGATGGGATACATAGCTCCAGGGCTCATCCGAGCACCTCCAGTACCGGTTCAAAGAAACAGTCAAAAGACTCTAACTGAGCAGACCTACGTCCCTTGGCACCATTTCCCAGCTCTGAGGACCAAGCTGGGCCACCTTCAGGAGCTACAGCACCGATGCCATTTCTAGCATCAGTGAAACTGTCAACGTTGATTAAGACCTCGGCATCAGCAAAATTGTCAGCACCGACCTAGTCTCAGGGACATACACCCTGCCTTCGGTGCCATGTCTGCCTTCAGCGCGGTGTCTTCCATCGACACCGATGAGGCTTTTTCCCCCTCCACATGACTTCAGATACCCGACGGACCTGCTGGTCTCTGACACTCCTGAGTCTCCTCTTCTGCGATGTGACCTCTCCCCGCCACTTTCACCCTTTTCTCAAGACTCACGCCGCTCCTCCCTCTCTCCACCAAGAATGGCACCTCTCTTCCCTAGTGGTGATGATGAGGAAGACGAGGGCTCTATTGTTCTCTCGACTAGGGGCAATTCCTACCTGCCCATCCTCACTGTATGCAATCTCCTGCTGGTCATCAAACCTGGCAGGTACCACCATGGATGTAGCCATATGTGCCACTCCCACCAAACTGGCCGTATTGGGAAATCTTGTATGGGGGCAGTTCAGGAACCCTACCAGGGAGCTTCGACGGATATCTACACCTTTCCCTTTTCTACCCGTTTCTCGCCCCCAGAAAGTCAAACCACCGCTGGCATTAACTGAACAGGAAGAACAGGAGGAGTCTCCACCAACTTTATATTTTTCATCCTCATCTCCTGATGATGCCCCGACCCCCCACATTTGCCGATGACTTCAGACACTTTCAGGAGTTATTCTGCTGGGTTACAGAATCTTTCGAGATCCTGTTGAAGAACGCTAAAGACCAGCAGCATAAACTGCTGGATATACTGCACATATCCTCTTCTGCCAAGATCGCATTGCCAATCAATGAGGCTCTTCTTGACCCCACAAAGGTGCTGTGGCAGTCCCCGGCATCTATCCCTCCAACCTGCAAACATGCCATCAGAAAATATTATGTTCCAGCGAAGAATGAGGATTCTTATTTTCACACCCCACCCCAAATTCTCTAGTGGTCGGTGCGGTGCAAGAGAGAGACCATCAGTTCCAATCCTATTCTAATAAACCAGACAGAGATTGGAAACATCTGGACCTATTTGGATGCAAGGCATATTCATCAGCCATGCTCCAATTTAGGATTTCAAACTATGCAGCCCTCATGGCAAAGTATAACTATGTAAAAAGCAACAAAGAGTCCTGTGGCATCTTATAGACTAACAGACATATTGGAGCATAAGCTTTTGTGGGTGAATACCCACTTCGTCAGACGCGACAAAGTGGATTTTCACCCACGAAAGCTTATGCTCCAATAGATCTGTTAGTCTATAAGGTGCCACAGGACTCTTTGTTGCTTTTTAAAGATCCAGACTAACACGGCTACCCCTCTGATATATAACTATGTAAACTATTCCAAATTGGAGAAACTCTGTCATGATCTACTGGAGACCAAGAAGGAGCAATTCCAAGCCTTCATATTGGAAGGACACCTCCTAGCCTGTACAAGCCTCACTAGACTCCACAGATACTGCTGCTCAATCCATTGTGACTGCTGTGGTCAAGAGGCACGCATTGTGGCTCCACTCTTGGGTTTTCCTAAGGAGGTACAAACCACAGTAGAGGACTTACTATTTGAAGGCCAGAAACTTTTCTTGGAGCTCACGGATAATTCTCTGCACTCCCTTAAAGATTCTCTGAGTTTCCTCAGGATATACACGCCGGCACCAAAGAGATGCTTGGGGAAGTACCAAGTCCCCTTACGATTCAGTACACAACAATACATTCCTCAATGGCACTATGACATCCAGCACCGACGACGAAGGCTTCCTAATAAATGTAGACAGTCCACTCCTCAGGGGTCTACCTCTCACATATCACCACCAAAGCAACAATTTTGATGGTGCGGCCGAGGCCCTGAGAAGCACCCCTCTTTTCCAGGCATGCTCACCATCTTCCATATTCCATCTGTTTGATGACCGACTGGCTCCATTCCTATCACCTTGGGAGTCTCATCACCTCGGACAAGTAGGTCCTAGAGATCATCAGGGAAGGATACTCCATCCCCTACCTATCTATCCTGCCACTACCCCCTCCCCATCCCTTTTCAGGGACCTCTCTCATGATTCCATTCTATGGGGAGGAAATAAAAGATCTTCTGCAATTGGGAGCCATAGAACAATTCCCTTCCCTCCACAGGGGACAGAGCTTCTACTCCTACTATTTACTGATTCAGAAAAAGTCCAGTGGCTGGCGTCCCATCATGACCTTCACAACCTAAACACATTTGTCAAACTGCAATGCTTCAAGATGGTTACCCTCTCCACTATTATCCCAGCAATGGAACAGGGGGACTGGTTCTCAGCCCTCGACCTCCAAGATGCATACTTTCATATTTCCATACACCCTGCACACAGATGATTCCTCCGATTTGTTGTGGGCACAGACTACTGCCAGTACAAAGTACTTCCCTTTGGACTATCTACAGTGCCTCGGGTGTTCTCCAATTCCTCATGGTAATCATTGCCTATCTGTGGAAACAAGGAATCGTCATTTTTCCGTACTTGGACAACTGTCTTCTCAAGGCCCCATCCGAACACGATGCTGCCTGTTTCTGTTGCGGTCTGAATTAGAACTCACATTTTTTAAAATAACTTTCTATTTTTATATTATCAGAAAACTACATAAAAGCCAAAGAGATCAGTTGTTGCCAATACATATTTGTACCAGAGTTGAAAGGGCAAATTCTCTTTTAATATAATATTTAGTGGAATGGCAGCATCAATAGCAACGTCTTCACAATGCAGTCTGAATACAAATACCACTAAACTGTGTTATGAAGTACTTGTGCACCTTATGGGATTTTTAATTGAGTTTTAAATACCTCCACACAGAAAAAACGGCCTGAATTAAATCTAAATGAGGGCTAGATGCACAAACAAATGGAGCCCACTTTAAAAAAAAAAAATCCCCTAACTTGGGACGGTCCGCTTTCTCCTGAGATGGCCTCTTGTCATCCTCCTAATGAAGCAGCACACAGAGCAGTTAGCTATTAACAATCATATGATGATCCACCTGTTATTCTCCCTGTGACTTACTGCTCCAATCTGGTCCTCAAGCCCCTGACCATAAGAGTTGGATCCCAAGGATCCTGCCTTTATTTGTCCCAGGAATGTATAGGGAGGGATTGGGAGATGTGAACATATAATTATAAAGGGCTTTGACAGAAAGTCAATAAGGTGAATAACTGATCCACTTATTAGATAATCATAACCATTTTACATGGAGAGTCTATGGGGTGGCAAGAATAGAGTTAAGGTAATTTAACCGCACATTTCCATACTTTCCAGTGTTTGCAGTTTTCAAAAATTGTAATCTTAAAATAGAATGTCCCATCTATTCTGTTCTGTATAGGTCTTTTGGACATGTGTAGATGTCTGGAAAATAAAATCATTCAAGAATGTGGGAGAGGCAGGGAATAGAATCCACTCTGACAATGCTATGTGAACCCTTATCTAGCTACTAAATATAGTAATACTATGGTTTTGAAATAGCGCTTTTGAGATACTCGGGCAAGGCAGATTGTTGTTTTAAAACATTATGTTCTATTAGGATTGTTTTCTCTTACATTATTGCTGGCTATTTACAACCTGGACTCCAGCTCAAAGGGTTTTTTTTGTTTTTTGGGGGGGGAATAGATATGGACTGACTGACATCATTAAACTAATACAGTAGAATGCAGTATTTTTAGTGTATTACAACATAGTTTCCCCAGCTCCACCCCTTGTAGGCATTCATTTACTTTTCCAGTTCACTTGTTAATCATTGTATTGACATAAAAAGTCCTCCCAAAAGCACTCTTTGGTAGATTGCATTAAATATGAATAGCGGATATTCATTACTATGTGTTACCCCCAAGAGAGCGCTAAACTATCCGCATTACTCAGGAACAGGCAAATACAGGCAAATTCTTCACCTATTCAAATAGTTCAGTGTCTCTCTGTATCTCTAATAAAACAAGAATATATCTCTATTCTCTTAATTACTTAGAAGGTCAAGGATTCTCAGTTCCCACTCTACCTTACAGTGCTACAAGAGGGGAATGTTTCCATTGGTGGTTGAATCACAGTAAATATATGATGGATATCTACACCTTTCCCTTTTCTACCCGTTTCTCGCCCCCAGAAAGTCAAACCACCGCTGGCATTAACTGAACAGGAAGAACAGGAGGAGTCTCCACCAACTTTATATTTTTCATCCTCATCTCCTGATGATGCCCCGACCCCCCACATTTGCCGATGACTTCAGACACTTTCAGGAGTTATTCTGCTGGGTTACAGAATCTTTCGAGATCCTGTTGAAGAACGCTAAAGACCAGCAGCATAAACTGCTGGATATACTGCACATATCCTCTTCTGCCAAGATCGCATTGCCAATCAATGAGGCTCTTCTTGACCCCACAAAGGTGCTGTGGCAGTCCCCGGCACAGGAACAGGCAAATACAGGCAAATTCTTCACCTATTCAAATAGTTCAGTGTCTCTCTGTATCTCTAATAAAACAAGAATATATCTCTATTCTCTTAATTACTTAGAAGGTCAAGGATTCTCAGTTCCCACTCTACCTTACAGTGCTACAAGAGGGGAATGTTTCCATTGGTGGTTGAATCACAGTAAATATATGACGGATATCTACACCTTTCCCTTTTCTACCCGTTTCTCGCCCCCAGAAAGTCAAACCACCGCTGGCATTAACTGAACAGGAAGAACAGGAGGAGTCTCCACCAACTTTATATTTTTCATCCTCATCTCCTGATGATGCCCCGACCCCCCACATTTGCCGATGACTTCAGACACTTTCAGGAGTTATACTGTTCACTCAGTGTAGTTATAGTTTTCAACAGCTGTGCATTAGTCTAGTAATATTGCTATATCTGTATCGAATTAGGGAAAAATCCAATATGAATTAAAACTTTAAAGGACTTCATCTGTTTGTTTTTCAATAGTTACAGCTTTCTGAGTAGTCTGCTTTTCACCTTTATTGCCTCCTCTTTCTTTAAATCCCATCTCACACTGAAGGCTTGCCATATACTCATTACCATTTGCACACCTCTGCAATTGCCAGCTGTTTTCAGACATCACCTTTTATTATCACCTGTGCGGATGTTATTTTTAAACATAGTTCTTATATCACTGCTCTACAGCCAAAATGCTTCTGAAATAAATGTAGTCAAACTTTACTAATTCTGGGTCACTGAGAACGAAAATGATGCTTAAAATTGTTGATTGGCTCTAGTTTTCAAGATATGCTATTGGGTCAGTATATACCACCCTTGACTCGGGAATGGCGGAGGATAAGTGAGTTATAAAGGGAAGGGATCTCAATTTAAACCAGAAATGACTAAAATACATCTTTGACTGGATCTATGAATAAATCTATGACTGGGTTTGGACAGTACTTGCTTTTTAGGTAAAACAATGAATGATGCAATCTGAAGCTGGTATTGCATCATACATGATATGAATTGCATCATGTTATTCCTAGAAGTCATGGATAATGCAATCATAACGAAGCTTACATCACTCTGCTGAACAAATTGCCCTATATCAGCTCTAGAAATCATACAGTGTCGTGCTCTCTTATTTGTCAGTGTTTGATTTTGCAAAGGGACACATTTCTGTTTAGCCAAAGTGAGCAGAGATGCCTCGTACTTGTGTGAACAGTGCAGATAACTTCTGCTATGTTTGTGGTGAAGTGACTTTTGCATCACAAAAGCGCAGTATAACCACTATGGTTAAGAAAGCCTATCACCTTTATTTTGGCTGCAAAATTGGCGATCAGGACAAGAGGTGGGCCCCACACATATGCTGCAATACTTGTGCAACAAATCTTCGCCAGTGGTTGAACAGGAAAAGGAAATCTATGCCTTTTGCAGTGCCAATGATTTGGAGAGAGCCAACAGATCATACCAGCAATTGTTACTTCTGCATGGTGCCTCCAGTTGGGAAAGGTGTGTCAAAGAAGAAAAAGTGGACTGTGCATTATCCAAACATTCCATCAGCTATACGCCCAGTACCCCACGGAGAAGGACTGCCGGTTCCTGATGCACCAGAATCATTCTCACTTGAGTCAGACGAGGAAGAGGAAGACGATGAAACTTCTGGTCCTGAACCATCAATGTCACAGGACCCACATTTTCTCCCATCCTCCTCCTCTGAACCACACCTCATAACACAAGGTGAACTGAATGACCTTGTCAGGGATTTGGAACTACCCAAGAGTAAGGCAGAGCTATTGGGCTCCAGACTACAGCAGTGGAATCTCCTGGCAGGTGATGTTAGGGTTTCCATGTTCCGTGACCGTCAAAAGGATCTTGTCCCATTCTTCTTCATGGAAGGTGATCTTGTAGCCTGCAACAACATCGATGGTGTGATGGCAGCCCTCAACATCGTTCACAATCCAGATGAGTGGAGACTGTTCATTGATTCATCGAAGACGAGTCTTAAAGCTGTTTTACTGCATAATGGCAATGTTTTGCCATCAATTCCAGTTGGTCATGCAGTCCATATGAAGGAAACCTATGACAACATGAAACAACTTTTGAGGTGCATAAACTATGACCAACATCAGTGGCAGCTTTGTGGCGATTTGAAGGTTGTTGCTCTCTTGCTTGGTCTGCAGACTGGATACACAAAGTACTGCTGTTTTCTCTGCGAATGGGATAGTCGTGCAAGAGATTCCCACTACATCAAGAAAGATTGGCCACTCCGACAGTCATTGGAGCCTGGGAGGAAAAGTGTTCAGCATCCACCACTTGTTGAATCAAGGAAGATTTTGTTACCACCCTTACACATCAAGCTGGGTCTGATGAAGAACTTTGTCAAGGCCATTGACAAAACACAAGCAGCTTTCAAGTACCTCCGTGGAAAATTTCCAAGGTTAAGTGAAGCTAAGATAAAGGAAGGTGTCTTTGTTGGTCCTCAGATTCGTGAACTTCTTCGAGATGATGCATTTGCCCATGCACTGCGTGGCAAGGAAAAGACGGCATGGAAAGCCTTCCAGTTAGTGGCAATAAATTTTCTCGGAAACAACAAGGCAGACAACTACAGGTTGTTGGTGAAAAACCTCCTCAAGGCATACAAAAGCCTTGGTTGCATTTTTTGCACTCTCATCTAGATTTTTTTCCCACCGAACTGCGGAGCAGTGAGCGACGAGCACGGCGAGCGATTTCACCAGGACATTGCAACAATGGAGAAACGCTATCAGGGCAAATGGAGCCCATCAATGCTTGCAGACTATTGCTGGACAGTGACAAGAGATGCTCCATTTAATGAATACAAGAGACAAGCCAAGAAGCGCCGAGTAGACACTGAATAGGACTAAACTATGTACAGAATAGTTTTTTGCCTTTTGTTTCATAATAAATTTTATTTATATAACCCTTTTGCTGATTTTTAAAGTGTTACATAAACAGGACAGGTGAAATATTATCATGTAAAGCAACCATAAACACATGAAAAGACCTAGGTTTACAATTTATGATTAAAACTCTACTATCTACACAATATACATAGACATAAAATGTAAAAACTTAAATATCTTAGAAACAGTAGCCAATCAGTTGTTTTAATTGTCATATTTGAATTCAGCACATCAAAATACATAATAAATAGCACATTTTATCTCTGAAGCAGACGACTTCTCAAAAATTGTAGACCAATGTATTCAGAAGGTGGGATAGGCAGAATTTGAATATTAATTTCTTTACGTACAGGCAATATGGTATCATGCTAGCAATATCCTGCTAATGACATCAGCCCTAACCTTAAAAAACTCTCTGCTTTTGGAACAAGCTGCATAGCTCAGTAGTTTGAGCATTGGCCTGCTAAACCCAGGGTTGCAAGTTCAATCCTTTAGGGGGCCATTTAGGGCTCTGGGGCAAAAAAACAACAACAGAAAAAACTGTCAGGGACTGTACTTGGTCCTGCTAGTGAAGCAGGGGGCTGGACTTGATGACCTCGAAAGGTCCCTTCCAGTTCTATGAGAGAGGTATATCTCCATATATCAATTCTTCCTGGATTCATGTAGTTTGAGACTTCTAAAACAATCAGACTGTTGGATTCACAAAACTATGTAATATGTTCTGTGATGGTTTCATGGTAGGAACTATCTTAACTCATGAACAATTTTAAAGTACAGTTGATAAATTTTGGAACTCTGTTATGGTATTGTCATCTCCTAATGTGGTCTATGAAGCATAATACTTTTAAATGTGTTCCCCCTAAAAGTTAAACTACTCAATAATAGCTCTTCCCTCAGACTAAATGCCCATGACTCTTTTTGTAACTCCACCCTATCAGAGTGATTCCTGGGAATCCCATAGGTGTAAGTCACTTAAGAAACTAGCAACAAGCTTTCCTGGACTTAGAGAATCAATTTTGCAGGTAGAGGGACAGAGTAGACCTGCTTTCAGGTAAGGACAAATTTTTAGAAATTCTCTAAGCATACAGATGGATGAATCATACTGATTCTAGTACTTATCCCCATAAGTTCTCTTCCCAGTGCCCATGGACTTGCTAAAGTATACAAGTGGTAGGTATCATTAGTTCTAGTACAGAATTGTTTCCCCACTCGTGGATCTTGAAACAAGGAAATTCTGTAACAAAACATTAGTTAAAAAGAATCTATAATTGAAACTAACAACCTACCTCTTTTCCTACCCTCCTCTCGAAATAAAATATAAAATTCAACAACGCTAGATGTTAGGAAGTCTGAAATAAATAATTAAGGGATCTCTCTACTCCTCTGTTACTGCAGAAATCTCCATCACTCACTATTACCCCAGCTAACTTACCCCACTTTAACTGTGGCCTTTTACTTGGTTCTTTGAAAGAAATATTCTGTTGATGTAAACTGCTGATTTTATATAAATATGTTGTAAATCTTTCAAAAGGAATATAATCCACATGCCATGCGGCGGTAAGTTTGTCAGAATTCTCTAAGTTTTCTCACAGTATGATTTGTTGTTGGAATAGAAGAATATCTTTCTGGCTCAAATTGGAATGATGGAGCTATGTATTGTTATGAAGCATGTTGGTCATGCGGTGCTGTACACTTCTGAAAGTGGACATAAAGCTTGCAAGTTTGTATTCTTCAAGTGCTGGTCCCTATGTGTATTCCACACATGGGTACAAATGCGCACCATGAGTCCAAATCTGGAAGTGCTTCTGAGCAGGATCTGTTGGCCTGCACATGTGCAGTAGCTCTCCTCATGCTCCCGACCAAGGGTATAAGAGGCAGTGAGGGTTGACGCCTCTCCAGTTCCTTCTTACCACAACATGGCCTGAGTCGGAATGGTGTCCTCTTTCATTCTGTTGTTTAACCAGTGAAGAAAGAAAATGTTTGTAAATAGTTATATATCTTAGCTTAATAGTTAGTAGTTAAAGTTTATAGTTAGCATAGGTATTTCTTTTCCACCAGTTGGGGAGCCTCTTCCCAGCTCCGGGACTATGCCCGAGTCCTGGGATTCAAGAATTGCGTCTCTTGCCCTTGCTCCTTCTCCATCAGTGACGAACGTCAATGGTGCCTGTACTAGGTCTGGGTGAGGCACATATCTCTGCAACGTGCAGTATCTGTGGCTCCTTCTCACCCGGAACTCAAGAAGCCCTGGAGCTTTGCCTATGAAAGCACCTGATGGAGAAGATTATGAGGTCCCTGTCCGATCTGGGCCAGAGAAACCACCTCTCTGTATATTGGCCTCAATTGACCAGCAGTACCCCTCCAAGTACGTGCTTTGAAGCCTTCAGGATCTAAGCCCAAGGTCTTTTCTTCTAGGGCTCCCCATGAGAGTAGTGGGCACTCTCATGGTATCAAGGACAGATCCCCTTCAAGGACTGTCCATAAGAAACACGCTTCCTCCCTGAGCCTGTCCAGGTTCGGTGAGATGTCACGCATGGAACTGGCTCCACTGAAGACCCCCAGATTGGAGGGCAAAGCACGTAAAAAGAAAATCCACTGGTTCCATCAGTCACCTTGGTACCAAAGTGTAAGGATAGAAGTTCACTGGTTCTGTCTACAAGTGCCGCCTCATTTATCTAAAGACCATCCAGCTGCCACAGGTGCACCGAGTCCTTCAGACTTGACTGCTGGAACCTCTTGATCACCAGGGTGCATGGAGACATACATAACACCAGAGGATATATTCTTTCCTTATCCACAGTCTCCACTTCTCTCCAGTCCTACCCTCCTGAGGGATGTTCTTACTTCGGCGGAAGAGCCTATATCAGTATCCCAGGAACAGACCCATCTCCAGCCATCTGGCAGGAGTGCCCTGGTACTGATAGCACTGCCGCTACTGATGGAACAGTTCTCAGACATGGATGAGTCAGAGGAGATAGCCACGCCAGTATTTTCATGGAGACACTTGAGCCCCATCAGACAGTCGATTGGTTATGCTCACCATTCCTGTGGGTATGACCTCCCCCCAGGGACCACTGGTAGCAATTCTCTTGGGGTCCCGCACAATTAATTAACCCCTCTTTCTGGCCTTATTGGTATCCATATAGCAGGTGTCTGTGCTGTTCTCAGGAGTCAGACCACTCCTCCCTCTCTCTCTCTCTCTCTCTCTCTCTCTCTCTCTCTCTCCAGCCGGTTCCATCGGTGTATGAGAAAGGAGAGCCGGAATCGGATCTGCAGGTACCAACAGTTCTGATGGGTGCCTCTTCATCACCCCTGGATGAAGCAGTCATTCCTGCTTCATCTACTCCACCAGATGACCACCCCAGTATCACCTGCCTCACCACCACCCTTCCTGGTCCCTCTTCAGGGACCACTCTCACAAGGTGATACTTCAACAGGAAGCAGAATCTCTTTTACACCGAGGGGCAATAGAGTGTGTCCTGCCTCCTTACCATGGGAGGGGGTTCTACTCCCCATATTTCCTAATTCCCAAAAAAACACAGAGGGTGGAGACCCATCCTGGACATGTGGCAACTCAAGATCGTTCTTCAAAAGCTGAAATTCCAGCGAGCTCAGCGCCATCAAGGCAGACCTTCCTTAAACAGCAATTCACAAAGAAGAAGATTTCTCTTGGACTACACCCCATTTTTCTCCCCAAGATTGTCTCTGAGTTCGACATCAATCAGACAGTACACTTACCTGTATTTTTTCCAAAACCCCATGTTTCCTCTGACGACCAGAGAATATACTCTCTCACTGTCCAGTGTGCCCTTGTGTTCTATCTATAAAGAACCAAATCCATAAGGAAATCACTGAGACTTTTTACCCAGAGAGATCACCTGGGTAAGCCAAATCCTCTGAGAGAATTTCTAAGTGGGTTTCAGGATGCATCTTGAGATAGCTATAATTCCTCCCCCTGGTGGTGTCACAGCTCACTCCATGTGAGCACAACTGCCTTCACAGCATTCTGGTCAAATGTCCCACTGCAGGACATCTGCAGGGCAAGCCACATGTTTGCAACACACTACGCTCTAGTTCATGCCTCGGCTGCAAATTCAGCGGTGAGATTGGCAGTATTGCAAGCATCTTTGCTACTGGCTTCCTTGTACCCATCCCCAGTCTGACACTGCTTGCCAATCACCCACATGTGGAATACACATAGGGTTCATTTTTCTTTGAGTGCTGAAGATTACTTAGTGTAATTGGAGATTCTTCGAGATACGTGGTCACTATCTGTATATCGCTACCCACTCTCCATCCCCTCTGCTTTGGATCCTGTTGTATTTGTGGTAAACAGAGGAACTACAGAGGCATCAACCTGCACTGCCTGTTATACTCTGGATTGGAATCATGAGGAGAGCTACTGTGCATATGTGGGCCAATGGATGCGGCAGTGAAGAATTTCTGGACTTGGGTGCATGGCGCACATATGTGCCGATGTGTGAAATACAGATTGGGACCACACATCTTGAAGAACTTCTAGCTTCAGTAAGTATAGCTCCACTTTTGAGCTGTATGTATAGCAACTAACATGAGCCGATTTTTTTTTTTTTAGAGTGAATAATATTATATGGACTGATCTTACAGAGGATGCACTCAGGCACATTCCTGTGATTATATGGAGCTCCATTGTAGAATTCTGGAAAGAAAGTAACTTTGGGACACAGAAGTGTGAGTTTTTGGGAGGAGTTGTTAGTGGAACGACCTTGATAACTTTCATTCTTTACTATTTTTATGTTTTTGGGTGTGTGTTACGTTCTGAACAGCATGTGACATTTAATCTGAAAGTTTTTTCAGATTAGTATATCCCACTTTTTTATTAAGAGAGCTTTAACTTTTTCCTCAGCTGGGGATTACTGTCCCCTTTCTCCTATTTTGGGAATTCTGGGAATAATTCTTGCATTACATATGCTTAATTATTTTCAGCTATGTTAAAGACAGCAGATTTCCAATTTAAAATGATAAATACCCATCCAAACTGTTGAGTCCTGAAAGGGTATGGAATCCATTTTCCTTTTCTTTGTCCTTGAGTACTGTTTCCCTTTCTTACTGCCTAGAATAGGCTTACATCAGTAATATTCATAAATGATTTACAAAAGTAATTCCTGTGTAATAGCTTGGGACTTCAAGATTTTATGGTGCTGCCAGATGTGCTATCAAACAAAATTATCTGGTTCAAAAAACTTGATAAATCTAGTCAGAATAAATTCCCTGAAGCAAACACACACTCCCACCCTCCCTCAAGAAAAGTAAGTATAGCCCATAAAATTGTTAGGTTCTCTTTTGCCACATGTATGAAATTAGACTTAACGTTGTGTGTGAATAATATTGATGCTTTATGTTTGAAAAAAGAAACAGTAAGTTCTTGCCTTTATTAAGTACCCCTTTCCCTCTGTAACACCACACATGGTAAGAGTAGATTTCAGAGATTTAAACTTCACTCATGGGACAACCGCTGTGTAGTCTAAATATTACACTCTTAATATACTGTATGACTCCTGAACATTATAGACCAGGTTTTCAAAAAAAAGGCTCAGCATGTTGGCTGCTGCTCAAGAAGAGGTTGGCTTATAGTTGGAATTTAAAAGGAAGTCAATGGGAGGTGCATGCAAACAATACATGTAGAAACAAGGGTACAATTTGTCCTTTTGGTATTCTGCAATAATGAAATGTAATCGAGTAAGTCTAGCCTTTGCTCTAAATTTCCTGAGTTTTGTCTGTTTAAGTTGGAGTTGAGACTTAATTTTAGCAAAGTTTTATGTATATACATTCCTTTTCTAAAATGTCTGGAATGCAAGAAGACAAGACAATAGAAAATCCGTCTTCAAAGGAAGGGAAATTAACTTGAAACATTCATGATATCGTCTTCCCATGTAAATATGTGTTTAGGGCAGAATTCTGACTTCAAACATACATGCACAACTCTCATAGGAGTTCTGGAGCCTATTTTGAGGGCAGAATTTGGCCCTTAGACAGTTTTATATATGTGCATTATTTCCTGAAGTGTCTTTCACTGCTTCTTAGAAAGTAAAGCCCTGATCCTGCAACTGGATCTCTACGGGCACTTAAGTGTATATACAATTTATACTTAAATGTAATACTTAGAACTTACTTCAAAAAATCAGATATTTATTTGATGTGCATGTTGACATGTGCACTGCTCAATAATTTGAGGATATAAATTATGCAATTTCTGTGAAAAAATAGTTTATGTGCATATGCAGTAATCACTTTTCAAAGTTAAAGATTTAATCTATTTTTCAAAGTTTCATAACATAAATAACCCACTAGAACCATTGTGGAATACTTACTAGACAGATTTGTTTTATAAATCATAATCATTTTGAGTTGTTCAATCAATTTTAAGCATTTGGAACCAATAATATATGTCTGTGCAACTTTATACACTCGTGATTTAAAAACAGCTAGGCTGATCTTTTAAAATATTTTTTAATATTCATTCTCAGCCAAGAATACCCTGTAACCAAGTTACATCTTGGAACACACTTTTACAGTCAATGTATAAATCCCTACAAATTAGGTGTTATAAAGGAAATGCTGATGAGCCCTTTAAATATAGTCACAATAGCACAACTTCGTTCTGTGTTAAAAGAAAGAACGAGAAACTCACATTATTTTCCAGTATTCTTTACAAAGTACATATTTTAGCAAAGAAAACAAACTATTGGTCACTCGAGTATACCAATGCTGAAGGACCCAATCCAGGGTGCTGCTTTGAGGCACAGAGTGTCACAACAGCATACAAGCCAAATTATGAGGGTGAGAAAAGGCACAAATCCTTCAATTTGAACTGGATTCTGGTGCTTAAAAAAGGACTATATTTTTTAAAATGAGATGGTCACCGAAGATTGACACTGTTATTTTAAACAGCAGCAATGAGACGCTGTAACTAATATATTTCACAAAACCTACACGTATAGTCAGTGATTGATTAAATATTGTAATTGAACTGCATCTTCATAACTCCAACTAAGCCGGGAGTTTTCCCCCTAACTGCATGGTTCAGCAGGGACCAACTAATTGGCAATTTTCTTCTTTTTAACAAAGCAAAAATATAATTAAACTACAAAGAAAGAAATGTTCACTGTAGATTAACTGTGATGTTTTTTGCTCTGCTGTTTGACAGTCATTTGGAATACATTAGCTGATTAATACCATGGCAGCCACACATTGTATCTTGGCCCAATCCAATGTTTAATTAATTGCAGAAAAATCTAGCTTTGCTGGGATGTGATTTGAAGGGACATTTGCCATTTTAATATATAGTTGCCTAGGTAATGGAAACACCTTGATAAAATATCTTACAGTGCCTGTGAGTTGAAAAACAGGTAATTTTCGTGGTTCTTCGAGTGCTTGCTCATATCCATTTCAATGTAGGGTGTGTGCTCGCCCTGAGCACCGACGTCCAAAAGTTTTCCCTCAGTGGTATCCATCAGGTCAGCTCTGGTGCCCCCTGGAGACATGCTGGCATAGCAACAGTATAAAGGGCCTTGCTTCCCTGCCACCCCCTCAGTTCCTTCTTACCACCTGTGATGGTCGCTGGAACTGCGGCTTGTCCTTGCGTTTTCCCGCAAGTAACCTCTCTTGATGGACTTTGTTTATTAGCTGTACATAGCTTTTTTTGTAGTGCTTAAGTTTTCGTTAATTAGTTAGTAAGTAGTTAGCAGACCCCGCTTTGCGGGGTTAGCTCTTCCCCGGCACCAGGATATGCCTCGGTGTGCTGGATTTAAGCTGTGTGCGTTGTGCCATAAGCCAGTGCTGGTTAGTGACCCGCATTCCTGTTGCCTCAAGTGTCTGGGGGAGGCCCACGTGCAGGAGTGTTGCAGGATTTGCAAGGGCTTTAGGCCCAGAATTAAGAAGGACAGCAACACCAGACTCAAGTTCCTCTTTATGGAGGCAGTGCTTTGTCCCGTTTGGAGCTGAGTCATGTTGACCCAGCACCGATTTATTTCGGCTTCAATAAGAAGCACCCTGGCATCTCTAAGGGAGATGTAACACTGTCTGCTTCTCTGACACCAAGGAAGGACCCTGCTTCTATGGCCTGGGACTCCCGGCACTGACAGACCTCTCCAGACTTGGCTGGTATCTGTATACCCCAGGGCTGACACCATCTGGACATGGTGGTCTCGCTTACCCCGTCAGTGATTGCCACCTTCTTTGAAGTGGACCCTATGTTGGAGTGGACATGAACGACACATCTCGAAGAACAACAGTTATGGAAGGTTAGTGACTGTTCTCCTCCCCCCCCCCGCCCCCCCGCAGGAAATATTTTGAGACACTGTGATAAATTATTTGGTTGTGTAAATGAAAATCTGCATACTGAATGTATTGTTAGTCACAAAACAGGGGTGAGTGCTGTACCGGTATTCACTGACTCTACATTGTCTTCTGGAAGTTGCCCCATGTTGAAATTCATTAGTTATGCAAAAGAGGTTAATTCCATGCAGTCACCTGGGGGCAGAATGAAGAGAAGGGCTGTAGATTGAAAAAGGAGGGTTAGTCAGAAAGAAGGCATTTCAGGACATGTTAAGGGGAAAGTCCTACTAAGGCAATTCAGCAGTAGTGCAGTTTTACATATGAATTGGTGGGCATCTGGTGACACTGGAAATGTTATACCCTGGATGCACAATGTTTTTGACATCAAAAAACAGAGAAGGACGCATACAATCTTCTATCTAAACCTGTTTGCATTAAGCTCCTCTTCTGTGTCATGCACCCACCACACTTCCCCTGCTCTTGGGCCCACCGAACTTACTCAGCTAGCCAGAAGTCTCCATAGTTGTAGATGACAGGAGGGAAGCAATTGAGAAGGAAATAATTTATAGTGCTTGATATTTGTAGCTGCCAGCTACCCTGGTCCATATGTAGCAGATCATTGGTAATGTTTAACAAAGTTCTTGTTAAAAACATAGTTATGTGAAGAACAGTTCAGTGGAAATTCACATACTGTCTCTCTAATATCCTGGGATCAACAGCTACCATACTGCATGTTACATCTCTTAGCATTTTTCTGCAAGTTTAGAAGGTTTTTAGCAGTACTAATTCAGAATCACACAGGAGCAATGCAGTGATATGTAATATGCCTCCTTCTCAGTGGAATCTTTGATGTTGGAATAAGAAGCTTTAATTATCTTAAATGAAAGCAAAATGTTAATTTTTCAGTATGAATCACAGTCAAACTTCAAAGGTGGCTCTGACTAGATGTAGATTTTGGTTATTTCAAGGTGAAACAGAAGTCCATGCAGTGGTTTATATAGTCACAGAGTAGTTACTGTCTGTCAATCCTAGATCAGAGTTTTCCTTCTTGGACTCTGTAAATGAACGAATCAAATGCTCTATAAACTCTATGGATAATGTATGGTTGGTGTTATCCATTCTGAAAGCAGGAGTTAAACAAAAATGTCCTGAAGTCCTGCATTTTGTAAGGACTGTCTAATAACAACATTACCCCTTTTTGATCCAAGAGTTTAGCCAATTTGGGATCTAATGGATTGTTTCAATTAGGAGGAGAAATTGATGAAATCAGATATTTCTTTGATGCAATCCTGTTTATGTGCAAAGAATATAGAAAGTCCTGTTTCCCTGAACACAGAAGGAATTAAATAAGAGATATTTTGTTCACAGTTCTAAGTCCCTTTCAGCCAACACTTTAACCAAAAAATCTTTCTCTTAGCTATTATTCTTAGGGTCACACTACCAGGGCTTTGTGATGTCCTGTCCCTTTAAATGTTTGAGCACTCTCCCCCTCCCTCGTGCAAAGCATCATTTTCATGTTAGTTTCAGTTTTGCTGCCAGAAGAACAATAAAGTCTCCACAGCAGACAGCTGTGTTTCTATCAGCTCCCACTGTCTGTGTCTTATCTCCTTCTCTGCCAGGTCCAAATATAAAAGGCTTTTCTAGATATGTCTGGGCTTCTTTACTCCTCCTATGTTTCCTGTGTGTTTTTGTTCCTTCTCTCAGACACAAACGCACACAGCTCCACCAACCCATGCCCAGCCCCTTCATTTTCTGTATCAGTCCTCTGAGAAACCCCTTATGCCAAAATGTTCAGTTTCTATTCAGAGCCTTGCCACATGCTTGTGTTTTGGATGGTGGTGCCTCTCTTTTTTTCAGTTAGCTTGTTCCATAAAGGAGCTTGATTGTTTCTTACATTTATTCTGAAGGAAGGTGGCAGTTATGCCCACCAGCCTCAGGGCTAGTCTACACTACCCGCCCAGATTGGCGGGTAGAAATCGATCTCTCGGGGATCGATTTATCGTGTCTCATCTAGACGCGCTTACTCCCACCTCGTCAGGAGGAGTAAGCGCTGTCGACGGGGGAGCCGCCGCAGTCGATTTGCCGCCGTCCTCACAGCGGGGTAAGTCGAATAGGATACGCCGAATATTCGCGTAGCTGAATTTGCGTATCTTAAATCGACCCCCCCCCCCTTAGTGTAGACCTAGCCTCACTGAGATTTCGCCCAGCCCCCCTCCCCCTCCCAGCATAACAACAATAAGGGATTATCTGGGAGTGCTTCAGAGCAATGTTGGATATAGTTCTTGATAGCCATTTTCAAAGCTTACTGGGAAAGGGGAAGGCATTGTTCAAGAACTGGGGATGTATCTGGGTGACAGAGAAGGCATATGTGTTTCCTGGGACTTGGTATACAAATAAAGAAACAGACCAAAGGTTGTGAAGAACTGGGAGTTGACAAACAAGTCTGGTTCGTGAGTTTCCCAAAGGTGACAACACCTAAGGATATGTCTATGGTGAGGGAGGCTTACTCCCTGGATCAGACATTAGCCTTTACATTCCCCTTTTATATAAATGTATTGGTAGTAGACAACTTATGTCAGAGCAAGAGATACCCATTGTGGTTTTGTTCATTGTGGTTTTTCTAGGTTGGTTATCTTTTCTAACCTGATTTCCCACATAAGACATCATGGGACCATTGATTGAGAGTAGCTGCACATGAGTACCTGGCAAGAAGATGAAATTGTTTTCAGTTTGTTTCAAGTTCAAGTGGGGAGAGCTTTGTGATAGAACCTATGAGCTACTTTATGCAAGAATATTCCCTGATCTGTTGGGGGATACCTGGGTCTTGTTCTCCATGGATTGCACCTTGTAATTTGCTTCCATTTTGTGCAAAGAGCATGTAAAATGCTGTTATTCTGTTTTGGTAGCTCTTTGCATTTTCTTTACAACGATTTAAAAGACTGCACACTATGCGGGGCAATTTTTTTGCTGCTCAAAGAATGCTCTGATAACTTTAGATTTCTTTCCCACCACATTAGGTCTGGGCAAGCAGCCTGTGACAGGCACACTTTTGCTTTCCAACTGGTTACCATTTCCCTTGCATTAGGCCAGGGGTTCTCAAACTGGGGGTCAGGACCCCGCAGGGGGTCATGAGATTATTACATGGGGGAGTTGCGAGCTTTCAGCCTCCATCCCAAACCCCGCTTTGCATCCAGCATTTATAATAGTGTTCAGTATTTTAAAAGTGTTTTTAATTTATAAGGGGGGGTCACACTCAGTGTGTGCTATGTGAAGGGGGTCACCAGTACAAAAGTTTGAGAACCACTGCATTAGGCAGATGCCACCAGATGCCTTTGTTTAGAGAGCAGCCACTGGGATTGCTGGGGGCTTTGCAGCCAGAGTCATTAATAGCCTTCCTAATTTTTCTGAGAGACAGAGGAGCAGACCTCACCTCTGGCATAAATTTGTTATAGATTCCCTTTAAGATCAGGAAATGAGTAAGGTCAGTTCTTTATTATTAACTGTCAACTGAAAATCTCTGGAGGGGGAAAGAGGGCTAAAATAGATTCATCCACTTATAGAAGAAATACCATGGCTTAACAGGTGTACAGTGGTTGTAATATGCTACTTGGGAGTTCTTCAGGCTCTGCTGCAAACAAAATATTATCCAAGTATAATAACATTGTGAACCCAAAGACCTTAACTGCTTTCATTATCAAGTGAATGCCTTAGGGGAAATACACAGATGGAAAACCATTGCTTTCAGCTGGCATAATGCTCCTATGTGGGAGAATTTATGTCTAGAATGTAATTGGTCCTTATATGGGAGCATCGTGGAGACAATGCATGGAGTCTTCCTCACCCCTTTTGTGTCCTGTTTAAGGGGCAGGTCTCCATCACAGCCCCTAGAGTTGGGGAGTGACATGATTGTTCTCTTTGGGTGCACATTGCCCTAAGAGGAGGAGGAAGGATATGGTACCACTCTCTGCCCACAGTAGCCTAAAGAGTACTCCCTGCTCACACCTTCCCGTGCAAACCCCCCATGATGTGTGTGTAAATTCACACTGCTCCTTAGCTCTGTGCCTATCTGACACAATCTAACCCTTAAAAATTTTAAAGATAGGAAAGTTACAGAAATTTTTGCTTAAATTCATTTATACCCAGAGGTCCTGGGATGCTGACTGAGCCCAGGTGATCTTCTCAAATTACACGCCTGGCTTTCAGGTACAAATTTTGTAGCCAGCTGGATCAAAATTTGGAATCAGAAGGAGTAGGTGTTGCTTCTGTGTTTCTAGGTTGCTCACTGAGGTGGCCAGAGGCCACATCTGGAAGGCAGAGCACATTTGTGCAGTCAGCTTGCAAGGCATCATGTGGAGAGAAATAAAAAACAGAGTCTGGCTGGATGTTAGCCCTTCATATAGAAAAATGGATTTTAATTCCATTGGCACTAAAGCCATATGAGCATTCCTTTATCCATGTGGAATATCAAGGAAAGATAGTTGCTTGTTCATAAAAGTACCATGGCATTATTCAGTGGTTGGTAAATAAGTATTCTTGCTGCACTTGTGCCAGATTCAACAAAAGCTGTCTGGTTTATCTGCTGTAGGAACCTGGAAGAGATTGTGAAAGCCAGTTTATGGAATTTCTGTAAACACAGAAGCTGCTGGTACTTAGGTAGATCCTTCCATTATTGGAGGAGTATTAGTGATGAGTGAACCTAATGAAAGAAGTTTCAGAGCAGTTCAGGTAATTGCCCAAAAGACTGGATGTTTCTTAGAACTTTTTGAGCTTGAGGCAGAAATCTCACAGAAAACAGCTTTTTTTGTGATATTTTAGCACTTCCACTACTACCAGACCCAGCCAGAACGACAGAGGTATAAAAATGAAAAGGAAGGAAATAAAGTTGTGACTTCTTCACACACTAAAAGTTTGGTTCAGGTTTTGGTTACAGAGTCAGGGAGGGGTTCTTACATTATCCAAACTGGTTTGCGCATTCCTGGTTTATTATCATTTGCCCTTTCTTTGAATATTTTACATGATTTCACGATGACTGGTTCACAACTCTTAAAATGATGGTTTCCTGCCAGTGACCTTGATCATAGCACAAAGGTCTTTTTTTTTAAATTTCATACAGGTCAAGTAGCTCTGTTTGTCATTTCCCCCACTACAATGTGGAAGAGTTGACTTAAAAGGGGAGGGACAGCTTTTAGATGATGATGTGTTCTGCAGACTTGAGACTAAGTTGCCATACAGTATACAGCAGACTTGTTGGTAGTTGCACAGGCGCCAGCTTTTTCCTTTGCCCAGGGGTGCTCAATCCCCGCTCAACCCCAGGCCCTGTCCCCACGCCACCCCTACCCCTAAGCCCCCCCACCTTTTCTCATCCAATTCCGCCCCCTCCTCTGAGCATGCCCCATCCCTGCTTCTTTCCCCTCCCCGCAGCGCCTCCTGCATATTATTTAATGCTGCAAACTTAAACTCTCTTAAATTAGGAAATGGAAGAATTAAGGTTGTCTGTGCTACCTTAATTCGCTCCTTGTGGGTATGCATGATGATACAGTCTTTAATTATATGGTCACATACTATTTTTTCCACAGGATCCCTGCTTCTTTCAGGGATCTTTCACAGGGTAGATGATGCTCACTTAATGAGCAGCTATTAAATATTTTGTGTTCTCCTCATTGTTCAGTGGGCAGCCCTAGGCCTTATTTACTGCACACTATTCAAACCTTGCTCTGAAGGCCAAATTATTCATTTTCTTTTGGCTCATCATTATATTATTTGAGTGCTTCACAAATAATTAATTAATTAATCTTTACACCACCCTGTCAGGTGAGGGGGTGCATGGTTTGCAGAACATATGGCGGGGTTATAAGTAACTGAAAACAGCATTTTACGATGGGAAATGTCAGGCAACCTTCATAATAGGTGATGCTTCCAGCTCCACCATTAATAATTTCTCAATGATAGTGTGTAAATCTATTTTTCACGGGTGCCAAAAATGTGGCGCCTCAGTACATCTTGACATTAGCATACTGTATATTGTATCCTCTAATTAAATTGTATCTACTTGTAGGTTGGCTCTTCCCTGACTATATCATCCTGTAAACAGTGTATGACCAAGAATCTAATCCAACAAAGTATCTGGCCTCTTGAACTCCATAGGAAGCCAGTGAGATGCAGGCAGTGAGTGCCTGGCAGGATTGTACACCAAGTGAGCTATTGCTCTCATTAGGTTTCACAGTAATATATCATCAGTGTGACACGTCAGCCTAATGATGCATTAGTGTAGTACATCATCAGGGGAGTCCCACTAATAACGTTATCACTTAAGGTATGATGCTATCCAGTGAAGAAAGCATCCAGCAGTCAACATGCTGCAATTTCAGGATAACATCAGACAGGATACATCAGAATGGCAAAGATGGATATAGCTTGACAGTGTTGCAGTTGTTTTTAAGTGGGTGCCTGAGTGTTTGCTCTACCCAATGACTTTGTAGTTGCATTCCCAGAGAGAGCATACCCTGATTTGCATTTCTGTCCTAGTGGTAGCCGGAATTGATTCTTTAGATTGATGGCTGGGTGCTTGAATATAAAGCCATCAGTCTCTTTGTCAGGATGCCTATTACATCACACAACTGTTATTTAGTGATTGGGGATCTTTTAAGTAAAACACAGCCCAAAACTAACATTGCTTTAATAGTATTTTTTCTTTTGGGCATTGGAAGCATCTCCAGTTTCCTATTAGAACTCCGTGCGTACACTTAAAAAAAAAAAAAAAAAGTATTGTCTTGCCAAAGTTAAATAACATCCATTCACTGTATCAAAGCATTGATTTTCTTCAATCTGCGAGATCATGTAGCAAAACAATCCACCTTCCCGCAGGAGCTGTCTCTCATACTTGATTTACTTCAGTGTGCAGAGAAATCAGATGACTTTGCTTATGATTTTGAATCATAGCGGTGGTTTTAGTGAGGCACTCAATGTGGGATTACATCAGTTCCAGGGACCTGTGCATGGAGAAATATATTTGCAAGTTATCCAAGTAGTTTAGCATTAGGATAAACTTCTTGTATTACAAGATACAGTAAGATTATAATGATATTGGAGGAATTCTTGTCATAAAGGAAATAATTTCTGAAATGTAATTTAACATAAAGCCAAGATTTTCAAGAGTGACTTCTGATTTTGGGTGATCTATTTTGGGGTACCCAACATGAGACACCTTAGAGAAGCCTGAACTTCAAAAAGTGTTAAGTACACACTCTCTGTAAATCAGGTCCTTTCAGATGTTGGGTGCCCCAAAATTGAAGCATCCAAAATTACAAGTCACTTTTGAAAATTTTGTTCAAGTATATGTATAAAATGCAGCAAGAATCATTGGTGCCATAGGACTGATTAAAAGCCTAAGCAAGAAGTGACTTATACAAGAAATTCAGGATTTATTAGTTTATCCAAGAATGGTAAATAAAAATGAGGAAGGTAAAATTATAGCCTGTCATATGGTATGTCCGAGTGTTTTGAATACAGTGAAATCTATCATGTCAACACAGCCCTCACCTCAGCGGTACAGTGAAAATGCTATTTGAATTTCCCAATTCTACACATCTGTGAGAGAGTCCTAGATTGAAATAGTGCTTGAAGAGGAAGAAGATAAGCACCAATTGTATAAATAATAATTGGAATAAAACTAGATAAGTCCAAGTTCCATTGGTGATAATGAAACTGCAAGAGGGCAGAATTTTTGAGGGCCTTCTATTGCAGAACAGAAAAAGCATATCTGATGAAGCTCTTTGGAAGTCCATTAACAACCCACCTTGGGCTATATTCTTCTCCTGTCACTTCTCAGTCAAGGCAATAGAAGTTTTTATTAGTGAGGCAAACAAGTTTTGACCCCAGTAGCATTTTGTGTTCTCTTGCAGCATACTGGTAATTCAGTAAAATATGCCCTGTCTGAGCAGCACAATTCCAGCCCTCTGGAAGACTGGACATTTCTATGTTTATCTCTGATTTAAGTAATGGAAGCAACACTGCAATCCCAAATCATTTCTGTTGTAACTTGGTTGAAGCCATCTGAGCCACATCAGAGCTGCCCTAAAAGACAGTAATTCAATTTTTAAAATGATGTTTGGTTAATTTCTTCAGCAGAGGTCGCTTTTTTTTTAAACATTCGTTTATTTTTTCCTGCTGTACATAATACACAGTAAATCAGTAGACCCAATCCTGCTCCCATTGATGTCACTACATGGGATTTTCCCAAGCTATCTGAGGTTCTGCCTCACTCTCCAAGATCATGACCTGTCATAACAGCTAGGTTCCTCAAGAATGAGACGAGTGTATTGCAGGCAGATGTGGAGCAATGGAGGTTGGCTCATGGTTGTGTAATTTGCTCCATTCCAGAAAAGTTTAGGATTTCCACAAGTAAGTCTTACAGCTTTTAGATAAAAATTTAAACTCCTCTCTTTGTCTTGCATGAGAAACAAAAAAATACTCAGAAAACAAAATCAAGCTGGCAAGAGTGAGGGAGGGGGATGAAAAGCCTGATCATTTAATGTGCTTGCTTTTAGAATGTCTAAGACTTCAAGCTGTTAAATTTGCGGTTGCTAAACTTTAATGTCCTTGGAAACTCTTCATGGAGCAAGTACCTTTCCCAACATGCTCAAAACTTGCCCCTTTCCAGTTTTATTAACAATTAAAAATAAGACCATTCAGCTCAAATTTTTCTCCAGGGCTGCCTGTTCCTAAGATACCCTCAGAACAGCTCAGCCCACACCCTACATCCTCTTTTCATACAGCCACTGCCACTTCTTTATATGTAGGTAGAGTAATGAGCCAATCACCATAGCACTTTTCCAACAGAATTAACATAGCTGACAAGGTGAAGTGTTTCAGCCAAACACTGCCAGCCAATCACATATTCATCTATGACATGTTATTACATTAACATATTATGGAACGTTATTTGAATACAATTTTACCTTGTGTTCATCTTGATCATATGTTTTAGAAGGGATTACCTGAATTACTAGCAGATATTCAGTCAAAAACAGTATCTTTCTTCACCTTTCCAGCATGTGCTATTGCACTGTGTTGTGCTTTGTCCTTTTACATCATGTTGCACTGTGACTCAGACACAATATGACATGTTAGAAATGTAATGTGATGTGACATGTCCAATAACAATACCACTAAAAGCAGATAGTTTAGAGTTCTGTAGATAGTTTCAGTTCATGGATTATTCACTATCCATTCATGTGTTCATAAAAGGTACAGTAACCTTCAATATACTGAATGTGAAATGAAAAAGAAAAAAAGAAGCAAGGAAATTATAGCTGCCTTCATCCTTCCCTGAGTCAGCTTCAGTGCGTTCTACTCTGTGTTCTTTTGTTCCAGCTGGTGGTAGTTGGGACCTGTAAGTTAATTAAAAAGACAAATTTCTGCAGCTAGCAATGTAGATGTTCTGGGTGGAAAAAACATTGCCCTTGAGGTAGGATGATATTTGAGCAGATTTATAGTGCTGTGAGTGTGCATATGAATTAGATGATGACCATCAGTGTGGCTGACTGCTGTGGGGAAGTACGTCAGTTCTGCTCTGGTATAAGAAGGTCTATGGGGTAAAGCTGCTAAATTAAGGGAAAGAAATGACAAAAGTTAAATTGATTTATAAAACTGGAATTAAAACTGTTAAAGCAAATGAAGAGACATTTTCAAGAGAAAAAAATCCATATCTGCAAATAACACAGATTAAACCATGTTAAATTCCCCTGAGTGCGCAGGACTTGCTGAAAGCCTTCCATACTTGAGCCACATGTAAGCCCCATATGCCCTCTGCATTAGGGTGAATTTCACTCTTACATAAAAATATAAAATATTCTGGTTTGTTCTGCTTTGCAATTTTTTATTTTTTTTTTAAATAGGGCTTGTTTTGCATTAGCAGGTGTACAGTCCCCATACTGTAATGTGCTGAGCAAGGTACTGGGAGAAGGAATTTTCTCATCCCAGTTCTGCCATTAGCTGTGTTTTAGCCTTGGGCAAGTCTCTTAACTTCCCTGTGTCCTATCAGTGTCTTTATCTATCTGTAAAATGGGAGTTTTGGTCACAGGATTTATGATGAATAATTAGCTGATATATACAGTCTGGATTATTTGCAAAGCATTCACTAATTTCACTTGTTTGATTAAAAAGCATAACTTTTCTTCACATAACCCAGCAGAACTCAAATATAACCTTTCATCATTTTCAACAATTGGTTTTGAATGAATGCCTTTTACTTGATTTTTCTTTCTGAAATTGAATAAATACCAAGACCATATTAATTGCTGCATGATTTATGTAGCACTTGAATGGTTGGCAACACATGTTAAGACTGCATTTCTATATCATTTGATGAATTTGTTGGGGAGGGAGTTTTGCGTTACTCATCTCTATTGTTCAAAGACTTTCTGTTTTAAATATTTGTCTATGCAGCCTGCTGCCTTTTACAGTGGGTCTTTGAAATCATTAAATGGAAAGTTTGATTAATTCCCTAGCAGGTCAAGAGGAGAAGGATAAATAACCAATCCTGCTTGCTGTTCTTTCTTAATGGCTTCAGCACAGTGTGAAAGAATAAACAGTTTTGACAAAAGATGTAATTGATTGTTTAGGTGTGACTGATCACCCAAAAATGTAGCTTATCCTCACTCAGAAGATATTGTATAATGAAATGAGGCTTAAAATTTAGGTCAACATAACTGTGTTGGTCAGGTGTATGAAAAATCCATTTCCCTGACCAACATAGCTTTGGTGACCTAACCCACAGTGTAGATGGAGCTATGTCAATGGAATAGTGCCCTTTGGTAGTTCTTATTGACATGGTTACCATCATTTGGGAAGGTGGTGTTCCTATACCAATGGAAAAGCCCCTTCCATTGGTTTAGGCTGCTTCTACACTAGGGGGTCGTGCCACCATAGCTACGGCTGTGGGGTTATGCCCGCAGAGCTACAGCAATGTAATTATGCTGGTATAGTATCTATAGTGTAGACATGCCCTGAGCTGTGGTACTGCTAGAGAACAGGGTTGCCATGAAGACTGGTAGTAAAGAAGAGCCCCAAAAATAGACTTTCTGTAAACAAACCAAAGCAATGTTGTTTGAGGCCAACAAAATAAAATAATAATAATAATAATAATAATAACAACAAATAATAAATAATAAAGTACACCCTAGAACTGAAGTTACAACAGTGCTGTGGTTATCAGTAGGCTCACTGGGTTCTCCAGATGCTCCTGTGCTCCAGCTTTCCTAAACCCAGTTTGCCAGAAATGAAGAGGATCCTGTACACGAAGAGCTACATTCTCCTTCCGACGTAACAGGAACCTCAGCTGCTTGCTAATGAACTTCAGAGAGTGGGTTAATAGACTCTTACAGCTCACCTTATGTTTCTGAGAAGGGCTAGATTTAACCTTCTGTCCCATCTGGTACCTTAATCTACTTCCCTTTAGTACAGTATTCTTATTGACCTATTAAAATGGCCATTTTCCCTTTCCGTTCTGAAACTAGAGCTGGCCATTCAAAGGGTTCCATCTCTTGAAAAAAGAAACCAAGCCTTTTCCCTTACTCCCAGTAGTCATCAACATGTTTTCACATGCCTAATCAAAAGGGAGTTCAAGTAAAGCAGCCATCTCATCACGAGAGCTCTCCTTGAGTGCAGTTTTTCCCCTACTTCACTCTGTGTCTTATTCATAGATGGTAAGGCCAGAAGGAGACCACTATGATCAGCTAGTCGAACCTCCTGAATAACAGAAGCTATAGAATTTCATCCAGTAGTTCCTGCATCAAACCCATAACTTCCAGCTATGCAAGAGCCTATCTTTTTAGAAACACATCCAACATCTAATCTTGATTTAAAGTCTTCAGGTGAAAAAGAATATCCCAGATCTCTTGGAAAATTGTTGAGATGATTAATTACCCTCACAGTTACAAATTTGCACCTTATTTCTAGTCTAAATTTGTCTAGCTTCAACTTCCAGCCACTGGATCTTGTAATGCCTTAATTTGCTAGATTAAAGAGCCCTCTACTATCAGAAATATTCTCCCCATGAAGGCACTTATAGACTTTGATCAAGTCACCTGTAACCTTCTTTCAGATAAATTAGATTGAGCTTTTTAATTCACTCAATGTAAGGCAGGTTTGCAGACCTCTAATCGTTCTTGTATTCTGAACCCTTTCTAATTTTTCAACATTCTTTTTAAAGTGTGGGCACCCGAACCGGATGTAATATTCCAAAAACATGACTCGCTAATGTCATATATAATGGTAATATCATCGCTCTTCTTCTACCTAATGTTCTTCTTCGAGTGATTGCTCATGTGTATTCCACAGTAGGAGGGGAGCACCGCTGCGACCCCTGGAGTGGCGCCTCTATATCACGCTATAAGGGGAGCTGCGCACTCCCCCCACCCTCAGTTCCTTCTTGCCGCCAGTGAAGGTAGTTGGAACTTCGTGCTCCAGCCTTGCTGTAGCTCTTCTACTAGCCTTAGTAGTACTCGTCTTCTCCAATAGTTGGATAGCTTCTTTAGTTAGTTGCCTGGCGCGGGGCATGCCCCGTGCCCCAGACTTCAAGTCGTGCGACTCCTGTCACAGTTCTGTGCCAAGAAGCGACCCACATACTCAGTGTCTCTGCTGCTTGGGCAAGACCCACGTAACTGAGCGCTGTAAGATCTGTAGATCGTTCAAGCCTCGAACTAAATGAGAGAGAGAGATCCAGCTCCGGGCCCTGCTAATGGAATCTGCGCTGGCCCCGGCACCGGCACGCCGACCGGACTCGGCACCGGGCACCACGTCCTCGGTGCGGAGTGAGGCTCCTTCCACCAGTCGGCACCGCTCACCCGCTAAGAAGCAGGGAAAGACTCAGCGGCGCCGACAAAAAGACAGGGGTGAGGCCGGACCCGAGTTGGGCAGCCCACGATCCCCCTCGGGACCCAGACCTCCGACTCGCGCTGAGTGGAGTAGCCCGGTCCCGTCCGCGCATGCCTCTCCCGCGGTGAGAATGCCGTTGACGCCAGAGGCTGCACAGGCTGCGTGAGACATCCTCTCCCTTCCGGTGCCGGGTGCACCACTTGAGACGGGCCCCCGGTCCCGAGGGAAGCCGCCGTTGGGAGCACACCAGCCCTCCCCGGAACGACACAGTCCCTGCTCCGAGGACTGTGCGCTGCCCCGTTCGACGAGGTCCTCACATAGCTCGCGTCAGCCCTCCACTCCGCTCAGACTGGTTGACTCGCCCACGCAGGAGTCTTGAGGTTCCTCCACACCCCACCGGGGGCACAGGCACCGAGACAAGCGGCGTCAATGCTCCTCCTCGAATCGTAGCTACCGGAGCAGATCCCGACGGCATTGTCACAGACGCTCAGGTTCGAGTGCCCGCTCCCCCAGACACCATGCTCAGAGCTCCCCTCGAGCGTCACCAGCACCGAAACGTCATAGCTACGACCGTCGGGATGACTGTGGGAGCAGCACCTCGGACGGGTACCGCTCCTCCTCATCGAGGTCCAGATCTCGAGGTCGGTACCGACACGACCATAGACGCTCCCACCACTCTTATGGCACCGTGCGGTCAACGGTGACCTCAACCTCGGCACCCAGCCGCCCGTCACCGAGCCGCACCGCCCCTCAAGAACAATCTGCACCACTCGGCACCCAAGTCGGTCAGTGGCAGGGGGCACCGTGGCAGGGGCAATGGTGTCAATGGGCCCCGTGGCCGCAAATGCCCGCCCAGGCGAGACCCCGCTCGGTAGCCAGAGCGTCCCAGGCCCATTCGGTGTCCCCCCCTCGACAGAGGGAAAAGTCGATGGGTACCGAGCCGGCGGCACCGTGCCCGAATTTGGTCTTGGGGGTCGACCCACCGGCATCTCCCGATGCCCTGGGAGCTGGACCGGTCCCCTTGGCGGCGCTGGAGGAGACCATAGCGGCTCCACTGCCGATCCTACAGGAGGACTTTAAGGCTCATCAAGAGCTCCTCAGGCGGGTGGCCTCAAATCTCCAGCTCCAGGCTGAGGAGATGGAGGAGCCGTCGGACACTCTTTTTAATGTGCTGTCCTCCTCGGCACCAGGCCGTGTGGCCCTACCTCTCCACCAAGGGTAGCCAACATATCAACTTCCCTATGGCAAACCCTAGCTTCCTTGGCGCCCATCTCCAAGAAAGCGGAGAGAAAGTACTTCATGCCGGCTAAGGGACATGAGTACCTGTACTCCTACCCGGCACCCAACTCCTTGGTGGTGGAGTTAGTGAACCACCGGGAACGCCATGGTCAGCCCGCACCCACCTCCAAGGACAAAGATGCCAGGAGACTGGATTCTTTTGGCAGGAAGGTTTATTCTTCCGCGAGTTTCCAGCTCAGGGTGGCCAACCACCAAGCCCTGTTGAGCCGGTATGACTTCAACTTATGGGGGTCCCTGCCAAAGTTCGAGCCTTTTCTCCCGGAGCGGGACAAAAAGGAGTTCAAGGCTCTCGTTGAGGAAGGAGCAGCAGCGGCAAAAGCAGCCCTCCAGGCCGCCTTGGACGCAGCCAACACGGCAGCCTGTTTGATGGCCTTAGCCATATCCATGCGCAGGGCGTTGTGGCTTCTCCTGTCCGGACTGTCTGCAGAGTCCCAGTCCCTGATGCAGGACCTTCCCTTCAAAGGGAAAGCGTTGTTAGCGGACCAAACCGATGTCTGCCTGCATGGGATGAAAGATTCCCACACCACCCTGAAAACTCTGGGCCTATATGTCCCGCCAGCAAAGGACAAACCTAGGGTGCAAACCTCAACACCTCCCGCTAGGGGCAGATATGAACCCCCGCCTAAGAGACTGAGGGAGCAGAGACGCAGGTCCCAGCGTCAGTCCCGCTCGGCCCCGTGACCAGGCCCCTCGAAGGGCAAGAAGCAGGGGAAGAGGCAGTTTTGACTCTTTGAGGGGGGCCACCGGGCCTGTTGCCGCGGAAGCCCCCCAGTTAATAAAGTTTGTGTTCTGCAACCGTTTATGTGCAGTCCGAGTGGAGTGGTCCTGTATAACGTCGGACCAGTGGGTCCTCAGCACTATTTCCAGGGGCTACATGTTGCAGTTCACCTCACCCCCCCCATGATCCCCCACCCCAGGAGGACCTCGGGGACCCGGAACATGCCCCCCTTTTAGTCCAAGAGATGGCGCGCCTCCTCAACCTGGGAGCGGTGGAGAGGGTACAGGTAGAATTCCAGGGCAAGGGGTTTTACTCCCGGTATTTCTTGATCCTGAAGGCGAAAGGCGGGCTCCGGCCCATCCTGGACCTGCGGAATCTCAACAGGTTTATGGTCCACTACAAGTTCCTCATGGTATCCCTGACCTCCATCATTCCCTCCCTAGACCCGGGGGATTGGTTCGCGTCCCTGGACCTCCAGGATGCGTATTTCCACATCCATATTTTCGAGGGTCACAGGCGCTTCCTCCGCTTCCTGGTAGGGCGGGACTATTACCAGTTTGCGGTCCTCCCTTTTGGCCTTTCCACGGCCCCCAGGATTTTTACCAAATGCATGGTAGTGGTGGCAGCCCACCTCCGGAGGAATGGGCTGCAAATTTTTCCTTACCTGGATGATTGGCTCCTCAAGGGCAACTCTCGGTCCCAGGTACAGGCCCAGATGGAATTCCTGCTGTCCACATGCGCGGGTCTGGGCCTAGTGGTGAACTAAGTCCACGTTGGTACCGGTTCAGCGCATACACTTCATAGGGGCTCTGCTAGACTCCTTGGTGCGACATGCCAGACTCAGAATGAGGCCCCTCCAACTCTGGTTGGCCTCCCAGTATTCCCAGTCCAGGGACAGCCTAGACAAGGTGGTAACGATACCACCCAACATAGTGGCCGCTCTGCAATGGTGGTCCCTCCCGAGCAACATGCTGAATGGGATTCCCTTCCAAGAAATCCCTCCCTCATTAGACCTGGTCTCGAATGCCTTGGACCTGGGCTGGGGAGCCCATATAGGGAACATTCAAACTCAAGGCAGATGGTCGACCTTGGAATTGTCTCTGCACATAAACATCAGGGAGCTCAGGGAAGTACGCCTGGCGTGCATAGCATTCAGTTTGCACCTTTGCGGGAAGGTGGTCAGAGTCCTCACGGACAACACGGCCGCGATGTATTACATCAACAGGCGGGGGGGCACGCGCTCCTCGGCCCTGTGCCGGGAAGCTGTGGACCTATGGGAGTTTTGCATAGCCCATGATATCTCCCTACGGGCCTTCCACCTACCCGGCGCACGCAATGTGCGAGCCGATCACCTTAGCGGGGTGTTTTCCCACCAATACGAGTGGTCACTCCACTGGGAGGTCGCCCAACAGCTATTCTGAGAGTGGGGAGCTCCCCCGGTCGAAAACCGACGCTTCCCCCAGTTCTGCTCCAGGGCAGGGGCAGAAAGGGGGGCGATCTCGGATGCATTCCTCCTCCGGTAGTCAGGCCACCTGTTCTATGCCTTTCCACAGTTTCCACTGATAGGCAAAGTCCTGCAGAAAGTAAAGGCAGACAGGTCGAGGGTTATCCTGATAGCCCTGGATTGGGCTGCCAACATTGGTACGGGACCCTTCTGCAACTTCTAGCGGCCCCCCCGCGGAGGCTGCCGCTTCACCCGGATCTCCTCTCCCAGGAGAGGGGATGCCTTCTCCACCCCAACCTGGCCGCGCTTCACCTGACAGCGTGGTTGTTCCATGGTTAAACGAGGAGGAGGGAAGGTGTTCGGAGGACGTCAGACGAATTCTGCTGGAAAACAGAAAGCTGTCCACACGACGGACATACCTTGCCAAATGGTCTAGGTTCTCCAGGTGGGCAGGGAAGTGGAGCGCCTCCCCATCATCCGCATCGCTCCATTCTCGATTACCTCCTGTGCCTTAGGACCCAAGGACTAGCTACTGCCTCCGTAAGGGTACATTTAGCGGCCATTTCGGCCTTCCACCCCCCGGTGCAAGGTCACTTGTTTTTTTCCCATCAAATGACCTCCCGCTTTTTAAAGGGCCTAAATCGTGTATTCCCGTACGCCAGGGCCCCAGTCCCGCAATGGGATCTGAACCTAGTGCTATCCCGCCTCACGAGTCCTCCATTTGAACCCTTGGCCATGTGTTCCTGGTCCCACCTGTCATGGAAAGTGGCATTCTCGGTGGCTATCACCTCAGCCCGTTGTGTCTCGGAGCTTAGGGCCTTGACCTCGGAACCCCTGTATATGGTCTTCCATAGGGATAAAGTCCAACTTTGCCCACACCCTGCATTTCTCCTGAAGGTGGTCTCCGCCTTCCATGTGGATCAGGACATTTTCCTACCAGTACTCCGTCCTAAGCCCCATTCCTCCAATGAGGAACGCCGCCTACACAGCTAGATGTACGTAGGGCGCTGGCCTTTTATCTGGACCGAACCAGGCCATTCAGGAAATCCTCGCAGCTGTTCATTGCATCGGCCGAGCATATGAGGGGGCAACCAGTTTCCACCCAGCGCCTTTCCCGCTGGATCACCTCATGCATACAGGTTCCCCCGCCGCCTATCATAAAGGTGCATTCTATGAGAGCGCAAGCCTCGTTGGCCACCTATGTAGCCCACGTCCCTATCCAGGACATATGTAGGGCTGCCATGTAGTCCTCTGTCCACACTTTTCCCTCACACTATGCGATTGTCTCCCAAGCACGGGATGATGCCGAGTTTGGTAGGGCGGTACTCCGTCCCACTAACCTTTAAACTCCTACCCACCTCCATCAGATATAACTTGGAGTTACCTACTGTGGAATACACATGAGCAATCACTCGAAGAAGAAAGGACAGTTACCTGTTCCGTAACTGGCGTTCTTCAAGATGTGTCACATCCCTCTGTCGGAGTTGTCTGGCAAGAAGGAACCGAGGGTGGGGGGAGTGCGCAGCTCCCCTTATAGCGCGATATAGAGGTGCCACTCCAGGGGTTGCAGCGGTGCTCCCCTCCTACGGGTACTGCTAAGGGAAAAACTTCCGGCACCGGTGCACGTGGCGAGCGCACACACCTACTGTGGAATACACCTGAGCAACACATCTCGAAGAACGCCAGTTACGGAACAGGTAACTGTCCTTTTCTTGCTTAAGCAAATGCCTTACAGAAGGCTAAGTATATTGTTCTAATAGTTACCTTTATCAACTAAACTTGTAATTAGGGCTGTCGATTAATCAGAGTTAACTCACGCAATTAACTCAAAAAAAATTGTGATTAAAAAAATTAATCACGATTAATCGCAGTTTTAATCGCACTGTTAAACAATAGAGTACCAATTGAAATTTATTAAATATTTTTGGATGTTTTTCTACATTTTCAAATATACTGATTTCAATTATAACACAGAATACAAAGTGTACTGTGCTCATTTTATATTATTTTTATTACAAATATTTACATGGTAAAAATGATAACGAGAAATATTTTTCAATTCACCTCATACAAGCACAGTAATGCAATCCCTTTATCGTGAAAGTGAAACTTACAAATGTAGATTTTTTTGTTTGTTACATAACTGCACTCAAAAACAAAACAATGTAAAATTTAAGAACCTACAAGTCCACTCAGTCCTACTTCTTATTCAGCCAATCGCTAAGACAAACAAGTTTATTTACATTTACGGGAGATAATGCTGCCAGCTTCTTATTTACAATGTCACCTGAAAGTGAGAACAGGCATTTGCATGGCACTTTTGTAGCTGGCATTGCAAGGTATTTAAGTGCCAGATATGCTAAACATTTATATGCCCCTTCATGCTTCGGCCACCATTTCAGAGGACATGCTTCCATGCTGATGATGCTCTTTAAAAATAGTGTGTTAATTAAATTTGTGACTGAACTTCTTGGGGGAGTATAGTATGTTTCCTGCTCTGTTTTAACCGCATTCTGCCATGTATGTCATCATATAGCAATCTCAGATGATGACCCAGCACATGTTGTTCGTTTTAAGAACACTTTCACTGCAGATTTCACAAAACGCAAAGAAGGTACCAATGTGAGATTTCTAAAGATAGCTACAGCACTCAACCTAAGGTTTAAGAATCTGAAGTGCCTTCCAAAACCTGAGAGGGATGAGGTGTGGAGCATGCTTTCAGAAGTTTTAAAAGAAGTTTTAATCAGATGAAAGCAAACATGCGTCGATCTGCACTGCTTTGGATTGTTATGGAGCAGAACCCATCATCAGCATGGACGCATGTCCTCTGGAATGGTGGTTGAAGATGAAGGGACATATGAATCTTAAGTGCATCTGGCACGTAATTATCTTGCGACGCCGGCTACAACAGAGCCATGCAAATGCCTGGCATGGACTCCAGGGAGCAAATCAACCTTGATATAATTTAATGGAGTTGCACCCATTTACACCATGATTGGGTGTCTGTCTGTCTGTCTCTGTCTGTGTGTCTGTCTTAGAATTTTACAATAGCAATAGCGAAGTTCAAGGTGGACGTAATGGAGTATTGTGGCACTTCTTGTTTTCTGGGGTAAAAACTCTGCTAGTGGTAGGATTTTTTTGTTTTGTTTTTAATTGGGAAAAGAGCGATGTTTGAAAGACATAGATTCTTGACAGTTATTATTTTAAAAAATCACTTCAGAGAAAAGTAACTATTAACACTTTACCACCTTATAGGGAAAGCCTTATTTACTGCACACTATTCAGACCCTGCTCTGAAAACTGAAATAATTTCCTTGTGAGCTTTACTATGGTGCTAATCACTATAGTATCCAAGTGCTTCCCAAGTGTTAATGAATTTATTTTTACAACACCCTTGTGAGGGAGTGGTATTATCCCCATTTTACAGATGGGAATTTGAGGTCAAAAAGTATCCATTAATTTTGGTAAATTTTGGGTGCCCAATCTGTGATGCCAACTCTGATTTTTCAAAGTAGTTAGAGTTGTACGGCATGTTATAGGTTCATGCCATATGTCTTATTGAGTTCAGTTGCTGAGAGTGCTGAGTATTTCTGCATATCAGACTCCAGGGTCTCAAGTCGGGTACCCAAAAAATGAGGAACACATAATTAGTGACCACCTGTGAAAAGTTTGATTTAAGCGACTTGCCCAGCATCATACTGGAACTCTGTAGCAGAGGTAGGGATAGAATCCAATCGTCCATGAGACCCTCCTTTTTTCCCCACCAATCCTCTGCCCCTCATTCACTACACACCTACCAACTTCGGCAACAAGTGAGATCAAACATACTGGAGACAACAGCCTCCTTCTCTGTACAACCCTGATTCATCCCCAGAGCAAGTCCACTTACAATTTTGTAATGAGTGTAGTATGTAAGGGGTAAGGCCAAACGTTGAACAAAAAGGACAGCATAAAATATTGAATAGCTACTTATTAGGTAAGTACCATCCATCCTGTGTACTGAATGAGGAAGGCGTCCTATGGAAAAATATAATATGTCATCGTGTAATTAAAGATGCTACCATAATTCATTCTCCCAAGGGGGGACAAATTAATGTTGTTCAGGAAACCTTAATTCTGGCATTTCCTAAATTTTGAGTGCTTGACTTTGCAACCTTAATAATGTGTTTAATGTAGTTTTTTGTGTATAATCTATTATAGAATAACCCAAGTGATCTTTGCTGGTCAGAAAAGATCTTTATTGTGCTGCTGAATTGATTGGATGTTGAGTGTACCATAGAATGGCCACAGAACTGGAATGTTGTTGCCTGCCCTCCATGTCTTGCATGGATCATAAACTCCTTGTAATGGCAGTGTGGATAGAAGCTGGAGATTTTTACACCTGGGAAAGGGAGTGTAGTATGATTATCTGTTTTGGGAATGTAGTTTAGGGATCAGATAGTCATGTTCCTGGTGCATTCGTTTGTGATTTTTATAATTATTTATGTGCATTCAGATGGAAACAAAGACATTTTCCCAGATGGGTAAATATTGTGATAAGAATATTTTCCATGTTTCCAGCATTCAATATAAAAGTTACTGAGAAATAAGAGAAAGAACAAGGATGAGGAGAGGGATCGTTCTGTCAAAGGGCCAGGTCTTGGGCACCAGCCCTACTGTGCCCAGCACAGATGTGGAGTGGTAGGCTAAAAGGAGATTTAGGCCACCTTTGTAGTGTTCTGATCCCAGGTGCAAGGTACAGCAAGATAATTTGCAGATGTGGGGTGAACTAGTTCAAAGAACCCATTAGCTCTCCTGCTTGTGTAGTTTGAATAAATCTGTTCGTGCACATGACTGTAATATTTGTAATTCACCTCTATACTCTTATTCTACACAGGAGACAGCCATAGTAGTACAAGGGTGTCACTAGTGGTGTCAAAAGTGCTCGTGGAGGTTGCATTTAAAGCATTTAGTGTATTTTGAAATGTGCTGCTGGTCTGGGAGGCATTCCCTATGCTTAAAGTGGGGGATACCGCAAGAACTGGTGGTAGAGTTGGTAGAGATGTTTTGAGTTCACAAACTGTACCAGTCCACAGGGAGTGAGTACGAACAGGACAAGGTCCTCACAAGCCTACACACTACACCGTAGTGACTGAGGGAACAGTGGGATGTGGTGCAAGCCACACCTTCTTAAAGGAACAGCTACCATCTAGCACAGTCAGGCTCAGGACGCATTGTAGAAGCACACATCAGTTGAACCAGAATATCCAGTATTGGTGTGTAGAGTGTTGTTTGAAATATTGTCACTATGAACCCTTAAAGATGGTGTAAAGTTTAATGGTTTCAGGGTGTGTATGGGGTGGGGGAGGGAACGAGAGACATTTCAAAACTTTATCATTTATGTATTTGTTACTGGTGAGTCTTGTAAAGTCATCCATCTCTTTTGAAGAGATTTCCAATAACCCCACATCTTTATGGATTCTGTGTAGCTGGGTTATCTATTTTAATACCATTATTGGACATTTTGTTGCTTCTGGTGTCATTTTTCATTGAGACACAGTTTTAAAAAAAAAACAACAACCCTGCATACACTCAGGATTCAAGACAGTGTTTCTCCTACTGTGCGGCATGTAAGCGAGGAAAAGGAAAGCTAACATTTTATCTCCGTAAGTACCAGCCCTTGTGCCCTAGAGCTGGGACAGTGCTGATAGTACAACAGAAAAAGCAATTTTTTAGATTGTTGGAGCATTGCAGCTTTACATCATGTAAAAGCAGTTTAAGCCCCAAGATAAGGTTTTTATTTTGTCTTGATTAAATTATTAAATGCTGAAGACACCCTAAAACTTCTAATTTTGAACTTTAAAAAAGTTCCATATCAGCCAGATGCAGGCTATATTTTAGAGGCTGAGGCTGTATTTCCCCCTAATACCAGCTGGAGCCTAGTGTCTTAATAGAGACAAATTCACTCTTAAGATTTCAGAGTGGTAGCCGTGTTAGTCTGTATCAGCAAAAAGAACGAGGAGTCCTTGTGGCACTTGTTAGTCTCTCAGGTCTCACAAGGACTCCTCGTTCTTTTCACTATTAAGATGTGATCCACATTCTGAAGAGGTTTGGGCGCCTCCTACTCTAGAACTTACTGAAGCCTTCTTGAGGTTTTTCGACACTTCTCTTTCTTCAGTGCCCCAAATTCTTTAGGTTTTGTATCCCATAATCCAAATCTTTCATTCTACTTAATTTGGAGGAATTTTTATTACTATTTTTTTTATAAATAATTTCATGATCTTGCTATTATATACATTTACCTGAAGAAATAAAAGGGTCAGGTTTAAATATAAACATTAGTAATTTTATGCTGGACTGTGTTCTGAGCAATGCTTTTGTGGGGCAGGAGAGTTGGACTAATCAGTGCTGCTGAGTGAGCATAGCACGATACCATCAGCATTTAATATTTTCCTTGTACAAAATTCAGCTATATATTTATCTCTCAAAAACACCCTGGTCTTTTGTGAAATTGTGTAAGCTTAATTTCAAGTCCATTACTGACCATTCTCTCTGTTTGATGTGAGATATTCTTGAAATGGCTGGCATCCTAGAATGCAGAGATGGAAGTGAGAGATCTGTTAAATCTGCTGTTGCATATAGTCTCTGTCTTTGATACTGTCTCAAGAGATTGCACTGATCTCTTCTTTTCACTCAACAGTCTGTATCTTCTTTGTGGTTTTGGTGGGAGATTCCTTTAAGGAATTTGTACTGACAGGGTTATGGTTTATGTGTGTTAGAGAATTTAACAGACATTAGGAAAGGAAGTAGCTATTACACTTTTGAGCTGAATTCATATTGTTTAGGCTTCTTTGTAAATTACCAAGAAATAAGTTATACCAGCAGTTTAATTAGCAGCAAGGTAAATTGAGAAATATGTGTTGCACTTCAGTGCTATCTTTATAAAAGCCCAAGTCTGTACATAAGAAGGAAATTACAGCTAGGAGAGCTGGCTCTGTTTTTCACTGAATGAGGCCCTTAGTGAACAGAGAGTCTGATCAGGTATTTGATTAGTATATTACAAAGGAAGAGAACGGGTACATTTTCAAAGAGTTATTTCTAATGCTTTTTAAACTTGCTTTGTAGATTTCGGCCATTGCTTATTCTCCTCTGAGGTCAAGGGTGTTGAAAAGTGAGCTAAAGCATTTTTTTCAACAGCTCTTTACTGTACATTGTTGCTGAGCCAGGGAAGACTTAGTTTTCCTTTTGAAGAAACTCCAAGAAGGTTTACTTCTTCAAAAAAAACAAAAATGCAAACCAAAAGTCGAGAGACGCTTTTATTCAGTATTTTGCTACTGGCCGCCTATCAAGAGATCTTTTCAGGTGCTTAAAACATGAGTAGCTAATGTTGCTTGACTTAAGAATAAATACAAATATCAATGATTCTGCATTAGGAAAAAGTAAAAGTATCCTTTTTTGTCAAAAGTAATTGTTCTGGGATTTGGTTTTAGAGTCGACGGAAGTAACCCCTCTGGAGCACAGCTATCTGGTTTTTCCATTTTAGATATCCTGGATATGGGCCATAGGCTCTTAAAAGCAGACTTTCTTTTTCTGTTAATATTAAGGGTATTTTTAAAACAAATTTGGTACACCTGAAAATTGCTTTACGCATAACTAAAAGGAAGACAAAAACTGAGAAAATATTCTTTTAAATCACATGCACCTTTTGACATAGGATTTAGCCATTTTCAGAATTGGTCTGTCTATCATACAGTCAGTTTATGTTGCCTGCTTAAACTTTTACCCCCTGTTGCTGCATAAACTAGTAATAGAATTTGGCCTACATAATGAATGATATTTCAGTATTTCTAGCAAGGCTGATACCTGAAAATACTGAAAAATTGCACAAGAAAGCCTGATTTTGTGACATTTTCAGGGCCAAGAGATTGGGAACATTTCAGAGTGAGAACAGAAGGTGGCAAGGGATCAAATTCAGCCCTTGACATGAGTGGGTGCACCTCCATTGAGATCAGTGAAATCACCCTGAATTATGCACGGTCTGAATTTGGCCCAAGGAGAGGGATTGGAGACAGAGAAGTAGGAAGTAGGCTGATCAGGAAAGGAAAAAAGCAGAGTAAGGGGAAAACTGAAAGGGAAACAAAGGGATATAAACAAACAGAACTAGAATCCTATTTTGGAATTCAAATGTCAGAGACATGTGGTTCCAAAATATTGTATATCTTTTCCCCAAGCCTTTTCTTCCTATGAGTGATGTGCTGGATGAAGGGTTTTTTGGGAAACTTCTTAAAAATTGTCGAACAAAACTGCGGTATTGACTGGGATGATTTCTCTGCATGTGGAATTTTATATGAATCTGGATGCTACAAAATCATTACCCAGGATGGAATATTTCTGAAGAGCAGCCTCTTGCTGATACTAGATTTTTCCAACTGACAAATATTTTTTTTTAAAAATCCCCATGGGAAACACCCACCCCCACCCACCCACACTAGTTGAGCACAGGCTGTATTATCGGTATAGCTTGCTCAGGATAGGAACAAAGTATAAGTATTTCCAATAATTGCACAAAATATAAATTTGTTTCCCGGTGGTGTTGCATCCTCCTTAGTTAAACCACTGTTTACGTGGAGAAACAAATGAATATATTCCCCATCATCACATTGTCTCTCCACTCTGCAACAATACAGCTAATTCACATGATTGTCTCAGGGTAAGGAATTGGGGAGTATTTATGAGTTAGAGCTTTGTTAAAATACTGACAACACACTGCTGTAGTTCACATCTCGCAGGCGCCAGGGAGTTGGGGTGTGGAGAATTTTGGAGTGAGATAGTCCTCTCAGAGAGGCTGCCAGATGTACTGGGCCTTGCAACCAGATCCTGAAAACCAAGGTCTTGATACTGTGGGTTGCTGTAAGGAAAGGGGAAGCCAGTGCTCTTTTGGGGGAAGGAATATGAAAAGCCCAGCAGCAGCTCGAGTCTCACCCTTAGGTTGAAAACATAGACCTATTGAAGTTGATGGGAGTTTTGCCATTGACCGCAGTAGGGTCAGGATTGCATCTTACTAGTCCTTTGCTCGTATCTAGCAGAGAAGCACTTTTCACCTTTATTTTTATTTGAAAAGTTTTTTTCAGAGCAATTAAAAAAAAAAAAGTATATATCAGCAGCAGCACAAAGTATGCGTTGTTAAAGTCATAGCCAACCCAGTCTCTGGAAATTCAATATTGAGGAGGTTTAAAATCAAAAAGTTTTGTTAATAGTTCAGCAGAGAAGTGTGATCTCTCTATTTGTTTATTAATTAATAAGCTTTACAGTACACCCATCATTGTTATAACAAGGGGTATAATACAAAGATCATCAGCTATCGTTAACTTATAAGTCAAACCTACACTGGTTTCTACCACCTAAATCCTCTGACTTACTTTTTTGTCTTCCCCTCAGCTCCATGGCTGAAGGGGCAGATTTTCAAAAAGACCAAGTGTTCGTAGATTCTGAGGCCAGAAGGGACCATTGTGATCATCTAATCTGACCTCCTGTATAGCACAAGCCATAGAACTTCCCCCAAATAATTCCTAGAGCAGATCTTTTAGAAACTATCTCATCTTGATTTTAAAATGGCTAGTGATGAAGAATCCACCACAACTCTTGATAAATTGTTCCAATAGTTAATTACCATTTCTGTTAAAAATTTGCACCTTATTTCCAGTCTCAATTTGTCTAGATTCAGCTTCCAGTCATTGGCTTGTGTTATACCTTTCTCTACTTATAGACTGTGCCACAGGAGCCACAGTATAAATTTTTTTGCCCCACTCTCCTTATCTTGTTACAGAAATGATCACTGAAGTAACACAGAGTGTTCCACAGATTTCCAGTGAATTCTGATTTAAAAGTTTTCAAAAATAGGGAGAAAGGTTGTCATGGAAATAGACAGATCTCTTTAATAATAGTATTACTGTCGGGTGCCAGGCTAATGTATTCCTGGGGGGAAATGCAAGTTGAGCTATTTACATCTGTGGTACAGGCTTGATCTAGCTCTTTATAGAGACCCATATTCATTGACTGGATGTCTTTGAAGTTGTTTAGATTTCTCCCATTGGGTGTAATAGCTGATAGTAGCTATTTTAAAGTGCTAATTGAATAGAGATAGTTTTACTGATCTCTTCTTTATTTCAAAAATAAATCCAAATGAGAAGCTGCAGAGTGTGTTGTGGAGGCATGTGGCAGAACGTGACAATGGGTTGATACATAAACAATAAGGAATAAGATACTATGCATGATGTTTCATTTCAGAATAGCTTGGAACAGTAATGCAGATGAGTGCATTAATCTCATTAACTATTTAGAAATGAAAGATCATGTACAATAACTTATTATTTATTGCTCTTCTAACATATCTCTTCCATAAGATTTGTCATTAAAATTAAAATATAGACATTTAACAGCTAGTTTAAAAGAGTCTATGACTTTACTGTTAGGTTCTAGTACATTTTTCACTGAAGATTCCAACAAACCTATTGCCATTCTACTATCTTATTGTGATTGGTTAGTAGAATATTTAGATTGTAATGGTTCCAAGGATCATTTAAAAGACATCACAGAGGTAGGGTTCAAAAACAGTAAATTGAGGGACATTGGTAACCCAATCAATCACTGAAATCTAAAAAAGGCAGTCGGCACAAATCATCCCTGGTGGACAGTAGCTCCATTGAAACCAATATGCGACAGCTGCCTATGTCTTGGGTATAAATAAAGTAGTAGGATTGCAATTTTATTTCTTCGGTAAATAAATGTATTCTAGGACTTGTGGAGGGATCATGCTTTTCACAGCAGTAAAATCAGAGTTGGGTATCTAGGCATTTTGATAGCTAACCATGCCTGAACATGCCTTTTGTGTGTCATAGATTTTTATTACTAGTAAGACAAGTAACATTATTCATTGTTCCAGAATGGAATCTGTTACCAATTTGTTACCAACAAGGGTTTAGTAAGGTTTGAATTTATATTGTAATTAGAGAGACCTCAGGATAAGTCATCTTGATTGGATTTATTAAGATAATTAGTTAATTAGACAGCGCATAACAGAAAAAGAGAGATATCACCACAGTCTGTGAGAATCCATTCCTGCAGCCTGTAGACAAGACAGTTAGCTATCCACATAGGAAGTTTTTGCCTTTTCATTGTTTATACTAATTAGGTCATTAACCTTTATTTGTGTATGATTAAACAGTGCAAAGCAATATTATGCATGTTATAAATAGTATATTCCTCTTCTACAGCTATTCCATTGACTCCTGTTATTATGGGCTATAAAACCTTTTTTGTTGTTTGTTCATGATGAAAATATCCAATATGTATTTTTATGTGTTCCTTCTCAGCCTTGTTCTACATGGATATTTCTGAACCACATAAACCCGAAGTATAGCCAATAAGCCCATCTAAACTCTACAATTTGCTATTACTAAAAACTCCTAATTATGGCACTGTTTCTTGCCTTGCCATTGGATCTTGACCTCTATCCTGACAGGATGCAGTTACATCTATTAACAGGGAAATATACACCGTGATACATTTACTTTGACTCAGCCAAATTCAGCCATATTTCAGTGAGAAAGATTGAAGGCAACGGATATATGCATATATTATATATTGTTGTTCAGGTACTGAGATAGTAGTTGAACCGCTTGTTGATCCAGACTCTATGTGGGGCATCTTAAAGGAATGGAGATGGTCACAATCTTCTCCGGTATTGTATGGGCGGTTCAGGAGTTGGAAGAACCCTTACAATTAAGATGACTGATCTGTAAGCTGTCTAGGTGTCATGGATTGGTCAACTGTCTGCTATAAGCCTGGCTAAGGTTACATTATACCATTCTATATCTATAATGGTAATAGCTAAAACAAGGATTCTAACAATATATACAAAAAGTTTAACACTTCTCCTCCTTGGGTGGACAAAGGAAAATAATATACAAAATAAAATAGAACTTTGTCAAGTTTGTATAACCACTTTGAGAATAATAAATGTTTGATATTTGCTTATTCTTATGAGATAAAGGTAAAACAGCTTTTGCAATTTTTTAAAATGAGCTTTAACATCTTACAACATAAGTTACTAAACATTATGTATTGTTTTTTAATCATTCTGGCTACAACATAATTATAGCTTTATTAGAATGTAGCTATATTTTATTATAGCTTATTAACATTGCTTTATATTAGGCCTGTCAAGCAATTAAAAAAAATTAATCGCGATTAATCGTGTGATTAATCGTTCTGTTAAGCAATGATAGAATACCATTTATTTTAAATATTTTGGATGTTTATTACATTTTCAAATATATTAATTTCAATTACAACACAGAATACAAAGTGTACAGTGCTCACTTTATATTTATTTTTTATATTTGCACTGTAAAAAAAACAAAAACATGTATTTTTCAATTCACCTCATACAAGTACTGTAGTGCAATCTCTTTATCAGTTGAACTTACAAATATAGAATTATGTAAAAAAAAAAACTGCATTCAATAATAAAACAATATAAAACTTTAGAGCTTACAGGTCCACTCAGTCCTACTTCTTGGTCAGCCAATCACTCAGACAAACAAGGTTGGTTACAATTTGCAGGAGATAATGCTGCCTGCTTCTTGTTTACAATGTCACCTGAAAGTGGAAACAGGCGTTCACATGGCACTGTTGTAGCTGGCGTTGCAAGATATTTACGTGCCAGATGCCCTAAAGATTCATATGTCCCTTCATGCTTCAACCTCCATTCCAGAGGACACGCGTCTGTGCTGATGACGGATTCTGCTCCATAACAATCCAAAGCAGTGCGGACTGACGCATGTTCATTTTCATCATCTGAGCCAGATACCACCAGCAGAAGGTTGATTTTCTTTTTTGGTGGTCGGGTTCTGTAGTTTCTGCATCAGAGTGTTGCTCTTTTAAGACTTCTAAAAGCATGCTCCACACCTCATCCCTCTCAGATTTTGGATGGCACTTCAGATTCTTAAACCTTTGGTTGAGTGCTGTAGCTATTTTTAGAAATCTCACATCGGTACCTTCTTTACGTTTTGTGAAATCTGCTGTGAAAGTGTCCTTAAAACAAACATGTGCTGGGTCATCATCTGAGACTGCTATAACCTGTAACATATGCAGAATGCGTGTAAAACAGAGCAGGAGACATATAATTCTGCCCCCAAGGGGTATAGTCATAAATTTAATTGATGCATTATTTTTTTATTGAGCATCATCAGCATGGAAGCATGTCCTCTGGAATGGTGGCCGAAGCATGAAGGGGCATACAAATGTTTAGCATATCTGGCATGTAAATACCTAGCAATGCCTGCTACAAAAGTGCTATGCGAACGCCTGTTCTCATTTTCAGGTGATGTAAATAAGAAGCAGGCAGCAGTATCTCCCGTCAGTGTAAACAAACTTGTTTGTCTTAGCGATTGGCAGAATAAGAAGTAGGACTGAATGGACTTGTAGTCTCTAAAGTTTTACTATGTTTTGTTTTTAAGTGCAGTTATGTAACCAAAAAAAAATCTGCATTTGTAAGTTACACTTTCACGATAAAGAGACTGTACTTCAGTACTTGTGTGAGGTGAATGGAAAAATACTATTTCTTTTGTTTATCATTTTACAGTACATATATTTGTAATAAAAAATAATCATCTAAAGTGAGCACTGTGCACTTTGTATTCTGTGTTGTAATTGAAATCAATATTGAAAATGTAGAAAAACATCCAAAAATATTTAATAAATTTCAATTGGTATTCTATTGTTATCAGTGCGATTAAAGCTGCAATTAATTTTTTTAATCATGATTAATTTTTTTGTGTTAATCGCATGTGTTAACTGCGATTAATTGACAGCCCTACTTAAAATACTACTATATGTAACAACAAGAAAAAACCCTCCATACTGTGTATATTAGTTCATGGCTAGTAAAAACGGGATAAAAGTTTTAGTAGTTATGCCAGGACTAAAAGCAGTTAGCATTTTGTTGCTCTGCACCATATTTTAAACAAGTTAAGAAAAGTTAAAAGTTCCTTTAACTTTGGAATTCCTGAAGAGTTAAAATCATTAACTTTATTGAACTCATCCGATAGCAGTAATGACCAATGAGGCAGATGGGCATTGGAAACCTGTCCATACTTTAACAGGGTGATACTTAGGGAAAAAAACTATTTAAATTAATAACTGAGTTTTAGCTGGATTATACTTCAGTCCTGCTTGTTGGAGTAATCGAGTAATTCTGTCGAAGCCAAAGGTGTTTTCCTTGAGTGACTGTAGCAAGGCAAAAATTGTCAACCTATTGGAGGGGGAAAAAGCAAATGATCTTTAAAATAATGACGACACACTATTTGTCCTTTAAGTGAGGAAGAAACAACAGTTTCTAGCGCTAGGGGTTTTCTTCACATCGGATAAAAATATCCACTCCTCTCCTATGTCTATTAAGAAATCAAGCTAATAACCTACGTAACCCATAAGCAAGCAACAAAACGTTCTAGACGTATGCTTAATACTTTCGTTTACCTAAGGGCTTTCCTTTTGCTCTTTCTCCTACTCCTTCCCCAACCCACCCCCCGCCACCATCCTTTGCAGGTCAGAAGGGTTATGTGAGCAGGGTTTTGGATTACTCTGTGTTCATTTACTAATTCACTTTTGACATTTACATCAGATATAGCCTTGTTCAAACAGATGTTGATCTCTGTAGAAGCACTGATGTACCCAAAGAGGCACCTATTTCAAATGCATGGTTTAGCTGCTAAACAAAAAAGCCAATTGACATTATTTGTGTTCGGCTTCTCTTGTTAGCATGACTTTCCCAAAGGTTCATGGGGAAGTCTGGCTCATAGACAAGCTATCGGCCTTATAAAAGTCTGGTTCATAGGTCAACAGATCACATACAAATAGTTTAGATTTTCATGGTTTTTACAGATTTAGTCCATGATTTTGCAGTTCTTGCTCAGGCAGAACTCCCATTCAGTTTAAAAGGAGTTTTACCGAAATAAGAAATGAATTGGATCCTTATGACATACAAATGATGTTATGTACTTTTTAAAATTGATCTTTATTATTTATTTTTATTTCAGTAGTGCCTAAATGCACCAACCAATATCAGGCCGCATTGTGCTAGGCGCTGAACGAATACAGAGTGTAAGAGACAGTTCATGCTTTGACGATCTTACAATCTAAAGAGAGGACGGACGAAGAATGAGAGGAAGAGAAAATAATAGTATCCCCATTTTACAGGCGCAGAGATTTATTGACTTGCCCAAAGCCACAGAGGGAATTGATCAGCTCCTGTGGGAATGTGGTCAAGCTGTTAACCTCTTGTGTGTCCTCAGAAGTCTGGACGTACCATTTTTACAAAGGGGAAAAACTCCAATCAGTATTGGATGATGCTGTATTGAACTGTTGGAGGTACAGGGTAATGCCATGAAGCAGGTTAGTTTTTAAAATATCTGAAGTATTCCTGGGCCTTTATATACCTCTGTTTTTAGAACTACTCTTGTATTCCAATTGGCTTTGAAAATCAGTTCAAATTTAATTACAACACATGCACAGATCCAGAAGCAGGGAAAAATATGTAGTTTATGCTCTCTTGAATTTCATACTGTAGTTTCTAGTGGAAACTGCAGGTGCTTAGCACTGTTCAGGATGTGGACCCCAATGCCTGTCTTTTTTGCGTGAAATAATTTATCTTCTGTATATTTTTTTTTGTAAGTTGTTCACTGAGATGAGTGCCAAGAGAAATCTGGGGGGATCTGATGACCACCTGTCGTTTTTTCTCTCTGTTCAGTGAAGTTTTTCCCAGCTGTAGATTTGCTGCTACGCCAGCTCAACACCAAAAAGTTGGCATTTTAATCCTTGAATACTAAATTCTGTTCTGAGTATCTGTGCAAGCCTGTGTTTGATGTTAGTGTTGTGAGTGTTGTTTCCCAATCAGTCACACACTGCAAAGGTTACCAGTATATCACCAGTCAAGGTGATAGAATTTGGGGGACTGGGGGAGGGGGGAAACTTGGCCAAGATAAAATGATACCGCGGTAGCATGTAGTATTGTATGGTATTTATGTTTCATCAGTGAAACTCTTTACCGTTTAGATTCATTTATTAATCAGCTGGCATGGATACTGGAAAAAGGAAAGCAGCTGACAACCTCCCCATTACCTGAAACCGAATATTTTACCTTCCCATCACACTCTCACTCCAATGTCCACTGGCACAGAAGGTGACAATTCCTGTGTTACTCTGACATTTGGGTTTTATGCAGTGTTATTTTAGCTGTGTCAGTCCCAGGATATTAGACAGATAGGATATTAGGCATGAGGTAATATCTTTCATTGGAACAACTTCTGTTAGTGAGAGAGACAAGCTTTCCAGCTTACAGAACTCTTCTTCAGGTCCTGTCTCTCTCACCAACAGAAGTTGGTCCAATCAAAGATATTACCTCACCCACCTTATCTGGGTTTTATGTATAGCAATAGAGGGGGCTGATCCAAAGCCCACTGAGGTCAATGGAAAGCTTTCCATCAACATCATTGAGCATTGGTTCAGGCCAATATAGTGGTATCAGCTTTGCTATTAAGATTGGGTATATCCTAATTTTTCTCTTTTTCTTTCCATGTGGGTTTATTTGCATTGACATCTAAGCTTGCCCTCTGTCCAAAGGAGAGTCCAGACACAACTCTTAGCTATTTCTTTGGCCATGTCTACACTACAGGTTTTTTTTGTGGCATAGTTAT